>NC_084794.1:80843142-82262517 GCF_963169125.1 Humulus lupulus | reverse complement strand
TCCTTTGATGGGCATAAAGAAATCGTCTTGGTAGCAACCACCAAACCAATAGAACAAGGGCTGCAGCAGGTCCACAAGCAAGGTAAGTAGGTCCATTACCGGCCGGGCCGGCTCCGGACCGAAAAGACCTAACAGAGTAATTAATCCCTGATCTCGGATCGGAGATGCTAACGGGGCGGGAATCGAAGTGGGAGACCTCTCTCCCGCCTGTGTCTATCTCCTGTCAAGTATGCTCCCCAAACATAGACTACGTCCAGGGTAGTACTCTTGGAAAGATAGAATATCACCGCGTGAACATAACATTAAGTTACGAATGTAACTCCCGAAGTAAGGCGGAGAACTGTTGTTCATTAGAGCGCCGAAGTGCGGAGGTTGTTCCCATCATTGAAGTCAGAGTGTGGGACTGAGCCTTCCGAATGATAAAGACAAAAAAGTGCTTAGTTTCGTTGGAAAAACCAACGCTCATATTGACTTTCTCTCGCTCTACTTCTAAGGATAGATAGAAAAGGTTGGAGAGACTTTCTGAAATTCTCTCCTTTCTAAAGCTGCGCAAGGCTGCCCCCCCCCCCCCCCCCAGAACAAATCCCCACCCCTCTTTTCCCCCCTTTAATGAAAGACCCTCGCCCCGCTTCCTATTCATTTGTGGGTCGGGACCCGAGGGCCTTTTTTTTCTCAAGAGGTTATTTCGAGAATCAACCAACCGACAAATCGGTTTCCCAGGTGACTCACAGCCTCCCTCTTGCCCAAATGAAGGATGAATTAAATCAATAAGCTTTTTGATTGATTCAGGGCGCAGCGAAGCAAAATTCAATCAAGGCAAGGTCTCTCGAGCCTGACGCTGAGTCATCCTATTCAAATTTAGTTATGCTAATGGAACAGGAAAAGTTTTCAGATGATATGGACCCCCAAGAGATGAGCGAGAACCTCCAATTGCTTAGGGGTCGCACTCTGTCCCGCTTGGTGGACGAAATCTTCTCCCCTTTTAGAATTCTTTCTCCCACACACCTTTGCCCTCTTTCACCGAAGAGGAAAGAAGAATATTCCAAATAGAGAAATAGAAAATTCTATTTATATATAATAATTTATATAATAGTAAGTAGGGCCCCAGAACGCTAAAAAGGTGGGGGAACAAGAGTTGTCACGATAGGAAAGAGAAAAATGACTCTAAGGAACCAACGATTCTCTCTTCTTAAACAACCTATATCCTCCACACTTAATCAGCATTTGATAGATTATCCAACCCCGAGCAATCTTAGTTATTGGTGGGGGTTCGGTCCTTTAGCTGGTATTTGTTTAGTCATTCAGATAGTGACTGGCGTTTTTTTAGCTATGCATCACACACCTCATGTGGATCTAGCTTTCAACAGCGTAGAACACGTTATGAGAGATGTTGAAGGGGGCTGGTTGCTCCGTTATATGCATGCTAATGGGGAAAGTATGTTTCTCATTATGGTTCACCTTCATATTTTTCGTGGTCTATATCATGCGAGTTATAGCAGTCCTAGGGAATTTGTTCGGTGTCTCGGAGTTGTAATCTTCCTATTAATGATTGTGACAGCTTTTACAGGATATGTACTACCTTGGGGTCAGATGAGCTTTTGGGGAGCTACAGTAATTACAAGCTTAGCTAGCGCCATACCTGTAGTAGGAGATACCATAGTGACTTGGCTTTGGGGTGGTTTCTCCGTGGACAATGCCACCTTAAATCGTTTTTTTAGTCTTCATCATTTACTCCCCTTTATTTTAGTAGGCGCCAGTCTTCTTCATCTGGCCGCATTGCATCAATATGGATCAAATAATCCATTGGGTGTACATTCAGAGATGGATAAAATTGCTTTTTACCCTTATTTTTATGTAAAGGATCTAGTAGGTTGGGTAGCTTTTGCTATATTTTCTTCCATTTGGATTTTTTATGCTCCTAATGTTTTGGGGCATCCCGACAATTATATACCTGCTAATCTGATGTCCACCCCGCCTCATATTGTGCCGGAATGGTATTTCGTACCGATCCATGCCATTCTTCGTAGTATACCTGACAAAGCGGGAGGTGTAGCCGCAATAGCACCAGTTTTTATATGTCTGTTGGCTTTACCTTTTTTAAAAAATATGTATGTGCGTAGTTCAAGTTTTCGCCCTATTCACAAAGGAATATTTTGGTTGCTTTTGGCGGATTGCTTACTACTAGGTTGGATCGGATGTCAACCTGTGGAGGCTCCATTTGTTACTATTGGACAAATTTCTCCTTTTGTTTTCTTCTTGTTCTTTGCCATAACGCCCATTCCGGGACAAGTTGGAAGAGGAATTCCTAATTCTTACAAAGAACCGACTCCTAATAATAATAAACACTGATTCTTTTTTTTTATGTCCATCCCTTTGATTTGACAGGCAAAACCTGTCCATCTATAACTATAACGTTTTTGTTTTGGAATTCTTCTCCTATTAGCCCCAGAACGCTAAAAAGGTGGGGGAACAAGAATTGTCACGATAGGAACGAGAAAAATGACTCTAAGGAACCAACGATTCTCTCTTCTTAAACAACCTATTCCCCTTTTGACGACTTTTTGTTTTGTACTTTTTCTAGGACCATAAATCACGGCTCTAATAAAACTCTGCCATCCACTTATTTTTATCCTCTTAGTCCTTTGTCTCATAGTTTTGTTTCATATTTTATCTGGTCAAAATAAAAATAGCTTACGCCCTTTTCTTAAACTTCTATATATCCGCATCTGCTTTCTTTTTGCGCTAGATCCATATTTATTGCGAGTTCATATTGATTCTTTATTTTCTTTTTATGGGATCCCTTTATTATGAATTTTAAGGAAGATTCTCTCTTTCTAGGACCGCTAGAGAGCTCCGCCAATTCCGGCGTTGGTGGCTTCGAGAGCGGGCTTGAAGGGCAGCCCGAAGTCTTGCGCATGGAGTCGCCAGAGAAAAATGAGCTCTATGCAACCGTTCAGCCTTATCTCCCCAAAGACACCTCAGGTCCCACGGAGGCCTGTAAGCCTCCAAGTGATTTCGTGCTTATGTTAGAGAAGAAGCTAACCTCCTTCTGTAAGAGGAAAACTATTCTCACCAAATTTGGTGACACGGATTTACCCAATGCGGACATACCGCCTTTGGCAATAGAGTTCGCTAAGGAGCACTGGCCAGCTTGTAAATTCAACAAGGAGCATATGAAATTTTCCCAAGAAATGAAACATAATTTTTCTACTATTACTTTAGATCGGTTCAGGTGTACGTTCTTCCAATTGAAAAAAAAAACCGGAAGCAAAGGGGGAGTTTAGTCTGACTGCGCAATCAAACTTTAGAGTGGGAGGTGGGAGCACTAGGGAGGGCTTGCGACTTGAAACACAGAGCGCCCCCCTGGATGTACTCACGTAGGGTAGTGAGGAACCGGGTAACCAAATCACGATCGTTATGGTATGAAGTAGGAGAGAATTCCTCCGGAAGTGCTGGTTTGAATCCAGCTCGTGACAAAGCCTTGGTCATATAGATTTCTCGGCACCTCCATTTTCTCGTTAGATGGATGACTCCCCCATTTCATTGCTGGTAAATACAGAGTAGGATCCACTCTGGCACTGAACTTGTTTGTCTATTTATCTATACCAGCTCTTGTGTTGGTTGTTCAATACTCCCAGCAATCAATCTCGTTCAATCCACCAATCAACGGAACGTAGCGCGGTAGCTCTGCCATCTGAAGCGAAGGATAAGAAATCGGCCGAATGATTGATATAATATATTAGTTTATTCCACTGCAAGTCCTCTATCGAAACAGAAAAAGTCTAATACTCCAGCCCCGGTCGGTGCCACAGGATTTTTTCCTCCTAACACAAAAGTTTTTCATCTTTGGTTTTCCACTTCCCTTGAGTTTGGCAGATGATAAGCACCGAATCCCCCACTTCGATTTCTTCTATTCCCAGGGTCAAGGCAGCCTCTATTCCATGGATACATGCTTCATATTCTGTGGTATTGTTAGTTCCTTCAAAGTTGAATGGCAATGGGGGTGTACGATTCATCAGGTGAAATCAGCAATGCCCCTACTCCGTACCCTTTTTGAATAGCCGCGCCATCAAAGTAAGTACAATTTCCATGCCCTCCTCTTCTGTGATAGCTATTTCCTCGTCTGGGAAGCAATCCTTAAACTCATCTTCCTCCTAATACCAACTCTGCGAACCATGCAGTGAAAGATGTAACTAGTGGACCCGTCAGAAATGGAACTATTGGAAGCTTTGGGGGCTTCCATAGAACAACTTCTTTTCTAAAGGGCAAGAGCGTGACTCTGATTTTGGATGCGCTGAGTTATCTAAGCAATTCTTGATATTGTTATTCTAAATTCTTTTTTTTTCTTTCTTTTCGACCTTGTACCCGGGTACAAGGAACACTAACAGAATCTCTATTCAAACAAAAACGACAAGCAAACCCGAAAACTAAAGGGTCACCTTCTCTAGCAAGCAAGTAGACTTTTCTCTGAGCCCCAGGGTAGTAAAGCTAGCTCTTCGTATCATTGGCATTGGGCAGGTGAACTTGGCTACACAACAACTCTTACTCTAGCAGAGGATCTAGTTCCACACCAATCTGCTTTTCTTATATAAGATAATATAATATATATACTTAGCGTACCTACAATCGCTTGCTTGATTGCCCTCTTGCTTTAAGATAATTACCTCCCAGTTTCACTTTCTCCCCCCGCATCCGGTTCTACCTGTCATATGATTGCTGGCCCCGTATCACGCAGGAGCGCTCTACTAGGTTTCACTCCGTTCCTCTCATTCCCACCGGTCCCGACAAGATCGAGAAGGTGAGCTCTTCGCCCAACCCAATACTTATCCTCCCCCTTTTATCGGGGACAATTAAGGTTGGTGGTTTATGTAAATTCCTTCCATTACTTCCCTTTGAAGATACGATTTCATGGTTCGGGATAAGTTTAGTCGATAAACCGATCGACCCGCCAGTTAATACGTATATAATATGGATTGGGATCCCTCTCTTCAATTCCGTTCAAAGGCGGTAGGGTGAATTGACGAACAGAGGGTGGAACTTGGACATTGACTTCATTGTCAGCTCAACACCCGACACACAAAGATTTCTCTGCCTCCCTTAGCTGCCTAGCTAGCTTCTTTCAATCACGTAGCTACCAGTCCTAGCAAAGACAAGACAGTGGGTCCAACCATGCCCATCTCTTTCTCTTTTGCTTTCGGTATTAAGGGAATTCTTTACCGGCTTGCTTGAGTGAATGAAGAGTATTGATTTCTTTGTGTCTTTCTTAGTGTCCTAAATCCAATTCACCTTCTCCTCCTCTTATCCGTACTTGTTTCTTATGCCCACCCGTCGACGATCATGAGAGCTTGAAGCCAATCTATCTCCGACCGCTTACTTTTCATTCGTACCCACCTCCTCGAGCCGCCCAGTAAATGCATTTCTCCTCCAATCGTTGAGCGGAGACGGACGAAAGCATTGGATGATCGGCCGGGGGGCAAAGGGCAGCTCATTTGTTCCTATCCCCATCCTTTTAAGGGATAAGCAGCAACCTACGCAGTGCACTGCTAATCAGTCATAGCTTGTGTTCGGAGCTATCTCCTGTCCATCGTTCCGAGCTAAGCAAAGCAGCTAAGCGATCAATCTCCCTCACTCAGCCCTACCTACCAAATCCATCGAGGTTGCCATGCATTGCTATGCATCGTTGGGAAGGAGAAGAACGAAGCGAGCGAAGCTGTTCTGCATCCTCCGAGCAATCAAACAATCAGTTCAATCCTGCTTTTGCCCTTTTGTTAGCAGCTCGGTCTCAGAGGCTAATCCAAAAGGTCACTTTCATGGGGTCAAAGGGACCGTTTTTTTAGCTTGATTTTGAAGCGTAGTTTTCCACTCTATTTTCAACTATATATAGTTGAGCTGGAATAAAAACCTCGGTTAGGCTACTACGTTTTTTCTTTTTAGTTCTTCCACCGCCCGGTCCAGCTGTCTGAGGTCGATGGTGCATACGGTAAGCTCTTTCGGTATTCATCTCCAGAGCCCGGTCAGATGCTTCAATCCTTCATTCATATTCCGTCTTACTATATTGCGAGTTTACAGCTCGAATCTTTTACTAGTCTTCCCCTCACATGCGATAAATGGGCGGTCTCCCCTAGACCTTATTCCGTCCAAGCTAAGCTCTCATAGCATTCGTCTTTCTTCCTTCTCTGCTGCATGTCTGTACTCTTTCCCTTGCTTTATAGAGATCTTGGCTTTCTGGTTTTTTGTTTGGTCAGGGGGTGCTGTGGAGAAATCGTTTAGGAAACTAATAAGCGGAAATCAATACACATGAAAGGAGTTGTACACGACTTTGGTAAAACATTCACCTGTCGGTTGTACATCGACCTGTCGGGAAACTAGAAACTCTCCCCCAATCCGGGGCTCAATGTAGTTGAAATCTCTATCGGGCGAGGTCTCTCGAGCCTCGTGTTGATCGGGAACCTATCTTGCACCTTCGGAATAGACTGGACGCGGTAGATCCTCCGAACCTCAATTTTATCGCAGCCCAACACGACTTTGACTTCATTATTTGTTTGAACTCCTTACGTACCTGTTCAGCCGTGAACCACTTGGCTTCTGTGGCGAGAACATCTCCCACCCCACTCTGTAGAGAGAGCTTTTTCCCTCTTCTTCGGGCTCTCTTTAGTTTGGCCGGTCTTCGGTTAACACCGGCTGTCGATCAGGAATGAGGTCGTCGATCTCCAACTCAACCTCAGGTTCAGTCGCCTCATCCAAGATGGAGGGCTCTTTCAATCTCAGCTGATCAACATTGAAGACGGGGTGGCGGGCAGTTCTAGTTTGAACGCATTCTCCCTGACCTTCTCTTGCAGAGTGAATGGTCCTGCAATGGTTTAAGCTTGCGGTTGCTTTCCTTAGGCAACTTTAACCACAGTCGATCTCCCACCTGGAACTTATGAGCGGTTCCGTCTCGGTCGTGCCTTTGCTTCTGTTGCCTCTGCGTTTTCTCCAGAGTCTCAGCAACCTGCCCATGGTACCGCCTTTCTCCAGGAAACTAACGGCTCGCAGCTGTTCAGCCGCTTCTCTAGGAGATAGGAGATGTGCCGCTGACTGGGTTCAGGACACAACCATCGTCCGACCCGTCTGCTACCAAGTCCATGGGGCCTTTGGTTGGCCATTAGAAACAGATTAAGCACTTCTGCCGGTCGACGAATGCGTGCTCCAGTTGTAGCAGTGTTGAATGAACGGCAGGTTTGGAACCAGACCGGGTAACTTGAAATTAAAGGTGGTCCCGATCTTAGATTCTCAAGAACCGACGGTTCTATTGGTGACCCATTCAAAATAAGCTGGCCGCTTTGACTTTGATTAGCCAATCGATTGCGGGGGGTGCTCCTCTTCATTTGTTCCCGTTAACGACCACAAAGCCCAACACTGCTCCTACTCGCTACTTGCCCACTTGCCCTTTTTTACTACTTTGACTAGCGCCCGACAAAGGAATTCTTTTTTCCCAAAGCCGACTTCCTTTATCGAGCTGTTGACGATAAAAGCGATGGTCCGGGCTGGGCTGTCTGAAATAAGCGGTCATTTTTGTCAGTCCTAATACCACGTGAAGCGCGTGATCACCCAGATTCCTAATGCCCGGAGGAGTTTTTTCCTATTCCTGCTAACTGACCGGCTTACTTGCTGGCTTCCTTCCTATTACCAGGCCTGCTTACTTGGTGTACCAGAAGTGGTTACGGTGACTTGCCTCTTTCCTTTTGCTTGTGTTGTGCCAGTTGAAGGGCTTGCTACTCCAACTCAAGTAAGATTAGATAAATAGATTAAATTAAGTAGAGGAGAATGATAGAGGGACAGAGGTAACAGGACGGAGGGTTGGGGAGTCAAGAAGGTAAGGTGACGGTAAAGGTCTTATCTTACAGAACCTTTTCCTACTGGCAGGCTTTCGATTGCGTGCTTTTCTTCGTTTGTGTCTGACTAGAGGAGTGGAGCTACTAGCGACGAGAGGGGAAGAGACAGAGACGGTTGCTAACCAGAGGGGCTAGTGACAAGTGACCTAAGTTCCAGTTTGCTTTCTATTATCAGCTGACTGGTAGGCACAATCGCTTGAGTCTAGTTCTTCAGCCAAGGAATTGCTTGCAATGACAATTTCTCTTTAGCAAGAAGACATCAGACCTCTTAGTTACCAAACCTTCGTACATAGACTAAAGGAGGAGAGGAAGCTTTAGAAAGTGACTCTTTGGACTAGTCTCATAGCCATCTATCTATATAGCATACCGCCATTCTGCTCCTTACCGTCCCTTGAGTGAGTTAGATAGCCCATTCCTTGCTGATTGACCAACTTCGGGGAGTTTCAAGGCTCACACTACAATAAGAGTCCGAGCGACTAGGAACAGGCTTGAATACAGAAAGATATTTGTACTCTTTGCGCTTCCTTACCAATTTGATTATCTTTTAAAAAAACCCCAAAAAGTCTTAAATATCTGCGCCCCCCTCCCGAATGCTTTCTTTTACGTGAGGTTCTTTCGGAGCATAGTGGGCGTGAGCGTTCTTTCTGAGGTTCCTAACCTTCCCGTCATCCGGTGGGTGCCCTCGTGGTAGTACATAAAAAAGGTAGGGCTGTGCTCAACTAAGTGAGTGAAGTTCATACGTTATTAAGTTGCAATACACCGTGAGTTAGTCCTCGAAAGTTATTAGACGACTATGTTCTGACTCGACCCTACGAGCTTTTCAAAATTTGATTTGATTGAGCTTAAGAGCTCTCTTTCTCCTCGCTATAATATCCCCGCCCAGACAAACACATGGAAAAGAGACGCCTCGTGTGCTTTCCCCTTCTAGAGCCTTGAATTCTAGCCCCTTCATCTTATTAAATGAAAACAAATGTGTGGCACTTCTTGGATCAGTTGGAACCGCTTACATTGTTGTTTACCTCGCTTACTGGGGATTGATTTCGAATAGGACCCAGGGCAGTCTCGCTTGTTGACTAATCCGATCCGAGCACGTGAGCTTTGACCCCCGCCCCCCTTCCTTGACTATTATATTTATGGTATGGTACGTCTTCCTATTCAATTAAGGAAAAAACGGTAGCTTGCATCTCGCTATTCTTCAGTGAAAAGGAAAAACCTAATTCTATCTTGCCCCTTGGATTCATGGGAAGTGGGGCCCCTTTTGGTTAATGAACGGAATCAAAGCCATTGTTTAGAGTAAAGAAAGGAAGGAAACTCAATCGAGGAAGCTGATACAGAACTTCAATCTTGCACATTGAAGGGGAGGCATCGGCCTGATATTGCCCATTTATTCGATCTTTCACCGGGGCAGCAGGAACAGCAAACGGAGAGATCGAGACTCAGTCCTGAACTCCAGAAGCGGACGGATGCCCGAGGAGTTCTACCGTTGACGACAGCAGCGGGAATGGATTTCAAATAGCAGCTGCTACCGCCCACCGAGAAGGCTAAAAAAGCTACATTTCCATTTATAACAAATATAACAAAAGCCATTGCCATTTAAGATCTTTTTCCACCAGGTCATAATACCCCCCTATACCCCTCTTTGAACTAAACAAAGAAAGACCTTTCGTTTGAGGAGAGAAGAGAAATGAAGGGAAGAGATGGGATTCATCAACAAAGGGATAGGGATAAGGAATCGCGGCGATAAACAGAGGAGGCAAGATAATAGATATGTAAAACCTTCCCCTTCCACCAACAGGGCATTCTAACAGCCTACTCGTGCAAACAGTCAATTGCCCATCATTTGCACTGGGAATGGAAATGAAAAAGGAATTTATAGATCTAGAGTCAGATGAATATGCAACAGTCTCTTTCCTCCCTCAAAGCCTAGTTGTCCACTAGAAGTAGCCAACTATGGGCTATAGGCTATTTGGCTTTCTTACTTACATTCAATGGCATTTTATTCTTTTTTGCTTTGCCTAATCAGTGAAATCTGGTTGCCCAATTCCCCCCCTCGCAGCTTGCAGAAAAATAATGTATATATATAAAGCCTTAAAAGAAAGCATACTCTCACGCACGAAGAAATAGCGTAAAGTAGAAGAATAGCTAAGAGAGAACCTGCCCGCAGTAAATGGGCGTCCCAAAAAATTCTTTTTTGGCCAGAAAAGGCCTACGAAAGGGAAGTTAAAAATCAATCGTAAAAAAGGCCGGAAACGAGAACCGGAACCACGAGATTGCAAAAAACCCGCAAATGGCGGCAACACACAGGGAACTTCTCAAGTCCCCAGAAAGGGGAATCAGAAATGCACTCGTGCAAAAGAGAAACAAGCCCGGACTATAATGGTGGCAGCTGACACAGATGAGCAGTGCCATGCCATAAACAAAGGAATAAACGGAGGAGACCTTTCCGCCATAGCTTACGCCATCATTCCATGCTTAACTATCTCCTGCGGGGTGGGGAAACATACCCAATGTAATCAACCAATTTTCAAACATAGAAGGCGTAGAACACATAGCGAATGCGGTGCAGGCGGAAAAAAAGATATATTACATAGGGTAGAGGCGGCCAAAGGGATAGCTGTTGATAGGGGGGACCAGATAACTTATGTATGAGCCGCAGGAGAAATCCGCGAGGGCCATTGCTGTTTGGATTGAAGTGAACAAGGTGGATCTAATGTGTGTCCACCTTTCTTTTTTTTTGAGAAAGGGATTTAATTGATCACCAACCATTGGATAAGAAAAAAAAGAGGGATGGTTGACTTCGCACAACTGGCACAGGGTATTCATTGCTGCTGGCTTCGACCGGTCCACTAGAACGGTTGGAGCAACTGGAGCTCCTATTATCCCTAGAAGCTGCTGTTGGTTGTTGGCTAGGCTCGATTTGCACCACCGGGCTTACCCATTTTTTTAGTGGATCATGCCTCCGTACTTTTTTGGATTTAAGCCTTCCATTTCTCTTCGATTTCTTGAACGGATGGGACTTTTCTCTCTCCAACTGGACTAGAATAATGGAGGGTCGGCCCGGCCTGTGATCGTAGCCCGATAGCTATTCCTGCCCCAACTTAACCAATGGGGTCCGGTAGTTAGGGGTAAGAATGAACAGAAGGCGACTAACCAATCTCTCTTTGAAACCAGATGCCCGGAGATGTTTGATTCGTAGGGCTAGGAGATCGGTGAAGAGGGCCAGACAACCAAGCAAAAAGTTCTTCCATTACGGCGACTCCGAAATATTGCACTACCACCTTCTCCATCCATTACTGGAGACGAAAGCAGCTATCCCTAATGCCTTGCCCCTCTACCTCCAGTCGGGAGCTAAACCGGGGGAATGAGATAGATTGAATGACCCGGCAGGCAATAGTAGATTCAACCTTTATCAGCGATGGTCTGTCTCAAAAGCGGGATATGCAAGCACGGGATTCCCTACTTCCGGATAGAGAGGAATTGAACTCATTCCATCCCCAACATAGATTTCTGTTCCGCCGACTTCACGGCTCATTTACTATCTATTAAAATAGAATTCCCGGCTTAAGACAAGACGATGAGTCAGGGAAGGCTAGACGAGAAGAAGACTATCAAGTAGAAGATATTTTTATATCTATTAATCGGGGAATCGAAAAAAGTCTGTTGAAATAGCAGATGATTAGTTTGCTAAAACGTTCCTAAAAATGCTAATAATAAAAACTAAGAAAAAAAAATGTATTCCAGATAGGGTTAATTAAAAAAAGCCCTAAATAGAATAGGGCTAAAAGCGCCTGCCTATCGACCCTTACAAGAGAGCTTCGCCTTACCTGATCCTGATATTGGAGAGTTTCCAGTAGAGCGGGAAGGCTTAGCTCAAAGACTTGAAAGAGCTTGTTGGAGGAAATTGATCAAAGTCAAGGCTTGATAAGTAAAGGAGTGATACAGAGAAGGCTACTGCGACAGATGGTTTACTAATGCTCCTACCGTTACAGATAGAAATTCGCTAACAAGCGATTGCATGCCCATGCTATAGCCATGCTACCTTCACTTCCTATAAGCTGGCTAACTAAGGCCTACGGACTTATTACCGGTATACGAATACTTAAGGACAGGAGACAGAAGGCAGAAGAGGGAAAGTAGCTCTATTTACAATAAAAAAAAGAAATCAATTTAGGCACAGCCTTTGTCCACAGTTACAGAAGTCTTTGCCGCAGATGACCGCTTTGACATATTAGCCCGGATTGCGCTTTCAAATCAATAGTTCACGTAGTACCTCCCTTTTTTTTGTTTGAACAAGCCTTGTTACTAAAGAAAACCACGTCCAGCGTGGAGATAAAGATTTAAATATGGTGCAATGAAATCATGTTCATCATGGCACAAACCGTTTGCCAAAGAAAGAGAGGGAACTCCATGAAAGTCTTGCATCTCACGTGGAAAGAAACGATGCTGCCAAAGCTTGCTGCAAATGAGGCAGCTGCGAAGGGCGCAAAGCTCGCTCTTACGAAGGAGAAAGAAAAGAACCGCCGTTGTTACCGGAGCTGCTAATGACGAATCCATGCTCTTTCGACCTCCAACCACCATGATGATGCAGCTGTCACCTCTTTATGGTGTGCCGAGCTACACGGATGAACATGCCAATCCCAGGAACTTCACAGTGCAAAAACTGCTACAGGCCCTTAAGTACCTCCGCTGCCGCAACTTGTCTGCCGAAGAGGAGGTTTTTATCCGTCATCAGCATGACTGTGAAATGATGAGGCTCGAGAGACCTTGGGCTCGGTTAAGGCTAATGCTCGTGGTGGATTTTCCCATCAGATACAACCATAGCAGGGCTTATGGCAGGGACTGCTGCTGTTATGTGATTGCAGCACCCGAGAAAGCCCCACGGTCTGACATTTCACCACAAGGACCAATGTCACTCATGCGGTCTATTTTCGATCATGATAGAAATGGGAGAGTGATGCTTTTATTTTAATCTCTACTACTGTGCCATCCACTTTGGCTTCCGAAACATCACCAATCCTGATACCGAACAAGGCTCCCATCACCCTCTTCCTGCAGCAAAGGTTCTTTGCTTGACAGCTTTGACGTCCCCGACCCCCTTCCCTCGCGGGTTTGGCTATGCTCTATAACAGGCTTCTCGGAGAAAGAATGTAGCCGGCTTTGAAGCCCCCATGGCATGATGTTTTAAGATCGGTCCTAGCATTGTTTGCTAAGCATGGTGTTAGCATGGCATTCCAAGACCAAACCTGATGTGTTCTCTTCAAAAAAAAAAGAAGACTAAAAGCAAGGTAATGCTAACTCTTGAAGCATGCCCCGCTCTTCCTTGGTTGCGACTTTGGCATCTGGCGCTGTTGCTGGTATCCACCGCTTCTTTGGTTTCCAGCGCCACTCCCGTGCAGGTTGTCGCCTTTCTTGACAGATTTCCCTTTTTTATTCTTATGTCATTTTCCTCTTTCCTTCTTACCTGAACCTGAAGACGATAACATGGTCTGGTCTCGTGATGACGGCCCCACGTCACTTCGTAGCCGAATCCCTCTCATTCTCAGCAGATTCTCCTCATTCTACTACATATTGAAAACGAGCGACAGGGATGCTGGAACGTCACGTGCTTGGATTGAAGCAAAGCACGCACATTGTCGTGTTCAGGCCTGACTCCGTTGAGGATGATGCGTACCCTCTTGGCCTATGAATACTTGCTTTCTCCGTCCAGCTGCTCACACTGAAAGCACAGCTCCTTTACTCCCCCGAAGTATGCTGCGATTGACCTGACATATTGCTTCCTCCTCTTCCTAGCCGCTTCTCTAACTAATAGCGACAGCTTCGTTATCAATCGCCTGATTGAACAAGATTTCCAGCGCATTCCATGCCTGACTCGGCGATTTCGCGTCCTTGATATGACCGATCATCTTCTTCGTCACGATCATCTTTACTTTAGGACGTAGTTGGCTCTCTCAGCCTTCTGTTTCCACACGCTAGTCTCAAATCTGGCTTTCTAGGTGAGACTGTTTATGTGCCACCCGTGACTTCCCCACAAATCATGCACCTTCAGATACGACGTTGTGCATGTCGACCAATACGAATACTTGGTCGAGTTCAGCTTTTCGCCAACCAGGTTATTTACACATCTGCCATGGCTCTCAACCGGCTACTAAGCACTCTTGGAAAGAACAAGACTCGTCCTTCGACAGTCCTTCGTACTTCCGTTCTGACTAAAAGCCCCGATCTGGGTGTTACTTTGTTGACGTCACTTCACGCTCCCGGCACTGTCACAACAGCACTCCTTGCTGAAGTAGCTCTAGTATATGGTCAGATGAATGAACCACCGGGAGCTCGTTTGAGAGTTGGTTTGACTGCCTTGCTTTCGACCCCATGCCCTACATCATTAATGGTGCTAAATCACTTCCTTGCCTTACCCAGCGTCGAAGGAAAGTTCCTGAACCGAGCTCACTGCCTTCATTAAGGAAAGGGGTAATCCGGTTGCTTAAAGCTCTCTTCCCGTGTCGATGAAGGGCTATTCCCACTACGCACTAACTAGAAAAGGAGGAAATGAAAGAGAGTGAGGGCTGATTCTATAGCAGCTCCCTCTGGGCATTCAAGAAGCCCTTCTTTCCCAAGCGATTCTCTTGTGTGCCTTTAACTATTGAAAGGACAGGATCACTATGACCTCTGGCTGAAGGACTGGCCTTCTCTTCTTTTAATGCCTACAGAGAGGCCTGCTAGAGCCCTTTTAAGGCATGGATTCCTAAAGGCTCTAAGGCCTATTACTTGACTGAAAGAGTACTCATATTATGGGGGCCTCCCCCAGACCCCCTATCTCGCTTTTTCATTTCCGTTGTCCCTCAACAAATAACATAAGTGCAGTGAAGTAGCGCTTCATCCCAGGCGACACCTCCGCCCGCCTATGACAGAGAGGCCCTTCTCCCCTTTGAAATGCGGAAGCTCGCTTATTCAGACAACTACTTTAGAAAAGGATGAACGGGTCATTCGTCGCGGGCCTTTCCTGTTGACAGTTGGAAGGCGGGTGAGTCTATTGGCAAGCCAGCTAACGGGGCCACGAAGGGCCCAACAGATTGAGGGCTCGAAATTTTATACTTAACACAGTGAGTTCGAAATCCTCATTCACCACCAACATGCTTCAATCCAATCTCGGGGGCAGAACCCGATCATCGAGAGAGCATGAAACTTGCTGGCGACATCGGTGTCGGCGGAGTGTTTCGCAAACCTCCCAGCCTCACCCTAGCCCTAGATAAATTTTTATCTGTGGACAGGAACTTTTATTTAATTTCTAGTATTGTTTATTCTTTTTTGGGTTTTTATTTGTGTGCAGGCGTGGAGCACACAATAAAATCACAGCAGGCTTATTCGTATAATAAGCGTTTTAACGTACCCATTAGAATAACTAACAGCTGGAGGGGAAATAGTCTCGAGGTGCAATATCCTCCAGTGGAGTGTCGTCGGTGTAAAGAGAAAGATGGCACCGTCGACCTTCAGTCTCGTCAAGGGGCTAAAAGCCCCCCTATCCCCCAATCGCCCCCTCTTTTTAGTTAAAAAAGGTTGCAGAAGTTTCTTCTTGATTTTTTTCCGGTATGCCGCTCCGCGAGCAAGGAGCGAAAGAACCAAGTGGGCTGTGTTGATGTCAGAATTTGCACCTATTTGTATCTATTTAGTGATCAGTCTGCTAGTTTCTTTGATCCCACTCGGTGTTCCTTTTCCATTTGCTTCCAATAGTTCAACCTATCCAGAAAAATTGTCGGCCTACGAATGTGGTTTCGATCCTTTCGGTGATGCCAGAAGTCATTTCGATATACGATTTTATCTTGTTTCAATTTTATTTATTATCCTTGATCCGGAAGTAACCTTTTCCTTTCCTTGGGCAGTACCTCTCAACAAGATTGATCTGTTTGGATCTTGGTCCATGATGGCCTTTTTATTGATTTTGACGATTGGATCTCTCTATGAATGGAAAAGGGGTGCTTCGGATCGGGAGTAATCACTAGTGATAGGGCTAAAATCGGGGGGAATGACAAAGGAAAGAGCGATGCCTACATTACATCAATTGATTCGTCATGGTAGAGAAGAAAAATGGCGCACGGACCGTACTCGAGCTTCGGATCAATGTCCCCAGAAGCAAGGAGTACGCCGGCGTGTTTCAACGAGAACACCAAAAAAACCTAATTCAGCTCCACGTAAGATAGCCAAAGTACGGTTGAGCAATCGACATGATATATTTGCTCACATTCCGGGCGAAGGTCATAATTCGCAGGAAAATTCTATGGTGTTAATAAGAGGAGGTAGAGTGAAAGATTTGCCAGGTGTGAAATCCCATTGTATTCGAGGAGTCAAAGATTTGCTGGGAATTCCGGATCGAAGAAGAGGCAGATCAAAATATGGTGCGGAAAAACCCAAATCGATATGAATGGAAGATGCCTCTGGAACTTGTTTTTCAATGATAATTTTCATTTTGAAAAATTTTTGGAGTCTTCGACAGTCTTGAGAGCGAGGTTTAGAACCCTACTTTCACTCTTTTCTAGAGAGAAAAAGAAATAGGGGATACCCTTGACGCCGTTCTGGCGCTCTCTCCCTTTTTTATAGGGGGTCGCCCTATACAGACAGGTCCGCTGTTTTCTGAGCGCTTTGATTGCTTTTTATGAAGTCGCCCTTTTTCGTTTGTGCATCTTTCCGTTGGTCAACAACCAACCACAACTCACTATAATTCTTCACTACTCCTACAAGCTTTACGGAGTTAAGCTGTCTGGAGGGATTCATTTTTTCTCAATCAACAAGAATGCCTCAACTGGATAAATTCACTTATTTTACACAATTCTTCTGGTTATGCCTTTTCTTCTTTACTTTCTATATTTTCATATGCAATGATGGAGATGGAGTACTTGGGATCAACAGAATTCTAAAACTACGAAACCAACTGGTTTCACACCGGGGGAACAACATCCGGAGCAACGACCCTAACCGTTTGGAAGATCTCTTGATAAAAGGTTTTAGCACCGGTGTATCCTATATGTACTCTAGTTTATTCGAAGTATCCCAATGGTGTAACGCCGTCGACTTATTGGGAAAAAGGAGGAAAAGAACTTTGATCTCCTGTTTCGGAGATATAAGTGGCTCACGAGGAATGGAAAGAAACATATTCTATTTGATCTCGAAGTCCTCATATAGCACTTCTTCCAATCCTGGATGGGGGATCACTTGTAGGAATGACATAATACTAATCCATGTTCTACACGGCCAAGGAAGCATCATTTTTTAATCTCATTATGAAGCGGAAACTACAAGAAAACTTTCTAACAAATGAAAAAGTTTTTGACTGAGAAACATAAGAATTCGTTCTTACTTTTCATTTATAAAGGAATTCGAGAACGAACGTCTGTGATAGGCGTTTTTGGATTTTTGGTTTTTCTGGGATGGGTGAAAGGCCCATGTCTTCCTACACGTGTCAAGTTGAATAAATGAATGCAGTCTTAACCAGAGAGAGAAACCTGCGCCTTTGATTTTAGGCCGCCGGCGGCGCAGAACGCACTAATCCGCGACCTGCAAGTTTTCCGAAACCGAACTGAATAAAATTGTTACTTTCCGCTGAAAATCAAAGAAGGTCCATTTTCCCACGTAGTTCGTCGGTCAAACCAACGATTCTCTTCTCAAAGTAATAGAGAGATCTTTTTCTAGTTAGACTTCTATCAATGCAATGAAAGAACCATCCCTTCCTATTTGTTTGTCCTGTCAGATAGAAAAAAAAATTAGAAGCCCTTCTTTACCACTTTAGGGGATGGGGGTGAAGGGGGGGTTTACATACAACCGAGGCAAAAGTGGTTTATGATTGAATCTCAAAGGCATTCTTATCATTTGGTAGATCCAAGTCCATGGCCTATTTCGGGTTCACTCGGAGCTTTGGCAACCACCGTAGGAGGTGTGATGTACATGCACTCATTTTAAGGGGGTGCAACACTTCTCAGTTTGGGCATCATATTTATCTTATATACAATGTTCGTATGGTGGCGCGATGTTCTACGTGAATCCACGTTGGAAGGACATCATGCCAAAGTCGTACAATTAGGACTTCGATATGGTTTTCTTCTGTTCATCGTATCGGAGGTTATGTTCTTTTTTGCTTTTTTTTGGGCTTTTTTTTATTCTTCTTTGGCACCTACGGTAGAGATCGGAGGTATTTGGCCCCCAAAAGGGATTGGGGTTTTAGATCCTTGGGAAATCCCTTTTCTTAATACCCTAATTCTCCTTTCATCCGGAGCTTCCGTAACTTGGGCTCATCATGCTATACTCGCGGGGAAGGAAAAACGAGCAGTTTACGCTTTAGTAGCTACCGTTTTACTGGCTCTAGTATTCACAGGCTTTCAAGGAATGGAATATTATCAAGCACCCTTCACTATTTTGGATAGTATTTATGGTTCTACCTTTTTCTTAGCAACTGGCTTTCATGGTTTTCATGTGATTATCGGTACTCTTTTCTTGATCATATGTGGTATTCGCCAATATCTTGGTCATCTGACCAAGGAGCATCACGTTGGCTTTGAAGCAGCTGCATGGTACTGGCATTTTGTAGACGTGGTTTGGTTATTCCTATTTGTCTCTATCTATTGGTGGGGAGGTATATGAAGGAACGAAACAGTGGATTGAGTAATGAAAGCTCGAAGACAAAGAGAACCGGGCTTTTCCAAAGAATTACTGCTGCTTTCCTACTCCCTTTGATTATCATATACAAAAAAGTCTCTTCCACTTTCCTACTAAATCTCTCTTTATTCTATCACATAAATGAAGGGATCGAAGAGATTATGGCAGATTATGTTCACCAAGAAATGACCCGAAATTGGATCTTTGTCTATTTGAGATTGTTCCTTTTAATCGTAATCAAAGATGTTTTCTTGTCTCTCGTTTTTTTTCTGAACAAATCGAAGAACCTAATGGATCGAACTCATCCTTGGCTGCTACGAAACATATCGGCCTTGCGTTGCGGAAGGAACGTTCTGTTCTATTTTGAGTTGGAAGCAAGAGCTCTTTCTTCAATAAAGGTTTGGAACCCTCGTTTTGCCGTTTCCTTCACGGCCCCGCTCGCCAATCCAACTTGGTGAAATACCTTCCCGCACCTAATTGATCAAAAAGTCTGCGATGAGTGGCACAGGCTCCTTTTTTATTTTGAGTGTTGTTATGGGCCCGATAGTCGATACATAGACAGAGGCTTGCGTCATGCGAACAGAGCTCCTCGCAGAAATTCCAAATCATTGAAGAGGAATCAAAAAAGGTAGTTTTCCTATAAAAAAGTACCCGGATGTTCCCTTGTCCCCCAAGAGAATAAAGAGAGAGCATTGCCTTCCTCTATTGGAGAAAATGAAAAAGAGAATCTCAGGTTGGAAAAGAAAATTGTTGTCCTCCGGAGGTCGACTAACGCTTATTAAACATGTTCGACTATTCCGATGCACATGTTAAAAGTTTTCTCGTAAATTACCCGGCCTACACTTCGACTACTAATAAGGGGACAAGACCTTACAACTAGATTAGAGATGATCCCTTCTCTCCAGTAAGTGCAATGAAGGACTCTTGCCTCACCCGCCCCTTTGACTTGTGGCATCATCGACTTGCTTTTCAACCTAAGCGATTTCCTAACCAGAAAGAAAGACCTCTCTTTCGGGATCAGTCCCGCCCCTAGATGTAGTAGTCAATCAGCGGGACATTCAAAGAAGCTATGCACCTTCACTGAATGTTAATGAAAGCAAGCCCTTTCATCCGAATCTCATCTACTGAAAAGGGGGCCGGGCGTAGCGCATTCTTTTTTGGGACACATAGGCTATTACAGACGCATCATTAAAGACTTTGCGAAGCGCGGAACCCCGGAATGGAATCATTGCAGAAGAAAGGTATAACGGTTGGGGACCGGAATAGGATTAAGCCTTTAAGCATGCGGATGTTGTCAGCCCCGGTTTCCGGATTGGAATAAGGAGTTCATGTTCATACTGACGCATCACTCTATGCCATTGGATGTATGTTGGTGCAGGAAGGGCCGCTAGATCACCCCATTTACTTTGCAAGTAGACGACTTTCCGCTTGGGAATTATACAATCATCAAACCTTCTTTATCATGATCCGACCCACACCTACGACCGAGATTGAGTACCAGAGCTGCTCATAACAACATACCAAAAAGAAGAATGTGATGAGTTCATATTCTCCAGATTCGACTATAAACCAGATAGTGAGGATGAAAAAAAAAGCATAAGCTACCTCGTTCGTGCTCCCGTCTTTCCCGCTGCCATCTTCGGTGGATGGCCCCCTATCTCTTAAAGCTTCTATGCGACCCATGTAGCTATTTAATGGTGCCTTTGCTTCCCGCGTATTCTTTTACTAGAACTCTACTGCCATCCCTGCTATTGCGGGACTGAATCAATAGAAAAAACAACTAGATCCAGTGCTTATACCCCTTCCGCTGGGGGAACCGGGTATTCAATGGGCAATGAATCCAGATATTTACCCCTTTACGGAACTGAAACTGAGATTCCAGGATATTTGCCGACTCAAGCGGGTAGTCCTTATTAGTCAAGCTTCGGCTCCCGAATGGGAACTGGATCCGTCCAAAGGGAAACTTATTCTCAATCTCAATCTGTATTTATTCAAAGTGGTTTTGTATTCGTATATGGGCTTTTACCTTTTACTGGGTCATTAATGCATCAATGGAGGAAACTAAATATTCCGTTTTTTTCGTTGTTGGTCGGCCTTGACGTATATATACTATACTGCAGTTCCCACCTCCGTGTGTATTGCGTATTTGCTCCAATCCGGGTCAACGAAGTCAACTGCCTTTCCTGCCGCCGAAGGAACCTGTGCCTTTGCCGCTGGTATTACTTCAATGGATTATGGATAAATGTTAACTATTGTCTCTCAAATAGGAAGGGATTCCGGGATTTTGAAGTTCTAACGGGATCCGCCTTTGCTTGTGTCTCCACCTGTGCCCATGCCAACATTTCATTCAATGTTTGGCCGTCCAGCGAATGCTCATTCTGTTGTCATACAGATTAGGAAGCCCTTCTCTAATAGGGCCGATCCGTCGGAAAGAAGACAGAACGAAATGGATCGGACAAAGAAAAGAAAAATCGTAAAATTATGCACTAACTTGATGGAATGCATATATGAGGAACCATGACATTTCTGGGTTGTCACCGAAGAAGTTGAAAACTAGAATTCCTTGCGAATTCCATCCCATTGGGTTTGAGGAGGACTAGTAGATTCGATGGCAGTGCGCCAGGGAAAGGGCCAAGCTGTACAAGAATACCCCCATTAAAGTACCAAGTTCCACAAGCAAGCTATTATTCTGGGGATCTCCATTGAGGAGCATCAAACCCTAATGAAAGATCTCTCCCCATTAGCAACAGGTAATCATTTTCAAGCCGGATCCCCTACGGAACGCAAGGAAAGTGAGTTATTCCTGTTGGCATTCATTAGTCCGGTTGGGTAGGAGCACCTGGTTGATCGCCCAACAAAATAGTTGTTTAGCGAATGACTCAACCTATGCATCCGGTATTTACACACTTCGAGGTGTAAATCACTTAAACTCTTTATTCCCCCTACCCCTGTATTAATGAAAGAATAGAATTTTTGACTTTGACCTTGCGAGCACCCACTAAAAATAGAGAGGGCGCACTTTTCTCTCCCCAATCTCCAAAACCGCAAAAAAGATGGAATTTTCCGTCTTCTTAGCCGACATAAGACCTTCATCCGGCAGCAAAAAGTTGTCCCTTGGAGCTGCTCCCATTTTTTCCGGGTATGAAGAAGCGGGAGTGCACCACATGGAGGAGAACCCTACTCGCCTTTGTTTGCCAAGTCACTGGACCGGCGAAACTGATTCTCCCGAGGTGGAGCTTTCAAAGCGGGATCATTCCAACGCGCCCACGCCTTACTGCTTATTCATGGGCGGGCGAAAGTGCCTATGGGACCATTCGACATTCATAGCCTTTCAATCCTATTCGGATCTTGCAAGACTGGAATATGAAACGAAAGTCATCCTGAAATATGCTAGGAGCTTCTTCCCCACATATCATAACCGGACATTTGACTATTTGGTCGAGCGGAAAGCCGATTCGTTGGGCGGAATAAGCAGAGGAAAGAAAGAGAACACTTACTTACTCTTACTGTTGATTTCATTCAAAAGCGAAGGAAGAAAGCTACTCGACCAAAGAAAACAGCAGGCTGAAAAACGCTAGCTTTAACTTGAAATTGCGAAAAGAAAGAACAACTATGTAAGTAAACCTTAGCTAGTCCGTAGGTCCGTTAAGGAAGTGGAACGAAGCCAAAGCTTGACTTTACTAAACAAGCGAGAAAAGCCCTTTCTATGTTATTAGTAAAGCAGCGCTAACGCGCCCCTTATTGAAAACGGCCTAGCTAACTCGCTTTAGTTTGATTGCAGCTCGCGCAGGGGCGCTCACGTTTTTTGGCTGAGCCGTATCTTGCTGGTAATGGATTGATTCAAGAATCTTGCTTGGTTTAGGCAGATAAGTGTTAAGAGGCTGTCATTAGGTATACATAACTACGCATAGGAGTTTCTTGCAATACATAGTGGTTGGCTTCGAATCACATGAAGCCCATATGGATGTCCACCCCTATTCCCTCTAAAGCTCTCCCAATCGTGGAACTCCTCGAGAATCATGTCATTCGCCTGTCACGTGTTGCCACCAGAGTCATAAATACTCGAAGTAAGCTCATGGCCCTCCCCTTTAGAGATAGGGGGAGGGCGGATTTGATGAGAGCTCAGGGCCGAAGGTGGCTTCGCTTAGTACATAAGCTGAGTTGACCTGCGACAAGTAGAGCGCATGCAAAAAGGAGCTTATAAAGTAGACAGCAAAAAGGAAATTGCCTGCCATGAGACAGACAAGCCGCTCTGCAATAGTGAAGGAGCGGCTTCGCTATCCCATGCAAGTGAAGGGCCAGTCCTCCTATCGCGAACCTATCCACTTATCTACCGCATCGAGGCGAACATCTCGGCTTGGTTGGAAAGCTTTTATATAGCAATAAACCGGAAGGCTCAGGTCTTTCCGAGGCCAAGTGATCAGTATGGAGCCGAAGGCGAAGGTTTCCAGCAGGCCCCCTTCTCTTGCTTTCCCTTTAAGTGACAAGGGGGGTGAGCCGCTCCAAGCCGAAAGCGATAGCGAATCCTGAACTTGCCCACGCTCATCCAAACCGGCCTCAAAAAGCGAAGCCCTTCCTTCCAATCCAAGCCGGCGAAGCCGCCCCTATATCTAACCACCGCTCGCCCCGATCACATATTGGCACGTTCATGATGCATCGTGATCAAAAGGCCATAAAAAGACCTGTCCCCCGGTTCCCTTTCCCTCGCCCACTCAAGTTCATTACCAACCCAATCCGGCTGTTCCCCACATCTGAGTGATCGAGTTGACTCCTCTCTCACTTAATCAATGCCTGGGGCCAAGCACTTACTGGCTGGCGGACACGCAGTAATAAAAACCGCCACAGCCTTAGTTTCGGGTTCGATTTCTTATGCAGTTAAGAGTGGGGCGTGCTAGCGGGAAGTCCGGTTATGAACATATATCAATCCCTCAAAAAACATTTCTTCCATCGTATGGGTGTCTGAGCCAAAGGGATCTGGTGTCGGTGGAAAAGAATCCTCTCATCTAGAGACTGGGGCGAGGGATCATGGACCTAAATAGTTGGACGAATGCTGACTCGCTGTCTAGCTCACAGAGAGGGCTTTCTTTAAATGAGGGGAAGGCTTTATAGGGAGGGGTGGTTTCCGAACGAGAGCCTTTAGCTTTTTCTGGGGGTGCGGGTCCTGGTCATCGCTGCCCCCTGATGCCAATAGCTGTCTCGGGGAGTTGAGTTGGGGGCTTTCTCTTCTGGGTTCTTCTGGGTTCGGTCTAAGGTTGGTTCTAAGGCTGGTTTGGAACCCTTCCCTTGAACAGGCGCTTCAGCTTAAGTAGCCGCTGGGGTCGAAGCTGAAACTGCAGGATCTGTTGTAGACGCAGGAGCTTGTCTCGTCCGCTACTATCCCTCTGATGATCGATGTTGGGTTTTTTACAATTTGCAACCATTCTATTATATAGGCTCGCTCCAGTTCGCTATTCTTGTGATTCCGAATGCGGTGGGCTGGCTTTCAAAGGTATGGGACGATCAGGATGGCTTGGTCCAGCTCCCTTTAATCCTTGATGGATCAATTGAACAACTTTACAGATTTCTATTGAATTTCGAACCGCACTTTCTCACGATTTCCTTCCGGTTAGCTAAACTTCTCCTGAGCAATTCACGTATCACTTGAGTAGTAGTACGAAACCTTAAGAAAAGGTGATCTACTAGTTGATTCAAGGAGGATCCGTTGAAGAGTGTCTGTTGTCTCGGTAGGGAAGAGTACAATCTTTTCCAGCACCGGTGCAATATGAAAGAGTCCTTTAGAATTCGTTAGAATACGAATGAGATCAAAAACGCTCTGCCGAGGCTCGAGTAGAAGAAGAGGTACTTGAACAGAGGGTCGTGGAAGGCCAAGGACAGGGGGTATGCCGATGCTGACTGGGCAGGTTGTCCTGATTCTCGTCGATCCACCACTGGCTGGTGCATGTTCCAAGGTTCTTCTTTCATTTCTTGGAAATGCAAAAAGTAGGAACGTATCTCTAAATCCTCTACCAAAGCGGAATATCGTTCCATGTCTTCTGCAAGCTCAGAAATCGTATGGCTTCGAGGACTCCTTGTAGATCTTGGAGTCAATCTCCAGTCTCCCACACCACTTCATGCTGATAACACCAGTGCAATCCAAATCGCCTCTAATCCTGTCTTCCATGAACGCACTAAACACATTGAGGTCGATTGCCACTACATTCGAGAACTTCTCATCAATGGTACCTTTGACTCACATGTCGTCTCATGATCAGACTGCGGACATCTTCACCAAAGCCATGACACGAGGTCGACATGATTTTCTTGTTGGCAAATTGATGCGGAAGTAGATGGACCTGACTGAGCAGGTGGAGGTGCTGTTGCTTGTGCAGCTGGAACATAAGGCTGAAAAGCGGGAGGTGCAGAAGTGAAAGGAGTGGAGGCAGCTATCAGTGCTTCCAGAGCTGCCAACTCAGCTCTTTTTTATGTCAAAATTTCTTCAGATGTAGGGGGCCGATAGACTGCATTTAATTGGGTTTTGGGGACTGCAATCTCGGCGTCCCTTTGTGTTAGAATCTCATTTTGTCGGGCCAAGGCTGCCCTAATTTCCGTCAGTTGTTCTTCCACTGTCTGTACGACGGAAGAGACTGGAGATGAATCGGTCGTAGTCATTGCGGGTAATATAATATTCTATTACTAGCCCACGTTGTGAAGGGAATAAGCTAGCTGAAGCTTCTGACGATTCTGACGGAGACCTCGGTTAGGAGACTGAGTCCTCTTCTGACGGGGCCGAACTCCAACTCCTTTGGGGATAATTTGTGATATGGATCAATCCGC
Source organism: Humulus lupulus (assembly GCF_963169125.1). Lineage (NCBI taxonomy): Eukaryota > Viridiplantae > Streptophyta > Magnoliopsida > Rosales > Cannabaceae > Humulus > Humulus lupulus. The sequence continues at coordinate 82,237,192 of NC_084794.1, read as the reverse complement.
CTGGAATTCTTGAAGGATGCAGGATCACTTCCTTCCGGGTGGATTTTGGTTGAAAGATTTCTTTTTTGGTGGCAAAGGCATTTGAGTCGGGGCTTGTCTCTGGGAACGAGTGCCCCGCGAAGGCAAATTCTCAGTGACTTGGGCTAATGAAATTGGATCATGGGAAGATTGTGTAGATGAAGGCTCGAGAGACCTTTAGGATTTTATATAGCTACTCGGAATATGGGGAACCTAATAGACAAAACAAGGAAATGAAAAAAAGGATTCCCTTTAAAGAAGCTTTGTTGAGAGAATAGGAGTGCGCTGCGAACGAGCCCTAAGAAAGAAAAGTCAAACGGTGGTATGTCAACGCTTGTAGTCAACAAGGTTTGGAACCCTCCATCCATAGTTTAGAAGTCCCTGAGGGAGGGGGACACGGGTATTGACTAAAGAATAGATATATATAGGCAACTTGCCTATATATATCTTTCTTCATCGAAGAGGGCGCCTTTGATTGAATGTTCACACCTGATCCATCGTCTGCACTTCCTACATTCACTCCCGGAAATTGAAACAGGAAAACTGGAATTGTAACCTCCCGGTCTGCTGTAGTCAGCCTCACGGTGTGCCTGACTGGCGAGTCTGCCATCTCTACGACTTTCCCTTTTGCGGCTTACTCCTCAAGCCTTCGAGTGCCGATCTTCGCTTGGGCCGTCTCACAAAGATCTTCGATCCGAACCTTCGCATCTACTCTCTCTTAGAGGATGAACCACGCCTTCGCTATCGCAAGAATATAGCGATCGAAGAGAGCTATCGCTCATCTGCTTCGCGTATTACGAAAGCCGTATTTATTTTCCGAAGGGGGCATGCTGCAAGAGCGTAGGTGAGTGGTAAGCGTAGGAGGCGTGCCCGAAGGGCAGCGGCAGCAGTGTGGTTCCAGGTGCCGTCACTAGATTGAGTGAGATCTGCAGGGTGGCGGGGACTTCGACTGCCTTGTATCGGGTGAAGAGAAGGGGGTGGTAGGCTTAGTAGGGCTCGAACCTACAATATAACCGTTATGAGCGGTACGTTTCAACCAATTAAACTATAAGCCCCTACGGATCTCTACATGCAATTCGCTCACTTCGGGAAGAGCGGACGTAAAGAGGAGGCCTTTGCTCTATCTGCTTCTTCCTCTTCCCAGGAATGAACAAAAAAAAAAGATTCTCTTTGTTTATATAGAATATTGAATATTATTTATATTATAATATATATATTATATAGATATAAATAATTAAGCAAGCGGCCCTTTCGCGACTCAAACTACCGGTACGCTTTCCGGAACGAAAAGGAAATCAAGAAGAGAATCAAATGGAAAGAAAATGACACAAGCGATTTATAGTGGTTCGACCCCAACTAGATGGTAATGACCTACATCTGCTTAGTGTTCTTATTGATATTGAATCCCAATATTGTGATCAAAGAACTAGGGTTCTTGAGTTTCACAAGCCTTGGGAGGATTACAATTTTGATGGATAATCACACTATATTTTTCTCTCTGAATACAAAGATCAAAAGTTCAAAAGTCATTATAAAATGAAACATTATAAATGTAATTATTACAAGATTGCATATTCCAACGGAAGTAATGGAAGTATGCGACCAGACTGGTTGCGCCTAAACGCTAGACTTGACGAATCAATAATTATCTGGTCGATGGTCGAACAGGAGCCCTTTACTCAGAAATGCCACGCGCCATTCACGTGTAAGAAATTCTTACCATGTCATCAGGAGCCTTTTATGATTAAACATTTGCCCCCTCAAGTTTATTTTACTGCGACCAGCATAATGTAAACTTAGGTGACTGACCTTTCGCATGCCCCATCAAATTTGTCAGAGTCGTCCATGCTTTCTTGAAAAAGGCAACTAATCATGTCTTTTTGGATTCCCAAAAGTTGTCTGACGGCTACTGTACTTACCGATGTCTTGGAAAGTTACCCCTCATGATTACCTTGGTAACTACTTCTTGATTAATATTAATGACCCCTCAGGATCAATTTTCACTTTTTACGTTTTACCTTTATCCTCAAGAACACCGAAGAACAAGGCGTAAAATCTTCAAAAGCTCAGACAGTCTTTGACGATCCACGAAGTTCCTGCCCAGTCAGATCGACTTAGCGTCACATAACTCTACTCCAACCTCTATACCAGTAAGTTTCTCAAACTTTTCAATTATTGAGATGCCATGCAATATCTGTTTTATCTCCATTTTAGATTCTGAGTTCTTGAATGTTTTTTACTGTTCTTGAAAAAAAAAATCAGGGTAGAAAGGGCACATAGATTTGAGCTTGAAATAATACTTTGCAGGGGTTAAGGATCAGTTTGGTAGTTAGGATTATGAATTTAGGGCGTAAAATCGAAGTAAAAATTCAATTTTTAAGCTTGTAGAAAAACTGGGTTTTTCCCGCCCCTTCAGAGTCGAAAAAGTTTTTCCTGAAAAACCGTTCACTTATGCTTTTTGATCCGTTTTCCAAACTGTTCGCATAAAACCTAATGCTTTTGTTAGAATGCTGCTGGTCGTATAAAAGCTTAACTTTTATACACGAGCAACGTTATTCCAACTCTTTACACCTCTTGGTCTTTTGGGTCGTAGATTCTCATCTCCCCTTCTCTGTTCGCAGATTTTCATGCACGATCCGTGGGGAGGTGAGAGGCCAATCAACGACGACTTGCTCGCCCAGTTGCTCGAGGACGAAGAATAACCATCGTTACTCATTCTGAAGATTCCTTTTCCCCATACCCCATCAAACAGACCTTCAACCAGTCCATCAAACATGGGTCGAGTGAAATCCACCGCCTAGAAAAAGAACCCAACCAAGACTCCTGTAAATCAGCCTGCTCCTCCGACTGAAATTCCTTCAACCAGCAGACGAGCCAAAAACAGGCCCGAGCTAGGAATCCAAATGAAAGCCCAACCTCGAGACATCCTTCGACCAAACATCGAGTGGTACGTTGCTCCTCCTAGCAACATTACTGCTAAGATGCTAACCAATTACCTCAAGAAGTACGGACTTCCTGGGGTAACTTTATTCAAAACCACCATCGACCAGCGGGCAAACTTGCCTGGCGGTGCCTTCAGCGCCTGGTCGAGATACCACATTGAGGCAGGAACAATCTTGCCTCTCCATTCTTTTTACTAGGGAGTGGCCAATTATTTCGGGGTCTCTCCCTTTCAAATAACTCCAAATGGGTATAGAACACTTTCTTCTCTCTCTATATCCTTTATAGACATAAAAAGTGGCTTGTTCCCACGCCACATGAGATCAACTACCTATTTGATCTCAAGTCCAACCCCAACCAAAACAACACGGGGTTTTTTCATTTCTGTCACCAGGAATCGACTCGCACCTTCCTGAGTGAGACTACCTACAAATCCAACGTAGGAAAGTACTTCCAGGAGTACTTTTTAACCACAGACCTGGTCACTAACTACTTGGCCTTCACTGAAGGAGGTCAATTTTTTATTCACTGGTCGCTTAAATTCCTTTAGCTTTCCCATGCATTTATTAGACTTTTTATGTTGTTCAATTCCATGGCTACAACCAGCTCCTACTCCAGACATGGAGATACGAGCGACATCTTTGGCCAGCATGACCGACGTAGAAAAAAAGGTCAAAGAGCTGGTCACAAAGGCCAATCTGAGGTTGGTCGGCCTTCTGCCACCTCACCAGGATGTGAGGGAATCCACAACGGGGAGTGCCACCGGTGGAGAAGTCCCCGAGCAACACCAAGATGTGTCACAACCCTCGACAAGGAGGGCAACGGGAGTGACCATCAACGAACCTTCTGGCGCCCCGCGAACTGCCGCTGCTTCGGTCCCTTTAGGGAAGGGCAAGAAGAAGGTTTTTGAACACCCCGAGCCTATTCTTGAATCATCGGACGAGAACGGTATTGACTTTTCTCTTTTAGATAGTCTGCCTATTCCTTGTCACTTATTTGACGAGGATGGCAACTTTAAATACACCCCTACTTTAAATTCAAACTTCTTCAGGCCAGAGAGTGAGTGTAGCACTAGTACAGTAAATAGTGTAGTGACCAGTAATTGTAGCTCGGGTATTATACTTTTAATTTCTCTGCCCTTGTTTCCTTAACTTGGAAAGTTTCTTTTATTATATTGCCTGACTGTTCATATGTTTTCTTCTTTGTAGACATGCCTACTGACAAAGCTTTTGACCTGTACGACAAATCGGCGAGCAAGAAAAAATATAGCAAGCACCAGCCTGGGGAGGGCAGTAGCAACCCCTCCATGAAGAAGGCTCAAAATCCTACCAAAGAGACAGCTCCTCCGCCAACTCCTGTCAATCAAAATCACCCAGCTCTAGTCGAACAAACTCCTCCTACAGCTCTTGCTGACCTCACTCCTCCAGCTTCCACCAACCAGACACCTACTGGTCGCCCAGAAGAAGCTTCAAGAGAAGATCTTACGTGCGTGCTACTCAATTCAACCAAAGATAGGTTAACCAAGATAACAAAGCACCATCGTAGCCAAGAATCCATCCAAGAGACTGAATCCATGGCGGTCGATCAGGTCTTCAATCGTGCACTGAACGAAGTCCTTAGTGTAAGTCGCATTTTTTACCATACTTTATTAATTTTTTTTGTCAATTTATCCCTACTAACAATTTTATCTTTTTCTGATCATAGGGAGTTCTCACCATGAGCTCCGGCTGTAGGAGTTCGGGGCATTAGCTACTCAGTTTGAAAAAAGGCTTAGCGATCAGCTTTGCATAGGCGAGGCCCAACATGTTGAGCAGCTTAAAACAATCGAAGATAAACACTCTGAGAAGCTCAAGGAAGTTGAAGCAAAGCATACCAAGGCGCTCAAGGAGGTCTAGGAAAAGCACACTGAGGAGTTGCAAATGGCTGAGGCCAAACTTGCCTCCCTCGAAGAGGAGCTGAAGAAGAAGGAAGCAGCAATTGCCAAGATCACTGCTTCCAAGGAGAAGTATAAAGAGGTCGCTTATAAACTATCAGGAAGCCCACAAGCTTCAAACAGAGCTGGAGATAAGCCACAAGGAGACTGCTGACCTGGAGTAGGCAAAGACTCACAACCTCAAAAACTACAAGGGGGCGGTGTTTGAGTGCTTTTATATGTTCTGGAAATGCAATCCAAATGCCGACTTTTCCTATCTACCAGATCATATAAGGGAGGCGGAGCTGGCAAGGTGTGATGCTCGCTTAGAGGAAGAGAAGACTCAAGGGTCTCCTGAGATCTCTCTAGCAACAGGCATTGAGGGTGTCCAAGAAGAAGTTAGAGTTACCGTCGACCAGCAGCCACAAGAGCCTCAACAAGATCCTCCGACCACTTCGTAACTTTATCTGTTTTCTCTTTAAATTTTATTTTGAGATACACGACGTTATGGCTCGTGATGTAAAGACAATTTTTACTTTTATTGCTGCACGGGCAGCTTTTTCCTTTTAACAGACAATTACATCCGAGCAGTAACTGCTTGCGGTGTAAAGGATTTCATTTTTGATATTATAATATTTGCATTCTATTATAACATCTGTTCGCATGAAATAACTTATCATAGTACTTTGGTTTGATTTAACAAAATAACAAAATTTTGAAAAATAATCTAAGTAACGAAGCATACTTTCACTTATTTTGCTCGTGTGTTTACATATCTGTTGATATGCTTTGCTTACTAGATACCTTATATGCCCCCCAAGTGATTGAGGAGCTTTAGGTCCTCGGTCACTTGCCTTGACCAAAACATGTTCGAACATTTATGCTTGTAGTAGAGATTTTAAAACAATGATATAGCAAAACAACACACGTAATGAGCAAATACTTGTAATAAATACAATAGTTTGGCAAGATTGACTGGCTGAAAAGCGCGAGCAAGCCCTACTCCGAGTAGCAACCTATGTCATCCTCTGATGTGATGGCGGATCTAATTCAACAGGCAACATAGCCTCATATCCATAAGCTAAGGAAAATGGAGTATGACCTGTTGTTGTTCGATGGGATGTTCTGTATGACCAGAGGACTTCAGGAAATTGCTCTGGCCATGCCCCATTTGGTTCTTCAAGCCTTTTCATGAGTGTATCTTTTAGTGTCTTATTGACTGCCTCAACTTGTCTGTTTTCCTGGGGGTGAGCAACTGAAGAAAATATTTTGATAATTCCATGCCGCTCGCAAAAATCTGTGAGTAGATCACTATGGAATTGCGTGCCGTTATCTGAGACAATTTTTCTTGGCAATCCATAGCAACACACTATATTCTTGACCACAAAGTCCAGCACTTTCTTGGTCATTATGGTTGCAAGTGGTTCAGCTTCGACCAACTTTGTGAAGTAATCGACAGCCACTACGGCGTATTTGACGCCGCCTTTCCCTATGGGCAAAGACCCGATTAAGTCTATACCCCATACTACATATGGCCATGGACTTTGCATCTATTTTAGCTCATTAGGGGATGCTCGCGGAATCTTGGAGAATATCTGATACTTGTCGCATTTTCGAACAAATTCCGTCAAGTCTTCATTCATCGTTGGACAGAAGTATCCTTGCCTTAGGATCTTTTTCGATAAACTCTGCCCCCAGCGTGATCTCCGCAGAAATCTTCATGGATCTCTCGCATCAATTTTTTTGCCTTTTCCTTCGAGACATATCTTAGGAGTGGCATTGAGTACCCCCTTTGGTATAGGACTTCGTTGACTAGGATAAACCGAGTCGCTTGCCTCTGGAGGGTCCTTGCTTTGTTTCTGTTCATATGCAATACTCGATGCGTCAAGTACTCAATGAAATGTGCCATCCATGTATATGTTGCCTGAATCACCAGAGAGGTTTATTCTACTTGGATGCTTGGTGCAGGCAGCCGTTAAACAGGTACTATATTCAGGGTGTCAGCATCCTTAGCACTCGCTAACTTGGCCAAAGCATTAGCGTTTGAATTATGGTCGCGAGGTACTTGCTGGAGAGTATACTTTTCAAATTGTGCCAACAGGTCCTTTGTTTTGCCCAAGTAAGCAACCATCTTCAGACCCCTGGCTTGGTATTCTCCAATGATCTGATTAACCACCAACTGGGAGTCACTATAGATTTCAAGTGACTTTATGTTCATGTCTCTGGCTAATCGTAACCCGGCGAGTAGTGCTTCATACTCTGCTTCGTTGTTGGACGCAGTGAAGTTGAATCTGATTGCACAGTGGAATCGATCTCCTTCAGACGTCACCAAAATCACTCTGGCTCCAGCGTGATGCTCATTAGAAGAACCATCTGTGAACAACTTCCAAGAGGAAGTTTGGCTTTGAGGTTCTGGCTCTTCTGGCTATTTGTTGTTTAGAAGCCTAGTGAGCTCTGCGACGAAGTCGGCCAGAGCTTGTCCTTTTATTGCTGCTCGTGGTAAGTAAGAGATTTCAAACTGCCCAAGTTCAACTGCCCATTTCAATAATCAGCCTACGACCTCTGGCTTCTACAGAACTTCTCGTAGGGGATGGTCGGTTAAAACTGTGATTGGGTGAGCTTAGAAGTACGGCCGCAGCTTTCTAGAGGCTAAGATCAGGTGGTAGGCTAATTTTCAATAGGAGGATACCGCAGCTCTGCTCCTATTAGCCTTTTGCTTACATAATAAACAACTTTTTGCACGTTTTCCTCCTCTCTTACTAGAACAGAACTAGCAGCATATTCTGTGATCGCCAAGTAGATGAACAAAGTTTCTTTTTCGACTGGCTTAGATAGAATCAGTGGCTGCGACATGTGAGACTTTAAAGCCTGGAAAGCTTGTTCGCACTCCTCCGTCCACTCAAATTTCTTGTTGCCTCTAAGTAGATTAAAAAATGGGACGCACTTGTCCGTCGATTTGGAGATAAATCTACTTAGGATAGCAATCCTTCCGGTTAAACTTTGAACATCTTTGATTTTCATTGGTGATTTCATATCAACCAGGGCCTTGATCTTCTCGAGATTAGCTTCAATTCCTCGTGAGTTTACTATAAATCCCAAGAATTTCCCTGATCCAACACCGAAGGAACACTTTAGGGCATTCAGCTTCATTTGATATTTATTCAAGACGTTGAAGCATTCTTGCAAGTCTCCTATGTGTCCTTCTGCCTTCTTCGACTTAAGCAGCATTCATCAACATATACTTCCATGTTTGTACCGATCAGCTCCTTGAACATGTGATTGACTAGTCGCTGGCAAGTCGCACCAGCATTTTTCAAACCGAAGGGCATTACTTTGTAACAGTAAAGCCCTGTATCGGCCCGAAAGCTAGTGTGATCCTCATCAGGTGGGTGCGTACTGATTTGATTTTACCCAGAGTATGCATCCATAAATGATAGGATCTTGTGTACTGAAGTGGCATCGACCAGCTGATCGATTCTCGAGAGTGGGAAACAATCTTTTGGGCAGGCTTTATTAAGGTCTGTGAAATCCACGCATGTTCTCCATTTTCCATTCGACTTAGGTACTAGTACGGGATTAGAGACCCACGATGGATAAAATGCTACCCTGATGAATCTGTTCTCCTTTAGCCTCTCGACTTCTTCCTTTAAAGTTTGGATCTATCTTTGTCGAGCAGCCCTCTTTTCTGTTGTACTGGTGGAAAACTTTTTTCTGTGTTCAGGACATGGCTGATAAATTCTGGGTCTATTCCAACCATGTCTTTATGAGACCAGACAAAGACTTCCTGATTCTTCTTCCAAAATTCCACCAGTTTTTGTTTTGTTGTTGTCTCTAAGTTTTTACCAACTTTCACAACCCTGGTCGGATCGGCTTCATCGAGTTGGACCTCTTCAAGGTCCTCGATGGGTCCTACTTCTTCATCAAAATCCCCAAAGTGAGGATCTAAATCCCTATCCTCACTTTGGGCAACACCCTATTTGGTGACACAATCACCTGATTAGGCTTTTACTTCATTGGTCGTGTGCAACTCTTTTCTGGCGATTTCCTTTGATCCACCTTTCTTCGCCTTAGATATCAAGGATTTGTAGCACTCCCTCGCTTCTCGTTAGTTTCCCAATACGCATCCTACCCCTCCGTCAGTTCAGAATTTCATGGCAAGGTGCCAAATCGAGGTAACATCTCGCAGGTCGACCAGAATAGACCTTCCAATTACAGCATTGTACATGGAAGGACAATCAACTACTATGAAAGTAGTGAGTAATGTCCTATTTGTGGGCGCAGTTCTTGCTGTAACTCAGAGCCTAATCGACCTTGTTGGTGTGAGTCCTTCGCCAAGAAAACCATATATGGTTTCGTTGCACGGCTCCAAGTCCTTGACGGACAACTTCATCCTCTCCAATGAAGACTTATACAAGATGTTGACTGAGCTCCCTATGTCAACCAACACCCGCTTAACCAGCGGATCCGAATGTGGGAATCGTACGTGCTAAGCATTGTCTTTAGAGAAGGTTATCAACTCCTCCTTTGTTCGAGCTTTTTTAGGTGCTCGATCCTCCACACTCATCATCTTGATGTCCTGTTCGTGGCGTAAGGTCCAAGTGTACCGCTCCCTTGCCTTCCCACTATCTCCTACAAGGTGTGGGCTGCAACAGATGGTGAGTAACATACCTGCCACAGGAGCTGGCTGTAAAGGTGGCGAGTATTGGTGTGCAGGCGCCTGCTCGTTGCCTCTCATCCTTCAACTGGTTACACTCATTGGTGTCATGACCGTAGTCGTTGTGAAAACGGCAGAATTTTGTTGTATCTCTCTTGGAGATATCCTTCCTTATAGGTGCTGGTCACTTATAAGGGACATTGGAGTTTCTCGCCTAGTAGACCTCCACCCTGCTCTCGACAACGGCCGTATAGTTGGTGAATCTCGGCTTGTACCTATTGCCTTTGGGGAATTTATTTTTGGACGTTGACAGCTCATTGTTCGCCCTTTTCCACCATTTTTTCCATTCCCGTTCTCGTTGCCTTTGTCGTTGCCATTGCGTTTATCCGACCCATTAGCGGCTTTGGCAGGATCTTCCTTTGGTCCCTTGTCTTTCGTAGGTGATTTCCCCTCGTTGGCAATCATGTCCTCAAGCTTGATGTATCGATCAGGTCGATCTAGAAACTCTTGGGTACTCCTTAGCCCATTCTTTCTTAGGTTGTTCTAGAGGGGAGAATGGCACCTAACCCCAGCAGTTAGGGCCATCATTTTTCCCTCGTCGCCCACTGTTTTAGCTCCAGCCAATGCTCGCATAAAATGTTGGATGTATTCTTTTAAGGGCTCTCCCTCCTTCTGGCGTATCTCGACTAGATGGTTGGCCTCAGTAGGGTGTACGCGACCAGCGTAGAATTGTCCATAAAATTCCTTCACGAACATTTCCCACGATACTATACTAGTAGGAGGGAATTTAAAGAACCACTCCTGAGCAGTGTCAGATAGGGTGGCGGGGAAGATCCTGCAGTAGGCATCGTCTGATACCTTCTAGATATCCATCTGTATCTCAAACTTATTTACATGAGATACTGGGTCCCCATACCCATCGAAGTTTGGCAGTACCGGTATCTTGAACTTGCTGGGAGTTTCTGCTACAACAATCCTTTATACAAACGGAGTGCCTCTCCTCCGATCGTACTTAATGTGGGATGTTCGGCTCCCCGCCAGCTATTGTATTGCCTGATTCAGAGCATTAATTTGAGCCTGAACAACGTCTGGGATCGCTAGGGTGACAGGTGTCGGCGAAGCGTACTCATCGTGCATGTCACACCTGTCGTTGAGCACGTCCCTCAGTTCATCATCTCTGCATATTTTCTCGCTAGCGCACAGCCGATGAAAGACGTTATGTTGTTTGGGCTGTCCCCCAGCGTTTGGGCTCGTCGGCCTATTTTCTCTTGGTGGGGGGGTTCTTGTAACGACCCAAATTTACTAATAAGGCTTAAGGGCCTTGATTAGTGTGGTGAGAGGGCCTAACTGGATTATATGTGATTTAATAATTAAAACCCTGTTATATGATTATTTGAACATATGTGATGCATGACTATGTGTATTAGTATGCATGTAGGCCCTGATGTGGTTAGAAGGGCATATTCGTAATTTTGGCCCGTTGAGGGCATAACTGTATATATCTGTGATAAATTGTTGAGACCACATTATTATGTGGATATATTTGTAATCTGCGACTCGAGGCGATCCTAGTGAGCGGTTTAGTGAAAAAGTCACGGCGAGGATTTATACCCGGCTCGGGGCGAGCCTGGGGGTATTTCTGGGAATTTAGGTAATATATTTGAGTTTATTTTTATATTGAGGAATATAATTGGTGACTAGTTAGGTGCCGGGAAGTAAGCGGTAAATATTAGAGACATTCGAGGAATTAGCAGGAACTGGGTGTAATGACTAAAATGCCCTTAGGAGGTTTAAAAGCTTAGTTTTAAGTGGGAGGGCAATATGGTCTTTTGGTGCTTAGAATCAGAGATAAGGGTCATATAACTTTATGCCTTAGTGGATTGTGTAGAAAATTTTAGAAGTCTGAAGAAAAGGAAAAGGAAAGAAGGAAAAGTGGGAGGCTCTTTTCTCTCTCTCAGTTTGGGGTTTCTTCTTCAATCCTTGGGGTCTTTTGGAGCTAAAATTTAGAGGAGCTCTTGGCTAAGGCTTTGCACTTGAGACCTTGATCAAGTTTGAGAATTCAGCAGGGGTTAGGCATCCAATTAAGGTAAGGTTTTGAGGTTGTTACTCACTTTCTGGTTCTTAGTGACAACATGGATTTTGAGCTGAGTTTTGGTGGGAATTCTAGGAAATTGAGGCTAAAGTTTTGAGGAGTGAAAGCTAAGGAAGAGTGGACGATAGCCTAAGGTTGAACTTCTCTATTGAAGGTAAGAAGTTCTGAACTTGGTCACTTAAATTATGCGGTTTCAATTGTTTTTCTTGTTGAGTTTTTTGAGCTCTAGGTTCAGCTATGGTGATTTCCTTGTTTTGGGGTGCATGTGATTGAGTTTTGTATGGTTGGGACTTATGGGGTGAGATATAGATGTTGATAGGTTTGTTTTAGAGTTTGTTTAAGGTTTCGAAGGATTTTGGAAGGTTTTGGCTCGAGGAAGTTCGAAGAGGAGAAGTCTGGGTTTTGTCTGGCTGTGACTAGTGCTGTAGTGCTAGCCTTAGGGTACTACAATGCTAGGCTTGGGTGTCTGGGAGTCTAATGGCTCTGTTTTTAGTGCTACAGCGCCCACTTTAGGGTGCTCTAGCGCTACCCTGTTCCCAAAAATGGGGGTTTTGGGTTATTTCTTAGGGTTTTTGCCCGGGGGCTTGGGGTTCGATTCCACCACCCTGTTTGGCGAAATTAGGGCTTCACGAGGGCTTGAGATTGGTCCCGAGGATAGGTTTTGGAATTGAAGTTTGGAGTTGGTTCTAACTTGTGTCCGTGACTAAGTGAACACTAGGGCTTAGGCGGGATCGTGCTTCAGAATCGAATTGAACAAAGCTATCAGAATTTAAAGGTAAGAAAATTGCACCCGGTTATGTGTTTGTGATGGGGCTAAGAGCTCCCTATATCTGTATGATATCATAGATGGTATTATGCCATGGGACATGTGTTAGACGGCCTAAGGGTGCCGTAAATAATACTTGCGCACATGGCGCGACTCGGCCATTGGTAGCTAAGGACAGCTTAATATTCACTGAGCTCAGTTTAAGCAGGCTGGAGTCAGTGGGATAAATAGAGGGTGTGGCCTAAGGGCGTTAACCCTGGTTATCATGTGTAATTGATTATTAATAGAAAATGATGTTCTTGGTATGCTGAATACTTGAATTACGTGAATGTTTGGACTGTTGAGTATATGTTTATACTACATGAGTTCTCTGGTTGTTTGCTTGATGATTATGCTCTGTTATTGTGTTTTCTTGCTGGGCCTTGGCTCATGGGTGCTACGTGGTGCAGGTAAGGGCAAAGGCAAGGTGGACCAGTCCTGAGATGGAGAGCTTTGGGGCTGAATGTACATAGTCAGCCGATTGGCCGCCATGGCCGAGGAGTGGTACAGGACGAGAAAAGCCTAATTTTCTGTTTCGCCTTAGAGTGGCTAGTAACTGTATTTTTATTCCTGAAATTTTGTAAAACTGTCTTTTAACTTTACTACTTCTGGGATCCCATGTAAAGAAAATGTTTAATTATAAGAAATGAAACTTTTGACACCAAAATATTTTAACCCTGGTTCAACTGTAGTTTCAGTAACACGTTTCTAGCTAAATGACTTCATTAGCAAGTCTTGCACCATTATAAACACACAGTGTAACGGTCCTAGCTATCCAGGGTGTTACAGTTCCTGTCTCCACCTCTTTCCTCATTCCCTCGACCATCATTCCTCCTGCCGGAATCGGCTGCATTATAGTCATGCTCGTCCCTTTTCTGTGACCGACTATGGCGCGACCAGCTGGTCACGCTATTTCCTCTTCTAGCTGGAATATCCCGAGCGTCAAGGGGAGGCCAGCCCTGGTCGGTGGGTCCCCGTGCATTATTATATCGTGGGGGACCCTGACCACAGAGCCTGACTCGTTGTGCCTTCTATTAGCAGAAGGACGTTGCCCTCTGCTCGGTGGATTTGGCTCATCGGCCCCTAGGCGTGTAGGGCTTCGAGGAGGTTGCCCAGCCCTATTCTGCCTCTGGCGCTGGGGATTTCTGCGACTAGCTTGAGAGGGTGGCTGCTGCTCAGGATCCTGAACTGGGATATCCTGCTGAACAACAGGCGGTTGTTTCGGCCTTTGAGGGCTTGCAAGTTGAAGCGGAGGACTCGGATTTGGGGCACGTTGCAGTGGTACATTTGGTGGCTGATCCGGTTGATAAGCTAGCGCAGCCTATCCCCGAGCCACCTGAATGGCTCCTTCTAAAGCGGATGTGGCATCTCTCTGCCGATGGTCCATGTCTGCCTGTCCCTCGTTCAGCTCCTGAGGCTGACGCTCGATTTCCCTCTGGTGTAGTGCCAAGGTCTCCGCCGCATTCTCTAGATTGGCCAACTCGTCCTGCAACACACTCACTGTTGTCCTCAATGTTTTAGAAACCATTTCTTCCTCCTCAAAATCCAAGTGTGGCTCATTTTCAGCCACATTTGGAGGAGGAGGCTGGGTGGGTGCAGTGCCAGAAGTCTGCCCAGCTCTATTGGATGTATTCGCCATTTGATCTTCTTGAAGTTCTTGACCAATCTCTCAATGAAATCACCAAAATGTTGACCCTTGATTTGTCCAACAACACGGAGTCAAATAAATGACAAGGGAAGAAAAGGAAATCAAGTAGAGAATCAAATGGAAAGAAAATGACACAAGCGATTTATAGTGGTTCGACCCCAACTAGATGGTAATGACCTACGTCCACTTAGTGTTATTATTGATATTGAATCCCAATATTGTGATCAAAGAACTAGGGTTCTTGAGTTTCACAAGCCTTGGGAGGATTACAATTTCGATGGATAATCACACTATGCTTTTCTCTCTGAATACAAAGATCAAAAGTTCAAAAGTCCCTTCCTTGAGCCCTCTTCTTCTTATTTATAGGCTCCAGGGGGTTACATGGGCCTATGGGCCTTAACTACAATCAAGATCAGCGTATCAAGGTAATAAAAGGAAACATTATAAATGTAATTATTACAAGATTGCGTATCCCAAAGGAAGTAAATGAAAGTATGCGACCAGACTGGAAGCACCTAAATGCTAGACTTGACGAATCAATAATTATTTGGTGGATGGTTGAACGGGATCCCTTTACTCAGAACTACCACGCGCCAGTCACATGTAAGAAATTCTTGCCAGGTCATTAGGAGCCATTTTTGGGTAAACAATTAGGTTTAATTAAAATTTTGGAAACAGGAGTACATATTTATGTAGGCTTCGGCCTAGCATCATGGTCTGATTTAAATTATTTTCTTTTGAGTTTTGATCTCATGTTTCTTGATTAAGGGACATGGTGTAAGATTTGAGCCTAAAGAATATGAGCATGAGAAAATATGATGTATAAATATTGTTATGCATTGTAGAAAAGCCTGCTAGTACGATGTTGTTGTGTATCTCAAGAATATATGGGGATGCATGTTTAAAGGAAACATGATTTCATTGCATTTCTTTATGTTGATAGTGTTTTCGAATAAGGCTTTGTTTTTTGGGGTTTTAGGTTTTGAAATAAACTAAGACTTTGATGCATGATAACTGTATTATTTGGAATACATGAAAATATAGAAACATGTTAGGTTTAATGATTTAACTTGAACATGGACATTTTTTAAATAGAATATTACTTGCTGATTTTAGGTTTATATTTTATGGTAAATTATCAATGGTTTAAAAGAGCATGTTTTATGTCCTAAAATTCACATTTTACAATATACATAAGTAAAAAGTGACTTTCACATTTTAATAATGCATTTTTCTTCAGTAAAATACATGCAGATTTTTATGGTTTAAAAATTGAGAAAAACTATTTTCAAAAGATGCTTAGAAATGGGTTCAATAAAAAGTGGAGAATTATTAGTCCTTTTACAAATTTATAGGTCCTTAGAGGTTTTTTTTAAAAAAAATTTGTTTCAAACATGTTATGAGTTTTAGGTAATGTGAAACATGAGTTTTGGTTAAATTTTGTGAAACAAAGTGTCACATTTTTTTGTACATTTAGGCCAAGTCTAGAATTTCAAAGTTTGGATTTGTTTAAAATTCTTATATGATTTAAAGTTTGGATCTATGATTTTATATAAAAATAGTAGCATGATAAGTGGTATTTCATGTATTATGAGTTTTGTGAAATTCTTGTGATCTATAGGTTTTGGCATAGGCACTTAGAAAGTATACAAGTTCATGCAAACTTTTGTGATATGCTTGTGTGAGTATGAATAGTGATTGAGACCAAATTCTTCTTTCTATGTTTAGGCTTTTGATGAAGTGGTCCTGTGCTGTTTGGGTTTTGAGCTTGGACCTGAGATAAAGAAGTTAGATAGTATTTATTCTTAGATTGCTATAATGTTACTAATGTTTCATGATAAGTTATATGTTGTGTGACTGATGTTATGACTACAACAAAAAGGGGTGTCACAAAATTTGACCAAAAATTGTGTTATTAATGTTTTATGAATGTAAGGAAGTTAGCTAGATTTCTATTTTGTTTCTGATTGAAATCTAGTTATGATGATATGTATGGAATTGTTTGTGTTTCTTATGACCTTAAACTAAATGTTTATGCTCATGATGAAAATTATATTATGGTTATGAATACGATCTTATGATGTACGATTATGCTTATGCCGCAAATAGTCTCATGTTTATTATTATGACTTGCATTGATAGTGATTTCCATAAGAAAAGTATGTTAAGAATGTATGAGATATGTCGCCTATACTTGTATGTCTTGTTTGTACTTCTTTACTGAGCTTTTAGCTAATCCCCTTACTTTTCCCCCTCGCGTGTAAACACTAGGTAGACTTGTTCGGGACGCATGGTGAGCTGAGTCAGTTTTCCATAAGTAGGTATGTATGCTACGGGGAGCCAATGAATGAGAAAACGATTCAGAACATCGTAGTGCCTTAGAGTCTTTCTTATGATAAATTTATCAGTGGGATGTATTTTTAGTTATTTTGAAGACTGCATCAAACTCTCTTTTGTTTTGAATAGTGGATCCAAATCCTGCATGTATTTCCAATAAAGTCACACTGTGTTTTCAAACAATGTTATGAAATCTTTTGAACTATTATTAAAACTAGTATTTTAATAAAAATAGGCAATTAGGGGCATTACCATACGATACTTAATATTGTTTAATTTATTTATTTATAAAATTGAGAGTATTTTTTTTTACTATGGGGAATGAGATTCGAACTTGAGACCTCGTCTTTGTGAGGAGAAGTGTAATACCATTAGGCTATGCTTATGATCACATAAAAGTATTATATTCTTATTTAAAAATAATTTGACTAAATTTGATAATGAGACAGTCTTATAAAAATAAAATAAAATAAAGAATCCAAATTGCAATTGAACATAAACCTATGTGTAAAAATAATATAATTCCTTATTAATACAATCAAATATTAAAATAATGATATTAAGGTAATGTATTATATATATATATATATTAGGTGCAAGCAACGTGCAATACACGTTTGCTTAGTTTTATTTAGAAAATTTACTTATTATTTTTATTAAGTTTTCATAATTGTCATATAAATTTTAAATAAATAAACAATATTATATATAAAAGAATAACATAAACATATTAAAAGAAAAATTAAACCAAAACACTCTTTATGAATTTTTTTTAAAAATAATACGATAACATTTTAGATCACAAACCACCATATTTGAGGTACAAAATATTCATGATATTATTCAAATCACATATCAATGATTGGAGAAGAAACTTGTTTATTCTTGACAAAAATGTTATTCTAATTTTTTATTTGGTAACATAGTCATATTATTTGTATACCTAGAACATTTATATATAATGTATTTATTATGTGTTATTTATTATTGTAATAATAATATTTTATAGCATGTGAATTTATATTAATATTATTATTAAATATCTAGTTTTGTATTAAATATTATTATAATAATGATATTTTATAATATTTAAATTCATATTAATATAATTGCTAAATATTTATTCTAGCAAAATTTTAGGAAAAAAAAAAGATTAAATGTTGTTGACGCCGTTTTTCGTCAAACAGTGAAAGAAGAGCACATAAACAATGAATGACAATGGCCAAATGAAATAAAACAAATCAAACACACGATTTTTACGTGGTTCAGCAGTTAAATCTGCCTAGTCCACAAGTCTCTGTTATTAATCTCAAGATTATCTCTGAAAATTCTTAAGCATCAATTCTTCAGAGTTTTCTCTCAAGGATCAGAATTTCGGTCCTTTACAATGGTGCTTGGCTTCTCTATTTATAGAGAAGGATGCAGAATACTATCCCACATATTTTGGGTAGTTACTCTTTTTGTGTAAATAAAATAAATGGCTATAATCAGATATAAAAGGAAACGTCCCTGAAGACCAGGAAACACATAACTGACCAAATAATATCCCACGATTCTAGGGGATTTACATTAATAAATGAGAATTACATCTCATATTTACAATACTTGTAGATATTCAAGGTGGTTATCGCGTATCTCTAAGGCTTTGGCTTCCCAGGTTTCCCGTCGTCGTTTGAGCTAATGACATCTCCCGAGTTCACGTGGCTTTCGAGATCGTACGTACATCGAGCTCGAGACCCCTGATCCGAAGTCGTCCCTGAAGATGAGTGTGTTCTCGGAGCTACCTTTCGAGATCGCGATCGTTTCGAGGTCACCATGTTCGAGGTCATATATCATACTTTGCAGGCTCAATATACCATCCTGGAGCATACTCTAATCCTTACGAGACCATTTGTTGCGAATCTAACTTTCGAGGTCACATTTACCATGGCTCGAAATCTGGGTATAACATCTTGCCCCCTCAAAAGTATTTGTTCGAACCCTAAGAGAAGGAAACTTTTGAACTACTTTCTTTGAGAACTGTACCGTCATACACTCTTGAAAATGGACACGCATCAGCTGGGTATTGCTCACTTTAGGTACTTGAGTACCTTGGAAACACGCCCACGATCGTCCGTCTGACAACTTTTCGGCGCCTTCTTGTCATTGATCCCCATCCGTTCGATCTAGTGAGGATTTCATTCGACGCTCCTGATTAATTCCTTTTCCCCACCTATATATACAAGACCCCACTCTTCATCTTCTTCTTCACTTTTACCTTCATTCACCATAAGCAAGAAAAGAAGAAAAACAAACCCAGAGACCTCTTTGCAAAGTTCCTATTCTGTGCATGTTTTCTCGACCAAAGAAACAAAGGAATCCTGGTCTGTTCGAGTCAGTGAGTTCTTTCCTGCAACCTCTTCTTCAATCGACAATCTCTCTGCAATCGCCATTACTGTGTAAGTAAGCAATTTTTGTTTTCCATTTTGCCAGTTTTTATTTAAACTGTTCTTGCTGTGTATATGTATATACTGGTTTGCATCCTTAGCCTAATACGATAGGAAGTTTTAACCCGATAGGTTTTCATGCTTTTTAGACTTTCATTCTGGATTTTCGTCTCTGGTTTATACCCAGTTTTGACGTTTGAGTGGGGTTCCCATTTTCTGGGTTTTGAAATTTTTAGGCAACATTTCTTGTACACTAAGTTTTCGGGTAAAAACATGGGCCTTGACAAATGCACGAAACCCAAAGACGCCTTTCCTGGTTAACCGCCACTCTTCTTTCCCTTGAATTTTGGGATTTTCAAAAAATTATCCACGCTCCTTTTCTTTTTCGTGGAATACACGCCCCTGACTCTTCAATAAGGGTCTTAGTATTTAGTCTCATTCCTAAATTTCCGAGCTCATTCCATCGAGCTCGTGATTCTTGCATGCATGGCCCTCACCATTTTTTCTTTCTCGTTAGATGTCACAGAATCTGGAAAGACGGTGGGGGTCATTGCGGGCAATCCCTTACGAGCAAAAATCTCCGAGCCCAGAATCGCTCTTCGCCCGGAACCAACGTCGGATAAGAGAATACGAGCTTGCACGCGAGCAAGAAGACATTCGGGCCCACTATCGCCATCAGATAGACGAAGTCATCGAGGGGAAGAGGAGAGTTCTTCGGGAGGCCATCTATCCGGAATCTAATTCAGGCCCTAGGCCGATTCCTCTCGATCCTGCTTTAAAGGTTACTGTCGCATACCCCCCCGGAGAGCTCAAATTTTCATTAATGGGGGAACCTTCCTCCTCACAGCCGAGGAGAGAGATGTTCGAGGCCGAGCTCTACTGGAGCACGGTTACCACAACCAGTCAAATATCTGAAATCCTGGCTTTCCATGGCCTTGGTTTGTCAGTCACCTTGAAGTGTTGACCTCCGACTGGTCAAGAACGGAGCTGCTTCGCCCCCGGCGGCCGTGACGCCACAGTGAAATATGTGGCATGGAGCCAGGAGCACATGAGGGCAGGAGCTTTGCTGCCCTTGAAGTCTTTTTTCAAAGACTTTACTGATTTCGTTGGGTTGGCACCGTTCCAACTCAACACCAATTCGTACAGGGTGTTGTCTGCCCTGAGGTCCTTGTATCACGAGCTGGAGTGGAAAGGACCCTCACCTCAAGAGATTTTATATCTCTTTTGTTTGAAAAGTAACCCCTCCCGAGCTCGGGGAGGGGATGGTTTTTACTACCTCTCGAGCTACCCCAAGGAGACGAAGGTTTTTGGGGATCTTCCCAACCACCCGCCTGATTTCAAAAGGGCCTTCTTCTGGACAGATGGTCTGTCCCCGTCTCGACATTATTCGTTCAGGCGGATTCATAAGTATTCTCGTTACTTTTATTGATGAGCTCGAGACTTTAGTTCTTAAAACCATATTTATTTGAAATGTGTCTCGCCTTTCAGCTAATTTCAAGCATCCCACCCCCAACGAGGCAATGAAGGGGCACAGAGAAGCCTTGCTTCGACTCCCTTATGGCAGGAGATCTCTCTCATACCTATTACATGAGGGCAAGCTCCGAGCTTGTGGGCTGTTGGGAGAGGGCCAGTCAACCTCTGACTGGTCCAGTAAAAAATATGAACACTGGGAGGAGGTGCCACTGCCCACAGGCGCCCTTCCTCCGAGGAGAGAAAGGAGACCATCACTCCCAGTTCGCCTGAGGAGTCTGCGATCTGGGAATGAGGCCAATGACGAAGCCTCGAGCTCGGATTCAGATGAAGTTAAAGTCCTCCCTACCTCGAGAATGTGGTCCCCCACTTTACTAAAACACAGGCCCAATAGGTTAGTGTCGTGCCCACAGGATAGATACCACTTCTACATATGGAGTTGGGTAGATGACTGTGTCCATAGGTTCGATAGTGGGCTCGGGAAATATGATACCATGTACACCACGGACGAGGTGTGGAATGGGATAGCTGTGCAGTACGGGACCAACGATTATAGGGACCTTTCGAGGTTATCACCTACTTATAGGGAAGGCACTCCCCCCGCCTCCTCTGAAGACGGGGGAATTTCATGGTCCCCAAGCTCGAGCTCGAGGGAGAGTTCCAGTTAGGTTTCTTCTATCATCACTCTATGTCTGTGATACTGAAATGACTTGTATGCTTCTCTTTTATTTATTCGCGCTGTGTTGTGACTTGTGCAGGCAAGAAGGACTCCGACCTTGACAGCATCATTGACGGCGCCGGCGCCAAGAGGAGCAAGCGCCCCAGAGCGGGGGCACAGAAGGCTGACCAGTTGGGCAAAGGCCTCAAGAGGTCCAATAAAACACCTCCCCTTGTTCTGCCGGTTTCGAGCTCCATTGTTGCGTCGACTGCCCAAGCCAACGCTTCTACGATGGCACCGTCTTCACAGGTCTTCGCCTCGGAAATGGCACCGACCTCGCTGGTCGACCCCTCCGCTATGGCTAAGGCCCAACCTCCTGTGGTAGGTCAATCATCCTCTGCTCCGCTTTCCAAAAGGCCTTCTGTTTCCCGAGTCCAGAAGTTGTCAATCTCCACCCATATGGATGCATATGCGGTGGACAATGCTGCTGGGTCCCACGGATTCACGCTGTTCTCGGATGTCATGTCCCGGATCGTCCAGAGCTATGGGAGTTTTGAAGCTCCCCAGTGGCAGTGCTTAACTGGTACCCGAGATTGCACTGCTCTTTATGAGAAGAGTATCGAGCACACCGCTGCGGTAAGTATTTTTCTATACTCCTTCCTTTTCTACTTGTACTCATACTGACTTGGAGCTAATGGTGGTTTATTTCTTTTTCAGGCTCTTGCCTTCACTGCTCAGCTCAATTACAAGTTAAACCACGAGATCCATTCTAGCAAGATCCATGCTCAAGAGGCGAAAGATCTTCACCTCAAGGCGAGCGATGATCTGAAGGCTGCGAACGCGACGCTCGAGGCGGGAGTTAAGGAGCGTGAGGGTATGGCCACTGAGCTCGGAAAGTTGAGAGCTGAGCTCGAGGAGCAAAAGAAAGAGAACACCCAGCTTCGGGAGACCAATAAGAAGCTTGAAGAGGATAAGGCCTCCACTTTCAAGATCATGGAGGATGAAAAAACTTGCCTCCTTGCTGAATACAAAGAGAAGAAAGAACAAGCAGTTGACTCTGCTATGTAACGGATGTGGGCCTACAATGAGCATCTGGATACCAGCTTCTTAGGTCCTCACGAGGCGCCGCTTCTCGAATGGTGGAATGCTCGGCTCGAGAAGGAAGAGGCTGAACAGCTCGAGAAGGAGAAGGCTGCTCCGGACGCCGTTTCGGAGGGAGCTTAGGAGGATAGTCATGCTATTTGTCCTGGAGGGTCTGGTGATACTGATGCTGAGAAGGCCAAGGATACTCCTTTTCCTTAAATCTGACCTCGGGGGAGTCATTTATTGGGGCTGTGTCCCCCTATTTTGTAATTATTTTTAATTTATGCCCACGGGGCTGATACAGTTTAACTATTCTTTTACATGCTTTACATTTCTTGGCTCGAAATATTTTGCACATTTTATGTTGATGAATGAGTTATGTTTATTTATTCGTACAAACATAGTTCAGATTTTAAGCTCGAAACTCGATGCATTCATGCATAGTTTGTTCGAATTATCCGCTTTCGACCTCGTTATTTATCAAGGTCGGATGTTACTTTAACCATGAACCCGGAAGTACTTATGGTATGTAACGTAAATGATTTGGTTATATCTTTTTTGTTTAGTCACTTACTCATCCTCAGCTTTTGCTCCGAGGTTAAGAGTTTGAAACTATTTTTCTCTTAAGATATTCCAGCCTTGATCTCTACTTGTCTCGAAATAGGTTTAGGCTCCTACTTATCATCGATTAGTTTTTTGGCTGGTTTGTTCCAAATTTGTTAAGTTTGCACATCTGGTTAACTCCAAACGTTTTAGGTTTTTGGTAGTTCGGTTTTGTCCTAACGATCTAAGCTCGCGTATTTCGTTATATCCAAATACTTTATATGTTATTGATAACTCAGTTTCTAGGCTCGCGTACTTGGTTATCTCCAAATACTTTATGTTTTTGATAAGTCGGTTATGTCCGAACTTATCTAAGCTCGCGTACTTGGTTATATCCAAATACTTTATGTTTTTGATAAGTCGATTATGTCTGAACTATCTAAGCTCGCGTACTTGGTTATATCCAAATACTTTATATATTTTTTTTTTTCAAGCTAATGGTATGTATACCAATGATGCCCCCTTAATATCCTATGAGTGTGACCATAGGTTATTAAATTAAGAGAGATTGCAAAAATAAAAATAAATTACATATGGGACAAAATAGACCTTTTATTTGATGAAATTCAAAAACAAACAAACAAACTAGTACAGATAGAAAATCATGGTTACAGGCAACACTTTTCCTAAACTATTGATAGTAAGGTCTAAGGTGTTCGCCATTCTATGCTCGCGGTATCAGGCTCCCATCCAATCTCACAAGTTTGTATACACCAGGTCGGATGACTGACTCTATCTGGTATGGTCCTTCCCAGTTCGGCCCGAGCACTCCAGCTGCTGGATCTCGAGTTGCCAAGAATACGCGTCTCAATACCAGGTCTCCCATTCCGAACTTTCGATCTCGAACCCTCTTATTGAAATATCATGTAGTTCGTTGCTGGTAAGCAGCATTTCTCAGCTGAGCCTCTTCTCTTTTTTCTTCAATCAAGTCTAGGGTTTCTTCGAGCTGAGTGTGATTGGAACTTTGGTCGTAAATCTAAGTTCGAATTGTTGGGATTTCGACCTCGATGGCCAACATTGCCTCGCAGCCGTATGCTAGAGAGAACGGGGTATGTCCTGTTGAGGTCCGAGCTGTGGTCCTATACCCCCAAAGGACTTGAGGTAATTCCTCGGGCCATCGTCCCTTTGCTTCTTCCAAATTTTTCTTCAAAGAACTCTTGAGAGTTTTGTTAACGGCTTCGACCTGACCATTCGCTTGAGGGTGAGCCACAGATGAAAAACTCTTTATTATGTCGTTCTTTTCACAAAAGCTGGTGAACAAGTCGCAATAGAACTGGGTTCCGTTATCGGATACGATCTTTCTCAGCACTCCGTATCGGCATACGATGTTCTTTACCACGAAATCAAGGATCTTTTTCGAAGTTATGGTCGCCAATGGTTCAGCCTCCGTCCATTTCGTGAAGTAATCAACGGCGACTACAGCATATTTGACTCCGCCTTTGCCAGTCGGGAGAGATCCTATGAGGTCGATGCCCCATACTGCGAAAGGCCATGGGGATGTCAACATGGTCAGTTCGGATGGTGGAGCGCGGGGTATCGTGGCGAATCTCTGGCATTTTTCGCACTTCTTCACATACTCGAAAGAATATGTTTTAATGGTTGGCCAGAAATATCCTTGGCGTATGATCTTCTTGGACAGGCTATGCCCCCCGGTGTGGTCTCCGCAGAACCCTTCATGAATTTCTTCAATGATCTTCTTTGCTTTGGGAGGGGTTACACATCTAAGCAGCGGCATGGAATATCCTCTTCTGTATAGCTTTCCGTCCAAAATGGTGTAACGAGGAAGTTGATACATCAACTTTCGAGCCTGATTTCGATCTTTTGGAAGAATTCCATTTTCGAGATAGTCAACTATTGGACTCATCCAGGTCGGCTCTGTTTCAATCATACACACATCTTCCTCGTCTGGCTCAGTAATGCTGGGTGTTGATAGGTGTTCTATGGGTACAACATTCAGCTCTTCATTTTCGGTGGAGGTGGCGAGTCGAGCTAAGGCATCTGCATTTGAGTTTCATTCTCGGGGAACCTGTTCGATTGCATAAAACTCGAAATACTCTAATGCAGATTTTTCCTTCTCCAGATAAGCTGCCATTTTTGTGCCACGAGCCTGGTATTCTCCCAAGATTTGATTAACCACGAGCTGGGAGTCGTTGTAGCAATGTATAGCTTTAGCCTTGAGCTCCTTCGCTATTCGTAGCCCTGCGAGTAGAGCCTCGTACTCGGCCTCATTATTAGATGCTTTAAATCCAAATCTTAAAGCGGAGTGAAATTTGCTCCCTGCGGGGGTGATCAGAATAACCCCTGCCCCCGCTCCATTTTCATTTGACGAGCCATCGACGTAAAGTTTCCACAGCTCGTGGGCCGTGGTTATTACCTCGTCGTCGGCTATACCAGTACATTCTACTATAAAGTCCGCCAATGCCTGTGCCTTAAAGGTCGTTCTTGGATGGTAGGTGATCTCGAACTGTCTGAGCTCAACAGCCCATTTAAGAAGTCGACCTGAAGCCTCTGGTTTAGACAGGACCTGCCTAAGTGGTTGATATGTCAATACATGGATGGGATGTGCATGAAAATAGGGGCGGAGCTTACGAGATGAATGAATTAGACTGAGGGCGAGTTTCTCCATCAATGGATATCTTGACTCTGACCCCAGTAATCTCTTACTGATGTAGTAGACGGGTTTTTGCATCCTCTCTTCTTCTCGAACGAGCACCGCGCTTATCGCGTGTTCGGTGGTTGAGAGGTATAGGTACAACACTTCTCCCGTTTCGGGTTTTGACAGGATGGGTGGTTCAGCTAGGTGCTTTTTGAGCTCCTGAAAGGCCAGCTCGCACTCCTCTGTCCATTCAAACTTCTTACTTCCTCTCAATAAGTTGAAGAATGGAAGGCCACGATCCGTTGACTTCGAGATGAATCTGCTTAGGGCGACCATCCTGCCAGTCAAGATTTGGACATCTTTATGCTTCCGAGGTGAAGGCATATTAATCAGGGCCTTTATTTTGTCGGGATTAGCCTCGATCCCACGAGAGTTGACAATAAAGCCCAGAAATTTTCCCGAAGACACCCCAAAAGTGCACTTCTGAGGATTTAGCTTCATGTTGTATTTCCTGAGCACGCCAAATCACTCCTCGAGGTCATCAACATGGTTCTTGTTAAGTTGAGACTTTACAAGCATGTCATCAACATAAACCTCCATGTTGTTCCCTATTTTCTCTGAAAACATCATGTTTACGAGCCGCTAATATGTAGCTCCAGCATTCTTGAGCCCAAATGGCATAACATTATAGCAGTATAGCCCTTTATCTGTGATGAAGCTCGTATGTTCTTGGTCAGGGGCATGCATGGGAATATGGTTATATCCAGAATATGCATCCATGAATGACATCAGGCCATGCCCCGCCGTGGCATCCACGAGCTGATCAATTCTTGGCAGCGGAAAACAGTCTTTTGGGCAAGCTTTGTTGAGATCTGAGTAGTCAATACAGGTTCTCCACATCCCATTGGGCTTTGGGACCAACACTGGATTGGCTACCCAGTCAGGGTAAAAGGCATCCCTAATGAAATGGTTTGCTTTTAACCTGTCAACTTCCTCCTTTAATGCTTTCTTTCCGTCTTCGTCCAGCTGTCTTCGCTTTTGTTGCTTCGGGGGAAAGCTTTTGTCTATGTTTAATGCGTGGCTCGCTACATTCGGGCTTATCCCCACCATGTCTGAGTGTGACCACGCGAAGACATCCTGGTTTTTCTTCAGAAAGCAAATTAATTGCTATTTTACCTCGTCTTGGAGGTGTTTTCCGATCTTCACCTTCTTCGAGGGATCAGCTTCCTCGAGCTGAATTTCCTCTAGCTCCTCTAAAGGTTCGGGGTCAACTTTCTCCTCAATCCTCGGATCGATCTCTTCGTCAATTTCTAAGACTGTTCCGTCTTTATTTTGTATGATAACGAGTGTTTGAGCGCTCGTTTGTTTCTTTCCCCTCAAAGAAATGCTATAGCACTCCCTTCCTGCCAATTGATCTCCTTTTAATGTTCCGACCCCGCTTGGGGTTGGGAACTTAAGGGCCAGGTGCCTCACAGATGAGACTGCCCCCAGCCCGACCAGGGCGGGTCTCCCGAGCAGTACATTGTAGGCAGGTGGTAAATCTACTACCACGAACTCCATTATCTTGGTCACCGAGACTGGATAGTCTCCCAAGGTCACAGGGAGTTCAATGGATCCCATATAGGCATTTCCTTCTCCTGAAAAGCTGTACAAAGTAGTTGCACATGCCTTCAGGTCGCGAAGGGAGAGTCCCATTTTCTCGAGGGTCGCTTTATAAAGAATGTTGACTGAGCTCCCATTATCTATGAGAACTCGGCGCACTCTTTTGTTGGCAAGCTGAAGAGTAATAACCAACGGATCATGATGAGGGAACTGAACATGGGAGGCGTCCTCCTCAATGAAGGTTATTGGTTGTGTTTCAATCCTCTGGTTTTCGGTGCCCTAGGTTCGGGTTCATAAAGAGACCCGTCCCCTGTCTTTAGCTCGTTAACATATCTCTTTTGAGCATTTCTGCCCCCTCCTGCGAGGTGAGGCCCTCCCGAGATGGTTATCACGTCCTCTCCATCTATCGGCGGGGGCCTGTCTTCTTCCCGAGATCGGGAGTTATTATTTTGTGTCGTCGAAGGCGCGGCTACTCTCTGGCTCGCAGTAGTCTGTCCAGTACTCTGGTTTTTGACATACTGCCGGAAGTAACCTCTCGAGATCAACCCTTCGATCTCGTCCTTCAGCTGTCGACATTCATCAGTTGTGTGTCCGGTGTCTTTGTGGAACCGGCAATACTTACTGGAATCCCTTTTGGATTTTTGATTTCTCATTGGGTCCGGACGCCTGAAGGGATCTGGTTTTCATTAGCCAGGTATATGTTTTCTCGGGACTCGTTGAGCTCGGTGTGCACTTTATACACGGAGAAATACCTCTCTCCTTTATTTTTCTTTCCTCCCTCAGCTTCGGGGTTATTTCCCTCGCTCTTTTTCCTCTTGGAGGGATTCTCCGAGGTAGGCTGTGGAGCTGCTGGGTCAGCCGAGGTTGAGGCGGAGTTGATGTTTATCGTTGTAGTTTCGGTCTGCGAGGTTGACTTGAGCGTTGACCTCGCCTCCTCTACATTGACAAACCTCTGCGCTCGTCTGTTAAACTCGGTTATTGACCTCACCGGTTTCCCTTGCATGTCATCCCAAAGGGCACTTCCGGGTAAAACACCAGCTCGGATAGCCATAAGGTGCCCACTGTCATCCACATCTCGAGCTCGGGCGACCTCCAGATTAAATCTTGTCAGGTAGCTTTTCAGTGTTTCGCCTGGCTGTTGTCGGACGTTAGTCAAAGTGGATGCCTCTGATCTGACTCCCATCATAGCTCGGAACTGCTTCTTGAAGTCTCTAGACAACTGTTCCCATGAAGTTATTGAGTCTCTTGTACTTTTCAAACCAACTTTTGGCAGGTCCTGCCAATGATGTTGGAAACAACATGCACCTGAGCTCATAACCCACGTTACTAGCTCTCATAATAGTGTTCAATGTACTCAGGTGACTACATGGGTCGGTTTTTCCTTCAAACGCTGGGACGTGAGGAATCCGGAACCCTTGAGGAAATTGAGTGTTGGAAATATGGGGAGCAAACGGCTCGAGCTCCTCATCAGAGTCCTCATATCGACCATTTCCTCGTTCATTCTATAAAAGCCTAAAGGCTTTTTCGAGCTGATCGATCCATTCTTGGACTGGGTCAGTAGGAGGTGTTGTCCGGAATTGACAGTCGTTGATCATGATTCCAGGCTCGCGTCTCCGTGAGGGATCTCTACGCCCATTCAAGCGATCCCTCAGGTCCGAATTTGTCTGATCTCCCTTCCCCCTACTCTGATTCAGATGATTTCGCAGGTCAGGACGATTCTTGCGACTTCCAGTATTTTTACGACCTCGGTCGTGTTTACTGACGGACCTGGTCTCTCCGGACTCGTCACTGGTGAAACTCATTGATCGGTCATTTCGTGATGGATTCTTCCCATGTCGCCTCGTCTCCGCATTGCGATACTGAGACGTCTGACTTTTCTCAGATGGTGCGCCTCTCCGCTCCTGGAATGTCTCCCTGTTTCCTTGTCTTTCCCCTGTACGCCCTTGATCCTGATCTCGAATAGGTTGAGCGTTTCTGCGGGGAGGTGAAGGATATCTTATGGGCGACGGAGGGAACCGTATAGGCGACGGTGGCTGCCGCCCTTGTCGCGGCCTAGAGGGGCCAGAATTTGCCCGAGATGGGTCAGTTGCATTCGGTGCACTCCTAGGTACCTGAGTCCGAGCCTCTGCAGGGGTTCGGTTATTCTCAGTTCCTGCAGGCACTTCCACAGGTGGGTTAGGCGGGACCCGAGCTCGAGTACTCCTCTGTGGCCTAGGAGGAGCAGATGGCTCTGCTGGTGCCGGAGGTTGAGTCGGCCTCCTTGTGGCAGCATTTTTTCATGGACGTCCACGGGGCCTCCAGGGAGGAACATGCACGTCCCTTGGAGGAGGGACTTGGTTTTCGCGCGGAGGCGGGGGCTGAGCCACCTGCGCCTCTGCGGTTATCCTAGTCAACTCCTCATTCCGTTTGTTGGCCTCTGCCAACAGCTGTTTCAATTGTCGGTTTTCCAGTTCTACAATAGGAACGTAACGCTCAGGATTGTATTACATGTCCTCATCCCTTGGTTGCAGAGGTGGTCCCCGGGAATCAGAGGACCCACTTCTCTCATCAACATCTGGGTTCTCCATTGGTTGTTTTCCAGGACGCCTTGGGTAATTTTCTTCAGGCGTGTTCTGATTGTTTGTGGCCATGAATCTCTCAGGGATGAATGCTTAAGGCTCTCAATGAAAGCACCAAACTTTTGACGCCGTTTTTCGTCAAACAGTGAAAGAAGAGCACATAAACAATGAATGACAATGGCCAAATGAAATAAAACAAATCAAACACACGATTTTTACGTGGTTCAGCAGTTAAATCTGCCTAGTCCACGAGTCTCTGTTATTAATCTCAAGATTATCTCTGAAAATTCTTAAGCATCAATTCTTCAGAGTTTTCTCTCAAGGATCAGAATTTCGGTCCTTTACAATGGTGCATGGCTTCTCTATTTATAGAGAAGGATGCAGAATACTATCCCACATATTTTGGGTAGTTACTCTTTTTGTGTAAATAAAATAAATGGCTATAATCAGATATAAAAGGAAACGTCCCTGAAGACCAGGAAACGCATAACTGACCAAATAATATCCCACGATTCTAGGGGATTTACATTAATAAATGAGGATTACATCTCATATTTACAATACTTGTAGATATTCAAGGTGGTTATCGCGTATCTCTAAGGCTTTGGCTTCCCAGGTTTCCCGTCGTCGTCCAAGCTAATGACATCTCCCGAGTTCACGTGGCCTTCGAGATCGTACGTACATCGAGCTCGAGACCCCTGATCCGAAGTCATCCCTGAAGATGAGTGTGTTCTCGGAGCTACCTTTCGAGATCGCGATCGTTTCGAGGTCACCATGTTCGAGGTCATATATCGTACTTTGCAGGCTCGATATACCATCCTGGAGCATACTCTAATCCTTACGAGACCATTTGTTGCGAATCCAACTTTCGAGGTCACATTTACCATGGCTCGAAATCTGGGTATAACATATGTTATATGTTGTAAAATGCATGTTGTTTGATTGTGTAAAATTGTAATTTATTTTTAGGATTTAGCTAAAATTATAAATTAATTGTAAATGTGATTTATTAATTGGAAATATTTATCATATGTTTATTATTTATTTTAATTTATGTATGTATATTAGTATATTTGTGTTACTTAATAATGTTTTACTCATGTTGCTCAAAGTTTGATGCTAATAGACTTGATGCTTTCATATGCTAAAAAGGATCGTTTAATTGTTAATGTTCTTGAGGTATTTTTTTTCTTTTCTACATCACTATTTTACTTGTTTATGAATTTATATATATTTAGCATAGATAGTGTATTTTGTTTATATTGTTGATTGGATTGTAATTTATATGTTAGGTTATATATATGTGTGTCTTGTATAATTGATATTGAATATATATTGGTTAAATGTGTTTATTTTTGTTTTGTTTTCAAATATATATGGATTTATATATGTGTTGGTATATACTATGTGTTTGAATGTTATTAGTTTTAAAATTTTATTTAGATTTATGTGTTGCTATATATGGTGTACTTGTTTGATGTTAGAAAATAAATTATATTTTTTTCTAATTATTTATGAGTGTTGAAAATATTAAGTTATTAAGTTATGTTATTATGATATGATTTGGTTAGATTTGTAATTTCATTTAGAAAATAAAAAAAAATTGCTGAAATTTATTAATTCTTTTTATTTCAAAAAATACTTACCAAGACGACATGTTGTCGCTATAGAGTCCAAAATTATTATTATTTTATCTTGAAAAGACCTATAGAGACAACATGTTGTAGTTTTAGGTCCCAATTTTTTTAAATTCCGAAAAGACCTACATAGAAGACATGTCGTCGCTGTAGGTCCGAAAATTCAAAAAAAAATTATTTTGAAAAATGCTTACAAAGACGACATGCCATCGCAATAAGATCTAATTATTTTAAATAATGGGTTTTGTGAGTGTAAGTCGTCGCAGTAAATAAACTCTACTGTGAGGACAACAAAAGGTCATCGCAGTAGGTCCTTACACATACGAACCTACTATTATGATATTTTTGCGGCGACATGTCCTCAAAATCCTACAGAAATAACTTTGTGACCAATAGAGATGACTTTTGTTATTGCTTTAGGCCTATTTTTCCATAGTTCATACACATACAATATCATATTCTTATAAATGAATATAAAATTTTCTGATATTTATGTATAAATTATTCAAACAATAATTACGATAATCAAATATAATAAAATTGTACTTTTATTTAAATCAATAAAAATGTCTTTTCACATGCTTTTATGGCACCAACCCTAACACTTCTCTCGATTAGCGTCAATGTGCTTGGTTCACAGAGGTTCTGGGTTCGAAGCTTCTCAGCAACAACAATAATAAACCTCCCAAGGACAGTGTCGAGTTTTTTAGTTGCACCTTTGAGCATCCCCAAAACAACATCGAGCTCCCGTGATGGTAGAGTTTATAGTTTTTTTTAATAAAAATATGATTATATTTTTTTATCACAAACTACCTATTTAATGTACAAAATATTCATGGTATTATTCAAATCGCATCTCAATGATTGGAGAAGAAGCTTGTTTATTCTTGATAAAAGATAAATATTATTCTAATATTTAAATTTATATTAATATAATTACTAAATATTTACTCTACCGAAATTTTATAAAAATTAAGATTATATATTTTATGTTATATATTATTATAGTAATGATATTTCATAACATTTGATTTTTCATTAATAAAATTAATAAATATCTAGTTGTGTAGTAAATATTATTATAATAATGATATTTTATAACATTTGAATTTATATTAATATAATTAATAAATATCTATTTTAATTAGTTTTAAAATTATATTCAATTAAATATTTAGAATATTTTGTTAAAATTAATAAAAGAAACTGTTAAAACCAAAAATTTGTCCTCTCTACACATTTTTTATATAAAACAAATATATATTTAAAAATAAAAGGAGAACATAATATATTCAAAAACGGAAATCACAGTAACCAACAATAATAAGAACTAGCTAGATGGGTATCTATATTGAATTTGGATCTCAACCACTTTTTTCCTTTAGATGACTCTTTTTACTGGCGCTCATTTGAACTGGCTTTACTCAACCCTTCTCTTTTTTTAAATTTAATATCAGGTTAATCCATGCACTCAGTTCTCCTTAATTATTATTATTATTATTATTATTAACACTGTATTCCAACACTCTAACGATCAAAAAGAATCTAATGATTAAATTAAGAAGAAACCCAAAAGTCTTATAATGGATTATTACATAGAGATGGAAAAAAAAAAACAATCCATTGATTAAAGAAGAAAATTCATCACCTATGTATTGAAACCCAAAACCCTTTATTATGTATAAAGAAAAAACTACCAACTATGTTTATTGTAACAAAAATAATAATTATAATAGTACCAATAAAGAGCTATAATAATATAACTTGAAGAGTGTTCTAATGGCCTGCCCCAGGAGAACTTGGACCACTAGATTTGATCCCCCAAAGATCAATAAGGTTCTGCACAAAGTAGTGAGCAGTTGTTGAGTCCACCATGGCTGGAGGAGCTGGAGGACCACACATACGCCGACCTTGTACGACAGGAATCATCAAAACGACACTCAAAACAAGAGCTGTTACAGCCAAAACGACACCCTTGAGCTCTCTTGCCATGACTTTTATATTAGATTTATTTTGTAATAACTGAAGTTGAATTATGGTTTAGAGTGGCTGGGGTATTTATAGCCAATGATAAAAAGAAAGTAAGGCTACTTTGGCTAGAAATTGAAGGAAGCAGGAGAGAAATTCGTGGCCATGACTCGTGAAGATCACTTTGAAAGAATTTTGAGAGGGAAATTTGGAAGAAGGAAGGAGATGAGAAAGAGTTGGTACTTTTTTTTCTTCTTCTTATTTCAAATTAGACTATATATGATCATTCCAAGGCTCCACAAGTTATTTTGGTTGACCAATATATATATATATATATTATGTAGGGAAATTTTATAGTAGGGTGTCAATAGTATAGGGATATTTCTGTTTTCGGTATGCATATAAATTATATTATAATTTTTTTATATGATAATGTATATTGTAGTTATAGAAGACATTCTACCAGTTTTTAAAAAATTATAAATATTTTACAATACTGAATATTAGAGTTCAAAATTATTAGTTGCACATGTATAAAAAAAAAATAGCACACGATCCGTAAGTTCTAAACTAACACCATACTATAAAATTTTCCATATTATATATATATAAATATATATATAAATATATTGTCGGTTTATATTACAATTGCAAGAAAATTCTCCGTAGTTGTTCAAAATTGGAGTTAGTAATTTTGTAGAATTATTTTTTATTCTTTGTTGACCCCATAACTTGGAAATAAATTGTTGTTTCTATCTGATAAGTACAATGCTGCTGATGTGCTACATCATCTTCAATTTGAAATGTTTGATTAATTTGGGTCAATATTTGACATGTTGCATTATTATCTTTAGTCTTTTATATTTAAGGGAAAATAATATTTTAGTCTTTACTCAACCTCAACCTTAAAGCTATCTTCAGTATAAAAAGAATGTAGGAAACATTGATCCTTGATTTTAACAGATTTTTTTGTTATTTTTAATAGATTATTTTAAATATTTAACGGAATATATTTGTAAAATTAATTAAAAATATAAATATTTATTAATTATATTAATATAAATTCAAATATTATAAAATATCATTAAATATTTATTAATTATATTAATATAAATTCAAATGTTATAAAATATCATTATTATAACAAGACTAAATATTTATTAATTATATCAATATAAATTCAAATGTTATAAAATAAGATAAATACTATTTTAGACCATGTATTTTGTTAAATGATAATTTTGATCCTACATTTTACAAAATAGTGTAAATTAATACCCTGAGCCCAATTTTGGTCAATTTTATCAATATGACCAAAATACCCTTAAGTTTTTTTAATATTTTAATTTAATAAATTAGAAATTAATATAAAATATACAAAATTATAGAAAAATAAATTATTTTATTTAATTAAATCTTTAAAATAATTATATTAAAGGAAAATTAAAATTTAAACTAAACATTAAACTTAACCATCAATTTATAACATTAAAAAAATCAAAATCTAATAAAAAACAAAATAATTAAAAATCATACCGAATAATTTAAACACAAACATGTTCTTCTTTCTTTGATACCGAGAGATTCATCAAAACAAGTTAAAAACATGTTCTTGAGTTCATATTTCAAATTAAAATTCAACATCCATACAACAATTTCAATCAACAAATTCAAACCAATGAACCATCTCCATCATCTTCCAAAATTATCTTCACCCCAAATCTTTTTCATCACTCCTTAACAGATTTCAACCAACAATGAGCATAAAATTCATATCCAAATGATATATATATATATAATACCCAAATTTGAACACACATCAAAAAATTTGAAAATGTTCAAATTATCTTGTACCAAGGACGCCTTGGATATGGCGGACCACAGATTTGGCAAGCCACAACATTTAGCCCCTAGATTCGATGATGACGAGCTTAGTGTCACGGGCTGACATTTTGACAGAGGAAATGCCCGTGCGGCACCTTGCCTCCTTTGAGCCAAGGTCAGCCTTCCAACCTTTCGAATAACAATGGGCACATTTTTCGCGCGACCGTGTGCCTCTGCACACTTTCGTCTCTCAAAAAACACTCGTCGAGTCATGCTCTTCAACATCTATGAGTGCAATCATCCATCAAAGCTATCTAGCCAAGACACTCACACTGTCCATAGGTTCTCACTATGGCAAGGCAAATCCCAACACCGATGCTCACCCAGACATTCGCAAGTCAAGGTAGCATGTGTGGCTAAGAGCCCACCAAGCTGACGTGCCAACACCTCCCATCATGTCCCATTCGATACTATCCGATTAGTTCACGTCACAGACCAAGGACTCCCATACGTCCATGGTCCAATCCTCAAGGCACCATACCATCGTGTATGTTGGCAGGCCCTCGAGACTGGCTGCCAGACTAGTAGCACACACTGGACCTCTGTCCTACTCAAGCATAGTGCACCCTCCCATGCTAGCATGCTAACAAGTCCCACGAATGACTTCCCGTGCCATCTCGTGTCGAGATTCGTGGCCATGGCGCACCGCGACATCTCTCGAAGGTTTGGGCCACGTTCCATGCAAGCGGCATCCCGGCAAGCCAAGGGAACCGTACCCTTAAACCTCTGGCAGCACACTTCGACGCACTACCGGGGCGGACCGATAATGTCCATGAGTACTCCTACTCATGGAGACATATGAGTCCCCTCGTGGTCCTCATATGCTCGCCCTACTAGTCCTACCAACTAGTAGTAGCTCACTTGACGCACCTGCGCCAGGGGGTGGTGGAGAGCTGACACCAGGTGCTCCCCCTACAAAGAGCCTTCTGAGCTTTCAGCCTTCTACCAAGAACATATATGATTTTCGCTTGGGAGACATATTTGGCTTCCAGCTCGCCAATTCTCCGAATCTCCCAAATCCGATCATACAATTGCGTTCATTGACCCTTCAATATGGAACCTACCAAGTCCCGTCCATTTCCGGGCAATATTGAAGATATTTACGAAAATGCCACTGCCGTACAAACTAGGCATCAGCATGCACACCAGCCTGCACCCTCGCGTGCGCATCTGACCGAGCGCCATCCTAGCTTGTAACATGCCATCAAGGCCAGCATGTTACACTTAGCCCCCCAGATTTGACGACGATGAACTCCTCCCCCCAAATCCGACGATGACGAGCCTAAATCTCTTTGCTCGTTTCTCTAAATGGCACCAGCCCCTTTGTCGTTGTTCATCCATCACTGAGGACCTGCACCCAGCCCTTCTGTCCATTCTTGAGCACCCAACCCGTCTGTCATACAAAGATGTCGAATGCCTACAAAATAAGAAGAAGAAGAAGATCGATTTTGAAGAGAAATCAACTGCGGAGCACCTACAAAAGAAGAAGAAAGTGAAGAAGAAGAAACTAATTTTGAAGAAAAACAATATGAATTTTTAGTTTTTAATTTTATCTGATTTAAATTCAGATTTAGTTTTAGTTTTTATTAATGTTTTTTTAAAGAAAAGTTTTTATTAATGTTGTTAAATAGTTTTTATTACTTAAAATAGTTTTTTATTTAAAAATAATTTATTTTATTTTTTATTTTAAAATATATATTCAGTTATTTCATTAATTAATAAAATTTAAGGGTATTTTGGTAATATTGAAAGAAAATTTGACCAAAATTGGGCTCGGGGTATTAATTTGTTCTATTTTGCAAAACGTATGGTCAAAATTGTCATTTAACAAAACACAGGATCCAATCGGTAACTTTTGCAAAACACAGGTCCAAAATGGTATTTACCCTATAAAATATCATTTTTATAATAATATATAATACAAGACTAGATATTTAATAATTATATCAATATAAATTCAAACTTTATAAAATATTATTATAATAATATATAATCTTAATTTTTATAAAATTTTGCTAGAATAAATTTTTAGTAATTACATTAAAATAAATTCACATGTTATAAAATATTATTATTATAATAATATATAATAGATAATAAATGCATCTATATCTATATATTAATATAAAATAGAACATCAATGAGATGATGTGGCACTCTAAAATTGCTCCAAAACACACTTTTTATTTTTTTTTAATATTTTTTTCACGTTTTTTAATTTTTATTTTTAAATTTATGATTATTAGTTAATAATTAAAGAGAAAAAATTTCAAGAAAAAAACTAAAATATCTAATTATAAAAAAACATAAATATCTATAATATCTGTAATGATTAATAATATAAATTATTTCATGGTAGTTTGTATTTGAAAATAAAAAAAAATATCTAATTATAAAAAATATAAATATATGAAATATCTATAATAATTAATAATATAAATGATTTTATGATTTTTCGCATACGAAAATATAAACAAAATTCTTCATTCAACGTTATATAACAATCCATATAACTGAATATAAATAAATTTATTCAAATGTTTTATTCAATTCTAATAGAACATTAACGATGCACTTATGCATTTTTTATATAACATGAAACAGAGCACATCTAATGTTGCAACCAAAGTATTTGAAAGTGGTCTCACAAAAATCCATCTTCCATCCTTCTATATTTGAAGCCCTTCGGTTTCAGGTTTGTAACTCCCTTCCACTGCTATGATTTTTTATGAAAGTGTTTGTTATTTTCTGTTAATTCACTACAAGAAAAAATTGGTTTTAGTGGCGACATTTTAGGGGCGACTACGAGTACATAATCACCTCTGATATTTCACAAGGCGCCCTTAATATTCTAAAATTTTGACAAGAAAGCATAAGGAAATTTAGGCAGTACATCATGCTTTGTGAAATTTATCAAGGGCAACCCCCTGATAATGCTATATACCCTTTGCTTCTCAAGCATTCCGCCATTGTCTCGTGGAACTAAAAAAAATGAAAAACTCATTTCCCCTTTTGTAAATCGAGTACTCTCTCTCTCTCTCTCTCTCATTATCGTCGACCACCACAAGGAGTGCCCCATCTGCCGTTGCCGCCACTGCCACCTCAAATCCACCCACTCGCCGCTGCTGCCAGCTCGGATCCGCCCTACTTGTCGCTGCCGTCATCTCGGAACCATCCCAAGCATCAAATTGAAGAGGTATATATATTTATATACATATATATTTTTATAAATATATGTATATATATATTGTGAGTTGCGTATATATATTTATATATTTTAGTTTTTTATTTATTTATATATTTTTATAAATATATATACATAGTGTTAGTGTGTGCTATGTGTATGTATATTTATATATATATGTGTTTATTTTTTAAATTTTTTTATAAATTTATATTTATATTGTAGATGTGTGTCATGTGTATGTATATATATATATTTCTAGTTTATTTACTTATTTTATATATATATAATGTGTGTGTCGTGTGTGTCTATATATATATATATTTAGTTTTTATTTATTTATATTGTTTTTTATAACTATGTATATTATGTTTGTGTAGAAATTGAATGAGTATCTCCTAGAAAATTTGTGTCTAGGGTATCTCTAATTTTGTGGCATCAATGTATTTATTTATTTGTATTATGTTGCTTAATTATTTTAATTAATATGTGAATTTGTGTAGAAAGTATTATGTGTTTAGTGTTATTAATATGTGTGTAGGAAAATGTATGATGTGCTAGTATTTAAATTTGATTAATAATATGTATATTGTGAATGTTCTCGAATTTTCTTAGTATCATTTGCATGGTTTTAAATTTTTGGGATAGGTTAAAATGTTCAGTCGAGTTAGGAGAAATATTAGTGGTGTTAGGATAAATCACTAAAAGCCTTAGACTGATTCTTAATAAATGTAGTTGTAATTATTAAAGAACATTTAATCGTAAACATTATAAAATAAGACTTTATAAAACATCATATATAGGATAGGATGGTTATTATCACATAGTGATAATTGTTATTATTTAAAATAACAAAAAACCATGGACATACACCTAGTGGATGCATTGGGGATAGTAATCCAAATCATTCATCTAGTATTCCTTATTTTTTCAAGTTATTTGAATAAATATCTTGAAAAAATGAGGAGTAGTAGATATCTGCTTACTATCACCAAGGGATCCACTAGGTCGGAATAGGGTGGGTTGGAATTCGGAATAAAATAATTATATAATAAAATATTAATTTTATAATTAATAAGATAATTAAATAATAATTATAATATGAATTCAATAAAACTAAACTCGAATAAGTTTTACTTCATAAATATATAGGTAATAATATATTAACATTTAATATTAAACTTTTTACAATAATATTAAAATGTGTGATATCATAATTTCAGCAAATCATCATAAGTTTTTGTAAGACGTCATAAAATGTGTTGAGAAAATATTTATTTTTTGTTGATTTTCTCTTTGGTGATAAAATTTTATGACCAAAGATAGGATAAAAGGGTTATAAATTATCATGTAGTGATAATGTATTCTTAATTATTTTTAATCACAAAAAGTCTTAGACCCGTTCGAAGAGGTTGAGTCAGTAAGGACTCTAAATATGCTTCTCCTAATTATCCAGGACTTTTTTGTCCGCATGGATAGTTTGGGTTTGTTGTGTACCTGTAATTTGTTCTATTACTCATTTTATTGTTTCGTTAGTAGAGATTTCAGTCTGTGTCTCCTTATTTGTTCTCGTAAGTGGGTAGACTTAATTTTAATCTACGCACTTATGAGAACCATAGGGAGGTGCTGGTGAAATTTTTACATAAATGAAACAATTTTAAGATAATAGATTAAATTATATGTATACTACAAACTTGAATGTGATAGGTATTTTACCCTTTTAGAAGTGTAGTAAAAAGGTGGATTAGGGCACACACACACATAGTTAATAATATTTAATTGTTTTTTATTCTTGCATCATAGATGTCGATTGATAAGAGTTGGACAACATTAAGGAATCGTAACTGTGATGCTTATTGGAACAGTCTCCAAGTCTTCTTGAAAATGGCAAAAGAACACGTAGACTGCGACGAGAGAATTAAATGTATGTGCCTGAATGTTAAACTACAAACTATGGATATGGTGGAGGTTCATGTATTTGACAAGGGTTTTCAAAAGAATTATCAACAGTGGGTTTACCACGGTGAGGTGGAAGTTAGTGTTGCCAGTGAGGTAGCTGAGGAGAATGAAGATGTAGATGAGATGATTGATGTCGTTGATGATATCATCTTACCGACAAATGCAGACGAAGTAGATGGTGTGTCTGGCAATCAAATGGGACAATATTTTGTTGAGTTGTTCAACGAGATCGAGGTTGGGTTGTATCCGAGTTGCGATTGGATATCATCCTTAAACTTTTTGGGGAAGTTGATGCATTTGAAAGTCAGGGGGAAATGGCCAAACAACTATTTCGATGAATTATTGAAGTTACTAAAGTTTTCATTTTCGAAAGATAATAGAATTCCTCCAACACACTACGAGGCCAAAAAGTTAGGGTTGGGATACCAATCAATTCATGTGTGTAAATATGATTGTTGCTTGTTTTGTAATGAGCATGCAAGCAAATATTCATGTCCTATGTGTGGGAGTATCCGATGGGTCAACAAAAAGAAGAAGGGGGAAAAGGTTTCACATAAGGTGATGCGTTACTTTCCGCTGACTCCCAGATTAAAGCGAATGTATAGTTCAAGGCATACAACTAATGACATGTTATGACATCATACTGGGAGATCAAAAGAATATGGGGTGATTCATCATCCGGTTGATGGGTCTGCATGGAAAGACCTTGACGCCACACATCCTGAGTTTGCAAAAGATCCCAAAAATGTTCATCTGGGCTTAGCTGTCGATGGGTTTAATCCTTTTGGAAACATGAGCGTATCGTACAATATGTGACATGTGATTTTGATGAACTACAATCTCCTGCCCTGGTTGTGCATGAAGAATGGGTATTTTATGCTAACTCTCCTTATTCCTGGGCCAAAATCACTGGGTAAAGACATGGATGTATTTCTAAGACCCTTGGTGAATGAGTTACAATAATTATGGATTAACGGGGTCAACACAAGAGATGGCACAAGGAATGAATTGTTCAAGATACGTGCAACCCTTCCGTGGAAAGTTAACAATTTCCCTGGTCGTAGTAGCTTGTCTAGTTGGAGCGGGCAGGATACAAAGCACGTCCAACGTGCAATGAAGACACCACTTCGATCTGAGTGATTGGT
The DNA here is from genome assembly GCF_963169125.1 of Humulus lupulus. NCBI lineage: Eukaryota > Viridiplantae > Streptophyta > Magnoliopsida > Rosales > Cannabaceae > Humulus > Humulus lupulus. The sequence continues at coordinate 82,196,013 of NC_084794.1, read as the reverse complement.
AAGATATCTTATGTTAGTCATAGGAGATTCTTGAGGAGTAATCATAAGTATAGAATTGACAAAGAATTCGATGACAAAGTTGAGAAAAGACATCCTCCACAACAGTTTATTTGTCAACAAATCTTAGATCAAGTTAATGCTTTACAGCTTCAAGTTCCTGGTAAACATGACAGATTTTGGGAGTGAAGTGCAAACGAGGTGCAAAAGAAAGTAATTGGAGGAAAAAAGTATATTCTATGAACTTGAATATTGGAGTTCAAACCAGTTAAAACACAACCTAGATGTGATGCATGTCGAGAAGAATGTGTGCGACAGTCTCCTTGGGAATTTTTTGGACACCACTAATGTAGGACATGATTTAAAGAACATGGGGGGTTAAGAAATCGTTGTGGATTTACGAGGATGCCAATAAAAGGTTAATGAAACTACATGCTCCATATGTTTTCACTCCTGAACAGAGGCAACACTTTTGTCAATTTTTGAAAGGAGTAAAGTTGCGTGATGGTTTTTGTTCTAATTTGAAGAAAAAAGTCTCAGACAATGACTCAAACGTTGTTTGGTTGAAGTCCCATGATTGTCATGTGATAATGCAACGATTACTTGCAATAGGTGTTCAAAAGTTTTTACTAGAATCTATATCCACCACCATTATAGAATTATGCAATTTCTTCATACAATTGTGCTCTAGGACACTAAACGTTTCTGATATGGAGAAAGCTAAGGATGACTTGATTATAATTTTATGCAAGATGGAGTTGATTTTTCCACCAACATTCTTTGACATAATGATCCATTTGGTTTTGCACTTTCCTAATGAAGCTATATTGGGAAGGCCAGTATTTATGATGTAGATGTATCCATTTGAAAGATACATGAAAAAAATTAAAAATCTATGTTAGGAATAAAGCTCGTCCTAAAGGGCCTATAGCAGAAGGATATGCAACAGATAAGGCTTTGGCATTTTGTTCAATGCATTTCAAAGGAGTGGGAACAAAATTTAATCAGCATGATCATAGTGAAGATGCACCGTATGTGAGGAAAAAACTCACAGTGTTTGAATCTCAATGTCGTCCACTTAGTAAGGGAATTCACGCGCCCCTCAACGAAAATACTCAGAATAAAGCTGAGTGGTTCATATTGAATATTTCTCCAGAAACTGAAGTGTATTTAGAGTAAGTTAGTACAATTTTAATTTTCACATTCTTCATATTGCAATATGCTTCTCCCATAATCTTGACACTGTTAATTAACAGTGAACACCTAACTAAGTTAAAACAAATAGATATGGCTACTAATCATAAATTGATACAAAAGAAAGAGTTTCATGCACGGTTTCATAAGAAGGTAACTTGTACTTTTACTTAGCAAATTGTTTACTAAAAATTACATTCTCGTTCTAATATATTTCTTTATTATTAGATATATGACTTGCACCATCTCGGGTCATTAGAGCATGTTGATGAATTGCTAGCTTTAGCATCTGGGTTGGATCTATTGGCCTACTCCTATCAAGCATGTATAGTGAACGAAGTTCGATTTTTTTCATACAATCGAGATCGAAATCGAACTACACAAAATAGTGGAGTGTGGGTTGCTGGAACAAAAGGTTTTAACTATTATGGGCAACTTGAAGAAATACTTCAGCTATCTTTTAGTGGCAATTATTTGCTGGTATTGTTTCGATGTAAATAGTTCAATATAGATCCAAAAAGAAGAAAACAATTACTGAAAATAATATCACTAGTATCAGTGTCAACCGTGAATGGTATAAAGATGAATCGTTCATACTAGCTAGCCAAGTGAAACAGGTTTTCTACATCGATGATCCCGTTAGAGGGCGAGATTGGATAGTTTTCCAAGAAGTGAATCATCGACAAGTTTGGAACTTTCCAGACACTTCAGATGATTACTAATATTGATGTTGTACATGACACCAACTCATCGAATTTTGTTTTGACTATGGATCTCAGAGAGTTGGTTGTTCAACAATTTGATGCACCAGCGACACAAGTCAACATTGCCCATCGACCTTCTTTAGTTGTTCAGGATGATGATGGATTTATTAATGACGATGAAGATGATATGGCAGGCAGCGTAAAAGAAGCATAATATGAGGATGAATTACTTGTGGACCTTAGTGATGATAATACTAATGATATATGTCTGATAGATGTTGATTTAATTAGTACTGAGAGTGACTAATCTGCTTAGTTTTGTATCTTTGTAAAAGTATTATACATATTGAGAAATAAAAAGTTTGTTTCCAAATAGCATGTTTCAAAGTACCTATTAAAATATTACTCACTACAAAATTAATTATAAATAAAAATTAAATTTTAAAATAGATAGGTTAAATTACTGCCGTGTTAGCAGATGTCAACAGATGTGGCTAGAGCCCACGGTGGAGACGTTGGCGATGATCCTCCACCAGATCCTACTAGGATTTCGACTTCATGCGAGTCTGGTAATTTATTTTTGTTTTCTTTTATTCCATTAAATATTTTTATCTTGTATATATTAACATTCTTTATTTTTTATTAAAAAAAATTCAGGAATCCCAACTAAAATGATAACAAACATAAAAGTGGTGTTTTCATAATATTTATTTTATCTAACCTATATTTTTTAGGATTATCTAGAACAAAAAGGACTAAGATATTGTCACCATATAATAGTAATTTCTTATAATTATTTTAGTCACTAATTATTCAACTTGCAATAAAAATAAATAATGCAATTTCAATTAGAATTTAACTTAGATGAATGCATAATTTAGTTGGATGGGAAATTATGTCCAAGATAAATAAAGTGTGAAATGGAATTCTAATTCCATCCAATTTTGATTGGAATGTATATTCGACTGTTTAGTTGAATAACATTTCCAATGGATTCGCATTCCTAAGTTTTTTTTTTACCAACCAAACAAGAGAATGAACCTTCTTTTTATTCATTTTCATTCCTATCCATTACCTTAAACCAAACATAACCTTATAGATTACTATTTGCTAAAGTTATAGACAACTTTTTTATTTCATTTTAATTATCTATCACATTAATTAAAATATATTATAAATAAAAAAATACTTTTTTTTTTTCTCAAGAAGAAAAGAATTTATTAATCACTAACAGTCAACAAAAACAACATGCTAAAAAGCAGACAACCAAATCACCTCTATCTGAGCCACAAAATCAAGCATTGCTTATTCTATATTGTTCAAAGAATGAGAATGAAGCAATAAGTGTATGGCCCTAATTTCTCATAAAATTATCAAGAACACAGTGTTGGATCATAACATAAATATTACTCTTTTATTTAGAAAAAAAAAATCAGATTAAGCAAAAGAATCTCATGTCTTTACAAAAATAAAATAGTAGTCTTTAACATAATAAAATGAGCAACATTATAAATAAAAGAAAAAATTTAAAGAAATGCTTTGGAAAATAAAATCGTAGGCTCGTTGATCAATCCTCGGTTATATGGTCCCCACGAATACATCACTATGCTCTTAGGTCCCACTCGCCACCGACCTTTCTATCATCACTTGTCTGCACAACAACATCATAAGGAGTGAGCTTCTAAACCCAGTAAGGAAAATACAAACAATCAAACATATACTCATATAGTCATAACAAACATACCATAAGTTCATACAAATATTCATAACAATGCTAATTTACAAATTATACAAGATCGTAATATATCCTAGGTCATAACAGAGATCATAATCATAAGTCATAATAGGTCATAATAACAAGTCAGGTATAAGAAAAAGATAAGTGCTTATACAGGGGTGGAAATTAAGCCGCAGACATAAGTCTGTCATACACCAGACATCAACTTTGGTCTGTCATAAAATTTTGGCAACCGAGCCTACCGGACATCAACTTATGTCCGTCATACATTTCTCAACACCTTAGGTCCAGTGACACTTATCTTCTTAATGTACTTGAAATGTTAGGATCATACACACCACAAAACTAGGTCATAACTTAACTACCTAATTTTCCTTACCTTGAGTGTGGAAATGAGATGAAAAAGAGAGATTGCTTTGCTATAGAAAATCACCCAAAAACTTACATATAACATAAAATATTAAGATTAGAGACTTAAAAATAAAACTAAACTTCCAAAATCTCTAAACCTTATAAAAGTCATACCTTTAACCTAGAACCACAAGATCGAAATCTCGAGCCTTCTATAATGCATATCTTCAACACAACACCAAGAACTTCAATACTTGGACTAATTCGGCTATAAGGTGTTTAACAAAGGTTTAGGGTTTCAGCAATGTGTGGTTTGTTATTGGCTCAAGTGTTTAAGGCTAATTTAAGAAAATAGAAGAAAAAGAATTCCCGAGCACTATTAAGGATATAGTGATTTTGGCTATGGGATGTGTTTATGGGGAAAAAGATGAGAGCTTTTGGGACTATAGATTTTCGAAAATGTTGAGCACTTGAAAGATTTGATTGTGTGAAAAAGTGAATGGTGAAAGGCTCTACACCCCAACCTCCTTCCATAAACCACTCCACCTCCATTCAACTTATTTTTAAAATTCAAATCATTTCATCAATAATAGGTTTTGGCTAGCCCTTTATTTTACCTATTCAAAATGCTACAAACACTCATTTTATGACACACACATGCTGGCATGTAACCAACTTAGTCAAAATCTCCACTACCTCCTCCAAAACTCAAGCTTATGCCTACGCCTAAGCCTTTTAAATTTCAAAATAATTCAAATAATTTCAGCTATCATCAACTTATCCACTTGATTTCCTTTTCGCAAGCTTGGAGTGACACCTAGTTCTTTAAGTTCAAAAATGAGTCAAAACCTAGCCTAGAATTGTGCCACACGCCTATGACTAGTTATGGTCTTCAATTTGGCTTTTCTCAATAACTCTTATACTTAATAAATAAATTCACAAAAATTCCACTTAATAAACTATAGGGAAAGTCTGTAACACCTTATATTTTTTTAAATAAATAGGACTTAATTTAATGCCACATGTAAAATCCTTAGATCACCAAAATAATGTGCATTAAAACTATATTCTAATTTAATTAAAAGCTTAAAACTATACACCAATTTAATCATATGCTAAAACCTTATAAATACTAACTAAAATAATTATAACTATCCAAATTATAATTATTTTCTAAATAATCATATCCTTAAAATAAATATTTCAAACTTAAAGCAATCTTTTAATTTCCACCACTTAACTAACTATAAACTATAATAACTAAATATAGTCCTAATTAAGGAGAAAAATAATAACCTTGCTTATTACAATCTTCCCACCTTATAGAAATTTTGTCCTTGAATTATTACTTACCAAATACCTCGGGATATCGTTCCCTCATATCTTCCTCAGATTCCCATGTTGCCTTTCTTTTAGTGCTATTGCTCTACAAGATTTTAACTATAGGGAAACTTTTGGACCTTAACTCCTTAGTTCCTCACTCTAGAATGTGTACTGGCCGTTTTTCATAACTGAAATCTTGTTATAACTCTAGAGCCTTGTAGTCAAGCACATTGGATGAATCTGATACATACCTTCTCAACATAAATATATGAAAAACATTATGCGTTTTTAGCTAATGATGGCGGTAAAGCCAATCGATATGCTACTTGCCCTACTTTGTCCAATATCTCAAAAGGACTTATAAGCCTTGTGCTAAATGTCATGTGGTCCTAAAACCTTTCCCATAAAGCATAGTCTCAGATCGTCAGGAGTCTCGAATGTCACGTGCTTGCGTCTATAGTCGATGGTTACACCATGCCTTGCTAGCCAATCCATGCCCAGTATCACGTCGAAGTCTTTGATCTCTAGCTTTATCAAGTCTCCTTCTAGTTCTATGTCCTCAATTTTGATCGGTACGCCTCGTACTATCTGTGATGATAGGACTACTTTGCCTGAAGGCAATTCTATCACAAACCTAGTTCTAAATCTTTCTCAAGGTTTGTCTAATTTCTCTATCATTCCTAACGAGATATACGAGTGTGTGGCTCCCGAATCAAATAATACTGAACATATATTATTGAGGATAGAAATCTGACTTGTGACCACTTTATTACTAGCTTCAGCTTCTCCCTGGGTCAAGGCAAAGACTCTGGCAGTAACCATCTTGTTGTCCTTTTTCTCTTCTGGCTTGAGCTAGGGACATTCTTTCTTCCAATGACCTTCCTGACCATAATTGTAACATCCTTTGGTGATTGCACGACACTGCCTAGGATGTTTCTTTTGGCACTTAGAGCATTGCGGGTATTCTACATAACCTGAATTATTGCCTCCATTATTTGTCCGTGCTATTTTATCATTGTCGGACTACTTATTGTCAAGATGCCTTCTCTTCTGACCATTACTATTGCTATGCTGATGGTTTTTGTTGTGGTTCCGACCATTCTGAGGTTAACTCTGCTATTTAGGCTCAGGCTTGCTGGCCTCCTCCTTACTAACATTCGCCTGAAGCCTTTCTACTTCTGTAGCCATTTCTAGAACATCGGCATAAGTAGTAGTTCCAAGATTTGCTAGTTTGACTCTTAGTTCAATCTTTGGTCTGAGTCCTCTAACAAACTTGGTGACCCTCAAAAATTCAGTTGGAACCAACTCTGGTGCTAACTTGGCTAGTCGGTCGAACTGTCGAGCATACTCTGCTACCGTTAAGTTGCCGTGCTTCAAACTGGTGAACTCTTCCACCCTTGTGGTGATGACTGTCGAGTTGTAATAATTCTTGTGGAACAGCTCCACAAATCAAGTCCAGGTCATAGTCGCGATGTCGTGAGTCTGATGTACTAGGTCCCACCATATTCTAGCATCCTTCTTTAAAAGAGACGAAACACATGATATACGGTCTGCGTTGCCGAGATTCATGTGCTCTAGGAGCAGCTCTACATTTCTGAGCCATTCTTCCACCTCGAAGGGGTCGGTTGTCCCTTAAAAGTTTGGGGCGTGTTGCTTACAAAACCGCTCATAGATTGGCTCCATGTATTGAGCTGGGTAGGGTGCATAGTTCGCCATTGGCCATCCCCCATAAGGACCTACTCGTTGGGGTGCTTGAGCCATTTGCTGAGGCTGCGATTGTAGCTGAGGCTGAGGCTAAGTCTGTGTCTATGGCTGCGGTTGAGCTTGCTGTCACTATTTCTGCAACAATTCTTCCACTTGTTGTCGTAGCCTGACAATTTCGACGGTGTTGTCAACTGGCGGCGGCAGCGGTGCACTTTGGTTAGCAGCAGCAGTAGTAGCACGCGCTCCCCTTCTGCAAACTAGAGGGGCTTCATTAGTCTCATGAGTGGCGCTGGAGGCATGAGCATTCGTGCGTGCAAACCTTCTGAGTGACATCTTCAGCAAAGTTCTAACAGTAGAGAAAAAGCATGTTAGAATTTACCCTAATAGGTTCTAAGGAAAAAACCTAGGCTAAGCAAACATAACTTGGACCTATTAATTATGATTTCTTATTACAAACTTATGTAAGCCTTCTTTATAATTAGGGTGTGTTTCTATACTTAGAAAAATAATCCATCTTTATTATTTTCTAAGTCTGTTTCTAATCATCCTATATGACTTAATTCTCATGCTCGAAACTCGTCGTTGTTCCAAAGTTAACCATATTGAGGGAGGGCTGGGATCAGTAAAATCGTTCCCACTACTATGCCCCCCTAAACTCTCAATATGGAACTTGGTCCATTGATTTGTATCCACCCTCACCGAACTTGGTCATTATTTATTATAATTGTAAAAAAAATCAAACTCATACATGTCATTCAAAAATAACAATAATATTCATTTGGAAAAAGGTTTTCACTAAATACAATCATAAATGCAAAGATAATAAATAAATAAACTAATCTAAAAATTAGGCTCTTCTATATCTGACCCTTCATCTAACATATCATCATCTATCTCCTCATAATCATCATTATCTTGAGCCTCAAAATTTCCTCGGGGAAGACTCGTGAAGATTCTATGTTTTCGCTCATTAGTGAATTGGAATTCCCACTTAGAGGGAACCTAAGTATGAGAAGATAATATCTCATAGCTCCTGGTAATTCCTCTTTATCATCTATAGTCTCCCATATTTCTTTTAAAGCTGAAATTACAGAAGGATATTCTTTAAAAAGCCTAATCAATAAAACATATTGCTTTGTAGCTCTCATCATGATTTGCTTCGTAGTTTGGAAGTGAACTATCTCCGTGTGGAATAAAAGTAATCTCCGAGCGATTCTTTCTAATAATCCTACTATATTCCTTGGCTCTCTAATCCTTTTTAATGCCTTAATGGCTCAGATATCTTCATAGGTCAAGGCTCCATCCATTCTTAACTGAAAACATAAGGGCTAAAACGTTAGCTAATAAGATAAACATAATAACTATAACATAAACACTTACATTGGCAGTTAGATTCGGAGCTTAAGCGTGTGTATCAAGGAGAACTTCATGCATATGAGCCGTTTCTCTGATACCAACTGTGATGACCCAACTATTTCTAAGACCTTGGACCATTAAAACTACTAGACATAGTTACTATTTTGGGAAACATACATAAGGAATAACATTAACTTTATTAAAAACCCAAAATATTGTATCAAATACAAAATAATATAAAAATACGGTATGGGTACCCATTGTTTAATACATAAAAACATAAACCATAGACTCAGTTGTTTAAAATACTAATTGCGGAATTACATCAAAAAATAATTTAAAAGACTAAAAATTAACGTCGTCCTCAATCGACACGCAGTCCATTGAATCCATTCATCCTTAACACACAAGCCAAGTTTCCAAGAATCCTTCCGCCTTCCATAATTATTTTCCTGCATCAAGCTAAAAATAAAGGAGTGATCTGAATGCTCAGCAAGGAAAATCTACTAAAAACATACATCATAAATCATAAGCATATACTATAAAACATATGACTATACAAACATATATCATATAGGACTGCAAAATTAATGGCCATTAACTCATTAACATGGCATGTGATAAAACATCTAGGTCCTCTATCTACTAATCGAGGTAGGTTAGATCACATGGTAGTATATGATAACCCATCTAGGTCCTCTACTAGTCGAGGTAGGGTAAATCATAACTCTAACCCACACTACAACAATTTTCACTTTTAGTGACTCTCTATAATGACTTACACCAATGGTGTAAGATATTAAAAGTATTCAAGGATATTTCAAGTCTAAGGGTGTAAGTCATTAAAAGTTCTTGTTTATGACTAAGTGGGTAAGTCATTAAAAGTGGTGGGAGACGTTATTTAGAATAAATTAAAAAATCGAAATAAAATCATTAAATGATATATTTATCTGACAATGGGAAGCTTCTAACGTCTCCCATGGGAAGACGTGCACAGTTCCAACGTCTCCCTTGGAAAGACGTGCTCACTTCCAACATCTTCCCAGGGGAGACGTTAGAAGCCTCCCCTGTATATAACCTTATTACCTTCTTCTTCCCCGAGCCACACGAACCAGAGGTGGAAACAAGCGATTTTGGGCGATTTCTGCTTCCGTTTTTGGCTGATTTTAATCTCCAAAAATTACTTTCAGGTATGTTTTTAAGATTTAATTAATGTATAATAGCTAGAATAATATTTTTTTTATAAATTTTCTTTAATTATAGAGGGTTAATGTTGGGATTTTAGGGTATTTGGATATTGCAGTTTTGTGTAATTTTAGGTTATTAGAAATATTTGTTTAAAGTTTGAAAAATAATTTTAATGAAGATTTGACATACACAATTGGGATATTGATATTATACCACATTATTTATTATTTTTTAATTTTTTTTACTATTTAATCTGAAAATTGTAGATTTTTTTAATTAATTTTTTAGGTTGATTAAGTATATATATATCTAAAATAAAGAAAATAATTTAATTTTAATTTACATACTAAATTGTATGTATAGGTATAAGTAATTCAATTATATATGTTTATGATTTTTTTATTTATATTATTATTTAATTCAAAATTTATATATATTTGTATATATATTTTAAATATTTTATTAACATTGAAGTAGGTTGATTATATATATTATATTTATTTATTTATTAATTAATTTAATTTTGTAGGTTGTGGTTTTAACTAGAGAGATTTTTGCCTCAAAATTTCTATTTCAAGCACACATTTGAGGTTTTTAAATTTCTAAAATTGCCAGAATAAGTTATTGTTAATCCAATTATTTAGTGATATTTGTTTAGTAATCTTTTATTTATTAATTAATTTAATTTTGTAGGTTGTGAATTGAATGGCAAAGTGCATTGCAAAGTGAAGTAAATTTGCTAGCTAAGACTATTAATTGCAAGAGGTGCGTACATTATCTTATTTCCTTTTTTAGTATTATTAAATTTTTGTTAGAGGAGTTTGAATATCTTAAATATTCATCCACAGTGAAGTAGGTTCTGAGATTAAAATTGTGTGTTGCGGTGATAACAGAAGTTTGAGAACTGTGTGTTTTACTGAAGTAGGTTCTGGAAAATTTGTTTGTGTGTTGCGGAGCTATAAGGAAGAAACTTATTGTGTGTTGTTTGAATTGTTTGACTTGTTGTTAACAGATGGTTAGATCACTATTATAGGGGAAATGTTGCCCGTTTTTGTCAAGAATTATGTATTTTATTATTATATTTGAATTGTATTGTACTTTTTTTATTGGATTTAATTAGATTGACGGATTGCTAGATTACTAATATAGAAGAAATGCTGCCCAATTTTTCATATTCTCGGTCGTATGCTTATTTAGTTTTTATTGTTTAATTTTTCATAGATATACACTATAACAAAAAAGGCCATTTGCGTCAGTTTACCACTGTCACAGTTGAGTTTTTGCGTCAGTGTACTATGTGACGCAATTGCCCATGACGCAAATCAGAGTGTCATTTGTGTCAGTGGGGCACTGCCACAAACTGGCATTTGTGGCAGTGCCCCACTGACGCAAATGACAGGCATTTGCGTCAGTGGGGCACTGCCACAAATTCCAGTTTGTGGCAGTGCCCCACTGACGCAAATGACTGGCATTTGCGTCAGTGGGGCACTGCCACAAATGCCAGTTTGTGGCAGTGCCCCACTGACACAAATGACACTCTGGTTTGCGTCAGTGGGACACTGCCACAAATGTTAAAAACGAGTATTTTTTGCGTCAGTTGGGCACTGTCACATAAAGTATTAACCAGGGAAGTTGCAAATGTTTATGCCAATTTCCCTGGCCTGTTTTGATAAAAATAATCAGCAGCAGAAACAGAAAAAACAGCAGCAGAAACAGAAAAACAGCCGTATGAACAGAAAAACAACAGTATAAGTTTTTATAAACATTTATCTAGAGTATAAAAGTAATTCAAATATCAAAGTTAATATATGTACTCTTGTGTTCTAAATTTCTAAGTGTCAAACCTACTTAAACTAAAATTTCCTCACCCACTTGCTCATTTGCTAATTGAGATACGCCATAATTGATTCAGTCCACTCATCCCGTATCTCGTTGATTTCGTCAGCCGAATATGGACTCGTATTCGTAAACTAATTAGAAAATATTTAAAATAATAAGTTAGACATAATCATCCAAATAAAATAATGAACGATAGTTTAAATGAAAATTAAAAAGCAAAACAATACCTCATTTTTCAAGTAGGCCTTCGGTCTAGGCTGTGAAATCAAGTCTCTAGCAAATTTCATAATGTAAAAGCCACACTCGGTTGGCCCAGTCTGGTTTCGACACTATTACAACATAGTTATCCAAAGTTAAGTATTATATTTAGTAAGTTATTATAATATAAATATGTCAAAAAGTTGAATACGATAAGTAATATAATTTACTTACCTTAGGAACACAAACTTTTAGATTGATTGACTCTTTTAGTCTTCGGTGTGTATCATATTGATCCAACGCCCTGCACACAATATTAATATTTACCCATATATGAGTTTGAAATCAAATCATAAATTAATTAAGTAAAATGAAAAACTTACATGATAATTATCTCCTTGATTTCCGGACGGAAATGTGAGTTTACAGGATCCAAAAAAGCTACCGAATGACTGTGGGGCTGAATTAATACTAACATCCAATGAAAGCTGCAATAAAAAAACTTGTGTAAGATATTTATCAATAAACAAAATGTATGAATATAAAATTAAGTTGACTTACTTGTTGTTCCAAGGACAAATTAGAAACTGTGTCTCTAGCTCCATCTGTAGAAACCGATCAAAGAGATTTTTAGCACGTATTTCATTGGTTCCTGCATTAGTAGACACTAAAGCGGGATGCATGAAAGTGTACATGTGGTTCAATCCCTTCGTTTGCACCAAATCATCGAGGAAGCTACATATAATTAAAAAAGTTAATAAACTATTAAATTTCAAGTTAAACTAAATAAACTAAGATTATAAACACCATTGTACCTCATATATAATGCTAGCTCAGTCTGTCCAATCATCTCATAGTTGCACAAGTGGAGGATATCATCTTTCCCTAATAGAGCGATAGTTTCGAATCCAAATACCCTTTCAACAATTGGAATCTCTACCACACGGTCAGCTTGCCATTTATCAATAAACTTCACCAAACACCTCAATATTTTTGTGATAGGCACTTCTGTAGGCTCCTGTGTCAATGCCTCTATTCTTTTCTTTGATTGTCTTGGTTGTTGAGTAGAGGGTGCAAGTGGCTCTTTCGTTTGTTGATTAGTAAGAACCCAATGTTTTGGCCATCCAACATCATACCCGACTGCTTGTCCAACCAATGTATAACCTTCCATTGTAAGCGGATATGGTAAACTAGCGTTCTCTTGAATGGCTACCTCAACTCTGACACGATAATTTCCAGGAGGCAGTTGAACGCTATGTATTTCTGTGCAACAGGTACTTACAAGTTTCCCCTCTGCAACTATATTTTGTGTCGAACCAAGACACAACTTACAATTAATCTGTTACATTCCAAATAATCTGTTAGACTTTTCGAGAAACTAGTTTATTTTTACTGTATCAAATATATGCAATAATGAATTAATAAGAAACTATTACCTCCTCAGGAAAATTTGATTGTGGTGGTGGGGGAGCACATGGTGCCTGCGTCGGTGGTGGAGGAGCAAGTGGTAGCTGTGAGGGTGGTCGGTGAGCATATGATGTCCATGTCGGTGGTGGCGGAGCATGTTGTGCCTGTGTCGGTGGTGGAGGGGCATATGGTGCGTGTGGTGTGTTTGAGGCTCCTCCTACACCCGAACCAGATGCATTTGATGATCCAAATGCACCGCTCTGTTGAGATGCAATATGCGCCATCAACTGGTTTAACTTTTCCTCATGTTGACGTGCCCTTTCTTCAGATTGACGCCATTTCTCTTCAAGGTCTTTATAACGAGCATCTTCCACACCTTTTTGTTTGTGATTGAATCTTTTTGGCGGTGGGACATGAAAAAATTGACGGGGAGCAACATGTGCACCGACCCCCCTAACACGTCCTCCATGCTCTAGAGTGCCTAATGCCATTGTTAGTATATCGTTTGAACCTTCCTCCACCAACTCGCCTTCTGCTACTTTTTGCCTGTATTCCGCCTATATACATAGTAAATAAATCGATTAGAATTTAACACACAGATTAACCATTACAATTATTTTAAAAAATCGAAGAACACTTACAATCTTATTGACCACATCTCGAGCTTCTTCATCAATAACTTCTCGATTCTTGTTCATCCGTGCCCGTGTCCACATCTCAGCTCTGTCATATTCGGTCAACTCATGACCCAATTCCTCTTCCATTTTTTGCTCTACCAGTGCATAACCACCACGCCCTGAGTGATGTGGATACTTGTTCTTAGCCCGAGCATTTTGTTTTTGTTTTCTCATCTCTTCCCAGTCTGGGGTTAGTCTTTTTGCAACAAAATTCTTCCAATCTTCCGGTTTGTAATACTCGATGTACTCTGATGGCGGCTTGGCAAGAAGCTCAGGAGCTACATTCTTATATACATATATAAGATCTTTTGTTAGTCTTGTTTTCCAATTTCTCCATGTTTTTCCTGCTTCTTTGAGGACGTCTGTTTTAGAAGAATTTGGAAGTTTGAACGTTTCCTGCACAAACGAACCCAAAAATATTAAACTTTTTTCAATATATTAATTCATTATGATAAATTTAATAGTCAATATTATAGGTTACCTGTATTTGACCCCATAAAGTCTCTTTTTTATCCTTTGGCATTTGTTTCCAATTGTCGATATCTAAAGGAAGGGTTGTGCGTGATAGAAGACCGATGGTGCTGTTCATCTTGATCCCCCCTTTTCCCATCGCTCGGCCAAAACGATTGTACTCGACCTCATAATTGCGACCCTCACTTCTTGCTTTGAATACATCACTACAGTTTGATTTACCCCTATATTTCTTATCTTGTGTATTTGTTGGTGCGGTAGGATTAATGCCCTCTAGACCATTACCATGATCATCAACAAACGGATCGCCATCTTCATCATATGATGGATCCATAATCAATGTACCTGCAATTAAGTAAACAAAAATATTATCTGGTATAAACTTCACAAAATACATAAAAACAAAATCATAAAATTAATATATATACCTTTAATTTTCTACCCACAACCCTTCACCATTCTCGCGTATATAGTCATCATCATTGTCAATGGTGACATCAATAGGCGGTGAATCAATGGTAAACGTTTCTTGTTCAAGTATAATGTCATCGCTCCCAGACTCTTTGATCAGATAATCTTTCGGTTGACTTGTTAGGACAACTGACCATCGAGCATCTACTGGATCACTCACATAAAATACTTGCTTGGCTTGTGATGCCATTATAAAGCGGTCAGATTTATGTCCTATTCGATTTAAGTCCACCAGTGTGAATCCTAAGTCATCTGTTTTGACCCCATTATCACTTTTCACCCAATCACACAAGAAGACTGGAATTCGAATAGTCACATAATCTAGTTCCCAAATTTCTTTGATCACCCCATAAAATGTCATATCACAATTTATGGGATTTTTATCTTTGGAACTAGATATTTGAAAATGGGAAAATGGGTTTCTCAGCATCTTCTAAGATTGACTGAAATTTAATTGGATCCACATGTGATTCATATTGTGCATCATCAATCATCTCTGCAACATCATCAACTTCGTAATCAACATCAAAATACTTACTATTCTTAGATGGTCCCTCATCAGCTCCTTTCATTCTTTCACCGTGCAAAAACCATACTTTATAACTTTTGTCTATTCCATTCCTAAATAAGTGGTCTTTTATTTTAAAAATTGGCATCCTCACAACGTTACCACACTTAACACATGGACAAGGAATACTATTAGGAGATTGAGTATTTCTTGCACAAAATTCCAAGAAAAACTCAACTCCATTCCTATATTTCATAGATAATCTATCCGCTGACATCCAATCTCTATCCATTGTCAAACTTCACACAACAAAAAAAAAAAAAAACAAAGTAACAAACATTAACAATTAAGTTCGTGGATTACTTAATTGAAAAGTAAATAAAGGAAACAATATGTCCAAAAAAAATTGGGCAGCATTTCCCCTATTTCTTTCACATTTCCTAAATTTAAAATGTGCATTTATACATCACATGGTATACACAAAAATATTCAACTAATCAATCAAACATGCATAATTCTCAAATTACTAAATCCTAAAAAAAATATACTAGCATTTCCCCTATTTCTATCATATTTCCCAAAATTTAAATAAACATATTTCATCACATAAATACAACAAACCAATTAATCAATCAAACATGCATAATTCTCAAATTACTAAATCTTAAAAAAAAATTGGACAGCATTTCCCCTATTTCTATCATATTTCCCAAAATTTAAATAAACATATATTCATCACATAAATACAACAAATCAAGTAATCAATCAAACATGCACAATTACAGCCTTATATCACCGCAGCACACAGTCCCAGATCCTATCTCCACTATTTTATAATTCGTACGTGCTACTAAGTTCAATATATTAATTATACATTAAGGTTTAAAATATTACCTCTAATATAAAATCCTCCAAAGCTTGATCTCACCAACAAAGTTGTCAACAAAATACCTACTCAAATATAACAATATACAAAAAAAAAAAAAGTTAACAAAATATAAAGAAAAATATCATAAAGCTATATTGTAACTAAATAAACAATAAAATGCTTAAAGAAAACAAATAATTTGTTATATGTACTCATTTGTTTACTTAAACCCGAAATAATTTTTTTTTTTTAAAGTTAACAACTCACATAAATAAAAATCGACTATAAATATCCTAACTAAATCAATAATAAAATATAACTTAAAAAAACAAACAATTTTAATATATACCTATTTAACCAATTAAACCCAAAATTTAAAAATAATTTTAAAAAGTTAACAAAATATAAACAAAAATTTACTAATAATAATCAAACTAAACATTTAATAAAATGAAACTTATACAAAATATATACATTAATCTATATATATACTCATTTATATAGTAAATTCGAAATTTAATTAAATTTTAAAAAAAAAGTTAATAAAACTATCTAAAAATTAAAAAATCCGAAATATAGTCAATTTATAAAAAAAAAAATTCACAAAAATTATATTTAAATCATAAAAATTAATAAAATTACACTTGTGGTAATTGTGCAATGTGAGTTCTTGATGTAGAAAACCCCAAAAATCCAATAAAGATTATGGGTTTTCAAATTATATCTTCAAAAAACAAAATCTATACAAAAAAATCCAAAAAAACTATATATAAGTTTCATAAACATATATAAATCATTATTTTAACATTAAAATTGAAAAAAAATGGCTAAAAACGTACCTAAATGGGGAGAACCTCGGTTGGGCGCCGCTGGTTTGGGAGGAAAACGGTCTGAAATTATGTTTGAGTGAAATGGGGCTCGGCTGGGACGATGAGGGTTTTATTAAGGGAGACCCAGTTGCGTCAGTGGGCCACTGACGGTAACGGGCGTTTGCGTCAGTGGGGCACTGACGCAAACGGAAAAAGTAAAACGCGCGTTTTACTTTTGCCGTTTGCGTCAGTACCCCACTGACGCAAACGCCCGTTACCGTCAGTGGCCCACTGACGCCGTTAACTTCCCGTTTGCGTCAGTTCCCCACTGACACAAACGGTCCCATTAAACAGCGTCAGTGTACGTTATGACGCAATTGGGCCCTTATTTGTGGCAGTGTCCAACTGCCACAAATGCTAATTCTTGGTCAACAGCGTCAGTCAACTGCGTTGACTGACGTGTTTGACTGACACAATTGCCCTTTTTTGTAGTAGTGATAGGAGAAGATATGGATAGAAAATGGATGTCAACAAATAGGTTATCTGTGGAATATAAAAACGGGGTCGATTTATTCTTAAGATTTTGTTCGGAAAATGTGAAAGACCTTAAATTTACTCGTTGCCCATGTATTAAGTGTGGAAATGTAAGGAAAATGGATCTTAGTAAGATCAAACAACACTTATTTTTCAATGGAATCGACAAAAGTTACATGGTTTGGTATATGCATGGGGAGAGAATGCAAGTCGCTCCAACTCTGCCAAGTAGACCCAATGAAGTAAGGAGGAATATAGTGGAGGAGAATTGTGATGCATTAGATGATATGATTGATGACGCACATTATGGATCCGGAGTAGACCCAAAAAAGTTTGAGACACTACTTAGTGATGCTGAGAAACTGATTTACCCTGGTTGTAAAAAATTTACAAAGTTATCCGCACTCCTTAGGTTGTACAATTTGAAAGCTAAACACGGTTGGAGTGATAAAGGGATGACTGATCTACTTTGTTTTTTGAATGATTTGTTGCTGGAGTGTAATGAAATGCCAACTTTATTTTATGAAGCAAAGAAAACATTATGCTGATTGGGCATGCAATATGAAAAAATTCATGCATATCCTAATGAGTGCATATTATATCGGAATGACTTCACAGATGCAAAAATGTGTCCTACTTGTGGTGAGTCACGATGGCAAAAGAAAAGAAATGGTGAGTATGTCAAGGAAGGAGTACCCGCCAAGGTCTTATGGACCTTCCTCCTATTCCTCGTTTCATTCGGTTGTTTAGAAATGTTGAACATGATAAAAATTTATCGTGGCATGCTAATGAGAGAATAAATGATGGTAAATTAAGGCATCTAGCTGACACCCTAGCTTGGAAGAGGATTGATTTGAAGTGGCCTTGTTTTTTAAATGAATCTCGTAATACTCGTCTAGGTCTTTTGACTGACGAGATTAATCCACACACTTCTCTTAGTAATAAGTATAGTTATTTGTCATTTACAATCTACCCCCATGGTTGTGTATGAAGAGAAAATTTACCTTGTTGATATCGGGACCTAAACAACCTGGAAATGGCATCGATATATTTGTCGCCTTTTATCGATGATTTGAAAACTTTGTGGGATGAAGGGGTTAAGGTTTATGATGCGTACAGGCAAGAATAATTTAATCTTAGAGTTGTATTGTTTTGGACTATCAATGACTTTCCTGCTTATGGAAATTTATTCGGGTTTAGTATGAAAGGATATAAGGCTTGTCCCGTTTGTGAAGAAAAAACATGTTTTGAATACTTAAAACACTCCCGAAAAGTATGTTATATGGGTCATAGGAAGTTCTTGATTAGTACGCATAAATATCAAACTTGGAAAAAGGCATTCAATGGTGAACAAGAGTTTGAGGAGGCTCCTCAACATTTAAATGGGAGTGAAGTATTTGAGAAGATGTATAAAATCATATTTAAGTTAGGTAAGCCTAAAGTTCGTACACCTACAAAGCGGAAGGGTCATGGGAAGGCTAAGGTTGTGGAAGAGCCCAAAAGTTGTTATAAAAATAAATCTATTTTTTTTAGCTTCAATATTTGCAATTCTTACTTGTACGCCATAATTTAGATGTTATGTACATAGAGAAAAATGTATGTGATAGTTTGATTGGAACTTTGTTGAATATTCATGGGAAAACTAAGGACGGAATTAAGGCTAGACAAGACTTGGCTGCAATGGGTATACGTGAAGGATTCACTCCAAAAATAGATAAGAGACGAACATACTTGCCTCCTGCTGCTTACACCCTCACTAAAGATGAAAGGAAGGAAGTTTGTTCCTGTCTATTTAATGTAAAAGTTCTAGATGGATATTCATCAAATATAAGGTCATTGGTAGACATGAAAAGTTGTACTCTGAGTGGTATGAAATCTCATGATTGTCATATTCTAATGCAACACTTGCTACCAGTGGAAATTCGTTTTATCTTACCTCAAAAAGTTCGAGAGATTATCACAAGGTTATGTTTGTTTTTTAAGTCATTGTGTTGTAAGGTGATTGATCCTATTAAGTTACCCAAGTTACATGATGAAATTGCTGAGGTCTTCCTTTTTTGATATAATGATTCATCTTACAGTTCACTTGGTTAGAGAGTTGAGATTTTGTGGTCCCGTTTATTTAAGATGGATGTATCCATTTGAGCGATATATGAAGATTCTTAAGGGGTATGTCAGAAATAGAAGTCGCCCAGAAGGGTGCATTGTGGAATGTTATATTGCGGAAGAGGCAGTTGAATTTTGTTCTGAATACATGGCTGGTGTACAAAGGATTGGGGTAAATGAAGTTAATAATGCTGAGATTCAGAGTCGTCGGGGTAGTGTTGTTTGCGCAGTGAGTCGGGATGAACTAGATGAAGCACATCGTCTAGTATTGCAAAATATTAATGAAATTCAGCCTTATATCAAGTAAGTTTATGTTCATAGATATAAAGCATATGCAATGTAAATATGTGATAACTTTAACAATTAGTTCACTAATAGCATATGTAATTTTGAAGGGAACATTTTAACTGGATCAAGACAAAATTTCCATCAAAGTCAAGGAACCTCAAATGGTTACATGAAGAACATTGTCGTACTTTTAATAGTTGGATAGAAAATAAGGTATACTACGTTGATTTTTTGATTTTATTTTTATTATATAGTAATGTATGTTGTTTGAGTAGTTTTATTTTTATTAGGTTGTCAATGAATTGAAAAACACATCAAATAATGTGTTAGAATTTGTTAAGTGGATCTCTCGAGGCCCTTCTCATAGAGTCATCAAGTTTTCATCATATATAATCAATGGTACACAATTCAATACTAGGGAGCATGATACCAACAGAACCACACAAAATAGTGGTGTTAGTCTTGTCGCTAGAACTATGAAATATCCAGTGCGAAAGACAAAAATCTTGTTTAAAGTGATATGACTTTCTATGGAGTAATTAAAGAAATTTGGCAGTTAGATTATATCACAACTCGAGTACCTGTTTTCTTTTGTGATTGGGTGAAGAATGACAACGGTATAATATATGAAGATTTTGGTTTCACATTAGTAAACCTAAATCGACTAGGGCACAAATCTGATAGATTTATAATGGCTGCACAAGCAAAACAAGTGTTTTATGTGAATGATCCTTCAGACAACCAATGGTCAATTGTGCTTACAACGCCAACAAAAGAATGGAATACCAAAGATAGTGATTTGCATGATATACCTATTCAAGAAGAATCAATCACATTCACCTCACCAATATGTAATGATGAAATTGATGATGATGGTGTTTGTTTACGTGATAATGGTGAAGGCTTAGGGATTGATAACCTGATGTGAGGTATAATATAATTATGTTTGTCATACTTGCAAAAATGATTTTGGTTTGTTTATGATATATTTTTGTTCTATATATATATAACTTATCATACTGATTTTTATATTTCACAAATGTCAGATCCTTTTGGTGATAATGATGAGGAGGAAAATCCTCAACAAAATCCTGATATTGAGCCATAGATTACAGATGAAACAAATGTGCGAGGATGCACATGGATGAATAAATTGATTAAGAATAGAAGTGAAGGAAATCTTATACCTGTAACGTTCAATGATTATGGTCAAGTAACAGGTACTGCAATAAGTAATCAATCTTCAGCGTTGGGTTCTATAGTGAGGACTGTTGTGCCCATCAACTGTAATTCCTGGAACGAAGTTCCAGCGGAGACCAAAATGAAGATACATGATTTAATGAAGGTATGATTTAATTACTTGTATTTTACTTAAATATTTTAAAATATGTGATTTAATATGATTATTATTTCAAACTTGCAGAAAACTTGTCAGTTGGAATATAGCTCTAAAAGGCAAATAATGAAAGACGTAGTAAAGATGTTCAGACAGTGGAAGACCGACACGAAAAGGAAACACATCTACAATGCTTTAGAGAAAAGACTAGATGAGTTTCCTCCTAGGAAACCACATGGATTTGAGGACATCATAAATGATGAGCAATGGTTAGAATTTTTCAACTCAAGATTAACACCAGAGTGGAAAGAAAAGAGATTACAAATGCAAGAATATCGAGCAATGAACAAATACAACCACAACCTATCTAGAGGAGGTTATGTGCGTGTAGAAGAGATGCTTCAACAATAGACTAGGCAACAATTATTTGATATTGATAGAGCTAACTTATGGACGATGGGTCGATCGAAGAATAAAGAAGGAGAACTTATTGGAGAGGCAGCTAAGGTTCAAAAAAACATTGTAAGTTTTTATATATACTGTTACTTGCTTTATTCATTATTGGTTAAACTTTTGAACTTAGATAAATCATATTTATTTTTATATAACTAACTCAAATTAATTACTTCTATTTTACAGGCTCATTATCGAAAATTCATTGAGGAGGTTCAATGGGAACCCCAAGGCCCTGATGATGTGTTAACAAGGGTATTGGGCACCCCCGAGCCACGAGGGCGTGTTCGAGCTAAAGGTCACGGTGTGCCCCCCGCAATGTTTTGGGATACTCTGAAACCTACCAAAATGAAAGAGAATTTGAAAGATATTGTTTTGGATAGTGCTATGAGAAATGAGTTTGAGGAAAGACTTCATCAACAAGAAGAACGACATCTTTAAGAAGAAGTGCGTCTAGAAGAACGTTTTCGTAAACAAGAGGAAATGTTGAGATCTTTCATGGCCAAATAGAGCGGTTGAGGATCCAATATTGGAGTCCCACCAGTAGTTCCAAACCCACCGGGGCCATCTTACTATGTGCCCGACCCTCCAGCACCATCTTACTATGTGCCCGACCCTCCAGCACCATCTTGCTATGTGCCCGACCCACCAGCACCATCTTACTATCAGCTCGACCCACCAAAACCATTTGTGTCTAAGGTAATTTCAATTTGATAGTTGAAAATGACTATGTATGTACATGCATACACACATATATACATAATGTTACTTGTTGATGCTCATAATCTCATCAAGAGAAAATGTAAGGCCGTTCCCTCACCATCATCCCGCGAGGCCATCATATGGGCGAGGCGCCCTATTCCGCGAGGCCCTCATATGGGCGAGGCGCCCCATTCCGTGAGGTCTTCATATGGGCGAGGCGCCCTATTCCGCGAGGCCCCCATAGGGGCGAGGCGTCCTATTCCGCGAGGCGCCCTATTCCGCGAGGCCCCCATATGGGCGAGGCGTCCTATTCCGCGAGGCCCCCATATGGCGAGGCGCCCTATTCCGCGAGGCCCTCATATGGGCGAGGCGCCCCATTCCGTGAGGTCTTCATATGGGCGAGGCGCCCTATTCCGCGAGGCCCCCATAGGGGCGAGGCGTCCTATTCCGCGAGGCGCCCTATTCCGCGAGGCCCCCATATGGGCAAGGCGTCCTATTCCGCGAGGCCCCCATATGGCGAGGCCATCATATGGGCGAGGCGCCCTATTCCGCGAGGCCCTCATATGGGCGAGGCGCCCCATTCCGTGAGGTCTTCATATGGGCGAGGCGCCCTATTCCGCGAGGCCCCCATAGGGGCGAGGCGTCCTATTCCGCGAGGCGCCCTATTCCGCGAGGCCCCCATATGGGCGAGGCGTCCTATTCCGCGAGGCCCCCATATGGCGAGGCGCCCTATTCCGCGAGGCCATCATATGGGCGAGGCGCCCTATTCCGCGAGGCCCTCGTATGGTGGGGGCATCATATGGGCGAGGCGCCCTATTCCGCGAGGCCATCATATGGCGAGGCCATCATATGGGCGAGGCGCCCTATTCCGCGAGGCCCCCTTATGGGCGGGGCGTCCTATTCCGCGAGGCCCCCTTATGGGCGAGGCGTCCTATTCCGCGAGGCCCCCTTATGGGTGAGACGTCCAATTCCACGAGGCCATCATATGGCGAGGTCGTCCCATCCCGCGAGGCCACCGATCCGCGAGGCCCTTAGGCCACTCCCACCATGCCCATGCGCGGGGCCGAGGGAGGCTGCGAGGCCGCGCAAGGCCCCTAGCGCACACGCCCCGGGAGGTCCACCAGCCCACCAACTTCTCAGGAGGTCGACGCCCCATGACTTGATGCGTATGGGCCAAAGATCCCCTTTTTCACACCTCGAAGTCCCTATGCTTAGGAGATCCAGTACGAGCCAAATGGGACATATTTGTACGA
Source organism: Humulus lupulus (assembly GCF_963169125.1). Lineage (NCBI taxonomy): Eukaryota > Viridiplantae > Streptophyta > Magnoliopsida > Rosales > Cannabaceae > Humulus > Humulus lupulus. The sequence goes on along the minus strand of NC_084794.1, from coordinate 82,172,538 downwards.
CCAAATACTAGGTACGGATACCAGTGCCAGCAAGGATCATGGTCCGTACGTCTACGGCCATAGGTCAGAACCGACACCACTACCTCCTGTGCCACTACGCCTGCCACCATGCATCAGATACGGGTACAGATGAGTAGTGGAGACATCCTCCTGACACCTGCTCCTGTATAGGATGTACAACCACAACCTCTAAGGCCACACCCCTAGTACAGTACGTATGTACCACTTGGTCCCCTGGACCACTATGTACCTAAGGCCATTAGAGCCTACTATAAAAGGAACTCCAAGGCCACCTGAAAGGGGGTTGGAAATTTTACTGTAGCAGAGGCATTAGTGTGAATGAGATACTGAATTCTTCATTGTTGTTATACCATTGTTCTTGAGTTATTGTTCAAGTTTTCATAGCTTTCCAATTAGCGATTTTAATTTGATAATTTTTCCAACTTAACTTCGTTGACGAGTTCTTACCGTCAACAGTTTGGCGCCGTCTGTGGGAACGTTAGTTTTAAGCTACTGTTCCACCATTATTTCCGACAAGAAGAAGATGCCGAGACGCTCGAAGCGACTAAGGGAGACGCAGGAGGTCGAAGTTCACTTAAACGGAGTCCAGCTGAAGGCCTCCATGAAGGACGCTCCTCCACCCAGGGACGTGGAGCCCCCGAAAGACCCTGAGGTTCAAGGAGGAGACAGGGTGGCCTCATCACCGGCTGCTCCACCCGGGGGGAGTCCTCCCAGAGCGCCACCAGTGCACGCTGATGAGTTCCCTCCTCCGAAACCACCGCGGGCACCGAACTCCGGCCGGCAAGACCCAGGCCCTTCTACCCATAGGCCGGAAAAACACCCCCGGGTCCACTCCGTGAGCTCGAGTTCGAAGTCCCGATTTTACGAAGAGGAGATACGTGAGCTCCACCGTAAAAACCAAAGGTTAGAAACTACCTTGGAGAACATGCAAGAGGTCCTCAACGGCCTACTACAGGGTAAATCCAGCATAACCTTGCCCAAGGGAAAGGAGAAGGGCAAGGGGGGGGGGGGTGGAGACCACTGTGCCAGTAGATGATGGAAGAACCCGACACTCAACTAGCAACACCCCCCGCACGAAGCAACGTGATCACCCCGAACCGCCTAAGCAGGCCCAAAAGCCAACGCCGAGAACCACTGCTTCCCCTCGACGCGAGGATGAGGTCACCTCCAAGAGAACGCCCCCAGACTTGCGGGAGGAGATCAACAGGAAAAGGGCAGGCAAAGGGACCACACCCCCTGAGGCGCCTCAAGAAGGCAAGGGAAAGGCAGGTCTTAGCCCGTCCACTCTAAGAGACTCCCTCAGCAAAAGGAGGCAAGACTTAGACACAGAGATGCGGAGCTTGCGGAGCAAGATTGTCACCGCGTCGGGTGGCCAGGCCTTTGAGGAAGAATTCGACCACGAGTCACCCTTCGTGCGAGAAATTCAGGCAATCCGGCTCCCTGCCAATTTTAAGGAGCCCAACATGACCCCTTACAAAGGGAGCACGGATCCAAAGTACCACTTGGATGCGTTTAACGATCTCATGAAATTGAGGGGGATTGGAAGTGGTGCCAGGTGCCATTGCTTCGCTGTTACTCTGAAAGGACCCGCCTACAAATGGTTCAAAAGGCTAAGGCCGGGGTCCATCAGGTCCTGGCAGCAGTTCTCTGACGAGTTCCTCCAGCAGCACCATGCCGTGCGGGACTACACGATGCCAGGCACCAGCTTAGCCAACGTGAAGCAAGGGGAAAAGGAGAGCCTAAAAAGCTACATTCACCGGTTCAATATGGAGGCCGCGAAAGTGGGGAGCCTGACGCGCTGGGAGTTAAAAATGGCCATTACTGCTGGGGTACTCCCAGGGAGCAAGTTGTGGGACAACATGCTGAAGAGGGAAGTCACCGACTTGGACGACTTCTATGAAAGAGCACAGAAGTACATCCGTGTGGAGGATGGCCACGCAAACCTGAAGGCCGGAAAGGAGGAGTCCCACGCAAAGCCCCCAATTAACGACGGGCCGAACATAGCTAAGAAGAAGAGGACGTATGAGGGGTCGAGAGATGACCAGCAGAGGAAAACCAAACGAGGGGGTGATCATAGGCCAGCGACCTATACTTACTATACGAACCTCACTGACACCAGGGAGCATATTTACGTCACCAACGAAGATCGAGTGCCCTTCAAGAAGCCCCCACCAATGAGAAAGGATCGGTCCAAGAGGGACCCCAGTAAATACTGCCAATACCACAAAGACATTGGACACACCACGGCAGAGTGCATCCACTTGAAAGAGGAAATTGAGGAGCTCATCCGCTGGGGGCACTTAGGCCGTTATGTCAAGAAAGAAAGGCAAAGGCCAGAAAACGAGCCCAGAGCACCCCAGGCACAGGAGCGAGCCCCAGAAATACAAGGGGAGGTCCGCACCATTTTTGGAGGCCCAGGATTTGGAGGAGATTCTCGGAAGGGACGAGATAAATATGCAAGGGAGGCTCGACGAAGTCCGCCCCCCTGTGTCATGAGTTTAGAACAGCGACCCCCGAAGAGTTTCAAGGGGGAAAACGACTCAATAACGTTCACTGAGGAAGATGCACGGGGGGTACACTTCCCCCACAATGATTCGCTGGTGCTGACAGTTCAGTTGGCAAATATGCGTGTGCATCGAGTCCTGGTGGACAACGGGAGCTCAGTGGACATCCTATATCGCCCGGCTTTGGAAAAAATGGGACTGGGCATTCGTCACCTAAAGCCTTGCCAGTCGTCACTATACGGATTCACAGGGGATTCAGTGCAACCCCTTGGAATGATTGAGTTGACACTTACCATGGGGGAGCAGCCCCGCCAAACCACAATTATGTCTAACTTTGTTGTGGTAGATTGCGCATCAGCTTTCAACGCGGTATTAGGGAGGCCATCCCTGAGAGAATTGAAAGCCATAACTTCAATATATCACTTAGTTGTCAAGTTCCCGACCCCAGGAGGGATCGCGAGTATGAAAGGAGAACAGAAGGAAGCAAGGGAGTGTTACAACACCTCACTCCGCACGCCTGCAAAGCCACGCGAGCCGATGGCCATGGTGGTACACGAGGCGATAAGCATGCCCACAGGGGGTCCGCAGGAGCTGGACCCTCGGGTCGTGGATGAGGCAAGAGCAGAACCGGAAGAAGAAGTAGAGGAGGCTACGGTGACGGAGGAGCCTTTAAGGAAATTGAAGATAGGGAGAAGCCTACAAGGTGGCGTGAAGGAAGAATTGATAAGATTTTTGAAGGATAATCTGGACGTGTTTGCATGGAGTCATGAGGACATGGTGGGCATAGACCCCAGCGTAATGTGCCACCACCTGAACATCTCCCCAGGAGCAAGGCCCGTCAGGCAGAAGAGGCGGGCGCTCGATCCAACAAGGTACGCAGCGTTAAAGGAAGAGGTTGACAAATTGAAGGCCAACGGGTTCATCCGTGAGTCTTTCTATCCTGTGTGGGTATCAAACCCAGTACTCGTGCCGAAGCCAAACGGGAAGTGGAGGACTTGCGTCGATTTCACGAATTTGAATAAAGCTTGTCCTAAGGACAGCTTCCCACTCCCCAGGATAGATCAGTTAGTAGACGCAACAGCGGGGCATGAGTTACTAAGTTTTATGGACGCCTACTCGGGATACAACCAAATCCCAATGAACCCCGCAGATGAGGAACACACGTCATTCATTACAGACAAAGGGCTCTACTGTTATAAGGTGATGCCCTTCGGGCTCAAAAACGCGGGAGCCACCTATCAAAGGCTGGTGAATAAAATGTTCGCAAATCAGATAGGGAGGAATATGGAAGTGTATGTGGATGACATGCTGGTGAAGACCAAAGTAGCTGCAGAACTCAACAAAGACCTTGGTGAGATGTTTGACACGCTCAGGAAATATCGGATGAAGCTGAACCCAGCCAAATGCACCTTCGGGGTATCCTCGGGAAAATTCTTGGGCTTCATGGTCAACTCCAGAGGAATCGAGGCCAACCCCGACAAGATAAAGGCGCTCATAGAAATGAGCCCGCCGAAGAATAAGAAGGAGGTACAATGCCTAACAGGAAGGGTGGCGGCCCTTAACAGGTTCATCTCAAGGTCCACCGACAAGTGCCTCCCATTCTTTGACATCCTCAAAGGGAGCAAAAAGTTCGCTTGGGATGAAAGATGTGGGGAAGCCTTTGTCAGGTTGAAAGAGCACCTGGGGAAGCCGCCCCTGTTAGCAAAGCCAGAGAAGGGCGAGAAGCTGTACCTATACTTGGCGGTGTCGGAGCATGCCGTCAGCGCAGCCTTAGTTAAGGGAGAGAAGAAGCAACAACAGCCCGTATACTATATCAGCAAGCGTCTGGTGGACGCAGAGAGCCGGTATCCAGAGATCGAAAAACTGGCCTATGCGCTAGTAGTGGCGTCGAGGAAGTTGAAGCCTTACTTCCATGCGCATACGATTGATGTCTTAACGGATAGTCCTTTGAGACAAGTCTTACATAAGCCAGAGACCTCAGGGAGGCTAATGAAATGGTCGATTGAGCTAAGTCAGTTCGATATTGTCTACACCCCAAGGGCCTCCATCAATGGGCAGGTGCTGGCAGATTTCATAGTAGAATTCACCCATCAGCCGAAAGAAGGACAGAGTGAAGGAGGGGCGCAGCCTGTTGTGGAGGATGAACTGGGAAATGTAGAGGAGTGGAGTTTGCATGTTGATGGGGCGTCAAACGAAGGAGGATCAGGAGCGGGCATCATGATGACTGGGCCCGAGGGACACAGAATGTACTGCGCAATCCGGTTTGGGTTCGAGGCCTCCAATAATGAGGCAGAATACGAGGCGCTCTTAGCTGGCCTGCGCCTAGCCCAGGAATTGAAAGTGACGCGCCTCCATATTTTCAGTGACTCGCAATTGGTGGTATGCCAAATAAAGGGGGAGTACCAAGCAAGGGGGCCCAAGATGGCAGCATATTTAGAGAAGGTGAAGGGCTACCTGGGGCGAATGGTGGCATATACTATAGAGAAAATCCCCAGAGAAAAGAACACCCATGCCGATGCACTTGCAAAGATGGCATCCACCAAGGATGGTGACGTCTTGGAATCAATACCCGTGGAGTACTTGCCAAAGCCCAGCATCGGAGACGTAGATGTGCACATGATCAGCGTCCCAAAGAAACCATGGACCGAGCCAATCAAGAAGTACCTGGAGGAAGGAGTCTTGCCTGCGGATAAAAACGAATCTCGGAGGTTGGTGTACAAGGCCGCGAGGTACGCCTTGGTAGATGGGGTCCTTTATAAAAGAGGATTCTCCATGCCTCTTCTGCGGTGTGTAGAAGGAGAGGAGGCGTTGAAGGTGTTACAAGAAATCCATGAGGGAGAGTGCGGCAACCACGAAAGTGGACCCTCCACGGCTAGGAAGGCCGTAAGACAAGGATACTACTGGCCTTCCATGGAGAAAGACGCGCAGGACTTTGCCACGAAATGTGACAAGTGCCAGAGGCACTCCAATTCCCCTCGAAGACCCCCAAGCGAACTGACCAGCATGCCCAGCCCCTGGCCCTTCGCCATCTGGGGGATAGACCTGATCGGCGCTCTTCCTACAGGTAGAGGTGGAGCAAAGTACGCGGTGGTGGCAGTAGATTATTTCACCAAGTGGGTAGAAGCGGAACCCCTTGTGAAAATAACCGCTAAGCACATCACCTCTTTTGTCAACAAATTCATTGTGTGCCGGTATGGGGTACCCTACAAAATTATTTCTGACAATGGTACCCAATTTGAAGGAGGAGCCTTCGATGAATATTGTAAGAAAAGAGGTATAAGGAGGAGCTTCTCCGCAGTGGTACACCCCCAGGCCAATGGGCAAGTGGAGGCCATCAACAGGGTCCTAAAGAAGAACCTAAAGACAAAGCTAGAGAAGATGAAAGGAGCCTGGGCAGATGAGCTACCAAATGTGCTGTGGGCTTACAGAACCACCCCACGCACGACGACTGGGGAGTCCCCATTCTCCTTGGCCTATGGATGCGAGGCTGTGCTCCCAGTCGAAATGAGAGTCATATCCCACAGGGTACAGGCGTATGAAGACGAAGCCAACCACACAGCCCTGACCGAAAGCTTAGACCTCCTGGAGGAAAAGAGAGAAAAAGCCCAGATGAGGGTGGCAGTATACCAGCAACGCGCCGCAAGGTACTATAATTCGAGGGTCCGAGAGAGAACTTTCAGAGTCGGCGACCTAGTGCTGAGGAAGGTGCTCCCAAACACACGAGACCCGAGTGCAGGAGTGCTGGGGGCAAATTGGGAGGGACCCTACCAAGTCGCTCAGTGCATCCCCCCAAACACTTACAAGCTGGAGCGCATGGACGACACCATCGTACCCCGGGCATGGAACGCAAAACACCTGAGGAAGTACTACCAGTAAGACGCCAGTGCCCACGGATAAAAGCACAAGTGTGGCACGCTGCCTTGATATGGTAGGAAGAAATCAAAGAGGTTACCTAGATAACCTCCTAAGTAGGCGTGAGCCATTTTATTTCGTTTTATGTGAAAATCACCTATGTACCGTTGCAACTACGTGTATGAAACCATTATGTTACGAATATAATGAATGAAACCACGTATTATAAGTAAGACTGTTAGCCTCTTCGTGTGTTATTTTTTCTTCAATACCAGGGCATCAGCCAAAGTGTCCGCCGAAATAAATTTCACCAAACACTTGGGGGGCAGGACAGGGGGCGATAACGCAGCTAGCAAGGGAGGCCTGAAAAGGACCCTCTAACGGAGGGTCTTGAAAAGGACCCCTCGCCCTCCTAAAAAAGAGGCTCCTAAAAAAGACCCTCTGATAAGGGATCTTGAAAAGGGCCCTCGATTAGGAGTAGCCCAAAAGCGACCCCCTATGCATCAGGAGGACCCGAGAAGGACCGTAGCCCTAAAAAGGACCGTTCAATGGGAGTTCCTAGAAGGACCCCTTATATCGGGGCCCTAGACGAAGTTCCTAAACATAGAAAGTAGTAAAAAGACCTTGCAAGGCCTCCCCTGAGTTTACAAGGATTAGCTACCCTCGTGAACATCAAGGAGGCCAAAAGGCCTTACGAAAGAAAAATATATATATAGTGACAACACTAATAAGTCTGGAGCGGCCACCAAGCCGCCCAGCCAAAAAGGGTCCCAAAAGAGACCCTTGCCGAAATAGTACTATGCAAAAGGACGAGAGGGACGCCTCTCGCAAAGAAATAATAAGCGCGCGCAAGAAAAACCCAAAAGGATAGCTAAGACCCAATGGGTCAAAATATCCTTACAAAAACTGCCAAGAGGCACCAAAAGAGGTCCCAGTGAACCCTCTCACATGGGATCCAAAGGACCTCCAGCCTGACAAATAAAAGTAGGGAACCAACCAAACCGCGTCATACAGGCATAAAAGGGCCTCAAATGCAGTAGAGCAAGAAATAAACAACAACATCACATGTATTCATACATAAAAAAGAAAGGAGTTCTCAAGACAATACAAGGGTCACTAACAGAAAAGTAGCGCTAGTAATGACGTTACAAAACAAAAAAAAAAGGGAGCGAAACTAGTTCAAGGCCTCATGTAGTGGGCACTCCACCAGGCCGCTCGGGCAACAGCTTGCTCGCCAAAAGAGGAGAAGTCGAAGTCGGGATCCTGCTTCCACACATTGTAAAGAGCCCGGTCTATAGACTTGCGCTCGATTACAGCCTTCTCCGCCTCCAAGGAAGCAACTTTCTCCTGAGCCGACTGTAGTTCAGTCCTAAGGGCCTCAACTTCAGTCCCCTGTCGAACAACCATCTCATGCGACCCGGATGCAGCGATCTTGGCCTCCTTGAGCTCGCGCTCCAAACATTTAGCCTTGCCCTTCAGCACCTTGATCTTAGCTTTCAGCTGCTCATTCCTCGAGTCCGACTTGGTGTACTTAGTCCGGGCTTTTGACAATTGGACCTTGGTTGCGCTAAGCTCATTTTCGAGCTCCTGGACCTGGACTATGAGGCCGTCCCTCTCAGTGGTAGATGCGGAAAGGATGCCCGTTGAGTCAGCATGTCAAAGAGACACGATATAGACCTGCACAAGAAAACCAATGGCATCAGCAATAAGTAACAAAAAGAAGAACACAGGTGCATCTATGCATAATACTAATCAACGCAAAGTGAAAAGCCTCACCCAGGCCGCAGCACGCCTTAGCATCTCCCCGAGGTCTGATTGAGTCACGTTCCCTAGGCCCCTCCAGTCGGAAACAGGGAGACTCTCAGCTATTGGAACGAAACGCTGCCCATAAACTGAGGCCATCCTGGTCACCCAAGCCTCTGCCCCCACGCTAGGAGCATCTGGTTGGACTAGGACAGCCGACCCACTCGCCGAGGCAGGAGGAGGCGCAGCAGAAGAGAAAAATTGAGACTCTGGTGCATCGGCAGGGGGCTCCGCGAGCCCGACGAAATCAGCAGCCGGTATGCCGAGATCATGATGAATTGGAGGGAAGGCATCGCCGCCACCGCGACCAGGAGAGGCGTAGCATCCTGCCGCGGCCTGCGGGCCTAGAGGGTGAAAGGCCGTGTCCTGGTCATGGGAGGCATGAGGAGGATGTCCCCTGGGGGACAGGGGGGCATCCTCCATCTCCACCTCAGCCTCATCTTCGTGCACTGATGGCCCAGCCGGCATAGCCACAACCTTCTTAGACCCGATGATTGACCATAGGAACTTGGGGTTAGAGACCGGAGACAATTGGTGGCGATTGAGATTCGTCATAGTAAATAGGACTGCTGCTTTCTTCAGGGCAGGGTCTGCTGCAATAAGTCTGTTTATCGCCTCCGCTTCCGACCCGATGACCGAGGGATCAGCAAATTGCCCTGCAAGAACCGCACCAATATCAGTACAAGCGAGAGTGCAAAATGGTGAGTTCTAATAAGGAAAAGAAAAAGACTTGGATACTTACTAGGTTCAGCGCGAAAGCCTTCACGAACTGAAAGAGGCCCCTGTACCCAGAAAAACTCCTGTTTCCAGGACCCTGGGTTAGACACTGAGCCATCTATCAAGGGTAGCTCACTATTGGCCTTCTGCAAGTAATAGAAGCCCTTGGAATTGTGCACCCCAATAAGGTTGTACAAGGAATGCACCTCTTGCGCCGTCGGGGCGCGTTGCTCATTATTCTTGAACCAAAGAAAGAGGCAACTTAAAGTCAACCAACTGTTGGGCGACAGTTGGAGAGGGGCCAAATCAAAATAGTTGAGAACCGCCACAAAGAACGGGTGTAGAGGAACGGTGCCACCCGCCTTCATAATCTGCTCACTCAAAGCCACAAAGCCCTTCTCAGGGCGGTCGGCCCGGCAGGTCTCCTGAGGAACATGCAGGGCGTATTCTGGAGGAGTTCGGTAGCGCTTCACGATGATCTTCAGTTTGTTCGAAGACATATGGGACACTAGGCTGGACGCCAGTAGGGGGGCGTCGTCTTCTTCCTGGACGGACACCTGTCTGCATACCTTCGACATATCTGCAAAATCAAAAGAAACATGTGAGGAAGAGGCAGAGCACTTAACCCTCCATTTTCTCTTCCTAGCAAGGGTTTTCCATCGAGGGAGCGATGGCGGAAGCGCTAAGCCAGGATCAACGGAGACTAGGGGCTGAGGAGAGGAGTTGATAGCCCCGTGATCGTCATCAGGCGAAGGGGGAGTGGGAGGTTCTGGCGGAATGTGTCCCTCCATAAACTCTAACTCCCACCGCAATTCAAAAAGAGCCGTCCTAAGACGCGCTATATGGTCGCTAAGGCCCGGGGGTGAAGGTCCCCCGTCTCCCCTCGACACCGAGTCGATTTCGCTCTCTACCACCCAAATTTTATGCCTAAGATCAGCCATGCACTCAAGGTGACGAATGCGGGCCTGCCTCAAAGAATCATAGTCCTGATAAGGGTTGCCCTCAGGGGATTCGGGGTCTGAAGACAGGTCGATAAACTCAGCCCTTGAGGGTATGTCGGACGGGCCCTCACCGGCCATGAAACCATGTCCCAACAGCAAAAAGGGGCTCACGTATAAACAAGGGGAAGACTACAAAACACAAAGGAATAGGCTCAATACCTCTAGGTGCAAACGCCCTAAATGGACTACTACAAGGTATATGTATAAAAAAAAAGAGGAGGGGCGCGCATATGGTCAAACACAAGCTCGGACTAATGTACCCCATCCCAAGGGTTGCTGGTCTGAATCCGATAAAATAAGTAAATAAATGGGAGAAGAAAAGAAAATATACCTCAAGCGATTGAAGGAATGAGGTCGGAGTCCAAGGAAGGTTGGGAGGCGAAAAGCACCAAAGCGTTGAAAATGCGCGTCTGCAAGAATTAATCAGAAATGTGTGTTAGTCCAAAAATATACACATCAAGAAACTAGCTTATAAAAAAAAAAAAAATGATGATAATGAAAAAATGGAAAAGTGATGAAATTATGGAGAAAGTGTGGTTGTGGGGGATTGAACCCTTTACCTCTTGAAAGGAGCAAGGGTCTAACTACCACTAAACCAAGGAGGTAAGATGTGAATATTAAGCCATGCATGAAGGCCTATTTATAGGAACCAAGATGAATAGTCTACAAGAGCACCTCAAGGCCCTCTCCTAGACTAGGGGGGCAAGTGTTGATGCTCATAATCTCATCAAGAGAAAATGTAAGGCCGTTCCCTCACCATCATCCCGCGAGGCCATCATATGGGCGAGGCGCCCTATTCCGCGAGGCCCTCATATGGGCGAGGCGCCCCATTCCGTGAGGTCTTCATATGGGCGAGGCGCCCTATTCCGCGAGGCCCCCATAGGGGCGAGGCGTCCTATTCCGCGAGGCGCCCTATTCCGCGAGGCCCCCATATGGCGAGGCCATCATATGGGCGAGGCACCCTATTCCGCGAGGCCCTCATATGGGCGAGGCGCCCCATTCCGTGAGGTCTTCATATGGGCGAGGCGCCCTATTCCGTGAGGCCCCCATAGGGGCGAGGCGTCCTATTCCGCGAGGCGCCCTATTCCGCGAGGCCCCCATATGGGCGAGGCGTCCTATTCCGCGAGGCCCCCATATGGCGAGGCGCCCTATTCCGCGAGGCCATCATATGGGCGAGGCGCCCTATTCCGCGAGGCCCTCGTATGGTGGGGGCATCATATGGGCGAGGCGCCCTATTCCGCGAGGCCATCATATGGGCGAGGCGCCCTATTCCGCGAGGCCCCCTTATGGGCGGGGCGTCCTATTCCGCGAGGCCCCCTTATGGGCGAGGCGTCCTATTCCGCGAGGCCCCCTTATGGGTGAGACGTCCAATTCCACGAGGCCATCATATGGCGAGGTCGTCCCATCCCGCGAGGCCACCGATCCGCGAGGCCCTTAGGCCACTCCCACCATGCCCATGCGCGGGGCCGAGGGAGGCTGCGAGGCCGCGCAAGGCCCCTAGCGCACACGCCCCGGGAGGTCCACCAGCCCACCATCTTCTCAGGAGGTCGACGCCCCATGACTTGATGCGTATGGGCCAAAGATCCCCTTTTTCACACCTCGAAGTCCCTATGCTTAGGAGATCCAGTACGAGCCAAATGGGACTTATTTGTACGACCAAATACTAGGTACGGATACCAGTGCCAGCAAGGATCATGGTCCGTACATCTACGGCCATAGGTCAGAACCGACACCACTACCTCCTGTGCCACTACGCCTGCCACCATGCATCAGATACGGGTACAGATGAGTAGTGGAGACATCCTCCTGACACCTGCTCCTGTATAGGATGTACAACCACAACCTCTGAGGCCACACCCTTAGTACAGTACGTATGTACCACTTGGTCCCCTGGACCACTATGTACCTAAGGCCATTAGAGCCTACTATAAAAGGAACTCCAAGGCCACCTAAAAGGGGGTTGGAAATTTTACTGTAGCAGAGGCATTAGTGTGAATGAGATACTGAATTCTTCATTGTTGTTATACCATTGTTCTTGAGTTATTGTTCAAGTTTTCATAGCTTTCCAATTAGCGATTTTAATTTGATAATTTTTCCAACTTAACTTCGTTGACGAGTTCTTACCGTCAACATTACTTATTATAATGTGCAGGTACCTAGTTGTCAGTTAGCCATTGGTTTGCTATCCAATATTGTTGCATCAAGCAAGCTCATTGACAAAGAGTCAGGTAACAACTACCAAGTGGTGATTACTGATGCCATTAAGTCGGCGACGTCTCTTCCTTATGCAAAACTTGATCAGAATATGTACATAGTCATTCAGGCTATTGGCCATCCTATATTGTGGCCTAAGGAATTGGTCTTCGTATCTGATGATATACATGAACAGGTGATGTATCATGCTTTATATAATCATATTTGTTATTATATATTTCAATTTTTTTGTAAATTTTCTATTTATTAATATTATTTTACAGACTTCTTCTAGAAGTAATAACATATCAGAATGACCAATTACTCCCTCAACACAACGACCACAAGAAAGAATGTTTGAGTGATCCTCTCACACAAGACACCAGTCCTTTGGAACAGATATACAATATTATATCTCATTGGAATGACAGCGACTGTGTCAATCCAGGCATAGATGAGGATGTATTCGGTCAGGATATTTCAAGTATTTACGTATGTAAAGAGGACATACTTCAATTTATTCGAATGGAAAAGATTGGACAAGGAGTTGTCGTTTCCTACATGAGGTATCTCACAAGTTTTTTAATTAACCTTTCTTATTTGATTTATTTTAACAACAAATTTCCTCAATTATATTTTTGACTACTACTTCTTTTTTTAATAGGTTGTTATACAATTTTTTGGTAGAACAAGGGCGCCAAAATATGTTTTTATTTGTCAATCCTAATGTTGTAACCACTGAAGGAAGTTCATTCGAAGAGCATGTTCAAGGTCTGTTCAAGCGCTGTTGTCAATTAAGATCAAGTGAGAAACTTATGATTGTCCCCTGGAACCATGGGTAAGATAAAAAATTTGTTATTGTCAGATACTTAGTCCTTATAACATTTGCGTTGGAGACTTATACCAAATATTGTTTTTCTTATGCAGTGATCATTGGATGTTGATTATATTGCGTTTGTTGTTGTGATCCGGTGAACTCAGAACTCGAAAACTGTGAAGAAATTGTGGCAGTAATAGTCAATGCTTTCAACCTTTTTCTGAATAGTCTACCAAAACCTCCCGAGATTCCAAATAATATGAAAATTGTCTATTGAAATTTACTAATATTCTTTATATTAATTTCTTGACATTTTATTTAAATATTAGTGTCCATACCAACCTGACAATGTGACATGTGGATATTATGTGATGAGAATGTTGAAGGATTGCATTAAACATTCACGACCCTGGAAGTTACTTGAAGAAAGAAGTATGTATATAAATTTATAAAAAGTTAACAATTTATTTATTATTAAAGTATATATAATTAACTAATATATTTTACTTTGTATTTTTTTTGTAGCTAAACACTATGCCATATACACCAGCACAAACTAATGAAATACGACAACACTGGGCGAACCATATATTACCGATAATTCAAAGTCATCGTCCCACATATTAGGATTTTTTTTTTACTTTTTACTTCTTACTATATGTCTAGCTAGCTAGTGTAATATTTGTTAATTTTGTATGTTTAACAACAAATATTACATTTTTGTATATTTAGCTAGCAAAAACATATTATATACACATTTTGGTTTTATTAATGAAAATTCACAATTTAAGTTTGCATATAATTTAGATTTTTAAATTAATATATTTAATTCTATTTTAAAAAATTAATATATTTAATTCTATTAATTAATATACTAAAAATCATTATTTAATTATTTAAAAAAAATACAAAAACCAATGATGACTCATTATATGAGTCATTGAATGTTTACAAAGTCTCCACATGGGAGACATTGTAGGTACCTATGACGTCTCCCATGGGGAGACTTTGTAGACATTTAATGTCTCCCTATGAGAGTCATCATAGGGTGTAAACGTACACCCTATGATGACTACCAGGGGGAGACGTTGAAAGTCTACAAAGTCTCCCCATGGGAGACGTCATAGGTACCTACAATGTCTCCCATGTGGAGACTTTGTAGACTTTCAACGTCTCCCCTGGGAGTCATCATAGGGTGTAAACGTACACCCTATGATGACTCCCAGGGGGAGACGTTAAATGTCTACAAAGTCTCCCCATGGGAGACGTCATAGGGCCATTTTAGATGGCTCCTGCAACAACGTCTCCCCTAGGGGGAGACGTAAAATGTCTAGAATGTCTCCCCCATGTAGCTATTAAGTGCCTATTTTGTTGTAGTGCCATGAAAATGATAAATAATATTGGGGTTTGCTATGTAAGCAACTATAAGCCCCAAGTGACATAAAAGAATGGGGTTTGCTATCTAAGCAACTATAAGCCCCAAATGACTACAAGACATATTTATACATATATATACATAACATAAAACATATAATAACATAAACATAAACACATATATAATCTATCCTATTTTCCTTACCAAAAACCGGGATATTTGGGAACAAGAACGGGATTAGAACACTCCTATAAACCAATAGTAAAAATGGTGAGTTTCTAAAGAAAAAGAGATGAAAAGAACACTAAACCATCCAAGTAGACCGAAAAGAACCTTAAGTTTCAAGAACTTAAATACCTAATCAAGAATCATAAACAAGAGTTAGGATCTGAATAAAAGAAAACTATAGAACCATAAAGAATTGAACTTAGGGATAAGAATAACTTGAATGATCTTGTGAATTGATCTAAACCTCAATACCGAAATCTCACTATATCTCACTTCCCAAGTTTTTAGAAAAGCTTAGAATGCTAAAGCTTTTAACCCAAAACCCAAGTGTTTATTCTCAATAATAACACTAGCAACTTGGAGGCTCTCAAGACTTCTTCAAGAATGAAGAAATTGGTTGAGCACTAGGTCCTATTTATAGAGTTCAAGGAGTGAAACTAACCCCTTTTAATATGAATAAATAAATGAATATAAAATGAAAAGGATATGAATTTTTGTTCAACAGACGCCCAGAACTCGGTCAAAATCGTTCAAAGGCAGGTCTAAGTGGTTAAGGCTATTTTTAAAATCAAAATCACAAACTTTTCAAAAATAAAGCTTGGAGCCGATATATCGCCTTCCCCTATATTCCCGAGCCCCGTTTGATCGTTCGTGAAACGTCGACGTGTTTTCTGTATCTTCCATAGGTGTTATATTGACCCCTATAGTTGTGATATATCGACATACGTTGATATATCAAACACGTATTTGCACTTTTTCAGCTTATTTTAAATTGGCTAAACAACTCTGACTGAGTCTAAACGTGATTCTAACAGTTGGTGGAAGGTTCTAGAGATTCTAGATCTTTCTTTTATTAAAACTATACATCAAAATACTTAAATCCTTAATAAGCATGATTATGACAAGTGTCATGCTCTTAATGGTTCTATCTAAACCTTAGGTTATAATAAATAATATATCTAGGACCAACAATATTAATAAAATCTTATGTTATAATTAATATTCTTAAACTATAGGTTAAACCAAAAGCCACGGTAGCTAACATACTACAACTAATACTAACTACTACTACTTCTACTACTATCTAGTTAAGTAAAATTCAGGAACACTACACATAGAACATCTCATAACGTTCCATGCCTATCGTTGTTTGATAACTGTTGTTGTAAGAGAACTCTATTAATGGAAGATACTTGCTCCATGATCCTGAGAAATCTAAAGAACACGCCTCAGCATATCTTCTAATATTTGTATTCTAACTGACCATCGGTTTGAGAGTGAAATGTCGTACTTAACTTTAACATAGTGCCCATTGCATGCTGTAGGCTTTCCCAAAATTTTGAGGTAAAAATCGTTCCTCTATCAGAGACTATCATCTTTGGAACTCCATGTAGTCTCACTACTTCTGCCACGTATAGCTCTGTGTATTGTTCTGTGTTGTAAATTGTTCTTACTGGTTAGAAATGAGAGGATTTTGTAAGTCTGTCTATAATCACCCACACATAGTCATGCTGCTTGGTGGTTCATGGTAACCTAGTCTCAAAGTCGATCGCTATATCTTCCCATTTCCATTCAAGAATCTCTAACGGTTGCAATGTTCCAATGGGTCTCTGATGTTTGACCTTAACTTGTTGACATGTAAGGAATTTTTCTTTAAATTTTGCTATGTCTTTCTTCATCCCCAGCCACCAGTACATTGTCTTGACATCGTTGTCCATCTTGGTTGATCTCGGGTGAAGTGAATATGGAGTGGTGTGTGCTTCCTTCATAATACTATCTCTTAAGTTACCTTTTTCTGGTATACACACCCAGTTCCTATATATTAGTATGCCTTCCTTTGTCAAGGAAAACTCTGCATTCTCCGAGCATTGTAGTGCTGCCCTCTTCTAAAGAAGAAACTCGTCTTCTTGTTCTTTCTCCTTTATTTCCTCCATTAGTGTTGACTTGATCGTGAGGTCAGCTAGTTGTCCAGTTATTAACTCAATTCCAGACTTCTTAATATCATCTTGTAAGTGTTGTATTATCCCCTTAAGTGTTGATATGCTTCCGTAACTCTGTTTACTAAGTGCGTCCGCCATGACATTAGCCTTTCCCAGATGATACTGAATCTCACAATCATAGTCTTTTACTAGTTCCAACCACCTTCGTTGCCTCATATTGAGTTCCTTTTGCATAAAGAAGTGCCTTAAACTTTTATGGTCCGTATAGATTTCGCACTTTTCTTTGTACAGATAGTGCCTCCAAATCTTTAGAGCGAAAATCATCGTTTCTAATTCCAGGTCATGTGTCGGGTATAGCTACTCATAATCCTTTAGTTGTCTTGAGGCATATGTTACTATTGGGGTTATATGCCCTAATTAAAATCCAATTTCTTTGTAATCTCATTTAATATCAATAAAAGAATAGAAATCATTTTTTTTACTTTGTCAATCACTTTGCTCACATGTTTTATTTTAATGATTATTTGTTTAATATAAACTTCTATTAAATCCCGAGCATATAGCTAATCATATTTATAGTGACGAATTCATAGTGGAATATTATATGTTCAAAAATAAGTTAGTCTTGAGATTAGTCAGTGCATAGGATTTACACTGACGACATTCTACGATATGATTTACTTACACATCACAGTGTTATGTTTTTTTCCAGGACATTAGCAAAGTAGATAAGATCGAATGTATTTGTTACATCGGACTGGACCGATATTGACATTAGATAGGATAAGTAAACACACCGTTATTATCTATTCTATTCTTATCATATAGTTGACCATAGGCCAATTGAATCTTAATTTTGAGTGGATAATATTCTAACTGATTGTATTATTTGAGTTCTTTGACTTGTTCGTTACCAGCTTATCCTACGGACTAGCCCATACTTACAACTTGGGAACTCGGTAGCATAATTGAGTGGGAATGTTAATCATAGATATGAATATCTATAGATTTTGATAACAATGATATTCTTTTAGTTTGGCTCAAGGTGCTAAATGATAGAGATCTCATTTCAGCAATTAATATTAGTTTACTAAAATATCATTTATAAGGAACTAAGTGTTACAAGGATAAAATACAACGAGGGATTAAACAATATTTTAGTCTCATCTCATTGTAGACTGTCTATAGAGGATTGAGTAACAATTATTGTTGTAACAATGGATAATTAATAACGTATCTATATTTGTTATAGAGCATTCTATGAATTCAAGAGTGCAATTCTGAGTCTTTAGTGGGATCACAAGGAATTAGTAAGTTAGTAAATTTATCTGTTAGATTTATGATAACTTATTGGAGCTTGATTTCATAGGCCCATGGTCCTCAATGTACCTTGGATAAAATCATCTAGATAGTCTCAATTAATTGATTTAATTATCAAAGTTGACCTGGTCAATTTTGGATAGTTTCACAGAGTTATACAATTTAGAGAAGAAAAAAGAAATTAGGACAGATTTATTAATTAAGATAAATTGGTGTCTAAATTAATAAATAAGTTTAAATCAAGGTTCAAATTATAAATAATTAATTTGATGAAGGATTTAAATAATTATTTAATTAATTAAATCAATAGGAAATAATACATGCCTTGATTTTAAGTCCAATGGACATATAATTAAATGAGAAATTTCATGGGGCTAAAGCCCATGAGAATTTTAACCTAGGGTTGATTATTGACTATTATTTTATTGATTTTTTAATTAAAACAAATGGCCTAATTGAGTGAGAGTATAAAATAGATGACAGACACAAGTTTCTGAGAAGATCAGAAGATCTAGTAGGCTTTAGATTCTCTCTACAAACATAAGTCCTTTTCTAAGCATCTTTTCTCTGTATCTATCTCATGTGTTGAGAATTTCCAACCCTAGTCTAGGTGATTCTAAGGATACTTTTGGAAGGATGTGAAGAAAATTGAAGAACCGTTCAGTTTCTTGGTAATACTCCGCAACAGAAATGATACAAGGGTTAGAGAAACTGGAGGAAGGACTCTATCATTCTGATGTGTATAATGTAAGTGTTCTTATCATTATTTCTGTTTGAATTCAATTTTAGAAACATGTTTTAGGTTCTTTTATATTAATTTGTTTAATATAAGATTTACATAAAAATAAATAAGATCCTATATAAGTTTTTCCCAAAAAATGGTCTCAGAGCCTTTGATAATCCTTTTTTTCATTCATGAATATGTTAAAAATTGAATTATTTGATGTGTTTGAGTAATTTGCTGGATTTCATGTTTTTATGAAGCATGTTGAATTTTATGTGACTAGGTTATTTTTTGTGTATTATATTAATTATTATAAATGCTTTATTTTGTGTAAAACATGGTAAAAATTAATTAGAAAATGGTTTTTGTTTGAAAATTGCAAAAAAAAAAAAAAAAAATTCGAAATTTTTTTTGGCTGTCAGTCATGCGTGCGCGCGCGCATGTGCGCATCACCCCCTACACGTGTGCACCAGCGCGTGTCACCTCCCCTTGCGCGCACGCACCAGTGCACACCCTCGGCAGCCAACCCCCCCCCCCCCTCGCATGCGCGCTCGCCCACGCCCACACCTGTTGCACAATATGAACAATACCATCACGGGTAATGTTCGTGAGGAATATTTTTTTTACAATAAAGAAAATAAAATTTGTGAAATTGATTATTATAACAAAGCCAAAAATATTAGATTTATTTTATCATTTAAAATCTTTTTTAAAATAAGATATTTTTGTTGTTTCAGATTTAAATAATTAGATATTTTCTACAAAGATTCAAATTCAAATTTACAAATAGGCTAACAACTTAATTTTAAATATTTTATATATTAAAATACTAGAATTAAAATATTAGATATTAAAGATATTTTCTTTTGAATACTTGTTTTTAACGCCCTGGATAACCAAGACCGTTACACTATGTATTTAAAATAGTGCAGGACTTGCTAATCAAGTCATTTGTTTAAAAGTGTGGTCCTAAAGTCAACAATCAGGTTAGGGTTAAAAGATTATGATCGTAAGCAATCAATTTTCATTAAAATAGATGTTTGGAACATGGGATTCCAAAAACAGGGTTTAAGAAACAATTTTACAAATTCTCAAAAAGTTATATACAATCCAGTGGCCACTCTAATGGCAAAATACAAAATTTAGGATTTGTCCCTGTACTTTCCCTCGGCTGTGGCGGAAAAGCAGCTGACAATGTATACCTCGCCGCCAGAGCTCTCCAACTCATGGTTGGTCCAGCTTGCCCTTTCCTTTACCTTCACCATGTAGCACCCATGAGCTAAGGCCCGGCAAGAAAACTATAACAGTGAATACACAATCAACACTATCAATCATTCAATCATGAGACAGATATTTCAAAGCTCAACACATCATAAATATCAAATTGATAATAGTCAACATGTACGTTCAATTCAAAACTCAGATAATATGTAAATGCTCAAGGTCGGCGCCCTTAGGTCGAGTCCTCTATTTTCTCCACTACTCCGGCTCGCTTAGGCCGAGTTCAGTGTTTATCTAGCTGATCCTGGCTCACAATGGCCGAGCCGCATCCTGTGCGCAAATCATCAGCCCCGACTATCTTAGGTCGTTCATTCTCATATGCCAAATCAATCATTCAACCATACAATACACATGTTAAAGTATTAGGAATCTCAGTCTCGTTACAACCACTCAAGGGTACAGTTTTCTTACCTTAAATTCTGAGCAGATATAATATAACTGTTCCGAGCATGATCCCCAGTCCTGAGCCTTGGCGATAAACCTAGTCACAGTGGCCAATGGGTAATCGTCGTCTTCTAATCCAAATATATACTTAGGAGACACAAAGTAGCCTCTAGGACCTCAATTTCTACTAAACCGGGTAGTATAAATTGTCCCGAGCACCTAGGTTGTGGTTGTGAGGTTATTCTGAGTTTGAATTTTAGAAAATTGGCTGGGGAAATAGTGTGAAGGAAACCCAGGAATTCTGGCACAACGGGGCGCGCCGCGGCCCGCGTACCCAGATGGCCTTGGGTGGTTCTCTGATTTGGGGGCGCGCTGTGACCTGGCCCTGAGGGTCCAACTTGCCCCCAAGTCAAAGGCTCGATCTTCAAGCATCAGGGGGAGGCGGGTCGCGACTTGCCCCTAGGGTCGCGGCGTGCCCCCAAATTAGAGAACCACCCAGGCCCATCTGGGTACGCGGGCCGCGGTGCCCCTGAGCTGGGTCGCGGCACGCCCCCTTGTGCCAGAATTCTTGGATTTCCTTCACACTTTTTCCCCAGCCAATTTTCCATTATTCAAACTCAGAAAAACCTCACAACCACAACCAACTTAGCGACGAATTTAAGATCTTTACTCACCTAATTTAAACACAAAACCTCAACCCCAAATCAGAACTAACCAAGCACTTATAATTCTATCTAAAACCCAACTAGAAACTCAAAGATGAAGAGCTATAATTTACCTCCATTATAGTTTGAGTTCTCCAGAAATCCTCTGCCCTTCTTTAACTTAATAACTCAGTCTAACCCAACCAAGATCAGCTTCAAATCCCAGCTTGCTTCCTTCAGCTTAGCCTAAGTCCTTCTCCTTCAATTCCTTCAGCTCCCAAGCTCAAGTTCTTCTATGTTTTCTTCCTTTGCTTCAAAGTGTAAAAAGAGGAAGAGTGAGAGAGAGAATCGTGAGGGAGAAGGAGAGTGAGACCTGAGAAATTCTGCTACTTTCTTAATTAATCATAAGTGGTTACTGAACAAATTCCTTGTTTAACAAAAAGACTATTTTTCCCTTTAAGCCTATTAGTCGTCAAATTTTTCATAGGGATAAAATGTACATTCCGCTCCCAGTTCCCGCTAATTCCTCAAGTGTTCCTAACATTCACCCATTAATCTCGTCATGTCCAATTAATTACCAAATATTTATCCAATATCTATAAATCCCAACATATTCTCTAAATTCCCAAAAATACCCCTAGGCTCCCCCAAGTCGTGTTTTAAACCCCACTGTGACTATTTCGCTAATTTGCTCACTAGGACCGTCTCGAGTCATATGCTGCAAATATATGCACATAATAATGTGGTCTCAACAATTTATCACAAATAATCACATTTATGCCATCAACGGGCCAAAATCACAAATACACCTTTATAAGCTATAAACGACCCACATGCATATCTAATACTCATAAACATGCATATCACATAATCACATAATTATATTAATCATGCACGCCACAAAATCATGCATTTTAACCATTTAATCACACCTATATCAATTATGCCCTCCAGGCACACTAATCAAGGCCCTTAAGCCTTATTAGTAATTTTGGGTCATTACAAATATCCCCTCCTACTGTGAATTTCATCCTCGAAATTTACTTGAATAACTCGGGATACTGACCCTGCATCGCTGACTCAAGCTCCCAGGTCGCTTCCTCGACCTTGTTATTTGTCCACAATAACTTGACTAGAGGAATTGTCTTGTTCTATAGAACCTTGTCTTTCCTGTCTAAGACCTGAACCGGTCACTCCTCATAAGACAAATTTGTCTTCAATTCTAAATCTTCATAATTCAAATCATGAGTCGTCTCTGAGACATACTTCCGAAGCATAGAAATGTGGAATACGTCATAAACTCCTAACAATGACGGCGGTAGTGCCAAACTATAACCCACCTGCTCGATCCTCTCTAGGATCTCAAAAGGTCCAATAAATCTAGGGCTCAGCTTGCCCTTTTTCCCAAACCTTCTCACCCCTTGTAGTGGTGAGACTCGCACAAACACGTGGTCCCATACCTGGAACTCCATGTCCCTACACTTAGGATTAGCGTAGCTTTTTTGTCTGCTCTGTGAAGCGAGCATTCGACCTTGGATCTTCTCGATAGCCTCATCAGTCTTCTGAACCATCTCCGGTCCCAAATACTTCATCTCACCCATCTCATCCCAATGAATGGGCGATCTACACCTCCTTCCATATAACATCTCGTATGGAGCTACTCTAATCGTTGATTAATAACTGTTGTTGTATGAAAACTCAATCAACGGGAGATACTTACTTCAAGACCCCTCAAAGTCTATCACACACGCCCTGAGCATGTCTTCCAATATTTGAATCTTCCTCTCAGACTATCCATCAGTCTGAGGAGGAAAGGTCTTATTGAACTTCAGCTGAGTCCCCATAGCCTGCTGTAAACCACCCCAAAAATTGGAGGTAAATATAGGATCCCGATCTAATAATATAGACTTGGGAACCCCATGGAGACGTACAATCTCCCTCAAGTACAACTCTGCATACTGATCCATAGTATAGGTCATCTTCACTGGCAGAAAGTGAGCTGACTTGGTGTATCTATCTACTATCACCCACACCGAGTCATGCAATCCCACTGTCCTGGGTAAACCTCCTAAAAAATCCATGGTAATGTCCTCCCATTTCCATTTGGGAATACCCAAGGGCTGTAGCAACCCCGTTGGTCGCTGATGCTCAGCCTTCACCTGCTGACAGGTCAAACACTTGGCCAAGTGCTCCACCACATCCTTCTTCATCCCAGGCCACCAATACAACGCCCGTAGATACTAATACATCTTCGTGGTGCATGGATGGAGGGAGTATGGTGTAGTATGGGATTCATCGAGTATCTCTCATATAATCCCCATATCAGTCGGGACATAGATTGGACCCTTATACCGTAGTAACCCTGTCTCTAAAATGGAATAGTCCTTAGCCACTCCAGCTAAGACATCCCCTCTAACTTCCTGCAACTGTGCATCTACCAACTAACCCTCTTTTATCCGCTTTAATAGGGTCGACTATAGAGTAATACAGGCCAACCGGCCCACAACTAACTCTATCCTCGCTCTAGACATCTCCTCTGCCAACTTTCTCCATATCTGTACAGAGCTAAACAACTGTTCCAAGCTCCTCCGGCTCAACACTTCCGCCACTACATTGGCTTTCCCCGGGTGGTAAACGATGTCACAATCATAGTCCTTCACCAACTCCAGCAAACGCCTCTGCCTCATGTTCAGGCCCTTCTGGGTGAAGAAGTACTTCAAACTCTTATGACGGTGTATATCTCACACTTCTCCCCATACAGATAATGTCGCCACACCTTCAGTGCGAATACCACCACTGCCAATTCTAGATCATGGGTTGGACACCGTTGCTCTTACTCCTTCAGCTTTCGTGATGCATAAGCAATAACCTTCTCATTCTGCATCAACACGCATCCCAAGCCCAACCTCGATCCATCATAGTATACAATAAACTTCCCTCCCTCCAAAGGAAGACTCAATGTTGGAGCAGTAACCAGTCGCCGCTTCAATTCCTTGAAGTTATTCTCACACTTATCTGACTAGACGAACTTTAGATTCTTCCATGTCAATTCTGTCATCGGTGCAGCAATCTTCGAGAACCCTTCCACAAGCCGTCTATAATAACCTGCTAACCCAAGGAAACTTCTAACCTCTAAGGCGTTCCTTGGTCTTGGCCAATCTCTCACTGCCTCCACCTTAGCTGGATCCACCTTAATTCCATTTTCACCAACAATATGTCAAAGAAATGTCACTTCTAGTAGCCAAAACTCACACTTCTTAAACTCAGCATACAGCCGGTGCTCTCTCAATCTCTACAATCCTAGTTGGAGATGTTGCTCATGTTTTTCCTCTGAACTAAAGTAAACCAAGATGTCGTCAATGAAGACAATAAAAAACAGATCTAAGAAATCTTTCAACACCCTGTTCATCAAGTCCATGAATGCTGCTGGGGCATTGGTCAAACCAAACGACATGACTAGATACTCATAATTTCCATACCTCGTTCAGAAGGCCGTCTTCGGTATATCCTCATCTTTGATCCTCAACTGGTGATAACCAGATCGAAGATCAAACTTCGAGAACACCGTCTTTCCCTGCAGTTGGTCGAACAAGTCATCGATCCTTGGTAAGGGGTACTTGTTCTTAATGGTCAACTTGTTCAACTCCATGTAGTCTATACATATCCTTAGAGTCCTGTCCTTCTTCTTCACAAACAAAACTGAAGCACCCCATGGCGAGTAGCAAGGCCTGATAAATCCCACATCAAGAAGTTCTTGTAACTTTATCTTCAATTATTTCAGTTCCACTGGAGCCATCCTATATGGTGCCCTCGACAATGGATCTATACCCGATGCTAGCTCAATAACAAACTGAATCTCCCTGTGTGGCGACAGTCCTGGTAAATCCATAGGAAACACATCCAAGAACTCACGTACTAATTTGGTCTCTCCCGGCCCTGTTGGCATAACTCTAGTAGTATCCACCACACTAGCTAGGAAACCTATACAACGTCCCTGTAATAGGTCTCTAGCTCTTAATGCTGATATCATGGGTATGCGGGGTCCCTGCACCGCACCCACAAAAACAAAAGGATCCTCTCCCTCACGCTCAAAAGTCACCATCTTCTTTCTGCATTCTATAGTAGCCCCATAGTTGACCAGCCAATCCATCCCCAAGATCATATCGAAATCATCCATACTCAATTTGATCAAGTCTACTGATAATTCCCTACTATCAACCATCACTGGCAATGCTCTAATCAACCTCCTAGAAACTACTAGTTCCCCTGTAGGTAGTGTAGTCCCAAACCCCGCAGTATAATACTCACTAGGTCTACACAATCTATTAACCACCTTACTAGAAACAAACGAATGTGTAGCACCACAGTCAATCAATACAGTATAAGAAGAGCCAGCGCTCGAAAGCTGACCTATCACCACCGAGAGACTAGCCTAGGCCTTTGCGTGCATCAAAGTGAATACTCGAGCTGGAGTCAAGCTTTCCACCTTCCCTAATTCCTCTTTCTTTGTTGTTGGGCAGTCTTTCTTGAGGTGTCCCACCACCCCGCACACATAACAGGCCTTTGTCCGACATTCGCACAGATGGCGTCTTCTGCACCTCGTGCACTCTGGGTAACTTCTCCATGTCTCACCACCTCTCTAGCGGCCACCCTGAGCACCCCGACCCATCCTATCAGGCCCAGCAGCGGTCGAAGTGTCAAGGGTCTTCCCCTTCAGATCACTGGGGCCTCCGTCCCTACCAGACCCTGAATATGGAGGCACCGCCCTGCAAACCTCCCGTCTCACAGAGTTCTCCCTCCAAATCTTATTCTGCGCCTCTTCAACGGTAAGGGCCTTCTCAACAGCCTGGGCATAAGTCGTTCCCCCTGGTACTGTTGTAATTCTCACATCCCAGCCTATCATAGCATTAAGCCCCTTAATAAATCTGTCCTGTGTGGCTACATCTGTACGCACTAAATCTGGTGCAAACTTTTCCAGCCTATCTAACTTCAAGGCATACTCTGTGACTATCATGTTTCCCTACACCAACCCCACAAACTCATTCACCTTCTCTGCCCTGATGGTAACGTTATAGTATTTATGGCTGAACAAGTCTATGAACCCATCCCAACTCAGAGTAGAAACATCCATGGTTTATGATGCCACCTCCCACCAAAAACGGGCATTATCTCTAAACATATAAGTGGCACAGGCCACCCTGTCTTTACCTTCCACCATCATGAAATCCAGGATAGAAGTGATCATACTCATCCACTGCTCAGCTTTTAATGGATCTGGTCCTCCCTCAAAGGTTGGAGGATGCTGCCTCCTGAACTGCTCATACAAGGGCTCCCACCTGTTCCCAACCTCATGTGTCTATATAGTTGGTGCCACAGCAGGTGGCAAAATAGGTGCAGCACTCCTTGACAGAGCCTGCTGTCTCTGAAGACGGATTTGTTCTTCTTGACTCTGTAACCAAGCTTGCATGTCTGCAAGTATCTGCTGCCATTTCTCAGGGACTAGCGGAGGGTTCTGACCCTGCTCATCAATTCTAGCCTCAGACGCTGTGCTGGCTAGTCGTATAGATTGCCATGGACGCATATCTGTCCAAGTTTATCTGCAATCAATGACTCGGCGGTCACACAATGATGACAGCTTAACAATCTTTCCATAATCCACCATTGGAACTCAACCAACCACAAGCAATCCAGATGCAAACAATCATTCAAATATTCATTAACATACAGCAGCATTGCTAATAAGCATGCCTCAATATCATCACAAATTGTTCAAGGGCCAGGCCCTATCAGTATCTCATGCTCTCTACTAATCATGCAGTAAAGCATTTATATTTCATCCATACATTTAATCATATAATTACATTTATACAATTACCATACCCTAAGTCGAGCATGTCTTTAGCAGCGAGTGTATGTGTCCAGCCAGTCTTCAGGAAACCTTAAACCTAGACCACCCTGATACCAAGTTGTAACGCCTTGGATAACCAAGACCATTACACTATGTATTTAAAATAGAGCAGGACTTGCTAATCAAGTCATTTGATTAAAAGGGTGGTCCTAAAGTCAACAATCAGGTTAAGGTTAAAAGATTTTGACCGTAAACGATCAATTTTCATTAAAATAGATGTTTGGTACATGGGATTCCAAAAACAGGGTTTAAGAAACAATTTTACAAATTCTCAAAAAGTTATATACAATCCAGTGGTCACTCTAATGGAAAAATACAAATTTTAGGCTTTGTCCCTATACTTTCCCTCAGCAGTGGCAGACGAGCAGCTGACAATGTACACCTCGCCCCCAGAGCTCTCAAACTCATGGTTGGTCCAGATTGCCCTTGCCTTTACCTGCCCCACGTAGCACCCTTGAGCCAAGGCCCAACAAGAAAACTATAACAATGAATACATAATCAATACTATCAATCATTCAATTATGAGACAGATATTTCAAAGCTCAACACATCATAAATATAAAAAAGATAACAGTCAACATGTGCGTTCAATTCATAACTTAGATAATATGCAAATGCTCAGGGTCAGCGCCCTTAGGCCGAGCCCTCTACTTACTCCACTACTCCGGCTTGCTTAGGCCAAGTCCAATGTTTATCTAAATGATCTTGGCTCACAATGGCTGAGTTGCATTTTGTGCGCAAATCATCAGCCCCAACTTTCTTAGGCCGCTCATTCTCATATGCCAAATCAATTATTCAACCATACAATACACATGTTCAAGTATTGGGAATCTCAGTCTTGTTACAACCACTCAAGGGTGCAGTTTTCTTACCTTAAATTCTAAGCGGAGATAATAGAACGATCCCAAGCAAGATCTTCATTCCTGAGCCTTGGCGATAAACCTAGTCACAGTGGCCAATGGGTAATAGTCATCTTCTAATCCAAATAAATACTTAGGAGACACAAACTAGCCTCTGGGACCTAAATTTCTACTAAACTGGGTAGTAGAAATTGTCCTGAGAACCTAGGTTCGAGCCCCCGAGCGTCACTATCCTAGATCCTAACCTAAGGCGAAAAAATCCTAGGTGGGCCATGACTTGGCCCTAAGGTTTGTGACTTATCCCCAAGTCAGAGGCTCCATCTTCAAGCACCAGGGGGAGGCGGGGCGCCACTTGCCCCCTAGGGTCATGGCGCGCCCCCAAATTAGAGAACCACCCAGGGCCATCTGGACACGCGGGTTTTGGCGCCCCTGAGATGGGTCGCAGTGCACCCCCTTGTGCCCAGAATTCCTAGGTTTCCTTCACACTTTTTCCCCAGCCAATTTTCCAAAATTCAAACTCAGCAATACCTCACTACCACAGCCAACTTAGCTACGAATTTAAGACCTTTACTCACCAAATTTAAACACAAAACCTCAACCCCAAATCAGAACTAATCAAGAACTTATAATTCTATATAAAACCCAACCAGAAACTCAAAGATGAAGAACTAGAATTTACCTTAATTACAGTTTGAGTTCTCCGGCAATCCTCTGCCCTTCTACAACTTAATTCTTCAGTCTAACCCAGCCAAGATCAGCTTCGAATCCCATCTTTCTCCCTTATCTTTTCCCTTCAGCTTAGCCTAAGTCTTTCTCCTTCAATTCCTTCAGCTCCCAAGCTCAAGTTCTTCTATGTTTTCGTCCTTAGCTTCAAAGTGTAAAGAGAGGGAGAGTGAGAGAGAGACTCGTGAGGGAGAAGGAGAGTGGGAGCTGAGAGTGTCTACTACTTTCTGAATTAATCTTAAGTGGTTACGGAACATATCCCTTGTTTAACAAAAATACTATTTTGCCCCTTAAGCCTATTAGTCCTCAAATTGTTCCTAGGGATAAAATGGTCATTCCGCTCCCAGTTCCCGCTAATTCTTCAAGTGTTCCTAATATTCACCCATTAATCTCGTCATGTCCAATTAATTACCAAATATTTATCCAATATCTATAAATCCGAAAATATTCTCTAAATTCCCCAAAATACCCCTAGTCTCCCCCGAGTCGGGTATTAAACCCCATTGTGACTATTTCGCTAATCCGCTCACTAGGACTGTCTTGAGCCATATTTTGCAAATATATGCACATAATAATGTGGTCTCAACAATGTATCACAAATAATCACATTTATGCCCTCAACGAGCCAAAATCACAAATATGCCCTTATATGCTATAAATGGCCCACATGCATATCTAATACTCATAAACATGCATATCACATAATCATATTAATCATGCATGCCACAAAATCATGCATTTTAACCATTTAATCACACATATACCAATTTTGCCCTCCCGGCACGCTAATCAAGGCCCTTAAGCCTTGTTATTTTTATTAAATATTTATTTTAAAATATTAATATATGTTAATTCTATATTTTTTAATATTTAAACTATTTGAAATTTGTTAGTTAGATTTTTTTATAGATTTTTGAATTTGTTTAAATATTTTGAGATATTGTAGGGTTGTTATAACTATTAATATTTTACTTTTTTTAAAATAGTTAAAATATTTGCTTATAGTTGTAACAACACAATATATTTTTTGAAAATTAGTTAAGATATTGATTTTTAAAATTTAAAATTGGTTAAATTTTTAAAAATCTCATTTTTTTCCAACTAATTATTAAATTTTTTTATAAATGGGATTTAAATTAACTTTGATTAATTGTTAATAAATCCTATTTAAATTAAATTAATATATTTTTTCAAATTAACCTAAACCAACTTGATTGTTGATAAATGAAATTTAAATTAACTATTGTTAATTATTGATCAATTTCATTTAAACTGACTTATTCTTTGTAAAAATTTAATTAATTCGAATTTTTTGATAAATTTTAGAAAATTAATTGCAGTATTTTTGCAAATGAAATATATTGTGGTATTTTTGCATAAATTCATAGACTTGCTCATATAGTAACATGATTAGACTCATCCAATTATAACGTGTCTGTTTGCACTATGTGTGGTATTTTTGTAATTGGGCTTAGATGCATATAGTGGCACATATGTTTGCTAGATATATGGATTTTGTCAAATAAAATATTCATAAAATGATAGGTTTTATTTGGGCTCATTAAAAAATGTAAAGTTTAAATTCCTCTCTTGTGGGTGGTTCCACTTGTGAATTCCCATTTGTTTTGCATGCTACAGTGGGCATAATCAATAAATAACAATTAATAAAACGAAGGTTTAAATTCATGTCTTTTGGACCTTGTATAGTGGGAACGACATACTAGACCAAGCCCTACTCCATACAAGCCCAATTGTTAAGGCTCATTTTCCTGAGTTGGACTTAATTGTATAAATTCATTATAATAGTTAAACTTAAATATTGATTAGCAGCAAATTAATTCTAGTTTAATTGATATTGTTTCAATGTGAAACTTTAGAATTAATAGAAAATTATAGGACTTTGGTTTTAAAAATTTAACTTTTTCAATTTTTTGGAGAACCATAGTCATTAATTTTCAAAAATAAATAAATAATAAAAATACTATTTTTAATTTTATAATGAGCTTATTTTAAGAATTATATTCGATCTCCACCGTTGGTTTAACAAGGTCAATAGCTTAATGGGGTCGCGAGACACTTTGATTCATCCCTCTACGAAAGGTGTTCATTAGTTGTAATGACCCAACTATTTCTAAGAGCTTGGACCATTAGATCTACTATACATAGCTACTGTTTTGGGAAAGATACATAAGAAATAATATAACTTTATTAAATCTCAAAATATTGTATCAAATACATAATAATAGAAATATAAAACATAATTTTAAACTAAAGAAAATTGTTTACAAAACTAAATGCGAAAAAACATGATTTAAAAGACTAAAAATAAATAACTTCATCCTCGATCGACACGCAGTCCACACATTCCATCCATCCTCAACACACAAGCCAAGCTACCAAGAATCCTTCCGCCTTCCATATTCATTTTCCTGCATCACACTAAAAATAAAGGAATGAGCCTAATGCCCATCAAGGAAAACCTACTAAAAACATACATCACATACATGAGCATAAAACTACATCATATACTATAAAACATAATACTATCTAAAACATACATAATAAATCATAAGCATACACTAAAAACATATGACTATAAAAACATATATCATAAACATAAACATAAACATATGAACATATGACTATAAAGACGTATACCATATAGGACTAAACTATTAATGGCCATTAAGACATGTGAGAAACCATCTATGTCCTCTGTCTAATATCGGAGGTAGGTTAGATCACATGATAGTATATGATAACACATCTAGGTCCCCTGTCTAATATCTGAGGTAGGGTAGATCACATGATAGTATATGATAACCCATCTAGGACCCCTGTCTAATATCTGAGGTAGGGTAAATCATAACTATAAACATAAAAATGATCACTAGGGCACTAAGCAACTATGAGCCCCAAATAAACATAACATAACGTACTATAGCATAAACATATTATACATAAACATACACATAAGCATATAGAAACAATCCTATTTTCCTTACAAAAAACGGGATATGAGAACAAATGCGGGACTTGGAACACTCCTAAAACCAATAATAAAAATGGTGAGTATTTCTAAAGGAAAGAGATGAAAGAAAAAGAACTAAACCACCAAAAGGAAACTTACCGAAAAGACACCTTAAGTTTAAAGAACTTAAAAACCTAACCACAAAACCATAACAAAAGTTAGAACTTGAATGAAAACTAAAGAAACTAAGGAATCAAACAAAATTGAACTTAAGAATAAGGGTACCTTAGTTGACCTTATGGATTGGTCTAACTCCAATATCGAAATACTCTAATCCTCACTTCCCAAGTGTTTGATAAAGCTTAAGAATGACAAAGCTTTTTCCCAACCCAAGTGTTTATCACTCTATGGTAGTACTAGCACCTTGGAGTCTAATCACAGCTTGAAGAGTGAGGAGAAGGGCTGGGTTCTAAGTCCTATTTATAGAGTTCTATGAATAAAAATCTTCTTTTTGGCTTTGAATAAAAATAATGAATTTAATTGAAAATATTTGAATATTCTTCAGTGAAAGGCTTAGGACTTGGTCAAATTGTTCAAAGAGAGGTTTAAGGAGTCAAAGCTTGATTTTTAAAATTAAAAACAAAAATAATAAAAACAAATAGAATCCTAACTTCTAACTCCCTAAATCTCGTTACTCTAAACTCACATGCAGTAAAATCAACATAACTAGAGTTGTAGGACTCCGATTTCGATCATCTTTATACATTTAGAAAGCTAATTCAATTATCTACAACTTTCTAGAAATAATATGTTTCGAAATTCATAACATAACTGGGTCAAAAATAGGTCGGAAGTTACAGTACCCTAAACTTACGGGAAAATCTATTTAATTATCTAAATAACAACCTAATCCACAAATAAATAAAATTGTAACAAATGTCATTAAAATAACAACCTAATAGATTATGGTGAAGACTAAGTCTTATATTTCCCTTATTTTATCATTAAAATAATAATTCCTTAATAATCATGCATATGACAAGTGTCATAATTCTATTGGCTCCATCTAAACCTTAGGAATAACCATGCTCATGACAAGTGTCATATTCTTATTGGCTCTATCTAAACCTTAGATTATAATAATTATCATATTAATAACCAACAATATTAATCAAACCTTATGTTAAAATTAATATTCTTAAACTATAGGTTAAACTTATAAAATTCATAACTATTGCTAGGAGTTTCCAACTAAGTCCCAGTTTGAACCAAAATCCACGAAATCTAACATACTACAAACTAATACTAGATATTGCTACTACTACTACTACTATCTAATTAGCTAAGTAAAATTCTGGGACTCTACATTAGTTATTTTGACAAGGTTAGATTTCGTAAGATAGATAATTATAGGTAAAATTCTACTAGACTCACCCCTACGGTGACTACTAGGACTAAATCTATTGATTATAAAAACCGTGAGTCTAGCTCATAAAATAAGAGATTTTATTTTCTTATTTTGAACGAATAGTATGCTGTTAAAAAGGGTGTCCATTATTAAATAAGTTTACAACTTTATTTAACTAGTGGTATTTTTTACTCTCGCCAATCGGGACAAAGATATCATAGATTAGTTAAAAACCTAAAGAAATAGAGATATTATTTTTTTTGGTATTTTTTTTTTATCATATCTTATATATTTTTTATATATGTTGTGCTATTTCTTGAAATTTGTGTGAATAGGAGTATTATTGAGCAAATGTGATTGATTTTTATTTTATTGATAATTTGTAGTATCATTATGGCTATGTCTACTCCCATCCTTTCTCAACTTTCGATGGAGAAACTCACAAGGGAAAACTTCCTTAAATGGAAGCAAAACATCAACATTGTGTTGATTGGTGACCAACTCCAAGTTCGTCATGACTGAGGAATCCCCGGAAGTTCCAGCTGAAGGAGCCACCAAGTTTGTGAGGGATAAGTATGAGCGTTGGCAGGCAGCTAACAACAAGGCGTAGTACTGCATGTTCACTAGTATGGTCGACAATCTCAAGACAAAGATGGAGAATGTCGAGATGGCCTACGAAATCATGGATCAACTCCAAGACATGTCTAGTGCCAATTTAGCGCATAATCATTTTGAGGCCACCAAGGTATATGCCAATGCTCAGATGGCACCGTATTAACATGTTCACGATCATCTGATCAAAATGACAAACTACTTATAGGAAGCTGAACTGCATGGAGCAACAATAGATGAGGAAAATCAAGTCGGCTTAATCCTCAACAGTCTCTCTCCATCTTTTCTATCGTTCACCACCAACTATGAGTTGAATAAACTCAACTATGGTTTGACACAGCTCATGAACGAGCTTCAGACTTTTGAGTCTATCATGGGTGGACCAAGTAAGCTAGGAGAAAAGAAGACAACTATTACTACTACTACTACTGATCCAGCGAAGGCTGAAGCTAACCAAGCTTTGTTTTTAAATGCTGGAAACAAGAGGAAAGGTGGACAAAACAACAACCCCAAGCCTGCAAAGATGAGTGCACAACCAAATGCTCAGATGCCTAAGGGGAAGAACAAGAAAAACAAGAAAGGTAAAGGAAAGTGTTTTCACTAGAAAGAGAAGAGACATTGGAAATAGGATTGTCCCAAGTTTCTAGCAGCTAAAAACAAAGGTAATGACTATAGTTCATATATCTTATAGACATGTGTTTTAGAGAATGATAAATTCGTTTGGATTGTTTATTCTGGATCTAATGACCATGTTTGTAACTCTATACAACTTCTTGAATCATGGGAGGAAGTGGACAAAAGCGGCTTAAAGCTTAGAGTTGGGAACAGAGCATTCATTGCATTCCAAGATAGAGGGAGAGCTCGTCTGAAGTTCAGAAATAAATTTTAATTTTAAAAGATGTATTTTTTATTCTGGATTTTAATAGAAATTTCATTTCAGTTTCCATGTTGCAATTAGAACAATCTGTTACGACATTCACAAGTTCTAATATATCTATTTCTTTCAATGGATTACAATTGTGTATTGCATGTTTGAAAAATAGGCTTTATATTCTGCGACCTAACTAACCCCTCGCTCTTAACAATGATTTATTCAAAGTAGCTACACCTAGGACCAATAAACGTCAAAAGACAGATAACAATAACATGACATATTTATGGAATTTGAGACTAGGCCACATTGTCTATGATAGAATTCAAAGACTTACAAATGATGGGCCTTTGAGGGAACGCACCTTAGGTGAATTACCTGTCTGTGAATCTTGTCTAGAAGGGAAACTGATCAAGCGTCCATGCTTGGCAAAGGGTGACAGGGCCAAAGAACCACTTGGGCTTGTGCATTCAGATATTTTTGGACCTTTGAATGTACAAGCCAGGGGTGGTTTTGAGTATTTCGTCACTTTCATTGATGATTCCTCTAGATACTCATGTCTTTACCTAATGCATAGGAAATAAGAAATATGCAGTTCCAAGATCATTTAACTGAACTTGGGATATTATCACAACTTACTGCCCCAGTACTCCACAACAAAATGGTGTAGCGGAACGCCAGAACAAAACTTTATCGGAAATGGTTAGATGCATGCTTAGTTACTCAACTCTATCAACTTCATTTTGGGGACATGTAATTGAAACCGCGAACGACATTCTCAATGTCTTGACGTCCAAATCAATCCCCAAAACACCTTTAGAATGCTAGAATGGTCGTGAAAAAGGAGTTTGGGGTGTCCCACCCACGTCCTGAGGAAAAAGGAGGGAAAGCTAGAACCACGAGTTGAAGTTTGCATGCTTTTTTGGCAATCCTAAAGGTACTCAGGGTGGACTTTTCTATATTCATTAAAAAAAGAAAGTGTTTACTTCTAGGAAAGCTACTTTTCTGGAAAATGACTATGTCCAAAACTTCAAACCACACAGCAACGTAGTTTAAGAGGAGATGGTTGAAGAATTGACTCCAACCAATGTTCCATCATCATCAACACGAGTTGATAATAAAATTCCCAGTCTTCATATCCAAATGATGCAAGTTGATTTAAATGAAGAAAGTACCATTGTTCTTGAGCAAACAGGAGGCTCGTCGTAGTGGGAGGGTTTCTAGGAACCCAATTCGCTATGGTTTGGATGGTGAAACCAATATGGTTGTTGGTAACACTGGTGATGATGATCCATTGTCTTTCAAACAGGCAATGGCTAGCCGTGAAAAGGAACTATGGCTCGAAGCCATGAAATAGGAAATAGAGTCCATGTACTCAAATTCCGTCTGGGATCTTGTGGAAGCACGTAGTGGCTTTAGGGTCATTGGGTGAAAATGGATCTACAAGAAGAAACGAGATATTGATGGAAATATCAAAACTTATAAAGCTCGATTAGTGGCAAAGGTTTATACGCAAAGAGAAGGGGTGGACTATGGGGAAACTTTTAGACCGGTATCCATGCTCAAGTTTGTTCACATCCTCCTATCCGTAGCAGCCGCTCTCGACTATGAGATCTGGAAAATGGACGTCAAGACAACTTGTCTTAATGGGAAGCTTGACGAAGTCTTTTATATGGATCAGCCAGAAGGATTTAAAGTAGCTGGACAAGAAAGAAAAGTTTGCAAGTTGAATACGTCCATTTATGGAGTTACGCAAGATTCTCATTCCACGAACCTTAGGTTTGATGAAATAATCAAAACCTATGGCTTTGAACATAAAAAAAGATGAGCCTTGTGTTTGCCAACTGAAGCCAAATCAAATAGTGGTATTCCTAGTTCTTTATGTAAATGATATCTTACTCATTAGAAACAATGTTAAGAAATTGTCTGATGTGAAGAATTGGCTGAGCACTCAATTCCAGATGAAGGATTTGGGTGAAGCAAGTTATATTCTAGGTATCCAAATTAGTAGGGATAGAAAGAAAATACTATTAGCTCTATCTCAAGCATCTTACCTTGATAAAGTGGTTGAACGTTTCTCAATGAAAAATTTCCAAGAAAGGACGTCTACCATCCCGCCATGGAATTCATCTTTTAAAGAAGCAGTCTCCCTAGACTCTTGAAGAGAAAGATGTAATGAGAAAAGTTCCTTACGCATCTGCAGTCGGAAGTCTGATGTATGCTATGTTGTGTACTAGACCAGATATATGTTATGCAGTGGGAGTAGTGAGGAGGTATCAGTCAAACCCAGGACCGGAACATTGGATAGAAATTAAGCATATTCTAAAGTATTTAAGGTGAACTAGGGATTATATGTGTAACACCCTATTACCCAGTGATCGTTACGTTGTGCATTTTAAATAGTGCTAAACTCTCTAACTGAGTCATTTGGCCATAATCGTGTAACTAAGTATGATTAACGGTTTACGGTTAAAATTTTTGGACAAAGATACAACGTTTCACTAAAACATTTACTATATACATTGGGATCCCAAAATATATTTAAAGGTTAATTGCAATAAAATATTTACAAACAGCCGTCCTAAGTGGCAAAATAGATTTTAACCCTAGTTCCTCTTTATAATTAATTTATCAGATATTAAAGATATTTTTTAAATCTTTTATTTGAAAATAATAATATCTGATTATTCTATGGATTTTAATATTTAAATAATTTGAAATTTTTTTGACTAGATATTTTTATAGATATTTGAATTTGTTTAACTGTTTAAGATATTTTTTCAAAAACAGCAGATGATATTTGTTTTTAAAATATTATAACTGGTTAAATTCTTAAAAATATCACATTTCTCAAACCAATTAATAAAATATTTTTTTTAATAAATGGGATTTCAATTAACTTTGGTTAATTTTTGATAAATCCTATTTAAATTAAATTAATATTTTTTTCAAAATGACATAAACTAATTTGATTATTGATAAATATAATTTAAATTAACTTTGGTTAATTGTTGATTAATTTCATTTAAATTGACTTATTTATTTTTCGCAAAATTTCATTAATTCGAATTTTTGGATAAATTCCACAATATTAATTGTGGTATTTTTTCAAATGAAATAAATTATGGTATTTTTCATAAATTCACAGATTTGCTCATATAGTAACATGATTAGGCCCATCCATCTATAACATGTTTGTTTGCACTATATGCGGTATTTTTGCAATTGGGCTTAGATGCATATAGTGGCCCATAAGTTTGCTTAATATATGGATTTTGCTTAATAAAACATTCATAAAATGATAGGTTTTATTTGGGTTCATTAGAAAATGTAAAATTTAAATTCCTCTCTTGTGGGTGGTTTCACTTATGAATGCCCATTTGCTTTGCATGACTATACTAGGCCTAATCAATTAATAATAATTAATAAAATGAAGGTTTAAAGTCCTGTTTTTTGGACCTTGTATGGAAGTATGGGGGTCTTAGTAGTGGGAACAACATACTGGACCCAGCCCTCCTCCATACAAGCCCAATTGTTAAGGCCCATTTGCATGAGTTGGACTTAATTGTATATGTTTATTATAATAGCTAAACCTAATTCTTGATTAGCAACAAATTATTTTTAATTTAATTTAATTTGTTTCAATGTGACACTTTAGAATTAATAGAAAATTACAGGACTTTGGTTTTAAAAATTTAATTTTACAATTTTTTGGAGAACCACAGTCATTAATTTTCTAAAACTAATAATAAAAAATAATATTTTTTAATTAATAATGAGCTTACTTTAAGAACTAATATTCGATCTCAACAGTTAGTTTAACAAGGTCAATAACTTAACGAGGCCTCGAGACTCTTTGATTCGCCCCCTTACGAAAGGTGTTCATTATTTATTTAACAAGGTTAGATTTCGAAAGATAGATAATTATAGGTCAAATTCTACTAGACTCACCCCTACGGTGACTACTCGGACTAAATCTATTGTTTAACGAAACCGTGGATCTAGCTCATAAAATAAGAGATTTTGTTCTCTTATTTTGACCGAATAGTAGGTTGTTAATGATGCTATCCATTATTAAATGAGTTTACAACTCTATTTATCTAATGATATTTTTTTATTGTCGCCAACCGGAACAACGATATCATAGAATAGTTAAAAACCTAAAGAAACAGAGATATGATTATTTTCATATTTTTTTTCCATATCTTACATATTTATGGTATATGTTGTGTTATTTCTTGAAATTATAGTGAATAGAAGTTTTATTGAGCAAATGTGATTGATTTCTATTTTATTGATAATATGTAGTTTTAAGTACGGTTGTGTCTACTCCCAACCTTTCTCAACTTCTATGGCTCACTGGAGAAAACTTCCTTAAGTGGAAGCAGAATATCAAGATAGTGTTGATTGGTGAAAACGCCAAGTTTGTCATGACTGAGGAATCCCCGAAAGTTCCAGCTGAAGGAGCTACCAAGACTGTTAGAGACAAATATGAGCATTGGCAGGCGACCAGTAACAAGGAACAATACTACATGTCGACTAGTATGGTCGAAACTTTCAAGACAAAGATGGAGAATGTCGAGACGACCTACGAAATCATGGATCTGCTCCAAGAAATGTTCGGTGCATAGCTTGTGCAAACTCGTTTTGTGGCCACCAAAAAATATGTCTGATGCAACTCATTAAAAATAAGACTACCGTTGTTGTGGCTGATCTAACTAAGGCTGAAGTTTTCCAAGCTTCGTCTTTGAAAGTTGGAAACAAGAGGAAAGATGGATAAAACAATAACCCCAGGCCTACAATGGTTCGAAAGACGAGTGCACAGATGCCTAAGGGGAAGAAAAAGAAAAACAAAAAGGTAAATGTAAGTGTTTTCACTACAAAGAGAATGGGCATTAGAAATAGGATTGCCCCAAGTTTCTAGTAGCGAAAAACAAAGGTAATGATTATAGTTCATTATCTTAGAAACATGTGTTTTAGAGAATGATAAATGCATTTGGATTATTGATTCTAGATCTACTAACCATGTTTGTAACTCTTTACAACTTTTTGAATCGTGGGAGGAAGTGGATGAAGGGGGCTTAAAGCTTAGAGTTGGAAACGGAGCGTTCATTACGGTCCAAGCTAGAGGAAGAGCTCGCCTGAAGTTCGGAAATAAATATTTAATTTTGAAAGATTTATTTTTTATTCCAGATTTTAGTAGAAATTTTATTTCAGTTTCCATGTTGCAATTAGAACAATTTTTTATGACTTTCACAAGTTCTAATATATATATTTCTTTCAATGGATCACAATTGTATATTGTGTGTTTGGAAAACGTGCTTCATATTCTGCGACCTAATGAACCCCACACACTTAATAATGATTTATTCAAAGTAGCTAAACCTAGGACTAATAAACTTAAAAAGACCAATAATGATAACATGGCGTATTTATGGAATTTGAGACTAGGTCACATTGGCTTTGATAGAATTCAAAGAATTACAAAGGACGACCCTTTGGGGGAACTCGCCTTAGGTTAATTACCTGTTTGTGAATCTTGTCTAGAAGACAAACTAACCAAGCATCCATTCTCTGCAAAGGGTGATAAGGCCAAGGAACCACTTGGACTTGTTCATTCAGATGTTTGTGGAGCTTTTAATGTACAAGCCAGGAGTGGTTTTGAGTATTTTGTCGCTTTTATTGACGATTACTCTAGATACTCATGTATTTACCTAATGCATAGGAAATCAGAAACATTTTCAAAGTTTCAGGAATTCCTAGCTATGGCTCAGAGCCAATTAGGTATAATGTTAAATATATTTTGTCTGATAGGGGTGGAGAATATTTGGATATGCAGTTCCAAGATCATTTAACTGAATTTGGGATTTTATCACAACTTACTTCCCGGGTACTTCGCAACAAAATGGTGTAGCAGAATGCTGGAACAGAACTTTATTGGAAATGGTTAGATGCATTTAATTACTCAACTCTGCCAACTTCATTTTGGGGACATGCAATTGAAACTGAGAATGACATTCTAATTTTTGTACCGTCCAAATCAATCCCCAAAACACCATTAGAACGCTGGAATGGTCGTGAACCTAGCTTATGTCATTTTAGAATCTGGGGGTGTCCCGCCCACGTCTAAAGGAAAAAGGAAGGAAAGCTAGAATTGCAAACCAAAGTTTGCATGTTTGTTGGCTATCCTAAAGGTACTCGAAGTGGACTTTTCGATAGTCATTCAGAAAAGAAAGTGTTTAATTCTACGAATGCTACTTTTATGGAAAATGACTATGTCCAAAACTTCAAACTGTGCAGCAAAGTAGTTTTAGAGGAGATGGTTGAAGAATTGACTCCAACCAATTTTCCATCGTCACCAATGCAATTCGATGATGAAATTTCCAATCTTTATGTCCAACCAACGCAAGTCGATTAAAATGAAGAAAGTACCACTTTTCCGGAGCAAACAGTCGCGAAGCCTCGTCATAGTGGGAGGGTTTCTAGGAACCCAGTTCGGTATGGTTTGGATGGTGAAACCAATATGGTTGTTGGTGACAAGCGACGATGATCCGTTGCCTTTCAAATAGGCAATGGATAGCCCTGAAAAATAACTATGGCTCGAAGCCATGAAACAGGAAATGAATTCCATGTACTCAAATTCCGTCTGGGATCTTGTGGAAGCACCTAGTGACTTTAGGGCCATTGGTTGCAAGTGGATCTACAATAAGAAACAAGGTGTTGATGGAAATATCGAAACTTATAAAACTCAATTAGTGGCATAGGGTTATACCCAAAGAGAAGGCATGGACTATGAGAAAACATTTAGTCTAGTAGTCATGCTCAAGTCCATTTGCATCCTCCTATCCATTGCAGCCGCTCTTGACTATGAGATCTGGCAAATGGACGTCAAGATAACTTTTCTTAATGGGCAGCTTGACGAAGTCATTTATATGGATCAGCCATAAGGATTTAAAGTAGTTGGACAAGAAGGAAAAGTTGCAAGTTGAATAGGTCCATCTATCATGTACTATAACCCATATATCATAATTCTAACCCATGTACATGGTGACTATTGGGGTTTGCTAACTAAGCAACTATAAGCCTCGTACCATAATGAGGTTTTCTAGTTAAGCAACTATAAGCCCCAAAAACATATAACTATTGGGGTTTGCTATATAGCAACTGTAAGCCCCCAAACATAAATGTGATAGGGTTTGCTATATAACAACTATAAGCCCCAAACATACATATATCATACACATAAAATCATACTATAGCATAATCATAACATCTTACATAAACATAGCACATATCTCATAAGAACTATCCTATTTTCCTTACCAAAATACCGGGATGATGAGAACAAGGTTAGGATTTTGGAACACTCCTAAAAACCATTAATAGAGAGGTGAGTTTTCTAAAAGAAAAGAGATGAAAAGAATGAACTAAACCATCGAGAAGATACTTACCAACGAGAACCTCAAGTTCAAAGAACTTAGATGCCTTTGAAATTGCACTGACTGAACTACACCTCAAAACCGAAATACACACTATGAACCTTACTTCCCAAGTGTCTAATAAGCTTAGAATGATAAAGCTTATAACCCCAACCCAAGTGTTTATCACTCTATAGTCTCACTAGCATCTAGAAGGCTCTGATCAATGCTTGAAGAATGAATGAAAAGGCTTGGTGTTAGGTCCTATTTATAGAGTTCTATGAATAAAAATCTTCTTTTTGGCTTTGAATAAAAATAATGAATTTAATTGAAAATATTTGAATATTCTTCAGCCAAAGGCTTAGGACTTGGTCAAATTATTCAGATAGAGGTTTAAGGAGTCAAAGCTTGATTTTTAAAAACAAATAGAATCCTAGAGGGTGTTTGGCACCTTAACTAAAAAACTGTTTTTTGTTTTTAAAAGCTAAAATCTATTTTTTGAAAACAAGTGGGGGTGTTTGGCATTGATTTCAGAAAACAATTTTTAAAAACAAAGTTACAAAAAACAGAAAATTTTGAGAACAAGAAAAAGTTGTTTTCTGTTGTTCTCAAATTTTCTCATTTCTTATTTTTCATCATTTTTTCTTTCAAATTATTTTATCTCATTATTTATTACAAACTTTTAAAATATTTTTCTCTTTGTAAATATATTTGTTAATTTTTTATTTAAGATTTAAAAAAAATAAAACTAAAAAATTGTTTTTGGAAAACATTAACCAAACACCTCTTGCTTTTTGAAACTACAAAAACAGTTTTCTGTTCTCATTTCTGATAACACAATTTTGAAAACAAAAAACAGAAAACAATACCAAACAGGCCCCTAACTTCTAACTCCCTAAATCTCGTAACTCTAAACTTACCTGCAGTAAAATCAATATAACTAGAGCTTTATGACTCTTATTTATACCATCTTTATACCGTTAGAAATCTAATTCAATTATCTACAACTTTCTAGAAATACTATTTTTCAAAATTCATAACATAACCGGGTCAAAAATAGGTTGGAAGTTACAGTACCCTAAAGTTATGGAAAATCTATTTAATTATCTAAATAACAACCTAATTCACAAATAAATAAAATTGTGATAAATGTCATGCTCCTAACAGATTCTGGTGAAGACTAAGTCTTATATTTCCCTTATTTTATCATTAAAATAATAATTCCTTAATAATCATGAATATGACAAGTGTCATAATTCTATTGGCTCTATCTAAACCTTAGGTTATAATAATTATCATATTAATAACTAGCAATATTAATCAAACCTTATGTTATAATTAATATTCTTAAACTATAGGTTAAACTTATAAAATCCATAACTATTACTATGAGTTTCCAACTAAGTCTCGAGTTGAACCAAAATCCACAGTAATAAACATACTATAACTACTACTAGCTATTACTATTACTACTACTATCTAACTAGCTAAGTAAAGTTCTTGGACTCTACATATTTAAGGCGAACTAAGGATTATATGTTAATCTACAAGGGTGGTGTTATGAACCTTGTAGGCTACACTGATTCAAATTTTCAAACTGATGTCGATGACAGGAAGTCTATTTCTGGAATGATGTTTACTCTTGGGGGTGGAGCTGTGATATGGAGAAGCGTAAAGTAGTCTGCGTTCTCAGATTCCACCATGGAGGCTGAGTACATAGTTGCGTCTGAAGTAGCTAAGGATATAGTCTGGCAAAAGATGTTTTATTCAGATCTTGGTGTAATTCCAGATATGGATAAACTGCTTGTATTGTTTTGTGACAATACAGGAGCGATAGCCAACTCGAAAGAACCTCGAAGTCACAAGAAGAGTAAGCATATAGAAAGGAAGTATCACATAATTCGAGAATATATGGTCAGAGGAGATGCGAAGGTTATGAAGATTGCATCTGAAGACAATCTTGCGGATCCATTTACAAAGACACTACCAGAAGCTACATTTGATAAGCATATCAAGGAAATATGATTAGTAGAATTAATGCATTAGTTTCAATTAGTGCAAGTGGGAGTTTGTCGAGGTTTTATGCCCGAATTGAAACCAAATTTCTTTGTAATCTCATTTAATATCAATAAAAGAATATAAATTATTTTTTGACTTGGTCAATCACTTTGCTCACATATTTTATTTTCATGATTATTTGTTTTGATATAAACTTCAATTAAATCTCAAGCGTATAACTAATCGTATTTATAGTGATATAATCACAGTGGAATATAAATATGATTACA
Organism: Humulus lupulus; assembly: GCF_963169125.1. Lineage (NCBI taxonomy): Eukaryota > Viridiplantae > Streptophyta > Magnoliopsida > Rosales > Cannabaceae > Humulus > Humulus lupulus. The sequence continues at coordinate 82,128,675 of NC_084794.1, read as the reverse complement.
TGTTCAAAAATAAGTTAGTCCTAAGATTAGTCAGTGCACATGATTTACACTGACTTCCCAATCTACGATATGATCTACTTACACATCACAGTGTTATGCTCTTTCGTTACCAGCTTACCCTACGGACTAGCCCATACTTACATCTTGGGAACTCGGTAGTATAATTGCGTGGGAGTGTTAATCATAGATATGAATATCTATAGCTTTTGATGAAGGCGTGAAACGATGGTTTCCTTTTAGTATGGTTCATGGTGCTATATGATAGAGATCTCATTTCAGTAATTAATATTAGTATACTGAAATATCATTTATAAGGAACTAAATGTTTTAAGGATAAAATACAATGAGGAGTAAAACGGTATTTTAGTCCCATCTCATTGTAGACCGTCTATAGAGGATTGGGTAACTATTATGGTTGCAACAATGGATAATTAATAACATATTTATATTTGTTTTAGAGCGTTCTATGAATTCAAGAGTGCAATTCTGAATCTTTAGTGGAGTCACGAGGAATTAATAAGTTAGTAAATTTATTTGTTAGATTTATGATAACTTATTGGAGCTTGATTTCATAGGCCCATGGTCCCCACTGTACATTGGATAAAATCATCTAGATAGTCTCAATTAATTGATTTAATTGTCAATTAGAATTATCAAAGTTGACTAGGTAAATTTTGGATAGTTTCACATATTTTTACAAGTTAGAGAAGAAAAAAGATTTTAGGTCAGATTTATTAATTAAGATAAATTGGTGTCTAAATTAATAAATAAGTTTAAATCAATGTTAAAATTAAAAATAATTAATTTGATAAATGTTTTAAATAATTATTTAATTAATTAACGAATAGAAAATAATACATGTGTAACGACCCAAAATTATTAATAAGGCTTAAGGGCCTTGATTAGTGTGTCAGGAGGGCATAATTGGTTTATGTGTGTGATTTAAATGAATTAATGCATGATTATGTGAAAGCATGCTTATATGATTATATGGATATGTGAAATGCATGACTACGAGTTTTACTATGCATATAGGCCCTATTTGTAATTTTGGCCCGTTGAGGGCATAAATATGATCATTTGTGATAAATTGTTAAGACTACATTATTATTTGGATATATTTGCAGCATAAGGCTTGAGGCGATCATGTTCCGCGGTACTAGTTGAGAGTCGCGATTGTGGTAAGAAATGGTTAGTTGAAGTGGTAACTATTAGTAACCTTGCTGTTACTGGTATTGGTGAAATAAGAAAGGAAAAATGGTATTTTAGCAAAGGGTGGAATGACTGGGTTACCCTTGAGATTTAGGAAGGAAGTGTTTAGAAGGTGGGGTAGAAAGGTCATTTAAGTTTTAAATGAGATAAGCTCAGCTGAAGTTAGCTTTTATGTTTTACGCTTTTCTAGAGGAGTTTGGTCATTTAGTTCAAGGGTTCAAAGGGGAAAGGAGGAGCTGAAGTTGAGCAGCTGAATTTCTTGAGGAATTTGGGAGTAAAATCAAGCTTTGGAGGAAGATTTACATCTAGTGATCCTTAGAAATTTCGAAATCTAGAAGAGGTAAGAACTTCAATTTCTGGTTTTGAATTCTGCTTAATGTTCTTGAGAGTTTTGGCTTTTTGATTTTGAAATTTGGTTTGGGATGAAGTTATGAGGAACCTAAGTTTGAGAATCTGAGAATTGAATCTTGGAAGGACATTGAAGCAACCTAGGGTCAGATTCTTTCATTAGAGGTAATAAATTTTGACCTCAATTGTCTGGATTTTTTGGTTCAAGATGGTGTTCTTGAGCTTTAGAGCTCAAGTTTGTGTTTCTATGTTTGATGTTGCTTTTAGCTAGTTTTTGATGTGGTTAGGTTGTATTGGGTGAGATATAGTGGTTTAAGGACCTGGTTTTGAGTTTGGTGGAAAATTGGGATGGATTTTTGGAGCTTTGGCTCGGGGAACTTCGAAGGAAAACCCATAAAAATCTTGCATGTGCTGGTTGTAGCGCTAGCATTGGAGGGCTACATGGCTAGGCTTCGATTTCTGGGGGGATTTTTTCCCTGTTTGTAGCGCTGTAGCGCTACCCTGCCTCCAGAAATGGGTTTTGGGTATTTTTCTTAGGGTTTTTGCTTGAGGGCTCGGGGGTCAATTCCACCACCCCATTTGATGGAATTGGATTTCCAGAGAGCTCGGAGTTGGTTCCGAAGTTGGGTTACAGAATTGAGATTTAATGATGGTTCTACTTTATGGTTGTGACTAGGTGTGCGCTAGGGCTCGGACGGGGTCGTGGTCGTTTTCATTAACCAAGGCAATCAGAATCAAAGGTAAGAAAATTGCACTCGGTTATGTTGGGACTTAGAGTTCCCTATACTTTTTTGTGATGTCATAAGATGGTATTATGCCATGGGTACATGTGATAAACGGCCTAAGAGTGCCAGAATCAATATTTAGGCACAGGACGCGGCTCGCCCACTGGTAGCTGAGGTTAAATATATAATCACTGAGCTCGGCGAAAGCAAGCCAGAGTCAGTGAGACTATCATAAGGTACGGCCTAAGGGCTTCAACCCTGGATATTGTGTGATATGTTTATTGCTATTAATCTGATGATTATGGCGTGTTTATTGTTTGGATGATTGGTTATTGGTTTGCATATTAATATCATTGTTTATGTGAGCGATGTGACCTGCTGCGAATTTGAATGATGATTTGTGAATTATCTGACTATTTATTATCATTTATGCTCTGTATTATGTATTTCTTGCTGGGCCTTGGCTCACGGGTGCTACGTGGTAAAGGTAAAGGCAAGGGCAAAGTGGACCAGTCCTGAGTTGGAGAGCTCTAGGGCAGAATGTACATAGTCAGCTGATTGGCCGCCACAGCCGAGGGATGGCTCAGGGACAGGAGAACCTAAAGTATCTATTTTGCCATTAGAGTGGCTAGTGGTTGTGACAGTCAGAATCCCGTGATCCATAAGGGGAAAGACCGGGTAAAGCTGTGCAATTCCACACCGCCTGGGGAAGGTCAAGTGTGATGATTCTAAGACTGTGTAGGTATGGGACTACACAGTTGAAGAGGGTTTAAATGGATTGATGGGTACTACCTATATCAACAACATGAATCTTCTTTTCGGTAGCCCATAAGTTGAGAACTCCAAAGTTAAGCGTGTTTGACCTGGAGTAATCTCAAGATGGGTGACCTCCTGGGAAGTTTTCCCAGGAAGCATGCGAGTGAGGACAAAGCATGCTGGAAAGACTCGTGTTGGTTTGTAGGGCCAGTCATAATTCCAGGATGGCAGCCATAGTGACGCGGGGTGTTACAGTGGTTGTACATAAACTTTGAAATTTTATAAATTGTCCTTTAAAACCTATTTTGGGATCCCTTGTATTAAACGTTTATTTTAATGATAAATTCTTTGTTTATGACAAAAAAAATTTAACCCTAACCTAATTACAACTTTAGGATCACGTTTTCAACTATATGACTTGATTAGCAAGTCTTTCACCTTTATAATCACACAATGTAACGACCTTGGTTATCCAGGGTGTAACAACATGCCTTGATTTTAAGTCCAATGGGCTTATAATTAATTGGGAAATTTCACGGGCCTAAAGCTCATGATAATTTTGACCTAATGGCTGATATTATCTATATTTTATTGATTTTTTAATTAAAATAAATGACCTAATTAAGCCTAAAAGGAATTCTAAGTGAGAGTTGAAATCATATGTTTTAGACAATCTAACTTGTTTTTGAGAAGATCAAAAGATCTATTCTTGATACTCTAGGTTTTAGATTCTCTTTACAGCATAAGTCCTTTTCTAAGCCTCAATATTCTCTTCTATTCTTCTCCTCCTTGTATCTATCTCAAGTGTTGAGAATTGCTCACTCTAGTCTAGGTGATCCTAATGATACTTTGGAAGACTGTAAAGAAATTTGCAGATCAGTTCAGTTTCTTGGTGATACCATGCGACAGAAAGGAATTCAAGGGTTAGAGAAACTGAAGGAATGACTAATACATTCCGCTGCGTATAATGTAAGTGCTCTTATCATTATCTCTGTATAAATTCAATTGTAGAAAAATGTTCTAGGTTGTCTTATATTAATGTGTTTGATATATGATTTACCTGAATATAATTAAGATCATGTGTAAGTTTTCCCAACAACTTCTAGACTTATCCATGAAAACACTTATAAAAATATGCATATACTAGAATTATAAATATTGTATGATATGTAATGCAATGCAATAATGTCATTATTGGCTATATGTTATCAAAATAACATGGCTGCTACAGATCTAACTTTAAAATGTGGTTAGACAATGTAAGTATAAAGGTAGGTGCTTCATGTCACTCATGAGTGAGAATGGTGGTTTTTAATTATATACACTATTTTATATAATAAGTGTCAGATCTTATTAGCATGTTTTTCATATGTTGATCTAAGAATAATTGTGTGTAGATTTTAAACATGTTAACATAATGAGATACATGCTATATGAGACAAAGTAATGCATATATTGACATGAAAAATATGTTTTGAGAATTTATAAGCATGGTAATTAGATAGTTTGAAATTTTACATTCCTATATATAGATTTTTGTGAATCAATAGAATATATCATTATGTGAATTATTGTATGAGAATGAAATTTGTGATATATACTTACAATATATATATATCATGTGATTCAAAAGGTATGTTAATATTTAAAAGTATATCGATATGTTAATATACATGTGAATTATCATTATTATTATGATGTGTCATATAATGTGATAATTAAGGTCCAAATAATAGAATTAGGTTTTATCCTATATTATTGTCGTTATGTGATGAGTTACCATTTATTTGGTAAATAAAGAGAATTATTTGAGAATTTAAATTTTCTCATTTAAATGTTGATCATCTCAATTATGAGATAATAAATTATGAACCTAAGGGGGTGTATCTCTTGATAATTTTGTCTTACGATTGCAAGAAAAATGGATCAGAGTGGATCCAAAATTATGGGATGGCATATTTACCTATAAGGCTTGGAGTCTAAAGTGTGCTTAAAAAGGGGAAATATTTGACAATTATGTAGTGACAATAATTCTTAAATATTCAATGTCACAATTAGGAGACATTAAAAAATTGGAGAATAAACTTTGAACCTTTACACCAATGGTGAATAGATTGAAGAGAATTTTATTCATTTTGGTTAAAGATGGTGATATGTTTAAATTAATTAGGGGCGGGCAACATCCAAACTGATCCAATTACATTGAACCACTAAAAATAATTGGATTGGATCGGATGGCGGATGACACTGTCAAAATCCAATTAAAAATCGATCTGATCCAATTACATATAATATATATATTAAAAAATATTTATAGTTCTTTTAATACATTATTTTTGGCTAATTATTATTCTTCCCCTATACACTTTCACACCTAATTAGAGAAGAAAACACTAAAAATACGCATCTATTATCCTCCTCCTCTCTCATTTTCAATACTACTTCAAACTTTTAGTTGGATTAAACTTGTAAGGTTGATAACTTTATGTAGTTTGAACCTAAATGAATAGTTTTGTTTAGTTTTCAAGTGTTTTTTTTATATTTTAAGTTAATATTAAAAATTAGGTTCCAATTCGAAATCCAATTTAAAAACCGAACCAATCCAATTGGATTTTGATGCTTAATTTGATTGGATTGAATGATGAATTTTTAATTGGATTGGATTAGTACAAAAAGTTTGGATTGGATCGGATGCCCACCCCTAAAATTAATCTCAATGAGGAGATAATTTTAAACTAAAGCATGAGAAATCAAAGTGTTCAAATAAATCAATAAGGGTTTATTTTTTTTTATTTAAAGTGTTCAAAAAATGACATCATCAAATTGATTTTGATGAGAAAATCAATGGATGTCAAAGTGGTGTTTTCAAAAGAATCTCAAAGAGACTCTTAGAAGATGCACAAAAGTTGTTTAAGTGATTTTGAGATTATTTAGACAGCTAAATGTGAAAATTAGTGATTATTTGCTTGGGAAATATTCATATGGTATAGCCATTTTCTTAAAAAAATTCAGCAAGTATAAAATAATTTACCATTTAATTATTACTTCATCATTCCTTTAAATCACATATTTGTCATTCATAAACTTTATTACAAAAATTTAATCTACTAAAATAATTCATTAGCCTTTAATTTTTTCATAAAATAATAATCCCATTTATTATCTAATAAAAATTAAAGGAATGTGACAAAATTTGTAGTTACTTGAAGTTATTAAATCAATTCTTTGATAACCTTTAGAAATAATTTTAATCAATTATTTTGTAAAAAAAAAACTGCACAAGTATAATTGAGAAAAATACATATTTAAAGTGTGGAAAAATTACATGTATCATATACATAGTTTAAAATTTAATTTATTTGAAACACATTCTTTACTTATTTCATTTAAAAGACACTTTCTCCTAAAAACCAAAAATTTCAGCAAGTGTTTTACTACATAAATTTTTAAATAATCAAATTTGCAAGCATAAAATTTTTATAGTTTTCTTTTACAACTTTATAATAAAAGTTGCATGCATTTGATTGAAGAAAATTCCTTATTAAGGTGTGAAAAATAATCTTTTGCTTACATTAGTTTTAAAATGTGCATCCTTTAAATTATTGACAAATTACCACAAACATGAACCAAAATTCAGCAAGCATGAATTTACTTAAGTATGCTCTTAATCATGTTTAACAATTAACCTAGCATGCTTTTATAATTTTATGCATCTCTAGATTTAATTAGCACGCACCAATAATGTAACTATGATTAAAACAACAATTTACAAACAACAAAAAAAAGCGTAGGCCGAATACACTACTAAAATAACACACAACATGCACAATTAAATCATGCTTCCCTTATATGATAAAATACCTCATATAATCATGCTTATAAGTGAGCAAATAAACAAAAAAATAAAAGAAACCCTATGTCTACAACAAGACATATGGCCGAAACACATGGCACCTTAACAAGAGAAATACCACAAATTGTAATGTGCTCATAATCCAATGGTTTTATGATTAATCATCAAGAAAAAAAAAAACAACTTGTAATCCCCTTAGAACACCCTAGGCCAAAACCTACATGAACAACAAGTCATGAAAATAATACCAATAATCTTATTCAACATCCACATGAACCCTAGCATGTTCCTATTTTTCCAATAACATGAGCAAGTTTATAGAAAATCAAAAGAAACAAAAGCAAAACTTCACATGCATTGTCTACACATCCATACACGCCTAATCACAAACTCACACCCAACCATAAAGCCATACATGTCTAGGCTCCCTACAAGAATACAAACTGTTATATTATTTTATAATATAATGTAATATAATATTTTAGATTAAATAAATGTGACAAAGAGTGTCACATATTGTAACATATAATAGAGAGTTACAATATTTAGAAATATGAGAAATATCCAAATATGTAACATATTTGGTGTTACAAATTTAGGTACAAATTTGTAACTTCCAAATATTACCCTTTATTGTGTAAATTTGTTGTTACACAATATTGAGATGAATTTCAGAAAGTCATATGTGAAATGGCTGTTAGAGATATGATTTTAACCTCAATAATGTGTTTGGGGGGTTACAAAATCATTTGGGAGGGTTTGCAACCGTTTGGAAAAACAGCACAAAAATATGTGCTGAAAATGGTCAGTGGTCGCGACCACAGGATGATGGTGGCCACGGCCTGTGGGACAGAGAGCAGTAGCCGGCCACTGATGTCCCTGGCCGTGGCCACAGATGAAAATCTGACCATTTTTTTTCTTCAGTTTTTTCAATCTTTGTTGAACAGCTCAAAAAACCCAAATAACTCCCCAATCTCATTTTTAATTCCATAAACATCCAATTAATCATTGGTAACAACTATGGGGGTTGGTGGAATTTGAAATTCAAAGGATGTCTCTAAACTCTATAAATAGGAGCCTATTGCTCACTTGAAAGACACAATTTTTCTATCCATTAGAGCACTTGGCTAGAAACACCTTGAGACTTGATAATTCCATAAAGAATTTCCAAAATCTGTGAGAGATCCCTTAGTGCTTGAGTTGGGGGGAAATAAGTTTTTGGACAAAGGTTTCAAACCTTGTTCAAGTAGGTGATCCCGAACACTCTTCACTTTGGTTGTGTGAGTGAGAGATTATTGTTTTTGTTCTTGTTCTTATTTTCTACTATTGCTTTTCTTCTTTTTCTATTTGCTTATATTTTTTCTTAAGAGTTGTAATCCTTTTATTTCCTTTGTTCAAAAACCTCTAGTTTATTTGTATCTTTTTGTAATAGAGTTGTACTTTCTATTTCCATCATCTTCTATCTCCTTCTCTTTTTATTTGTATTTTCAGTTATAGAGTTGTAACACTCTATTTAACCAATCAATATTTATTTGTAATATTTTGTCTAGAGTTGTATTTTCTTAATATTTCCATTGAGGCAAATACATATTTTTCCTAACATTCAAAAGCTTACCCTTGTTTGTTTCAATGGAAGGTGAGACCATCAAGATTATGAATCAAGACCTAGTGAGGTTGGATAGGTTTGATGGGTCCAATTCCACTAGGTGGCAAGACAAGGTGAAATTCCTTTTGACCACTCTCAAAATTGCCTACATTCTAGAGTTCACTCTAGAACTGTTGGGGTTTTATGCCCTAATTAAAACACAAATTCTTTGTAATCCCATTTTATTATCAATAAAAGAATAGAAATCATTTTTTGACTTAGTTAATCACTTTGCTCACATGTTTTATTTTCATGATTATTTGTTTAATATAAACTTCTATTAAATCTCGAGCATATAGCTAATCTTATTTATAGTAACGTAATCACAGTGGAATATAAATATGATTATATTTTCAAAATAAGTTAGTCCTAAGATTAGTAAGTGCACCAGATTTACACTGACTTTCCAATCTACGATATGATCTACTTACACATTACAGTGTTATGTTCTTTCCAGAACATTAGCAAAGTAGATAAGATCAGATGTATTTGTTACATCGGACAGGACCGATATTGACAGTTGATAAGATAAGTAAACATACCGTTATTATCTATTCTAGTCATATCATATAGTTGACCATAGGTCAATTAAATCTCAATTCTGAGTGGTTAGTATTCTAACTGATTGTATTATTTGAGTTCTTTGACTTGTTCGTTACCAGCTTACCCTACGGACTAGCCCATACTTACACCTTGGGAACTCGGTGGTATAATTGAGTGGGAGTGTTAATCATAGATATGAACATCTATAGCTTTTTATGAAGAAGTGAAATGATGGTTTCCTTTTAGTTTGGTTCAAGGTATTAAATGATAGCGATCTCATTTCAGTAATTAAATTAGTTTACTGAAATATCATTTACAAGGAACTAAGTGTTTTAAGGATAAAATACAATGAAGGGTAAAACAATATTTTAGTCCTATCTCATTGTAGACCTTCTATAGAGGATTGAGTGAAAATTATGGTTGTAACAATGGATAATTAATAGCGTATCTATATTTGTTATAGAGAATTCTATGAATTCAAGAGTGCAATTCCGAGTCTATAGTGGAGTCACGAAGAATTAATAAGTTAGTAAATTTATTTGTTAGATTTATGATAACTTATTGGAGCTTGATTTCATAGGCCCATGGTCCCCATTGTACATTGGATAAAATCATCTAGATAGTCTCAATTAATTGATTTAATCATCAATTAGAATTATCAAAGTTGACTAGGTCAATTTTGGATAGTTTCACAGAGTTATGTATTTTTGAGAAGAAAAGAGAAATCATGGCAGATTTATTAATTAAGATAAATTAGAATCTACATTAATAAATGTTTAAATCAAGGTTCAAATTATAAATAATTAATTTGATAAAGGATTTAAATAATTATTTAATTAATTAAATCAATAGAAAATAATACAGGTCGTCATTTTAAGTCCAACGAGCTTATAATCAAATGGGAAATTTCACGGGCCTAAAGCCCATGATAATTTCGACCTAGGGCTTTAAAATGGCTATTATTTTATTGATTTTTTAGTTAAATTAAATGGCCTAATTAAGTCTATAAAATGAGTGCTTAGAGAGAAGTCAGAAGTTAAGATTTCTTAGACGACAGATAAGTTTAATCACTGGTTTTCAGATAGTTTTAGATTCTCTCTAAACACAAGTCTTTTTTTAAGCCTCTTTGTTGTTTTCTCTTCTTCTCTCTATATCTATCTCATGCGTTGGGAATTTCCCACACCAGTCTAGGTGATTCTAAGGATACATTGGAAGACTGTGAAGAAAATAGACAATCCGTTCAGTTTCTTGATAATACTCTACGATAGAGAGGATACAAGAGTTAGAGAAACTGAAGGAAGGACTCTTTAATTCCACTGCGTATACTGTAAGTATTCTATTCATTGTGTCTCTTTGAATTCAATTTTAGAAACATGTTTTAGGCTATCTCGTATTAATTTGTTTAATATTAGATATACATGAAAATAAATAAAGATCCTGTATAAGTTTTCCTGACAAGAACCTCTCCCAACGCCATTCGACAAGGACACTCCCGAGGAGGTGGAGAAAAGAAGCAAGATGGAGGAGGACAATCTCCTTTTTAGGGCTCATATCCTCAATGCTCTCTCCGATAGGCTCTATGACCTCTACACCGAGACCAAATTGGCAAAGGAGATATGGGACACACTTGAGACAAAGTTCAAGGCGGAACAGGAAGGTACCAAAAAGTATTTGATATCTCAATACTTTGATTTCAAATTTTTTGGTGATAAACCTATTCTTCCTCAAATACAGGCCTTTCAAGTTGGTGTTATAGTGGCTAAATTACCACCAACTTGGAAGAGCTATAGGAAAATAATCCTTCATAAAAATGAGGATTATTCTTTGGAGGAAATCCAAAAGCATATTCGAATCGAAGATGAATCGATATGTAGAGATAAACTTGTGGAGGGGTCTAATGGAGAGACTTCCAAAGCAAATGCGGTGTCACAACCAAAACATCCCAAAAACAAAGGGAGAAAAGGTAACGAGAAATCCTTGGGTCCAAAAACTAACCCAAACAAGTTTAAGGACGAGAAAGGTCCTTGCTTTGTGTGTGCGAAAAAGGGTCACAATGCTAGAGAGTGTAGGTGATAACTCTACAAAATAGAGTTATTTTACCACATTTTATAAGCCAATTGTTGCTTAGTTCTTGAGTTTTAAATTAATTTATCAATTTTTTAAGTAATTTTGAATTTATTAGTTTTATTTTGATTTTATGTATTTTTATTTATTTTTTGTATTTATTTTGTTTAATTATGTTGTTACTAATTTATGTGTGTTTAATTTCTTTATGTAGGTGTATTTGTTGGGGCAAATGAAATGTTGATAAAATGTTGGTATAAAGAAATGAAGAAAGCAAGCCCAAAATGAAAGGCCCAATCCAATTCTTGACAATGCCATGTCATCAATCCATGTGCTTCTTTCTCCACCATTGGATTTGTAACTATAGGAAAAGATGACAATTTTGAGCATGAATCCATGTGCTTTTTTTTTAGACCAATAGGAGTGTTATCCTTTACCAAAGAATTTATCTATAAATAGGAGTCTCATTTCACCATTTCAAACACACCTTCTCTTACACCACTTCTTCCATCTCTCTATTCTCTCCATCTTTTTCTTTTCTTAGATTAGTTTTTATGTATTTTTAGAGGAATAATTTGGAGGTTCCTCCTCCAAATTTTCCTATTTATGTTGTAATTTTTATTTTGTTTTTGATAGTTATGGGTTTCTAATCCACTTAAAATTATTAAGGTGGAGGATGAACCAAGATATAACTATATAGTGTTTATTTTATGTTGACCTCCCAAAATGAGCAATAAAGTTTATGATTTTTCTTCTTCTAAATATTTCTTTCATCTATAATATCATGTATTTTAGATTGTTAGAACATATTTTACTTGGTTCTTAATTGTGCAAAAGCATAGTATTCTTTGATTAAGATGTGTCATTAAATTGTTCACATCCAATGCTTAGAACAAAAATACTATATTTTGCTTTAGAAATAACATTATTTGATTTTTTTTGTAGTTTCATTAAATTGATTCACAACTAATGCTTTGAAGTTATACTATTGAAGTGAAGGAAAATCTATATTTTTGAATTAAAGAGAGCTTAAAGGAAGTATAATGTTTTGGAAAAGGTAATTAGATTGATTTCAATTATCACTAAAAATTGGGAAGTCAACATATTAATAAATATTATTATTTATATTTTGTGGATTCTAAAATCTTAATAATTTTATAAATAACTATTAAAAACAAATCTTTTTAGTTTATTTATTTTATTTATTTTTAGTATTTTCTTTCTTTATTTTAAAACAAAACACATTAATCTTTGGAACTAGGTTAGAAATTTATTTCACTTTGGTAAAAATAGTTTTCTCTTTTGATTTAAGTCAACTCCTTTGGGTTCGACCTCGTGCTTACACGAAAACTATTCTATAAATACGATTCGTGCGCTTGCGAGTTTAAATTTTAAAACATACCCGTTTTGGGTCTATCAGTAGGCATATAAAATACCAACAAGGACCTAAGGTGAATGCAACTCAATAGGAAAACATAGTTGCTACCCTTAGTGAGTTGAATGCATTCCAAGGCAAGGTGAAAGGGTGGTGGTATGATACATGTGCCACCGTCCGTGTCACCTATGACAAATCATTGTTCAAGACCTTTGAAGAGTCAAAGGGAAACCATGAGATTCAAATGGGAAATGAGGGCAAATCCAAGGTACTTAGCAAAGGTACCATTGAAGTCTTTTTCACCTCTGGCAAGAAAGTTACATTAGTGAATGTACTTTATGTTCCCGAAATGAGTAAAAACTTGGTAAGTGGTGATTTGCTTTGCAAGCCCGGCATTTAAGCCGTTTTTTAGTACGGTAAACTTATACTTACCAAACCAAATGTATTTTTGGGAAAGGGGTACTCTTGTGATGGTATGTTCAAATTGTGCACTGATGATGAACTTTCAATGTTATCAATAAAAATGCTAATTCTGCCTATATTGTTGAGTATGATTCTTTATTTTTGTGGCATCTTAGACTATCTCATATAGGTTTTTCAACCATGAAAATAGTAGTAAAATGTGGTATGAGGTTATGCAATATTAAAAACTATGGTAAATGTGAAACATGTGTTAAAGTAAAAATGATTAAGAAACCATTTCCTAGTGTAGAAAGATCATCTAATTTACTAGACTTAATCCATAGTGATCTTTGTGAATTAAATGGTGTTTTAACTAGAGGTGGTAAAAGGTATTTTCTTACTTTTATAGATGATTTTAGTAGATATACCTATGTGTTTCTTTTAAAGCATAAAGATGAAACTTTTGATGCTTTTAAATTATATAAATTAGAAGTTGAAAATCAACTAAATAAAAAGATTAAGGTGCTAAGAAGTGATAGAGGAGGAGAGTACTTCTCTAATGAGTTCAATACATTTTGTGAAGAAAATGGTATAATTCATGAGTGCACTACACCTTATACACCACAACACAATGGTGTTGCCGAAAGGAAAAATAGGACTTATCTAGAGATGATAAATTCTATGTTGGTGTTTTCTAAGTTGAATTTCAACTTATGGGGTGAAGCGTTGTTAACCACTTGTCACATTCTTAATCGAATACCAATGAAGAAAAATGAGATATCTCCATATGAGTTATGGAAAGGAAGAAAACCCAACATAGGGTACTTCAAAGTGTGGGGGTGTCTTGCATATTGCATGAAAAATGAACCTAATAGAACAAAGTTAGGTTCAAGAGCCATAAAGTGTGTTTTTGTTGGTTATGCCAACAATAGTAAAGCTTATAGACTATTAGACTTAGAGTCTAATATTGTGATTGAATCTAGAGAAGTTGAATTTTTTAGAACATGTTATGTGACAACAATTCTCAAGCGTCAACATCTCTAAAGGAGAATTTGTTGTCTGAGAACAATTCTCAAGCTTCTACATCCAAAGTTGATTCTCAAGAGAGGAATTCTCTAAAGAATGTAAAGCAACCCTTTGAACTTAGAAGAAGTCAAAGGCTTAAAAAGGAGAAAAGTCTAGTGGTGGATGAGATAGATTCTCAATGAATTTCATTCTACATGGTAGATGTAACGCCCTAAACTCCAAGGACCGTTACGGTGTGCATTTTGAACTGTGCTAAACTCGCTAACCGATTCATTTGGCCATAATTGTGTAACTAAGTATGATTAGCAGTTTAGGATTAAAATTTTTGGTTAAGATATAACGTTTCACTAGAACGTTTACTGTATACATTGGGATCCCAAAAATATAATTTAAAGGTTCATTACAAGAAAATATTTACAACCAGTCGATCTAATCGGCAAAATAGTGTTTAACCCTAGTTCCTCTTTCAACCCTCGGCCGTGGAGGACGAGTAGCCACATATGTACACATCGTCACCTAAGCTCTCCAACTTAAGGATGGCCCAACTTTCTTTTGCCTTTACATGCACCACATAACACCCATGAGTCGAAGCCCAGTAAGAAAACTCAATATGCTCATGAACAGTAATAACATGTCACAAAATCATATCTGGCATGCCTAGCAATTATAGACCTATTCAAGTATGCAATTAAGTTCAAATAATGCTGGGGAATCTAGGATGAGGAATCCTGCCCTCCTTAATGGATGACTTTCAAGTCAATCCTAATAAGATGAGTGATTTAACACTGGTGGTTCTGTTAACCAAAATGAGTGACTGACAAGCAAATCACCACGGGCCTTAGCACCCACAGCCATGCAAATGATGATTATTATAATCATACAGAGATTATAGCCCTGAAGAGATGAGTGAATATCACTTTGAGGTTCTGTTTAACCATAACGAGTGAATGACAAGCAAGTCACTATGGGGCCCAATACCCATAGCCATTTGTGGCCATGGCTCTAATCAGATGAATGACTGACGAACAAGTCACTATGGGGCTCGGTACCTACAGCCATGTGACGAAGCAGTCACCTAGGCTCAGCACCCATAGCCATGTGACTAAACAGTCACTGGGGCTCTCTGGCCCTGGCTCTAAGTGACTAGCCTTAGGCTAGACAAGCGCTTTTAGTTTTCATCAAACTTGAGGTCGGTCCGGCATTAATGCTCATTTGAGTCATTCAATGCATATGTCGATTAGATCTAATCTTTGTCGGCTTGCGTTAAACACGCTAATATTGTTCTTGACTTTTTAGTCAATACCATGTGACCAGTGCTGAGTACTACTATCGAACTTGATATATGGGTCACAACTTCACAGTTAATACCGACACCATTGCCAATTCTGACTAGTTAGTCAGTGCCACGAACAAGTAAGTAATGCTACCAGGCATATATCATATGTCAAATATCCAAATGTAGGGCATTCAACTTGCTTACTTAATAATTGCTAGCATAACTAGGATCATGCACAAACACAGAGACTCAAGCTCTGATCAATCTCATATTCAACATTCATGGCATGCCCTAATCACATGTTCCTCGTGCATCACATGCATCACCTACTGGGTGCAGTTTTCTTACCACTGGTTCAAGCGAGAAATAATAATTGAACGACCTTTGAGAACGATCAATCCTTTGATCCCTTAGCGGTCACCTAGTCATAACCAAATATGGGATTCCATCAATAAAATCAATAATAAAGGTTCTCGGACCAAGACCTAGCCTCCAGGATATTAAATCCCACTAAACCGGGTATTAGGAACGATCCCGACGCCTAAGGTTTGAGTTCCCATGATGAAAACACTTCCCTGGCCAAAAATGCCACTAAGGACCACGACCCTACATCCACCATGCTGCGGCCCACCTCCCCAAACAGAGGTGGCCAACCTTCAAACTCCAACACGGGCCACAGTCCTACCTATCCCATGTCGCGACCCAACGACCTTCTTGCACCATTCTGCATCTTCATCGAGCTTGGGCCGCGACGCTCTAGAACAAAGTCGCGGCCCCACCTAAAACCCAGCCAAAACCAATGTTTTTCCTCTTTGAACCCAAATCAAAACCTCACTAAAACCCCTTCAACAACACAAATCAAAGTTTCCAACTATTACCACAACTTGTCCATCATATAACCAACAAAACCTAAGCTTAAAACCAATCAAAACCTCATCAAATTCCCATTCCTATGATCAAAGATTCAACCTCAAAACTAACACCAAAAATAGAGTTAAGGAACCAAAAAATTGAACTAAAACCTTACCTTGAACCCGAATTGAATCCTCCTCTATGGCTGAACACAAGCCTAAACCCTCAAGCCTTGATTCCCACACTAGAATCCTCAAACTTGAGCTTCAAAATTCATAGAGAATGAAGAGGAAATGATGATCGGTTTGAAGGGGAGATGATGCTCTGTTTTTTTTCTACTGCCTAAAGCTTCTTAAGGTTATATATATCCTTTAGGTCAAAATACCAAAATGCCCCTAGGCTTATCTTCTTTCCTTAACAGCCCCCAAGGGCAAAATTATCCTTTCCCATCTAATCCCGCTAATCATAATTAACATCCTCCAACTCCCAATATTCCCAAATGCTAATAAATCACATCCCATTACCCTTTAATTCCCGGCAATGTTCTAATCACTAAATTACACCGAGACTCACCCCGAGCCCCGAAACTAACCCCGTTATGACCAGACCGATAACTTGCATTCTGAGATCGTCTCATGCTGAATGGCTCGAAAAAATCAACATATAATGTGGTATTAATCATAATTCACCCATATGCATGAAAATTCACAATTAAGCCCTCAATGGGCAAAATTACCAAAATGTCCTTATAATTAAAAATGGACCCATATGCATGCATTTATCATCATATTATAATATAATTCACATAAACATGCATATAATCATTTAATAATATAATAAATCAATTATGGTCCTCCCAGCCTCCTAATCAAGGTCCTAAACCTTATTAGGGATTTTGGGGCATTACAGTAGAAGGACGTAGAGAGGAAGTCATTAGGAAAATTCTTATTGTACTTCTCATTGAAGATGATCCTAAGACTTATAGAGAAGCTATGCAATCAAGAGATAATGCATTTTGGAAAGAAGCCATCAATGATGAGATGGATTCCATTCTTTCCAACAACACTTGGGAATTGGTAGATCTCCCACTGGGGCCTAAGCCAATTGTGTGCAAGTGGGTATTTAGGAGAAAATACCACACTGACGGCACTATCCAAACCTTTAAAGCTAGATTAGTAACTAAAGGGTTTAGGCAAAAAGAGGGTATCAATTATTTCGATACCTATGCGCCTATTGCAAGAACAACTTCTATAAGAATATTGTTCGCTTTAACTTCTATACACAGCTTGTATGTTCATCAAATGGATGTCAAAACGACATTCCTTAATGGTGACCTCAATGAGGAGGTCTATATGGAACAACCCGAAGGGTTTGTCCTACCAAAATATGAACATAAAGTATGTAGACTTGTAAAATCCTTATATGGATGGAAACAAGCTCCTAAGCAATGGTATGAGAAATTTGATCAAGCCATCATGTCTAATGGGTTTAGACATAACAATGGAGACAAGTGTTTGTATTCCAAAACTTGTAAGGGATATGTGATCATTGTTTGCTTATATGTGGATAACATGCTTATTCTAAGTAATAGCATGAAAGGGATAGAAGAAACGAAGAGGTTTCTATCATCAACCTTCAAGATGAAAGATCTTGGAGAAGTTGATACCATACTCGTTATCAAAGTAAAGAAACATAGTGGGGGTTTTGCGTTAGGGCAAGCCCGCTATGTTGAGAAAGTATTGAACAAATTTAACCATCTCAAGGTTAAAGATGTCAACACTCCATTCGATCATAGGGTAAAACTAGAGAAGAATGAAGGAAGAGCGGTGGCTCAATTGGAGTACGCTAGTGCTATAGGGAGTCTAATGTACGCTGCCCAGTGTACTAGACCTGATATAGCATTTGCGGTAAGTAAACTTAGTAGGTTTACAAGTAATCCAAGTGTGGATCACTGGAAGGCAATTGGAAGAGTCCTAGGTTATCTCAAGAAAACCAAAGGACTAAGCCTTCACTACTCCAAATTTCCTTCAATCTTAGAAGGATAGACAGATGCAAGCTAGACATCCAATGTTGGGGACAACTTGTCCACAACTGGTCGGGTATTTACACTTGGTGGGGGTGAAATTTCTTGGGGTTCCAAGAAACAAACCTGTATATCTCATTCCACTATGGAAGCAGAGTTTATAGCTCTAGCTGCTACCAGCAAAGAGGCCGAATGGTTAAGGGATATGTTGATAGAGATACCCTTAATCAAAGAGAATGTATCCACTATATCGATACATTGTGATGGCCAAGCGACATTAGCTAGAGCATACAGCAGATTGTATAATGGAAAGTCTAGACACATTAGTCTAAGACATGGATATGTAAGAAAATTGATTCAAAGAGGAGTCATCTCAATATCCTATGTGAGAACAAGTGAAAATCTGGCAGATCCTTTCACTAAGTCACTAACGAGGGATTTAGTGGCTACATTATCTCGACGGATGGGACTTAAACTCCCTAAAGAGATTCATGATTGATGGTAACCTATCTTAACACTAGTTATTCAACTAGTGTTAGGTTAAATAGGTAACAACAAGTCAGTCAAGTGAATATTAGTTGTACTCAAAACAAGTCCCATCTAAGATGTTGAGTACTTGTGAGTTACCAAGTTGAGGGTTAAAACCGAAAGGATTTTTAATAGAATTCAGTCTTGTGAAGACAAGTATTTTTGGTAACAATATACTATAAGAATTCTACTTATATGGACCTAGGGGTGGTGCTGCCTCTCATGAGAATTGAGAGTATTCTCAAGAACGTCCATGAATGGAAAGTGCACATGGCCATTAACGGTGCAAAGCGAGACATAGAGGTCTCAAGTGAACATCGCAAAGGTGTGTGTGTTATCACCGATTTGTTATCATGAAAAAATAGTTCAATGCCTAGTGCAACCAAATTTTCGACAAATTTTGTGATAATTACACTATAGTAAAGTTCAAGTTGAAAAACACTTTACTTTATGCACCAATGTAATGACTCCTATAAGAGAGAGTTCTTATTTTATCAAGTGGGAGATATGTTATATTTTAAAAATATAATGATTGATTAAATAAGTGCTACAATAGATAACTATTTAATCTAGTGAGGGGAATGTTATATTATTTTATTATATAATGTAATATTATATTATTTATAATATAATGTTTTAGATTAAATAAATGTGACATAGAGTGTCACATATTGTAAAATATAATAGAGAGTTACAATATTTAGATATATGAGAAATATCCAAATATGTAACATATTTGGTGATACAAATTCAGCTACAAAATTTGTAACTTCCAAATATTACCCTTTATTGTGTAAATTTGTTGTTACACAATATTGAGATGAATGTCATAAAGCCATATGTAAAATGGTTGTTAGAGATATGATTTTAACCCCAATAATGTGTTTTGGGGGTTACAAAATCATTTGGGAGGGTTTGGAACCGTTTGGAAAAACAACACAAAAATATGTGTTGAAAATGGTCAGTGATCGCGGCCACAGGATGTTGGTGGTCGCAGCTTGTGGGACAGAGAGCAGTGGTCGCAGCCACTGATGTCCCTGGCCGCGACCACAAATGAAAATCTCACCATTTTTTTTTTCAGTTTTTTCAATCATTGTTGAACGGCCCAAAAAACCCAAATTACTCCCAAATCTCATTTTTAATTCCATAAACATCTAATTAATCATTGGTAATAGCCATGGGGGTTGGTGGAATTTGAAATTCAAAGAGTGTCTCTAAACTCTATAAATAGAAGCCTATTGCTCACTTGAAAGACACAATTTTTCTATCCATTAGAGCACTTGGCTAGAAACACCTTGAGACTTGATAATTCCATAAAACATTTCCAAAATCTGTGAGAGATCCCTTAGTACTTGAGTTGGGGGGAAATAAGTTTTTGGACAAAGGTTTCAAACCTTGTTCAAGTTGGTGATCCCCAACACTCTTCACTTTGGTTGTGTGAGTGAGAGGTTATTGTTTTTGTTTTTGTTCTTATTTTCTACTATTATTTTTCTTCTTTTTCTTCTTGTTCTATTTACTTGTATTTTTTCTTAAGAGTTGTAATCCTTTTATTTCCTTTGTTCAAACACCTCTAGTTTATTTGTACATTTTTGTAATAGAGTTGTACTTTCTATTTCCATCATCTTCCATCTCCTTCTCCTTTTATTTGTATTTACAGTTATAGAGTTGTAACACTCTATTTGATCAATCAATATTTATTTGTAATATTTTGTCTAGAGTTGTATTTTCTTACCATTTTCATTGAGGCAAATACATATTTTTCCTAACACAAACAACCATCAACACACATATCCAAATCAAACTACAATCAATAACAAAATAATCAATAAAACAATAGCAAGGCTAGAGATTTACTAACTCCTTTGATAGAAATCAATACTCAAAATGGCCATCACCCTTGATCACACCCCCTTAGGGATTCAAACCACACATAAAAGAAAAAGAACAACAAAGTACTCTTAGATTTAAGAAGGAGGATTATAAACTAAAACAAATAACACCATGAATCAAGAACTCATTCTAGGAATTCGAAACCCTACTTCGCTTCTCCTTCCCTCTTATTTTCTTGTCTTCTTTCTCTCCTCTTCTCATGAGCCCCCCCTCTCTCTCTTCTATCCTCTAGGGTTCGGCAACCAAGCAAAATGAGAACTCTCAAGTTCTCTTTGCTTTTATAAAGGCCCTAGTGGTCAAATCCTAGCTAATGGGAAAATGGTAATGTCCCAAATTTTCTAATTTCCTTGATTCACTCTCCCATAATCCATGAAATTGACAACTATGGCTTGCTTGGATTGTCTTCAAAATGGAAACTTACCTATGCACTCACACTAATCTTGACCGAACACCCTTGCCCCTCCCTTTCTCTCTATACACGGATAGCACACACACATACACACGATTCACCTTAATCTAATCTACTTACCCAGTATAGCTAGAATACCACTAATAGCCATATGATCAATATCTTTATACTAAATTAAAATAAATAAATATATATACTATCCCATTATTTTTCCTTTTTTCTAAATTATCCACACAAAATAAATAAATAATAATCAATAGAAAAATAAACACCATGCATGGAAACTAATGCATGCTCAACATGCACACACACAAGTGCTAGGGTGCATTCCTACTAACCATACACCTTGGTGCACATGACCAAAAATCATGAACTTATAAATTAAAATAATTAAATAAAACAATTAACAAATTTAAATTCACATAATTTCTACCAAGAAATTCAAAATAATTTTCTAACACTTAACAATTTATAATAAAATAAAGCACACCAATTAATAAAATAAAATAAAATTGGTGAGCTACATTAAGTCAAACCAATAGGATTAGAGCTAAAGAACTCATCATTTGGAGCTTAAAACATGTGTTTATACGAACACGTCTGGCAATGCATCGCCTGCTAAGGCTTTTGAGGCCTTTTGCATCCAGCAATGCAACGCCTCTTGAGAGGCAACGCATCGCCTCCCCCTCTGAATTTTGACCCCTCCAATGGGCCTAAAATTTCTCCAAATGCTACCAAAATTTTTTAGGATCCTTAGATATCTCCATGTATCACTTTCGACCCAAAGCCACAATTATTCAGTGCCTACAATTGAAACTCAAATTTCACATCTTCACTATGTGAAATTCACTAAGTGTTTATACCTAGCTTGTATAATAACACTTATCATTTGTATTTGACCAATATTAACACTAGTTACTGAAACTAGTGTTAGGTTCAATAGGTAATAACAAGTCAACTAAGTGAATGTGTATAGCACTTAAAATTGTTCCATATGAGATATAAGTACTAAGTGTTACTTATTGGAGGGTTAAAACCAAAAGTGTTTTTAATGGAACTTAGTCTTGAGATAAAAAGTATCTTAAGGATAACAAGATACTATAAAAGTTCCACATTTATGGACTTAGGGGTGGTGCCGCCTCTCATGAGAATTGGGAGTTCAATCTCAAGAAAGTCCATGAATGAAATGTGCACATGGCCATTAATGGTGCAAAGCGATACAAGTGCACATGGCCACGTGGTTCTCAAGTGAGCATAGCATATGTGTGTGTATTATCAACGGTTTGTTATCAAGGAATAGTGGTTCAATGCTTCGGCAACCAAAATTTCAACAAACTTTGTGATAATTACACTAAGGTAAAATTCAAGTCGAAAGACATTTTACTTTATCCACTAATGCAATAGTTTCTATAGAGAGATTAATAAGTTAATCTAGTGGGAGAAAATTATATTCTTAATATAATGTTGATTGATTAAATAAGTGTTACAAAAGAAGTATTATTTAATCTAGTGGGGGAATGTTATATTATTTATTAACAATATAATGTTAGATTAAATAAGTGTGAAAAAATGAGTTTATCACATTTTTTTAACATAATTTGAGAGTTACAAATAAGTGGGATGAATGTGTGTGTGTCCAAATTTGTAACATACTTTTGGAAGTTGCACATCTTACAAAATTAATAGCCATTTGCAACCTCCAAAAGATCACATATTAATGCGCAAAATAAAGAGTTACACATTTTCAAATTGAATTTCATGAGCTATTATATTGAATAGCTATTAGAGAAGTGATTTTGAATCCCATTAGGTGTTTGGAAATTAGAAAATCAAAAGGGTTAGAGTTTGGACGTTTTTGTGGAAATGTACAAAAATTGAGAGGTTACAAGCTCTAGGTCACGGCCTAGGAGTTAGAGACTCGCTGCCGCGACCCAGAAAGGCTCAGGTCGCGGCCTAAGGTTCTGACATCCAAATTCCATTTTTGTATTTTCATCAATTTTAACGTTTGGAACACTTCAAGTAACTGCCAAATCTTCCATTTAGTTTCATAACACTACACCAAAATATTCCTTTTGTGTCAGTCGAACCCGTCAGTCAACGCAGTTGACTGACGTCGTTGACTGAGAATCAGCATTTGTGGCAGTTTAGCACTGCCACAAATTCAACGATATTTGGCGAAGTTTGTGTCAGTGGGGCACTGATGTCGTTAACTTCCCCGTTTGCGCCAGTGCCCCACTGACGCAAAGACGTTGTTACCACAGTTGTGCATCGACACAATTGAAGGTAACGGCTTGCATCAGTGGGACATTGACGCAAACGGTCTTCCCCACATATTAACCCAACAACATCGTCCTGAGCCCCTCATTTCACCCAATTTCGAAAAGTTTGGTTTTCTCCACAACTAATGACGACTCTGGCCATTTCCAGCATTAAGATTAGTTTTACTTCATTTTTTTCCAATTTTAAAGTCAAATTTATGAATATAACATGTTTATAAACCTTATATCTAGTTTTTTTTTTTAAATAGTGCATTTTTTTAGTTCTTGAAAACTATTGCTTGAAAATCCATAAACCTTCTTAGTTTTTTTCGGTTTTCTATTTCAAGAACCCACATTACTCAATTACCACAAGTGCAATTTTATTAATTTTTATGAATTAAATTTTATTTTTATGATTTTTTATTTTTATGAAACAGCTATATTTCAGATTTTTTTTAATTTTTGGATAGTTTCATATTGATGATTATGCAATTGTTTTAGGTTTAAACTTTTCATTTTAATATTTTAGTTTTTAGAATTTTTTTATTTTTTGTTTACTTTTTCTAATTTTTTTATTAAATTTAATTTCATGTGTTAATTATGTAAATGTGTATATACATTAATGTATATATTTTCTATGAGTTCTACTTTATTAGTTATTAGGTTTGAATATTTTTAGTAAATTTTTCTTTATATTTTGTTAACTTTTACTTTTTAAAAAAAAAAAAAAATTGGGTTTAATTGTTTAAAATGTATATTTATTAAATTGTTTGTTTTCTTTAAGTTCCATTTTATTAGTTATTTAGTAAGAATATTTATAGTATATTTTTGTTTATGTTTTGTTAACTTTTTTTTTAATTATTTAATTTCGGGTTTAAGTATTTAAATGGGTATGTGTAGATGCTAAAAATTCCATGCCGGTGAAAGACCCACATCTCATGTTTATGGTGCTATGAAGGTCCAAAGCCACCATGACCAATGCCTCGTTGGTCTATTGGAGAACTGACTTAGTGAAAAGGGCATCAAGCATGGTCTCAGCATTACCACCATTTTGGCCTTGCGTCATGCCTAACACAGCCATTTCACACGAGTGGTCTTGCGAGGTGCTCGTCTCGCGGTTGACACAAAGGTCTCGCTCAGGTGCCTAGCAGCCATGATGGCCTCGCGTACCTAGACACGCCTTACTTCTCCCAAGCACCCAAATACAGCGCACCCATGTTGCGTGCGCAGCCCAAGTGCCTCACGCCACCTGCCGTGCACCCAGGCACCTTGCGAGACATCACGCCCCCAAACCCAGGTGCCTCACGCCACCTGCCTCGCGAGAAATCATGCCCCCGTGCACCCAGGTGCTTCGCGCCACCTATCGCGCACCCAGGCACCTCGTGCCACCTGCCTCGCACCAGGTGCCTCGCGAGACAACACGCCCCCACACACCCAGGCACCTCGCGTCACCTGCCTTGCACCAGGTTCCTCGCGAGACATCACACCCCCTCGCATCCAGGCACCTCGCACCACCTGCCTCGCACAGGGCGCCTCGCGAGACGTCATGCCCCCGCGCCTCTTAGGTACCTTATGACCCCCTCTCGCTAGCACCACGTGAGAGACCCTCACGTAACGTCCTAAGGACACCGTCTCACGCCAACAGCCCATGCACGCATCAGGATGCGCCTCGCGCCATGCACCATGCACCAAGCGCCTCATGCCAATGCCTCGTGCATCATTCAGGACGTGCCTCTCACCGTGCACCTTGGGAACGTATCTCCTAAGAGGACCCATAAACACTTCAATATATAAAGGTAAAAACCTAAGTATAACTCAAAAAGATCATACAGATACGAAGCATGTATGGGGTATGACCCTTAAGACCCCGGATGACTGATCCTAATATACATGCCAGACAAATAGTGGTCGTATGAGTGAGGTACCTGGTGTGGTCCTCACCAGCCTATCTCTGACACTCGTACTAAGGAAGTAGTGGATGCACATTCAAGTACTAAAGTGGAGGCGCTCCCACAGACTCTGACCATGTACTGAAGCCGACACCATAACCTTCTGCTCCACTATGACCTGTGCCACAACCCTGACAATGTACATATGTACCATCTTGTCCCCTGGGATCACAATGTATCAGGAGCCATTAGAGCCTCACTATAAATGGATCTTCACCCCTCCAGCTAAGGGGTTGGAAAATTCTTGTAATATCAGACTATTCTAAGAGCCATATACGAGTTTTTCTTCTATTGTTCACTTGCAATTTTCCTTCATATTTCTACAAGTTCTTTTGCATTCATTATGTTCTGATTAATTCTTTGATTTTTCCATCCATATAACTTTTTCGTTTTTTTTGTTTATTGGTATGTTTGAATAGGTTTTTTGTTGATGGCTTTGTTGGTGAGGTCATGCTTTGGAGGATTTTATAATGGAGGTAATTTTTTGACATTAATATATAATTAAGATATTGAACTTAATGGAATGTAGGAATTATAAATTAGCAAAGATAGGTTTTGGGACAGTGTGATGCGGTAATATAAGGCTAGAATTATGCATGCTTGATTGATTAATAGATTTGTTATGTTTATGTGAAGAATATAGGTTCATTTAAATTTGGAAAATGTGATAGAAATAGGGAAAATGCTGCCCTATTTTTTAAAGATTTTTTAATAGGATAATTATGCATGTTTTATTGATTTGTTGAGTACTTTTGTGATATTATGTGTTGTATACATATACATTTTAAATTTGGGGAATGTGATAAAAATAGGGAAAATGCTACCCAAATGTTTTTGGACATATTGTTTCCTTTATTTACATGTCAATTAGGTAATTCACAAACCCAATTGTTAATGTTTGTTGCTTTGCTTGTTTGGTTTTTTTTTTTTTTTTTTTTGTGTGAAGACAATGGATAGAGATTGGATGTCATCAGATAGGTTATCCGTGAAATATAGGAATGGAGTTGAGTTTTTCTTGCAATTTTGTGCAAGGAATACTTAATCTCCTAATAGTATTCCTTGTCCTTGTATTAAGTGTGGTAACGTTGTCAGGGTGAAAGTCATTGATGATTGACCATCTAAGGATAATAAGTATTTTGATGTGGATTATGAAGTTGATGACATTGTAGAAATGATTGATGATGCACAATATGACTCACATGTGGATCCAATTAAATTTTAGTCCATCTTAGAAGATCCTGAGAAACTCATTTTTCCTAATTGTACAAGGTTCACCAAATTATCAGCACTGCTTTAGTTGTATAACTTAAAATCCAAACATGGACGGAGTGATAAGGGAATGATAGAGTTGTTATCATTTTTAGGAGATTTATTACCAAAAGGTACTGAAATGTCGTCTTCATTTTATGAGGCAAAGAAGACACTGCATTTGTTATGCATGCAATATGAAAATATACATGCTTGTCCTAACGATTGCATCCTATATTGAAAGAGATTTGTTGATGCAATTGCATTTCCGACATGTGGCGAGTCTAGATGGCAAAAGAAAAAAAATTCAGATGCAGTTAGAAAAGGTGTCCCTGCAAAGGTTTTATGGTATCTATCACCGATACCTCCTTTGGTTCGGTTGTACCAAAATGATGATCATGCTAAAAATTTAATTTGACATACCAAAGATAGAGTAAAGAATGGTAAGTTAATACATCCAGCTTATTTGCCTGCTTGGAAAATAGTGGATGTGAAATGGCCTAAATTTGGCAATGAACCAAGGAACATTCGTGTGGGTCTTTTTACTAACAGAATTAATCCACACACTTCCCTTAGTAGTAAATATAGTTGTTGGCATGTAATGCTAATAATCTATAATTTACCGCCATAGTTGTGTATGAAGAAGTTTACCATGTTGACCTTATTGATATCTGGTCCTAAACAACCTGGAAATGATATTGATGTATACCTAGCTCCTTTAATTGATGATTTGAGCACATTGTGGTATGAGGGGGTTAATTCCTACAATGTTTTTAGGAAAGAAAATTTCAACCAGTGCTATTGTGGACCATTAATGATTTTCCAGCCTTAGGTAATCTATCTAGATTTTATGTGAAATGGTACAAGGCATGTCCCATTTGTGAAGAATGGACTTATTCTAAATATTTAAAACACTTTAGAAAGATTTGTTATATGGGATACCAAAAGCTCTTGCCCAAAGAACATGAATTTCAAAGTTGGACAGATGCCTTCAATGGTAAATCTGAATTTTGAAATGCTCCACCACCTTTACATGGAGGATGATTGTTAACAAAGTTGAACAAAGTCCAATGCAAGTTCGGTAAGTCTATAAATTATACAAATAAAAGAAAAAATGTTAGACGTGAAAAAACAAAGGAGGTTGTAGATGGTGCGACAGGTTGTTGGAAGAAGAATTCTATTTTTTTTAGCTTGAATACTGGGAGCATTTGGTTTTGCGGCATAACTTGGATGTGATGCACATTGAGAAAAATGTGTCGGATAGCTTAATTAGTACATTATTGAATGTTCCTGGTCGAAGTAAGGAAGGAATTAAAGCTCGGTTGGATTTAAAAGTAATAGGTATACACAATAAGTTACAACCAGAGGTTGTGAGAGACAAACCTATTTACCACCTGCATGTTATACCCTATCTAAAGAAGAAAAACAAATGGTATGTCATTCTTTGTCGAATGTGAAAGTACTATAAGGTTATTCTTAAAATATTTCTTCTCTGGTAGATATAAATTTTTTGAATTTAGTTGGAATGAAGTCTCATGACCATCATACACTACTTGAACATCTTCTACCAGTAGCTATCTCTTCTGTGTTACCCAAAAAAGTTCGATATGCAATTACCAAACTATGCTTCTTTTTTAAATCTATTTGTTGTAAAGTCGTAGATGTATCAAAGTTGGACAATCTCCAAACAAATCTTGTGATAACTATATATGAGTTGGAGCAATATTTCCTGGTTCATTTAATAGTTCATTTGGTGAGAGAGGTAAAATTTTGTGGACCAATATACTTGAGATGGATGTACCCATTTGAACGGTATATGAAGATTTTAACAGGTTATGTTAAAAATAGAAGTAGACCTTAGGGTTGCATAGTTGAATCCTACATCGTTGAAGAAACAATGGAGTTCAGCTCAAAATACTTATCAGGTGTTGGGAGCATTGGACTTTGTTTTCCTAAAATTGAGTTTGAAATAAGTAAAGGTGGTAGAGGTAGTGTTGTTTCTATACATATGCATGGTCAATCTTATTTCTCATACATCGAGTAAGTTTCTATACATATGCATGGTCAATCTTATTTCACACTTTCATTGTAGTGTTAATGAATGTAGTTTGTTGATATAAATGATTTTTCTTGAAGATAACTTTTCAATTGGCCAAGACTACTTATCCTAATAAGTCTCAGAATAAAAAAAAAAAGGGTACAAGATGAAAATTATCAAAATTTTAGTACTTGGTTCGAGAATGAGGTAAAATATTTGTGTTGTCCTTATTTGAGTTTCATTGTATTTTAACTTGTTACAATTTGATAGACTTAGTTTTATGTTGTCCATTCTAGGTTTTGAATAACACCACAAACAAAGTCTCTGAAACACTAAAATAGATAGCACGAGGTCCTTCAATGAGTGTGATTAAGTATCAATGTTATTATATTAATGGTACTCAATCCAACACCATGTATCGTGATAATATTAGAAAGACACAAAATAGTGGTGTTACTATTATCGCCCAGACTTTTCAAATATCTAGTTCCAAAGATAAAAATCCCATACAATGTGATATGACATTTTATGGGGTGTTCAAAGAAATTTGGGAACTAGAATATGTGAATTTTCAAACTCCTCTCTTCTTGTGTGATTGGATCGCAATTATGAGGTTAAGTACAATCGTTTTGGTCGAGCGATGGGAAAAGGGGGGACCAAGATGAACAGCACCATTGATCTTCTATCACGCACAATCCTTCCTTTAGATTTCGACAATTGGAAACAAATGTCGAAGGATAAAAAGGAGAGTTTATGGGGTCAAATCCAGGTAAGCTTTAATATTATCTATTAAATTTATCATAACAAATTAATCTATTGAAAAAAAGTTTAAAATTTTTGCGTCTTTTTTTGCAGACTACATTCAAACCTCCAAATTCTGCTAAAATAGACGTCCTCAAAGAAGTAGGAAAAATATGGAGAAACTGGAAAACAAGACTAACAAAAGATCTTGTTTATGTATATAAGAATGTAGCTCCTGGGCTTCTTAACAAACTACCATCAGACTACTGCGAGTATTACCAATTTGAAGATTGGAAAAAATTTGTTGCAAAAAGACTAACCCCAGACTGGGAAGAGATGAGGAAAAAAACAAGTTGGTCGAGCTCAGAACAAGTATCCATATCACTCAAGGTGTGGTGATTATGCACTGTTAGAGCAATAAATGGAACAGGAATTGGGTCATGAGATGACCGAATATGACAGATCTAAGATGTGGACACAGGCACGGATGAACAAGAAAGGAAAAGTTATTGATGAAGAAGCTCGAGAGGTGGTGAAGAGGATTATAAGTGTTCTTGGACTTTTTTTACATAATTTTAATGACAAATGTATGTGTTAAATTCTAATTGATTTAATTATTTTATGTATGTAGGCGGAATACAGGAAAAAAGTAGCAGACGACGAGTTTGTGGAGATAGGTTCAAATGATATACTAACTATGGCATTAGGCACTCCAGAGAACAGGGGACGTGTTAGGGGGATTGATGCACATGTATTTCCTTGTACATTTTTTCATGTCCCATTGCCAATAAGATTCAATCACAAACAAAAAGGTGTGGAAGATGCTCGTTATAAAGACCTTGAAGAGAAATGGTGTCAATCTGAAGAAAGGGCACGTCAACAGGAGGAAAAGTTAAACCAGTTGATGGCACATATTGCATCTCAACAAAGCAGTGCATTTAGATCATCAAATGCATCTAGCTCGGGTGTAGGAGGAACCTTAAACACACCACACGCACCATATGCCCCTCCACCACCAACACGGATACCATATGCTCCTCCACCAGCAGCATGGACACCATATGCTCACCGACCACCCTCACAGATACCATATGCTCATCCACCACTGACACAGGCACCATGTGCTCTCCCACCACCACAATCAAGTTTTCCTGATGAGATAATAGTTTCTTATTAACTCATTATTGTATATATTGGATAAAGTGAAAATATAATAGTTTATCAAAAAATCTAACTTTGATTGTTTTGTAATGTAACTGATTAATTGCAAGTTATGTCTTGGTTCTACACAAAATATAGTTGCAGAGGGGAAACTTTTAAGTACTTGTTGCACAGAATAACATAGCGTTTGACTGCCTCTGGAAAACTATCGTGTGAGAGTTGAGGTAGCCATTGAAGAGAACGCTAGTTTACTGCATCCACTTACAATGGAAGGTTATACATTGGTTGGACAAGCAGTTGGGTACGATGTTGGATGGCCATAGTATTGGGTCCTTACTAATCAACAAATGAAAGAGTCACTTGCACCGTCTACTCAACAACCAAGACAATCAAAGCGAAGAATAGGGTCATTGACACAAGAGCCTACAGAAGTGCCTATGATAAGAATGTTGAAGTGTTTGTTGAAGTTTATTGATCGATGGAAAGTAACCACGTGGTAGAAATTCCAATTGTAGAAAGGGTATTTGGATTCCCATACAATGCTCAGTTAGGGAAATATGATATCCTTAACTTTTGCAACTATGGGATGATTGGACAGACTGAGCTAACATTATATATGAGGTAAAAAGGTGTTTATAATTTTTTAGTTCAATTAGTGTAACTTGAAATTTAAAAGTTTATTGACTTTTTAATTATATGTAGGTTGCTTGATGATTTAGTGCAAACGAAGAGTTTGACCACATGTACACTTTCATGCATCCTGCTTTAGTGTCCACTAATGCAGGAACCAATGAATCACGAGCTAAAAATCTCTTCGATCGATTTCTATAGATAGAGCTAGAGACAAAATTTCTAATTTATCATTGGAACAACAAGTAAGTCAACTTAATTTTATATTCATACATTTTATTTATTGATAAATATCTTACACAAGTTTTTTTTGTTGTAGCTATCATTGGATGTTAGTATTAATTCAGCCACACATTCATTCGGTAGCTTTTTAGGATCCTGTAAACTCACATTTTCGTCTGGAAATCAAGGAGATAATTATCATGTAAGTTATACATACTACTTTATTAATTTATGATTTCATTCAAAACTCATATCTGGGTAAATATTAATATTTTGTGCAAGGCATTGGATCAATATGATACACACCAAAGAGAAAAAGAGTACATCAAACTAAAAGTTTGTGTTCTTAAAGCAAGTAAATTATTACTTATCGTATTAAAGTTTTTGACATATTTTTATTATAATAACTTGTTAAATATCATACTTACATTTGGATAACTATGTTGTAATAGTGTCGAAATCAAACTGGGCCAATCGAGTGTGGCTTTTACATTATGAAGTTTGCTAGAGAGTTGATTTCACAGCCTAAACCAAAGACCTACTTAAAAAAATGAGGTATTGTTTTACCTTTTAATTAATTTTAATTTAAACTATCGCTCATGATTTCATTTGGATAATTTCTAATTTATTATTTTAAATATTTCCTAATTAGTTTACGAATACGATACCATATTTGGCTGACGAAATCAACGAGATACGGGATGAGTGGACTAATTCAATTATGGAATATCTCAGTTAGCAAATGAGCAAGTTGGTGAGGAAATTTTAGTTTAAGTAGTGTTTAATACTTAGAAATTTAGAACACAAGTTATAACTATATACATAGATTAACTTGGATTACTTTTGTAGATTTGATCACAAATGTTAACTTTACACAAATATTTAAAAAAATTATGATGTTGTCTTTCTATTTATGCTGGTATTTTTCAGTTTCTGCTGCTGTTTTTTTTTATCAAAATAGGCCAGGGAAATTGGCATAAACATTTGTAATTTCTCTGGTTGATACTTTATGTGGCAGTTCTGAACTAACGCAAAAAACCTCATTTTTTAACATTTGTGGTAGTTCCCCACTAATGCAAACAGGCTGACATTTGCGTCAGTGGGGAACTATCACAAATCTAGCATTTGTGACAGTTAGACACTGATGCAAATGCCTAGAAATTGTGTCAATGGAAAATGCGTCAGTGGGGAACTGCCACAAATCTGGCATTTGTGACAATTAGGCACTGGTGCAAATGTCAACCTAGTTTGTGTCATGGGATTCCGCGTCACTTTTAAAACTGACACAAAAATGCAATTGTGGCAGTTAGGAACTGACGCAAATGTCTGTTTTTTTATTAGAGTAAACACTCAATTTAAACTTGGTAACAACTAAAAGGGTTGGTGGAATTTGAAATTCAAAGGGTCTCTCAAAACTCTACAAATAGAGACTATTTTATTACTTGTGAATATGAGTTTTTCATCAATTTTAGCACTTGGCGAAGGAATAAAAGTCTTGATAACTTGAGAGAGCTATTTCCTATACTTGAGAGTCCCTTAGTGCTAACCGAACAGGAGGAAATAAGCTTTTGCACAAAGGTTTTGAACCTTGTTCTAGTCTAGTGATCATCACTACTCTTCACTTGAGGTGGTGTGAGTGTTAGAGTGTTCATCATATTTTTCCATTTTTCTTATTTCATTCTTTGTTCTTATTTTATTTGTGTTGTTATTGTCTTAGAGCTTGTAATCTCATTTTTTTCTACTTCTTCATATATCTATTTTACTTGTATTTTGTGTATTAGAATTGTAACTTTATTTTAATCAATCCTATAATCCATTTGTATTTCTTGCTTAAAGTTGTATTTTCTCTAACAATATGATCAAATGCAATTGTGAAAGTATGATATGTGAGCAAAAATATAGCTACCATAATTGCGGGACTAGCACTGGAGAGCATAATTGAACGAGGATGTCATTAGAAACATTGTACAAGCAACATGATTGTGAAAACATACTATACTGACAAGCTACTTATGCGAGCACAAATGAGTGGCGTGACAAATGCTAGTTAATTGCAAAGTCAAAATTATGTGAGCACTATTCGAAGGTCAAAACATCATAAATAATGATGTAACTGTACAAAAAGAGAGCCAAACATGAATGAATGAAGATAAATATTTGACCCCGGACTTAAGTTATACTTTAGCTAAACCTCTATAACCTCTAGTATTATTTCTTTATTTATTCTTGGAGTGCTCTTACAATTTTTCAAATGCTCTCACAATTCAATATGTGATTGCAAATTCGCTTTTACAAATGCCCTTGGGTATCTTCAAATGTTCACACAAATTATTTTGTTGACGAAAAACCTTTGTTAAAATTAAAAACTAGGTTTTAATTGAATTAAGAGAACAAATTAGAAATAAATTTATACTCAAGAAATTATTGCATTTATGTGACTCAGATTTACAACTAAAGGTAGATCTCTTATGACCTTATAGAACTAAAAGAAGAGTGACAACTACCTATGAAAAAAAAATCTTACATGAAATAAGCACACTTTCTTCAAATTTACTACATTTAAGGGACTACAAGAAAAATAAAATATTATTAAAAAAATATAAAACAATAAATGTAGATAAAAAAAACTAGATTTTTTTAATAAAAATGTTGATTTCATTAAGATAATGTAACGCCCAGGATAACCAAGACCGTTATACCGTGTGTTCAAAATAGTGCAAGACTTGTTAATCAAGACATTTAAATAAAAATGCGACCCTAAAGACATAATCAAGTTAGGGTTAAAAGATTTTGGTCATGAATGGATAATTTTCATTAAGATAAATGTTTAGTACATGGGATCCCAAAAACAAGGTTTAAAGGACAAATTTACAAAATTCCAAAAGTTTTATACAATCACGACCACTCTAATGGAAAAATACACATTTTAGGTTTCTGTCCCTGTACAATCCCTCAGCCGTGACGGATGAGCAGCTGACAATGTACACCTAGCCCCCAGAGCTCTCCAACTCATGGTTGATCCATCTTACCCTTTCCTTTACATGCACCACGTAGCACCCGTGATCCAAGGCCCAGCAAGAAAACCCTAACAGCATAGCATAATCAAATAATTCACAAGACATATAATCAGATACTCAGCATGCCATAGCAGACACATAATCAGTGATGACAGTCAATGAATCACAAGCCAATCACTCTGGTATTTAACAAGACATAAACATCAGATTACAATGGTAAGCATGTTTATACTCAACAGTTTATCATAATCATCATACATTACTGAGAGTCGACGCCCTTAGGTCGCACACTCTATTTATGTAACGACCCAAATTTTCTAATAAGGCTTAAGGGCCTTGATTAGTGTGCCTGGAGGGCATAATGGGAATTATGTGTGACTTTAATGATTAAGATGCATGATTATGATTTAAAGCATGTTATATGACTACTTGAATATTTGAGATGCATACTATGTGTATTAGCATGCATGTAGGCCCTGATTAGGTTAGAAGGGCATAATTGTAATTTTGGCCATTATGGGCATAACTGTATTGATATATGTGATAATTGTCGATACCACATTACTATGTGGATATATCTGTGATCTGTGACTCGAGACAATCCTAGTGAGCAAAGTAGCGAAAAAGACATGGCGGGGATTTATACCCGGCTCGGGGTGAGCTCAGGGGTATAAATGGGAATTTAGTGAATATACTGGAGTCTATCTTGACATTGAGGAATATTATTGGTGATTAATTAGGTATCGGGAGTTAAGCGGGAAATATTAGAGACACTCGAGGAGTTAGCGGGAATTGGGTAAAATGACTAGAATGCCCTTAAGTGGACTAAAGGATTAGAAATAAAGGGGAGGGCATTAAGGTCATTTGGCATGTAAGGGATAGATATGCTGAGGCTTTATGTTAGTGGGAATTGTAGAAAGTTATAGAAGTTTGAGAGAGAGAAAAGAAGAAAAAAGAAAGAAAAGAGAAAAGGAAGGGAAAAACAGAGTTGCACTCTCTTAGGTCGGTTTGTGGTTCTCTCACCACTTTTCTGGGATTTTCTTGGAGAAAAGCTCAGAGAAGAGCTGGGATAGACTGAACATCAAGGATCCTAAGCTAGGTTTGAGGAATTGGCAGAGGTTTAGCAAGAGGTCATCAACACTTGAGGTAAAATTCTATAAGTTCCTTCAGTTCTGGTTTTGGTATCTAGCAAAGATATCTAAGCTGTGTTGATGGGGAATTCTAGGGAAGTTGGAGACAAGGGTTGAGGAGAAGCAAGTCAAGGAGGTCTAGAGACAACTTGGGGTCGAAGTTCCATCAAAGGTATAAATTCTAAGCTCTAACTTTAATGTTCAACTGGTTCCTGCTGAGTTTTAATGTCTAGAAGTGGCTATGGTGAATTTTGAGTTTGGGGATGCATGTGCTTGAGTTATAGGTATTTGGGGTGCTTGGGATGAGTGGAGTATGGTCATAAGGTTGTTTTTGAGGTTGGGAAAGATTTTGAAGAGTTTTGGTTGAGGTTGGTTCGAGGAAATCGCAAGAAGGGAAAACTCGGAGTTGGCCTGTCTGTGACTAGCGCTAGCCTTTGGGCGCTGTAGCGCTAGGCCAAGGTTGCTGAGGGGATTTTTCTTCTGTATGTATCGTTGTAGCGCCCTCCCATGAGCGTTGTAGTGCTACCCTGCCTTCTGAAGAGGATTTTAGGGTTGTTTGCAAGGGTTTTTTACCAAGGGTTTGGGGTTTGTTTCCACCACCTTGTTTAGTGGAACTAGGACTTTCCGGGGGATCGGGGTTAGCCCCGAGGCTAGGTCTTGGACTTGAGGTTTGATGATGACTTTGGCTTATGGTTGTGTTTAGATAAGCGCTAGGGCTCGAGGGGGATCATGCTCAAGGAGTTGAGTGATCAAAGCTAGCATATCGAAAGGTAAGAAAACTGCACCCGGTTATATGTTTGTGATGGGACTAAGTGCTCCCGATATTTGCATCGTGTCAATGATGGTATTATGCCATGGGACATGTGAAAGCGGCCTAAGGGTGCCGTACACTATATTCGCGCACAGGGCGCGGTTCGGCCACTGGTAGCCGAGGACAGCTTAATATTCACTTACCTCGGTTTAAGCAGGCCGGAGTCAGTGGGATAACGGAGGGAGCGGCCTGAGGGCGCTAGCCCTAGTTATCGTTTGTGAACTGTAAATGATATGAGTTGATATGTTTAGTATGTGGAATACTTGATTATACTGAATGGTTATATGGTTGAGATTATGTGATGCAATACGAGATATTGATTTGTTTGTTGATTACTTATGCTCTGTTGTTGTGTTTTCTTGCTGGGCCTTGGCTCACGGGTGCTACGTGGTGCAGGTAAAGGCAAGGGCAAGCTGGACCAATCCTGAGATGGAGGGCTGCGGGGTTGAATGTACATAGCCAGCTGTTCGATCACCATGGTCGAGGAGTGGATCAGGACAGGGATTGCCTAACCGTTTGTTTTGCCTTAATATGGCTTATTATTGTATTATGACTTTTGTAAACGGTCTTTAAACTTATCATCTTTGGGATCCCGTGTAAACAGATAATGTTTCTTAATGAAAATGTGACTTCTGAGACCAAAACATTTTAACCCTAGTTCCTCTATAGTTTCAGTAACACGTTTTCAATTGAATGACTTGATTAGCAAGTCTAGCATTTTATAAACACACAGTGTAACGGTCTTGGCTATCCAGGGAGTTACAATTTAACTCACTGACTCAGGCTTGCTTAGGTCGAGTCCAGTGTTTATCTAGCTGACCCCAACTCTCATTGGTCGAGCCGCATCCTGTGCGCAAATTATCAGCCCCGGCTCTCTTCGGTCGTTTATTTCATGGCCACATGGCATATCACAATCATACAACATGTGTATTCAAATATAAGGAAACTCAATCCCAACACAGCCACACAAGGGTGCAGTTTTCTTACCTTTAATTTTGAACAGAAAAAAAAGAAATGGTTCCGAGTACGATCCTCAGCCCCAAGCCTTGGCAATAAACCTAGTCACAAAGTTCAATGTGTATCCATCAACTTCCAATCCAAATAAATATATAGGAGACAGTATCTAGCCTCCGGGACCTCAATTTCTACTAAATCAGATAGTAGAAATTGTCCCAAGCGCCTAGGTTCGAACCCCCGAGCCTTACCAATTCTAGAAAAAATTCTAAGGCTAAAATCCCTAGGCAGGTCGCGACTTGCCCCAAGTCAGAGAGCAAGCACCCAAGCCAAAAGGGAGGCGGGCCGCGAATTGGCCTAGTGGGTCGCGACGCACCCCCAAGTCAGAGGCCACGCCCAGGCCAAAATGGCCACATGCGCCTCTGCGCCCCAGGCTGGGTCGCAGCGCTCCCCTTTCGAACCCAGAAAATCTAGGTTTTTCACATGCATATCCCAGCCAAGAACACCAAGAGTAACCCAGAATTTCCCTAACAAATCTCCTCCATTCAACATCAAACCAACTACGAATTCAGAATTAAATCACATTAAACATTAATCTCCTAACACAATTATACCAGAATCAATACCCCAATTCAACCAGAATCCATTACTCCAAAAATCTAGTCTAATTCTACTCAAATCCCAAAATAACCCATGTTCTAAGCTTTAAACTACTCAGCCCAATTCTACCCAATTTAAGCTATATTCTTCAGCAAATTAAGAGACCAAAACTTACCTCAACTATGGTTGATTCCACATAAGTTTTAGCTTTAATTCCTAGCTTGAATCCTCTCCAATTCCTTATGTTTTCCTTCAAAGATCTCCAGCCCAAGCCTAGCATATGCACCCTTTGGGTCCTTATCTTCAAAATTCAATAAGGGAGAGTGAGAGAGAGAGAGAGAGAGAGTACGTGAGAGAGATGAGAGAGTGTGAGCTGAGAGCTTTTTCCTTGAGTTGTTCTACCTCTTTCTGTTTTGTTCTAAATAATTATGAGTCTATCCTTAGTTTCTATGCAAAAGACCCTATTGCCCCTCTTAATTAGCTAGCCCTCAACTTATCCCTAGGGGTAAAATGGTCATTTCCCCCAATTCTCGCTAATTCCTCAAATGTTCCTATCATCTACCAATTAATCCTGTCATCCAATTAATTACCAATTATTTCTCCAACATCTAATAATTCCCAACATATTCTATAAATTCCCAAAAATACCCCCAGCCTCCCCCGAGCCGGGTATTAATCCTCGCCGTGACTATTTCGCCAATCCACTCACTAGGACCGTCTCGAGCCATATATTGCAAATATATCCACATAATAATGTGGTCTCAACAATTAATCACATTTATAACCTTAACGGCCCAAAATTACAAATATGCCCATATAATCTAAACATGGTCATCATGCATATTTAATACTCATAAACATGCATTTAATCATATCTATATAATTATATAATCATGCATGCCACAAAATCATGCATTTAATCATTTAATCACATACATACCAATTATGCCCTCCCAGCAAGCTAATCAAGGCCCTTAAGCCTTATTAGAAATTTTGGGTCGTTACAACTATCCCCTCCTACAGAAAATTTCGTCCTCAAAATTTACCTGAATAACTCGGGATACTAGTCCCGCATCACTGATTCAAGCTCACAGGTCGCTTCCTCGACCTTGCTATTCCTCCATAACACTTTAACTAGAGGAATCATCTTGTTCCATAGAACCTTGTCTTTCCTATCTATGATCTGAACCAGTCGCTCCTCATAAGAAAAATATGTTTGTAGTTCTAAGTCCTCATACTTCAACACAAGAGTCGTATTTGAGACGCACTTCCGAAGCATAGAAATATGGAATACGTCATGAACTCCCAACAACGATGGTGGAAAAGCCAATCTGTAGGCCACTTGCCCAATCCTCTCCAAGATCTCGAAAGGTCCAATGAATCCAGGGCTCAGCTTGCCCTTCTTCCCAAACCTTCTCACCATATAATATCTCGTATGGGGCAATTCCAATCGTTGATTGATAACTATTGTTCTACGAAAACTCAATCAATGGAAGATATTTACTCCAAGACCACTCGAAGTCTATCACACACGTTCTGAGCATATCCTCCCATACCTGAATCGTTCTCTCAGACTGTCCATCAGTCTGAGGATGAAAGGTCGTGTTGAACTTCAACTGAATCCCCATAGCCTTCTGCAATCCACCCCAAAACTTGGAGGTAAAGATAGGATCCCGGTCTGACACTATAGACTTGGGAACCCCATGGAGACGTACAATCTCCCTCACATACAACTCTGCATACTGATCCATAGTATAAGTCGTCTTCACTGGCAGAAAGTGAGCTGACTTGGTGTATCTGTCTACTATCACCCACACCGAGTCATGCAGCCCCACTGTATTGGGTAAAGCTCCTACAAAATCCACGTAATATATTCCCATTTCCACTCGAGAATACCCAAAGGTTATAGCAACCCCGCTGGCCGCTGATGCTCAGCCTTCACCTGTTGACAGGTTAAACACTTGGCTACGTACTCCACTACATCATTCTTCATCCCAGGCCACCAATACAACGTCTGTAGATCTTGATGCATCTTTGTGGTGCCTATATGAAGTGAGTACGACGTAGTATGGGATTCATCCAGTATCTCATGTCTAATCCCCATATCATTTGGAACACAGATCTGACCCTTATATCGCAATAATACCGTCTCTTAAATAGAATAGTCCTCAGCTACTCCAGCAAAGACCCCTCCTCTCACCTCCTGCAACTGTGCATCTACTAACTGATCCTCCTTAATCTGCTCTAGTAGGGTCGACTGTAAAGTAATGTTTGCTAACAGCCCCACAACAAACTCTATCCTTGCTCTGGACATCTCCTTAGCCAATTCTCTCGATATTTGAGTAGAACTAAAAAACTGTCTCGGGCCTCTCCAGCTCCGTGTATCTACCACTACATTGGCTTTCCCTGGGTGGTAAAGAATGTCACAATCAAAGTCCTTCACTAACTCCAGCCAACGCCTCTGCCTCATGTTCAGGTCCTTCTAGGTGAAGAAGTACTTCAAACTTTTGTATCGGTGTATATCTCGCACTTCTCTCCATACAAATAATGTCACCACACCTTCAGTATGAATACCATCGCTGCCAACTCCAAATCATGGGTAGGGTACAGCTACTCATATTCCTTCAGCTGTCATGATGCATAAGCTATAACCTTCTCATTCTGCATTAGCCCACATCCCAAACCCAACCTTGAAGAATCACAATATACCACAAACTTTCCTCCTTCCGAAGGAAGACTCAACACAGCCGTTGTAATCAGTCGTCACTTCAATTCTTGAAAACTGTTCTCACACCTGTTTGACCAGACGAACCTTAGATTCTTCCGTGTCAATTCTATCATCGGTGCAACAATCTTCGAGAATCCTTCCTCAAACCGCCTGTAATAACTCGCTAATCCGAGGAAGCTCCTAACCTCTGAGGCATTCCTTGGCTTCGACCAATTTCTCACTGCCTCCACCTTAGATGGATCCACCTTAATCCCATCCGCACCAACAATATGTCCAAGGAATGTCACTTCTGGTAGCCAAAACTCACACTTCTTAAATTTGGCATACAACCGATGCTCTCTCAATCTCTGCAAGACCTGTCAGAGATGTTGTTCATGCTTTACCTCTGAACTGGAGTATACTAGGATGTCATCGATGAAGACAATCACAAATTGATCCAAGAAGTCCTTGAACACCTTATTCATTAGGTCCATGAATGTTTTTGGGGCATTGGTCAAACCAAACGACATGACTAGAAACTCATAATGCCCATACCTCATTTGGAAAGCTGTCTTTGGTATATCCTCGTCCTTGATCCTCAGCTGGTGATAACCAGATTGAAGATCAATCTTCGAGAACACCATCTTTCCCTACAACTGATCAAACAAGTCATCGATCCTTGGTAAGGGGTACTTATTCTTGATGGTCAACTTGTTTAACTCCCTATAGTCTATACAAACAAAACTGAAGCACCCCATGGCGAGTAACTAGGCCTGATAAACCCCAAGTCAAGCAGTTCCTACAACTATATCTTCAATTCTTTCAGCTCTGCTGGAGCCATTCTATATGGTGCTCTTGATACTGGCTCCATCCCCGATGCTAATTCAATGATGAACTGA
Organism: Humulus lupulus; assembly: GCF_963169125.1. Lineage (NCBI taxonomy): Eukaryota > Viridiplantae > Streptophyta > Magnoliopsida > Rosales > Cannabaceae > Humulus > Humulus lupulus. The sequence continues at coordinate 82,087,383 of NC_084794.1, read as the reverse complement.
ATCTCCCTATGCGGCGGCAACCCTGGTAAATCCTCAGGGAACACATCCAAGAACTCACGAACTAATCTTGTCTCTCCCGGCCCTGCTAGCAAACTCTGGTAGTATCCACCACACTAGCTAGGAAACCTATACAACCTCCCTGTAGTAGGTCTCTAGCTCTCAAAGCGGATATCATGGGTATGGGGGTCCACATACCGCACCCACAAAAACAAAGGGATCCTCTTGTTAGGAGTGTGTCCTAAAAGCATGTAAAGACATTTTTTTAATGAATAAATAAATACAATAGTTTATTATTATTGTTATATTTAGATTGTTAAATTATTGTTTGGATAATTTTGTAAATATCAGAAAATTTTCATATTCATTATTGAGGATGTGATCCCGTATTAGTACGAGAGAATTAAGATCACATGAATGAATAAAAATAGTCAACAACAACAAATTAAAGTTATGGAATTCTTTAATTGGAGTTGTAAGTACGATTTACTGAGTATCATAATGATACAAATAATCTAGATTCAGATTATTGATGTGGTAAGACATCTCGGTAAAGGTGCTTTATATAATATGATTATATATGACATGGACCGATATGAATTAAAGTCTTTATCCAAAAACCATTTAACAATAAAGACTTGTAATTCATATCATAACTGATGATCATTTATAGATCAACCTAAATCCTGAGTGTTCATGAACTCCTGTTCATGTTTATTAAATCTTTTGATTCATTCGTTAAGGTCTCTTCAAAGAATGAGGCTAATGACTTATGTTTTGGAGATTTAATATCATGGATGGCTGGGAACATGTATCAACAATACGGAATCTAATCTTTCCTAACGGATCGTATATTAGTTCCCTTAAGGGTTAATTCTGGAACTGAATGATTTTGAGCTCAAATCTATAATTAGATTATAGATTAATTATTCACTAGTGAATTAATGGTACTTAAGGAATAAGAAGTAAATTAGAAAGGTTAAATGGTAATTCTCCCATTCTAATTTATGAACTAATTAATTAGAGGGTTGAACTATTGTAAGATGGTTATATCAATGGATGACTTAAGAAAAAGATTTCTGTAAAAGTATATCTATAACATAAAGAGTGCAATTATGAATTTATAGTGGAGTAATATCAGAATTAATAAATTAACTATTATAATTAAAGAGTTTAATTATTTAGTTTCAATTTATTGGAGCTTAATGTTATAGGTCCATGGTCCCCGAAATGGCTCAAACAATCACTGTCAAAGGCAAATACAAAAATGGGCAAAAAGGACTTATGTGATAAGTAAAATATTTTTCTATGTATCAAACATAATTATTGTTTAATTATGTGTAATTAATTAATTATTTGATTTATCAAAAATATAATTAATTTTGAATTAATTTATTTTTGGGATTTTTGGTATTTAAATAATTATAATAAAATTGGGAAAAATCACATGCCTGCACAGGCATGTGGAACACGTGTGGCACAGTGCACAGGCACTGTGCCACACGCATAAGAGATGGACTTAGTCTCTTGATTCCACAATTTTAGTTATTTAAATATTAAATAAATAATGAGATATTTTAATATGATTAAAATATTATTATTTAAACAAAAATCTAATAACTGATCAGTTATTTTGAATTTGTTTAAAATAACAAATATTTTAATATATTGGATATTATTAAATATTGGATATCAGTTTTCACAGAACGTAATTTTTCAGGGATAGAAAAATATCTAGGATTATCTCAGAGAAAAGAGAACAGTGACAAAAACAAAGGTCATTGTTCTTCACAAAACCTAGGTCCAAATTTTATCAGATCTCATGTGTTGAGAACATCTGATAAATAGTTATTGCCTATTATTTGTATAGCGAGCCCACACTCGTTCTTTGTGTGACTGAGAGCATTTTGGAAGATCTTGGTGTGAGATCTCAAGGATTCATCCATACGAAAAGATAGCAGCTAGGAAGGACCTGAGGTAATTTTTCTATTCTTATCCTTGATTCAATATATATATGAGTGTGAAGAAGTAGATCTAGAAATCTTATGGGATTAATCTAAAAATATGATTGTTGTTCCGTTGCGCATAATCTCTGATTTGATCAATAAAAACCAACACCTCTCCCTCAGGCTCAAAAGTCACCATCTTCTTCCTACAATCAATGGTAGCCTCACATCTGACCAACCAATCCATCCCAAGAATCATGTCAAAATCATCCATACCTAACTCAATCAAGTCTAGTGATAGCTCTCTACCATCAACCATCACTGGCAGTGCTCCAATCCACCTTCTAAACACCACCAATTCCCCTGTAGGCAATATAGTCCCAAATCTCGCAGTATAATACTCGCTAGGTCTACAAAATCTATCAATCACCTTACTAGAAACAAATGAATGTGTAGCACCAGATTCAATCAATACAATAAAAGGAGAGCCAGCACTAGAAATTTGACTTATCACTACCGAGGGACTAGCCTCGGCCTCTGCCTACGTCAAGGTGAACACTCGAGCTAGAGTCAAGTTGTCCACCTTCCCTGCTTCCCCTTTCTTCACTATTGGGCAGTCCTTCTTGAGGTGTCCCACCACCCCACACACATAACAGGCCTTCGCTCGACATTCGCCCGGATGGCGTCTTATGCACCTCATGCACTCTGGGTAGCTTCTCCATGTCTCACCGCCTCCCTAGCGGCCACCCTAAACACCCCGACCCCTCCTATCAAGACCAGCAGCGGTCAAAGTTTCAGGGGTCTTCCTCTTCAGATCACTGGGGCCTCCACCCCTACAAGACCCTGAATGTGGAGGCACCATCCTGCGAACCTCCCGTCTCGCAGCATTCTCCCTCCAAATCTTATTCTTCACCTCCTCAGTGGTAAGAGCCTTCTCAACAGCCTGGGCATAAGTCGTCCCACAGGTACTGTTGTAATCCTCACATCTCGGGCTATCCTCACATCTCGGGCTATCATAGCATTAAACCCTCTAATGAATCTGTCCTGTCTAGCTGCATCAGCATGCACTAGATCAAATGCGAACTTCGCAAGCCTATCAAACTTCAGGGCGTATTCTGTAACTATCATATTTCTGTATACTAACCCCACAAATTCATTTACTTTTGCTACCCTAACGGAAACATTATAGTACTTCTGGCTGAACAAGTCTCTGAACCCATCCATAGTTAGAGTAGAAATATTGCTGGTCTGTGATGCCACTTCCCACCAAATGTGGACATCCTCTCTCAGCATATACGTGGCACAGGCCACCCTGTCATTACCCTCCACCCTCATGAAATCTAGGATAGAAGTAATCATACTCATCCACTATTCGACCTTCAGTGGATCTGGTCCCCCCTCAAAGGTTGGAGGATGCTGCCTCCTAAATCGTTCATATAATGGCTCCCACCTGTTTCCAATCTCAGGTCCCTGAACAACTGGTGCCACAGCAGGTGGCAAAATAAGTGCAGCACTCCCTGACGAAGCCTGCTATCTCAGATAACAGATCTGCTCTTCTTGTCTTTGTAGTCGGGCTTGCATGTCTGCAAGTATCTGCTGCCAGTTCTCAGGGACTGGTGGAGGGTTCTGGCCCTGGTCAACATCTCTAGTCTCAGTCCCTGTGCCAACTAGTTGTATGGATTTCCTTGGACACATAGCTATCCAAGTTTATCTGCAATCAATGACTCGGCGGTCAGACAATGATGACAGGGTAACAATCTTTCTATGATCCACCGTTGGAACTCAACCAACCACAAGCAATCAAGATATAATCAATTATCCAAATATTCATCAACATGCAACAACAATGCCAATAAGCACGCCTCAATATCATCACACAACAGTCAAAGGCCAGGCCCTATCAGTATCTCATGCACCCTATTAATCATATAATAAAACATTTATATTCATTTCACTCATTTAAACATATAATCACATATATTCAATTACCAAACCCTGAGTCGAGCTTGTCTTTAGTGGTGAGTGTACATGTCCGTAAGTCTTTAGGAACCCTTAAACCTAAACCGCTCTGATACTAAGTTGTAATGCCCTGGATAACCAAGACCGTTATACTGTGTGTTTAAAATAGTGCAAGACTTGCTAATCAAGTCATTTAAATAAAAATGTGATCCTAAAGACATATTCAAGTTAGGGTTAAGAGATTTTAGTCATAAATAGATAATTTTCATTAAGATAAATTTTTAGTACATGGGATCCCAAAAACAGGGTTTAAAGGGAAAATTTACAAAATTCCAAAAGTTTTATACATTCAAGCCACTCTAATGGAAATATACACATTTTAGGTTTATGTCCCTATGCAATCCCTCAATCGTGACACACGAGCAGCTGACAATGTACACCTCGCCCCCAGAGCTCTCCAACTCATGGTTAATCCATCTTACCCTTGCATTTCCCTGCACCACGTAGCACCCATGAGCCAAGGCTCAGCAAGAAAACCCTAATAGCATAGCATAATCAATAATGATAATCAAATAATTCACAAGACAGATAATCAGATACTCAGCAGGCCATAGCAGACATATAATCAGTGATGATAGTCAATGAATCACAAGACAATCACTCTGATATTTAACAAGCCATAAACACCAGATTAATAATAGTAAGCATATTTATACTCAACAGTTTATCATAATCATCATACATTACTCAGGGTCGATGCCCTTACGCCGCACCCTCTGTTTAACCCACTGACTTCGGCTTGCTTAGGCCGAGTCCAGTGTTTATCTAGCTGACCCCAGCTCTAAGTGGACGAGCCATGTTCAGTGCGCAAATTATCAGCCCCAGCTCTCTAAGGTCGTTAATTTCATGCCCACATGGCATATCACAATCATACAACATATGTATTCAAATATAGGGAAACTGAGTCCCAACATAGCCACACAAGGGTGCATTTTTCTTACCTTTAATTCCGAACGAAGAAAAAGAAATGGTTCCGAGTATGATCCTCAGCCCCAAGCCTTGGCGATAAACCTAGTCACAAAGGCCAATGGGTATCCATCAACTTCCAATCCAAATAAATATCTAGGAGATAGAAACTAGCCTCTGAGACCTCAATTTCTACTAAACCAGGTAGTAGAAACGGTCTCGAGCGCCTAGGTTCGAACCCCCGAGCCTTACCAATTCTAGAAACAATTATAAGGCTAAAATCCCTAGGCAGGTCGTGACTTGGCTTAGTGGGTTGAAACTTGCCCCAAATCAGAGAGTAAGCACCCAAGCCAAAGGGGAGGCAGGTTGCGACTTGGCCTAGTGGGTCGCGGCGCGCCCCCAAGACAGAGGCCACGCCCAAGCCAAAATGGCCACATGCGCCACAGTGCCCCAGGCTGGGTCGCGGCGTGCCCCCTTCGAACCCAGAAAATATGGGTTTTTCACATGCTTCTCCCAACCAAGAACACCAAGAGTAACCCAGAATTTCCCCAACAAATCTCCTCCATTCAACCCCATACAAGCTAAGAATTCAAAATTAAATCACATACTTTACAACATTAATCTCCTAACACAATTATACCATAACAAATACCCCAATTCAACCTGAATCCATTACTCCAAAAATCTAGTCTAATTCTACTCAAATCCCATAATAACCCATGTTCTAAGCTATAAACTACTCAGCCCAATTCTACCCAAATTTAAGCTATATTCTTCAACAAATTAAGAGACCAAAACTTACCTCAACTATGGATGATTCCACACAAGTTTTAGCTTTAATTCCTAGCTTGAATCCTCTCCAATTCCTTCTATTTTCCTTCAAAGATCTCCAGCCCAAGCCTAGCTTATGCACCCTTTGGGTCCTTAGCTTCAAAATTCAATAAGGGAGAGTGAGAGAGAGAGAGAGAGAGAGAGAGAGAGAGAGAGAGAGTACGTGAGAGAGATGAGAGAGAGTGAGCTGAGAGCTTTTTCCTTGAGTTGTTCTACCTCTTTCTATTTTGTTCTAAATAATTCTGAGTCTATCCTTAGTTTCTATGCAAAAGACCCTATTGCCCCTCTTAATTAGCTAGCCCTTAACTTATCCCTAGGGGTAAAATGGTCATTTCCCCCAATTCCCGCTAATTCCTCAAATGTTCCTAATATCTACCAATTAATCCTGTCATCCAATTAATTACCAATTATTTCTCCAACATCTAATAATTCCCAACATATTCTCTAAATTCCCAAAAATACCCCCAAGCTCCCCCAACCCGACCTGCCTTGACTATTTCGCCAATTCACTCACTAGGACCGTCTTGAGCCATATACTACAAATATATCCACATAATATTTTGGTTTCAATAATTAATCACATATAATCACATTTATGCCCTCAACAGACCAAAATTACAAATATGTCCTTATAAGCTAAACATGGTCCTCATGCATATTTAACACTCATAAACATGCATTTAATCATATCTATATTATCATGTAATCATGCATGCCACAAAATCACTATTTAATCACATATATACCAATTATGCCCTCCTGGCACGCTAATCATGGTCATTAAGCCTTATTATAAATTTTGGGTTGTTACAAATAAAACATCTTCCAACAACATGGACAAAAGTTCAGTGGGCACATCTCCCCCACTAATAACACAATCAGCTTGGATACAAGAAGTTCTCGCTAGATAGTGAGCAACTTTGTTTGTAGATCATTTTACAAACACCAAAGAAACATTTGAAACACTATACAATAAGTTCTTACAGTCTTGGATTAAAAAACCAAAAAGGAGAAAACATACAAGATTTGCTTCCAATGGCTTGAACCGCTATCAGGCAATCTGACTCAATAATAACATTAGACCAAGCTTTCCTCTTGATCCAACTAAGTGCCTCCTTTACTCTCATAGCTTCAGCTATTTTAGGCTTCACCTTTCCTTGTTTGCAAAAGACTCTAGCCTCCATGAGGAGACCCTCATCATTTCTTGCAACACAACTAAAACCAAATTGCCCATCCGATTCAAACAAAGTTGGGTCAACATTGATCTTGATCTTGTTTAAAGATGGTTTGGTCCACTGCTCCTGCCCATCTTCAGACCTGAAAGCCACCGAAGAAGATTGAAAATTCTTTTCTTGAGCTAAAACCCACTGATCAAGATTAGATTTTGCTAACACAATAGTTTCACTAACAGACAAAGCCTTCTGGTTCCATACTAGACATTCCTTGCTTTCCATATAGACCAACAGACCATACCAGTTAAACTCCTCACCTCCTTTGAGTTAATATCAAAAGCCTGCTAAAGCCAATCTGCAAACTCTAAGTTGCCACTAGTCGGACTCCTCACTCCCACTCTTTCCCAACAGTAACGAGAAAAAAGACACTCAGTGTAATGCCCCGAAATCCCTAATGCGGTTTAATGGCTAGATTAGTAGGCCATGAGGGCCATAACTGTTTAATTATGCCATTAAATGAATAAATGCATGTTTATGTGAATTATATTATAATATGATGTTAAATGCATGCATGTGGGTCCACATTTCATGACAGGGCGTAATTGTATATTTTTATGTATGTCGGTGATATATTGTTGAGGCCACATTATAATGTGGATTTGTTCGAGCTATTCGGCATGAGACGATCTTTGAATATTAAGTAGCAGTTTAGTCATAAGGCGATTAAGTTCGAGGCTCGGGGTGAGTCTCAGGATGTTTTAATGATTAGAGTGTTGCTGGGAATAAAAGGGTAACAGGATATGAATTATTGTTATTTGGGAGTATCGAGAATAGTGGGAACTTGAGAGCATTAATTATGATTAACGAAATAGGTGAAAGATGACAATTTTACCCTTGGGAGACTTTGGAAGCTTTTATTTGACCTAGGGGCATTAAGGTCATTTGGCCTGTGATATGTATGACTTAGTTGGCTGTAGAAACATTCATAACAAAAACAGAGCCCTCACTTCTTCTTCACGTACATCATCTTCCCTCTATCTTCCTTTGAAGTTTTTGGTCCCAAATTGAAGAATCAAGCTAGGAAATCAAAGCTTGGAGGTCATAGACTTAGTTCATTCATTGAGGAGGATTCAAAACCAGTTTGAGGTAAGATATTATCCATGAATTTCAAGTATTGCTCTGTTTTTCTTTTAGTTTTCAGCCTATAGATTTTGATGTGGATAGTTGGAATTAATGGGAGTTTTTGTGTAAGATTGATTGGGTTTTGATGACGGTGTGATGTAGATGAAGTTTAGGGGTTGAATTGGATGTTTTGGTAAGGTTTGGGATTGATTTGGAAGGTTGGTTTCAAGGGGAATCGCAAGGATGGAAAATCAGAGGTGTTGTTGGTCTGAAGCTGGCGCCCCAGCGCTATGCAGGGCAGAGAATGGCCTTCTCTGTTTCTAGGGCAGCGCCCCAGCGCTATTTGGTAGCACCTAGGCACTAGGTCATTTTCAGGGGATGTTATTCTTAGGGCTCGGGATGGTTTTTAAGGCTCGGGGGTTGGTTCCTTTACCCCTTTTGAGTAGATTGAGAGTCCCGAGAGTGAGGGATTGATCCCGGGAGTGTGGTTTAGATTGTGAACCATTCATTGATTTACTTTATTAATGGGTTATAATTGGTTATGACTAGGTGACCGCTAAGGAATCTACAGGTTGATCGTTCTCAAGGGTCGTTCTTATATTATTTCTCGCTCGAACTTGAGGTAAGAAAACTGCACCCTGTGTATATGACATGCATGATTGTTGTTGAGGTACGTGGGTTGATAAATATGGACATTGATTGCATATTAAATGCTAGCGAATATCTTTTACTTGTATATGGCACTGACTAGTCAGGGATACTGACCTAAGAGTTAGAAACGACATAAGTGTCCTGAACGCAGGCTGAATGAAGATTAGATCTAATCAATATCAGCGTTGAATGACTCTAAGGCATTGATGCTGGACCGACCCTAAGGTCGATGAATCTTATAAGCGCTTGGCTAGTCTAAGACTAGTTACTCAGAGCCAGGGCCAAAGGCCTAGGTGACTGCTTGTCACATGGTTAGGGAGAAAAATGTTCCATAGTTATGACTCTAGAGTCATGAGGAAGGTTATGTTGGTGACTAGCCATCATGCACCTATCCTGTTTAAGCTAGTGACAAGTTCACTTATCTGTTAAGCCCCGGTGACCCTATCATCACATGGCTAAAGGAATTTGTACCTATCTTAGTGACTTTTGCGACTTTTACTTACCTGTTTTGGACTGAAAGTCCTGAATGATTATTATGATCATTGTTGATATTATATCATGCTATATTGTGTTTTCTTGCTGGACCTTGGCTCATGGGTGCTATGTGGTGCAGGTAAAGGGAAAGAAAAGCTCACCCAGCCTTGAGTGGAGAGCTTAGGTGGTGATGTGTACATATGCATCCGCTTGACCACCACGGCCAAGAAGTTCTCAGAGGAACTAGGGGGTTTACCTTATTTTTGCCGCTTAGGTCGGCGGGTTTGTAAATTTGAAACAGTAATGACCATTTTGAGTTGTAAATAATTTGTAAATGTTTTTTTATGGGCCCATGAACAGTTTTATGTACTTAATAAAATATATCCTTTCCTTTTTATTGATTTTCCACCTTAGCCTGTTAATAACACTTAGAAGCACGTTTTTAACCAAAGGACACGGGTAGCGAGTTAAATTTCTGGTTCATCGTTCACCGTAACTGGTCTGGGGTAACCAGGGCATTACACTCAACCAGGACGTGTACAATCATCTCAGGGGAGCCATGACACAATGGGAACCTCTCTTCCAATTTAACTCTCTTTGACCTTAGTTGTAATTGAATTGGAAGGCATCTTTTGGAAGCACACCAAAGAAGATCACAAACCTTTGGTGGAGTTTTCAACTACCGTAAATTGCACTAGAATGTATCATTGCCATCCAAATTCCAATGCCCATTAACCTCCTGTAAGAGTTTATATGTGCTCTTAACTAAGTGTTTACCGAAAAATTCCTTCACTCACTGCCATTGATATCTGGAAGTCGAGACACTCAAAGGAATGCCCAAAATTAGCTTCTTATCCCTTTCTTCAAAAAGGTCATTAACCAAGTCAATATCCCATTCACGTATTCCTGGGATAAAAAGACTAGCCACCTATTAATTCACCAAGCCTTGGTTCTCATGAATTGGCAACCAAGGATCATTAAGCACGTTCACCTCCAAACCTGTCCCCACACTCTATCTAGCCCCTCTTTTGACTAAATCCCGAGCCTCTCATATTCTATGCCAAATGAAACTAGGATTGTTTCCCAATATTGCATTCAAGAAAGATCCACGGGGATAGTAGCATGCTTTAAAAACCTTACCCACCAAACCATCCTCATTAGTCAACATACATCATCCTTGTTTTCCCAATAAAGCAAGATTAAAATCCCTCAATTTTTTGAATTCCATCCCGCCTCTAGATTTGCAGTGACTTAAGTGATCCCAACTCATCGAAATAATACCTTTCATTCTATTCTCAGAGGTGTTCCACCAAAACCTACTCATCTTTCGTTCCACATCCTTGCATAGAGTCAGTGAAAGAAGAAAAACATTCATAGCATAATTCGATAATGTTTGCACCATTATTTTTAACAAAATCTCTTTCCCTGCAAAAGAAAGAAGCTTGCCATCCCAACTCTGAATCCTTCTCTTAACCCTCTCCTTCAGGAACCCCAGAATAACGTTCTTATTTTTTCCCATCATGTTGGGAAAACCCAAGTACATGATACCCTCTTCTGCCTCCTGAATACCCATCAAATCACAAATGTCTTTCTTGACAGAAGAAATAGTATTTGTACTAAAGAAAACATAAGACTTAGCAAAGTTCACCTTTTGTCCAGATGCTTTCTCAAACAAATTGAGCACACACAACACTTGACCAGCTTCATTCTCATTTTCCTTGCAGTACAAATAGCTGTCATCAACAAATAACATATAGGATACTTTGGGAGCTTCTCTAGCAATCTTGCAACCTTGGATCCACTTCCTTTGTTCAAACTTCTTGATTAAAGAAGAAAAACCCTCGGCACAGATGATGAAAAGATAAGGTGACAAAGGATCACCCTATCTAATCCCATGAGCAGGCACAATAGGACTCAACTCTCGCTCCCCAGTCACCACTCTATACTTGACCGAAGTAAGAAATTGGTCAATCAAGTTTACCCACTTCATATCAAATCCCATTCTAATCATCATAGCTCACAAGTAAGGCCACTCAATACAGTCATATGCCTTACTCATATCTAGTTTCAGAGCCATGTAGCCTTCCTTGCCATGCTAATTTCTCTTTAGATAATGCAATACTTCAAAAGAGGCCATTATATTATCTATGATCAACCTCCCAAGGATAAATGCACTTTGAATATCTGAAATAATCTGATTCAAAAGATGTATCGAAATGATTTGCACGAACTTCCGAGGCAACCTTATATAAGAAATTACATAATGAGATTGGTCTCAAATCCCCCATAGTTTCTAGATTCTTCTTCTTTGGAATAAGAACCACATTGGTTTCATTTAAGCCAGATGGAAGAACCCAGTATCAAAAAACTTCTTTACCAAATCCACAACATCTCGGCCTACTATACTCCCATATTTCTGATAAAATGTTGGGGGTCATCCCATCAGGTTCAGGGAACTTATCAGGATGCATTTGGAACAAGGCATCCTTAACTTTTTGCTCTAATAGAGGATTAATTAGCTCAGATTACTGCTCACTTTTAACTGAAGGTTCAATACAATCGACAATATCTGTCTAATTTGTTTCAGATGCATTAAATAAATCCTGAAAATTGTAACATCACAAATTTGCTAATAAAGCTTAGAGCCTAGATTAGTGTGCCAGGAGGGCATAATTGGATTTACATGTCAAAGTAATTGAATATATGTGTGATTATGTGGTATACATGATTTATATGGTGATATAAATATAGATGCATGTTTATGTGTATTAAATATGCATGTGGGCCCATTTTTGTTAATAAGGGAATATTTGTAATTTTGACCCGTTGAGGGTATAAATGTGATTATATGTGTTATGTGATTGAGACAACATCATTATGTGGATATATTTGTGATATTCGGCTCGAGACGATCCTAGTGAGTAGGTTAGCGGAAAAGTCACAACGGGATCAAATACTCGGCTCGAAGTAACCTTAGGGGTATTTTGGGAAAATAAGTGCTTATTTGGGGTTTATCAGGTGATGGGTAGTTATTTGGCAATTGTCTTGGTATGTCAGGATTAATTGGGAATTTATAGTGCAATTTGAGGATTAGTGGGGAATGTGGCTAATGACCGCGTTACCCTTGAGGACATTGAAGGGAAAGTATTAGATGAGGGGCATTAGGGTCATTTCTTTAGCCTTGGACGACCTTAGTCTTCTAGGGACCTTAGGAAGTTTAGAAAAACAAGCATAAAAGAAAAGAAGCACTCATTTTATTCCCTCACTCCCTCTCTCTCTCTCTCGTTCATATCCTTTTCTCTTGGGCACTAGGGGATTCTTGAATTTTGAGGAGGAAGGCTTGAAGACTTAAAGCTTGGTGCTAGGAATTGATTTAAGATGCAGCTAGGAGGACGAATCCCAGCTAAGGTAACATTTTGGTCCTGTAAAATCTAAGATTTTAATTTCCATTTTTGATGTTCTTGAGCTTCAAAGCTCAAGGTGGGATTAATGGGTTTCTGTAGGAATTTTGGGTATATTGTGGTGTTAAATTGTTGTTTTGGATGAATTATGTTGAGTTTATAACTCAATTCTGGGTTTAGCTATTATTTAAGATGGATTTTGATGATTTTGGTTCGAGGAAAATGCAGGAAAAGTGTTCGAAAATCTGGGTTCGCGAGGTTGCGTTGTGGCACTATTCTTGAAGCGTCGTGACCCGCATGAACTTAGAGGCCTAGGGGCTCCCTGAACCGCCTTAGTGTCGCGATGCTGGGTGGCTTGCACCGCGACGCGTGTCTAGAAAAAATAGGTTTTTTTTCTCTCTGACTTGTAAAGGGTCGCTGCGCCTCTGAGGAGCGTGGCAACTCAAATAGAGAATGTTGGCCAAATAGGGTTTTTAAGCTTAGGAACTCAAACCTAGTCTCAGGAAGGATTCTACTACCTAGTTTAGTAGAATTCGAGGTCCTAAAGGCTAAAAATTTATCTTGAAGCTCTTAAATAGTCTAAGCGATTGATGGTTATCCATTATTGGGTTGTGACTAGGTTATATTGCTAGGGCTCAGGAGTAGGAATCGTGCTTGGGATCGCTATACACTATTTGCTCGGGACTCAAGGTAAGAAAACTGCACCCTGGTTGTGGATAGGGCTTAGACCTCTGTAAACGGATATGACTGAGGATATAAATGTGATTATTCGTTTAGGCATGCTTGTATATGATGCATATGATTGTGTACTGTACTATCTATACGTTTGATTATATTTAATTCGAAAGTCCGACCTAAGGGAGTCAGGGCCGACAGTAAGCGTGCGGAATGCAGCCCGGCCTAAGCAAGTTGGAGACCACCATAAGACCAGAGGATTCGGCCTAAGAGCGTCGGTCCTGAACGTCACTTAAATAAATAGAAGTGTTGATTGCACTTGTCTAAAATGTATTGATTGTTAAACTGAATTATGTGTTTGATTGAGCAGAATATTATTGTTAAGCATGTTATTATTACTCTGTTGCTAATGAATCTTTGAATCTATTGATTTAAGTTTTATTGCTAAGTCTTGGCTCACGGGTGCTATGTGGTGCAGGTAAGGGAAAGGGAAAGCAGGACCAACCATGAGTTGGAGAGCTTTAAGGGCGGCGTGTACATTTGCAGCTGTTCGACCGCCACGACCGAGGGATCAACAGGGACTAGAGCCAAAATCTTAATTTTGCTTCCTAGGTCGGCCTATGTTGTAATTAATTTTGAAGTTGTAAATGCCTTGTAAACATATTTTTGGGATCCATGTATAGACTTAAACTTTTTAATGAAAACAACTATTTCTATGATCAAAATCTTTGAACCCTAATCCACTAATTGTTCTTAGTTACACGTTTATATCTAAATGACTTGATTAGCAAGTCTAGCACTATTTAAAATACACAGTGTAATGATCTTGGCTATCCAGGGCATTACAAAAATATTTTGTCATGACTCCTGAAAGCCTTGTCTCCCAATCAACCCACTCACATCCTCTGTTTCTTAGGCGACAAATCTGGTTATTTCTCCTTCTGGCACTTGCTAATGCATGAAAGTATTTACTGTTTTGGTCTCCATCTTGAAGCCACAATTGCTTTGATCGCTGCCTCCAAAACACCTCACGTAGGGTCATGATCTCAAGCAACTTCTTCTTCTCTTCCTCATATTAACAAATCCCATCTCTGTCCCTGTTGCTTCTGTACCTTCGAATCACCTCATGACAACCTTAATCATTTCCTTAAAGTTACCCATAACCTCCTTCCCCCAAACAGAAAGAGCGGTAGTACAAGCTGTTGGAAAAAGCTTATACAAGATCTTTATTTATTTTCATGTATATCTAATGTAACGACCCAAATTCACTAATAAGGTTTAAGAGCCTTGATTAGTGTGCCAGGAGGGCATTACTGGAATAACTGTGATTTAATGAGTTATTATATGTTTAATGATGCTTATATGATAATTGATTATATTATGTGGTAATATGATATGTGATATATGCGAGAACCACATTATGATGTGGATAAATCTGCAGCCGGCGACTCGAGGCGATCCTAGGGCTAGATAGCAGGAAAAGTCACAACGGGGCATTATAATTGACTTTGGACAAGTCAGGGGTATTTTAGGTATCGGGTAGTGGTTTAGATTATCGGGTGATGAAAATAAATAATTGGAGATATATTTGAGGTTAGGATGTCTAGGCGGGATTATTGGGGGATTTTACCGTTTTGGCCTCGGGGACGCTTCCGGCACCCCGAGCTTTGGGATTAGTTTAATATACTAAGGGTATACTTGGAAGACTTAGGAAGATACTAGACAGAAAATTATAAACCGACCCTAACTCTCTTTCTCTCTCTCTTTTCTCTTGGCAAAGGAAGAACTACTGAACTTGAGAGGGAATTGCTGGAATTAAGCTAGAATTTGGGGAAATAGCCTGGAGGATTAGCTCAGGAATTGATCAAGGTCTGAGCTAGTGCTAAGGTAAGCTTTGAATTTTCATTTTTGGGGTTAGGAACTTAAAGGAATGGCTGAGTTTTAAATGGTTATGGTTTTGACATTCAAGGTGGAAATTGAGGCTTGGAACTTTGAAGATAGGTCAGGGGAATCTTGGAGAAACGGTTCTACAGTTGAGGTAAGGTTTAATTCAAAGTTTGATGGTTGAATTTGAGAGTTTTCATGGCTGGTTTTGAGTTCTGTGGGTTTGAAATTTCATAAATTAGAATTGGGATTTTAGTGAGTCTTAGGCTGGATTTCTGGTTGGATTACGTTGTTTTAATCATTCTAATGTTGTTAATATTAATTGGTTTTGAGTTAGGGGCTTTGGGGTGGCTTAAGGTGAGGTTTAAGGATTGAAAATGGTGGTTTTTTCTGGGTTCGAGGGGTCGATCCGCGGCATGATTCTTGGAGAGCCGCGGCCCTTCGAAATGGTTGCATGCTGAAGAAGAAGGGCGGGCCGCGGCATGGCCCAAGCAATGCCGCGGCCCTTACCTGTTTTTGAGCCTTTGGGGGTTCTGTTTGGGGGCCATGCCGCGGCATGGGTGGCCTATGCCGCGGCGCTTAAGGGATTTTGGGATTTTAATATTTTAGGCTTGGAAATTTCACCTAAGGTGCTCGGGGTTGAGTCTTTTACTATAAGTGGTGAAGTTCAATGTTCCGAGTACTAGAACTTGGCTTAGAAACTTATTTAAGGTTGTAATTGTGTCTTTCCTTATGGTTGTGACTAGGTGTCTAGCTAGGGCTCGAGGATCGGATCGTGCTCAAGGAGTGTCGCCCGTAGCTAATTCATCTGAAAGCTAAAGGTAAGAAAACTGCACCCGGATTTATGATTGTAATGGGACTAAGTGCTCCCGAGAGTTACATCATGTCAAAGTTGGTATTACGCCAAGGGGACATGTAAAAGCGGTCTAAGAGTACCGTACATGATTTTAGCGCACGGGGCGCGAATTGGCCATTGGGAGCCAGAAACAACAGGATAACAGAGGGAGCAGCCTAAGGGCGCTAGCCCTGGTTATCACTTGTGAATTGTGAATGATATGAATTGAAACGCTTAGTATGTGGAATACTTGATTATACTGACTGGTGATATATCTGAGTCTATGAGATGCAATATGAGTTATTGATTTGTTTGTTAATTGTTCATGCTTTGTTGTTGTTGTGTTTTCTTGCTGGGCCTTGGCTCACGGGTGCTACGTGGTGCAGGTAAAGGCAAGGGCAAGCTTGACCAAGCCTGAGGTGGAGAGCCCCGAGGTGGAATGTACTTAGCCAGCTGTTCGATCACCATGGTCGAGGAGTGAGTCAGGACAGGGATTACCTAACTGCTCGTTTTGCCTTAATATGGCTGGTTAATGTATTTGAACCTTGTAACTGTTGTAGATGGCCTTTAAACAAATATTCTTTTGGGGATCCCATGTAAATAAACAATGTTTTCCTTTAATGTAAATGTGGCTTTTGAGACCAAAACTCTTTTAACCCTAGTTCCTCAATAGTTTCAATTACACGATTTTATATAAATGACTTGATTAGCAAGTCTGGTACTTAATAAACACACAGTGTAACGGTCTTGGCTATCTAGGGCGTTACAACTTGGTATCAGAGCGTCCTAGGTTTATGGGTCCTGAAGACTGGCTGGGTATGTACATTCGCCGCGGGAGATAAGCTCTACTCAGGGTTTGGTAATTGTATATGCATGATTATGTGCTTAAGTGATTTGAGTGAGACGTAATTGTTGATATCTGCTTGATGAATAGGAAGCATGAGATTCTGATCGGGTCTGGCCCTTGACTATTGCATGATGTTATGTGCTTATTAGCATTGCTGTGCATGTGAATGAATATCTGGATAAATTACTATACTTTGATTGCTTGTGAATGAGTGGAGATTCAGTGATGGATTATGGAAAGATTATTACCCTGTCATCATAGCCTAATTGCCAAGTCGTTGTTTGCAGATTGACTTGAATAGTTATGCGTTCAAGGAAATCCACACGACAAGCCGGCAGGTCTGGGGCTAGAGAGGATGACCAGGGCCCAACCCCTCCGCCAGTCCCTGAGAACTGGCAACAGTTAATGGCAGAAATGCAAGCTAGGCTTCAGAGCCAGGATGAACTGATCAGGATTCTGCAGCAGGCTCCATCTGGGAGTGTTGCCCCTACTGTGCCACCGACATTGGTACCTGTGGTGCAGCCAGTTGATGTTCGGAATAAAGTGGAACCGTTGTATGAGCGGTTCAGGAAACAGCAGCCCCCGATCTTTGAAGGTGGACCAGATCCACTAAAAGCTGAGCAGTGGATGACTCTGATCACTACCATTCTAGATTTTATGAGAGTGGAAGGTCATGATAGGGTGGACTGTGCCACCTACATGCTGAGAGAGGATGCCCTAATCTGGTGGGAGGTGGCATCACAGACTAGAAATGTTGCCGCGTTGACTTGGGAAGAGTTTAAGGATTTGTTTAATCAGAAGTATTATAACGTTGCTATCAGGGCAGCGAAGGTGAATGAGTTTGTGGGGCTGGTTCAGGGCAGTATGACAGTTACATAATATGCCTTGAAATTCGACAGACTTGCAAAGTTCGCACCGGATCTTGTGCCTACTGATGCAACCAGGCTGGACAGATTTGTTAGAGGGCTAAATGTTATGATAGCCCGAGATGTAAGAATTACCACGGTTCCTGGTGTTACTACCTATGCCCAGGCTGTGGAGAGGGCTCTGACCGCTGAGGAAGCGGAGAATAGGATATGGAGGGATAGTGCAGCAAGAAGGGAGGGCCGCAGGGCGGTGCCTCCATACTCTGGTTCTGGTAGGGGCAGAGGCTCCAGTGATTTGAAGAGAAAGGTTCCTGATGCTCCAATCGCTCCTAGGTTTGATAGAGGAGGTCGGGGTACTCAGGGTGGCCGTCGGGGAGGCGGTGATTCGTGGAGGACTTACCCAGAGTGCACGAGGTGCAGGAGACGCCATTTGGGTGAGTGTCAGGCTAAGGCCTGCTATGTATGCGGGGTGGTGGGACACCTCAGGAAAGATTGCCCGACAGTGAAGAAGGGCGAGGCAGGAAAGGTGGATAGCTTGACTCCAGCTCGAGTGTTCACTTTGACGCAGGCAGAGGCCGAGGCTAGTCCCTCGGTAGTGACAGGTCAGCTTTCTAGTGCTGGCACTCCCTTTACTGTTTTGATTGATTCTGGTGCTACGCATTCATTTGTATCTGATAGGGTGATTGATAGACTGTGTAGACCTAGTGAGTATAGTGCTTCAGGGTTTGGGACTATATTGCCTACAGGAGAGTTGGTAGTATCTAGGAGGTGGATTAGAGCACTGCCAGTGTTAGTTGATGGTAGGGAGTTATCAGTGGACTTGATTGAGTTGAGTATGGGGGACTTTGATATGATTCTAGGTATGGATTAGCTGGTTAGATATGGAGCTACCATTGACTGTAGGAAGAAGATGGTAACCTTTGAGCCAGAGGGCGAGGATCCTTTTGTTTTTGTGGGAGCGGTGCATGGACCCCACGTACCCAGGATATCTACATTGAGGGCCAGAGATTTGTTACAGGGTGGATGCATAGGCTTTCTGGCTAGTGTGGTGGATACCACCAAAGTTTCACCAGTTGGACCGGAGGAGACTAGATTGGTTTGTGAGTTCTTAGATGTGTTCCCTGAGGATTTTCCTGGGTTGCCGCCGCGTAGGGAGATTGATTTTGTTATTGAGTTGGCACCAGGGACAGAGCCAGTGTCGAGGGCACCATATAGGATGGCACCGGCGGAATTGAAAGAGTTAAAGATACAGCTGCAGGAACTTCTGGATATAGGGTTCATCAGACCTAGCTACTCGCCATGGGGTGCACCAGTTTTGTTTGTTAAGAAGAAGGACGGGACTCTGAGGATGTGTATTGACTATCGAGAATTGAACAAGCTAACAATTAAGAATAAGTATCCCCTACCAAGGATTGACGACTTGTTTGACCAGTTGCAGGGTAAGACGGTGTTCTCAAAGATTGATCTTCGATCTGGTTATCACCAGCTGAGGATCAAGGATGAGGACATACCTAAGACGGCCTTCCGGACACGGTACGGGCATTATGAGTTCTTGGTCATGTCTTTTGGTTTGACCAATGCCCCAGCAGCCTTTATGGATTTAATGAACAGGGTGTTCAAGGATTTTCTAGATCAGTTTGTTATAGTCTTCATCGATGACATCCTGGTGTACTCTAGTTCAGAGACAGAGCACGAGTTTCATCTCCGACGGGTTCTTCAGAGGTTGAGGGAGCATCAGTTGTATGCTAAGTTTAAGAAGTGTGAGTTTTGGTTACCTGAAGTGACATTTCTTGGACACGTTGTAGGTGTAGATGGGATTAAGGTGGACCCGTCTAAGATAGAGGCAGTTAGAGATTGTCCGAGGCCAAGGAATGCCTCGGAGGTGCGGAGTTTCCTTGGGTTAGCAGGTTACTATAGGCGGTTTGTAGAGGGCTTCTCAAAGATAGCAGCACCCATGACAGAATTGACAAGAAAGAATTTGAAGTTTATCTGGTCAGATAACTGTGAAGACAGTTTTCAGGAGTTGAAGCGACGGCTTATTACGGCGCCAGTGTTGAGTCTTCCTTCAGGGGAAGGGAAGTTTGTTGTTTATTGTGATGCATCGAGGTTAGGCTTAGGCTGTGTGTTGATGCAGAATGAGAAGGTTATAGCTTATGCATCACGACAGCTGAAGGAATATGAGCAGCGGTATCCTACCCATGACTTGGAGCTGGCAGCAGTGGTTTTTGCCTTGAAGATCTGGCGGCATTATCTTTATGGGGAGAAGTGCGAGGTATACACTGACCATAAGAGCCTGAAGTATTTCTTTACACAGAAGGACCTGAATATGAGACAGAGGCGTTGGCTGGAGCTGGTAAAGGACTATGATTGTGATATTCTTTACCATCCATGGAAAGCCAATGTAGTGGCTGATGCTTTGAGCCGCAGAGGTCCAGGTCAGTTATATAGTTCTGTTCAGATTTCAAGGAGGTTAGCTGATGAGATGATTAGAGCAGGGATAGAGTTGGTGGTGGGCCGGTTGGCTAATATTACTCTGCAGTCGACCCTGCTAGAGCGGATCAGAGAAGGGCAGTTGGTAGACGCTCAGTTACAGGGGGTTAGAGATGATGTCGTAGCAGGAGTGGCTAAGGACTATTCTGTTTCTGAGGTTGGTTTACTTCGGTATCAGGGACGGATTTGTGTTCCGGCTGATGAGGGGATCAGATGAGAGATACTAGATGAGTCTCATACGACGCCGTACTCACTTCATCCGGGTACCACGAAGATGTATCAAGATCTACGGACTTTGTATTGGTGGCCCGGGATGAAGAGGGATGTGGTTGAGTACGTTGCCAAATGTTTGACCTGTCAGCAGGTAAAAGCGGAACATCAGCGACCAGCGGGGTTGCTTCAGCCATTGGGTATTCCTGAATGGAAATGGGAGGACATTACCATGGACTTTGTGGGAGGTTTACCCAGGACAGTGAGACTTCATGACTCAGTATGGGTGATAGTGGATAGATACACCAAGTCAGCCCATTTCCTTCCAGTGAGATCAACTTTTACTGTGGATCAGTACGTTGAGCTGTACGTGAGGGAGATCGTACGTCTCCATGGGGTTCCTAAGTCTATAGTGTCAGACCGGGATCCTATCTTCACTTCCAAGTTTTGGGGTGGTTTGCAGAAAGCTTTAGGAACTCAGTTGAAGTTCAGTACAGCCTTTCATCCTCAGACTGATGGACAGTCTGAGAGGACGATCCAGGTGTTAGAGGATATGCTCAGAGCATGTGTGACTGATTTTGAAGGTTCATGGAGTAAGTACCTTCCGTTGATTGAATTATCGTACAACAATAGTTATCAGTCAACGATTGGAGTGGCTCCCTATGAGATGTTATATGGGAGAAAGTGTAGATCACCCATTCATTGGGATGAGATGGGTGAGAGGAGATATCTGGGGCCAGAAATGGTACAGAAGACAAGTGAGGCCGTAGAGAAGATCCGGGCTAGGATGCTCGCGTCTCAGAGTAGGCAGAAGAGCTACGCTGATCCTAAGCGTAGGGACGTGGAGTTTCAGGTTGGTGACCACGTCTGTCTTCGAGTTTCACCTCTGCGAGGGGTGAGGAGGTTTGGTAAGAAAGGCAAGCTAAGCCCTAGATTCATTGGACCATTTGAGATCCTGGAAAGGATTGGTCAGGTGACTTACAGGTTAGCTTTGCCGCCATCGTTGTCTGGAGTTCATGACGTGTTCCATGTCTCCATGCTTCGGAAGTATGTCTCAGATGTGACTCATGTGCTGAGGCATGAAGATCTGGAGTTACAGGCAGATTTGGCTTATGAGGAGCAACCAGTTCAGATCTTAGATCGAAAAGATAAGGTGTTGCGGAATAAGACGATTCCTTTGGTTAAAGTGCTGTGGAGGAACAGTAAGGTCGAGGAGGCGACCTGGGAGCTTGAGACAGCTATGCGAGATCAGTATCCTGAGTTGTTCAGGTAAATTTCGAGGACGAAATTCTCATTAGGAGGGGATAGTTGTAACGACCCAAATTCACTAATAAGGTTTAAGAGCCTTGATTAGTGTGCCAGGAGGGCATTACTGGAATAACTGTGATTTAATGAGTTATTATATGTTTAATGATGCTTATATGGTAATTGATTATATTATGTGGTAATATGATATGTGATATATGCGAGAACCACATTATGATGTGGATAGATCTGCAGCCGGCGACTCGAGGCGATCCTAGGGCTAGATAGCAGGAAAAGTCACAACGGGGCATTATAATTGACTTTGGACAAGTCAAGGGTATTTTAGGTATCGGGTAGTGGTTTAGATTATTGGGTGATGAAAATAAATAATTGGAGATATATTTGAGGTTAGGATGTCTAGGCGGGATTATTGGGGGATTTTACCGTTTTGGCCTCGGGGACGCTTCCGGCACCCCGAACTTTGGGATTAGTTTAATAAACTAAGGGTATGCTTGGAAGACTTAGGAAGATACTAGACAGAAAATTATAAACCGACCCTAACTCTCTTTCTCTCTCTCTTTTCTCTTGGCAAAGGAAGAACTACTGAACTTGAGAGGAAATTGCTGGAATTAAGCTAGAATTTGGGGAAATAGCCTGGAGGATTAGCTCAGGAATTGATCAAGGTCTGAGCTAGTGCTAAGGTAAGCTTTGAATTTTTCGTTTTTGGGGTTAGGAACTTAAAGGAATGGCTGAGTTTTAAATGGTTATGGTTTTGACATTCAAGGTGGAAATTGAGGCTTGGAACTTTGAAGATAGGTCAGGGGACTCTTGGAGAAACGGTTCTACAGTTGAGGTAAGGTTTAATTCAAAGTTTGATGGTTGAATTTGAGAGTTTTCATGGCTGGTTTTGAGTTCTGTGGGTTTGAAATTTCATAAATTAGAATTGGGATTTTAGTGAGTCTTAGGCTGGATTTCTGGTTGGATTACGTTGTTTTAATCATTCTAATGTTGTTAATATTAATTGGTTTTGAGTTAGGGGCTTTGGGGTGGCTTAAGGTGAGGTTTAGGGATTGAAAATGGTGGTTTTTTATGGGTTCGAGGGGTCGATCCGCGGCATGATTCTTGGAGAGCCGCGGCCCTTCGAAATGGTTGCATGCTGAAGAAGAAGGGCGGGCCGCGGCATGGCCCAAGCAATGCCGCGGCCCTTACCTGTTTTTGAGCCTTTGGGGGTTCTGTTTGGGGGCCATGCCGCGGCATGGGTGGCCTATGCCGCGGCGCTTAAGGGATTTTGGGATTTTAAGATTTTAGGCTTGGAAATTTCACCTAAGGTGCTCGGGGTTGAGTCTTTTACTATAAGTGGTGAAGTTCAATGTTCCGAGTACTAGAACTTGGCTTAGAAACTTATTTAAGGTTGTAATTGTGTCTTTCCTTATGGTTGTGACTAGGTGTCTAGCTAGGGCTCGAGGATCGGATCGTGCTCAAGGAGTGTCGCCCGTAGCTAATTCATCTGAAAGCTAAAGGTAAGAAAACTGCACCCGGATTTATGATTGTAATGGGACTAAGTGCTCCCGAGAGTTACATCATGTCAAAGTTGGTATTACGCCAAGGGGACATGTAAAAGCGGTCTAAGAGTACCGTACATGATTTTAGCGCACGGGGCGCGAATTGGCCATTGGGAGCCAGAAACAACAGGATAACAGAGGGAGCAGCCTAAGGGCGCTAGCCCTGGTTATCACTTGTGAATTGTGAATGATATGAATTGAAACGCTTAGTATGTGGAATACTTGATTATACTGACTGGTGATATATCTGAGTCTATGAGATGCAATATGAGTTATTGATTTGTTTGTTAATTGTTCATGCTTTGTTGTTGTTGTGTTTTCTTGCTGGGCCTTGGCTCACGGGTGCTACGTGGTGCAGGTAAAGGCAAGGGCAAGCTTGACCAAGCCTGAGGTGGAGAGCCCCGAGGTGGAATGTACTTAGCCAGCTGTTCGATCACCATGGTTGAGGAGTGAGTCAGGACAGGGATTACCTAACTGCTCGTTTTGCCTTAATATGGCTGGTTAATGTATTTGAACCTTGTAACTGTTGTAGATGGCCTTTAAACAAATATTCTTTTGGGGATCCCGTGTAAATAAACAATGTTTTCCTTTAATGTAAATGTGGCTTTTGAGACCAAAACTCTTTTAACCCTAGTTCCTCAATAGTTTCAATTACACGATTTTATCTAAATTACTTGATTAGCAAGTCTGGTACTTAATAAACACATAGTGTAACGGTCTTGGCTATCCAGAGCGTTACATCTAATATTAAACAAATTAATACGAGATAGCCTAAAACATGTTTCTAAAATTGAATTTAAAGAGAAACAAAGAATAGAATACTTACAGTATACGCAGCGGAATTAAAGAGTACTTCCTTCAGTTTCTCTAACTCTTGTATCCTCTCTGTCGCAGAGTATTATCAAGAAACTGAACCGATCTTCTATTTTCTTCACGATCTTCCAATGTATCCTTAGAACCACCTAGACTAGTGTGGGCAATTCTTAACACATGAGATAGATATAGAGAGAAGAAGAGAAAATAACAAAGAGGCTTAGAAAAGGACTTGTGTTTAGAGAGAATCTAAAACTATCAGAAAATCTGACTAGTGACTTCTCAAACTTCTCACTAAGCACTCCTTTTATAGACTCAATTAGGCCATTTAATTTAATTAAAAAATCAATAAAATAACAGCCATTTTGAAGCCCTAGGTTGAAATTATCATGGGCTATAGGCCCGTGAAATTTCCCATTTGATTATAAGCCCATTGGACTTAAAATCAAGGCCTGTATTATTTTCTATTGATTTAATATATTAAATAATTATTTAAATCCTTTATCAAATTAATTATTTATAATTTGAACCTTGATTTAAACTTATTTATTAATTTAGATACCAATTTATCTTAATTAATAAATCTGCCATAATTTCTCTTTTCTTCTCAAAATTACACAACTCTGTGAAACTATCCAAAATTGACCTGGTCAACTTTGATAATTCTAATTGATGATTAAATCAATTAATTGAGACTATCTAGATGATTTTATCCAAGGTACAATGGGAACCATGGGCCTATGAAATCAAGCTCCAATAAGTTATCATAAATCTAACAAATAAATTTACTAACTTATTAATTCATCGTGACTCCACTATAGACTTGGAATTGCACTCTTGAATTCATAGAACGCTCTATAACAAATATAGATACGCTATTAATTATCCATTGTTACAACCATAATTGTCACTCAATCATCTATAGACGGTCTACAATGAGATAGGACTAAAATACTGTTTTACCCCTCATTGTATTTTATCCTTAAAACACTTAGTTCCTTGTAAATGATATTTCAGTAAACTAATTTAATTACTGAAATGAGATCTCTATCATTTAACACCTTGAACCAAACTAAAAGGAAACCATCGTTTCACTTCTTCATCAGAAGCTATAGATGTTCATATCTATGATTAACACTCCCACTCAATTATACTACCGAGTTCCCAAGATGTAAGTATGGGCTAGTCCGTAGGGTAAGCTGGTAACGAACAAGTCAAAGAACTCAAATGATACAATCAGTTAGAATACTAACCACTCAGAATTGAGATTGAATTGACATATGGTCAACTATATGATATGACTAGAATAGATAATAACGGTATGTTTACTTATCTTATCAACTGTCAATATCGGTCCAGCCCGATGTAACAAATACATCCGATCTTATCTACTTTGCTAATGCTCTGGAAAGAACATAACACTATAATGTGTAAGTAGTTCATATCGTAGATTGGAAAGTCAGTGTAAATCCGGTGCACTGACTAATCTTAGGACTAACTTATTTTGAACATATAATCATATTTATAGTCCACTGTGATTACGTCACTATAAATAAGGTTATCTATATGCTCGGGATTTAATAGAAGTTTATATTAAACAAATAATCATGAAAATAAAACATGTGAGCAAAGTGATTGACCAAGTCAAAAAATGATTTCTATTCTTTTATTGATAATAAAATGAGATTACAAAGAATTTGGGTTTTAATTAGGGCATAAAACCCCAACACAAGCCTTCACCTTTTCCTGAATCTCGAAACCATTACTGCCTTCCCAACTTTCTTGCACAACCTGATGACACATAGGTTCTCTAATCCATGCATTTTTCGAATCTGAATCTAGCATGCCTCACCACTGAGATACGGTAGAAAGGATCCAAGAACAAAGGACTATGGTCAGGAGAGGTCTACTTAAGATTGAATAACTTAATTGAAACCAAAATTATCAACTAGCTTTGAGGTGCTAGTGGTCTGTCTAAACTCACCTCAACCCATCTGTCAGTGCCTCTACCCTTATCCCAAGTGAATTGATAACCAGATAAATTAATATCTATGAGAGCACAATCATGAATTACTTCTTGAAAACCTTCAACTAACCAATTCAGGTAGAGATTACCTCCGCGTTTGTCCTCTTGGCTTAGAATGTTATTGAAATCTCCAACCAAGCACCATGGAAGAGAGCAATCAGCATGAAGAGTACGAACAAGGTCCCACGTCCTCGTCCTTAGATTGCGACTAGGCTCCCATAAATTCCAGTCAACCGATACTCCATACTACCCTCATATTTTATCATCGGATCAATGTGATTTTGAGAAAAACCATGAATAGTTACTTCCTCCATTGTCTTCCACAACAGAGTTACACCACCGCTTATGCCTTGGGCTTCCACTACAAACACTCCATCAAATACCAATTGCCTCCTAACCACCTATAATCTATCTTTAGAACAAAGGGTTTCACAAAGAAGAATAAAATTGGGCCTCTTTTGCATGACAAGCTCTTTGAAGAACTAAATGGTCCATGTATTTCCAAGCCCACGACAGTTCCAACTTAATATACTCATAATGATTGGCGAGCCCCACTTCCAAGGCTCGCTAAAGACATGTTTTTTGGAGTTTCAATTCTCTCCTAGCCCAATTCCAACAAAGGCCCAATGACTTCTCCCTCAGTGGTACACCTCCTCTTTGGATCCATTACCACCAATTCATCAGTTTGAATATTTCCTTCCTTTTCACCAGAGTTGACTTTGTCTATCAACTCTTCATCAATACTCATGGGATTACCATTAACTTTCCCATGATTGTGGCTACTTGCCATATATGTTTAATTCCTAGTAAATGCATTCCCACGCACATGTAGAGTCCAAGAACTTTACTTAGCTAGTTAGATAGTAGTATAATAGTAATAGTAGTATTATTGTTATGGCTGTGGATTTATTGGTTCACACCGGAATTTATTTGGACACTCATAGTAACACTTGTAGATTTTCTAAGTTTAACCTATAGTCTAGGAATATTAATTTTAACCTAAGGTTTTATTAATATGACTGATATTGAGGGTAATATTTATTATATTATAAGGTTTAGATAAGACCCAATAAGATAAAAGCACATGTCATGTGTATGTTTAATAATGATTGAGTATTTTGAGTATTAAATTTATTAAGGTTAAAATTTGAATATCCTAGGGTCAGTCAGTAGCTTTGAAAACGTTAGAGGGCTTAGTCAAGGTTGTTTACTCAATTCAAATTAAGCTAAAAATGTGTAATTTCATGTTTAAATATTCAGCGTATGCCGATATATCACAGCTATAAGGGGCAATATATCGCAGCACGGAAAAAAAAAAAAACGTCGCACGATTGCCTCGGGCATACTAGCCCAGGCGATATATCGCCTACAAGGGGGGATATATTGCCTCCTTCACGGCATTTTGAAACTTTTTGAAAATGTTCTCCATTCAAATCTTCAACCTCTTGATAAGTCCAACATCTTTCTGAATGAGCCTTCAGCCTCTGCTGAACGATAATTCAAATATTTTTCACTTAAAAAGCCATTATTTTTATTCAAGTTAAATGAATATCTCTTCATTCCTAAACTCTATAAATAGGACCTAGTACCCAGCCATTTATTCATCTATTAAGCTAAGTTTAGAGGCTGCAAGTTGTTAGGTTAGTGTGAGAGTGTAAACACTTGGGTTGGGAATTATAAGCTTGATCATTATAAGCTTACCAAACACTTGGGAAGTAAGGTTTTATAGCATTTCAGTTCAAGGTTTAGATTCGCTATAGAAGCATTCAAAGTATTCCACACTCTAGTTCATTTGGTATTATTTTCTTTATGTTCTTGTAGTCTTCTACTCAGTATTCTAACCTTATTCCTTATTATTGGTTAGGAAATCTAAGAACTTACACATAAGTTTTTGGTAAGTATATTCTTAATGGTATAAGTTCTTCCATTCTTTTCATCTCATTCTCTTTAGTATACTCACTCTCCCATTTATGGTTTTTAGGAGTGTTCCAAAATCCCAAAATCTGTTCTCATATCCCGGTAATTTGGTAAGGAAAATAGGATAGGATTTACGTGTTATATGATTTTATATGTTATCTTATGATTTTATGTTATGTAATATGCTATGCTAAGTATGTTTGTAGACTTGGGCATATGACCTATACAACTAACAAGCCCCAAATAGATTATGGGCAAATGACTTGCTTAGCTAGCAAGCCCCACTAATCTAATGGGCAAATGACTTGTTTAGTTTATGGGACCCCAAGTAATAATGGCCATTATAGTATGTATGTGACATAAGTGTTATGATATGTTTTATGTTTCTTTATGAAATTTATGTATATGGTTTATGTGTTAGATTTTCCTTGCTGGGCATTAGGCTCACTCCTTTTTGTTTATATGTGCAGGAAAATAGCTTTAGTGGCGGGAAAGGTTCTTGGTAGTTTTGGGCATGTGTATTGAGGCGGAATGGATTCAAAGAGTTGAGAGTTTTGATTCGAGGATGAAGTCTTTACTTATGTTTTTATGTGTATTTTTCTGCACTTATTTATGTAATCTCTTTTAATTACAATTATGTTATGTTTTGATTTTAAAACAATGGGATCCCATATCCTAACTTAAATTTTATGTAAGTTTAACCTTTATTTTTACAAGTTTTTTTTAATAAAGTTATGATCTTTTCACTTGTAAGTTTTATTAAGGATTAGGGTCTATGTGTAGTTTTCATTAATGGTCCAAAGTCTAGAGTAGTTGGGTCATTACAGCACAGGAGCCACTGGAGGTTGGTCTGCAGCACCGATCCTTAGCCACCGTGAGCCAATAAACTAGTTGTGATGATGTGGTTGGGCACTCATCCATGCCCCATATGGTTTCTCTACCTCCTCCAATGGCCGCTCAAAAAACTGCTCACAATACTTCTCAGAATGGCAAATGATACCACAAATGAAGCAGAAAGTTGGGGCTCTCTCATATCTAAATGTTACCCAGAACCATTCACCACCACTCTTGCGGATCTTCATTGTAACGCCCTACTTCCTTAGAGCCGTTACTAAGTGAGTTTTAAACGTGCACTTAACTCGCTAATCGAGGTTTTAGGTCAAAAGTGTAACTAAATCATAAACAGTGAAATAAACTTTGAAAATAATTCCATTTACTATAAATCATCGAGTTTTTGACACTTGGGATCCTAAGATACTGTTTAGAAATATTTACAACATATAATTACAAGTCAAGTCGACTAGAAGACAAAATCTAAGTTTTAATACAACCATCTCCCAAAACCACTGGCTGTGGCAGCCAGGCAGGCCAAACATGTACGCGCCGCTTCACGCTCTCCATACTCATGGTTGGTTGACTTTCCCCTTGCCCTTGCCTGCACCACAGAGCACCCGTGAGCCGAATCCCAGCAAGAAAACCCCTCACAAGCAGATAACATATGCATAACAAACACTTATCAGTTAAACAGGCCATCAATAGGCTAAACACATACAGCCATGCCGTCCCAGGCGCTTTACCATGCCTTGGGTTCGCGGTCCACACTGTGAGGATATCCCAGGTATCCTTTAGGGTCTCGCCCTGGCAGCTCGCACTCCACGTGCCTAACGCCGTTTCTGGTCCCTTACCGTTTCTGGCCTTGCCGACCTCGGCCTGCACCGTTTCTGGCTCTTGCCGAACATTTACACATATGCATACATAGCATAATAAAGAAAATACTAATTATGAACAAATCAATCAAAGGGGCTACGTCCTGCAACACAGACATATAGGGCTCAGCCCTACATACAAGGTCTGTGGAAGATAGTGGTTTTCTTACCTGTGTCTCAAGCTCCTTAAGCACCGAAGTCACGGGCACGGTCCTCTATCCTGAGCCTCTTCAACAAAACCTAGTCACAACACATATAAAACACTCTTTAATACTAACCAATCCAAAACCATTTCCCGAGACCAATCCCGTACTCTCGAGACCTCCAATTTCCCAAAACAAAGTAGCGGAAACAACCCCCGAGCCCCCTAGGCAAAAACCCAAAAATGGAAATTTTCCCCTGCCCAAAAATGGCCTAGCGCCGCAGTGCCCTCCAATGAGGGCCGCGACGCCCAGAATGGCCCACGCCCCTGCTGTAGCCTAGCGCTGCGGCGCCCCTTCGCGAACCCAGAATTATGGGTTTTGCCATGCGTTGTTCCCAAGCCAAATCACTTCCAATTCAACCCAAACACATACCCAAACCCCAAAACCAATTTGAAACCTCAAATGAACCATCTAACATCCTAAAAACACCAACAACAAGGTCCAACACACAATCACACCCAAAATCCACACTTTGGTTTCAAATTCCAGAAACTTAAATCATAGCTTTTAAAACTTAAACCAAGGCTTGAAAAATGTAAACCATGATTCTAAATCCTTAAACCACATCAGATACGAAAATTCAAAGATGTTTAAAACTCTTACCTCAATCAATAATTCAGCTTGAATTCTCTCCAATCCCAGCTTTGAGCAAATTCCTCCTGATTACCCAAACTGAATTCCTTACAAAACCAGCCACAACTATCTTTAAATTTCCACACTTACTTTCTAGAAATTAAGCTTAAACTTAAACAAAAACAGAGACAAATCCTTACCTCAGAAAAGTCTTGGTCTATGATCAAGTTTAATTGCCTCCAACCACTTAATTCTCCTCCTAGGTCTTTCAAATTTTAGCTCCCTTCTTCCTTTCCTTTCTTTCTAGTTTTCTCCTTAAGCTTCCAGCCAAAACAGAATATGCCTAAGTGTTAAAACGTGAATAACATTTCCCTCATCTGAAGTTATCTATATCCTACCAAAAGACCATTTTACCCCTCCATGTAATTCCCTGCCTAACTAAACCTCAAGGGCATTTTTGCCATTTCACCTTTCCTACAATTCTACCATTTTTCTCACCTAAAATTGTTACTCTCAATAGTTACCAATGGTCACTCAAGTTACTCAATCACCATTAACCATTAACTCACAAACTCAAATTATAAAATTCCCAAAATACCCCTAGGCTCCTCCCGAGCCGAGTATTTAATCCCGTTGTGACTTTTATACTAATTAGCTCCCAAGGACCGTTCCGGCACTTGCATCACAACAATATCACCACTCACACGTGGTATTAATCATATAACATAATTATTACATTTATGCCCTTAGCGGGATGAAAATTACCAATTTACCCGTAACAACCAAATGGGGCACACATGCATATTTATTTCGCCTAAACATGCATTCTAACCACATATTCATTAAATTCACATAAATTAATACAGTATAGCAGTTATTTCCCTCCCGGCACATTAATCAAGGCCCCAAGCTTTATTAGCAAATTTGGGTCGTTACATTCATCCTCCTTGTTAAAGGATTATCCATATTGATAGTGATCCTTATACGCAAATACTCACGCCATACTCCAACAAAATTGTTCGGATCCGATTCAATGAATACACCAATGTTGTTCCCCACATCCTTCTTTCAGACATGAAACCTGGTTGCATATCAAAATCTTGAACCCAGATATCAAGTTGATTCAGTAGTACATCTCTCAGATTATCCCCATTTTGCAATCTAGCAAAGATTAACTGTTTTCGATTAAAGGTCCAAGGGCTACCTTCCACCACTATTTTAACATCAACCTCATGGTAAAACTGAAACAGGTGCAAGTTATGTTGCAATTCCTTGACATACATTGCACACCCTGGGCGCCATAACGCTGCCAATTGGTGTTGTATAATGAGAAAATCGATCACCCCTTCAGTAAAAAAATTTCCAACCAGACACCATCGTGCATCAATATCTTCTTCCACTGCCGCATTATCATACGATAAACCTTTGATCTCCTCATCTTCCAGGCTGATAAACACATACCTTGATTCCAGATCTTGTAGATGAGAACTACTAGATGCCATAGTATCTTTTACCAAGGAAACAAAACCAATACAAAACAAACCAAAAAACACAAAGGCCAACTTATCACGCTAACTTACTTATTCGATAGCATACCATGTCAAAGGACAAGACGCAAAAAAAAACCTTGGTTTAGGGAAAAGAGTGATTTGAATGCAATTGACTCCTAAACTCCCAAAGCCAACTATTTTTATAATAAAAAAAATAGAATGAATCACTTTTAAAAAAAATAAGTTATTGTATCATCTATTTATATATTTACTAATTAACTTATAAGCTAAAAGCATCTTAGGTGAAAAAGAGCCTATACATTCTTCCATTTATTTGTCCGTCTATACTTTTTTCTTTTTTTCCTTTTTGTCTTTTTATTGACAATTATCTTTTGTTATCCATCAGGATAAAAACAAAGTTATAAATTTTATTATTTAATTAATAAATAAGACTTTATCTTTTTTTTTTCTTTTGACAAAAGACTAGTTGAGACCTTCTCTATATAAAATTGTAAGACTATAATTTAGGTTGGTAGCCATAATTATAATTTATATTCTCGTTGATCTATCTTTTATCGTTCACTTATTCAACTCCTCTGAGTAATCTAAATAATAATAATAATAAAAAAGTAAACCAAATACTAACTAATCAAATTAAACAAGTATAGCTATCCAATCATATCAAAATTTCTTTTTTAGGAAAAATAATAAAACAGCAAGAAATTGAATTAAAGTATAGTATCTTCGATTAGTTTATTTTGTGGAGAAATAAGCTGGCCTTACAAAGCAAATCACATTACATTAAAAAAAAAAATGGTCCACGTCAGTGACACCTGGCAACAACAATTTTCAGGTACGAGTTATTTGATCTCCACCCAACCCATGTTACCGTTACAAAAAATGCTCCTATCTTCTCTCCCTCTCTAACCCCAAAATCCAATTTCTCATCCTCATCGCAAACCAAAAAAATTAGGGCAAAGGATTGCGGAGAAGAGAAGAACCCAAAATCTGATTCTTCTCCTTTCTGCAAATTCCTTTTCCCCAAGCTCCCCGGGCCACGAAGATGCCATCGGATCTAAGCATGGACGTCGTTTCACCGCGAGAGATGGACCTCAACGAAGACGTTTCGGAGCTGTTGTATACGAAGAGAGGTTGCTGTTTTTGGATCCCTTGCTTCAGCACCGATCGATCATCGTCCGATTCCGCCGGATCGGTGTGGTGGCAGCGGATGCGGCCTGTTGAGAATGACGATCCCTGGTGGAGCCGTAGCTGGAAGAAGGTCCGTGAGTGGTCGGAGCTCGTCGCCGGCCCGAAGTGGAAGACCTTCATTCGCCGGTTCAACAAGAACCGTCCATTCGGCCACAACCACAAGCAGGTCGGTAAATTCAACTACGACGAGTTTAATTACGCTCTCAATTTCGACGAAGGCCCTGGGCAGAATGGTCATTTCGATGACGAAGATCTTTTGCACCGAGATTTCTCGAGCCGGTTCGCTTCAGTACCGCCTTCGGCTAAGTCGTCGATGGATTTGGGGAAGGATGGACCGTCGTTCACGTGAGTTGCGGTTCACTCATTGGGTTAGCTCTGGTTGGGCCTTCACGTGGGCTTAGCTGGGCCGCGGCGAATTGCAGCGCCGAGTTTCGCGGGAGCTGTGATCCGTAGCGCAATAAGCGGCGACCGGTCGACTATTGAGCTTTTTTTTTTGTCTGATGACGTGGGCGGATGGATGGTTGATTGGTAGTGGGGACGACCTTAAGGATTTTTTTTTCTTTTATTTCGATTTTTTTTGGGGGGGAAATTATTAATTTTTTTTTACACGAATGAAAATAAAAAGAAGAAAAGAAATAAAGAAATCATAGATTTTTTATTTGTGGTTGTGTGATAAATTATATTAATAGTAATTGTAAAATAATATGTGTTTATGTTCGAGCGGAAAACAATTAAAATAAAAGTTGCGTGGTTAGTTGCCTAATGTTCTTAACTTCTTATAGTTTGTTCTATTTTTAATATTTTATTTACAATAACAATAATAATTCACACATTTGTAGCTAAAAAAAATTGTGTGGTGTCGCAATAAAAACACAAACACAGCTTATTCTCATTTACAGACTATTTATTAATTAATTTATTTAGACTATAAATTTAAGTTATATTTAAGAGAACACAAATTTCTATGATAAATAAGATTTGTCAAAAATTAGATATGTATTGCTACAAAAAGAAATAGACATGGATTTTAATTCTCATTTGATTTTACCCCCAAAAAATCTCATATTATTTATAAAAATTACTCCTTATCTTTTATTCACAAAAAATAACTAAATTTCATACCTAGCTTAAAATATTGTCATATCGAATTTTAACTTATTTATACACTCAATTTTTTTTTTTTTTAATAAATAAATTACATCTCCCACTGTCCTACATTATTTTTTTCATCATAAACTTGAAATACTCTTGGTAACTTCTGAGGCCATTTCTCTTCCTCATTCCCTGAGTCTAGTATCTTTCTTCATTGCCATGAGATTATTTCTCTCCTCATCATTCTCTCTCGGTTAGATACCTTCCTCCATTGCTGACAAGATTTTTCTCCCTCTTTCTTTCTCATTTTGGTACTGTTGGGCCCAAAATATTCGACTCAAAGTTCTTTCCTCATTTACCGAATGTTCAAAACGGATCGTTTTGGTCTGCAGAAGCTCCGAAGGCAGAAGCCGCGGGTCAAAGGCGGTCTGCGCTTCTGACTTCCGAATACATAATTTAAAATCAGCATGTTTTGGAGGGAAATCCGGTTATCTTTCCTCCATCAATCAAGGGTTTGCTTGAACCAACTAACCACTTGACATTTTTGTTCTATAAATATGAGATTCTTATTCAAACAAAGGGATCGAACTTTTTACTGACTTAGGCATCGAAGTGTCTTTCTTGCAGGTATCCCCGACGAGTTATAGATGATCTTCATCACCGAAACAATGTCAGAGCGTCATCTACCGTTGGATCATACCCCCAAATATAGAAAGACAAATTTGTTGCTTCAACAATTGGCGCCGTCTGTGGGAATCGCCGAACGTTTTGGCCTTAGCGACAT
Organism: Humulus lupulus; assembly: GCF_963169125.1. Lineage (NCBI taxonomy): Eukaryota > Viridiplantae > Streptophyta > Magnoliopsida > Rosales > Cannabaceae > Humulus > Humulus lupulus. The sequence goes on along the minus strand of NC_084794.1, from coordinate 82,052,437 downwards.
CGTCGAATCAAGAAATCAAGAACGCTCTTTTTTGCAACCAAGATCTTCTCAAACCTTGGCGCCATGCCGCCAAAGGGCAACGGAGTGTCGGGTCTAGTCACCCAGGTCATCCCACCAGTGGACGTGAGCGACCAAATTGACAGGATGTGTCGCCTGCTGGAAGCTAGCTAGTAGAGATCCGACGAAGCAATTAAAACGTTGACTGAAGCTCAGGCTAGGCTCGAAGCTGAGATTGCTGAGTTGCGCAAATTCACCGACGCCACACGCAGCACCCAAGGCAACAGCAAACTCGACTCTAAAAGACCCGAAGTTCCAATCGACTGCATCAGTTCCCCTCAACAAACTACGCACCTCGGTAGCGAAGGATCCCAGGGTTTCCCACCACCCTCCCCAACCCATCTTTGTCTTGGGGCCGAAGAATGATGAGGCCCGCTTTGTGACACACATGTGCGGACCGGAGCAAAGCCCACCCGGTCAACTCAGCCGACCGCCGAAGTCAGCCCCTAACAAATCGCACAACGAGCCGCGCATGACTCACCCGCTGAGGACCATGCTCCCTCGATCCGGTTCTTAGACAGTTGGAAAGAAGAGATGATGAGGGAAATGATGCAGAAGTTCTCAAAAGGAAGGTCCGTTCACGCAACTGAGCATATGGATCTGGTGCTAAGAACCACTGAGAAGTCCCCCTTCTCAGAATGGATTCAGAACGAGCCTAAACCCCGAGACTTCGTCATCCCTTCCCTTCCTGGATTTAATGGAAAGGGAGATCTGTTAAACCATCTGTTCCAATTTCAGCAGAAAATGGCACTAGAAGCCAACAACGAAGCCATTCAATGCAAGGTCTTTTCAACGACTTTCTATGGTCCAGCTCTGCTGTGGTTCCGACAATTAAAGCCCGGATCCGTCAACAGTTTTAGTGACCTCCGGCGCACTTTTCTACAACAATATAGCGCGAACCGTGAGGCACCAAGAACAATGGCAGACCTCTATCGGATCGAGCAAGGGGAAAATGAACATCCGAAGGCATATCTACAACGTTTCATTAACCTCGTGCATCAGATCCATGACGTCGACCCGGTTACCACGGCCAATATCTTCGTGAAAAGCTTGCAGGTGGGATCTCTCTTGCACGAAAATCTCACCATGACACCGCCTTATGACATGGCTGAGGTCCAGACCCGAGCCGAGGGCGTCTTCAGGGTCCTAGAATTTTGAGAGCGTGCACAGAAGAAATCCGCACTTATCTCCGCTCCACCAGCAAATAACCCTCCGCCACTTGCTAGAGATGACAAGAGGAAGAGACACCAGACATACCACACAAAGGAAGGGAAGACGCCAAGACAGTACCGAGGGTCAGCGCGATACCCTTCCTTCGAATACACCGTCCCACAGGAAGTCATTTACGAAGAAAATAAAGACAAACCTATCTGGCGTGAGCCGTATAAGATTACCACTCCTCCAGACAGAAGGGATAAAAACAGATATTGTCTCTTCCATAAAGATCACGGTCATACGATCACAGAATGGCACAACCTGAACAATCAAATCCAGGCCCTCATGAGAAGTGGGAGGCTAACCCAGTATATTAAGGAGGCAAGCAGACCCGACACCTCGCAGCATAATCCTGCTTTTGCCCCAGCACCACAAGCAGCAGACCCCGTGCGCACAGCCTTTGCAAGCCCACAAGAGCCTCTTAAGCAAGACCCTCGTGGCTGCTTCGGACGTGAGGCCGAGGCTGCTGGGGCGCGAGCCTGGGCACGCGAGGCCATCTTGCGGGGCATGGTTTTGAGCATGCGAGGCCTGCCAACGAGATTTCCCCCTGGGTACACGAGGCTCCCTTATGCGTCACACATCTAGGCACGGGAGGACACCTCGCGAGGCACAGTCTTCAGCATGCGAGGCCGTTGTGAGAGGGTCGCGCCCCGAGCGTCTCGTGGCTCAAGCATGCATGTAGGCCTTTAAGGGACCTTAACACACGACTTGGTTCTTTTATGGGCGTAGAATATTGAGCGTCCACACTTGCCCCCCAGTATAGGAGAGGACCTTTAGGTGCTCTTGTAGACTATTCACCTTGATTCTTATAAATAGGCCTTCATGCATGGCCTAATATTTTTACCTTACTTCCTTGGCTTAGTGGTTTGGAGAACCTTTCCTTTTTCAAGAGGTAAGGGGTCCAATCCCTCACAACCTCACTTTTGCCATAGCTTCCTTTATTTTATTTTTTCATTTCATTTTCATCATTTTTTTTTTACATATGAGCTAATTTTTTGGGGTATCTATTTGGTGGCTAACACATCTTTCTGGTCTATTCTTGCAGACGCGTACCTTCGACCCTTTGGTGCTTTTTGGCCCTCGACCTCCATTCGACCTCGACAACACTCCATCTTATCTGCTTGAGGTATATATATTTTTTTACATTCATCGGGTCCAAATTAGCATTACTCGGGATGGGATACCTTAGCCTGAGCTTGTAGTGAGTTTGACCATATGCATGCCCCTCTTTTTTATACCCTGTAGTGGGCCATTTAGGACGTTTGCATCTGGAGATATTAAGCCTATTCCTTTGTGTTTTGTATCCATCCCCTCATTTATACGTGAACCCCTTTTCGCTTTCGGGACGAGGTTTCATGGCCAGTGACGGCCCGTCCGACATACCCCCGGGGGCTGAGTTTATTGACCTGTCCTCAGACTCAGAGTCCCCTGAGGGCAACCCTCACTAGGACTATGACTCCTTAAGGCAGGCCCACATCCACCACATTGAGTACATGGCTGAACTTAGGGGTAAAATTTGGGTGGTGGAGAGTGAAATTGACTCGGTGTCGAGAGGAGACGGAGCACTTCCCCCCCCCCCCCCCCCCCAGACCTTAGTGACCATGTAGCGAGCCTTAGGGTGAACCTTTTTGAATTGCAGTGGGAGTTAGAGTTTATGGAGGGACACCTTCCGCCCGAACCTCCCAACCCATCCTCGCCTGATGACGGTCATGGGGCTGCTACCGCTTCTCCTCAGCCCTAGTCTCAGTTTTTCCTAGCTCAGCGCTTCCCCCGCCGCTCCCTTGATGGAAAACTCTTGCTAGGAAGAAAAAATGGAGGGTCAAGTGCTCTGTCTCTTCCTCACATTTTTCTTTTGGTTTTGCAGATATGTCGAAGGCACATTGACAGGTATCTATCCAGGAACAGGACGACACTCCTTTACTGGCGTTCGAGCTGGTGTCGCATGTGTTCACGAATAAATTGAAGGAAATTGTGAAGCACTATCGTGTTCCCCCAGAATACGCCTTATATGCTCCTCAGGAGGCATGCCGGGCCGACCGCCCTAGGAAGGGTCTTGTGGCTTTGAGCGAACACATTTTGAAGGCGGGTGGCACCATTCCCTTGCACCTGTTTTTCGTAGCGGTCCTTAACTACTTCGACCTGGCCCCCCTTCAGCTGTCGCCCAAAAGTTGGTTGACCCTAAGTTGCCTTTTTGTGGCGTTCAAGGAACTGGCTAAACGCGCTCCTACGACGCAAGAGGTGCACTTCCTGTACTACCTCATGGCATCCCCCAAGTCCAAGGGCTTCTACTACCTGCAAAAGGCCAATAACGAGCTCCCCTTGATAGATGGCTCAGTGTCCAATACGGGGTCTTGGAAGCAAGAATTTTTCTTCGTAAAGGGCTCTCTCTCTGTCCGTGAACACTTCCGCGCCACCCCCAGTAAGTACCCTGGTCCTTCTTTTCTTCTTATTAGAACTTACTGTTTTGTACTCACGCTTGCACTGACACTGGCGTGGATCTTGCAGAGCAGTTTGCGGTTCCTTCGGTCATTAGGTCGGAGGCGGAGGCCGTGAATGACCTCATTAATGCTGACTCCACCATGAAGAAGGCGGCATTCTTATTCACCTTGGCAAATCTCAACCACCACCAGTTGTCCCCGGTCTCAGACCCCAAGCTCCTGTGGTCGATTCCTGGGTCTAAGAAGACAATGGCTGCGCCGGCCGAGCCTTTCCCAAACAAAGGTGAGGCTGAGGAGGAGCCGGGGGAAGCCCCCCTTGAATGCGAGGGACCTCACCAGCGATCCTTGTCCCCCGGGGAATGCCCCCCTTATGAACCCTATGACCAGGGCATGGCCTTCCAAACTCAAGATCAGCATGTCGCACCGGGGTGTTATGTATCCCCTAGCCCTGAGGGCTACGACGCCTTCCCTCAGGCTCCTCTCGACCCTGGGTCATCAGGGGGTTATTACACCGACCTTGCGGAGCCCCCCTCTGATTTACCAGAGCCTCAGTTTTCCACTTTCATCGCGCCCTCTCCCGCTTCGGCAAGCGGGTCGTCTGTCCTCATCTAGCCAGGAGCCCTTGGTACGGATGGGGAGCCCTCGGTGACTCGGATGGCGATGTCTTATGGACAGCGATACAGCCAACTTGCCTCGAGCCTCCCTGTATCCGACTGGAATGGCCTTGGGAACGTGACTCAGTCGGACCTTGGGGAGAACCTAAGGCGCTCCATGACTTGGGTGAGTCCCCGCACCTCGCGTCGGCCATATTATGTATAGGTGTTTATGCATATATATTTTTTTGTTTTTGTCACTTATTGTTGTTGTTGTTGTTAACTTTCTTGTGCAGGCTTATACTGTGGCCTTGCAGTTTGCCGACTCGGCTGGCCATCTCTCCGTGTCGTGCGCCGAGAGGGACCGTCTTGCAGCACGAGTTCAAGAGCTCGAGAAGGAGCTTAATGAAACCCAGGCTAAGTTGTCAAGGGTCCGAACCAAATTTTCCAACTTGTTACTAAAGAGGAAGGAAGTAAGGGCCAATACCCAAGGGCTACAGGACAAGGTTACCAGCTTGGAGCGTGAACTCCAGGAGGCCAAGGCCATCGCGGCCGCGTCACAGTAGAGAGTTACTCAGCTGGAGGCCGAATTCGAGGCCCTCAAGGCCGAACTTCAGTCGTCGCAGGAGAGAAATGCTTCCTTGGAAGCGGAGAAGGCTACCACCGAGCGCAGGTCCATAGACCGTGCTCTTTACAACGTGTGGAGGCAGGATACTAATTTCGATTTCTCTTATTTTGGTGAGCATGTCGTCGCTCGAGTGGCCATGTGGAGTGCCCGCGACAGGAGGCCCTGAAGTGGTTATTTCATAACATTTTCCAGCTAGCCCTCCCTGGGTGTATGCTCTCTTCCTTTTTTTTTTGTACTTTGGGCCTTTGTAATATGACTGTCATTACTATTTTTCTTTGGTAAGTCTTGTACTGTCTTCAAAACTTTCTCTTTCAATGTATATATACATGTGTTGTATTTATCTTTTATTCTACTGCATTTGAGGTCCTTTTGAGCCTATATGATGGGGTTTGGTCGGTTCCCCTCTTTTATTCACTAAGCTGGAGGTCCTTTGGAACCCATGTGAGAGGATTCACTGGGACCCCTTTTGGTGCCTCTTGATTACTTTTATAAGGATATTTTGACCCCTTGGGTCTTAACTATCCTTTTATATATTCTTGTGCGCGTTTATTATTTGTTGCGAGAAGCGTCCTTCTCGTTGTTATTTATAGTACTATTTTTGCAAGGGTCTCTTTTAGGACCCTTTTTGGCTAGACGACTTGGTGGCCGCACTAGACTTATTATTGTCGTTACCATCTTTTTTTTTTGTACGTCCCTATGGCCTCCTTGGTGTTCACAAGGGTAGCTAATCCTTGTGATTCCAGGGGATGCCTTGTAAGGACTTCGTTTAAGACCCTGGTATAGGGGGTCCCTCTGGGATCCCCCATTAAAGGGTTCCATTTTTTTAGGGTCACTTCCTCCTGATGGAGGGCCCTTTTTAGGATCCTCCTAGTGCGTAGGGTCGTTTTTAGGGTCCTCCTGACAGGGGGTCGTTTTTAGGGTCCTCCTGGTAGAGGGTCCCTTTTAGGGGCCTCCTTTTTAGGAGGGCAAGGGGTCCTTTTTAGGATCCTCTGTTTTAGGGGGGCAAGGGGTCCTTTTTAGGTTCCCCCTGTCAGTTGCATGTTTTCGCCTCCTGTCCTGCCCCCCAAGTGCTTGGTGAAATTTATTTCAGCAGGCACTTTGGCTGATGCCCGCGTAGCGAAGAAAAGTACATACGAAGTTGCAAACCGTTTCATTCATAAAATTCTGGCTACAGGGATACATATGAGATTTTCATAGAAAATAAAATAAAAAAGACTCACACCTACTCAGGAGGTTATCAAAGTAACCTCTTTGATTCTTCTCTATCATACTAAGATAGCGTGCAACACTTGTCCTTTTAGCACTGGGCACGGGCGCCTTACTGGTAGTACTTCCTAAGGTGCTCCGCGTTCCATGCTCGAGGTATGATGGTGCGCACCAGCTTATAGGTGTTCGAGGGTATGCACTGAGCAACCTGGTAGGGCCCCGCCCAGTTCGCCCCCAGCATTCCTGCTCCTGGGTCTCGCGTGTTAGGGAGTACCTTCCTCAGCACCAAGTCGCCAACTCTGAAAGTTCTCTCTCGCACCCTCGAATTGTAGTACCTTGCGGCGTGCTGTTGGTATACTGCCACCCTCACTCGTGCCTTTTCTCTCTTCTCTTCAAGCATGTCTAGGCTCTCGGCCAGAGCTACGCGGGTGGCCTCGTTTCCATACGCCTGTACCCTGAGGGACTCAACCTGCATCTCAACTGGGAGTACGGCTTTGCATCCGTAGGCCAAGGAGAATGGGGACTCCCCAGTAGTCGTGCGTGGGGTGGTTCTGTAAGCCCACAACACATTTGGTAGCTCCTCTACCCAGGCTCCCTTCATCTTTTCTAGCTCTGCCTTCAGTTCTTCCTAAGGACCCTGTTTATGGCGTCCACCTGTCCATTGGCCTGCGGGTGTACGACTGCGGAGAAACTTCTCCTTATGCCCCTTCCCCTACAATACTCCTCGAAAGCTCCCCCCTCGAACTGGGTACCGTTGTTAGAAATAATTTTGTAGGGTACTCCATATCTACAAACAATGAATTTGTTGACGAAAGAGGTGATGTGCTTGGCTGTTATCTTCACGAGGGGTTCTGCTTCTACCCACTTAGTGAAGTAGTCCACTGCTACCACCGCGTATTTCGCTCCACCCCTGCCTGCAGGAAGAGCGCCGATCAAGTCTATCCCCCAGATAGCGAAGGGCCAGGGGCTGGTCATGCTGGTCAGTTCACTTGGGGGTTTCCGAGGGTAGTTGGCGTGCCTCTGACATTTGTCACATTTCGTGGCAAAGTCATGTGCATCTTTCTCCATGGAGGGCCAGTAGTATCCTTGTCTCATGGCCTTCCTAGCTGTGGAGGGTCCGCTCTTGTGGTTGCCACACTCTCCCTCGTGTATCTCATGCAACACTTTCAATGCCTCCTCCCCTTCTACCAAGGTGTATCTAGCGGCCTTGTACACCAACCTCCGGGACTCATTTTTGTCAACAGGCAGGGTTCCTTCTTCCAGGTATCTCTTAATCGGTTCGATCCATGACTCCTTCGGGGCACTAATCATATGCACGTTCGTGTTCCCGATGCTGGGTTTGGGCAAGTACTCCATGAGTATCGACTCCAAGACATCACCGTCCCTGGTGGAAGCCAGCTTTGCGAGTGCATCAGCATGGGAATTCCTTTCTCTGGGGATTTGCTCTATGCTATATGCCACTAACCGTCCCAGATAGCCCTTCACCCTTTCCAAGTAGGCTGCCATCTTGGGTCCCCTCGCCTGGTATTCCCCCTTTACTTGGTACACCACCAATTGAGAGTCGCTAAAGATACGAAGGCGCGTCACTCTCAGCTCCTGGGCCAAACGCAAGCCAGCCAAGAGCGCCTCGTACTCCGCCTCGTTATTGGAGGCTTCAAACCCGAACCGGATCGCGCAATACATGTTGTGTCCCTCGGGCCCTGTCATCATGATGCCCGCTCCGGATCCTCCTTCATTGGACGCCCCATCAACATGCAAACTCCATTCCTCTAGACCCCCTCGCTCTTCCTCTATAACAGGCTGCTCCCCTTCTTCACTTCTTCCTCCATTCGGCTGATGGGTGAACTCTAATACAAAGTCTGCCAACACCTGTCCATTGATGGAAGCTCTTGCGTTATACACAATATCAAATTGACTCAACTTGATCGACCATTTCATCAGCTTCCCTGATGTCTCAGGTTTATGCAAGACCTGTCTCAAGGGACTATCTGTCAGGACTTCAATCGCATGCGCATGGAAGTAGGGCCTCAACTTCCTCGAGGCCACTACTAACGCATAGGCCAACTTTTCAATCTCTGGTTAACGGTTCTCCGTGTCCACCAGACGCTTGCTGATATAGTACACGGGTTGTTGCTGCTTCTTCTCCCCTTTAACCAAGGCTGCGCTTATGGCATGCTCAGACACTGCCAAGTACAGGTATAGCCTCTCGCCCTTCTCAGGTTTCGCCAATAGGGGTGGCTTCCCCAAGTGCTCCTTCAGCTTGACAAATGCCTCTTTGCATTTTTCATCCCAAGTAAACTTTTTGCTCCCTTTGAGGATGTCAAAGAAGGGGAGGCACTTATCGGTGGACCTCGAATTAAATCTATTAAGGGTCGCCACCCTTCCCGTTAAGCATTGCACTTCCTTCTTGTTCTTTGGCGGGCTCATATCTATTAGGGCCTTTATCTTATCAGGATTGGCCTCGATGCCTCTGGAATTGACCATGAAGCCCAAGAATTTTCCTAAGGATACACCGAAGGTGCACTTAACGGGATTCAACTTCATTCGGTATTTCCTAAGTGTGTCGAACATCTCACCAAGGTCCTTGTTGAGCTCTGTTGCATTCTTGGTCTTCATTAACATATCATCCACATACACCTCCATGTTCCTCCCTATCTGGTTAGCGAACATCTTATTCACCAACCTCTGATAATTGGCACCCGCGTTCTTCAACCCGAAGGGCATCACCTTGTAATAGTAGAGCCCTTTATCTGTAATGAATGACGTGTGCTCTTCATCAGCTGGGTTCATTGGGATCTGGTTGTACCCCGAGTAGGCGTCCATGAAACTCAGTAATTCATGTCCTACCGTCGCGTCTACTAGCTGATCTATCCTTGGGAGTGGGAAGCTGTCCTTAGGACAAGCTTTATTCAGGTTCGAGAAATCGACGCAGGTCCTCCATTTCCCATGTGGCTTCGGAACGAGTACTGGGTCTGACACCCACATAGGGTAAAAAGACTCACGGATGAACCCGTTGGCCTTCAGCTTGTCAACCTCCTCCTTTAATGCTGTGTACCTTTCTGGGTCTAACGCCCGCCTCTTCTGCCTAACGGGCCTCGCTTCTGGGGAGATATTCAAATGGTGGCACATCACACCGGGGTCTATACCCACCATATCCTCATGACTCCATGCGAATACATCTAGATTATCCTTCAAAAACCTTATCAACTCCTCCTTCACGTCATTTTGCAGGCTTCTCCCTATCTTCAATTTTCTTAACGGTTCCTCCGTCACTGTAACCTCCTCTACTTCCTCCACTGGTTCTTCTCTTGACTCCTCCACGACTCGAGGGTCCAGCTCCTACGGACCCCCCGCGGGCACACATAGCTCCTCATGTATCACCATAGCCATTGGTTCCCGTGGTTTCACAGGCGCACAGAGTGAAGTATTGTAGCACTCCCTTGCCTCTTTCTGTTCTCCCTTCATACTAGCGACCCCTCCTGGGGTTGGGAACTTGACAACCAGGTGATATATTGAAGTTATGGCTTTCAATTCTCTTAGGGATGGTCTCCCCAATACCGCATTGAAAGCTAATGCACAATCTACTACGACAAAGTTAGCCATGACTGTAGTCTGCCGGGGTTGCTCCCCCATGGTGAGTGCCCATTCGATCATCCCTAGGGGTTGCACTGAGTCCCCCGTGAATCCGTATAGGGATGATTGGCAGGGCTTCAGATGACAAATGCCCAGTCCCATCTTTTCCAAGGCAGGGCGATTAGGATGTCCACCGAGCTCCCGTTGTCCACTAGGACTCAATGCACTCGCATATTTGCCAACTGAACTGTCAACACCAGCGGATCATTGTGGGGAAAGTGTACCCCCCGCGCATCCTCCTCAGTGAATGTTATCGAGTCATTTTCCCCCTTGAAACTTTTTGGGGGTCGCTGTTCCAAACTCATGACGCAGGGGGGCGGACTTCGCCGAGCCTCTCTTGCATATCTATCTCGCCCCTTCCGAGAGTCCCCCCCAAATCCTGGACCTCCGAAAATGGTTCAGACCTCCCCCTGTATTTCTGGGGCTCGCCCTTGTGCCTGGGGTGCCACAGGCTCGTCCTCTGGCTTTGGCCTTTCTCTCCTGACATAACGGCCCAGGTGTCCCCAGCGGATGAGCTCCTCAATTTCTTCCTTCAAATGGATACAGTCTGCCATGATGTGACCGATATCCTTGTGGTACTGGCAGTGTCTACTGGGGTCCCTTTTGGACCGATCCTTTCTCATGGTGGGGGCTTTTTTAAGGGAACTTGATCTTCGTTGGTGAGGTAAATATGCTCCCTGGTATCTGTGAGGTTCGTATAGTAAGTATAAGCCGCTTGCCTATGATCATTCCCTCGTTTGGTTTTCCTCTGCTGGTCATCTCTTGACCCATCGTACGCCCTTTTCTTCTTTGTTACATTCGACCCGTCGTTAGCTGGGGGCTTCCCGTGGAGCTCCTCCTTTCCTGCCTTTAAGTTTGCGTGGCCATCCTCCACACGGATGTACTTCTGCACTCTCTCGTAGAAGTCATCTAAGTCGGTGACTTCCCTCTTCAACATGTTGTCCCACAACTTGCTTCCTCGGAGCACTTCGGCTGTAATAGCCATTTTTAACTCTCGGCGAGTTAGGCTCCCCACTTTCGTGGCCTCCATATTGAACCAGTGAATGTAGCTCTTCAGGCTCTCATTCTCCCCTTGCTTCACGTTGGCTAGGCTGGTACCTGGCATCGTGTAATCCCGCACGGCATGGTGCTGTTGGAGGAATTCGTTAGAAAACTGCTGCCAGGACCTGATGGACCCCGGCCTTAATCTTTTGAACCATTTGTAGGCGGGTCCTTTCAAAGTGACAGCGAAGTAGTGGCATCTGGCACCGCTTCCAATCCCTCTCAGTTTCATCAGATCGTTAAACGCATCCAGGTGGTACTTTGGATCTGTGTTCCCTTCGTAGAGGGTCATATTGGGTTCCTTAAAGTTGGCAGGGAGCCGGATGGCCTGAATCTCCCTCACAAAGGGGGACTCATGGTCGAATTCTTCCTCACAGACCTGGTCGCCTGATGCGGTGATGATCTTGCTTCGCAAGCTCCTCATCTCTGTGTCCAGGTCCTGCCTCCTCTTGCTTAGAGAGTCCCTCAAAGCGGATGGGCTAAGATCCACCTTTCCCTTGCCCTCTCGAGGCGCCATAGGGGGCGTGGTCACTTTTCTCGCCCTCTTTTTATTGAGCTCCTCCCTTAAATCCGAGGGTGCTCTTTTAGAGGTGACCTCGTCCTTGTTGCGAGGGGCAGCATTGGTCCTTGGCACTGGTTTCTGGACCTGCTTAGGTGGTTCAAGGTGCTCGCGTTGCTTCACTCGGGGGGTGTTACTGGTAGAGTGTCAGGTTCTCCCATCATCTACTGGTACGGTGGTTTCCACCCCCTCCCGGCCTTTCTCCTTCCTCCTAGGCAAGGTCATGCTCGATTTTCCTTGCAATAGGCCATTCAGGAACTCTTGCATGTTCTCCAAGGTGGTCTCCAACCTTTGGTTCTTACGGTGGAGCTCATGTATTTCCTCTTCGTAGAATCGAGATTTCGAACTCGAGCTCACAGAATGGACCCGGGGATGCTTATCATGCCTACGGGTAGAGGGGCCCGGGTCCTGCCGGCCGGAGTTCGGTATCTGTGGTGGTTTTGGGAGAGGGAACTCATTAGCATTTCCCGATGGTGCTCTTGGAGGACTTTCTCCAGGTGGAGCGGCCGGTGACGAGGCCACTCTATCACCTCCGTGAACCTCAGGGTCCTTCGGGGGTTCCACGTCTCTAGGTGGAGGAGCATCCTTCATGGAGGCCTTCAGCTGGACTCCGTTCAGGTGAACCTCCACCTCTCGTGGCTCCCTGAACCGCTTCGAATGTCTTGGCATCTCTTCTCGCCAGAAAAAATGGTAATACAGTAGCTTCGAACTAACCTTCCCACAGACGGCGCCAAACTGTTGACGGGGAGAACTCGTCAACCAAGTTGAGTTGGAAAAAATGGTCAAGTAAAGATAGTCAATAAAAAAGTTGTAGAAATCTAAGTAATAACTCAAGAACAATGATAGAACAACAATGGAGAAATCAATCTTTCTTTCACTCTCAAGCACTTGCTACAGTAAATTTTCCAACCCCCCTTCTGGTGGAGTTAGAGTTCATTTTATAGTAGGCTCTAATGGCCCTGGGTACATGGTGGTCCAGGGGACCAAGTGGTACATAAGTACTCTGTCAGGAGAGTGGTTTCAGAGGTTATGGTCGTGCATCCAGTACAGGGGCAGGCGCCAGGAGGATGTCTCCACTACTTGTCCGTACTCATGTCAGTGGAGTGGGGACAGACATAGTGGCGCAGGTGGTAGTGGTGTCGACTCTGACTCCTGGCCGTATGCGTACGGGCCAAAACTCTTATTCCAGCACTCCTACGCCCCAACTGGTACGGGTGTCCGTACTCGACATACGGGGTCTTACCGGCCGTACCCAGTACTAGATCATACAAGTACGTTCCATTCGACTCGTACCAGAGTTTTTAAGCATTGGGGTCCATCTGATGGTGTGGCTCCTATGCGGCTCGCGAGCCCCCTTCGCAAGGCCTCCCTCGCATGGGCACCCGATGGTGTGGCTCTCAAGGGTACACGCCTCACACAGCATGGAGCGCTCGGGGCGCGAGGCCGAATGCACGCTCGGACGCGAGGCCATGCGAGACCGAGGCTGCTTCGGACGAGGCTACGCGCGCTCGGACGCGAGGCCACGCGAGGCCGAGGCTGCTTCGGACGCAAGGCCACGTGAGGCCGAGGCTGCTGGGGTGAGGCTGCGCACACTCGGACGTGAGGCCACGCGAGGCCGAGGCTGCTTCGGACGCGAGGCCACTCGAGGCCGAGGCTGCTGGGGCGAGGCTGCGCGCGCTCAGACGCGGGGCCACTCGAGGCCGAGGCTGCTTCGGGCGCAAGGCCACACGAGGCCGTGGTTGCTTCGGACGCGAGGCCACGCGAGGCCGAGGCTGCTAGGGCGCGAGCCTCAGCCTCGGCACGCGAGGCCGTCTCGCGAGGAGTGGTTCTGAGCATGCAAGGCCTGCAAACGAGAATTCCCCCTGGGTACACGAGGCTCCCTTATGCGTCACGCATCTAGGCACGGGAGGACACCTCACGGGGCACAGTCTTAGGCATGCGAGGCCGTTGTGAGAGGGTCGCGCCCAGAGCGTCTCGTGGCTCAAGCATGCATGTAGGCCTTTAAGGGACCTTAACACACGACTTGGTTCTTTTATGGGCGTGGAATATTAAGCGTCCACAGCTTCCACAAGAACATTTCGATTTGCTTCGGCCATCATTCTCCCCGCCCGCTCCTCTTCTAACTTCACCGCTTGTTCTGCCAGTTTAGAGTTGTTCTGCACAGCCGCCGCATACTCCCACCTTGCAGCAGAAGCACATACGTAGCTCTGTCAAACATCAAGTAAACTCTTCAAAAATCACATTACACACTTATCACATGATACTCGTTCTATTCTGTAAAAATAAAAGGTGCTAGTTTTCAACCAACTTACCATCCAAATATGGTCCGACACTTGTTGCATCAAGTCACCTTGCCCACTCAGCGATTCAATAGCTTCTGCAGGAAGATGGGGTCTGCTTATGCGTAGCATCTCCTCCATCACCTCCGTAGACGCAAAAGGACAATATTCGGACACGACCCCCACTCCGTCATTTGCTTCTCCCCCTGTTAATGTAGCAGCAGAAGCAACAGGGGAAACTGGCTCCCCACCTTCTGCTAACATTGACACCATAATGCTGTCAGAAGTTAACGTGATTGCTCCCACTCCAAAATGATATGGCTTGGAAGGGCATACAAGTAAACTATCGTCTTCACCCAATTCGCTTGGCAGGTACACTGGCGTCTGCACGACAGAAGACGTTAGTTGCTCCAGGAAAGCACTAGGAGACTTGAAAGTACTTGTACCCTTCAGAGATACAATGATTTCCTCTCCTGGATGGGACTCAGAAGCCACAGGTGGTGATGCGGAAATAGGAACATTAAGAGTATGAACACCCGCTACTTCGGCAACCCCCAATTCCTGACGTACGGGAGAGTCTCAGAAGTGACGGTCATGCCTGACTCAACTGGCTAGGGAGGAGTGTTCACAGACTCAAAATTACCTCCGAAGGCATCCTCCAGAAGTCGGTTCTTATGACAAGTAGAAGAAGGGCGTCTCCCCTCTGACCCATGCTTACAGTCAGCGTCAGAACCCCCAGCCAAAGCAGAAGCAGAGGGTAATGCCTCTGACGACTTCATACAGACGCTAGGGGACTTCACCTCGACTGGTAGGCCACCTTGCACACCATCTGCAGTCATTGCCTCTAATGGTTTGGCTAGTGTAGGAGATACGACCGTAGCTTGAGCCGCTCCTTCTGGACCTGCATTCAAAAAGGACCTAACTACATGCGAAGAAGAAGACGACCCAGGTAAAGATCCAGCGGGGGCAGACCCTCGGGGCTTCTTGCACAACAATAGGGCCTGACCAGTTGGTAACTTCCCTGGAGTAATCTTGGGGATTGCAAGGGGAGAACCCTTAGCAGTAAGAGCAGATCCCTTTGGGATCTGAAGCTTGGACGAAATACACTTCCCATCGTCTGAATCTTTGTCAGAAGATTCCTCATGCATCTTTCTCTTCCCTAAGGCATCCTTAGGCAGAGGCACTTGCTGAAGAGGCTGGATTTGGAGAGCATCAGAAGGCATGGAGGATCGCCCATGAATACGGGAAGATCTGCGTGACAAAGCAGACTTATCAAGAGATGACTCTGAAGTAGTAGCTGAGCCAGAACCCTCTTTCATTTTAATTTTTGGGATCCCTTGGCGCTTGGTGCATGCGGCAAAGGCCTTAGAGCACACTCAGTCTTCGATAAAGACAGAGTAGAAGAAGCAGGGGGAGAATTCTTCAAAAAAGCTCCCAGCTGCTTTGCACATGTAGCTGTAATTTTTCCTAGGGACATGTCACCCTTCTGTGATCTAACCCGCACGGCACCAAGATCGACTCGATCCATAAAGCAGAGTCGGGTCATAATTTTCATATAGTAGGGGTTCATCACGCCCCTGATACTAATGACGTTCTCTTTGGACTCATGTAGAAGCCCCTTCTCTGTCAGCAACCTCTGTCGTTCAGGACTCATATTAACCTGAGGCCATGAAAAATATGATACGAGGAAGTAAAACAGTAATACGCAGAGTCAGACTAATGGACAATCATCCAGATATGATTAACTCACACTAAAAGCAATAAGGAATAAAATAAAAACATAACTCACCTTTTATGAACACCCTGCCCAAGGGAAAAATGTCTTGAGGCAGAAATTCAGGATACCACGCTCCACCAACGGCGAAGAAGTATTTATCCCAATTTCGATGGGAGCTGTCAAAATCAGTAAAAATTGTCTGATCCTTTTTAGGAGAGAGATAGAAGGTCTTCCAGGGTTTACCCTCTATCTCCTTCAGTTTCTCTAACTCTTGAATCATTTCTGTCGCAGAGTATTATCAAGAAACTGAACCAATCTTCTATTTTCTTCACAGCCTTCCAATGTATCCTTAGAATCACCTAGACTAGTGTGGGCAATTATCAACACATGAGATAGATACAGAGAAGAAGAAGAAGAGAAAATAATCAAAGAGGCTTAGAAAAGGACTTGTGTTTTGAGAGAATCTAAAACTATCAGAAAACGAGTGATTAAACTTATCTGTCGTCTCAGAAATCTTAACTGATGACTTCTCTCTAAGCACTCCTTTTATAGACTTAATTAGGTCATTTAATTTAATTAAAATGTCAATAAAATAAGAGCCATTTTGAAGCCCTAGGTCGAAATTATCATGGGCTTTAGGCCCATGAAATTTCTCATTTGATTATAAGCTCATTGGACTTAAAATCAAGGCTTGTATTATTTTCTATTGATTCAATTAATTAAATAATTATTTAAATCCTTTATCAAATTAATTATTTATAATTTGAACCTTGATTTAAACTTATTTATTAATTTAGATACCAATTTATCTTAATTAATAAATCTGTCATAATTTCTTTTTTCTTCTCAAAATTACACAACTCTGTGAAACTATCCAAAATTGACCTGGTCAACTTTGATAATTAATTCAATTAATTGAGACTATCTAGATGATTTTATCCAAGGTACAATACGGACCATGGGCCTATGAAATAAAGCTCCAATAAGTTATCATAAATCTAACAAATAAATTTACTAACTTATTAATTCCCCATGACTCCACTATAGACTCGGAATTGCACTCTTGAATTCATAGAACACTCTATAACAAATATAGATATGCTATTAATTATCCATTGTTACAACCATAATTATCACTCAATCCTTTATAGACGGTCTACAGTGAGATAGGAATAAAATACCATTTTACCCCTCATTGTATTTTATCCTTAAAACACTTAGTTCCTTGTAAATGATATTTCAGTAAAATAATTTAATTACTGAAATGAGATCTCTATCATTTAACACCTTGAACCAAAATAAAAGGAAACCAGCATTTCACTTCTTCATCAGAAGCTATAGATGTTCATATCTATGATTAACACTCCCACTCAATTATATTACCGAGTTCCCAAGATGTAAGTATGGGCTAGTTCGTAGGGTAAGCTGGTAACGAACAAGTCAAATAACTCAAATAATATAATCAGTTAGAATACTAACCACTAAGAATTGAGATTGAATTGACCTATGGTCAACTATATGATATGACTATAATAGATAATAACGGTATGTTTACTTATCTTATCAATTGTCAACGTCGGTCTTGTTCGATGTAACAAATACATCCGATCTTATATACTTTGCTAATGTTCTGGAAAGAACATAGCACTGTAATGTGTAAGTAGATCATATCGTAGATTGGCAAGTCAGTGTAAATCCTGTGCACTGACTAATCTTAGGGCTAACTTATTTTGAATATATAATCATATTTATATTCCACTGTGATTACGTCACTATAAATAAGATTAGCTATATGCTCGGGATTTAATAGAAGTTTATATTAAACAAATAATCATGAAAATAAAACATGCGAGCAAAGTGATTAACCAAGTCAAAAAATGATTTCTATTCTTTTATTGATAATAAAATGAGATTACAAAGAATTTGAGTTTTAATTAGGGCATAAAACCCCAACATGTCGCCCGCGCCTACATCTCGTGAGATGGCCTCGCACCATCGTCTCGCGCTGTAAGGCGTGCTGCACCGTGGTCTCATGCACCAAGCGTCTCTCCCACGCCTGCATCTCGCGAGATGGCCTCGCACCATCACCTCGCGCAGCAAGGCGTGCTGCACTGTGGTCTCTCGCACCAAGCGTCTCGCCCGCGCCTGCATTTCGTGAGATGGCCTCGCACCATCATTTCGCGCAGCAAGGTGTACTGCACCGCGGTCTCGCGTACCAAGCGTCTCACCCATGCCTGCATCTTGCGAGATGGCCTCGCGCCATCGTCTCGCGCAACAAGGCCTGCTGCACCACGGTCTTGCGCGCCAGCGTCTCGCACGGCAAGGCGCGCCGCACCACGGTCCCGGACTCCTTGCCCCGCCTCACCCGTGCCAGCGCCTCGCATGACAACCCATCACAAGGGGTACTAAGGGTGTCGCGATGAAGGCCTCATGAGACACCTCTCGGCTCATTTTCATGGAGCCATCTCGCAAGGTCCATGATTGCCAAGCACCTTAGAATAACGTTTAAGGGTTTCAACACTTGAAGTCCTTGGGAATAAGATACCTTGCGAGGATAAAAACCTGTGGCTCGAGGAGGCCATATAGGTACGAAATGCGCCTGCAAACCAAGAGGAGTTAGAGTACGGACACGATGCCCATGCCAGACAAGTAATGGCAGTACAAGAATGATATATGGTAAGGACTCCCTCAGCACGCTTATGAGGTCCGTACCCGACAAGTAGTGGAGGCATAATATGGTACCAAGGCAGAAGTACTTTTGCAGATCCCTGACACGTACTAGAGCATACCAATACTCTTCCAACACCACTACCACCTGTGCCACTACCCTGACACTGTACTCATGTGTAACGACCCACTAATCTAGACTACTTGGACCATTAACGAATCTATACATAAAACTTACATTTTTGCGGAAATACCATAATTTTATTGAAAACTTATGGAAACAAAGGTTACTTTCATAAAATAAGTAGGATATGGGTACCCATTGTCTTTAAAACAAAAATAACTTAAAAACTAAAAAGATTTACATAGAAAATGCGGAAAATACATTTAAAACCATAAAAACATAAACATGACTACATCCTCGAATCGAATAACGCTCGGCCCCTTGACTCCATTCACCATCGATACACATCCTCTAAGCGTCACGAATCTTTCCGCCTCTAAAGCTTATTTCCTGCACATAAACAGAAAGGAATGAGCCTAATGCCCAGCAAGGAAAATCTAACACATAGTCATAAACATAAACATAATGTCATAATAACGTAAAGACATATCATAACACATAATACACTTATTATAATGGCCATTATACTTGGGGTCCCATAGACTAAACAAGCATATGCCCATGGGATTAGTGGGGTCCTACTAGCTAAGTAGGTCATATGCCCATAACCCATTTGGGGTCTTGTTAGTCATATGGGTCATATGCCCAAGCCTACAAACATACACATATACATATCATAACACTTTTAATAACATAAATCATATAGATAACATAAGCACATAACATGTTGATTCTAGCCTATTTTCCTTACCAAAGTTACCGGGATTATGGACTGAGTTGGGACTTTTGGAACACTCCAACTTATATGCTTAAGAGCTTGGATTCCCTCAAAGATTGCAAGATCACTCTAACCTTCACCGAAATACTATAGAACTCACTTCCCAAAGTGTTTGATAAGCTTATGATGTTTAAGCTTATAGTTTTTCCCCAAACCAAGTGTTTACACTCTCACACTCACTTAACACTAGCAGCCTCTGAACTTAGAGCAAATGGTGAATAATGGCTGGGTACTAGGTCCTATTTATAGAGTTTGGGAATGAAAATATCTTGATTTTACTTGAATAAAAATAATGGCTTTTTAGGTGAAAATCATTTGAATAATCGTTCAGCAGAGGCTGAAGACTCGTTCACAAGATGCTGGACTGTTGAAGGAGTTTGAATGGCTGAAAGGAAATGAATTCAAAAGAGTTTGAATCCATGCTGAAGGAGGCGATATATCGCCCCCTGTAGGCGATATATCGCCTGGGCCAGTATGCCCGAGGCGACCGTGCATCGTTTCGTGTTTTCCGTATCTACGTGCTGCGACATATCGCCCCCTATAGCTGCGATATATCGGCATACGCTGAATATTTAAACACGAAATTACACATTTTTAGCTAGGTTTGAATGGATTAAACAGCCTTGACTAAGCCCTCAACGTACTCAAAGCTGCTGACTGACCCTATAACATTCAAACTTTACTCCTTATTATATTTAATCCTCAAAAATCTTAATCCTTAATTACCATTCAAAACATGTGCTTAAAATCCTATTGGTTGATGTCTAAACCTTATAATATAATAATATAATCCTTAATATCAGTCACATTAATCAAATCTTAGGTTATACTTAATATTCTTAAACTATAGGTTAAACTTAGAAAATCTATAAGTACTACTATGAGTGTCCAAATAATTCCCGGTCTGAACCAAAAATCCACAGTAACAAAGATAATGCTATAAATACTATCACACTATTATCTATCTTAGCTAAGTAAAGTTCTTGGACTCTACATCATGTACTATTTTGTCCCGAGGGACCACCCTGTATAAAGGGTCATTAGAGTCCAGCTATAAATAGACCTTGACCCCTCAAAATAAGGGGTTGGAAAATTCATTGTACATTCAGGTTATTAAGCAATAAACAAAGGCTTACTCCATTGTTGATTTGTGTTTATCTTTCCCTAAGTTTATTCTAAGTTCTTATCTAAATATCTACATACTTAGCTTTGAGTTTTCCGACCTAATTTCGTTGACGAGATTTCACCGTCAACAATTATATATAAATATTTATATATACTATAGAACTATAATTCATTCTATCATATATATATATTTTAAAAAAAGTGAATCAGTTTTTATTAAAATTATAGACAATATTTTCAACTTTAAAACTAAGCAAACACGCATTGCATGTTGCTTCTACCTAGTATTTATATAAATGAAAATTTTGAGAGGATGAGGTGGCACCCTATTTTTTTAATCTTCAATTTTCTCTATTTTGTGGTTTTTTCTAATTTTTATTTAATATCATATTCTTCTAATCTTCAATTTTCTCTATTTTGTGGTTTTTTCTAATTTTTATTTAATATCATATTCTTCTAATCTTCTATTTTCCCTATTTTGTGGTTTTTTCTAATTTTTATTTAATATTTATTAAAAGAAACAACTACTTAAAAATTAAAAAAATCTCTATAATCCCACATGGTTTAAAAACTATTGTGATATTATACATTTAGTCTATATATAAATTACCTTTGAATCACTTTGATTTATCCCAACATTAATATATTTTTTCTTATATGGGTGATTGATTTCACTTAATCTTGCCCAAATACCAAATAATTATATTTTTTTTAGTTTATCAAATTTAATATATTATTTTTATTATACATATCTAATTTTTGTAGTATATATTATATATTAATATGGTACAAGTTTTGAGTTAATATGATTTTAATGATAATGGAATAGTTATATATATATTCTCTATTTTATGATTTTTTTTTCTAATTTGTTATTAAATATTTATTAAAAGAAATAATTAATTAACAATTAAAAAAATCTCTTTAGTCCCACATTGTTTACAAACCATTATGGGTATTATACATTTAGTCCATAAATAAAGTATCATTGGATCACTTTGATTTGTCCCAACATTAGTATTTTTTTCTTCTTATATAGGTAATTGATTTAATTTAATCTTGCCCACATACCAAATAGTTATATTTTTTTTAGCTTATCAAATTTAGTATATTATTTATATTTTACGTATTTAATTTTTGTAGTATATATTTTTGTATGATTCAAATTTATAAATTTTATATTATATATTAAACAAATGACATTATTTATTTATATTTCCATATCTATATATAAATATATTTAATTAAGATGAAGTATTCATAAAAAATAATATTATATTATAAAATATCTATAAAAAAAAATAATACTATTATTATTCCTTCTATTAAGTTTCAAACAGGTAATTTCTTACTTTTTTTTAATCTTACTCTGTCTCTGGATTTTATCATTTTTTTTACTTTACTTTTTTAATTTATGGTGGATAATAATATTAATAATAATAAATGTTTATTCAAATTATTTATATTTTTTATTCAAACATAAATAGATTTACAAAAATATATATTAACGTCATATTTAATTTAAATTTTAATTCTAATTTGATTTATTTAAACTTTTTATTTAAATAATATATATATATAATTTGTCTATATCTATTTATATATAAAAAAAATTAGAGCCACAAGGAGGCATGTGACACTTTAAAATATCTCCAAACCACTATATGTACTTTCTATTTTTTTCTCATTTTTTGTTCAATTTTTTTCTAATTTATGGTTATTAATTAATATATTATGATAATTTATCTTTTATGGTCCAAGAAACTAACTTGTTATATGATTTTAAATAATATAATGTTAGATTAAATAATATAACATAATATGATATGTCACACAAATATGATTTGTCACACCTTGTAACATATTATTGAGAGTCACAAAATAGACACATGTATGTGTCCAAATATGACATATTTTGGAGTTACAAAAACAGTTTCAAATTTGTAACTCCCAAATATTATCCAATAATGTGTAGATTTGATATTACACATTTTGATTTGAATTTCTCAAAGTCATAGGAGATATGACTGTTAGAGATGTGATTTTAACTCCATAATGTGTATGGAAGTTACAAAATCAAGTGTAATGGATTTGGAATGTTTTAAAAAATTGGTAGTTGAAAAACGTCTTGGGCCGCGGCCAGTGTTTTTCAAGCCGCGGCCCAAGAGACAGAAAAACATCGTGGGCTACAGCCAGAGTGGCTGGCAGCATTTTCCAAACTTCGGCTTTATCCAATTTTGGACGTTTCCGCTAGCCAAGTAGCTCCCAAATCTCTATTTTATTTCCATAAACATCCAATTAATCATTGGTAATAGCCATGAGGGTTGGTGGAATTTGAAATTCAAAAGGTGTCTCAAAACTCAATAAATAGGAGCCTAATGCTCACTTGTACGACATAACATTTTCTATCCATAAAGCACTTGGCTGGAAAATACACCATAGAGGGTTGATAATTGCATAGAGCTATTTCCTTGAGAGATCCCTTAGTGCTTAAAGAATATGGGGAAATAAGCTTTTGGACAAAGGTTTTGAACCTTGTTCAAGTTGGTGATCCCCACTACTCTACACTTTGGTTGTGTGAGAGTTTGTGTTCTTATTTTTGTTATTTTAATTATTTTGATCTTGTTGTTCTTATTTACTTGTATTATTCTTGTTTTGAGTTTGTGATCTTCCTCTTCTAAATCTTTCTATTTATTTGTATTTTGAGCAATAGAGTTGTAACACTTGTTTAAATATTACCTTGTTTATTGTATTGAGTTGTATTTTGGTTTTACCATTTCCATTGAACGATATAATATATTCTATAACAATAAAAAGCTCAATTTCATTTTCAATTGAAGGAGAAACCATAGAGATCTTGTGAGGATCCAACTTTGCAGAATTTTAGTTTTAGTGGATATTGGTTCAAGCCGGGATTTAGTTGGAAACTCGTAGAAATAGTAGTAGTAGTAGCTGCAGAATTTTAGTTTTAGTGGATATTGGTTCAAGCCGGGATTTAGTTGGAAACTCGTAGAAATAGTTATGGATTTTATAAGTTTAACCTATGGTTTAGAAATATTAATTTTAATATAACGTTTGATTAATATAGTTGGTCCTAAGAATATTATTTATTATAACCTAAGGTTTAGATAGAATAATTAAGAGCGTGACACTTGTCACAAGCATGTTTATTAAGGATTTAGTATTTTTGATGAATAGTTTAATTAAAAGAAAGATCTAGAAGCTCTAAAACCTTCCATCATCTGTTAGGATCACGGTTTACCCAATCAAAGTAGTTTTAATCAATTTCAAATTATCCTGAAATGTGCAAAAACATGTTTAAAATATCAATGTATGCCGATATATCGTAGCTATAGGGGTCGATATATCGCCTATGATTGATATGGAAAACACGTCGACTTCGCATGAACGAAACCACGGACCCTCGAGATCATGGTAGGGGCGATATATCGCCTACCCTAGGTGATATATCGGCTCCAGTGAGTCATTTTTGAATTTCATAGAATTCTGAACTAGAAACAGCCCTCAACAACCTTGACTAGTTCCTGAACGTTTTTGATCGAAATCTGGGCATCTGTTGAATAGATAATTCAAATTTATTCATTTTTAATAATATATTTATTCATTGAAATGGGAGTTAGTTTAACTCCTTGAACTCTATAAATAGGACCTAGTACTCAGCTATTTTCATCATCATTCAAGCACAGTTCAAAGCCTGCAAGATGCTAATATTATTCTAGAGAGAAACACTAGGGTTTTGGGGTTAAAGCTTTCAAATATAAAGCGTTTATAAACACTTGGGAAGTAAGTTTTTGTGTGATTTCGGTGTTCGAGGTGTAGATCGAGGTTCTAAGCTATCCAAGGTATTCATTATATTCAGGTTTAATTCACTATAGTTTCAATTATTCTTTCATTTTTCTTAAAATCCTAACTTGTGATAGTGACTTTTGGTTAGGTGTTCAATTCCTTTGAAACATAGGGGTTTTAGTAAGTTCTTATCTCGATGATTTAGATCTTCTCTTCAACTTCATTTCTTTTGAAACTTATGGTTTCTTATCTTTGGTTTTAGGAGTTTCGATCCCGCTCCGGTCTCCAATATTTCAGTTTTTGGTAAGGAAAATTAGGTAGTTTAGTATTATGACTTAGTTTATGTAGTTTATGATCTAGTTTATGTTTGTATGACCTAACATTTCAGGTACAATAAACGGGTAAGTGTGTCTGGACCTAAGGTGTCCAATGATGTTTGGCGTACTATGTCCGCTAGGCTCGCTTGCCAAAACTTTATGACGGACCTAAGTGATGTCCGGTGTATGACAGACTTATGTCTGGGGCTTAATTGCCACCCTTGTATAAACACTTATCTTTTTATTATATCTGACTTGTTATTATGACCTATAGATATGATTATGATTATGACTTATGACCTATAGTTATGATTGTGAGTATGACTTATGACCTATGATTTATGATCTATGACTTATGACTTATGACTTAGAGTATGATTTAATATTTATGACTTAGATTATGATTTAGAATTATGACTTAAGCTATAATATGACCTAAAGTTTTGTGTTTGTATGGCTCTTGTGAATTTATGTTATGTTTGATTATATGACTAACTTTTGTATGTATTTTCCTTACTGTACTTAGAAGCTCACTCCTTATGATGTTTTTATTTCAGGCAATTAAGAATAGAAAATTCGGTGGCGAGTGGGACCTAAGAGCTTCGTGATGTACTCGTGGGGACCATATAGTCGAGGAAGATCAAGCGGGCCTATTTTATTAAAGCATGTTTATTTTAATAGTTTTATTTAAAGGTTGCTTATTTTTTTGTTAAAGACAATTATTTTATTTTTGTAAAACCATGGATCCATGTATTTATTTTCAAGTTTTATTCAATAAAAGAGCAATATTTATGACTTATGACCCAACATTGTGTTCTCGGTAATCTATGAGAAATTAGGGCGTTACAGGTGGTATCAAAGCCCATAGCTATATTGGTCCTGAGCGATCCCACGAAATACACACGATAGCTACAATAGATCTACTCATTACCAAGTAAGTATACACATTGTTTTGAAATATGTTTGTAATATTTTTTCTTGTGTTATTTTCATAAATTAGCCTGATGGACTCAAGTGTGGTTAGAGTTAAAGCTATAAGAAGAATACCAGACCCTGAGTAAGATAATCGATCCGATGTGGAGGATCAGACGCATATATGAACACATTGTTAAATTTTATTATATGTTGTTTTAGAATATTTTCACTAGTTGTTGTTTTTTTTTTTTTATATAAAACATGTTATTTGCTTTTGTTATTATTGTTTAGCAAGTGTTAAGTATTTTGGATTCAATTGAAAGTGTAAAGTTTAAATTCCTCTCTTTTGGGTTAGCCCATTTGTGAAGGCCCATTTGCTTTGCATTATTAGATTGAGTCCAATTTAAACGAATAACAATTACTAAAGTAAGGGTTCAAACTCCTGTCTTTTGGGTCCAAGTGGAAGTTAGGGGGGGGCCTTAGTAGTGGGTACGATATACTGAACCCAACCCTCCTCCATGGAAGATTCAATTGTTAAGGCCCATTTATTCGAGTTGGACTTAATTGTAATAAGGTAGTTTTTATAGATAGATGGACCTAATAGACAGTAGTACAATAGGCTAAGTTGTAACCTCTACTTCTTTTGTTTGTCTTAGTTTTTCAACTTTTCTCTTTCGAGGAAATAGAAAGACACATGGAGTAGGAACCAAGAAGATCTGAAAGACTAAATGTCCAAGGTAGAGGCCGAGGTAGAGGCCGAGGAAGGGGTAAAGGAAGAGGAGTAGCCGCCACCCCCATATATGAAGAAATCCCAGCAGTGCCAAAAGCACCCAATGTAGTGGAAGAGCCGGTAGCTACTGCTACTTGAATAAATTTGGAAAGAGAAAATGCTCGTCTTAGGGCAGAGCTAAGAAGAAGGGAAGAAGAGTTCCAAATAAACTCAGGGAAACAACAAGTGGCACAACAAGTCATTCCTCTAGTACAATTACTACAGTTGGCAGAACCTCGCTACAAGGCAGTGTATGAACTCTTTAAAAAGCAGCAACCACCGAACTTCGACAGTGGATCTGACCCAATAGAAGCAGAAGAATGGCTTCGATGAGTGGAGTCCATTCTAGAACATATGTGGCTGGGAAACGAAGATCGAGTCTCATGCGCTTCAATCTTGCTAAAGAAAGACGCATGCATCTAGTGGGATATAGTAAAGCAGACTAAAGATGTGAACGTTATGACTTGGGATGAGTTTATCCAAGTGTTCAATAAGAAGTACTACAGTCCTGCGATTCTAGCCACAAGGGTGGATGAATTCATCGCGCTTACTCAAGAGAATTCATCTGTGACAGAGTATGCCAAGAACTTTGATAGGCTGGCTAAAATCGCAGCGGACATGGTACCCACTGAGACGCTGAGAATTCAAATATTCGTGAAGGGACTGAAACCTATGATAGCCTGTGATGTGAAGTTGATCCGGGGGATAACCACTTATGCGGAAACATTAGAGGTAGCCTTGGAAGCTGAGCAGGCAGAAGAAAGAATCTGGAAGGAAGGCGCGACCAGAAGGGACGCCAAAAGAAATAACAATGAACAAAACGACCACGAACGAAAACATGACGGTGATCCAAATCAAAAAGCCGACAAGAAGAATAAGACTACATCAGAAGGTAATGGGAATAAGAAGCCCTATGTGGAATATCCCCAGTGCCCTATCTACAAGAGGAAGCATTCAGGGGAATGCCGATATAAGACAAAAAGGTTGTTTCAATTGTGGAGAAGAATGACACATTAAAAAGGACTGCCATTATATGAAAGATCGAAAGAAAGATGACAAGCTCGTGCCAGCCAGAGTTTTTGCTCTTACTAGAGGTGAAGCAGAAACTAGTAATACAGTGGTAACAGGTCAAGTCACTATCTCTGGTAAACTATGCAATGTTTTATTCGATTCAGGAGCTACACATTCCTTTGTCTCTATGAATATGATTGATAGCTTAGATAGACTATGCAAACTTTTTAGAGATAAGTTTTTCACGGAGTTACCCTCGGAGGAAAGAATGTTATCTAGTAGAAGGGTGCGTAGTGTTGTAGTTAGAATCGAAGGAAGAGAATTACCAGTAGATTTGATCAAGTTAGACCTTAAGGATTATGATGTAATTTTAGGCATGGACTGGTTAGCAAAATATGGGGCAACAATAGACTGTAAGGGTAAGGCAGTCAACTTTCAAACAGAAGGCGGAGAGCAGTTCACCTTCAAAGGAGAAGTTTCCCGAACTCACATACCGATAGTCTTAGCTCTCAAAGCTCAAAAGTTAGTCAATAGTGGTTGCCAAGCATTTCTAGCTAGTGTGGTGGACAAGACATGAGAGACGCAGCTCGAACCAAAGGATATACCTATTGTATGTGAATTTCCCGAGGTGTTTTCAGAAGATCTACTGGGATTACCTCCGAGCAGGGAAATTGAGTTTGAAATAGAATTGGCACTTGAGATGACACCAATCTCGAAAGCTCCTAATAGAATGGAACCAACCAAGTTAAATGAGTTAAATATCCAATTGCAGGAGCTATTAGACAAGGGTTTCATCCGACCAAGCTATTCGCCTTGGGGAGCACCGGTGCTGTTTGTCAAAAAGAAGGACGAGAGTATGAGGATGTGCATCGACTATCGAGAATTAAACAAAGTGACGATAAAAAAAATACCCTTTGCCTCGAATAGACAATATTTTTTATCAACTACAAGGATCTACGGTATTCTCGAAGATATATTTGCGGTCGGGGTATCATCAACTAAGAGTACGAGAAGAACATATCCCAAAGACGACTTTTCAGACTAGATATGGACACTACAAGTTTCTGGTGATGTCCTTTGGCTTTACAAACATACCAGCATCGTTCATGGATTTTATGAATCGAGTATTTAAGGAATACATGGATAAATTCGTTGTGGTATTTATAGATGACATATTGATCTACTCAAAGACAAAAGATGAGCATGAAGAGCATCAACGACTGACGTTGGGACGACTCAAAAGTCATCAGTTATACGCTAAGTTTAAGAAATGCGAATTCTGGCTAAAGAATGTGGCATTTCTAGGACACATTGTGTCTAAAAATGGCATGGAAGTAGATCCAGCCAAGATCGAAGCCAATTTTCTGGGGTTGGCAGGATACTATAGACGATTTATTGAAGGGTTCTCCAAAATAGCTACACCCATAAAAAATTTTACTTGGAAGCAATAGGAATTTGTATGGATGGAGAAATGCGAAGAAAACTTCTAAACGATAAAAGACAAACTCATATCAGACCCAGTTCTATGAGTCCCAAACGATAAGGGCAAGTTTGTAGTATATTGCGATGCGTCGAAGCAAGGACTTGGATGTATTTTAATGCAAGATGAAATAGTGGTCGCTTATGCCTCGAGACAACTAAAGGAGTACAAGCAGCGGTATCCGACCCATGACTTAGAATTAGCAGCGGTGGTTTTCGCTCTAAAGATTTGGAGGCACTATCTGTACGGAGAAAAGTGCGAAATCTATACGAACCACAAAAGTCTAAAGTAATTATTTACGAAGGAGCTCAATATGAGGCAACACAGGTGGCTGGAGTTAGTAAAAGACTATGATTGTGAGTTCTTATATCATCTGGGAAAGGCTAATGTCGTGGTAGACGCTTAGTAGGCAGAGTTACGGAAGCTTGTCAACACTTAAGGGGATAACTCAACAATTACAATATGATATTAAGAGGTCTGGAAATGAGTTGATAACTGGAAAACTAGCTGACCTCACAATCAAGTCAACTATAATGGAGGAAATAAAGGAGAAACAACAAGAGGACGAGTTTCTTCTTAAGATGAAGGCGACACTACAAAACTCAGAAAATGTTGATTTCTCCTTGACAAAAGAAGGCATGCTATGATATAGGAACCGAGTATGTGTGCCTGAAAGTGGTGAATTAAGAGAAAGTATTATGAAGGAAGTGCACACTACTCCATATTCACTTCGACCAAGATGTACAACGATGTCAAGACTGGTGGCCACAGATAAAGAAGGACATAGCAGAATTTGTAGCCAAATGCCTTACATGTCAACAAGTTAAAGTCGAACATCAGAGACCCGCTAGAACTCTGCAACCATTAATGATTCCCGAATGGAAATGGGAAGATATAGCGATGGAATTTGTGACGGGATTACAAAGGACCACCAAGCAGAATGACTCTGTTTGGGTGATAGAAGACAGACTCACAAAATCTTCTCACTTCTTGCTAGTAAGAACAATTTATAACGCTAAGCAGTACGTAGAGCTTTACGTGGCAGAGATAGTAATACTATGTGGAGTTCCAAAGATGATAGTCTCTGATAGAGGATCAATTTTCACATCAAAGTTTTGGGAAGGTCTACAACGTGCAATGGGCACTACGTTAAAAATAAGTACGACATTTCACCCTCAAACCGATGGTCAGTCAGAACGTATCATACAAATATTAGAAGATATGCTGAGGGCATGTGCGTTAGACTTCTCAAGATCATGGAGCAAGTATCTTCCATTGATAAAATTCTCGTACAACAATAGTTATCAAACGACGATAGGCATGGCGCCTTATGAGATGCTATATGGACGAAAATGCTGATCACCACTTCATTGGGATGAGGTTGGTGAAAGACAATATTTAGGACCTGAGGCTGTAAGAGAAGCAACTAAGGCAGTAGAAAAGATAAGACAACGAATGATTTCCTTTCAAAGTTGCCAGAAGAGCTATGTCGACGCTAAGAGGAAGAATGTTGAGTTTTCAGTAGGCAATCAAGTATTTCTCAAGGTTTCTCCGATGAAGGGGATTATGCATTTCGAAAATAAAGGAAAGTTAAGCCCGAGGTTTATAGGTCCTTTTGAGATATTGGACAAAGTAGAGCATGTAGCATATCGGTTGGCTTTACCACCATCATTAGCTAAAACGCATAACGTTTTTCATGTATCGATGTTAAGAAATATATATCAGATCCATACGATGTGCTCGATTACGAGGCTCTAGAGTTAAAACAAGATTTTAGTTATGAAGAATGGCCACTACGTGTTCTAGAGCAGGGAGCTAAGGAGTTAAGGTCCAAAAGTGTCCCTATGGTTAAAATCTTGTGGAGCAATAGCACAGAAAGAGAGGCCACATGGGAATTGGAGGAATATATAAGGGAGCGGTAACCCGAGATGTTTGGTAAGTAAATTTTGAGGAAGAAATTCTTTTAAGTAGGGGATAATTGTAGCATCTTGGAATTTTAGCTAGATAGTAGTACCAGTACTAGTAGCAGTAGCGGTAGTAGTTGTAGTAGCTGTAGAATTTTAGTTTTAGTGGATATTGGTTCAAGCTGGGATTTAATTGGAAACTCGTAGAAATAGTTATTGATTTTATAAGTTTAACCTATGGTTTAGAAATATTAATTTTAATATAAGTTTTGATTAATATAGTTGGTCCTAAGAATATTATTTATTATAACCTAAGGTTTAGATAGAATAATTAAGAGCGTGACACTTGTCACAAGCATGTTTAATAAGGGTTTAAGATTTTTGATGAATAGTTTAATTAAAAGAAAGATCTAGAAGCTCTAGAACATTCTGTTAACCCAAGATATGTTTCCAAGAGGGGGGGTGAATTGGAAATTTAAACTAATTTCATAAATTTAAAACTTAATATGCCAAATTATGCAATAAATCAAATTAATCAAGTAAAAGCAAATAATATGGCAATCAAATATATATAGCAAATAATCAAATTTGTAATGTAAAGAGTTGAAGGTTAAGAAATCGCAAACTCTTGAATTTTACAAGGTTCGGTAGAACTAAGCCACCTACGTCCTTGGTCTTCAAAGCTATAGACCTAGCTTTGAGTTCAACTATCGAGCCAAGTTAGCGGGCTTGACTAACCCTTACAACCGGGAATTTTTCACCAAGGTATTTCCAAACCTCTTACAATAGTTTTCCACCACCAAGGACTATCAACCTCTTTTTCGGATTGTTGAAGTGCCAATCTCACTCTAACCGGGTTGTTTACAAAACCGGTGCCAACCTCACCTCAATCTCAATATGGGAATGTGTTTGATATTACAAGCAAAAATCACTCTAGAAGTATGATAATACAATGAGAAACCTAGAGTGATTAGCAAGCACACTTAAAAGAAATAAATACAAATTTTGGCTCAAGTGTGTGAAAATGTGTTTGGATGAGTTAAACTTTGAAAGCTCTTTGAAATCAATGGATTTGGTTTGGTATATGTAATAAATGCTCAGCCAACAACCAACTTTGAGTGAAAAACGAGTTTATATAGAGTTTGGGAAAAAACTAGCCGTTTATAGCCGTTAGGAGTTAATTTTCGAACCTGTCTGCCGCGAACCGGAAGTCCGGATGAGGAACCGGAATTCCGGTTTGGAAGCAACCGGAATTCCGGTTGCCCATCCGGAATTCCGGATGGCAAACAGAGAGCAAAATCAATTTTAAGCCTATTTTCCCATTTTTCAATTCTTTATAACTTTTAGCTCGTTTATCCGATTTCAAAAATTCCGATTGCGTTACGACCGTATTGGGATGTATTTTCTTAAAAGTGAATTTAGGATAGTTATTTCTCATTTTAAAAAATCACAATTTTTTAGTGCGTGAGTGAGCCAAATTCTATACTTATGACGTAAAGTATACTTGCAATGACTTTACAAGACTAAGAAATTAAGTTAAGCCTTTATCTTGAGTTTCTTGAGTCTTGAAGTCCATTTCGGGTCATTTCTGGAAAACTTGGTAAAATGACCATTTTGCCCTTGGTCATAATTTTGACTTTGAAGTGCTAATTCACTTTGGTTTTTGCTACAAAATCAACAAATCATTAGTAACAAATAATAATCAAATATTTGTTAATCATCAAAACAAGGAGACTTAAGAGTTTGGGTCAACACATTCCATCATCTATTAGGATCACGATTCACTCAGTCAAAGTAGTTTTAATCAATTTCAAATTATCCTAAAAATGACAAAAATTGGTGGAAAATGGTGTTTCAGAGCACTTCCTGCGACCGTAGGAAGGGTGTCTTGCGACCGCAAGTCCAGAAGAGAATTGGCATTTCCAGTGCATTCTTGCGACCGCAGGATACGTCTACAAATGAGAAAAATGCAGATTTTTAATTAAGGGTGTTTTGGTCCTTTCATGTTTTAAAAAAATGCTAATTAGGTTTAAATTACGATTAAGGAGTGAAAAGGAGGCACTTTTTGCAGACCTAGACTGGGAGAAGAGGCTTAGGAGTGCTTTGGGATGAAGATTGGATCTATCATTTAGCTTTTTTTTCTTCTCTTTTTATTTTTAGTTTATGTTAATTTCATGTTTATGGATTTCTTAGTGATGAACATGAACTAAATTCTATTTAGGGTTTTTAATTGAATCTCTTGAATCTTTATTATGAATTAATGCAAGTTTTTCATTTCTTCTTCATCTAAGATCTATTCAATTTGTATTTATTATGTATGTGAATGATTGCGCACCTTTTACATGCTATTTATGAATTCAAATCAAAATCTGAGAAGTGAGATTTGGATATGCTAAAATTGAATATACATAGATTTCAATTTAGAACGAGAGTATCAAATTGGTCTATGTGATTTAGGGTTGAGTTCATTGCTTCCTATTGTTTATATTTCTCATAGAAATATAGAGAATTTGCATTAGGTCGAGTTTTATATTTCTTAACCTGAATATTTAACACTTTTGCATGTCTTTCATCTTAATGAGAAGAATTATCTTTGTGATTGCATTAATGAATAATAAAGTGGATAGTAGAGGAGATTAGAATCCCTAATTTCTTATATATATTTGAATCAAGTTTGCAGCAAGATTATTGTTTTTTGTTGTTTTCATTTAATTCTGTTATTTATTATTTTAGATTTAAAAATTCCAATTTTTGATTACCAAATAGAAAATAAAATAGACTATTGGTACTTGATAATCAGTCTCCATGGGAACGATATTGGTCTTACCGAAATAAACTACAAAAGCGATTACGTATACTTGCGTAGCTTTAATTTTCGCAACAAGTTTTTGGCGCTGTTGACCCTCGAATTAGCCAACGACACGAAGTCAAGAATATGATAGGATATAGAACGACACTTGAAAAGATAATCTAATGGAAAGAAAAAAACACCAAGGAATTATAGTGGTTTGGCCCCAGTGATTGGTAATGACCTACGCCCACTTAGTGATATTGTTATTATTGAATCTTAAAGTCGTGATCAAAGAACTAGGGTTCTTGAGTTTCAAAAACCTTAGACGTAATACAATTAGATGGTAACAACTCACTTTAGCCCTTTTTCTCTCAATCTTAAGCCAAAAAAGCTCATAAATCAAAAGTCCCTTCCTTGAGCTATTTTATGCATATTTATAGGCTCAAGGAGGGTTACACATGCTAACGTGTCCTATCTTCCCTTAACAATCGCATATTAAGGATCATTATGAGGAAATATTAAAATGTTTTTAATATTATATTACAACTTAAGAAGGAAATAAATCGGGCTTCACGACCAGCCTGGTGTTACCAAAAATTAACATTGACGATGAGGCGCGCTTCTAGTCGATAGTCGAACAGCACCATTGCCCTGTAATTTCGCCACATGTCAATCCACATGTAAATAATCTTTGCCACGTCATCAAAAACCATTTTTGGGTAAACATTTGCCCCCTAAGTTTACTTATTGCGACCAGCAATAAGTAAACTTAGGAAACCGACTCTTCGAATACCCCACGAAATCTGCCAGAATCGCCCATGCCTTCTCGAAAAATGTGACTAATCATGTCTAATCAGGTCCTTTCAGTTTCCCAAGAATGTGTCTAACGGCTATCACGCTTCCCCACTCCTTGAAAAATTACCTTTAATGATTATCTTGGTAACAGCTCCTCGGCTGGTATAAATGACCCTTCAGAATCATTTTTCACATTTTAAATACTTTTGACTTCCTGAAGAACATTGAAGAACTCGTGTTCCAGAGCCCAGAAATTTTCAAACATCTACACGCAGACATTTAAAGCTTTCACCATCGAACTTTACTCTTTACCTGAGTAAGTTTTATGAACTTTCTTGTTTTTTAAGTTACCATATTTAACCGCTTCATGCTTGCCTTCATCTCTGAACCCTTTCGTGTTCTTGGCTGAAAATGTATGGGGAATGTTTGCATGTTGACAGATGATTAATAAGGTAGTGAAATATTGTTCCGTAGGAGTTAGGAGCCAGTTTGATAGTCAAGATTGTAGATTTAGGGCGTAAAATCAAAGTAAAAATTCAATTTTTAAGCTAGGTGAAAAACTGGGTTTTTCCCGCCCCTTCGGAGTCGAAAAAGCTTTTTCCCAAAAACTTTTTACTTCTCCTTTTCAATCTGCTTTTCAAACTACTCGTATAGAACTTAGTGTTTCTGTTAGAATGTTGTTGGTCGTGTACGCGAGAAACGTTATTCCAACTTTCAACACAAGCTTTTAAGCTTTACGTCTTATCTCCCCCTTTCTCTGTTCGTAGCTTTCATGCAAGATCCGTGGGGAGGAGAAAGACCCATCGATGACGACTTATTGGCTCAGCTGCTTGAGGACGAGGAGCAACCATCATCGCTAATACTTGACATCCCTTTTTCTCGTGCCACTACAAACACTCCATCTACTCTTATTCAAAATATGGCTCGAGCAAAAACTACAGTCCATAAAAAGAAAACTCCCAATCCTTCAAATCAACCTGCTCCTTGGGCTGAAATTCCCTCGACCAGTGGTTGAGCAGAAAGTACTCCTAACCCCAATATCCAAACTCATGCTCAGCCCCGAAATGCCATTCAACCAGATGTTGAATGGTATGTTGTCCCTGAAAGCTGGGTGACGATTAGGATGATCGCCAAAAATAAGGACTCCCAGGGGTGACATTAGTTTGACCCAACCAAGACCAATGGGCGAACTTGCTCGAAGGCGCCTTCAGTGCCTGGTTGAGATACCATATTGAGGCAGGGGCTACCTTGCCTCTTCATCGATTCTTCCAAGGGGTAGTCAACTACTTTGGGGTCACCCCTTTCCAAATAACCCCCAACGGGTATAGAATGCTCACCGCACTCTATATCCTATATAGCCACAAAAATGGCATGTGCAAACACCCTATGAGGTTAATTACTTGTTTGACCTCAAGTCTAACCCCAACCAAGAAGGTACGGGGTTCTTTCATTTCTGTCATCAGGAAACTGGGAGCACCTTCCTGACCGACACCACCCATATATCGAATGTAGGGAGGTACTACTAGGAGTACTTCCTCACGATCGACATGGTCGTGAACAACCTGGCCTTCACGCAAGGAGGTAATGCCTTTGTACCACTGGTTGTCAGTTTTTCGTTAATTTTTTCTCTATATTTTCTTAGATTTTTAGTGCCTTTCAGGCCCATGGTTGCGACCAGACCCCACTCCAGACATGGATTTAAGATCAGCCCTCTTGGCTAGTATGACTCATGTGGAAAAAAGCTTCAAGCATCTGGTCACAGAGGCTAACCTTAGGTTGGTCGGCCTTTTGGCCCCTCATCAGGATGTGAGAGAGTCAACAGCGGGGAGTGCTATTGGCGGAGAGGTTCCCGAGCAGCACCCAGCCCTGGAACAACCTATTATGAGGAGGGCCACTGGAGTAACAATCAGGGAACCTTCCAACACTCCGCGGGCTGTTGCTCCCCCCGTCCCAAAGCGAAAAGGAAAAAAGAAGGCCACTGAACCCCCTCTCCCATCGACGAGTCTTCCGATGAGAATGGTACTGATCTTTCACTTTTAGATAGTTTTCCAATTCCCTATCATATATTTGATGGGGATGGAAACTTTAAGTATAATCCAATCTTAAGTTCAGATTTCTTCCAGGCAGTAAGTAGTTCAGTAAGTAATGTAGAGACCAGTAGTTGTAGCGCGGGTACTTTACTTATAATATCTTCACTTTTATTTTTAGCCCCATATAAATACCTTGTATCACTGCTCATGTTGTTTCCTTTTGTGCAGATATGGACTCTGAGGACGTGTTTGAGCATTATAAAGCTGCTGCCGCATCTTCTGGCAAGAAAAAGGATAGCAAGAGGGCTCGAGGGGAGAGCAGTAAAACTGCCTCAAAGAAGGCCCGAACTGATGACCCTCCAGCCACCGTCCCTTCGAAGGAGAACACACCACCTCCATCACTACTCGAGCAGTCGGCCTCAGCTCCTCTGGTCGACCAACATTCCAATCCTCCAACACCCGTCGACCAGCAGCCTACTCCTCAGGCCCCTAGCAGCCAAACACAACGTAATCAGCCCGAAGGCTCCCTGTCCAGCATCGTGGTCAGCTTAGCCAAGGAGAGGATATATAAGCTCTCCAAACATAAATGCAGTCAGGAGGCTATTACTGAAACCATTTCCATGGAGCCTGACCAAATACTCAACCGAGGGCTGAACAAGATAGTTAGCGTAAGTCACTTCCTGATGCTGGATAATTTATTTTCGATTCTCTACCATCACTTTATCCTTTTTTATCTGATTACAGGGACTACTGACCATGACTGCTTGTTGGCACCGTGCTGGAGCAATGGTGTCCCAGGCCAAAAATTTCGACACCAGGCTCGCCGAGTCTAAGAAAGCACTCGAAGAGAAAAATGCTGAGTTGCTTGAGAGGAACAACGAGCTAACTAAACAGAACGACGAGTAGCTTTAGAAGAATATGGAGCTGTCTAAGCAGAAAGAGGAACTGCTATAGCAAAAAGCCACTTTGACCGAGGAGCTACTGGAGGTTCAGGATGGCCTGAAGAAATCCAATGAAGACAAAGAAAAGTTCAGGGAAAGCGCCAAACTCAACTACCAGCAATTCGTACAACTCGAGCTTGATTTAATTGCGAGTAGGCAGGAGACGGAGGAGCGCGTGAAGGAGCTTGAGGAAGCTAAAGCCAAGAACTTGGAGAAGTACAAGGAAGCCACTCATCTTTGCTTCTACGAATTCTGGAAGCACGATTGGGAGGCTAACTTCAACTATCTGTCAGAACGCCTGAGGCGGACTCTAATGTCTCAGTGTGCCATTCGCCTGGAGGAAGAAGAGATGGCTAAAGTACCTGCTTCCCCGTAGATTTCTCTAGCAACAGGGATAGATGGTGCAGACAATGAAGCTGGCGCAGCTGTTGACCAGGACGTTCCTCAAGATCCTCCAGTCCCTTAGTCTTTTTCCCTTTTTTCTTTTGATAGTTTAATTACACGACCTCCTGGTCGTGATGTAAAGACACTAATTTTTTATTGCTGCGCGGGCAGCTATTTTCCTTTTAATCAGACAATTACATCCGAGCAATACTGCTCATGGTGTAAAGTAATTCATTTTTTATATTATAACATCTTTTTATTTTATTATAATATCTTGTTCGCATGACCGAACTTAGCATAGCACTTTGGTTTGATTTAACAAAATTTTGAAAAATACTCTAAGTACCCTAGCATGCTTTCACTTATTTTGCTCATGTGTTTACATAGCTTTTAACGATATGCTTTGCTTACTTGTACCTTATACGCCCCCCAAGTGATCGAGGAGCTTTAGGTCCTTGGTCACTTGCCTTGACCAGAACCTGTTCGAACATTACTACTCGTAGCAATATAATTAGAATTATAATATAGCAAAACAATACACGTAATGAGCAAATACTTGTAATAAATACAATAATTGACAAGAAATGACTGGCTGCGCACAGTCCCTTATATTTCTCGTAATAAATGGACGAATCATGTCTGTACAAGTGATCAATAAGATCTTACACTTATAAGCAATCGGTCACATAAAATGGCCAACCCTTTTTCAAAACTTGTAAAAAGTAAAATTAATACAAGCCAATTCTTTAAGAAGAATTGTTTATTGGTAATACTTGCGCAAGTATTCTCCATTCCAATAGCGAGGAACGAGATCTTCGTTTAAGTGTGCAAGTTTATAGGTGCCCAGGTGAAGGACTTCTTCAATCTGGTATGGCCTTTCCCAATTAGGTCTGAGTACTCCAGCAACTTGGTCGCAGGTGTTTAGAAAAACTCTTCGGAGTACAAGATCTCCAACGCTGAACTTTCTTTCTCGCACTTTAGAGTTGAAATACCAATTGACTTTCTGCTGGTACGCAGCTACTCAGAGTTGGGCTTGTTCACGTTTCTCATCGATTGAGTCAAGGGATTCCATCAATAGCTGGCTGTTCAAATCTTGATCGTACATTATTCTGCGATGTGAAGGCGGATCTAACTCAACAGGAAACATAGCTTCATATCCATAAGCTAAAGAGAATGGAGTATGACCCATTGCTGTTCGGTGGGAAGTTCTGTACGACCAAAGTACTTCAGAAAATTGTTTCGGCCATGCCCCCTTAGATTCTTCTAGCCTTTTCTTTAGTGTATCCTTTAGCGTTTTGTTGACTGCTTCAACTTGTCCATTCGCTTGGGGATGAGCAACTGAAGAGAAGCTCTTGATAATACCATGTCGCTTGCAGAAATTCGTGAATAAATCATTATCAAACTGGGTGCCATTATCCGAGATGATCTTCCTTGGCAATCCATAGCGACAAATGATGTTTTTGATCACAAAGTCCAGCACCTTCTTGGTCGTTATGGTTGCAAGTGGTTCAGCTTCGACCCATTTGGTGAAGTAGTTGAAGGCAACCACAGCATATTTGACACCGCCTTTTCCCGTGGGCAAAGATCCGATTAGGTCGATACCCCAAACTGCAAATGGCCATGGGCTTTGCATCTGTTTAAGCTCATTAGGGGCTGCTCGTGGGATTTTGGAGAATCTCTGGCATTTATCACACTTCCGTACGAATTCCATCAAGTCTTCATTCATCGTTGGCCAGAAATATCTTTGCCTTAGGATCTTTTTTGACAAACTCTGCCCCGCAACGTGGTCTCCACAAAAACCTTCGTATACCTTTTTCATCAATTCTTTGGCCTTCTCCTTTGTAATACATCGGAGGAGTGACATTGAGTATCCCCTTCGGTACAAAATTCCATCAACCAGGATATACCTAGTAGCTCACCGCTGAAGGGTCCTGGCTTTGTTTCTGTCCACTGGTAACACGCCTTGCGTCAGATACTCTACATATGGCGCCATCCACGTATCTGCCATCTGGATTACCAGAGCGGTCTCCTTTGCTTGGATGCTTGGTACAGATAGTCGCTCGACTGGTACTACGTTTAGAGTATCAGCATCCTTCACACTTGCTAATTTGGCCAAAGCGTCCGCGTTGGAATTCTGATCGCGAGGTACTTGCTGGAGACTGTATTTGTCGAACTGAGCCAATAGATCCTTTGTTTTGTTCAGAAAGGCAACCATCTTTAAACCTCGCGCCTGGTACTCTCCCGTGACTTGATTTACCACCAGCTGAGAATCATTATAGAGCACTTTTATATTCATATCCTTGGCTAACCGTAATCCAGCGAGTAGTGCTTCATACTCGGCCTCATTTTTAGAAGCAGTGAAGTCAAATCTGATTGTACAGTGAAATCAATGCCCTTCCGGCGTTATAAATATCACTCATGCCCCAGCGTGGCACTGATTAGAAGAACCGTCTGTAAATAATTTCCACGTGGGTGCTTGGATTTGACATTCAGGTTCGTTGGGCTCTTCAGTCTGCTCGCCATTCGTAAGTTCAGTGAATTCTGCAAAGAAGTCAGCCAAGGCTTGTCCTTTTATTGCTGCTCGCGGTAAGCAAGATATGTCAAGCTGCCTGAGTTCGACACCCGTTTTAGCAATCTACCTACAACCTCTGGTTTTTGCAAGACTTGTCGAAGAGGCTGGTCGGTCAAGACCATAATTGGATGAGCTTAAAAGTAAGGCCGTAGCTTCCTAGAGGACCAAACTAGGCAATAGGCTAGTTTCACAATGGGCGGGTACCACTGTTCTGCTCCAATCAACCTTTTGCTTATGTAGTAGATAGCCTTCTGCACGCCTTCTTCTTCTCTTACTAAAACGACACTAGCAGCGTATTCCGTGATTGCCAGGTAGATGAACAAAGTTTCTTTATCGACCGGCTTTGACAGGATGGGTGGTTGCACCATATGTGTTTTTAGTGCTTGAAAGGCCCATTCGCACTCCTCTGTCCATTCGAGCTTCTTATTGCCTCTAAGTAGATTGAAGAATGGGGCGCACTTATCTGTTGACTTTGAAATAAATCTACTAAGAGCGGAAATTCTTCCGGTTAAGCTTTGAACATCCTTGACCTTTGCTGGCGACTTCATATCAATCAGGGCTTTAATTTTCTCGGGATTGGCTTCAATTCCTCTCGAGTTAACTATAAATCCCAAGAACTTCTCGGATCCCACTCCGAAGGAGCATTATAGGGGATTTAACTTCATCCGATATTTATTCAAGACATTGAAGCATTCCTTCAAATCCCTTACATGCCCTTCTGCTTTCTTTGACTTGACCAGCATGTCGTCAACATAGACCTCCATGTTCGTGCTGATCAGCTCCTTAAACATGTGGTTGACGAGTCTCTGGTAAGTCGCACCAGCGTTTTTCAAACCGAAGGGCATCATTTTGTAACAGTAGAGCCCTGTATTAGTCCGAAAGCTAGTGTGATCTTCATCAGGGGGATGCATACTAATTTGATTATACCCAGAGTACGCATCAATGAATGAGAGGATCTCATGCCCTGCAGTAGCATCGACCAGCTGGTCAATCCTTGGGAGTGGGAAATAGTCTTTTGGGGCAGGCTTTATTTAGGTCTGTAAAATCCACGCAGGTACGCCATTTTCCATTTGGCTTGGGCACTAGTACTGGATTAGAGACCCATGATGGATAAAACGCCACCCTGATAAACCCATTCTCCTTTAGCTTATCGACTTCCTCTTTTAAGGCCCTCGATCTATCTTTGTCGAGAAGCCTTCTTTTTTGTAGTACTGGTGGAAAACTCTTGTCGATGTTTAGGACATGGCTGATGACTGCAGGATCTATCCCGACCATGTCTTTGTGCGACCAGGCAAAGGCCTCCTGGTTCCTCCTTAAAAAATCCACCAGTGTTTGTTTTTTTGTTGTATCTAAGTTTTTACGACTTTCACAACTCTGGTCGGATTTTCTTCATCGAGTTGGACCTCTTCAAGGACCTCGATGGGTCCCACTTCTTCTTCAGAATCCCCAAAGCGAGGATCTAAGTCCCTATCCTCACTTTGGCCAACACCCTGTTTGGTGACATTATCACCCGAGTGGGCCTAGACATCAATCGCCACTTGCAACTCCTTTACGGTGGTGTCTCTCGATACTCCCTTATTTGCCTTGGTGATCGAGGCATTGTAGCACTCCCTCGCTTCCCTCTGATTTCCCAATATGCATCCTATCCCTGCGTCTGTTGGGAATTTCATGTCGAGGTGCCATATCAAGGTGACGGCTCATAGGTCGACCAAAATTGGTCTCCCGATTACAGCGTTTTATGCCGAAGGACAATAAACTACTATAAAAGTATTGAGTAATGTCCTATTAGCAGGGGCAGTGCCTGCTATAATTGGGAGTCTAATCGACCCTGTTGGGGCGAGCCCTTCT
Organism: Humulus lupulus; assembly: GCF_963169125.1. Classification (NCBI taxonomy): domain Eukaryota; kingdom Viridiplantae; phylum Streptophyta; class Magnoliopsida; order Rosales; family Cannabaceae; genus Humulus; species Humulus lupulus. The sequence goes on along the minus strand of NC_084794.1, from coordinate 82,010,813 downwards.
CCAGAGAAACCATAAATGGTTTGGTTGCATGGTTCTAGGTCCTTCATGGACAACTTCGTCCTTTCCAGCGAAGACTTGTATAGGATGTTGACCGAACTTCCTGTATCGACCACCACCCTTTTCACCATCATGTTTGTAATCTGTACGTCCATGACCAGCGGATCGGAGTGTGGAAATCGCACGTGCTGGGCGTCGTCGTTAGAGAAGGTTATCAGTTCCTTCTCTGTTTGAGCCTTTTTTGTTGCTCGATTCTCGACACTCATCATCTCGATGTCCTGGTCATGGCGCAGGATTCGAGCGTATCTTTCCCTTGCCTTTCCACTATCCCCTGCAAAATGTGGGCCTCTACAGATGGTGAGTAGAGTGCCTGCCATAGGAGCTGACTGTAAAGGTGGTGAGTGTTGGCGTACAGACGTCGGTTCGTTGCCACCTTGAGCCTCTCGCTGAGAACCTCCCGCGGCTCGCGCATATCTTCTTAAATGTCCCTGCCTTATCAGGAACTCAATTTTCTCTTTCAACTGGTTACACTCATTAGTGTCGTGCCCGTAGTCATTGTGAAAATGATAGAACTTCGTGGTATCTCTCTTGGAGATATCTTTCCTTATAGGTGCGGGTCATTTGTAGGGCATGCTTGAGCTGGTCGCCTGGTAAACCTCAACTCGGCTTTCAACAAGGGCAGTGAAGTTGGTGAATCTCGGTTCATACCATTACCTTTAGGGTACTTACTCTCGGAGGTCGAGGGTTCGCTGTTCGCCCGTTTTCCACCATTTCTGCCATTGCCATTCTTGTTGCCTTTGCCGTTGGCATTGGGTTTTTCCGACCCATTGGAGGCTTTGGCGGGTTCTTCCTTGGGCCCCTTGTCCTTTGTTGGCGATTTCCCTTCATTGGCAATCGCGTCTTCGAGCTTGATGTACCGATCAGCTCGATCTAAGAACTCTTGGGTGCTCCTTACCCCATTCTTTCTGAGGCTGCTCCAGAGGGTTGAATGGTGTCTAACCCCAACAGTTAGGGCCATCATCTTACTTTCATCGCCCACAGTCTTGGCTCCAGCTGCAGTTCACATGAAGCGTTGAACATACTCCTTCAAGGGCTCTCCCTCTTTCTGGCGTATCTCAACCAGTTGGTTTGCGTCAGTGGGGTGCACGCGTCCCGCATAGAACTGTCCGTAAAAATCCTTTACGAACATCTCCCATGATACTATACTAGTAGGAGGGAGCTTAAAGAACCACTCCTAGGCAGTGTCAGACAGTGTTGCCGGGAAGATGCGGCAGTGAGCATCTTCTGACACCTTTTGTATATCCATTTGTATCTCAAACTTATTAACGTGAGATACCGGGTCTCCATACCCGTCGAAATTTGGCAGTGTTGGCATCTTGAATTTACTGGGGGTTTCAGCCACAGCAATCCTCTGTACAAAGGGGGTGCCTCTTCTACGATCGTACTCAATGTGGGATGTTCGCCCCCCGACCAGCTGTTGCACCACCTGGTTCAGGGCATCGATTTGAGCCTGAACAACTTCTGGGATTGCTGGGGCCACTGGTGTCGGGGGAACGTACTCATCATGCCTTTCACGGTGGTCATTAAGCATGTCCCTCAGATCATCGTCTCTTCATCGCTGCTCGCTGGCTCCCAACCGACTAAAGACGTTCTACTGCCTGGGCTGGCCCCCAGCGTTATGGCCCGCTGGCCGGTCGTCCCTAGGTGGGGGACTCCTGTCTCCACCTCTTTCTTCATACCTCCGACCAGCAATTCTTCTGCCAGAATCAGCTTCATTGTAGTCGTCTGAATTGTGGCTGACTATGGTGTGACCGGCTATTCACTTTGTTGCCTCCTCGGGCTGGCATTTCCTGGGCGTCAGGGGGAGGCCTGCACTGGTCGGTGGGTCCCTGTGCGTTGTCATGCCATGGGGGGCCCCTAACCGCAGAGCCTGTCTCAGAGTTCCTCCTGTTAGCTGAAGGATGCTGCCCCCTGCTCGGTGGATGCGGCTCTTCTTCCCCTGGGCGTCTAGGACGGTTGCCCGGCCCTATTCTGCCTCGGGCACTGGGGATTGCCTCGACCAGCCTGAGATGGAGGCTGCTGCTCAGGATCCCTAGGCGGGACATTATCCTGAGCCACAAAAGCCTGCTCCGGCCTTTGTGGGCTTACAGGCTGGAGCGGAGGTCTAGGATTGGGACTCCTTTGAGGCGGTCCGTTTGGTGGCTGATCTGGTAGGGAGGCTGGCGCAGCCTGATTCCTATCCAGTTGGATGGATGCTTCTAGGGCAGCCATGGCATCCCTCTGCCGATGATCCATCCAGCCTGCCGCTCGCTCAGCTCCTGACACTGGCACTCTATTTCTCTTTGCTGCGACGCCATTATCTCTGCAGCATTCTCTTGATTGGCCAACTCATCCTGCAACACCCCCAGCATTGCCTTCAAGGTTTCATAATCTAACTCTTCCTCATCAAACTCCAAGTGTGGTTCATCCTCAGCCACATTTGGATGAGGAGGCTGGGATGATGCAGCGCCAACGGCCTGTCCTGTCCTCTTGGATGTTTTTGCCATTATATTTTTTCACAAGCTCTCAATGAAAGCACTAGAATGATGACCCTCGAATTAGCCAACGACACAGAGTCAAGAATACAACAAGATATAGAACGACACTTGGAAAGATAATCTAACGGAAAGGAAAAAACACCAAGGAATTATAGTGGTTCGGCCCCAGTGATTGGTAATGACCTACGTCCACTTAGTGATATTATTATTATTGAATCTTAAAGTCGTGATCAAAGAACTAGGGTTCTTGAGTTTCACAAACCTTAGACGTAATACAATTAGATGGTAACAACTCACTTTAGCTCTTTTTCTCTCAATCTTCAGCCAAAAAAACTCATGAATCAAAAGTCCATTCCTTGAGCTATTTTATGCATATTTATAGGCTCAAGGAGGGTTACACATGCTAACGTGTCCTATCTATCCTTAACAATTGTGTATTAAGGATCATTATGAGGAAATATTCAAATGCAGTTAATATTAGATTACAACTTAAGAAGGAAATAAATCGGGCTTCACGACCAGCCTGGTCGTACAAAAAATTAACACTGACGATGAGGCGCGCTTCTAGTCGATAGTCGAACAGCACCTTTACCCTTTAATTCTGCCACGTGTCAATCCACGTGTAAATAATCTTTGCCACGCCATCAAATACCATTTTTGGGTAAACAGGCGCCATTGCCGGGGACTGAAAAATAATCAATATTAAAATAGTTAATTTTATTTCTAATTTGGCTGTCTTTTAAATAATTTCTAATTTGTTTGGCTGCAGTTGTTCTCTATCTCAGGTACTTTCCTTATATGCGCTGTAGAAGGGGAGTTGACAGTCTAGTTCCAATTAATCTTGACATCGAGAAAGACTGCAAGTGAAACAGAAGAAAAAAGAGGGCTGAAAGTTCCACTGTTGTTACAACAGATATTAATAACAACAGTGTGGAAAACATGAGCGGGGGAGCACCACAAAATCATAATCCTGCTGGTCAAAGACCTCTACGGGACTATGTACTCCCTACTATCACAAGGGTACACTCATGCATCCATCCACCAGCAGTAGAAGCAAACAATTTTGAGATCAAGCCTGCTATCTTGCAGATGGTCCAAACTACAGTTCAATTTGGTGGCCTCCCCACTGAAGACCCCAATATGCACATAGCCAATTTCTTGGAGTTATGTGTCACTTTCAAGATGAATGGGGTGAGTGATGATTCCATTAGATTGCGCTTGTTCCCATTCTCACTAAGGGAGCGAGAGAAAAGTTGGTTGAATACTATCACCACTTGGGATGCTCTAGCTCAAAAGTTCTTAGCGAAGTTCTTTCCACCTGCTAAGGCTGCTAAACTGAGAGGGGAGATCAATAACTTCTCTCAACTTGAGGGATAATCTTTGTATGATGCTTGGGAGAGTTTCAAGGACTTGATCAGAAAATGTCCTCACCACAGTATTGAGAAGTGGATGTTGGTCCACAACTTTTACAATGGTTTGTGCGGGACCACTCGCACAATCATTGATGCAGCAGCAGCAGGAGCGTTTATGAGCAAAAGTGATAATGAAACTTATGAACTCTTAGAGGAAATGGCCACTAATAATTACCAATGGCCAAGTGAATGAGTGGGCAGTAATAAAAAAGGTTGCAGGGGTTCATGAACTAGATGCAATCACAGCCTTAACTGCTCAAGTTGCGTCTCTAACTAAGCAGTTGCAACAAAATACCATGTCTGCCCAGGTTGTGCAAGCCCAAGTAATGTGTGAATTGTGTGGGGGGCCTCATCCTTTTTACCAGTGGCAAGTTGTTTTAGATCCCAACAATGTCCCATTAGATCAAGCTCAAGTCCAGGCAGTGGGTAATTTTCAAAGGCCCTACAACAACCCTACTCCAACTCGTATAATCCAGGGTGGAGAAACCATCCTAAATTTTCTTGGAGAAATAATCAGGACCAACAACAACCATTTCAACCACAGTATCAGTGGCCTATGACTCAAGCTCCACCACAAGCATCAACCTCTCAGCAACCTAGGCCACCAGCTCCTATAGAATAGCCTAGTGAATTACAGGCTGCCCTATTGACTCTCACCAACACTCAAATTCAGTTTATGACTGAGACTAGATCCTCCATCAGAATTTTGGAAATGCAAGTGGGGCAGCTGGCCAATATGTTGAATATTAGGCCTCAAGGGAATTTGCCTAGCAATATTGTGGTAAATCCTAAGGAGCAGTGTCAAGCTATCACTTTGAGGAACGGGAAAGAAATTGAGGGTCCTTCTCTAAAAGGTACTCAAGAAAAAAAAGGCAGAAGAAGAGGAGAGTTGTGAGAAAGTTGAGCCCCAAGTGGAGAAAAAGGTTACTGAAGGCCTTTCAACCGAAGAGAAGATTCAACCAGTAGTTGTTGATTCTAATGTCAAAATCCCTTATCCACAACGACTCCGGAAGAATTCTCTCGACAAACAATTCTCAAAGTTTCTTGAGGTGTTTAAAAAGCTTCACATTAACATCTCATTTGCTGAGGCTTTGGAGCAAATGCCGAGTTATGTGAAATTCATGAAAGAGATTTTATCAAAGAAATGAAGGTTTGAAGACTTTGAGACAGTGGCACTTACTGAAGAGTGCAGTGTAATTCTCCAAAGGAAACTTCCACAAAAGCTTCAAGATCAGGGGAGTTTTACTATCCCTTGTACTATAGGGAAATTTGAATGCAAACACGCTCTTTGTGATCTTGGAGCAAGTATCAATCTCATGCCTCTATCTGTTTTTCGGAAGCTAGGTTTTGGTGAGGCAAAGTCTACTACTATTACTCTTCAGCTCGCGGATCGATCAATCAAGTACCCAATGGGAGTTATTGAAGATGTGCTAGTCAAGGTAGACAAGTTTACTTTTCCAGCGGATTTCATTGTTCTAGACATGGAGGAGGATACAACGGTTCCCATTATTCTTGGGAGACCATTTTTGGCTACCGGGAAAGCCCTCATTGATGTGCAAAAGGGTGAGTTGAGGTTGAGAGTTCAAGGGGAAGAAGTGGTCTTTAATGTATTTAAGGCTATGTCTTATCCAAGAGCAAGTGATAGTTGCTTTAATGTTGATGTGATTGATGAGGTGGTTTCGAAAAAGAGGATTACCAATGATCCTCTTGAATTGGCTTTGGCGTTGGGTGATGATAATGAAGAGGAGGATTTGGAGACTCATGAGTATGTGAAATGGATCAATTCTTATGGTCCATATTACAAGAAGAAACTTAAAGAATTGGGGCAAGGGCCTGAGTGCCCCATACCATCTATTGAGAAGCCTCCATTCCTTGAGTTGAAGTCTTTACCGGAGCATCTTTGTTATGTGTACTTGGGGAAGAAAGAAACGCTGCCTATTATTATTTCTTCATTGCTGTCAAAAGGTGAAGTAGAAAAACTTTTGAGGGTTTTGAGGGCTCAAAAACATGCTATTGGGTAGACTTTGGTTGATATTCAAGGAATTAGCCCTTCAACGGTAATGGACAGAATTCTTATGGAAGAAAATAGCCAACCTTCCATTGAAGCTCAAAGAAGGCTAAATCCCTCTATGAAGGATGTTGTTCGGAAGCAAGTACTTAATTGGTTGGATGCTGGGGTGGTCTATCCTATTTCTAACAATGCTTGGGTGAGCCCTGTTCAAGTGGTGCCTAAAAAGGGAGGAATAATTGTGGTAAAAATGCGAACAATGAACTCATCCCTACTTGTACTGTGACAGGATGGAGGATTTGTATTAACTACCGCAAGCTGAATAAGGCGACAAGGAAGCACCGTTTCCCGCTGCCATTCGGAGATCAAATGCTTGATAGGCTTGTGTTAGGCTAATTTTAGCCTACCTATTTAAGTGTCTTTTTAATGGTTTTTGTGTTTTTGGAGCGGATTTATGCTTGTTTTTGCTTGATTTCAGGTTAAGCATATGTTTTGGGCATATGGAGTGGATTGTGGAGAAAATATGCTAAACTGAAGGGTTATTAAAGCTTTTGCTGAAATTTTAATTAGGGTCGCGGCGCAAGAATTGTCGCCGCGACGCTATTGCGTATTAGAGCCGCGGCGAGCCCCTTTCCAGAAACTCAAGATTTCGCAATTTCCGAGTAGGGCCACGGCGTAGGAATTGGCGCCGCGGCGCTGGCGTCCGTACACCTCAGAATTTTAAGGGCAATTTCGTCATTTTGGGAAAGATATAGAATGAGGTCTTCATTTTGAAAAAGGGGATCGCGATTTTGCAAGGCAGAGAGAAACAAAAAGGGGAAAAACAAGAGAAGACGAAGCTTGGAGCGAGCGTGGACGATTTGTGACAATCCCCAATCTAGTTTCATTCTCTTTTTCTTTAATTCTCTATGTTATTGTTTATGTTTAGTTTGATTATGGATATGAATATTGAGATTATGAGCTAAACTCTTATTTAGGGATTTGATGGATATTGACTGAGATTATCCCATGGATTAATGCTATTTGATTATTCCTTCTTCCTTGTTTATGTGATTTGTTCATCTTTATGCTTAATGCATGTTTGAGATTGATCACCTTAAGCATGATTCATGATCCTAATGTGAAATCTGAAAAGTGAATATTAGGAATGCTCTAAATGAATGAACATAGGTTTTGGTGTGAAACGAAAGTATTCGCATAGCTTATGTGACTTGTAGATTATTGCTTAAAGCGAATTGTTTGTTGTACTATCTCATAAATGCAATAGTTGAAAATGCAATTTAGTACCTAAATGATCTGAAAAGAGTTTAGGTGATTTTATAATCTGTCATCTCATTGGAGGAAGAAGAATATTTGACTAGTGTTAACAATTGGGTAATCGAAACAATTGAAATCAAATTCCTAACTTCACATCCATTGTTAAACCCTTTTTATTTGTTGTTTTGCTTGTTGTGTTTTCTGCAATTTAAATTTTAAAAAAACAATTTATATTATTGCCAAATAGAAATATAAATCCAATTTAGTTAGTACTTAGCTGCAATTCCCTTGGGTTCGACCTCACTTGTGTGAGTTACTACTTGTATGATACGTGCACTTGCGTGTAATAAAAAAATAGCAACAAGTTTTTGGCGCCATTGCCGCGGAATTGTTTAGTTAATATTACGTTAATTGGATTAAATTCTTATTTGGTTTTCTTTTCACTATTTGCTAACTTATTTGTGTCAAATTCTTCTTATCTCATCTCAGGTACCATTGGTTTATGCGACGTCAAGGACCAGCTGCAAGAGTGCCTGTTGATCCTGAGATAGAGAAGACTTGCCGGCAGAACAGAAGAAACAAAAGGTTGGAAAGAGTTGTACAAAGGATTGAGCAAGAGGAAGTTATGGCCAATAACGGTAATAATGGGGGTGCCATAGATGACCCGGCTAATGGTCATAATCCACCCGACCGTAGCCTGAGGGACTATGTGTTGCCAACAATGACAGGGGTCCAGTCTTGTATAAGACATGCAAACAATTTTGAGATAAAGCCAGCCATACTTCAGATGGTTTAATCCATAGTCCAGTTTGGGGGACTACCCACTGAAGACCCAAACATGCATCTCTCTAACTTCATGGAGCTCTGTCAGACATTTAAAGATGAATGGAGTTAGTGATGACGCTATCAGACTTAGATTGTTCCCATTTTCTCTGAGGGAGCGAGCTAAGAGTTGGTTGGTATCTTTGCCACCTAACTCAATCAATACATGGAATGATCTAGCACTGAAGTTCCTCTCCAAGTTTTTCCCTCCAGCTAAAGCAGCTAAGTTGAGAGGAGAGATCAATAATTTTTCTCAGTTGGATAATGAGTCTCTTTATGAAGATTAGGAGAGATTCAAAGAATTGATAAAAAAGTGCCCGCATCACGGAATAGAGAAATGGATGCTAGTCCATAATTTTTATAATGGGTTGTGTGGTACTACTCGCACACTCATTGATGCAGCAGCTGGTGGTGCGTTTATGAGAAAGAGTGCCAATGAGACATATGACTTGTTGGAAGAAATGGCCATGAATAATCAGCAGTGGCCAAGTGAAAGAAGTTCTTCAAGGAAAGTGGCTGGTATGTATGAAGTGGATACAATTTTGAAATTGACTTCTCAAGTTGAGGCCTTGACTAAGCAATTGCAAGGCAATATAATAACAGCTCCAGTGCAACAGGCCCAGACTCTGTGTGAAATATGTGGGGGCCCTCATGCCTACGAACAGTATCAGTATACTGATGTAAACAACATGCCTATGGAGCAAGCTCAGGCTATTGGGAATTTTCCTCGACAGAGCAACAATAACCCTTACTCTAATTCTTTCAATCAAGGGTGGAGGAATCATCCCAATTTTTCTTGGAAGAATGATCAGCAAGGCCAATCTTCAAACCAACAACAGTCATTCCAAAAACAGCCACAGGGGTTCTTTCAGCCGAGATTTAGGCAGCAGCAACAACCTCAACCGCCCACTCATCCTCAATAACAACAAAATTCTGGGGGAAATTCTAATTCTCAGTCAGATGTGTTAAACCAATTCATGGCTGAAACTCGGTCTTCTATTAGAAATTTGGAGACCCAAATGGGACAATTGGCTACTCTCATGGCTAATCGTGCCCAAGGTAACTTGCCTAGCACCACTGAAGTCAATCCGAAAGAGAATTGCAAGGCAATCACGTTAAGAAGTGGGAAGAATTATGTGGGACCAAGTGAGAAGCAGCCAGTTGAAGAAGTGGGTCAGGATCAACAGGCACAGGCACCGACACAAAAGGAAAAGAAGCACAGTGAGAAGAAGGCTACTGAAGGCATACCAACAAAAGAAGCTTCGCCACCAATTAGTATTGAGCATCACATAAAGATTCCCTACCCCCAAAGGCTCCGTAAGAACAACATGGACAAGCAGTTTACTAAATTCCTGGAAGTATTCAAGAAACTACACATCAACATTCCATTTGCGGAGGCCTTAGAGAAAATGCCGAGCTATGTCAAGTTCATGAAGGACATCTTGTCCAAGAAGAGGAAGATGGAGGATTTTGAAACTGTGGCATTGACAGAAGAGTGTAGTGCTATACTGCAAAAGAAGCTCCCTCCTAAACTGAGAGATCCTGGGAGTTTCGCAATACCGTGCACTATTGGGAGAATTGAGGGAATAAATGCTCTTTGTTATTTGGGGGCTCAACCTGATTCCACTGTCAGTTTTCAAGAGATTGCAACTTGGTGAAGCCAAGCCCACAACTGTAACTTTGCAACTAACTGATCGTTCGTTGGCACATCCAAGAGGGGTAATTGAAGATGTCCTTGTCAAAGTAGACAAGTTTATTTTTCCTGCCGATTTCATAGTTCTTGACATGGAAGAGGATAGCAATGTTCCCATTATCCTTGGGAGACCCTTCTTGGCAACAGGCCAAGCACTTATAGATGTTCAGAAGGGTGAGTTGAAGTTGTGAGTGCAAGGGGAAGAAGTTGTATTCAATGTGCTCAAGGCCATGACTTATCCTGAAGCTAGTGACAATTGCTTTTTGGTGGATGTAATGGGTAGTTTAGTGGAAGAGAGAAAACTGATAAATGATCCTCTTGAGTTAAGTTTGGTTGAAGATGAGATTAGTGATCAAGATGGAAAAGAAGCTATGGAGTATGCAAAATGGCTAAATTCTTATGGGCCATTGAAGAGGAAATACTTTGAAGAGCTTGGGGCAGTACCAAAAAGGTCATTGCCCTCAGTTGAGAAACCCCCAGAGTTAGAACTGAAGGTACTTCCTAACCATCTGAGGTATGAGTTTTTGGGTGAAAACAAGACACTTTCGGTTATAGTTTCAGCTTCACTTTCTGATATGGAGACTGAAAAATTGTTGAGAATTTTGAGAGAGCACATGAAGGCCATTGGGTGGACTTTGGCAGACATCAAGGGGATCATCCCCTCTACTGTTATGCACCGGATTTTAATGGTGGACAGAGTAAAACCAACCATCGATGCCCAAAGAAGACTCAATCCACCAATGAAGGAAATTGTGAGAAAGGAAGTGGTGAAGTGGTTAGATGCAGGGGTGGCTTACCCAATTTCTAACAGTGAGTGGGTGAGTCCGATTCAGGTAGTACCTAAAAAGGGGGGAATGATGGTAGTGAAGAATGAAAAGAATGAGTTAATTCCAACAAGAACTGTTACTGGTTGGAGAATATGCATTGACTACCGCAAGCTCAACAAGGCAACAAGGAAAGACCATTTTCCCCTTCCATTCATTGATTAGATGTTAGACAGATTGGTAGGAAAGGAGTATTATTGCTTTTTGGATGGTTACTCCGGGTATCATCAAATAGTCATTGCACCAGAGGACCAAGAGAAAACGACATTTACATGTCCTTATGGCACATTTGCTTTCCGACGAATGCCATTTGGGCTATGTAACGCACCATCAACTTTCCAACGGTGTATGATGGATATTTTTTCTGACTTGGTTGAGAATTGTATAGAAATTTTCATGGATGATTTCTCAGTGTTTGGCTCGTCGTTTGACCATTGTTTGAGGAACTTGGAGCTGGTACTAATTCGATGTGAAGAATCCAATTTGGTGCTTAATTGGGAGAAGTGCCATTTTATGGTTAGAGAGGGGATTGTTTTGGGACACAAGATCTCACAGGAAGGCATTGAGGTAGACAAAGCCAAGGTGTCTACTATTGAGAATTTTCCCCCTCCAGTTTCGATAAAGGGGATTCATAGTTTTTTGGGTCATGCCGGTTTCTACAGACGGTTTATAAAGGATTTCTCAAAGATCTCCAAGCCATTGTCTAATTTTCTTGTTAATGGAGTGCCCTTTGAGTTTGGAAAGGAGTGTATGGAGGCTTTTCAACTTCTTAATGAAAAATTGATTTCGGCACCTATAGTCATTGCACCGAATTGGGAACTTCCGTTCGAGTTGATGTGTGATGCAAGTGATTATGCTGTCGGGGTTGTGTTGGGTCAACGAGTTGACAAGGTTTTTCGCACAATCTACTATGCTAGTAGGGCCTTGAATGATGCTCAGTTGAATTATGCTACTACTGAAAAGGAGATGTTGGCCATAGTCTTTGCTTGTGACAAGTTCAGGCCATATTTAATCGGGAATAAGGTTATTGTGTACACAGACCATTCGGCGATCAAATACCTTATGACCAAGAAGTATGCCAAGCCAAGACTAATCCGATGGGTCCTTCTCCTCCAGGAGTTTGAGTTAGAAATCAGAGACAAGAAGGGTACCGAGAACCTAGTAGCAGATCATTTGTCAAGATTAGAGTCAGAAGAGAATCAGAATATGAAGGAAGTCCAGATAAATGATGAGTTCCCTGATGAGCAGTTGTTTGCTTTAAAGGAAAGTTTGATGGTTCCATGGTTTGCTGATTATGTCAACTTTCTAGCTGCAAACATCACACCTCCCGACATGACAAGACAACAATTGAAGAAATTCTTTTATGAGGTAAAGCACTATTATTGGGAAGAGCCAATCCTTTATATGCACTGTGCCGATCAGATAATTAGAAGATGTGTGCCTGAAGAGGAGATGTACTCTATCCTGAATCATTGTCATAGTCTACAGTGTGGAGGTCACTTTGGTGGGACAAGGACTGCTGTAAAGGTTCTACAAAGTGGGTTCTTCTGGCCAACTCTCTTTAAGGATGCTCATGAGTTTGTCAAGGCATGTGATCGTTGTCAGAGGACTGGTAATATTTCAAGAAGAAACGAGATTCCTTTGACTGGTATTTTAGAAGTGGAACTGTTTGATGTGTGGGGTATTGACTTCATGGGTCCTTTTCTGTCATCATACAACAATCTGTTTATTTTGCTAGCTGTGGACTACGTTTCTAAGTGGGTGGAAGTGGCTGCAACTCATGCTAATGACGGTAAAACAGTTCTTACTTTTCTCCAAAAGTACATTTTCACCCGGTTTGGTACTCCTAGAGCTATTATTAGTGATGAGGGGAGTCATTTCCGTAAGAAGCAATTTGAAGTGTTACTTGCAAAATATGGAGTTAGACATAGAAAAGCATTACCTTATCACCCGCAGAGTAATGGACAAGCTGAGATTTCCAACCGGGAAATTAAGTTAATCTTGGAGAAGATGGTACAGAGCTCGAGGAAAGACTGGTCTAAGAAGCTCGATGATGCTTTGTGGGCATACAGAACAGCTTTCAAAAAACCTATTGGTATGTCACCATATAGGTTGATCTTTGGGAAAGCGTGTAATCTTCCAGTGGAACTTGAGCATAGAGCATTTTGGGCCATGAAGACCTTGAATATGGACTTGGTAGAAGCTGGTGAGAAGAGGCTTTTGCAATTGAACGAGTTGGAGGAGTTTAGAAACGAAGCTTATGAGAACGCCAAGATTTACAAGGAGAGGACTAAGAAGTGGCATGACCAGAACCTTATCAGGAAGGAATTTCAACTAGGTCAACAGGTATTACTCTTTAATTCAAGATTGAAACTTTTTCCGGGCAAGTTGAAATCGAGATGGTCTGGTCCTTTCACGATATTACAAGTGTTTCCTTATGGCTCCGTCGAAGTAACAAGTGAAAAGACTGGCAAGTTTAAAGTAAATGGTTAGCAATTAAAGCTCTACTTGGGTGGTCAGTTTGATCAAGCCAAGTCCGTCATCCTCTTGGCGCCGCAGTAAAGAGGAAACCAGCGTCCGGCTATATGACGTTAACGACAGCGCCATTGGGAGACATCCCAAATTGTATTTTGTTTTGCATTTTAATCTTTGGTTTGGAACAATTAGTATTTTTAAGTGTTTTTATTTCGTATTTTTATTGTATTCTGTGTAAAGAGAAAATCGTGAAAAGCGTGAAAAGTTGAATTTTTTTTGTTTTTTTTATTAAGGCCGCAGCGCATATTGTGGCGCCGCGGCGCATAGGGGCATTAGCGCCGTGGCGAGGTGCTAGACAGAGAGCAGCAAAAATTTGGGGTCGGATTGGTGCCGCGGCTCCTGGAGAGAGAAAAGTACATTAGTGCCGCGACGCTAGTGGGTTGCGCCGCGGCGCTAACATGGGCCACCACTTAAATCCGAAAATTTGCCTTATTTTTTTTAGACCCTCCAAAATACCCCATCTGAATCCCTTCATCTTCTCCGCCTCTCCTCCGCCCAAATCACCATACAACCTCCATAACCACCAATATTTCACTCATCTTTCATAATTTCTTCAGCCCTTTCCATAAAAATCACTTCCCCCATCATTTTCTTTGTCCCTTTTCACCTAATTTCTTCAAGAATACCATTTTTCCCACTCATTTTAACCCTAATCCGAAAATCCCATCCTCTTCCTCAATATTGCTCATTTCTCCAAGCTTTGGATAACAATGGTGGATTATCAATGGGTTTCTCAATAATGTAATTGATCTTGCCTCTCATCTTTTCAATTTATTGAGACTCCTTTGGTTATTGGGAAATCTAGTGTCAATTGGGCTTTATTATGGATTAAGTGGTGCATTTTGATTATTTTTTATATTCTGAAAAATTGGATTGGAGAATTGTGGTTTGTGAAGAAATTTTCTGATTTTGGGAAGTGCCAAAAACAAGGGGAGGTGCTGCCAAAAATTCTAGTGATCTTACAAGTTTGTATTTTGGGAGTTATTTTGCTCAATGGGTCCAAAGAAAGGTACTGTAAATGCTTCAGGTGCGTCATCGTCCCGCCCTCCTCGTGTCTCCACAAGGACAGATTATGACACCTTAAGATTTGTGAGCAAAGAGGCTCAAGAGCGGTTTGTGGTGTTGTCAAGGAAACCTATTCTTGAAGAAAGAGGTATGGAATTTAGTTCAGAACCCCTAGAAAACCAGCCACTGTATGAGCCTATTCAAGCTGAGATTGCTCGGCGGCAGTGGGACCAATTTGTTGACTGTAATGGCAAGGCTAATCACACGATGACATATGAATTCCTTGCTAATTGGCCAGACAAAGAAAATAATGCTGTCATGGTGCGGGGCAAGAAGATACAAGTTACTCTTGCAGCATTTAATCAATTGTATGAGGTACCTAACTTTCCCATAGAAGAAGAAGAGCTGCGGGTACTGGGGGCCGATAATCTAGATTATGTTGACATTGCGGAAACATTGGGTTTTCCTCGAGCAAGAATTCATTTGAAGGATGGTGAGCCAAACTGTATGTATCGTTGTGAACTTAACCAAGTGGTTCGTGCTTGGTGCTATTTTGTGAGTGCCCGATTGATTCCCAACAATCATCTATCTGACATCCCTATTGACCGGCTCAAGGTGACATATGCTATTTTAAAAGGGTACAACTTAAACATTGGGAGGTATGTTCGGGAAAGTATCAATCATATAATTCAGGGTACCACTACTGGAGGGTTGGGATATGGCACTTTCATTACTGAACTTTGCGTTGCGTATGGCGCACCTCAATACTTAACTGATATGAAGGTGCCTCCGCAAAAGCCAGTCGGATTGGACATGGTGAATCGCCTCATTCCGCTGCATCCCTATGATGCCCCGCAAGTTCTGAGAGGAAGAGGTCGCCGCCGACAAAGGACCGATGATGGTGAGGATGAGCCCGAACTTTTAGGTGGTCACATGGATCCTGCTATGCAGTACACTCATGCTTAGTTGAATTACCTTATTCATCAAAACATGCATATGCAGACGTATATGGGGCAGCGGAGTGCTTATGATGCGAACCATATTCAGCAGTTGAATAATTTGGTATCACAGTGGTCTTTGGACAAAGAAGATGAGAATTACTTTGCACTACCACCGCGTTTCACTCCTTATGATCAACCACCGCCACCCAACCCATTTTGAGGGGTTGTTAGGTAAGTTTCTCTTCGTTCGGTTGTCATGTTCACATTGGGGACAATGTGAAATTAAAGTTTGGGGGAGGGGTTTACTTTTCTGTTTTAGTTTAGTTTAGTAAAAATTTTTTTGTTTACTTTTGTTATCTTTGTTGTTGTGTGTGTCAAAAGTTAAGCCGATGATACGTATAAATGTCGTTGCTGTCACTTGTCAAACATAAATTGTGTCTAACCGTGTGCTTGATTTGATCACTCTTTGGATTAATTTTGATGCCTTTTGCAAATTTTTGTATATGTTGCAAATGTGAATAAGTGGATTATGCTATACATGTGTTACTTGGGTTAGAGGTATGAATTGATGAAAAAGATAGAACTTGCATCGCTTGCCTTTTGAGACGAAATTCTTAATGACATGTGTTTTGGAATATGATTTAGGCAATCTTTTGGAACGTTTGAGCCTTTCAAGCTTACCCTTATCATTATTATCCCTAGTTCGCCTATTTGTGCCTTAACTTGTTTGATTGATTGTATAACCACTCCATTAAGCCAAAAATGTACCAATTATTATTTTTCCCTATCCTGTGAATTATGCCATAAGCTTAGAAATAAGTTTGGGGGAACAAATTGTAATTGGGTAAAAAAAAAAAAAAAGGGTATTGGTGTAAGTGGATGAACGATGTAATTTTCCGATTGAGACAAGTGTGAAATGTAAAAGTGCTTGCAACATCACTAAATTTTGATTCCTTATTTGTTTAAAAAAATAATAATAATAAAATAAAAAAAATATTTGAGTGATGAGTAATTAAATAAAGTGATGTTGGAGCATTGAGTATGAGTCCTCAATCGATAAGAAGTGGGTGAATTAGGGGATGGTAACTGAATGCAAGGTGGGTTGTTTGATTGGTTTTTGATGTGCTTATGGTATAATGAAGCCTAAATGTCTTTTTTATCCACCTTTACCTAAGCCAACTCGTTATGAACCTTTGAAGTCCTTTTGATTCCATAACATGTGTTGTTGACATTAGTGGAGAAAGGTAAGTGCGCAAGCATATTGAATTTTGGCTAGTGGATTGTTGGAATGAGTGACGCATGTATGGTGTTATCTAGTTATTCATTTGTTATTTGCAAGGTATAATCTAATTTCCAATTGAGGCATTCAGATTAATTGTTGGAGTTTTTGAATTGAAATTCTAGTTGATCAGCAGTTGAAGTTTTTTGAGTGATAACGGCGTGGTTTAAATAAGACTGGAGGCTTAACTTGTCATGTCTATTTGTTTTAGTTTAATGTGTCATTCTCTTACTCGACGACGAGTAAGAATAATGTTTGGGGGAGTTTGTTAGGCTAATTTTAGCCTACCTATTTAAGTGTCTTTATCAGTGTCTTTTTAATGGTTTTTGTGTTTTTGGAGCGAATTTATGCTTGTTTTTGCTTGATTTCTGGTTAAGCATATGTTTTGGGCATTTGGAGTGGATTGTGGAGAAAATATGCTAAACTGAAGGGTTATTAAAGCTTTTGCTAAAATTTTAATTAGGGCCGCGGCGCAAGAATTGGCGCCGCGGCGCTATTGCGTATTAGAGCCGCGGCGAGTCCCTTTCTAGAATACCAAGATTTCGCAATTTCCGAGTAGGGCCGCGGCGCAGGAATTGGCGCCGCGGCGCTGGCGTCTGTACACCTCAGAATTTTAAGGGCAATTTTGTCATTTTGGGAAAGATATAGAATGAGGTCTTCATTTTGAAAAAGGGGGTCGCGATCTTGCAAGGCAGAGAGAAACAAAAAGGGGAAAAACAAGAGAAGACGAAGCTTGGAGCGAGCGTGGACGATCTGTGACAATCCCCAATCTAGTTTCATTCTCTTTTTCTTTAATTCTCTATGTTATTGTTTATGTTTAGTTTGATTATGGATTTGAATATTGAGATTATGAGCTAAACTCTTATTTAGGGATTTGATGGATATTGACTGAGATTATCCCATGGATTAATGATATTTGATTATTCCTTCTTCCTTGTTTATGTGATTTGTTCATCTTTATGCTTAATGCATGTTTGAGATTGATCACCTTAAGCATGATCCATGATCCTAATGTGAAATCTGAAAAGTGAATATTAGGAATGCTCTAAATGAATGAACATAGGTTTTGGTGTGAAACGAAAGTATTCGCATAGCTTATGTGACTTGTAGATTATTGCTTAAAGCGAATTGTTTGTTGTACTATCTCAGAAATGCAATAGTTGACAATGCAATTTAGTACCTAAATGATTTGAAAAGAGTTTAGGTGATTTTATAATCTGTCATCTCATTGGAGGAAGAAGAATATTTGACTAGTGTTAACAATTGGGTAATCGAAGCAATTGAAATAAAATTCCTAACTTCACATCCATTGTTAAACCCTTTTTTATTTGTTGTTTTTCTTGTTGTGTTTTCTGCAATTTAAATTTTAAAAAAACAATTTATATTGTTGCCAAATAGAAATATAAATCCAATTTAATTAGTACTTAGCTGCAATTCCCTTGGGTTCGACCTCACCTGTGTGAGTTACTACTTGTATGATACGTGCACTTGCGTGTAATAAAAAAATAGCAACAGCTTGCAGGCCACATTTATTATTGTTTCCTAGATGGGTACCTTTACTTTCCAAAGGATTCCTTTCGGTCTTTGTAATGTACCAGCCACTTTCCAAAGGTGCATGATGGTTATTTTTTTGACATAGTAGAGAAAAGTATTGAATTTTTAATGGATGACTTCTCGGTGTTCGGGTCTGATTTTGATGAATGCTTGGATCACCTAGAAATGGTTCTTAAACGTTGTGAAGAATCGAATTCGTTACTAAATTGGGAGAAGTGCCACTTTATGGTGAGAGAAGGGATTGTCTTGGAACACAAAATTTCAAGTGAAGGCATTGAAGTAGATCGGGCCCAGATTTCTATTATTGAGAATTTGCCACCTCCAATTTCAGTTAAAGGAGTAAGGAGTTTCTTGGGCCATGCGGGGTTTTATCGAAGATTTATCAAAGATTTTTCCAAGGTCTCAAAGTTGCTGTCCACCTTGCTAATGAATGGGGTCCCTTTTGATTTTAATGAAGAATGTTTGACTGCTTTCAAGACTCTCAAGGAGAAGCTCATTTCAACACCTATAGTGTGTGCACCTAATTGGGACTTTCCATTTGAGCTTATGTGCAATGCTAGTGATTATGCGGTTGGAGCGATTCTTGGGTAGTGAGTGGACAAGGTATTTCACTAGTCGAACTTTAAATGATGCTCAACTAAATTATGCAACAATAGAAAAAGAACTTCTAGCCATAGTTTATGCTTTCGATAAGTTTCGACCATATTTAATTGGCAATAAGGTGATTGTATACACGGACCACTCTGCTATTAAATATCTCATGACTAAGAAAGATGCCAAACCCCGTCTCATTCGGTGGGTCTTATTACTCCAAGAATTCGATATGGAAATCTGAGATAAAAAGGGTGCCGAGAATCTTGTGGCAGATCATTTGTCTAGGCTGGAAGTTGAGGAAGATCAAATTACCAAGAAAGTGCAAATCAATGATTATTTTCCAGATGAGCAATTGTTTGGGGTGTGTGACAAATCCAAAGCACCATGGTATGCATATTATGTCAATTTCCTAGTGGCAAAGATTGTGCCTCCTGATATGTCTAGAGCACAGTTGAAGAAATTCTACTTCGAGATCAAACATTATTATTGGGAGGAGCCCATCCTCTATAAACATTGTGCTGACCAAATAATTCGTCGTTGTGTACCAGAAGATGAAACGGTCCTTATTCTCAACCATTGTCACACTCTCCATTGTGGGGGGTCATTTTGGTGCTACCAGGACAGCAACAAAGGTATTGCAATGTGATTTCTTTTGGCCTACTTTATTTGAAGATGCAAATACTTTTGTTAAGTCTTGTGATAGATGTCAACGCACCGGTAACATATCACGAAGAGATGAGATTCCCCTGAATGTTATTCTTGAAGTTGAGTTGTTCGATGTGTGGGGGATTGATTTCATGGGCCCCTTTCCATCATCCTACAATAAAAAGTGTATACCGCTCGCTGTGGACTATGTGTCTAAATGGGTGGAAGCAGCGGTAACTCCTATGAATGATGGTAAAGTAGTTCTAAATTTTCTGCATAAGAATATTTTTACTCGGTTTGGAACTCCCCGCGCTATCTTAAGCGATGAAGGGAGTCATTTTTGTAATAAATGGTTTGATTCTTTGCTTGCTCGGTATGGAGTACGACTAGAACCACTTTGCCTTATCATCCACAGTCTAATGGGCAAGTAGAAATTTCTAATAGGGAGGTCAAGAGCATTCTTGAAAAGACTGTTAATAGCTCAAGGAAGGATTGGTCTAAAAGGCTTGATGACACTTTATGGGCTTATAGAACGACATCTAAGACCCCCATTGGCATGTCTCCTTATCGGTTGGTTTTTGGTAAGGCTTGCCATTTACCGGTGGAATTAGAACATCAAGCATATTGGGCAATGAGAAGGTTGAATATGGATTGGAATGTAGCTGGGAAGAATAGGCTAATGCAATTTGATGAACTTGATGAGTTTAGGAATGAAGCCTATGAGAATGCTAAAATTTACAAGGAACGCATGAAGAGATGGCATGACAAGATCTTGTCTCACAAATAATTTCAACCCGGTCAGCAGGTATTATTGTTCAATTCAAGGTTGAAACTTTTTTCAGGCAAGTTGAAATCGAGATGGTCGGGACCGTACACAGTAGTAACGGTGTATCCTTATGGGTCGTTGGAGTTGAAAAATCTAAATAATTAAACATTCAAGGTGAATTGTCAACAAGTGAAGCCATACTTGGGTGGTCCCATTGATCAAGCCAAGTCCATTATTTTGTTGAAGCCTCTTTAATGAGGAGTTCATCGTCCGGCTAAATGACGTT
Source organism: Humulus lupulus (assembly GCF_963169125.1). Lineage (NCBI taxonomy): Eukaryota > Viridiplantae > Streptophyta > Magnoliopsida > Rosales > Cannabaceae > Humulus > Humulus lupulus. Next base: position 81,990,658 of record NC_084794.1, on the reverse strand, counting down.
AACGAAAGCGCCATTGGGAGGCATCCCAAATTCATTTAAGTGTTTTTTTTTTCTTTCAGTTTTTAAGCTATTTTAGTTTAGACAATTATTTTATTTTTTTATTATTTTTTGGTTTATTTTATTTTTTTATGTATTTATTTTATTGTAAATATTGTGGATTTTGTCATCGTGAAATACGTGGAAAAAAAGAAAAAAAAAAAGAGAAAAAGAAGAATAAAAATTGTTGAGACTGTGGTTTGTAGAGCAATCCTACGACCGCAGGAACCACTTTCTGCGGCCGCAGGCCTAGAGATCTAGGCGCAATGGGAGCAATCCCATGACTGCAGGAACCACTTTCTGCGGCCGCAGGTCAAGAGGTCCACGAAAAATGGGGAGATTCCTGTGATCGCAAGATCGTGTATTTTTTAATTTCTTCTTAAAAAAACAAAATAATAATAATAATAATATATTTGCCTTCCTATCAGACTCTCTTTCTTCTCCCTCTTATTTCTTTTTACTTTCCTCTTTTCTTCATCCCCTCCTTTCTTTTTCTCTCATTCTTCTTCTCTCTTTAATTTTTTTTTCAATAGACCATATCAATCAAGGGTATTGTAAGTATATTTCTCCTTTATTCATTCTCAACTTTCTCTCCATCATCATCTACCATTGTAAGTCTCCCTCGTCTTTCTCCTCTTAAGTTCTACATTGTGTTTTTGAGAAAAAATTTCTTGATTAGCTCTTGAATCCAAAATTTGTGTGTGGTATTTGATAAATATATGTTATTTCTGGATTCTTAAGTTATCATTGAGAAAATTGTATTGCATGTTGGTGGATTTTCATTTGTGTTGAGTTTGCTTGATTTTGCAATTGGGAAATTTTGACCTAATTTTGGGTCCGAATTTTTTCGATGATTTTGTTAAATTGAAGTGACCTTGGTGAAATTGAGAATAATAGTTGCTTATTTTTATGTTCAATTTCATTGGGTCTTCAATTTATTTGGAGAATTTTGCCATTTTCCTATTCTAAGGTGTAAATTTGGGGATTTTTCAATTTGAAGTAATTGATCATTGTTCTTGTGCTTGTTTTGATTGTGGAATATTATAAGTTGAACATTGATTATCACTTTTGCAATTGGTGCTCTTAAGTAAATTGTTGGTGGTGTGTGCATTATTTTGAGTAGTTTTGGTTCTTGTGTCATAATGTCCACAAGTAGAAAAAGAACTAAAACTGGAAAAATGAAAAAACAACAACCACCTCCTCCACCCATAGAGAATGAGGACGACCTAAATTTTGAGGATGTGCCTAGGTTTGTCAACCCAATGGCCAATTCTAGGTACATTCAAGATAAGGAGCATAGCATTATTAGGGAGAGAGGGTTTGCTACCAATTGGAAAGATGAGTTTATTATCCCTGAAGAGTATACATAAATGAGTAGAGCCCATAAGTGGGAGGTTTTCTGTGCTCCTCCAATTGCTGCTATCATCCCTGTAGTTCAAGAAATTTACGCTAATGTTTTTCACCATGACTATACATGGGAAGCAACTGTTAGGGGCAAAACTGTAACGCCCTACTTCCTTAGAGTAGTTACTAAGTGAGTTTAAAAACGTGCATTTAACTCGCTAATCGAGATTTTAAGAAAAACATGTAATTAAACCATAAACAGGGTCATAAACTTTGAAAATAATTCCATTCACTGAAAATCATAAAGCGTTTAACATTTGGGATCCCAAAACACTGTTTAATAATGTTTACAACACATAAATACAAGCAAAGTCGACTAGACAACAAAATCTAAGTTTAGTACAATCATCTCCCAAAATATCCCTGGCCGTGGCAGCCAGGCAGGCCAAACATGTACGTGCCGCTTCACGCTCTCCGTACTCATGGTTGGTCGACTTTTACCTTGCCCTTACCTGCACCACAGAGCACCCGTGAGCCGAATCCCAGCAAGAAAACCCTCACAAGTAGATAACATATGCATATAAATAGGCCATCAATAGGCTATACACATACGGCCATGCCATCCCAGGCACTTTACCAGGCCCTGGGTTCACGGCCCACACAGTAAGGATATCCAGGTACCCTTTAGGGTCTCACCCTGGCAACTCGCACTCAGCATGCTAAACACTGCACTCGGCCTTGCACTCCATGTGCCTAACATCGTTCTCGGCCCATTGCCGTTCCTGGCCTTGCCGACCTCGGCCTACGCCGTTCCTGGCTCTTGTCGAACATTAACACATATGCATACATATCATAATAAAACGAATACCAAACATGAATAAACTCAATCAAAGGGCTACGCCCTGCAACACAATCATATAGGGCCTTACCCTACATACAAGCTCTATGGGAACAATAGTTTTCTTACCTGTGTCCCGAGCTTTCCAAGCACCGATGTCCCGAGCACAGTCCCCTAATCCGAGCCTCGCTGAAACCCTAGTCACAACGCTTTAACAATATTCATCCACCAAGTTCTAATCCATTAAATAAATTCAAGCCATAATTCTAATCTTCGGGACCTTGAATTCTATCAATTCGGGTGATATAATCCATCCCGAGCCTTAACCTTTGAGTTCTCAAGCCTAAACACACTATAAAGCTCAAAATTGCACTAAGAGCCACGACCCCATAAGGCCATGCCACGGCCCTAGCTAGGGCATGCCGCGACCCGCCCTCCTTCCAGGCCACCAATGTGCTTCAGAGGGTCATGGCTCAGCAAGAACAATGTCGCGGCCCGACCCTTTGAACCCAGAAAAATCCTCCATTTTTGCCACGAAAACCCAGCCAATTTATCCCAAAATCAACCCAACAATCCCATTCAACCATCACAACATTTCCAGAGTGATCCCAGCAACAAAACCCAACAAAAACTAACCCCCAAAAACTCACCCAAAGAATCAAGAGCAATTCACAACTTTACTCACGTGCAACACTAAAATATCAGCATCAAACCAACATAATTCATCTAGTTAAAGGCTTACTTTTGCTTAATTAAATCTCTGAGCTAACCTTCTTAGTTCCAAGCTTCAATCCCCCAATGCTCCAGCTCTGAATCCTGAGTTTCCTAGCTTAATCTTCTCAAAGTTTCCCTTAGTATGGTTTAGAGAAAAGGAGAGAAAAAGAAGAAGAGGCTCAGGTCGGTTTCTCCAAGTTTCTAAGTGTTTCTTGATTTCTGTTTTATTTAACTTAGGTCTTTAAGGTTACCTCAAGGCTCGGAGTGCCAAAAACGTCCTCGAGGGCAAAATAGTAAATTTCCCCAATATTCCCTCCTAAACATTCTAACCTCAAATATATCTCCAAATATTTATTTCCATAACCTGATAGCCCCATAAAACATCTAATACCTGAAATACACCTCGACTTGCCCCGAGTCAGATTCTCAACCCCGTTGTGACTTTCTGGCTAACAACACCCAAGGACTGTCTCAGATTATGCTACATAGATATATCACAAGTATATCGCATGTATGCCCTCAATAGGTTAAAATTACAAACATGCCCCTAATATCCAAATGGGGCCCACATGCATATTTAATTCAACTAAACATGCATCTCTAATCACATATTCACATAAATTCACATATTATAGCAATAATTCACTTATTGCCCTCCAGGCACGCTAATCAAGGCCCTAAGCCTTATTAGCAAATTTGGGTCATTACAAAAACTGTGAAATTTCACAGAAAAGATATCAATAAAATTTTCAAATTGCCTACCTTAGAAACTGATTAATATAGGGACTTACAGGACCAACTCTATGAGGAGAGTACTTGGGACACTATCCTGCAAGCTTTAACCCCGCCAGGCACTGAATGGACCTTCAATGACACTCATCGAGTGGGGTTTCCCTTCAATTTGTTGACAAGGGAGAAAAGAGTGTGGATGTATTTTATTTGTTCAAATTTGACACCCACCGAAGCCTTTACCATTGTCACCCTTAGTAAGGCGGTCTTGCTTTATGTTGTCTTACACGGGAAATCCATAGATTTTGGCAATATTATTGCTGCTAATTTGAATGAGTGTTGTGTCAATGGTTATGTGGGGCTCTATTTTCCTAGCCTTATCACTAGTTTATGTCTGCAAGTAGGGGTACCCATTAATGAATTAGAGGAGAAATTGCCCCCTCTAGTTTATGATTTGTTCAAGATTAACAATGTCAAAACTTTTTCAGTTGTTCCTAGTGCAGGTACCTCAAGACAGTCTGCTCGTCCACCACCAAGAACTCAGAACGTCAAGCAAAGGCTGGACACTTTGGTGTCATAGTTCCAGCAGCACCACTTATGGAGTGTCAATGTGGCGCAGAATCAATATGCCTACAACCAAGCGTTCGCCACTCATTTTGGCATTGACACTAGTGGAATTCCACCATATCCACAACCACCCAACTTTGGGTATCCTCCACCTGAGGGGGATGACGAGGCAGGTCCTTCATCGTGAGTCGAGTCAGGTAAGTTTCCTTTCATTATATTTTATTTAAACATTGGGGACAATGTTTTTGGTAAGTTTGGGGAAGGGGGATTTCTTTTAGTTATTTGTGTTAAGTTAGTTGAGTCAAGTTGCTGTTTAGTTTGGTGTTTGGTGTTTTGTTAAATTGTGTTTGGTTTTGTGTGTAATTGTGTTGTGTGTTAGGGTATCTAGAGAGTCTGTCGAATCATGATAACAATGATTAGCCGATGAGAATACGTGAATGACTTGTAATATAATTCGAGAAAAATATATTTGATTGTAAGAACAATCCGTGTGCTTGGTATGACCACCTCTTTGGATTACTTTAATTCATTGTAAAACTGAATATTTGTTCATGATTGGTAAATTCTTGCATTTAAATGTATTTACACTTGCTAAATTTTGAATGTGGAAAGAATGTATGAACAATTCTAGAACTTGCTTGCTTACTATTTGAGGCGAAATCATAGACAATGCTTGTTTAGGAAAATGATTTAGGCGATTTTTTTGGAATGTTTGGAAATTTGGGATTTAATGGATTGATGGTGAGAGTTCAACATGTGAAAATTATTTTAAATATGGTTTATTTACTGTTCATAATTGAGTAGACAAAAATGATCGATGGGTTAGGGTGAAATGAAGAAGTGGTTGGATTGAAAATTTGGATTATTTGTGAGAATTTTTTTCAAAAATTATATATGCTTGTCATTCATTAATTTTGAGACTTAAAAATTGTGGTTATCTTGATTCATTTGTTTAGCGTCTATATTTATTTGTTTATTTTATCTTGAGACTTGTTTTCTTTGTTCGAGGGCGAGAAAATGTTAAGTTTAGGGAAGATTGATAAATGAGCTTTAGACTTATTTATCTATGTGTTTTTTAGGTAAAGTATTAGGTGTTTGTTTTGCTTTGTTCTATTTTACGCTGGTTTTTGTATGTTTTTAGGTATTGAAGGGCTTAGGTGACTTAGGTGTAGAAACATGGTGGAAAAATCGACAAAATGACAAAAATTGGTGGAAATGGTGTTTCGGAGCACTTCCTGCGACCGCAGGAAGGGTGTCTTGCGACAGCAAGTCCAAAAGAGAATTGGCATTTCCAGGGCATTCCTGCGACCGCAGGAATGACATCCTGCGATCGCAGGATACGTCTACAAATGAGAAAAACACAAATTTTTAATTAAGGGTGTATTGGTCCTTTCATGTTTAAAAAAACACTAATTAGGTTTAAATTATGATTAAGGAGAGAAAATGAGGCATTTTTTGCAGACCTAGACTGGGAGAAGAGGCTTAGGAGTGCTTTGGGATGAAGATTGGATCTATCATTTAGATTTATTTTCTTCTCTTTTTATTTTTAGTTTATGTTAATTTCATGTTTATGGATTTCTTAGTGATGAACATGAACTAAATTCTATTTAGGGTTTTTAATTGAATCTCTTGAATCTTTATTATGAATTAATGCAAGTTTTTAATTTCTTTTTCATCTAAGATCTATTCAATTTGTATTTATTATGTATGTGATTGATTGCGCACCTTTTACATGCTATTTATGAATTCAATCAAAATCTGAGAAGTGAGATTTGCATATGCTAAAATTGAATAGACATAGATTTCAATTTAGAATGAGAGTATCAAATTGGTATATATGATTTGGGGCTGAGTTCATTGCTTCCTATTGTTTAGATTTCTCATAGAAATATAGAGAATTTGCATTAGGTCGAGTTTTATATTTCTTAACCTGAATATTTAACACTTTTGCATGTCTTTCATCTTAATGAGAAGAATTATCTTTGTGTTTGCATTAATGAATAATAAAGTGGATAGTAGAGGAGATTAGAATCCCTAATTTCTTATATATATTTTAATCAAGTTTGCTGCAAGATTATTGTTTTTTGTTGTTTTTCATTTAATTCCCTTATTTATTATTTTAGATTTAAAAATTCCAACTTTTGATTACCAAATAGAAAATAAAATATACTATTGGTACTTGATAATCAGTCTCCGTGGGAACGATATCGGTCTTACAGAAATAAACTACAAAATCAATTCGTATACTTGCGTAGCTTTAATTTTAACAACAAAATGTGAAAAAACGTGTTTAAAATATCAGCGTACGTCGATATATCACAGCAATAGGGGCTGATATATCGCCTATGATTGATACGGAAAATACGTCGACTTCGCACGAACGAACCACAGACCCTTGGGATCATGGTAGGGGTGATATATCGCCTACCCTAGGCGATATATCAACTCCTATGAGTCATTTTTGAATTTCGTAGAATTATGAACTAGAAATAGACCTCAACAACCTTGATTCGTTCCTGAACATTTTTGACCGAGTTCTGGGCATCTTTTGAATAGATAATTCAAATTTATTCATTTTTAATCATTTATTTATTCATTGAAATGGGAGTTAGTTTCACTTATTGAACTCTATAAATAGGACCTAGTACTCAGCCATTTTCATCATCATTCAAGCACAGTTAAGAGCCTGCAAGCTTCTAAGATTATTCTAGAGAGAAACACTAGGGTTTTTGGGTTAAAGCTTTCAAATCTAAAGCGTTTATAAACACTTGGGAAGTAAGTTTTGGTTTGATTTCGGTGTTCGAGGTGTAGATCGAGGTTTTAAGCTATCCAAGGTATTCATTATATTCAGGTTTAGTTCACTATAGTTTCTATTATTCTTTCATTTTTCTTCAAATCCTAACTTGTGATAGTGGCTTTTGGTTAGGTGTTCAATTCCTTTGAAACATAAGGTTTTTAGTAAGTTCTTATCTCGATGGTTTAGATCTTCTCTTCAACTTCATTTCTTTTGAAACTTATGGTTTCTTATGTTTGGTTTTAGGAGTTTCAATCCTGCTTTGGTCTCCAATATTCCTGTTTTTGGTAAGGGAAATTAGGTAGTTTAGTATTATGACTTAGTTTATGTAGTTTATGATCAAGTTTATGTTTGTATGACCTAACATTTCAGGTACAATAAAGGGGTAAGTGTGTCTGGACCTAAGGTGTCCAATGATGTTTGACGGACTATGTCCGGTAGGATCGCTTGCCAAAACTTTATGACGGACCTAAGTGATGCCCGGTGTATGACGGACTTATGTCCGGGGCTTAATTGCCACCTTTGTATAAACACTTATATTTTTATTTTATCTGACTTGTTATTATGACCTATAGATATGATTATGATTATGACTTATGACCCATAGTTATGATTGTGAGTATGAATTATGACCTATGATTTATGATCTACGACTTATGACTTAGAGTATGATTTAAGATTTATGACTTGGATTATGATTTAGAATTATGACTTAAGCTATAATATGACGTAGAGTTTTGTGTTTGTATGGCTCTTGTGAATTTATGTTATGTTTGATTATATGAATAACTTTGGTATGTATTTTCCTTACTGGGCTTAGAAGCTCACTCATTATGATGTTGTTATTTCAGGCAATTAAGGATAGAAAGGTCGGTGGCGAGTGGGACCTAAGAGCTTCGTGTTGTACTCGTGGGGACCATATAGTCGAGGAAGATCAAGCAGACCTATTTTTATTAAAGCATGTTTATTTTAAAAGTTTTATTTAAATGTTGCTCATTTTTATGTAAAGACAATTATTTTATTTTTGTAAAACCATGGATTCATGTATTTATTTTCTAGTTTTATTCAATAAAAGAGCAATATTTATGACTTATGACCCAACATTGTGTTCTCGGTAATCTATGAGAAATTAGGGCGTTAAAAATATCATTTGCTTTTGAAAATATAATGGTTAGATTAGAAGATAATTTAACATCTTGAGTTTTTGCTATATGTGATGAATTGACATATTGTGTAAATAATCTAGTAGATTATTGGGTAACATGCTAGCATATTATAGAATTGTCTTATTATGTGATAATGAGAAATTATTATAATGACAATTTTATGAGTTTTATATGACATGTATAAATATATTGATTTTGTGAATCAATAGAGATGTGAAATCATAAGTGTATGATATTTGTAATTTATGTTTACATATTAATAAAGAGTCATGTTAGTATGTAAGTCATATGTGCTGACAATTATGTGAAATTATATTGAAATATAATCATGCAAACATTTGTGAGATGTTAATAGGTTTTATCTTATATTATTGTTAGTATGTGATTTGTGAATAAAAGAATTATTTGAGAATTAAAATATTTCTAATTTAAAAGATAAGCATCTCATTTTATGAGATAAGAAAAGATGTACCTAAGGGGGTTAAATCTTTTAATGGTTGTGTCTTGCTATTACAAGAAAAATGAATTAGTGTGGATTCAAAAATTGTGGGATGACATATTGACTCAATAAACTTGAAGTTTAGAGTGTGGTCAAATGAAATATATTTGAGAATTATTTAGTGACAATAATTCTTGAATATTCAATGTCTCAATGACGAGACATTGTAAAATTGGAGAAACAATTTTCAATCTTTACACCAATAGTGAATAGATTAAAGAGAACTTTATTCATTTTGGTTAAAGATGGTGATATGTTTAAATTAATCATAAAGAGAAGATAATTTTAAACTAAAACATAAGAAATTAAAGTGTTTAAATAAATCAATGAGGGTTTATTTTCTTTGATTTAAAGTGTTTTAAAAAAATTGACATCTTCAAATTGATTTTGATGAGAAACTCAATGGATGTAAAATTGGTGTTTTCAAAAGAATCTCAAAGAGACTCTTAAGAAATACACAAAAGTTGTTTAAGTGATTTTGAGATTATTTAGACAACTAAAAGTGAAAATTAGGGATTATTTGTTTGAGAAATTTTCACGTGACATTTGTGTTCACATATTTTATTTTGTGAAATATATAAAAGAAAGAAACTAAGTGAAAGTTGCTTTCAAAGATGTGTGTCTTGCTTTAGCAACTAATTAAATCAAGATAAACATTGAGGTTTTTTTTTATCTTGATCTATTGAGAGTTTATCATGTGGCTTAGATGACTCATGATGAACCTTGAGAATTATAAGTCTAGACTTATCTTGGAGGATAAGGACTTAATAGAAATGAAGAGATTTCTATTTTAAAAATGATATTTTATTATCACTATGAGAGAAATGTGGGGGCGATGCTCCAAAGTTAATCAATTTATTTTGTTGATAATAATTGATTAATTTGGTCATCCTATCAAATAGGTGATTTGGAATTCCACATTCTAAATCATCTTGGCTATATGTGTATAGAATGGATAAATCTAGACATGCTTGGTGTCTAAAGTTATTGTTTGTAAATTTTTGATTAAAAAAGGAATCAATTTAAAACATAAAGGAGAATTTTAGAAACAAAGAGGTTTCTAGAATTAATATTCAAGAAACATGTTTATCTTGGATATTGAAGTATAAAATAATGGGGGTGTTGACTATGGTCAAACTCAGTATTTTAAAGGGGTAACTATTTTAATCAAACTATAACTAGTAACAAAGTTTTAATAAAATAATGAGAGTGTTTAAGTATGCATACATGAGAAAAGAAATGACTCAAATGGAATCATTTCTACATCTCAAGGGATGGGACTTAGACTCCCTAAAGAGATTCACGGTTGATGGTAACCTATCTTAATACTAGTAACCAAACTAGTATTAGGCTCAATAGGTAATAACAAGTCAATCAAGTGAATAATAGTAGTACTCAAATTTTGTCCCATCTGAGACATGATGTGGATGCTCAAAATTACATTCTTGTGAAAGGTCCAAAGCACACGCTAAGGTCCCCTAAACTCCTAAATACATGCTTGTGCCACAAGGCCCTTGGGCCAACATCTTCTCGCAAGGAGGCAAGCAATGCTATCCTCGGCGTACCTAGCGCCCATACACCTAGCGAGGCCACGCCTCGTGCAAGTGCCTCTCGCGAGACCCATCTTGCGACTGCCTACCCTCGAGTGGGATCCATAGCATGGCCTCGCGTCATGGGATCTGCGCGCGCAGGGCCTCGCAACACGCCTTGCGCACCACCTGGATACGTTCGCGCGCAAGGCCTCGTGACACGCTGCGCCACCAGGGCCCACGACACGCCTCACGAAATGCCGTGCCACCAGGGCTTCGCGAGAGGCGTCTCGAGCCTTCGGTGCCGCACCACCTGGATCCGCGTGCGCAGGGCCTTGTGATTCGCCTCGCGACACGCCGCGCCTCTTGACACGCCGTGCCACCAGGGCCTCGCGAGAGGTTATCTCGCGCACCTATCACCCACGTCTCGTGGATGGCCTCGATGTGCTTTGGACCCAAGGACCCAAGAGCTCCGTTTCGCGCCACGACCCCTGCGTGCACTGGGTGTCTCGCGCCCTACAACTCAAGAGGGTGTCTCCTATGAAGACCTATGGTGACCCTAACATTTAGAGATAAAAGCCCCAGTATAATTTAAAAGGATCATACCAGTACGATCTTGTACGGGGTACGACCTTTAAGACCCCGTATGTCTGATCCGAATACTCATACCCGACAAGTGATGGTGGTAAGGGATAGTACGAGGAGTGGTAGCACCACCTCCACTCCTCTGACACTTGTACTAAATAATTAGTGGAGACATCTCCACGGAACCTGACCATGTACCAGAGCCAACACCACTACCCCTGAGACCACTCACCTGATAGCGTACTTGTGTACCATCTGGTCCCTTGGACCACAATGTATCAGGGGCATTAGAGCCCACTATAAAAGGAACCCCACTTCCACATGGAAGGGGGTTGGAAAAAACACTGTAGCTGGACACAAAAGAGAAATACAAGTTCTTTTATCCATTTTTCTTCTGTAACTGTTTTCTAAGTTTCTGCTTAAATTCTTGAAGTTCTTTATTCATAAGCATCACACTTTGATTTTTCTAAGTTATCTTCATTGACGAGTTCTCACCTTCAACAGTTTGGTGCCGTCTGTGGGAAGAATAAGTGTCATGCCACTGTTCTTCCATAGATTTCGATAAGAAAGAGATGCCACGACGTTCGAAATAATTGACAGAGCCGCGAGAGGTGGAGGTCCATCTCGACGGAGATCAGCTAAAAGCCTCTATGAAGGATCCTCCTCCACCCGCAAACATGGAGGCCCCAAAGGAGCCTGAGGTTCACGGGGATAAAAGGGAAGCCTCATCTCTGGCAGTCCCACCTGAGGAGGATCGTCCAAGGCCAATGACTTCCCTAGCAAGGAATGCTGGTGAATTCTTGCATCTAAGGCTGCCGCTGGTGCCAAACTCCGGCCGACAGGATCCAGGCCCATCGGCGCGCAGACCTGACAAGCACCCTTGGGTCCACTCCGTGAGATCGAGTTCTAGATCTCAATTCTACAAAGACGAGATACGTGAACTTCACCGTAAGAACCAAAGGCTAGAAACCACCCCGGAAAACATGGAAGAGGTGTTAAATGGCCTGTTGTAAGGGAGATCAAACGTAACACTCCCTAAGCGAAAAGAGAGAGGTCAAGAGGGGGCAGAAACCACCGTCCCAGTAGACGACGGAAGGACTTGACTCTCTACCAGTAACACTCCCTGGACGAAGCAGCATGAATGTCCCGGACCACCGAAACAGCCTCAATGGCCAGAGCCGAAGACCAATGTTGGCCCTCGTAATGATGTGGAATTCACCTCAAGGAGAACACCCTTAGATTTACGAGAGGAACTCAACAAAAAGAGGGCGGGTAAAATGACCACGCCTCCTATGGAGCCCCGTGAAGGAAAAGGAAAGGGAGACCCTAACCCATCCACGCTGAGGGACTCCTTGAACAAGAGGAGACAAGACCTAGATACAGAAATGAGGAGCCTACAAAGAAAAATCATCACCTCCTCTGGAGGACAAGCCATTGAGGACGAGTTCGACCATGAGTCGCCCTTCATCAAGGAGATCCAAGCCATCCGTCCCCCAGCTAACTTCAAGGAGCCCCATATGACCCCATATGAAGGAAGCACATATCCTAAATACCATCTGGATGCATTTAACAACCTGATGATGTTAAGGGGGATTAGTAGCAGGGCCAGATGCCATTGCTTCGCTGTCACATTAAAAGGACCTGCATACAATGTTGTTGGTTCAAAAGACTTAGACTAGGGTCTATCAGATCTTGGCAACAATTTTTCGATGAATTTCTCCATCAACACAATGCCGTGCGGGACTACACGATGCCGGGCACCAGCCTCGCTAACGTGAAGCAAGGAGAAAATGAAAGTCTAAAGAGCTACATTCACAGGTTCAATATGGAGGCAGGCAAAGTAGGGAGTTTGACCCGTAGAGAGCTAAAAATGGCCATCATAGCCGGAGTACGCCCGGGAAGCAAGTTATGGGATTACATGCTCAAGAGGGAGGTCACAGATTTGGATGACTTCTATGAGCGGGCACAGAAATATATTCGCATGGAGGATGTCATGAAAGCCTCAAGGCCGGAAAAGGCCAGTCGCCACCAAAACCCTTAATCCGAGAAAGCCAAAGTGGTACAAAGAAGAAGAGGGTATATGAAGGAACGAGAGATGATCGACCCTGGAAGCATCAGCGCACTAATGAGTGCAGACAAGGCCCTTACACCTTTTATACCGACCTCACCCACGCTAGAGAACATATTTTCATCACGAATGAAAACCAGGTCCCTTTTAGAAGGTCCCCGCCAATGAAAAAAGAACGGTCCAAAAGAGACCCCAACAAATATTGCCAGTATCACAAAGATATCGGCCACACCACTGCGGAATGCAACCATTTAAAGGTAGAAATTGAGGAGCTTATACGCAGAGGAAATTTACGTAGATATATCCGCAAGGAGAGCCAAAGGCCGGAAGAAGGAGCATCCTCGCCGCGGGCACAAGAGGTGGCCCCAGAAGTACAAGGAGAGGTCAGGACCATCTTTGGAGGGCCAGGATTCGGGGGTGAATCAAGGAAGGGGCGAGATAAATATGCCAGGGAGGCCAGACGAAGTCCAATACTGTACGTCTTAAGTTTGGAGCAATGACTCAATAACCTTCACTGAGGAAAATGCCCGGGGTGTACATTTCCCCCATAATGACCCCCTAGTGTTGACTGTTCAGCTTGCTAACATGAGGGTGCATCGGGTCTTGGTGGATAACGGAAGCTTTATGGACATCTTATATCACCCAGCTTTGGAGAAGATGGGACTAAACATCTGGCACCTAAAGCCTTGCAGTACCTCTTTGTATGGATTTACGCGAGATTCAATACAGCCCCTAGGGGCGGTCGAGTTAGCCCTCACTATGGGAGAACAGCCCAGACAAACCACCATAATGGCAAACTTTATTGTGGTAGATTGCACCTCAGCCTTCAATGCGGTATTAGGGAGACCTTCCCTAAGAGAATTGAAGGCGATAACTTCTGTATACCACTTAGCTATGAAATTCCTAACTCCCGGGGGAATAGCATGCATGAAAGGAGAGCAGAAGGAAGCGAGGGAATGCTATAATCAATCCCTCCGCATGGCCACAAAGCCATCGACGCCTATGGAAATGGTTGTCCATGAAGGCGCGAACCCGCATGAGTTAGACCCACGAGTCGCGAAAGAACCTAGAGCTGAACCAGTAGAGGAGTTGGAGGAAGTCACAGTCATGAACGAGCCGTTAAGAAAGTTGAAGGTAGGAAAAAACCTTATGGGCGATGTGAAAGAGAAGCTAGTAGAATTCTTGAAAGCCAACCTCGATGTATTCCCTTGGAGTCACGAGGACATGGTAGGGATAGACCCAGCAGTCATGTGACACCACCTAAACATCGACCCAAAAGCAAGGCCTGTGAGGCAGAAAAAGGAGAGCACTGGACCCAGAGAGATACGCGACCCTAAAAGAGGAAGTTGACAAGTTGAAAGTGAATGGGTTTATCCGAGAGGCATTTTACCCACTATGGGTATCGAACCCAGTGCTAGTCCCGAAGCCCAACGGAAAGTGGAGGACTTGTGTGGACTTTACTAACCTCAATAAGGCCTGCCCTAAGGACAGCTTCCTGCTTCCTAGAATAGACCAGTTAGTAGATGCCATAGCGGGGCACGAACTACTTAGCTTCATGGATGCAAATTCTGAGTACAACCAAATACCCATGAACCCGGCTGATGAAGAGCACACTTCGTTCATAACAGACAAGAGGTTGTATTGCTACAAAGTGATGCCTTTTGGTTTAAAAAACATAGGCACTACTTATCAAAGGTTGGTGAACAAAATGTTTGCAAATCAATTAGGAAGGAATATGGAAGTTTATGTGGATGATATGCTGGTAAAGACAAAGAAGGCGGGAGATCTCATGGAAATTTTTGACACCCTTTGAAAGTTTAGAATGAAGCTAAACGCGCTCAAGTGCACCTTCGGAGTTTCGTCTGGAAAGTTCCTGGGTTTTATGGTGAATTCCCGAGGTATCGAGGCTAACCATGAAAAAATCAAGGCATTGTTGGAAATGAGCCCACCATGAAGCAAGAAGGAGGTGTAGTGCTTAATGGGGAGAGTAGCAGCCCTCAATAGGTTCATCTCCAGGTCTACAGACAAATGCCTCCCTTTCTTCAACATCCTAAAAGGGAACAAAAAGTTCGCTTGGGATGATGAATGCCAGGATGCCTTCACCAAGCTAAAGGAACACCTTGGAAAACCACCCCTTTTAGCCAAGCCAGAAAAGGGGAGAAGTTGTATTTGTATCTAGCTGTATCAGAGCATGCTATAAGCGCCACCTTGGTCAAAGGAGAAAAGAAGCACCAGCAGCCCGTGTACTATGTGAGCAAACGGTTAATAGATGCAGAAGCCCGGTACCAAGAAATAGAGAAGTTAGCATATGCCTTGATAGTGGCTTCTCGAAAGTTGAGGCCCTATTTTCATGCTCATGCTATTGAGGTGCTTACAAACATCCCTCTATGTCAAGTCTTGCACAAGCCGGAACTTCGGGAAGGCTGTTAACATGGTCGATTGAATTGAGTCAATTCGACATCACTTACACCCCAAGGACCTCAATCAACCGGCAAGTACTTCCAAACTTTATAGTCGATTTTGCACACCGACCCCATGAGGAGGGAGAAATAGAAGAGAATGAATCGGCGCATGAAGAGGAAAAGCACCCTAAAGAATGGAACCTCCATGTAGACGGGGCATCTAATGAAGGGGGAGTCAGTGCTGGCATAGTAATGACGGGACCCGAGGGACACAAGACGTATTGTGCCTTGAGATTTGGATTCAAAGCTTCCAAGAATGAGGCAGAATACGAGGCGTTGTTGGTCGGCCTGCGGCTAGCTAGGGAGTTAAAGGTAACCCATTTGCATGTCTTTAGTGACTCACAGCTGGTAGTGTTTCAAGTGAAGGGTGAATACCAAGCTAGAGGTCCAGAAAATGGCTGCATATCTCACCAAGGTGAAGGGGTATTTGGATCAATTCGAAAAATACACCATAGAATAAATCCCAAGGGAGCAAAACACAAATGTCGATGCACTCACAAAACTCGCCTCCACATGAGACGAGGACACGCTTGAGTCCATCCCGGTCGAATACCTCCCCAAGCCAAGCATAGCAGAGGAAAGGATCCTAAAAGGAACCCCTTATCAGGAAAGGATCAACATGATCAATATCACCGAGGAGTCATGGTTTGCACCCATCGTGAGATACTTAAAGGACGGGACCTTGCCTTTTGGACAAAAAAGATGCCCGTAAACTGACTTACAAAGCCGCTGAGTACACCCTAGTAGATGGAGCCTTACATAAGAGAGGCTTCTCCACCCCACTCCTACGGTGCGTAGATAAGGGAGAGCATTTAAATTTTTTACAAGAGATACACGAAGGAGAATGTGGAAATCATGCTGGGGCAATCCACGGTAAAAAAGGCCATCCACCAGGGGTATTATTGGCCTACCATGGAGAAGGACGCGAGCGACTTCGCGAGAAGGTATGACAAGTGCCAGAGGCATGCAAATTACCCCCGACAGTCACCAAATGAGCTGGTGAACATGACCAGTCCGTGGCCCTTCGCTATGTGGGGAATTGACTTGATTGGAGCATTGCCAACAAGAAGAGGAGGAGCTAAATACACGGTGGTAGCAGTCGATTATTTCACTAAGTGGGTGGAAGCAGAGCCTTTAGTCAACATAACGGCTAAGAAAATCACCACCTTTGTCAACAAATATATCGTCTGCAGATTTGGAGTACCCTACAATATTATCTTCGACAATGGAACGCAGTTTGAAGGAGGAATATTTGAGGAATACTGCCAGGAAAAAGGAATCAAGAGGAGTTTCTCCGCAATAGTACACCCACAAGCCAATGGAAAAGTAGAGGCCATCAATAAGATCCTACAAAGGAACTTGAAAACGAAGTTGGAAAAGTTGAAAGGGGCCTGGGTCAAGGAACTCCCTAATGTACGATGGGCCTACAGGACCACCCCTCGTTCCACCATTGGGGAGACGCCTTTCGCCTTGGCCTACGGCAGCGAGGCTGTCCTTCCGATAGAAATGAAGATTAACTCCATCTGCACGCAAGCATATGATAACCAGGCTAATATCGCAGCTTTGGTCAGGAATTTGGACCTGCTGGAAGCCAAGAGAGAAAGGGCACAACTGAGGTTAGCCACATATCAGCAACGAGCAGCGAGGTACTACAACTCAAGGGTGCGAGAGAGAATGTTTAGGGTAGGAGACTTGGTACTAAGAAAAGTACTCCCCAACACGTGAGACCCGGGGCCGGGGGTACTAGGGGCAAACTGGGAAGGACCCTACCAAGTCGCTCAGTGCATACCGCCAAACACCTATAAACTAGCCCGCATGGATAACACCATCATACCTCGAGCATGGAATGCGGAACACCTCAAGAAATAATACCAGTGAGACTTCAGCACCTGATGCAAAGAAGACCTATGTTTAGTTTGTTCCCTGTTATGTTAACTTAGTAGGTAGGAATCAAAGAGGCTACCCGGGTAACCTACCAATTAGATGTAACCCTTTCATATATGTCATTGTAACCTACATGCTATGAATGAAACTGTTCGCAACTTCACGTGTTATTTTTCTTCTCTATAGCATCCACCAAAGTGCCTGCTAAAGTAAATTTCACCAAGCACTTGGGGGGGTAGGACAGGAGGAAAATATACGGCAAAGAAGAGGATCCTAAAAGGACCCTTATATCAAAAGGATCCTAAAAGGACCCCTGATATCAAAAGGATCCTAAAAGGACCCCTTATATCAAAGGGATCCTAAAAGGACCCTCTATCAGGAGGATCCTAAACGGACCCCCTTATCAGAAGGACCCTAAAAGGACCCCTTATCTCAGGATCCTAAATGAGACCCTCATATATATGTATATATAAAAATAAAAATAAAGAGGAAAAACCCCTTATAAATCAAGAAGAAGACCTTGTAAGGTATCGCTTGAGTTCACGAGGATTAGCTACCCTTATGAACATCAAGAAGGCCAAAAGTTCCTACAAGAAAAGCATCTAAATAAAAGAAAATGCCTCCACAAGAGGAAGTGCCTCAGGGGAAGCACCCTCCAATAAGCCTAGAGTGGCCACCAAGCCGTCTAGCCAAAAAGGGACCTAAAAGAGATCCTTGCAAAAATAGTACTATGAATAATGATGAGAAGGACGCTTCTCGCATGAAATAATAAGCGCACGCAAAAATATATAAAAGGATAACTAGAACCCAAGGGGTCAATATATCCTTATAGGAACAATCAAGAGGCACCAAAGAGGGACCTATTGAACCCCTTCGCATGGGAACCAAAGGACCTCAAGCCTGATAAATAAAAAAGAGGACCTATCGAACCCCATTGTGCGGGCTCAAAAGAACCTTGAACATAGAGGAATAAAGATGAATTATCACATATGTATATATATATAAAAGAGTTTTGATAAAATAACAGGACTCAAAGAAATTACATGCAAAATAGAGCTCAAATGAGCATACAACAGCATTGGACTAAATGGCAAAAATTGCAGAGTGATAATCTCAAGGCCTCTTTCCATGGACGTTCCACTCAGCCGCTCGGGCAACGGCGTGCTCACCGAAGGAGGATAAATCGAAGTTAGGATTCTGCCTCCATACTCTGTAGAGGGCGTGCTCTATGGATCTATACTCATTATCTTCCTTGTCCGCTTCTAAGGAAGCGACCCTCCCGTGCAACCCTGCGATGGTAGCCTTTGCACCCTCAAGTTCGATCTCTAAGCAAGTGACCTTTTCCTGCAGCATCGTGGCCTTGGAAATCACCCTCTTCTTTTTTTTTGATGACGAAGAGGCCTTTTCCAGAGCCATTTCTAGCTTAAGACTGGTTTCAGCAAGTTCCCTCTCGATCCCCTGGACCTGGACCATAAGACAGTCCCTTCTCAGCATTCGACGTAGAGAGGTCTTGAGCCGAGTCGGCAAATCGCTGAGCCACTGTATAGGTCTACACAAGAAAAATAACAATATCAATGATAAGAAACAAAAAAAAAAGAGAGAGAAAAGGGATAAGGCCGACGTAAGATGCATGAACACACCCAAGCGGCGGAACGCGCAAGAGTCTCCCCGAGCTCCGACATGGCAAAATTCCCAAGACCACTCCAATCAGCCTCAGGAAGATTCGTGGTGACCTGGACATACCGTCGCCCATAAGAGGCCGCCATGCGGCCCATCCAAGGCGCCTCTTCCGAGCCAAGGGCGCTTGGCTGGGTAAGGACAGATGACCCGCTCGCTGAAAGAAGAGGGGGCACAGGAAGATCGAAAAAATGATCCCCCGATGGACCAGGAGGGGGTGCAGGAAGATCGAAAAAATGAGCCCCCGATGGACCAAGATCAAGGGAAGCCTGAGGGAAAGCATTGAACTCCTCAGAATATGGACAGACGAAACCCCTCGGCATGGCCTGTTGATCCTGGGAGTGGGAGGCCATGTCATGGTCTGTAGGGGCTAAAGGGGGGCACTCCCTTGGAGACAAAGATGGCCGTGGGGTTTCCTATGTCCTGGGGAGACCCCCTCTTGCACACGCTCAGCCTCACCCCCATCCGAGTGAGGATCAGCCAAAACGACCTTCTTCTTCTTTGTTCCAGAAATATTCCACAACAACCCAGGCTCCAAAACCGGGGACAACTTATGAAAGTTGAGTTTGGTCACGGTGAAGAGACATGCGACCCTTTTTTCGGCAGGGTCAGCCTCGGAAATTTATCCACTGCATTCGCCTCCGACCTAAAGACTTCAGGTGTGGAGAAATTCTCTGCACTATCAACATAGTTGCTGACACAAACATAAGTTCCAAAAAAAAAAAAGCTTGAAGTACTTACTAGGAGCTGAGTGAAAGTGCTCATGAACAGAGATGGGACCCTTCACAAAGAAGAAGTCCTGCTTCCAAGACCCTGGGTTGGATACAGAGCCTTCTCTCAAGGAGACCAAATTATTGGCTTTTTGCAGGAAATAAAAGCCCTTGGATTTAGGAGAGGGCATGAGGTTGTACATGAAATGCACATCTTGGGCCGTAGGAGCATGCTCGAAATGCTCCATATATGCGATGAAGAGGCAACTCAAGGTCAGCCAGCTGTTGGGCGCCAACTGGAGTAGAGTAAGGTCAAAATAATTGAGAGCCGTGACAAAAGACGGGTGTAATGGGATTATGCCACCCACTTTCAACATATGCTCGTTCATGGCCACGTAACCCAGACTTGGGCGATCAGCCCGACACTTGTTCGAAGGAACGTATAACGTGTATTCCAGGCCAACACAGTAGTTCCCCATTATCTCCAACAATTTATTTTTAGACACATGGGAAACTAGAGTGGATGCCAACAGGGGGCTAGAGTCTTGATCCTCAGCAGTCACCTATCGTCGCGCTCTCTTCGACATATCTGCAAAACCAAAAGTAAAAGGTGAGGTGGAAACAAGGCACTTTATCCTCCATTTTTTCTTCCTAGCAAGGGTCTTCCACCGAGGCACCAGGTGTGAAAGCGCTAAGCAAGGGTAGATTGAGAATAAGGGTTGAGGAGAAGATGGGACGACCCCATGACAATTATTAGGGAAAAACGGGGTTGGATGCTCAGGCGAAAGATTTCCCTCCATAAACTCTAACTCCATCTGCAAAACTAAAAGGGTCACCCTAAGGGTCGTTAAATGGTCGTTAAGGTCAAGAGGGAAAGGTACTATGTCTCCCCTCAAAAATGAGTCTATTTCGCTCTCTACCACCCAGATTTACGCCTAAGTTCGCCCATGTGCTCAAGATGACGAATACAAGCCTTCCTTAAGGTGTCGTAGTCTTGGTGAGGGTTTTCCTCGGGGGACTCCGAGTCTGAAGACAAGTCAATAAACTCGACCCCCGGAGGAGCGTCGAATGGACCTTCACATGCCATGAAACCTCGTCCCGAAAGCAAAAAGGGTTCACGTATAAATGGGAGGATTGCTACAAAACACAAAGGAATGGCTCAAATCCTCTAGGTACAAGCGCTCTAAATAACCCACTACTGGGTATGAATAAGGGCATGCAACTGGGTTAGCTCACAACAAGCTCAGGCCAAAATACCCCCTCCCGAGTAGTGCTAATTTGGACCTAATAAACATAAGGGAGAAAGAAAGTATGCCTCAAGCAAGTAGAATTGGGCTCAAAAGGAGGTCGAGGGCCAAAAGCACCGTCACGGTCAAAGAGAGACAAATGGTCGAAAGTACGTGTTTTCAAAAACAAAGGAAAAGGATGTTTTAGTCCCTAAACACCCACATAAATATGGGCATAAAAAAAGAAAGAAAAAAAATGAAATGACATAAATAATAAAAAGTGAGGTGGTGAGGAATCAAACTCCTCACCTCTTGAAAAGAGTAAGGTTTCCAAAACCACTAAGCCAAAGAGATAAAGGGTGAAGGATAAGCTAGACATGAAGGACTATTTATAAGGATCATGATCTCATCTTAGCCATTAAGTCCAGTGCTTGATCTATGGTCCAAAATGAAGCTAAACACCTGCATTAGGATCCGCAAAGCCAAAAAATGGGATCGTACCCAAGCTCAAGCAATAACAAGGATCATCACAGACACCGCCTATGCTTTCAGGACACCATACTAAAGAGTCTACCAGAGCGCCTAAAGGCCCTCTCCTAGACTGGGGGGCAAGTGTGGATGCTCAAAATTCCATACTTGTGAAAGGTCCAAAGCACACGCTAAGGTGCCCTAAATGCCTAAATACATGCTTATGCCACAAGGCCCTTGGACCACCATCTTCTCGCAAGGAGGCAAGCAATGCTATCCCCGGCATACCTAGCGCCCATACACCCAGCGAGGCCATGCCTCGTGCAAGTGCCTCTCGCAAGACCCATCTCGCGACTGGCTCCCCTCGAGTGGGATCCGTAGCATGGCCTCGCAACATGCGATCCACGCGCGCAGGGCCTCGCGACACGCCTTGCGCACCACCTGGATCTGCGCGCGCGCAGGGCCTTGCAACACGCCTCGCGACACACCGTGCCACTAGGGCCTCGCGAAAGGCGCCATCAGTTCCGCACCACCTGGATCCACACGCACACAGGGCCTCGTGAGAGGTGTCTCGCGCCTTCGGTGCCGCACCACCTGAATCTGCATGCACGCAAGGCCTTGCGACACGCCACACCACCAGGGCCTTGCGAGAGAAGTCTCGCGCCTTCGGTGCCGCACCACCTGGATCCGCGCGCACGCAGGGCCTCACGACACGCCGTGCCACCAGGGCCTCGCGAGAGGCGTCTCATGCCATCAGTGTCGCACCACTTGGATCTACGCGCGCGCAAGGACTCACGACGCGCCTCGCAACATGCCGCGCCACCAGGGCTTCGCGAGAGGCCACCTCGCGCACCTATCACCCACGTCTCGTGGATGACCTCGAGGTGCTTTGGGAACCTTGCGCCAAGGACCCAAGAGCTCTCTTTCGCGCCACGACCCCTGCGTGCACCAGGTGTCTCGTGCCCTACACCTCAAGAGGGTGTCCCCTATGAAGCCCTATGGAGACCCTAACATTTAGAGGTGAAAGCCCCAGTACAATTCAAAAGGATCGTATCAGTATGATCTTGTACGGGGTACGACCTTTAAGACCCCGTATGTCTGATCCGAATACTTATGCCCGACAAGTGATGGTGGTAAGGGATAGTACGAGGAGTGGTAGCACCACCTCCACTCCTCTGACACTTGTACTAAATAAGTAGTGGAGACATCTCCACAGAACCTGACCATGTACCGGAGCCAACACCACTACCCCTGAGACCACTCACCTGACAACGTACTTGTGTACCATCTGGTCCCCTGGATTACAATGTATCAGGGGCCATTAGAGCCCACTATAAAAGGAACCCCACTTCAACATGGAATGGGGGTTGGAAAAAGCACTGTAGCTGGACACAAAAGAGAAATACAAGTTCTTTTCTCCAATTTTCTTCTGCAACTATTTTCTAAATTTCGGTTTAGATTCTTGAAGTTCTTTATTTATAAGCATCACACTTTGATTTTTCTAACTTCGTTGACGAGTTCTCACTGTCAACACATGAGTACTAGTGTGTTACCAAAATGAGGGTTAAAACTAAAATGTTTTTTAATAAAGCTCGGTCATGAAAAGACAAGTATTTTAGGGTAACAAAATGCTATAAGAGTTCTACCTATACAGACCTAGGGGTGGTGCTGCCCTTCATGAGAATTGGGAGTCATTCTCAAGAAAAGTCTATGAATGGAATGTGCACATGGCCATTAACGGTGCAAAAGCAAGACATTGAGGTCTAAAACGTACATAGCAAAGGTGTGTGTGTTATCATTGGTTTGTTATCAAGGGATAGTGGTTCAATGTTTCGGCAACTGAAATTTCAACAAACTTTGTGGTAATTACACTAAGGTAAAATTCAAGTCAAAAGACATTTTACTTTATGCACCAATGCAAAGGTTTCTATACAGAGTGATTATTTAATCAAATGGGGGAATATTATAATGTTTTGATTGATTAAATAAGTGTTACAAAAAGTGATTATTTAATCTAAGTGGGGGAATGTTATATTATTTTAAATAATATAATGTTAGATTAAATAATCTGACATAATGAGATTTGTCACACCTTGTAACATATTATTTAGAGTCACAAAGTTTGACACATGTATGTGCCCAAATGTGACATATTTTGGAGTTACAAAAACAATTACAAATTTGTAACTCCCAAATATTACCTAATAATGTGTAGATTTAATATTACACATTTTGATTTGAATTTCTCAAAGCGATAAGAGATATAACTATTATAGAAGTGATTTTAACTCTCATAATGTGTATGGAAGTTACAAAATCAAGTGGAAATAAATTTGGAACGTTTTGGAAAATTTG
This sequence comes from Humulus lupulus, assembly GCF_963169125.1. NCBI lineage: Eukaryota > Viridiplantae > Streptophyta > Magnoliopsida > Rosales > Cannabaceae > Humulus > Humulus lupulus. The sequence goes on along the minus strand of NC_084794.1, from coordinate 81,967,007 downwards.
GAAAATTGGTAGCTGAAAAACGTCTTGGGCCACAGCCAGTGTTTTTCAGGTGGCGACCCAAGAGGCAGAAAAACGTCATGGGTCGCGACCAGTGTTTTTCAGGCCGCAACCAAAGTGGCTGACAATATTTTCCGAACTTCGGTTTTATCCAATTTTGAACGTTTCCAACAGCCAAGTAACTCTCAAATCTCTATTTTAATTTCATAAACATCAAATAAATCATTGGTAACAACCATGGGGGTTGGTGGAATTTGAAATTCAAATGGTGTCTCAAAACTCTATAAATAGGAGTCTAATGCTCACTTGTATGACACACAATTTTCTATCCACAAAACACTTGGCTGGAAAATACACCATAGAGGCTTGATAATTCCAGATAGATCCCTTAGTGCTTAGAGAATATGGAGAAATAAGCTTTTGGACAAAGGTTTTGAACCTTGTTCAAGTTGGTGATCCCCACTACTCTCTGGTTGTGTGAGAGTTTGTGTTCTTATTCTTGTTATTTTCATTCTTTTGATCTTGTTCTTATGTACTTGTATTATTATTGTTTTTAGTTTGTGATCTTCCTCTTCTAAATCTTTCTATTTATTTGTATTTTGAGCAATAGAGTTGTAACACTTGTTTAAATATTACATTGTCTATTGTATTTTTTGCATAGGGTTGTATTTTGGTTTTGCCATTTCCATTGAACAATATAATATATTCTATAACACTAACTACATAGACAAATTTGTTTTGGGAATTGTTGAACGCTGATACATGCAATTAAAAGTAAAATAAACTTGAGCAAATGTAAGAATTAATTATTATTTTTAGTATGCATATGCATCTACAAACCCGATCTACAAACCCGATGACATAAAATATCAGATGAATCTTTTGCAAACTTTTTATCATTAGTGAAGATTGAAACTCCCTATTTATATGAATGAGCTTCCAAATTTAGAGTAACAATATGATTTTGCACTATAACATGTATTATTGTAAATATTTTTTTTATTGTGGAGTCCACAAAGTAAAAAATCATAGGATACCCACTTTGTAACATTTACATATAATGTACTAATTTTTGTGTATTTCATTTATCAATTTACACAATATTTAAATAAAAAAATAATCAAATAAATTAGTTTTCAATTAGAGTAATGAGTTAAAAGAGTTGATATTAAAAAAAAAAGCTAATAAAATCAACTATAGAAGATATAGTTGTGAGAATTAAGTGATATTTGTATAAAAAAAAAATTAAAAATACATAAATCTAAACAACTTGCATTGATTATAGTAGATCAAATAATTAATTGAGGCTTTTACACACATTTTGCCAAGAGGTAATATATATAATTTTCTCAATTATTTATTGTAGTAGATATTTCTCTATGATACATAAGTCATAATCACAATTATCTTTCTTTTTTCTAGGTATTTTCTTATAGATTTTAGTTGAGATTTTTCCAGAAATATTGATCTTTAGAGTTTACCGTTTTACTGTCTGTATTCTGTGTATTTTTTTTTTCAGCAATAGTAATTTCCAAAAGGTTTGTACATTTCAATTTACTAGTTAGTAAACTTTAATTATTATATTATATATTTTAGTATCATGATATTAAGATTTATTAAAATAACTGTTCATTCTAAATATATATATACACACAAATAGCTATTCTTATTTTGACAATTTATTTTTACATCTATCTTTTTGTCAATATATTTAATATTTATTTTTTAATTTAACAACCATAGATAGAACTTGATAAAAAAAAAACATTAGATAGGTAGTTTTGGAAAAAGATAATGTAATAAACTCTCATTAAATAGAACTAAGCATCTTCATCCATCTATAAATAGGGCTTGGATATTATTTGTAAAGACATAAACACAATTTGAGAAGCCGAAACGTTGCCAATTTATAATGTGAAAGAGAACTTGAGTTTTGAAAAATTTTAATCAATACATATTGACTTGTAGACTAAACCTCATTAACTGTTGAATTACGTAAAAATACATTGTCTAAATGGTTCTTAGTTCTCTAAACTATCTTTACTTTCTCAATGACCAAATTAAAAAGACATCAACAATTAAGTATGATACTTGTAAAATTAGTTTATCAATTTTGAGAGTTCAAAATAATACAAATTAAACAAAGTGTATTTTTTTTTCTTTTAGGGGTCTGTGTTTTTCAGTATTTATTATTATTATAGTTGAAAATATATAATATTACATAAAAGAAGAAGTTAATGAATAATAAACTATAGGAGTGAAGAAAAAAATTATATTTTATTAATAAGTAATTTTGAACTTGATGAAAGTTTATAAAATGTGTGAAAAGAAATTTTAGAATTGAAATTTTATGAGGCGGTTTGCTTAAAAAAAGTGGTGAGAAGAGGAAAATAAGTATCAATAAAATTATGGTACCACTGTTTAACAAATAGAGATTTTTGCACTAGGTTTGTAAAACTATCCAATTTAATTAAAAATAAAGTTATTAAAAATTATGAGAGATTTCTATTTTTTTGTATAGAATTTTATAAAGTGTTAATGTATGGTTCTTATTTATCATTTTTTTCCATATGAAACACATAGCTCACACAAGATGATGGCGAGATTCTGACTAAAAACTTTGGCAGAAGGTTTGTGTTGACAGTAGATTTTGTTAACAAAAATTTATGAACTGTTGTAACTTTCTATGATGAATGAAAAATATTAGATGAAGAACAATGTTTTAAAGTGTTTCGACTCAAAACAAGATGATTTATGTCCATTGGAGGAATATTATTACTATTGTTATTTCAGCAGAGTTTTATGCTTACAAGAAAAATAGTTGTCTTTTTTTTGTAACGTCTCAAATTACTTAATAAGGTTTATGATCTTGATTAGGGAGTCAGGATGGAAATTTATGGAATTATGTGTTTATGAGTTATATTTGGGTGTAATTATGTGATTATGTAAATTATATAATAATATGACGAGATATGCATGGTTAGGTATATTAATATGCATGTGGGCCCGTTTCTTATTAGAAGAGAAATTTTTGTAATTTAGCATGTTATGGGCATAATTGTATATATGTGCATATATGTGATATATGTGAGAGACCACATTATTATGTGAGTTTATTTGGGTTACTCGGAACGAGACGATCCTAGGAAGCAAGTTAGCGGGAAAGTCACAACAGGATCCAATACCCGACTCGGGACGAGTCAAGGAGTATTTTGGGTAACTAGTATGCTACCGGGTTATCAGGTAACGAGAATAGATATTTGAGAATATATTTGGAGTTCACGAGATTAGGTGGGAATACTGAGGACTTTGATCATTTTGCCCACGAAGACGTTTTTGGTACCCCAAGCCTCAGGATTAGCTTAAGTGACTTAAGCCTTAAGGAAACAAAACACAAACACAACAAACACTCTTATCAGCTCACCCAATCGACTCTCTCTCTCTCTCATTCTCTTTCATTTTTCTAAGTAAATTGCTTGAGGAAACTAAGAGATTTTGGCTGAAAACATGGGAATTGAAGGCCTGAACTTGGGGGATTAAATTTGTTGCAGCTAAGGGAAATTAACTTCTAGTTGAGGTAAGATTTAGACCTTGTTTTCCATTGAAATTCTGTTTAGTTTGGCTGTTCTTGAGCTTGGTAGCTCAAGTGTTGAACTGTGAGTTTTGATGGGTTTTTAATCAAGTTTAAGTTGGGTTTTGATGATGGTAATGTATTGAATGTGTTATGGGGATTGAATTATAGTTATAGGAATTATTTGGGAAGATTTTGGTAGGTTTTGGCTAAAGAAAAATAGAGGAATTATGGGTTCGTAGGGTTAGGTCACAGCCCTGTTATTGGGGCACCACGACCCATTCAAATCCAGAGCCAGGTGGGGGGCTTCTGCTTTGGAGGCGCGCCGCAGTCCTCCAGGGCAGGTCACGGCCCATGTCCTGGTTCCATGCAGGAGGGGCCTCTGACCTGGGAGGCTCGCCATCTAGCAACTTCCGTCAGCAAAACTTCCGACCCGTGGCTAAGATCGAGGACCTGGGTTATCAGCGTGAGGTCGTGGGACATAGATGTCCACTGACAGGGGAGGATTTCTCCTGCTATCCCCCCAAGCTGGAGCATTTCTCTATGGGTGCGGTGGTGTTTGATGTCTACTCGATGATGGTGGGTGCCTTATCAACAAGGCTATCCTCATCCCATCAGGTCGTACTAAATTAGCCCATCTCGGTTCTACCCTAATCTCCTGAGTTCGCTGTGCCTATGGCTCTGATTGCGGTACAGATGGATTCGTTGGGGCATTTTGTCTCCATGAATTGGTCTCAGCTCGTCATGTTGGGTTGTTGTGAACATTCCTTGGAATCTGTTCACAAGGTATGAAGTTGGGGGTTGCTGTTTTGACTGATCCACTAACATAGGGATGATGGTTTTTGTGTTGATTAGTAGGTTGGGCACTCCATTGATTTCACTCAGAAGGTATAGAGCTTGGAGTTGCCGTCCTGACAGAATGATTGGGATTGGGTCGGTTATTCCTGTGGGACCTATGAGACCCACTTTGCCTCTTTTCGACGTTAGTATCGGTTGCAATAGGGGGTAACCGAGCCAGGACCTCCTCGATCTGCCTGTTATACGGTGCAAGATGGTTCCTTGATTGGGTATTCTCCATCTCGATGGTTGTTAGATATCCTGGATTAGGATTTGGTGGGCATGACGCTGAACACACAGTATAGTCTTGGCTCACCTGTTGCTTTCTAGGACGTTGCTGAATGTTTGAGCCTTTTTAGTGGGAACGGCCATATGATGCGCCTCTTGGTCACCAGGCTTCTCTATTTCATTGTCGTGCATTGATCAGGTGACCACCATGTTGACTATTGAATGAAACTTGTTAGGGATTAAGCATTAATGTGCTCTCAACGAAAGCACCAAACTATGGAGCGGTTTTTCGCCAGCAATAGATTAAGAAATCTAATAACAGAGATATTAGTGCTCTTTTATAAACCGTATGAATTATATGAAAAACTTCTCAAACTCACAATTTTATATGGTTCGGTGGCTAAAATCGACCTAGTCCACGAGATAATATTATTAGTCTTTTACAATTTATGCAGAGTTTATGTATCATAAAAAACAGCCCATTTCCCTATCCATTGTCCCTGATATTTATAGTGAATATCCTTAGATAGGTTTGGGTAACCCCGTGCATAAATATGATAAACAATCAATCAAGATAATTCTCACTTACATAGGGATACGATTGCCTATGGAAATTACTCCCATTATCTCGGGCAATAAATATGTAATACAGTCTAGGCATTAATGAGTGTATAATGAACCTCCAAGTCTTTCGGATTCCTTCACTATGTGTCATGACTAGGTTTCCATGAGTTGAACATATTCCTCAAGCTAGAGATCGAAGAGTGAATGAACTTCAGTTCGAATCAAGTTCAAAGTATCTGGAAGGCGACCTAACCATTACATGTCTCAAAGTAGGTTATTGTCCTGAGAGGCGATCTGGAGACTAATGGCATAACTCCCTACTATCTTAGAGTCGTTACCATGTGATTTTAAAATGTGTCATTCACTAATCGAGGTTTTAGCCAAAAAGTGTGATTAAATTAAATAAAAACTTAATTAATGAAACTCTAAGAGAAAAGGTTTGGACATTCATTTAAATTATAAAACTGCTACATTGGGATCCCAAAATATTGTTTAGAAAGTATTTACAGCTCAAAAGTTCATGTACAGTCGACCTAGGCGGAAAAATCAAATATTTATAACGCGTTCCTCAAAACGACCCCAGCCGTAGCAGCCAGGCAAGCCGAACATGTATGTGCCGCTCCATGCCCTCCAACTCATGCTTGGTCGACCTTTCCATTGCCCTTACCAACACTATAGAGCACCTATGAGCCAAGGCCCAGCCAGAAAACTCCACACACATGGTATATAACAATTCATTTCAGTAAATGCATAACTTTAAACAGATACATCAGACTATTCACATAGCGGCCTATGCCGACCACAGCGCGTTACCAAAACTAGGTTCACGGTCTTCACCGAACAGGTGAGTACAACTCCCTAGGTGGCCATGCCATGGCGGCCTGCATTCACCATGCTTTTTTTTCGTTCCCGACCTTTGCTAATCTCGGCCTTCGCCGATCAATCATAATCATACCAACATGGCATAACAATTATAAATATTCACACATAACATTAAACACAAATAATCGGGCCACGCCCTATTCTACGGGCACAAACAATTTTCTTCCCTGTATCCTGAGCTGACAATATCAGGTGACCCCGAGCACGATTCCTAAATCTGAGCTTTAGCGATAAAACCTACTCACAATGTAATAGTACATAACCGTCACTATCTAAATATATTTTAAACCTTGAGAATAAGAAACTAGCCTCCGGGACCTCGAATTCTACTAATCTAGGTAGTAGAATCCTTTCCGAGCCCTTAAAATTAAGACCGAGCTTAAAACTGTAATTTGGCCAAAAACCTCCATTTGCGTCGTGGCACCATCAATTAGAGTCGTGCGGTCCCACAATAAGATTTGTGACCCTCTACAAGTCAGAGAGCCCACCCCTCAATTTCTCTGGACAAGCACCGCGACACGCCCTGCCCAGAGCCGCAACGCTAAGGCGATTCAGCAAATCCCCAAGGCCTTCTGAGTTCATGTGGGCTGCGACGCTTGAGAACAGCACCGCGGCGTGACCCCACGAACCTAGAATTTCTTGAAATTTCATAAATCGCAAATCCTTCCCAATCCACCCCAAACTCAATTCCTAACCTAATTTAACCACAAAATTACACTAGCAACTCAAACTAAGCAATAAGTAACAACCCATAGCTTCTAAAACACAACAATCACCACTTAATATCCTAAAAACTCAAACCTAAGCTAACACCTATAACTCATCCAAATACTTGAATCAAAATAGGATTTAAGCTTACCTCAACAACGATTTTGACCCTCAGTTGTCTCAAACTTCTTCCTAGCTTGTTTTCCCTAAGTCCCAGCCTCCAATCCTCAATTCCTCAGCTAATTTCCCAAGAGTTCCTCCAAAGTTTTCAAGCCTTAGTGAGAGAGAGAGAATAAGGGGCTGAAATGCTAAGTGTATTTGACTCTATCCCAAACTTTCCCCCATGTCTATTCCTTGGCACCCAAAATCACCAAAATGCCCCTTAGATCAACCTTAGCCCTTTAATACCACCAAGGGTAATTCTGTCATTAGCCACATTCTCGCTAATTCTCGAGTACTCCTATAAATCCCCAATTAATCCTGGCATACCAAAATAACCGCTAAATAACTACCCGATACCCGGTAAATCCCGAACACACACTAGCTCCCCAAAATACCCCTAGGCTCACCCTGGGTCGGGTATTTGACCTCGTTGTGACTATTTTGCTAATCTACTCCCTACGACCGCCTCAGATCACTCATCTCAAATACATCTCCACAATACTGTGCTCTCAATCATAACACACATAATTTACATTTATCCCTTCAACAAGCCAAAATTAGAAATATGCCATTATTACCAGGAACGGTAAACATGCATATCTAGTCATAAAATAATATGATTTGATTAATCACGTATTGATACACATATATCATAATTAATCATGTAATAACATGATTAAATCATTTATTACCCTCCTGACACACTAATCAAGGCACTAAGCCTTATTAGCAGATTTGGGGTGTTACAGTTTTCTGCCAGTTCTACCCCCTAGCGGAATGGTTGAATCCACGCTTATTTTGGGGTACAACAACTTTCTCTATGGTGATCTCCATGGGCTTATCTTCACATGATAACTCCCACTATATAGCATTCGACGTATCCTTCATTAGCTTCGATACCTGAAACACCATATGAACCCTCGCCAGTACTGGGGCAAGACTAATCAGCAGGTCGCTTGCCTAATTCTTTCTAGGAACTCAAAGGTCCAATGAACCTATAGCTCCATTCTCTTTTCTTTCCAAATTATTTTATCCTTTTCATCAGTGAAACTTGGAAATACACATAGTCCCCAACCTAGAACTCTACATTCCTACACTTAGATTTGTGTAGTTTTTCTATCCATTCTGTGAAGTGAACATTCATGCTCTGAATTCTCACTCACCCACTCTCATCGTTGTTTTATAAATGATATTACAGGGAAGCTCAATCAAGGGAGTATATTCACTCATATTTGAATCCCTCTCTCAGATTGCTCATTTGTCTGAAGACGATATATTATACAAAATTCCAGCCTTTACCCATTGCCTTCTGTAGGCCCTCCCAAAAAATTTGAAGTAAAGAGATAAAATATTTGTCTGACACTGTAGACTTTAGTGCCCCATCTTTGTCTGACACTATAGACTTTAGTGCCCCCATGGATACGTAAGATATTCTCCTCATATAACTCAACATGTTAATCCACTTTATTATTCATTCGCACAAGTAGAAAGCACACTGACTTGGTATATCAATCTACGATCCCCCACACCAAGTCATGCCATCTCACCATCCTAGATGATCTATTCACAAAAATCCATGGTTATATTACTCTATTTCTATATTCTGGAATGCCCAATGATCGTAATAACCCTACTGGTCTCTGTTATTCATCCTTCACTTGATGACAAGTTAGGCACTTAGCAACATACCCAACCACCTCTTTCTTTTTCTTTGATCACCAATATAAAGTTTTTAGATTATAACATATCTTCATGGTACTTGGATACAACGAACATGGAGGGTTATGAGACTTATCCAAAATCTTTTTCCTAACACCCTCATCAATCGGAACATATATCCGTTTCTTATATCTCAATATATACATATTCAAAATAACAAGGTTCGCGACCACTCCAGCTATTAGCTTCTCTTAATGTTTCATATATTATAGATCATTCCTTTGAATTTTCCTTAACTCCATTTCATAAATGTAGACTGAAGGGTTCCATTGCCAACTTACCCATTACAAACCTTATACCAACACTAGTGATCTCCCCAGCTAACCTGCTGTGATCTGTTTCAAACTATACACTTGGCCTGGATCTTTTTGACATAAGACTCCAACCACCACGTTGATTTTCCCTTTACACTAAAGGATTTTATAATCATAATAATTTCATTGATTTAACCAATATTTTTATCTCATGTCCAAATCTTCTGGGTAACATAATATTTCAACGTTGATGTCAGTGTATGTCTTACATTGCTCCCCATATCAGTAATGTCACAACACCTTGGGCGTAATCACCACTGTTACCAACTGGAGGTCACATGCAATATGCCTTAGTTCATACTCTTTCAGCTGTCTCTAAGCATAAGCTATGACTTTCCTAATTTACATAGGGGTGCATCTAGTCTTCATCGTGATGCTTCACCTTACACATCGAGCTCTTCGGTCTAAGATGACACTGATGTAATAATTAGTTTCTGTTTTAACTCTCTCAAGTTATTTTCACGTCTGTCAATTCACACCCACTTCAAGTTCTTGCACATTCGTTCATTCAATGGTGTTGCAATCCTCAAGGATCCTTCACCAACATGTTGATGATGTCCTGCCGACCCAAGGAAACTTCCAATTTCTGAAGTGTTCCTTGGCCTTGGCCAATCCCTTTATGCTCTTATCCTAACTGATTAAACCTGATTCAACCATAAACCCATTCTTTCTCATAACGTGACTCAACAACATCACATAGCGGAGTCAAAACTCCTCCTTCCCAAACCTTTCCTGCACTTTATATCCCTTTAGCCTTTGTAACTTCAAACGAAGATGTTGCTCGTGTTCTGTCTTTAATTGGGAGTATGTCAGCATATTATTGATAACTTGATCATTAATTGTTACAATAATCCTCTCTATTAGTCATATCCATGTCGACCGCTGGAGCATTGGTTAGTTCAAGGACATCACTAAAAAATCCACGAAGTCAATACCTTATGCGGAAGGTAGTCCTTAAAATGTCTTCTCTCTTGATCCTTAGCTGGTGATAACCCTATCAAAGATCAATTTCCATGAACACGGTCTTTCCTTGCAACAAATTAAACAAGTCACCAATCATTAACAGTGGCTGCTTATTCTTGATAACCGCCTTCTTCAGCTCTCGGTATTCGCTACACTTCCTCACTGATTAGTCCTTCTTTTTAACATATATTATTGGAGCACCCCATGGTGAAAAGCTTAATCTAATCAACTCTAAATCAAGTAGCTCCGTCAACTGAACCTTCAACTCATTCCATTATGCCAGTACCATTCAATACTGTTCCCTTAGATATCGGTTCTTTCTAAGGTGCCATTTCTATCGCCAACTCAGTCTCCCACTGCAATGGTAATTCCAATAAATCCCTTTGAAAACATATTCAGAACTCTCAACCGATTTGGTCTCCTCCAATTCAGCAGTTTCAGTAATAGGTTTCTAGCCTTCAATATTGAGGTCATCAAAACACAGAGTCTATTCATAGCAACCACAATCTCAGAGAAATCTTCTTCCACAAGTTCATAATTGCCATCTTTCTTTTTCTTTTACAATCTTTAGCTGCCCCTTTTGACTAACCGATACATAACTCATATCATATCAGAATTCTCATTTTCTAACTCAACCCAGTCCACAAGTAATTCCTTACTATTTGATTTCATAGCCATGTTCCAATCCATCTCCTAGAGATCTTTAGCTTTTGGTAAATAATAAGATTCCAAATCTCGTACCATGCCCATCTCAAGGTCTTCAGAGTTTGTTGCTCGCTATACTTCATGCAAAAAGACATATGGAACCAAGCCATCGCGTATGCGATGTGCCCTCAAAATAATTTCTCCACTTCTCTTTTCACCCTGACTTTTTCCTTTAGTACCTCGAAGACATTTATATCATCTGACGGTACCAGAAACATTTATATTCTTTCCTTTAAGCATATGGGGTCATTACCCCTACCAGATCTTGTAAACAAAGGAATCGTCCTCCACGCATTGCATCTCACAACACCTTTTCCAAATTTCCTGTCCTTCCCTGTCCTCTTGAAAAAAAAGGATTCTTATACCCCCCTCGACATATGCAGTAATTCCTGACACACATGAGACTTTCCCACCGCTATTCATCTTAAGATTCAGTCCCCAAAACAAGTCTTTCTTTTCGTGCAATGTTCGTTGGCACTAAGTTGTCAATAATCCTTTCCAACCTATCCAACTTTTGGGCATTTTCAGTCACAATGCTAGTACCCTAAACCGACTAGTGACCTATCCACTTTCGCAGTCCGACTGCGTCAATATGATCCTTTTCATTTAATAACTCCTGGAACTCCTCCTCGTTCATTGTAGCAACACTGCGTGTCTGGGATACAACCTCCAATATTATTTGAGCATTACCTCATAGCACATATTTAGCATAATCCATTCAATCATTACCCACCATATTCATAAAATCAAAGATGGAACTATTCATGTTGATCCGTTGTTCAGTCCCGCTCTATCTGAATCTTAGCCTCCTTCAAAATCAAAGGGTGTTACTTTCGGAACCTTTCTCACAATGGTCCCAATCGACTTTCCTACTTCAGGTTGGACCACCAAACCCGTCGGTGTAGGAATCACGTACTGAGCAACTTTCTCTTACAGAATCTATTGCCTCAACTATCCAATCTCTAAACCTGTCTCTGTAACTTAGTTCACACTTCAGTTAAAATTTGCTCCCAATCCATGAGGACTAATCTGAGGTTCCATAATTGTTGGGATTATGCTTCACAAACCTTTGTATGTATTACAACTCAATGAAAAAATAATACAAGTAAATCAATCTCATAGAATAGTTAAACACAAATTACATATACTCAATGGATAAAAGTTTAGAGTAGACCATCCTTGAAGAACAAACCCTAGGGGCATAAAATTACAAGCTATGATTTTATGTGACACATAAAAGTGACAAGGCTTGGCACAAATGAAGATTTATTGTCCAAAAATCTCTACTCCTAGCCTTCATTTGAGCATAACACCCAACTGATGATGAAGAGAAAATCTCTGACACTAGATATCCAACTTGCATCAAAATATCCTCAAGTATCTTAGAAAACATTGAATATTTGAGGCTTAGCTTCTTGGTCCTCCCTAGGTACCCCAGAACTCTCTAAATTTCCTTCCAATGTTCGATACTTTGATTGCTAGTAAACCTACTTAGTTTACTAACTACATATGTCATACATTAGACTCGCTAATTCACTTCCATACTCAAAATCGAGCCACCACTCTACCATTATTCTTTTCAGGCTTTATGTTTGAATAAAATGGTGTATTCGTCACTTTGATTTTGAGATGACTAAACTTGTCAAACACTTCTCAACAAAGCGAGATTGACTTAAGGCATAACTCTCACTATCCTTCTCACTTTTATACCAAGTAGGTATCGAACTCTCCAACGTCCTTCTTCTAGAAAGTGGAAGATATAAACCTCTTCTCATTACTCAAAATCAACAATCATCAATATATAGCACACCAAGATGACATAGCCATCACAAGTCTTAGTACAAGCATTTGTTCGTATTTTTGTGTCTAAACCCATCTAGAACTATGGCTTTATCAAACTTTCCATGCCATTGTTTTTGTGCTTGTATTAATCCATACAATGGTTTGACAAGCCTACGCACTTTATGTTCATTTTCCCTTAGAATAAAACCCTCAGGTAGTTCCATATAAATCTCCTCATCGAGATCCTCCATTTAGGAATGTAGTTTTGACATCCGCTTGATAAACATAAAGGTTATATATTGATGCTAAGGCAAACAAAACTATTATTGTGGTTGTCCTAGCAACCGGTGCATATGTGTCAAAATAATTGATTTCGTCCTTTTGTTTAAACCCTTTAGCTACTCATCTAGCTTTGAAGGTTTGTATGTGTTAGGGATGATACCCAAAAAGCATGTAAAAAGATATTTATTGATTTAAATAAAATTACAATTTTATTATATTTTAATGTTATGATTATTATTTCAATAATTTGTATAAATATCAAGAAAATTCCATATTTATTTATGGTGATATGATCTTGTATTAGTACGAGAGAATTAAGATCATATACAATGAATAAAATAGTCAGTCACATATTAAAGTATGAAATATTTAATGAATGGTTGCTAGTATGGTTTACTAAGCATACGAGATGCAAGTAGTCTAGATTCAGATTACTGGTGTGGATAGACATCCTTGTAAAGGTGTTGTGTATAATAGTGATTATATATGACATGATCGATATGAATTAATTATTTTTATAAACTTGTCATTTTCCATAAAGATTTAATTCTTATCACAATAGATGTTCATTCGTAGATCAATCCAAATTTTGAGTTATCATGAACTCATGTTTGTGCTTATTGAATCTTTTGATTCATTCGTTAAGGTCTCTTGATATAATGAGGCTAGTGACTTTTTTTTTTTGAGATTTAATATCATGAATGGCTGGGAATATGATTTTACAATAATGGAATCCATGCTTTCCTAACGGATCGAATATTGGTTTCCTTAAGGGTTGATTCTGGAACTTAATAGTTATTGAGCTCAAATCTATAATTTGATTATAGATTAATTATTCGTTAGTGAATTAATGGTACTTAAGGAACAAGAGGTAATTAGAAGGTCAAAATGGTAATTTTGACTAGCTGTAATTAACGAACCAGTAAATTGAGGACATAACTACATTTATTGATTATATCAATGGACTACAAGAGAAAACTCTTGTAAATGTCGAGTAATATCCTAAGAAATAGTTGAAATGGTGTCCATTCTTGAAGGCTATGCAAGGTCCAATGTGCCCACGCTAGCGTGATAAGCTAAAGTGTCAAGATGCATAGACGCATGCATCCGAGCATAAGACTTCAAGGGCTGTCATGTGAGGGACTTGCCATGCAAGGCTACCCTATGTCTCACTATGCGAGGCTACCTTGTGCCACATCGTGCGAGGCTCCGGCGCGCACCCTAGTACCCAAACATGGGTACCCCGAGGCACCACCCTCGCTATGAGAGGGTCAAGGCCAGCCTCCCGCAAGCACCGTTGTACCCAAACATGGGTACCCCAAGACACCACCCACGCTGTGCGAGGGTCAAGGCCAGCCTCCCGCGCACCGCGTCTACGGGAAGCATCGCACCCAACCGTCGTGTTGTCCGCCTAGGCTAGCCTCGCTATGCGAGGGAGCAGTCTCGCTGCTTCTCACGGATCCCACGCCCATAGGCGCACGCATCCGCACCATTGGCCACCCTCGCTATGCGAGGGTGCATCCTCGCTGCTTCTCACGGGTCCCGCGCCCTTAGACGCACGCATCCGCACCATTGGCCAGCCTCGCTACTTCTCATGTGTGCACCTTGTTCCGCCATGAACACCCCCCGCGCCTTGGTTTCTCATGACATGTATAGTTTGGAGCCTCCTCGATATATGCACGAATAACACTTGGAAACACCAAACGGGTATGTCAAATGATCATTAGGCGCCAGACATGAATTGATGAGGACAACTGGGTACAAGGTACGTACACTAATATAGGATGTACGATCATGAAGGGGTCAGAGGCATGGCCCTGTCATCTGCGTCTGACGAGTAGTGGCGGTACGAACTTGTACGGAGAGTGAAGGCACTACCTGAGCACCCCCGACAATATTCCAGAGTCCACAGTACGATGTCCTGCCCCACTACTTGGGCATTGTCAGGGTAGACACCACTATGTCTTGAGCCACTACCCTGACCCTCTACCTACATACGTCCATGTCCCCTGGGACCTACTTGTATCAGGGGGCCAATAGAGCCCACCTATAAATAGGTTTCGATCCCTTAGGTTGGGGGGTTGGAAAATTGATTGTATGAGGGGACGTTTAAGAAATATATGATCATTGTTCCATTGTAGTTCTGATTTCTCTGTTGATCCAAGTTCTTTCCATTTGATTCTTAGCTATCTTTAGTAGAATAATCTGAGTTTTCTAACCTTAAATCGTTGATGAGTTCTTACCGTCAACAGTTTGGCGCCATCTGTGGGAAGGATAAGTTTCAAGCCACTATTCTTCCATTAGTTCCGGCAGGAAGAAATGCCAAGAAGTTCTAAATGACTAAGAGAGCCACGAGAGGTGGAGGTCCACCTTGATGGAGATCAGCTGAAGTCCTCCATGAAGAACCCTCCTCTGCCCAGAGATGTGGAGGCCCCAAAGGAACCCGAGGTTCACGAAGTAGAGAGGGAGGCTTTATCCCCAGCCGTCCCTCCAGACGAGAATCAACCAAGGTCAATAGCTGCCCCTACAAAAGATTATGGCGAGTTCCCGCCCCCAAGGTCGCCACAGGTGCCGAACTCCGACCGGCAGGATTCGGCCCATCGATGCGCAGACCTGACAAGCATCCCCAGGTCTATTCCGTGAGCTAGAGTTCAAGGTCTCGATTCTATGAAGAGGAGATACGTGAACTGCACCGCAAGAACCAAAGGCTTGAAACCACCTTAGAGAACATGCAAGGCGTGTTGAATGGCCTGTTACAAGGGAAGTCAAGCATATCTCTCCCTAAGCGAAAAGAGAGAGGCCAAGAGGGGGCAGAGACCACCTTCCCAGTAGACGATGGGAGGACTCGACTCTCCACCAGTAATACCCCCTGGGTGAAGCAGCACGAATGTCTCGAACCACCGGGGCAGCACGAACGTCCCGGGCCACCGAAGCAGCCTCCGAGGCCAGAGCAAAAGAACAACTATGGCCCTCATAACAGCGTCGAAGTCACCTCAAGGAGGACACCCTTAGATCTACGAGAGGAACTCAACAAGAAAAGGGCGGATAAAAGGACTACACCTCCTATAGTGCCCCGGGAAGGCAAAGGAAAGAGAGATGCAAGCCCATCCACGTTGAGAGACTCCTTGTAAAAGAGGAGACAAGACCTAGACACAGAGATGAGAAGCCTACGGAGCAAGATCGTCACCGCATCTGGAGGACAAGCCGTCGAGGACGAGTTCAACCATGAATCGCCCTTCGTTAAGGAGATCCAAGCCATCCGGCTCCCAGCCAACTTCAAGAAGCCTCATATGACCCCCTATGAAGGAAACACAGATCCTAAGTACCATATGGACACGTTTAATGACTTGATGAGGTTAAGGGGGATTAGTAGCGAAGCCAGGTGCCATTGCTTTGTTGTCACATTGAAAGGACCTGCGTACAAATGGTTCAAGAGACTTCGACTAGGGTCCATCAGGTCTTGGCAGCAGTTTTCTGATGAATTTCTCCAACAGCATCACGCCGTGCGTGATTACACAATGTTGGGCACCAGCCTCGCCAACGTGAAGCAGGGAGAAAACAAGAATCTAAAGGGCTACATCCGCAGGTTTAACATGGAGGCAGCCAAAGTAGGGAGCTTGACCCACAGGGAGTTGAAAATGGCCATCACAACCAGAATGGGTCCGGGAAGCAAATTGTGGGATAATATGCTCAAAAGAGAAGTCACTGACCTAGATGACTTCTATGACTGCCATGCGAACTTAAAGGCAGGAAAAAGTGAGTCCCATGTAAAGCCCCCAGCCAATGAAGGTTCGAATGGAGCGAAGAAGAAGAGGGCGTATGAAGGGTCGAGGGATGATCAACATAGAAGGACCAAACGCGGAAGTGACCATAGGCAAACAACTTACACCTTTTATACAAGCATGATGGACACCAGAGAGCATATCTACCTCACAAATGAGGACCGGGTTCCCTTCAAAAGGCCCCCACCGATGAGAAAGGACCGGTCCAAGAGGGACCCTAGCAAATGCTGTCAGTACCACAAGTATATTGGCCATACCACGGGAGAATGTACCCATTTGAAGGAAGAAATTTAAGAGCTCATCCGAAAGGGACACCTGGGCCGATATGTTAGAAGGGAGAAGCAGAAATCGGAAGATGTGCAGGTGATACCTTGGACACAAGGAGGAGCCCTAGAGATACAAGGGGAGGTGAGAACGATCTTCGGAGGTCCGGGGTTTGGGGGAGAGTCCAAGAAGGGTCGATACAAATACGCTAGAGAAGCCAGATGGAGTCCACCACCGTGTGTCATGAGTTTGGAGCAGCGACCCCCGAAAAGCTTTAAGGGAGAAAAATGACTCAATCACTTTCACAGAGGAGGATGCACAAGGGGTGCACTTTCCCCATAATGATCCTTTGGTGTTGACAGTTCAGTTGGCCAACATACGGGTGCATCGGGTCCTCGTAGACAATGAAAGTTCCCTAGATATCTTATATCGCCTTGGAGAAGAAGGGTTTGGGCATCAGACACTTGAAACCCTGTCAATCCTCCTTATACGGGTTCACGGGGGACTCGATACAACCCTTAGGGGTGATCGAAATGGCACTCACCATGGGGGAACAACCCCGACAGACCACAGTCATGGCAAACTTTGCTATAGTAGATTATGCTTCAGCTTTCAATGCGGTATTGGGGAGACCATCCCTAAGAGAATTGAAAGCGATCACTTCAATATATCATCTCGCCGTCAAGTTCCCAACTCCTGGAGGAGTAGCGAGTATGAAAGGAGAATAAAGAGAGGCAAGGGAGTGTTATAACACCTCCCTTCGCACGTTTGTGAAACCGCGAGAACTGATGGCGATGGTGGTGCATGGGGGCACAAACCCGCAGGAACTAGACACCATAATCATGGAGGAGCCAGGGGCTGAGCCTGTGGAGGATGTAGAGGAGATCATGGTGATGGAAGAGCTGTTGCGAAAGTTGAAGGTGGGAAAAAGCCTTCAAAGCGACGCGAAGGATAAGTTGGTAAGGTTTTTGAAGGACAATCTGGATGTATTTTCTTGGAGTCACGAAGACATGGTAGGAATAGATCCAGCCATCATGTGCCACCATTTGAATATAACCCCTGAGGCAAGGCCCATTAGGCAGATAATACAAGCGCTTGATCCAGAGAGGTACGCAGCCTTAAAGGAGGAGGTGGACAAGTTGAAGGCCAATGGGTTCATCCGTGAATCCTTCTATCCTGTATGGGTGTCGAACCAAGTGCTAGTCCCAAAACCGAATGGAAAATGGAGGACTTGCATTAACTTCTCAAACCTCAATAAGGCTTGTCCTAAGGACAACTTTTCGCTTCCAAGGATAGATGAGCTGGTGGATGCAACGGCCGGGCACGAGTTACTTAGCTTTATGGATGCCTACTCTGGATACAACCAAATACCTATGAACCCAGTCGACGAAGAGCATACGTCATTTATAATGGATAAAGGACTCTACTATTATAAGGTGATGCCTTTCATATTAAAGAACGCGGGTGCCACCTATCAAAGATTGGTGGAAAAAATGTTCGCTAATCAGATAGGGAGGAACATGGAGGTATACGTTGACAATATGCTGGTGAAGACCAAAAATGCTGCAGAACTCAACAAAGACCTAGGAGAGATGTTTGACACACGCAGGAAGTACCGAATGAAGTTGAATCCACCCAAGTGCACTTTCAGTGTATCCTCGAGAAAGTTCTTAGGTTTCATGGTCAACTCCTGAGGCATCGAAGCCAATCCTGATAAGATAAAGGCCCTAATATAAATGAGCCCACCCACGAACAGGAAGGAGGTGCAATGTCTAACGGGACGGGTGGCAGCCCTTTATAGGTTCATCTCGAGGTCTACGGACAAGTGCCTCCCCTTCTTCAATATCCTAAAAGGGAGAAAAAAGTTTTCTTGGGATGAAGAATGCAAGGATGCTTTTGTCAAGCTGAATGAACACTTAGGGAAGCCACCCTTGTTGGAAAAACCTGAAAGGGGCGAGAGGCTATACTTATACTTGGCAGTATCCGAGCATGCCATAAGTGCTGCCCTGGTTAAAGGAGAGAAGAAACACCAGCAACATGTGTACTACATCAGTAAACGGTTAGTAGATGCGGAGAACTGATACCCAGAGATAGAGAAGTTGGCATACGTGTTAGTTGTGGCTTCAAGGAAGTTGAGGCCCTATTTCCATGCCCATGCGATCGAAGTTCTCACCAATAGCCCTTTAAGGCAGGTCTTACATAAACCTGAAACCTCGGGGAGACTGATGAAGTGGTCGATCGAGTTGAGTCAATTCGACATTGCTTATACCCCAAGGACCTCCATCAATGGGCAAGTGCTCGCAAACTTCATAGTGGAATTCACCTATCGACCAAATGGAGGAGGAGATGAAGAAGAGGGATAGTTAGTCATAGAAGGAGAGCCAAGGAGTTCTGAGGAATGGATCCTGCACGTGGATGGAGCATCCAACGAAGGAGGATCTAGATCAGGTATCGTGATGACTGTACCCGAAGGACACAGGATGTACTGCACGATACAGTTTGGGTTTTAAGCCTCGAACAATGAGGCAGAATACGAAGTGCTTCTAGCAGGGTTGCGGTTGGCCCAGGGGCTAAAGGTAACGCATCTACACATCTTTATTGACTCACAGTAGGTGGTATTCCAGGTGAAGGATGAGTATCAAGCGAGGGGTCCCAAGATGGCTGCATACTTGGAAAGGGTAAGAGGTTATTTGGGGCAGTTGGTGGAGTATAGCATAGAGCAAATCCCGAGAGAGAGGAATACCCATGTTGATGCCCTCACGAAGCTGGCTTCCACTAAAGATGGGGATACCCTTGAATCAATGCCTGTGGAATACTTACCAAGGCCAAGCATTGTTAATTCAGACGTTTACATGGTCAGCATCCCAAAGGAGTCATGGGCCAACCCAATTATAAGCTACCTGAAGGATGGAGTTGTGCCAACAGACAAGAGGGAGGCCCGAAGGCTAGTATATAAGGCAGCTCGATACACCTTGGTAGACGGGATCTTATATAAGAGGGGGTTTTCTGTGCCACTCTTGCGATGTGTTGATGAGGAAGAGGCTGTGAAGGTACTATATGAAATACATGAGGGTGAATGCGGCAACCATGCGAGTGGACCATCCACGGCTCAGAAAGCCATGCGGCAAGGGTACTACTGGCCTTCCATGGAAAGAGATGCAAATGATTTCGCAAGGAAATGTGACAAATTCCAAAGGCACGCAATCTACTCCCAAAAACCCCCGAATGAATTAACTAGCATGACCAGCCCTTGGCCCTTTGCTATCTGGGGGATAGACCTGATTGGCGCCCTTCCCCCAGGTGGAGGTGGAGCAAAGTACACGGTAGTAGCCGTAGATTACTTCACCAAGTGGGTTTATGTGGAACCTCTAGTAAAGATAACGGCCAAGCATATCACCACCTTTGTAAACAAATTCATTGTCTGTAGATATGGAGTGCCCTACAAAATTTTTTCTGATAATGACACCCAGTTTGAAGGGGAAACGTTTGAGGAGTACTATAGGGAAAAGGGGATAAGGAGAAGTTTCTTGGCTATTGTGCATCCACAGGCCAATGGGTAGGTGGAGGCCATTAACAAAGTCCTTAAGAAGAACTTAAAAACAAAGCTTGAGAAGATGAAAGGGGCTTGGGTCGAGGAGTTACCTAATGTGCTTTGGGCCTACAGAACCACTCCGTGCACAACCACTGGAGAGACCCCTTTCTCCTTAGCATATGGATGTGAGTTTGTCCTCCCAATTGAGATGAAGGTTAACTCCTACAGGATACAGGCATACAAGGACCAGGTCAATCATGCGACAATGACTGAAAGCTTAGACATGCTAGAAGAAAGAAGGGAAAAGGAACAAATGAGAGTGGCGGTATACCAGTAGCGGGCAGCAAGGTATTACAACTCGAGGGTGCGAGAGAGAACATTCAGAGTAGGCGACCTGGTATTAAGAAAAGTACTCCCCAACACGCGAGACCCGAGGGCAGGTGTGCTTGGGGCAAACAGGGAAGGGCCCTACCAAGTCGTTCAATACATACCACCAAACACCTATAAGCTGGCACGCATGGACGACACCATCAAACCTCGAGCATGGAATGCGGAACACCTCAAGAAGTACTACCAGTAACACTCCCACATCCGATGCAAGCAGTATTTGTGTTTAGTTTGTTACATGTTATGTTAGCTTAGTAGACAAGAATCGAAGAGGTTACATAGATAACCTCCCAAGTAGATGTAAACTTTTTATATATATCGTTGTAGCCTGCCTACTATGAATGATATTGTTCACAACTTTGCATGTTATTTTTCTTCTCTATGCAAGCATCAACCAAAGTGCCTGTTGAAATAAATCTCACCAAGCACTTGGGGGATAGGACAGGAGGCACGAGTATAAAAAAAACCTCTTATATTCAAAAGGATTAGCTACCCTTATGAATATCAAGGGAGTAGTTTAAAAGGATGACCTCCGACCAAAGGCCGACACCCCAGGGGGTGAGGCCGTAAGGAGGGAATCTCCCAATAAGTCTAGAACGGCCATTAAGTCGACTAGCCAAAAATGGTCCTACAAGAGACCCTTGAAGAAATAGTACTATATATATTGACGAGAAGGACACTTCTCGCAAAAAGTAACAAGCGCACGCAAAGAATATAAAAGGACTCCAAGTTCCCAATGGGTTAACGTGTCCTTACAAGTATAATCAAGGTGCACCAGAAAGATTATCATCATCAGATCAAGGAAGAGATATGTAATCCACAAATAATAATAATAAGAGGGACTTACCAAAGTCCCTTAAGTGTGCTGAACACAAAAAAAAAAAGGAGAGAAAGGGGAAATAATGTGAGGGATTACATAGCAACAACATACATAGGTCGAATACAAAGGAACCTATAAATCTCCATCCTGACCCTTCCACTCAGAAATCTTCTCGATGGCATAATCTCCAAAGGGAGACATGTCAACGGTGGGGTTGGTCCTCCATATAGCGTGCAGCGTGCGCTCGACTATGCGATTCTCAACATTCACAAACTCAGCCTCGAGCGCAATAATCCTCTCGTTTAAAGTATGGATGGTAGCCTCCAGCTGAGTGTTGGTGTGAGAGGTTGATGTAGCATGGGCTAAAGTGACGTCCCTCTGGCAAACCACCTCTATCAGTTGGCTTGACAAGACGTCCTTTTCTGCCTCGGCCACCGATAGGTTCCCTAATGCCTCCTTGAGCTCGCGTTGTAACCGTTGAGTCAATGAGGAGTTTGAGGCGAGCAGCCGATGACTCAAGATAGAAGCCTAAGTAAGGGTGAGGACATAGAATAAAGCCTCGAGGGTCAGGCAATATCAAAACAAAATGAAAATATATATATCTGTCACAAATGAATAAACCGAGTATCTCGACAAATACCTGCAAGGAGGATTGCATATAGGCGTCTTCTAGCTCAGCATCGGGGACATTGTGCAAAGTTCCCCACTCGCCTTTCGGAAAGTTTCCCAGATGAAGGCTCATGACTTCCCCATACTGGCTCGCCAAAGGATGATCTTCGAAAGCAGAAACATAAGCTTGGCCGGGGGAGATGCATGTGCTTTCCGAGGCACGCTTTGTCAGGGATGGGGATCGAGAAGGTCCTGATCCATCCGTAGTTGTGCGGGGAGCAGAAGAGTGTGGAGTCATCTCCTTAGGTAAAGAGGTGCCTGAAGGTGCCCGCCTAGGACACCTCCCCGAGGGTAGAGGAGCCCCAGCAAAAGAAGAAATAATGAAATTCCTTTTAGGCACGGAGGGGCGGGGGACAGAGGCATCGAAGGAAAACTCACCGCCAAGCATTGACGATGACATCTGAGAGGTAACACCGCCAGTATGACCATCACCGACCACGCCCTTAGCCCTGTCGGCAACAGAGTGCAAGCACGAGTTGTTCTCAGACACCACTGTCTCCTCAACGTCCATATGATCGCCAGAAGGGTAGACATAGTCCTTATCGGCTACCTCTTCATAATTACCTTCATCGTGGCCATATAGCCACGGATTCACAGGTTTAGATGAGGAGGGGCATGGACCCGCAGGTTCAGGTGACACAGGGCATGGATTTGCATATTCAGATGAGGCGGGGCATAGGCTCGCGAATTCAGAGGAAACAGAGCATAGAGTGACGGTCTAGTCCGTGGTCAGCAACCTGTACAAGTGAAGGTTGCTCTCTGTAAAAAGGGCGCTGGCTTGTTTGCATTCACCCGGCAAGGCCAAGATTTTCATCACTCGGTCACGAGCTGACGATTTCAAGGTGGAGCCAACAACCCCTAAGAGACCTGCCATTAAAAGAAAAGAAATAACAACAGTTAGAAAAACCATAGAAGAAAGGCTGAGTAAGAAGAGAAACCTCTCATGTATGAGATCAAAGTGAGAATAATCTTACTTGGGGTGTTGAAGCTAGTGTGTTGGGTGTGCCCGCTATAAGTGAAGAAGTAGTCTATCTTCCACAAGCCCCTATTTGAAATGGAGCCCTCCACGAGGGAATTCCCTTTATGGGCCACGACTTTCTAGAGCTGGTAGAACCCGGGGGCAGATGTATTCTCCCTAAGGGTATAGAAGTAATGAACCTCGCTCATAGAAGGCCCTCTGGAATGCACCTGATGGTAAAACACATATAGGCTGCTAAGCGTCACCCAGAAGTTGGGGGACAATTGTAGAGGCGCTAGTTCAAAGTAGTTAAGCACTTTGACGAAAAAAGGGTGAAGCGGCAGAGCCCCACCAGATCGGATTATGGAATCACTGAAGGCCATGAACCCTTCTGGCGATTCAGATGCGCATTCATTACGCTTTGGGATGACGAACTTGAGATTTGATGCTAACTGATGAGCCTTTAGCATGTTGGTCAGTTTATTCATGGTAAGGCTGGACCTGCCCATTTCTTCGGAAGTGTCAGAGGTTCTCTTCGGCATCTCAAGTACCTGGGCAGAGATAGGTAGTTTATGAGCCATAGACTTTCTAAGGATCCTGGAAGACCCCCCACATGTCCTATATCTACCAGTACTTTGCTTGACCCTAGGGCATAAGACCGGGGGCAGGGGAGGAAGCGTGGGTGGGATCATAGAAAGGAACTACGGTTCAACTGATTCACGTCTACCGCCTTCAAAGATGGGATCCCTGTGACCGGGAGACTCGTCACTACAAAAGGAAAAAGGCTCAGGGGCAAGTTTTCTTCTAGGCAAGCAATTTCAGAAAGGCAATCCTGAAGGATTGATTGTAGCTGGGAAATGTATGTCGCATGCTGGGGGGAGAAACCTGAACCCACGTCCCCAGTATTGGATTCTAGCTCCTTCTCCAGGTCGCACGTTTTCTGTTTGAGGTAGAACAGTCTCTGGAGGTAGAGCGTTGGCACACCCCCACGGTTAGAGGGTCTACGAACGTCGGCCTCTGAGTTGGAGGATGACAACTCAATGAATTCAACATTGGATGGACCTTCAGGACATTGCCTAGACGCCATGGACCAGCTAAGACTCGAGGGCATATATGCGAAAGGGTAACCCTATATCTACAACATGAGTGTGAGGGGTATAAGAAAAGGGCATATGCATATGTACTTGAAAGGCCATACGAAAAGAATGACAAACTCTGAGGAATGAGTGATGTACAACCAGTAATTCTACCCCCGCGTAATCAATATAAAACAAAAAAGAAAATAGAGGAAGGAGGCATACCTAGAGGTATATTTACGAAGCCGAAGGTGCGCAAGGATAGACTTGTGGAGGTGTAGGGTTGGTTGAATGATAAGCAAGGGCAAGACCGTAGGAGCAAGAGAATGCCTAGCGTCACCGCAATGCTAGCCCAAAAAAAAAAAGGCAAAAGAATAAGGAAAAATAATAATAAAAAAAAGGACGATGAATAAATGAAATGGAAGGAAAATTACCTCAAGAGTGCTTTTGTGGTGGATGGAACCTTTGAACTCGTGAAAGTGGTTTGGAGGGAATACCACTAGGCTAGGCAAGTTTTGGTGTGGAGAAATGACTTCAAGCCTTGGGGTATTTATAAGGAAAGTCAAGGCCCCCTAGCCATTGGATTCAAGTCCATATGAATGGTGGAGATCAAGAGTATGGGTAGCCTTGGGATCCGCGATTGAGAATGATTGGCCCTTATGCAATCTTAAGGATATTCATGGATCCCCCAAAAGTTAGATGGTTTTTGTGTTTCTCTGGACACTATAAAGAAACACAACTTCAAAACTCACTTTGTGTTTCTTCAAGCAACATTGTGTAGCGCTCCAAGGTTGAGTCCACCAAAGTTGATCGTACACATCAAACAAGAGAAGAAGAAAAAAGTCCACAAGCACACTTGAAAGTGTACTTATAGACTTGGGGGCAAGTGTAAATGTCGAGTAATATCCTAAGAAATATTTGAAATGGTGTCCATTCTTGAAGGCTATACAAGGTCCAATGTGCCCACGCTAGGGTGATAAGCTAAAGTGTCGAGATGCATAGACGCATGCATCTGAGCATAAGTCTTCAAGGGCTGTCATGTGAGGGACTCGCCATGCAAGGCTACCCTATGCCTCGCTTTGCGAGGCTGCCTTATGGCACACCGTGCGAGGCTCCCGCACGCACCCTAGTACCCGAACATGGGTACCCCGAGGCACCACCCTCGCTATGCGAGGGTCAAGGCCAGCCTCCCGTGCACCGCGTCTACGCGAAGCACCATACCCAGCCGCCGTGTGATCTGCCTAGGCTAGCCTCGCTGCTTCTCACGGGTCCCGCGCCCTTAGACGCACGCGTCCGCACCATTGGCCAGCCTCGCTACTTCTCATGTGTGCACCTTGTTCCGCCATGAACACCCCCCGCGCCTTGGTTTCTCATGACATGTATAGTTTGGAGCCTCCTCGATATATGCACGAATAACACTTGGAAACACCAAACGGGTATGTCAAATGATCATTAGGCGCCAGACATGAATTGATGAGGACAACTGGGTACAAGGTACGTACACTGATATAGGATGTACGATCATGAAGGGGTCAGAGGCGTGGCCCTGTCACTACCTGAGCACCCCCAACAATATTCCAGAGTCCACAGTACGATGTCCTGCACCACTACTTGGGCATTTTCAGGGTAGACACCACTATGTCCTGAGCCACTCCCCTGACCCTGTACCTGCATACGTCCATGTCCCCTAGGACCTACTTGTATCAGAGGGCCAATAGAGTCCACCTATAAATATGTTTCAACCCCTCAGGTTGGGGGGGTTAGAAAACTGATTGTATGAGGGGACGTTTAAGAAATATATGATCATTGTTCCATTGTAGTTCTAATTTCTCTGTTGATCCAAGTTCTTTCCATCCGATTCTTAGCTATCTTTAGTAGAATAATCTGAGTTTTCTAACCTTAAATCGTTGACGAGTTCTTACTGTCAACAACTCTTTAAATATAATTCTACAAATACTTAGAGTGTAATTCCATATTTATAGTGGAGAAATCGTGGAATTAATAAATAAGATTATTGAATTAAATAGTTTAATTAATAAATAATATTATTCAATTAAAGAGTTTAATTAATAGTCTGGTTTATTGGAGCTTTGTATTATAGGTTCATGGTCACCAAGTTGCCTCTGTCCTACACTGTCAAGGGTAAGGATGTCACAAGAAATATTTATAAAGAGAATGACTTAATTGTAATGGAATTAATTTTCTTAGGACAATGAAATAATTATGTGATAATTATGGGTATTTGATTAATTATGAATTAATTAACTATATAGTTTTTATTTGAAAAACTTTATGTTTAAATAAATATTATTCATGTTTAGATTAATATATGGGAGAGTTTAATTATTATCTTATTATAAGATAATTATTTAAAATTGATAGTTTTTTTAAGATAAAGTTAATTTTAAATTAACTAATATTTATTTTGGATAAATATCTTGTCTTAAAATTAATTAAACAAACAAATAAGAAAATCAGGGATAGGTAATAGTGGCGCCACACACATAATCACATCCCTGAGATTTGAATTTTGAATTTTAAATTAATTAATTTAATTATTTTTTTTAAATATGATTTAAATTAAATAATTAAAATAGGTTGTAACTGATTTGTTTTATTTTAATTAAATAAATATTAATTAGAATAATTTAATTATCTTTATAAACATTAAAAAGAAGCAATTATTTTCTCAGTTACTTGTTTCTAAGTTATCAAACTCTATCAAAAAGAAAGAAATGATAGAATTCTCTATACTTGGAATTATAGAAGTTTCCATAGTCTCACTCTTTCTAAACCTCTCTAGATCTCATGTGTTGAGTACATTTAGAGAGCCTAAAATCAACTTGTGAATCCTACGTGCCCACACACGTCCTTGTGTGTTAGAGGAACGACTTGGAATACTAAGGTGTGAGCTTTCATAAGGATTGAAAGATCGTTTATTTTACTAAAATACTAAAGGATACTTGATAGGGTAAGAGAGGTAATCTCTATTCCTTATATGTGTTATTTAATATATCTATATATGTATGATTATGGCTGGTAATAATGATTTTTTTTAGATCCCTTCCCTATACATTCTGCTGCATATTTTGATATTTTTCTTATTTAATACCAACAGTATGTGCCATCGATGTGATATTTCCTCTGAAATACCTATTTGCACCCAATTGGTTTTGAACCTTGTGGAAGGTATACCAATTCTCATGTGTTGTTTAACATAATTGAATCCAACCATTTATTTATTGCCTCCTTCTAAAAAACGGAGTCTCTCGAAGCCATTGCTTCTTAGTAGGTTTTAGGATCATCCTCAACTTGAAGAATCATAGAAGAGTTCCATGTGAATTCTTCAAGTTTACCATAGAGTATATCTACTTGATCACAATCTTTAAGCTTTTGGATTCTCCGAGGAAATATAGGTTGCTCATAACCTTTGGATCTTTCATCTCGCAAGATTCTCCAACACTTGTGGGTTCTTGAGAGTTGATATCACAATATAACATATTCTCAAAGAACTCCACTTCTCTTGATTCAATTATCACATTAGACTCCAAGTCTAATAGACTGTAAGCATTGCTATTTGATGCATAACCTACAAATACACATTTAATGACCCTTGGACCTAACTTGGTCCTTTTAGGCTCTGTACTCTTGCAATAAGCAAGGCACCCTAATACTTTAAGAAAGCCTAGGTTAGGCTTCTTTCCTCTCCATAATTCATATGGAGACACATTGTTCTTTTTCATAGGGATTCGATTCAATATATGACACGTAGAAAGCAAAGCTTCACCCCACAAATTATAACACAATTTAGCATATAAAATAATAAATTTAATCATCTCAAGACAAGGCATATTCTTTCCTTCAGCTATTAACCTTTGTTGTGGAATGTATGGTGTAGTGCATTCATGTATAATACCATGTTTTTCACAAAACACATTAAAGTAGTTTGAAAAGTATTCATCACCTCTATCACTTCTAAAAGTCTTAATTTTCCTTTCAATTGATTTTCTACTTCAGCTTTATAGATTTTAAATGCATTAAATTTATCATATTTACTCTTAAGTAAATACACATAAGTATACCTAGAGCAGTCATCTATAAAGATTATGAAGTATCTATTTCCTCCTCTAGTCAACATGCCATTTAATTCACATAAGTCATTATGTATTAAATCTAGCAAGTTTGAACATCTATCAACACTTAAAAATGTTTATTTACCATTTTAGATCCAACACATAATTCGCATTTATCATGCTCATTCACGTCACAATTAATTAATGGGTCCCTTGGCAAAATGGACTATTTTTTAAAGTCATTTTTCACTCTAGCCTAGTTTTAATAATTCTTTGCAAAATGGCCTCTCATAATTTAGACAGCTAGTCAAAAATTTATATAGGTGGTCATAAAATTCAAACAATCGGTCGAAAAATTTAGACAACTAGTCGAATTTTAAACAGAGGTCATTTTGCAAAAAATTATCAAAAGTATGTCAAAGTCCAAAATCACTTAAAAAAATAGGTCATTTTCACCAATTTATCTTAATTAATCCACATTTAACAACTCTTTTAATTGTGCTATAACCAATATGAGCAAGTCTATTATGCCACAAAGTAATAGAACTAAGAATTAATCATGTTACACGAATTAGATATCATATCATTATTTTCAATATCAATAGTACATAATTTGATCATTTCATCACATGAATAACCATTTCCCACAAAAGTGCCCAATTTAGTCAAAATGAGTTTATCGGATTAGAACTCAATTTCGATACCAGATTTTCCCAATAGACTTCCACTTATAGGGGCCGTTTGGTATGAGGAGTTCACAGTTTTCATATTACTGGGAAAGTTGAAGAGGGTAATCTGATAGTCTGGAAACTTACATCATTGTGTTTGGTTGTGCACTGTAATCTTATCTATGATTCCTGGGAATATCACTTTCTGTGTTTGGTTGTGCATAGGAATCTGTTAAGTTTTCATATTTTCATAAAATTAATATAATAATATATTTCATCAAAATAATTTATGAACAATTTTACAAATGAAATATTTTTTAACAGAATTAAAAAAAAATACATATATTGAATACTAGAATCAAGTATAATTTTTAAAATTACAAAAATACCCTTATTTTATTTGTAATAACATTTCATTTGTTATTTTAAACTAAAGTAATGATATAAAGGCTTTACAAATCAATTTCTTCAAATAAACAAATATTATTTATCATTTTATAGTTTGATATATGTATATTTGTTTTTATATTATAAGCTTCAAAAATAAAATAAGTCATTAACTAAAAAATTATTGGTTTAAGATTTTTTTAAATAATAATAATAATTTTGAAGTGCTTCACATTCCTGGGTATTGAAAACCACTTGTCAGATGGGTTTCACTTGAACCTAGAATCAAGACAAGTTAAAATCCCTGGAGTACAGATTCCCAAGTTAGAAAAACTCAAATCCCACTACAAGAAAAAACAGTATTCATAACACTTAAAAACTACTAACCGGGAGTATTGATAACGCTTCTGAAAACGCTAACATAGCCCCTGTTATTAAAAGTCCTGTCTTTTCTATAACAGTATTCGAATGTTATGTTCGATGTTATCTTAAACAATTCAATAACACATTTTTAGTTGCTATAATATTCAAATAATAACATTTAGTTAGAGTATTTGGTTATAAATTTGAAATTTAATCTTATACTTTATGCATAACACTTTCCAATTGTTATGAAAATTGTTACATTTGATCATTTTATAACGTTTTTAGTTCATTATATTATATAAATCATAATTTTTTGTCCCAATTATAATATATTATACAAAACAACCATAATTATTGTAAATTCTCCCAGTAATAACATTTTGTTATTTTGTAGAATGAATTTTTATTGTTGCAAAAAGTTTTTATTATTGTATTTTGATTAAAAAAATCACAATTGATCACAAGTGTAATATTAAATAGATCAAAAAATCTAAAATATTCAATATATATGATAAACCACGACCTACTTCAAACCATGACACTATTCACTTCAAAAGTTCTTAGTTTTAACTTAAGTTTGAAAGCATACATAATAAAATTCTAGTCTTGCACATCTTTTACTTCAAAAGTAAAACACAGAAACATAACAAGATACACAAAAAGTAAACCATGAAGCTTGTTCCACCCTCCAATTCATCATCCATTCCATTGTGCACTTGTCTTTGTTGTGAGGTTGATTTGCTTAGCTACACAAAAGTTTAAATAATTAATGCTTAAACATAGAGTTAATAGTAAACTAAAGAGTACAAAAAGAAAGAAAGTTAATAACCTCATTACGACTTTATAAGCTGGCCATGCAATTACACTAACTACAACACATAGGTATGAAATGAAAGATTGAAGATGGTTGTATAATTATCATATATCAAATAGCTAGCATGGTTTTCTAAGATGTTCTTAACAGAAGCAACATGAGCATTCTATTCTTTAAATGAGGTGCTGCTCCAAAGAAAAATTTCAATATTAATATCATTTATTAAAAAAACTGCCAGATCTGAGACAACAAAAATTAAGGGAAATGTACATCAACCTTTTATCCAAGGACTGCTTCCTGTAACTGGAACGAAATAAGAAATAACCCAAGAACCTTGGAGATAGACTATCGGAATCTGTTGACGCAGGTTCCAACTCCCTTCCTATTCTCAGCAAAAGCCTTACCTAGGAACCAAAAAAGGAACAATGTTCCTGTTAAATTATTCTTGTATCTAAAAGAACCTTGTTTGTGTTTATAACAGCTAATATTTGCTTTAAAAAAATACCAGCTCTCCAGCAAGTTCGTATAAAGATTCATTGAGTGTTGCCTGCATCATGTGACCAATTCTTCTTAGAGACATCATTCAAAGAAAACAATATCCAATTATAAATAGACTATTTTTAAAATGAAACCTATGCAAGTACCTGCAATAAGCATAAAGCACAGTACTGGCTGGCTGCAGGACCTTCAAGTTTAGCAATCACCTAAGATATCCAAAATCAAAATATAATCACCAACTTGCATAATCCTCCCCAATCAGCTATTTTATGCTGCATTTGCAGCTGGAACTTTTTCATATCCAAAAGTAAAGTTTTTATGAAAATTTAATGATGCGGAAAGTGGATGTGGTTATAAACCTTGTAAAAACAACCAAAATAGAAAAAATTTCAGAAATTATGCTTCTCATATATGTAATGATTATAGAACATTATGTACAATTTAGATTTTTATGCTTTGGTCAACAAAAATTCACTCAACTAACAAATAAAAAATACAACTTCTATGGAACTAAGCAGATTTTTTTTATGAAGAATTAGAATTACATACCAATGGCCTAGCCACAAGATAAATTACAAAACTAGAAATAAATTAAATGATAACTAACTGCACTTCCAGTTTAGTCTAGTGTGGAAGACATCAGAAGTTACCGAACGGCTTCACTTCTCTAACAGAAGTTATAGCTAATTTTGAGAAAAAAAATTATTCTTACTTGTATGTAGCAAACTCCAGTTTGGTACCATCTACGTTGGAAGCATTCCTCAAATAACCTGAAAAGTAGAATTACACAGCAGCACATATAAAGAGAAATTAAAGAAATACTCAGTTGATCTTCCAGCAACCGAGAACAAATCTGCCCAATGTCTGCCATCAGTTTTTCAGGCAACACTCACTACTACGTCAAGATACTCTAGAAAATTTCTGATTAATTCACATGTCTTATCTAGAAGAGATAAAGTTTTGGAATTAGGAATGGCTATCTGGTTCTTGTTCACACTTTGCCTGCACGTAAATTACACATGAACAAATACATGAAATTCTAGTGTGATCACACATAGGTAGCATGAACAGTCTTGACAAGTAAATAATTAACGAAGGGCACCAGGAAGTAAATTCCAGATTTCATTCCACAAAAATACCTAGTTAACAAACTAGACATGTTTTGCAGCCAAATTAATTTTCATCAAATATTAATTGATTCTCATGCATTTTAACTATTTTTACTAACTGCAGAAATATCACCTGCGCATCTGACAATACCTTAAAACCTGCTCCTTGGATCACTTCATACCTCAACTAGGGTTAAAAGAGGCCTAACAAATAGAAGAGGTTCTAGACTTCAACTATGAAACATTACATAGCAGCACTGACAAAGATAGTGAACTAGGGTAACCAAGTTAGCAAAAAGACCCAGTAATGTTTTGCTTAACAAAACTACTATAAACATTACTCCATTTAGATAATGGCCAAAAACAGAACCATTGTACTTTTGAGGTAATTTCATTCTCATTGAATGTACCTGGATATTTCTGCATCAACCACCCTAAAGAGAAGCCACTCCAAACAGTGAGAAAAATGAGGCTTCTCTATTGATAACGGAGCCAGCCTCAAAGCTTCTTCGCGTTTGTCCCTCTGAATACAAAATCAGAATTAAGTACAATATCTTCAAGAAAGATCAAGAATAACAACAAACAAAATTAAAAAGCTGCAAAGCCAACAGAATATAATTTTGGTAACCAGAGGCAATTCATAGACACTTAGGCAATAACGCCCCAAACTAAACACATATGCTTGAACCTAATCTAACAAAGGGCTTCAATTCATATTCCAACCTTGTGGGCTAGTAATTAAGCGCACGAGCTGACATCTTCTTTTCAAATTTCAATAGAAGGTAGACAATATTATATATAGTACAAGAGAATTCCATAATTGGAACAGTAAAAGAAACATTGGACCTTCACTTTCATATAAAGGAAAGAGAAAATAGTACCTGAAGAAGATGCCTTAAAAGGCAATAAAAATAATTTCATAACTTACAAAACCTTATTATGTTTCTTTTTAAAAAGAAAAATGATTTTCCATTAAAAATAAAATAAAATAATACTTGAATGAATATAGAAGCCAGCAATTTAGTAGCTAGTGACCTCACCTTGAAAGGAACTAAAATTGCACACTAAGGGAAGGGGGAAATTGAAAAATAAGTAAAAAAAAATGCTAACAAAGAAGATAAGCTTTTATTATATGCAAAACCTGTGGCTTCTAGCACCAAAGAATACGTACCTGTAAGAAATCCTCCTGCTTAAAAGGGTCAGCACCCAAAGAAGGATACCAAACTTGTAAAAATAAACTTCCAACCAGAATAAATATCAGACAAGTAAAAGAAACATAATTAAAGCAGAAACTCATTAAGCAAAAAAGATCTTGCAAAATATCAGAGATAAGATATTGAACTTGATGACTCATTACCTGCATCCCTCTATGTCCATAATCAAACCAAGATACTTCCTCAATTAAATTAGTTTTGTCCTCTGATCGACTGCAAGTAACCCAAAATAATTCAACAGAATCAGTTAGTTCCCTTTCACGCCCATCATCCAAATCAAGAAGAGAAAGCTCCCCAAATCACAATGAATAGACAGTAAGTGGCATAAAATAAGACAATCACATGGTATTACCCACCCCCACCCCCACCCCCACCCCCATGCCACACACACATCACACATACTGCAAAATGTGGATACAACTAATCCTCACGTTCACCCAAAATAATTCAAGAAATTATTAATTAATTTGAAATTGATCCAGTTCTCTATCAATTTCATGTAAAGAGCTGTAGCTAGAATTTACAAGATAACAATTAAATGTGTGTGAAATGTAATTTACTAACCTCTATATGTTCCAATTATATTCCATGCAGAAAATGGACCCAAGTCAGTTTCTTTTTTTCCTCTGAATAACCACTGCAAAAGGCAAATGAGGTGAATTCAGCAAATTCACTCAAATTTCCATTCATATTTTAGACGCATATTTCTAAAAAAAAAAAAAAAAGAAAGAAAGAAAGGAATTTTCTCCCTCCTTTTCCTGCCAGAAACTATTTCAAAGGAAATTTTACATTTGCATACTTACCGAAAGGAAAGGGAAAGGGAAATGAGAGCAGCTAAATTTCTAAAAGGAAGTTCATTAAATTAAAACTGGCTTTCACATGACAGATACATTTCTTAAAAAAAATATTGCTTTTAGTTGTCTTCTTGCATAAAATGAAAGGTACAATTTATTGACTTCTGTATTGTCTACTCCAATTTATGAACCAAGAACAAAACTCAATGTGAATAAATACAAGCTACTTTCAATAAGACTACATGGCAAAGCCAGAAAAACACATCAATGACAAAGCTAATGAACCTCCTCTTTCTTCTATGGTTTTGTGCAACAAAGATGAGTATGTTATTAACTAATTTTTCAGATAAAACTTATAGCTTTTAGTAAAATACTCTAGCACCTCAGAGTTCTTGCAATTTGTATTTCAATAATATCTCATTCTCCTCCTACTCTCCTCATTGCAGCAGAGTTATAACTTAATAAAAAGCTAAAGCAACTTTGGAGTAAACACAAATACAGATTGCCCCCAGTCATAACTTTCTAAAACATATAAATAATTTCACTGAAATATAATCTCTAATCTCTTAGTGTGTACACTGACTAAGAGAAACATTTAACAAAACTAATAACCACTACCCAATTCAAATTGTAATCTTTATAGCTGATCAAACTATTCATAAACTTTTTTTAAAAATAAAAGTAAGGAAATAATCTCAATACCAACCTCATCACCCCAAGAACGAGCTCTCTCTCGCAAGGGTCTGACACTAGCCACCGGCTGCAAAAGCAGTAACGCAAGCCAATATCCAAAGACGACCCAATTCAATAAACCTAATCTCCTCTTGGAAAAGCACCCAAAACCCAAATTTCTCTTGGCCACCATACCAGAATCCAGGTATCCCATCCCCCCCCCCCCCCCCCCTCAAAAAAAATAAAACCCAGGACAGTTTGACCTCGGAGGTTAGCCGTTGCAATCGAAAACGAATAATCAAAGACAATAGGAAGAAACCCATTAGAGTAGAAAGCTAAGGTTTAAGATACATGGAAAGGAAAGGAAGATTGAAGCCAAATAGGTTCAGCCAAACAATAACCAAATACACCCATAGAAGCCATCACCCATAAAAAGGAAACGAAAAGGAAGTATGTATAAACCCATCAGTTATTTTAGCTTTATTTAATAAATTAAAAATTCCCAACACCCATCAGTTGGAAACGAAAAGGAAGTATGTACAAACATATACATATAAATATATATAAAGAAATAAAGTAACTTACAGTGAAAATGATGCTTAGCGAGAGTTTCATGGGGCATAAACTTAGCCACGAGTAACCTCTCATCTCCTTCGCAGCAACACCCAATCAGAGAAAGAGCTCCACTCTGGAGCATGACTTCGTGAGGCAGAGAAGCTCCACTCTGGAGCATGACTTCGTGAGGCGGAGAAAGATCTCGACTCTGGAGTGTGTCTTCGTGAGGCAGAGATGAGTTGAGAAGACTTTGTGAGGCGGAGAGACGAGACGAGAGTGAGAGATGGAGGCTGAGAGAAAAATTTTTGGGTAACTTAGGGATTAAAATTTGGCAGATGAGACCAAAAAAGAAATTTTCATTTGGCGCCTGAGGTTTTTTCATATGGCGCCAAAATAATACATTTTGTGTGTTTTTATCACCCACCATTAATAGCACTTCTCAATATATGTTATTTTTTAATGTAATATATACTAAAAATTGTTGCAGTGCCCAGTCGCAAACATGGGAAAGTGTTCAGATTATCATTCCCGCGTCCAAATTCCTGCATACCAAATGACCCCTAATGTTTCTATTCATATTGGGAACATAGAAAATATTAGTTATGGTCACTTTCTTTCCCTTAATGAAATACAAATCAATGCAGCCATTTCCAAGTACCTTGGATCACCTTTTATTTCTCAGTTGGACTTCAAGTCCCTCCTTTGCACTTTCAAGGATTTTGACAAGAGTTTTATCATAGGTTACATGAATGGTAGCACAAATTTCATACCACCATCCTCGCACCTTCCCTTGGGTTGCATTACCTTCACTTAAGGTTGCAATGATCTCAACATCAAATGCATTGACATGTTTACATTCTCTTAAGGTTGTATTAGTCTTATCAATACATGCACAAACCATGTCAATTTCCTTTAGAATTATTATACATTCCTCATTGAATGCATTATACTCTATCAGGGTTACAATGCATTCCTCATTGAATGCATTATTCTCAATTAGGGTTACAGTGCATTTCTCATTGAATGCATTAAATTTAATTAAGGCCACAAAGATCTTATCATCAATTAAAGTGACCCAATTAAATTCATTTAGAAGTGCAATGATCTCAACATCAATTGCCTTAACCCTAATCTTATTATGGTTAATTTTATAATTATCATATCTCACATGATGATCAATAATTTTACAAACAAAAAAAAATTATAATAATAACACTTGAATTGTTATTCACCATTGTACTCTTAACATAAACACAATAAACTGAAACTCACAAAAATATGACAGCAAACACATTTCATTCAAATTCTTGAAATCTACACAATTAGAAATAAAGAATTCGATGATACCGATCGCCTTAAGTTTGTAATTCCATAGATTAGTCTCATCCTTTGTTGATGAATACTTTGAATCCATAATCACGTTCATGTAGTGCTTATCCAAATATAATTTTCTTTGATCTCTCATGGTTATATGTTCAACACAAACCAAATCTTGAAGCAAGGATTTGGAGATTGTAGAAGATGAATAAATTTCCCTCGTTGTTGATTATGCAAAAAAAAAAAAATAGAGTAATTAGAGATAGAATAAACTTTTGAAGAGAAACCCTTAGTTACATAAAATCATAAGTCTATGATTTTATGTGAATCACAAAATGTAACAAGGTTTGACAAAAATGAAGATTTGTTGTCCAAAAATCTCTATTTCTAGCCTCCTCATTGAGATTGCTTGAAGCTACTACAATGGAATGATATTGAGATTCACAAGCCTTGAATCTTCATGCAAATCAAACTTTCTTGATGAAGATCTTGGAGAAAATTAATAATCTTGAGAGGTAGAGAGAGGTTTTAGAGAGATGAGTGATCAATTCACCAAAAACTCAAGTGACCCCTTTAAATAGTATAGAAACCATCATTAGACTCAACCAATGAGATTAAAGAATTTGATTTAAATTTTGGAGATAAGAACACCTGTGTAGTAATTCAAAAGACCACCGACGAGTCGCCTCCCAGGGGCGACGCAACACAGGTCTCTTTGACTTGGCGCCCCAAAACATGTCTCAAAATATCGCCAAATGCCTCCAAACTTTTTGGGTACTCTTATATTCTCCAAATAATACTTTGGACCCAAAGAGATGATTTATAGATGCATATACAAAAAGTCAACTCTTGCCTGTTGACTTTTGTGAAACCGTTATGGTTTATGTACCTCTTCGTGTCTAACCAATTTCAGCTTGTATTTAACCAATCATAACAATTATCAAGAGTACAAAGTTTGATCATCCCATCACATTAATAACCATTTCCCACAAAAGTACCCAATTTAGTAAAAATGAGTTTACCGTATTCAAACTCCATTTTTATACCGATTTTACACAATAGTGTTAGAGAATATATTTTTATACTCAATGGAAATATGGAAAAACCAAAATACAACTTTATGCAAAAATACAATAGACAAGATAATATTGATTAAAGAAATATTACAACTCAATTACTTAAAATACAAGTAAATAGAAAGATGTAGAAAAAGAAGATTACAAATTCAAAACAATAATAATACAAGTAAATAAGATCAACAAGATCAAAAGAATGAAAATAAAACCAATAAAAGGAACAAACTCTCACACAACCAAAGTGTAGAGTAGTGGGGATCACCAACTTGAACAAGGTTCAAAACCTTTGTCCAAAAGCTTATTTCCCCTTATTCTCTAAGCACTAAGGGATCTCTCTAGGAAATAGCTCTCTGGAATTATCAAGCCTCTATGGTGTATTTTCCAACCAAGTGCTTTGTGGATGGAAAAAGGTTTGTCCTACAAGTGAGCATTAGGCTCCTATTTATAGAGTTTGAGATACCCCTTTGAATTTCAAATTCCACCAACCCCCATGGCTGTTACCAATGTTTAATTGGATGTTTATGGAATTAAAATGGAGATTTGGGAGTTATTTGGGATGTTAGAACCGTTCAATTTGGAAAAAAATTGAAAATTCACATTGGTTGTCAACCTCACTGGCCGCGGCCAGGATCATCAGTGGCCCCGGCCACTGGCCTCTGTCCCCCACGCCGCGGCCACAGCCTAGTTTTAGCACAAAAATTGTCATTTTCCAAATGGTTCCAAAACGTCCCAAATCCTTTCCCACATGATTTTATAACCTTCAAACACCTATTGGGAGTTAAAAACATGTCTCCAACAGCCATATTTCATTATGGCTTTATGAAATCCAATCTCAAATGTGTAACATATAATATACACATTATTGGGTAATATTTGGGAGTTACAAATTTGTAACTCCAAAATATGTCACATTTGGGCACACACATGTGTCCAATTTTGTGACTCTCAATAATATGTTACAAGGTGTGACAAATCACATTTTGTCACATTATTTAATCTAATATTATATGAAATAATATAACATTCCCCCACTAGATTAAATAATCACTTTTTATAACACTTATTTAATCAATCAAACATTATATTAAAATATAATATTCCCCCACTTGATTAAATAATCACTCTCTATAGAAACATTTGCATTGGTGCATAAAGTAAAATGTCTTTCGACTTGAATTTTACCGTAGTGTAATTATCACAAAGTCTGTTGAAATTTTGGTTGCCTAAGCATTGAACCACTATCCCTTGATAACAAACCAGCGATAACACACACATATTTGCTATGTTCACTTGAGACCTCAATGTCTCACTTTTGCACCGTTAATGGCCATGTGCACATTCCATTCATAGAATTTTCTTGAGAATGACTCCCAATTCTCATGAGGGGCAGCACCACCCCTGGGTCTATATAGGTAGAACTCGTACAGTATTTTATTACCCTAAAATGCTTGTCTTTTCAAGACTGAGTTCTATTAAAAAACCTTTCGGTTTTAACCCTAATTTCGGTAACACTCTAGTACTCATATCTTAGATGGGACAAAATTTTGAGTACTACTACTATTCACTTGATTGACTTGTTATTACCTATTGAACCTAATACTAGTTTGGTTACTAGTATTAAAATAGGTTACCATCAACCGTGAATCTCTTTAGGGAGTCTAAGTCCCATCTCTTGAGATGTAGAAATGATTCAATTTGAATCATTTCTTTTCTCATTTATGCATACTTAAACACTCATTATTTTTTTCAAACTTTGTTGCTAGCCATAGTTTGATTAAAATAGTTATCTCTTTAAAATAGTGATTTTGACCATAGTCAACACCCCCACTATTTATAGTTTAATATCCAAGATAAACATTTGAATATTAATTCTAGAAACCTATTTGTTTCTAGAATTCTCCTTTATGTTTTAAATTGATTCCTTCTTGAATCAAAAGATTACAAAACAATAACTTTAGACACCAAGCATGTCTAGATTTGTTCATTCTATACACATATAGCCAATATGATTTAGAATGTGGAATTCCAAATCAACTATTTGATTGGATGACCAAATTAATCAATTATTATTAACAAAATAAATTGATTAACTTTGGAGCATCACCCCCACATTTCTCCCATAGTGATAATAAAATTTAATTTTTTTTAAATAGAAATCTCTTCATTTCTATTAAGTCTCTTATCCTCCAAGATAAATCTAGACTTATAATTCTCAAAGTTCATCATGAGTCCTTTAAGACACATGATAAACTCTCAATAGATCAAGATAAAGACCTCAATGTTTATCTTGATTTATTTACTTGCTAAAGCAAGTCACATTTCTTTAAAAGCATCTTTCACTTAGTTTCTTTCTTTTATATATTTCACAAAATAAAATATGTGAATACATATGTCATGTGAAAATTTCTCAAACAAATAGTCAATAATTTTCACTTTTAGTTGTCTAAATAATCTCAAAATCACTTAAACAACTTTTGTGTATTTCTTAAGAGTCTCTTTGAGATTATTTTGAAAACACCAATTTTACATTCATTGATTTTCTCATTAAAATCAATTTGAAGATGTCAATTTTTAAACACTTTAAATCAAAGAAAATAAATCATCATTGATTTATTAAAACACTTTAATTTCTTATGTTTTAGTTTAAAATTATCTCCTCATTGAGATTAATTTAAACATATCACAATCTTTAACCTAAATGAATAAAGTTCTCTTTTATTCACCATTGGTGTAAAGATTCAAAATTGCTTTTCCAATTTTGAAATGTCTTCTCATTGAGACATTGAATATTTAAGAATTATTGTCGCTAAATAATTCTTAAATATAGTTCATTTGACCACACTTTAGACTCTATGTCTATTGGACAATGTGTTGTCTCAAGTTTTGGATCCACCTTAATCCATTTTTCTTGCAATAGCAAAACACAACCATTAAAAGATGTAACCCCCTTAGGTTCATCTTTTCTTATCTCATAAAATGAGATGCTCATCTTTTAAATGAGAAAATTTTAAATTCTCAAATAATTCTTTTATTAACAAATCACATACTAACAATAATATAGGATAAAACCTATTAACATCTCACAAATGTTTGCATGATTATAATTTCACATAGTTGTCAACATATATCCATCATATTAGCATGCATTATTAATCGCATAATAATATTATAAATATATCACAAATATCATACAATAATTCACATATCCACATATTGATATATTCTATTGATTCACAAAATCAATATATAGGCATGTCATATAAAACTCATAAAATTGTCATTCTAATAATTTCTCATCATCACAAAATAAGACAATTATATAACATGCTAGCATATTACCCAATAATCTACTAGATTATTTACACAATATGTTAATTAATCACATATAGCAACAACTCAAGATGTTGAATTATCTTCTAATCTAACCACTATATTTGAAAAAAACAATGGAGAATAGAAAACAATGAACCTCATTTATAAAATTTTCTTCTTCTCATTTTTATCACTATATGAAAACCATTAGATCTTCTAAGAAAACTAAAGAAGAACATTACCTTATCTTACCATCCTTTCAAAGTTGGATCCTCACAAAATCTCTATGGTTTCTCCTTCCATTTAAAAGGAAAATAAGCTTTTGATTGTTAGAGAATATATTTTTATACTCAATGGAATTATGGAAAAACCAAAATACAACTCTATGCAAAAATACAATAGACAAGATAATATTGATTAAAGAAATATTACAACTCAATTTCTTAAAATACAAGTAAATAGAAAGATGTAGAAGAAGAAGATTACAAATTCAAAACAACAATAATATAAGTAAATAAGATCAACAAGATCAAAAGAATAAAAATAAAACAAATAAAAGGAACAAACTCTCACACAACCAAAGTGTAGAGTAGTGGGGATCACCAACTTGAACAAGGTTCAAAACCTTTGTCAAAAAGCTTATTTCCCCTATTCTCTCAGCACTAAGGGATCTCTCTAGGAAATAACTCTCTGGAATTATCAAGCCTCTATGGTGTATTTTCCAACCAAGTGCTTTGTGGATGGAAAAAGGTGTGTCCTACAAGTGAGCATTAGGCTCCTATTTATAGAGTTTGAGATACCCCTTTGAATTTCAAATTCCACCAACCCCCATGGTTGTTACCAATGTTTAATTGGATGTTTATGGAATTAAAATGGAGATTTGGGATGTTAGAATCGTTCAATTTGGAAAAAACTAAAAATTCACATGGGTTGTCAGCCTCACTGGTCGCAGCCAGGATCATCAGTGGCCGCGGCCATAGCCTAGTTTCAGCAAAAAAATTATCATTTTCCAAATCATTCCAAAACATCCCAAATCCTTTCCCACATGATTTTGTAACCTCCAAACACCTATTGGGAGTTAAAAACATGTCTCTAACAGCCATATTTCATTATGACTTTATGAAATCCAATCTCAAATGTGTAACATATAATATACACATTATTGGATAATATTTGGGAGTTACAAATTTGTAACTAATTTTGTAACTCCAAAATATGTCACATTTGGGCACACACATGTGTCCAATTTTGTGACTCTTAATAATATGTTACAAGGTGTGACAAATCACATTTTGTCACATTATTTAATCTAATATTATATGAAATAATATAACAAATATAATTCCATTTATAATGTTTCTAGTCATATCGGGAACATAGAAAATATTAGTTAGGGTCACTTTCTTTCCCTTATGGAAATACAAATCAATGCAGCCCATTTCAAGTACCTTGGATCTCTTTTCATTTCCCATTTGGACTTCAAGTCCCTCCTTTGCACTTTCAAAGGTTTTGAAAAATGTTTATCATAGGTTGAATGAATGGTGGCACAAGTATCATACCACCGCCCTT
The DNA here is from genome assembly GCF_963169125.1 of Humulus lupulus. Taxonomy (NCBI): domain Eukaryota; kingdom Viridiplantae; phylum Streptophyta; class Magnoliopsida; order Rosales; family Cannabaceae; genus Humulus; species Humulus lupulus. The sequence continues at coordinate 81,924,381 of NC_084794.1, read as the reverse complement.
GCACCTTTCCTTGGGTTGCATTAACTTTACTCAAGGTTGTAATGATTTCAACATCAATTGCATTGACATGTTTACCTTCTCTTAAGGTTGCATTAGTCTCATCACTACATGCATAAACTATGTCCATTCCTTTTAGGATTATCATGCATTCCTCATCGAATGCATTATTCTCAATTAGGGTTACAATGCATTCCTCATTGAATGCATTAAATTTAATTAAGGTCACAAATATCTCATCATCAATTAAAGTAACCCAATTAAATTCATTTAGAAGTGCAATGTTCTCAACATCACTTGCTGTAATGACCCAACTATTCTAAGACTTAGATCATTAAACCTACTAGACATAACTACTACTTTGAAGAGAACATACATGAGAAAAATTCATAACTTTATTGAAAACTTTAAAGTAATATTTGTAATACATAAATGATCTCATTGTTTTAAAATAAAACATAAACTTTAAATGAAATTTTTTACAAAGCTAAATGCGGAAAATACATAAAAACGTAATTCAAAGAGACTAAAGAAAAAAAAATGTTGTCCTCGAATCGACACGCAGCCCACCCACCCCATTCACCACAACACACACACCTAGCTTCCAAGAATCCTTCTGCCTTTGTATCTATTTTCCTGCATCACACTAAAAGAAAAGGAGTGAGCCTAATGCTCAGCAAGGAAAAACTACTAACAACATAAGACATACACATAAAGTTATATCATAAACATATCATAAACATTACTATAATCATATGTCATATACTACTACAATGGCCATTATACTACTTGGGGCTTGTTAACTAAGCAAGTAATATGCCCATTAGATTTGTGGGGCTCGCTAGTCAAGCAAGTCATAAGCCTATAAATTAGGCAAGCAAGTCATAAGCCTATAAATTAGGCAAGCAAGTCATATGCCCATAAATTATTGGGGCTTGCTAGCTAGACAAGTCATATGCCCAAGGTCTATAAACATACTATAAATAATGTAAACATAAGATAACATAACATAAGATAGCACAACATAATATAATATAACATATCATATAAACATATAAAGTTCTATCCTATTTTCCTTACCAACACCGGAATAATTGAGAACAAATGCGGGACTTGGAACACTCCTAAACCAACAATAGAATAGTGAGTATTTCTAAAGGAAAGAGATGAAAAAAATAGAAATAAATCACCAAGAAGAAACTTACCGAAAAGACACCTTAAGTTCAAAGAACTTAAAAACCTAACCACAAAACCATAACAAAAGTTAGAACCTGAATGAAAACTAAAGAAACTAAGGAATCAAACAGAATTGAACTTAAGAATAAGGGTACCTTAGTTGACCTTATGGATTGGTCTAACTCCAATACCGAAATACTCTAATCCTCAATTCTCAAGTGTTTGATAAAGCTTAAGAATGGCAAAGCTTTTTCCAAACCCAAGTGTTTATCACTCTTATTGTCTCACTAGCACCTTGGAGTCTGATCACAGCTGAAGAGTAAGTGGAAGGGCTAGGTACTAGGTCCTATTTATAGTCTACGAATAAATATCTTCTTTTTGGCTTTGAATAAAAATAATGAATTTAATTGAAAATATTGAATATTCGTCAATCAGAGGCTGAAGACTCGGTCAAAACTATCAAGGGCAGGTCTAAGGAGTCAAAGTTAGGTTTTAAAAATTAAAAACAAAAATAAAAATAAATAAATAATTAGGCGATATATCGCCCCTATGTGGAGATATATCGGCTCTGCCTATTCTCGAGCCTTCGTTCGTACGATCGTGCAACGTCAACGTGTTTTCTGTATTCTTCGCCAGGCGATATATTGGCTCCTATCTGCGATATATCGGCATACGTGAATATTTTAAACACGTAATTGCACTTTTTCAGCATTAAAATACTGGTGAAGACTAAATCTTATATTTCCTTATTTTATCATTAAAATACTAATTCCTTAATAATCAAGCTTATGACAAGTTTCATATTCCTATTGGCTCCGTCTAAACCTTAGGTTATAATAAGAAATATATTTAGGACCAGCGATATTAATCAAACCTTATATTATAATTAATATTCTTAAACTATAGGTTAAACTTATAAAATCCATAACTATTGCTAAGAGTTTCCAACTAAGTCTCGGTTTGAACCAAAATCCAAGAAATCTAAAATACTACAACTACTACTAACTAGCTAACTAAGTAAACATTCTGGGACTCTACACTTTCCTTAACCCTAATATTATTATGGTTAATTTTTCAATTACCATATTTCACATGATCATAAAAAGTTGTACAAACAAAACAAGTATAACAATAACCCTTGAATTGTTCATTAGCACTCACCATTGTACTCTTAATATAAACAATAAATTCAAACTCAGAAAAATATGGCAATAAACACATTTCATTCAAATTCTTGAAATCTACACATTTAGTGGGAAGGAATTTGATGGTACAAATCTCATTAAGTATGTAATCCCATTGAGTTGTCTCATTCTTTGTTATAATGACTTTGAATCCATATTCACATTCATGTAGCGCATATCCAAATATAATTTTCTTTGATCTCCTATGGTTGTGTGTTCAACACAAATCAAATCTTGAGACAAGGAATTGAAGATTGTAGAAGATTATCAAATTTTCCCCCATGTTGATTATGAAAAACTAGGAGTGTAAATGGGGCTTGTCGGCCCCACCTCGCAAGAGTCCCGATAAGATTCCCCCCCCCCCCCCCCTCCCCAACCCTACCCGATAAGTGTTTTGAAGGGAGTCAAGTCAGACCCGCCCTGGATGAGTCGGGGTGGATCGTACTTGACCAATTTACTTTTTTGTTTTTGAATGAATTTTTTTAGAATAAATAGCATTTTCGGCTCTTGAACTATGACAACTGTATGATCGTGCCCCCCGAATGATTTGCGATGTTAAAAATTTCCCCTGAACTATGCACGTTACTGAAATATGAGACTTTTATTAGATTTCGTCCTAGGTAGCTAATGGATTGATAGTGTAGCATTTTGTCTCTTGATGTGGCAATGTCATGTGTAGAATAATTAGAATTTGGCCCCGAACTTTGACCACTACCAAATTGTGCCTTTTTTATTAAGACTAATTTAATTTTTTTCACTTTTATAAATGATAATTAAATCCTTAAAAATTAAAAAAAAAATCATTTCAAAAGAATAAGAAAATAAACAATACTAAAAGTTTCAAATTTATTAAATAAAATTCAAAAATTCAAAATCTAATTAATAGCAAATAACTTGTTTTTACCTTTTCTTTTCTTTTACAATATAAAATAAATATATTTTAATATAAAAATTAAAAAATAAATCCTAAAAAGAAATTTCCCCTTTGTCGTCCTCCTCTTAAATTAAAATTTTTATTTATTTATTTAAGTCTTTAGTCCACCTCTTTAATTAAACGTGTTTTCTTTGTTTTAATATTTATTTTAAATGTTCATTCTAAAATAGAGTTATTTGTTGATAATTAAAAAATTTATATATTAAGGATTTAATTATTATTTTTAAGAAAAAATCATATATATTTTTTTATAAAAAGGGGTATAATTTGGTAGTAGTAAAAGTTGGGGGGCAAAATTGATAATTGTTCTACACATGGCACTGCCACATCAACAAACAAAATGTTACATCATCAATCCATCAGCCACATAGGACGAAATCTAACAAAAGTCACATATTTTAGTAACGTTAACATCGTGAATCATTCAGGGGCATAATCATACAATGGTCATAGTTCGGGGGGCAAAAATGTTATTTATTCTTTTTTAAAAAAAGATTTTTTTATAAGTTTTTAACATATTACTTTATAAATTATTTTAAAGTAATTGAGTTTTGTTGACCACGATTTTAGCCAACGACGAGTAGACCTCAAAACTACAATAAACCTTCAAGAGAAAATACGACACTGATAATTTTATAATGGTTCAGCCCCAATATGTTGGTAATAGCTTAATCCACTTAGAGTTGTGATATATAGATCTACACTCAAGATCGAATGAACCGGTGTCAACTAAGTTTCTTAAGTGTAAATGCAAGAAAATACAAGACTTCTCTCATAATAAAAATGCTCTCTCAGAAAAATCTAAATCTGAATCCCTTCAATGATGCCATGAGCTCTTTATTTATAGGCTCGGGATCGTACAAATCAAAATCCCTCATAATCAGGATAATTTAGTTGCTCTAACCAATATTTAATTAATAATCAAATTTAAAATACAACAATATGCGATTTCTTTGGGATAATTGAGAGATTCTCGCTGTGGGTTCGACTAATTCTAGCTGAAGTTGTTACTAAAATTTTGCTGCAGAATCATGATCTATCTGGTCGGCCAACTCCACTCACTGAAGTGAGATCAGTCAACCAAAGCACCCTTCTAGTTAGGCAAAACTTTTGATGACTGGTTGGCCAAAACGAATGACTGGTCGGCCAAAACGACTGACTGGTCAGTCAAAAATCTTTACCAGTCGGACAAAAATTCTACCAGGTCGGGCAGATCACTTCCAAACCACATAAATAATTCTCATGTCCAGTAATATCACAAGATTAATCTCAAACCTTTGCCCCAGCCATTTATTTCCACTTGTCACTTTTATTGCCACGTCATCGTATTCAAATTTTGGGGATAACATTTGCCCCCTAAGTTTATTATATGATATACTCACATAATAAACTTTTTCTCCACTGCTGACGGGATAAAAAGAGAAAACAGACTTTATACATTCTCCCGCCTTTGCAAACAAACCACGACATCTTACCAGACCACGATCATTGTAGTTAACTGCTCCCAATCGTGGGGGAGAGAATAGAAAAAAGAATTTCAAGAGTCTAAGGGTAAGTGAAAATTTCCACTTTCTTCCCTTTATATAGACCCATAGGTGCTCACAATTCATAAGCAAAAAATAGGGCTCACAAAATACTCATTCTTCTTTTGGCCGAAACCTTCAAGGTTTTCTCTCCTCTTGGTCGAAACCTTCAAAGAACTCCAAGAAGGGCTCCAATCTCTTCAAGCAGATCCATGGATTCTTTAAGAAATCAACACCTCTTCAAGATATTTGGGTAAGTTCTTCTTCCTCGTCTTCATTTGTAAACTTTTTAAACTCAAAAATTTACATAGAAGCTTGTTAAACTCTTGTATGTGCCGAAACCCCTTTTGGAATACACTCTTGGATTTGTGTATGAATTTTTTATGAATGATGCAATTTGTGGCTGTTTTGATGTAGTTTAGGCTATGGGTAAATCAATTTTGTCTCCAATTTCATGAAAATTTGAAGAAAAAATGAATTTTCACTCCACATTGCATATTTTGGTTTATGGGTATTTGATGAGCATATGAAATCCCTAGAACCTCATGAACTTTTCAAATCCCAGCTTTTGATCTTGATGTAGTGTCCCATAAATAGAAGAACATGTTTGTGCCTCAAGCCTTTGAGATTTATGGTCTTTTCGGACCCTATAGCTAATCGATTGCTGTTTTTGGCCCTTAAATTCTTACATGTTTAGTAGTAAAGTTTAGCTCCTCGGAAATAGATTATTAGGGATGCATGTTGTATGGCCGATCGGCCATTCTACACAAACTGCTCGGATGCCTAGCCTAGTCTCTCGGACACCACAAGAACCATTAGGGGGTACAACGGCATCCACTTAGACCGTCACCCAGTCGATCAAGTGCACTTACATCCGTTTGGAGGCCTGGCAGACTACTCGGGCACCAAGCCAGCCACTCAAACGACACGCCAGTTGATCAGGCGCTCCCCCATCCATTCAGTCGCATATTTGGGTTTATGGGTATTTGATGAGCATATGAAATCCCTAGAACCTCATGAACTTTTCAAATCCCAGCTTTTGATCTTGATGTAGTGTCTCATAAATAGAAGAACATGTTTGTGCCTCAAGCCTTTGAGATTTATGGTCTTTTCGGACCCTATATCTAATCGATTACGGTTTTTGGCCCTTAAATTCTTACATCATTAGTAGTAAAGTTTAGCTGCTTGGAAATATATTATTAGGGATGCATGTTGTATGGCCGTTCAACCATTCTACACAAACTTCTCGGATTCATGGCCTAGTCTCTCGGACACCACAAGAACCATTCGGGGGTACCACGACATCTGCTCGGACCGGCACCCAGCCGATCGGGTGCACTTACATCTGCTCAGAGGCCTGGCAGACTGCTCGGGCACTAAGCCAGCTGCTCGAACGACACGCCAGCCAATCGAGCGCTCCCCCATCCATTCGGTCACCATGCCATCTACTCGGACACCCCATGCCATCCGCTCGGTACCATGCCATTCGCTCGGACACCACGCGAACCACTCAGCCATCACGGCATCCGCTCGTCCATCATGCCATCCGCTCGGACACGCTGCGCCATCCGCTCGGACACCACGCGGACCACTCAGGCATCTCGACCATCTGCTCGGACACACCCCATCATCCGTTCGGACACCACACGGACCACTCGGGCATCACAGCATCCGCTCGGCCATCACGCCATCCGCTCAGACACCACGCGGACCACTCAGGCATGAATGCTCCCAAGCCTTCGGGCTTGTAAAAATAACTCATGCATTTCAGGCACCAAAACAAAAATTTTGATTATGATTGTTGCCCTTCATACATGTTTATTCTGGGGAGTAAAAATATTTTTACTACCCAGTAAAATATTTTCTGAGTAGTAAGTAAATATTTTTCCTTTGCATTGATTGATTTATGTTTGTTTGGTTCACTCACCTCCCCATACTTTTTTGTAGATGAATCACTTCGACACAGTGGAGGTGACAATCATACATACTCTGACTCTTCAATTCCCAAGTCAAGCGACACCCCTAAAAGTAGTGACTCTTCATCCAAATATCCTAGCAGTCGTACTCCCGAAGATCGCCTTAAGAAGATCCTTCCTCGGTTGGCTTTATACTTCCTTCATGAAGAACAGTTTCTTAATCAACTGCTTCAACATCCACCAATGAGGGTGAAAAAAATCCAATCGACTTCCTCAATACCAAGATCCTCAAGTGGCTCGTAGAGCGATACAGAAGGTAGTGGAACGTGGTGAAGCCCAAAATGCAGCTTCTTCAAGACCGTCGCGCCAGATCCAAAAAACTAGCAAACCCCAGAGAAAGACTATCCAGAAATTTACAACTGAGATTAAGCAATCAGTTGTTCTAAAACCAAGAAAAGATGAAGACGAAACGCCCTTTTGGTTCATAGCCAAACCTTCCAAACTTAACTCCAGCATGTTCGATAAACACATTCAGGCTTCGGGCCTTGAAGGGGTAAACGTGATATGCCTACGACCTCATCAGAGAGCTAACAAGCCTAGTGGACCCTATTGCGCCTAGTCTAGATACCATGTTTTTGCAGGAGCTACTATCCCACTGCACCCTTTTTTTGGTCAATTGTTGATTACTTCAATGTCTCCCCTTTCTAGATAGCTCCCAATGGAATTCAGGCATTATCTGCTTTATATATTCTCTACTTCTTTCAAGGCTGGGATCCACCCACTCCTCATGAAGTGCACTACCTCTTCGAATTTAGGACCAATCCAAGCCACAAGAATACAGGTTTTTTCCACCTCTTCCATAGGCATAAAGGGATTAAATACCTCCATGGTATCGCACATAAATCGAATCCCAGAAAATACTATACAAAGTATTTTCTTACTTCAGAAATTAAGGCCAATAACTTGGCCTTCACGCATGCAGGTCCTTTCCATCAACCTCTGCCAACTAAGGAAATGTATTCCCGAGTAGAAGAACTTGCTAACATGTCTACCGAAGAGAAAAATGTAAAATGGTTGGTCAACATGGACAATCTTCAGATGGTGGGGTTGTTACCAAGCAATCAAAAAATCATAGAAGATAGCACTATTGAAGAAGCGAATGCAACTGACCAGTCAAATGCTGACACTGAAGTAGTGACTGATCAGTTCTCTCCTGAACCATCTTCCTACTCTCGTAGACCAGGTGACCATATTATTAGGGAACCCCTTCCAGAGGACCATCGTAGATGTACCATTCCTAAAAATCTTGGGAAAGGAAAAACCCTCGAGCTCCATAGAGATGCTAGCTCGTCATCTGAAGAAGAGGACGACTTTCTTGATCAAATTCTAAACTCAGGTTTTGCTGCAAATCAGTAACCATAGTTTGGTGTTTTGATATATATAACTTCCCTCGAGAATGATTGTATGAAATCTGTAGAGTTATGTGGTAATAGTAAAATTTTCATTTATTTATACATTGTCTTCCATTTTTACTTACAAGTCTTCTGCTTCACTCTTTTTTGCAGATCCAGATATGTTCAAGCAATTCAACACTTCCTCTGCCCAAAAGAGGAAACCTGGGGAAGGTAGTAGCTCAAACCCTCCAAGAAAAGTCGTGAAGACAATACTGACCAGTCAGAGGAGATTACCTGACCAGCCTATCACCATCCTACAGTTGACTCCTTCATCAATTCCTCCTTCTGCTAGTTTAACACCTACCCGCTCGGCTGGCTTAAGTGAGCCCCTTCACATTGCTTGTGATATTGGGAAGGAATTTCTTGACCAGACTCTACACCATGCTACAACAACTCAAACCTTTGAGTCTTTGCCTCGGCTCAGTGTTGAAGTTGTCCTGCAAAGGGGTCTTGCCCAACTGATGAGTGTAAGTATTTTATCATCAAGACATCCCATTGTGTTATTAATTGTTTTTACTTTAAGTAACTCTCTGTTATCCATTTCAGTCACTTATCACTATCAGTCATGCTCAGCACCGAGCAGTATACTATAAGGAATTAATCAAAGTATTAAATGACCAATTGGTGGAAGCCCAAGCCAAGATTGAAACTTTAACTACATCTTAAGGGGATCTTCATTCCAAGGTCGAGCAAGTGGAGAAGACCATCATCGAGTGGGATGGATCTCTAAGAGAGTTGACTGATGAGAACAAGAAACAAATCCAAATCAACAAGATGTTGACTGATCCGCTGGAGAAAAATGACTTGCGAGAACGAGGAGCTGAAGCGAGAAAAGGAAGCCGATCTTGCTCGCTATGAGGGGATTTGCTTCAACTACTTCTACCAGGTATGGAAGTTGAACAAGCCCCTCAACCTCAACTTTCTCTCATTGGAGGCCAGGGCAGAAGAACTTGCCAAATGCGAGGCAAAGGCTGCTGAGGAGGCAGCCAATCCTGCTAGTGCTATGCCTTTTTCTCCTGCTTTATCATTCCGACCAAAGGATGTCACCGATGCCGAGGATGGTGTTGATCAACCTGGTAACAGTTTACCAGACCAGTGATCATACTTTAGCCAACCAGAGAGTCTCTTATCTGACTAGTAGACACTTATCTCAAATATCTTCTCAACTATCTTCTTATTATACTTTGCTCGTACGGCCAAGCTGTTGGCATGTATACTTTACTTTTTAGACTTAAATCATTTACATGTTTTTTATGGAATAGTAAAGTCATTTTGATATATATATATATATTCCTTATATTTTCACATGAGTACTCAGTTTTCTAACTTAGAAATTCTAAACATTTCATAAGTCACTACTAAGTATACTTTCTCATACTCTTATTGCTCTAACATTTTTTGAGCATAGTGTTATGTTTACACACGAATATTTTCTCTTAACTTAAAATTTTGAAAAAATTCCAAGTTACTTAAGCTTTGTCAAACAAGTTAGCTTAATGGCCTTTTTTTACTTCAAAAATTTACAAGTCACCCTAAAACCAAATATCTTTGCTCGTGCTCTTATTGCCTATGTTGAATTACATACCAGTATACCCTATGTGCCCCCCAAGTGATTGAGGGTTGAAAAATCCTTGGTCACTTGCTACTTGACCGAACCTGTTCGAGCAATTATTACTTGTGAAACACATTGAATATAAAGAAGATATTTGAGCAGTTAAACACTGCAAAAATATTCGACTAGTTAAATGCTGGTAATTTATCTGATGGATACCGACCAGTTGAACACTGCCCGGTTTTTTCCTCTCATAATTTTTTTTTAAATGCACTGACAGTTGAACACTGCCAAAGTAAAAATAATCAACACATATACAAAATTTGTAGCAAGATTCGACCGCACTACGCATGATCTCTTTTATTACTCGTAAATAATAAGGACAAATTGTGTCTAATCATGAGTCTCAAACAAAATAAAATTGTTTCAAAGATAAAATGATTGGTCAACAAATAACCAGTTCACAAACAAACTTAAATAACAAGTTAAACACTTGAAACTAAGCTACCGCTCTGTAAGCAGTATTCATTGATTATACTTCCTCAAGTGCTCGCCATTCCAATAGTTCCTGATCAGCTCTCCATTTAGTCGAGAAAGTTTGTAAGTGCCGGGTGGCAGGACTTGCTCAATCTGATACGGTCCCTCCCAATTTGGTCCTAGCACTCCAGCTGATGGGTCTTTGACGAACACTTTTTTAAGGACCAAATCTCCGACCTGGAACTTCCGATCTCTAACTCTGGAATTAAAATAGCGGGCCACTTTTTGCTAATGTGCAGCAACTCTCAAGCTTGCTTTTTCTCTTTTTTCTTCAACAAAGTCCAAAGATTCAGCTAACAACTGGTGATTCTCCTCCTGGTCATACGTACTTCTCCGATGGGATGGTGGGTCGACCTCGACAAGTGATAACTCTATGATTTAGAGTTATTTTTGTGATCTTTGAACTTGTTTTTAGGTTGAAATGAGTAATAAAAGTGTGTTAATTGTAAATTTGTTCAACTTTAACCTTTATGTTTTAAGTAGTGAGTCCATTTAAGAGTCTGTGAGTTGTTGTTAGTAATTATAAATATTTATGTAAATTTGTGTGTTTTGTCATTTAGGAAAGGAACCTTCAAAGCGCCAAGGGGAATTAAAGGAATCAAAAGACAAAGGGGACAGAAAGGGAGCATTGCTGCTCGGATGCTGTAGGCCAGACTCGTAGCAATTCTGGGAAAAGAAGGATGACGTGGACAAAATCCAGCTGCAATTAAGTAATTACCTCAGCGCCTATGTGGCACCCATTTTTATGAATGAAGTCAGATGGCTGAGGTGGCAAGAAGAAATGGACCAAAGATGGAAATGGGCTTTCTAATTAGGGTAAGGAAAAGGACCCTAATAGGACACCCAGCCGAAATAGAAGGGGAGTACCATTTTTACCATCTAACCGAAAAATTCAGGAGGAGAGTACAGAGAAAAATAGTGAAAAACAGAGAGATATACACAGAAGAGGAAGGTCAAGAAACTCACGGCTAGGAAGAGGACTTAGCACAAGACTTGCTACTATCTCTTTCTTCTACACTCCTCATTTTGTAGTGTATACACTTATTTGTCTAATCTGTGAACTGTGTTACAATGGATTAATTAATTTTACCTGGGTTTGTAACCTTGATTTTAGACATGAACTAATCACCTTGAGATTTGGGTGGCTATGAATCCTATGTGATGAAGTATTAATGCAATGCATGAGTTTAGTAATTTGCCTTTGTTCATTCAAGTGAAATTAATGTTTAATGATTGTTGATTACTGGCCATAACTAACAATTAAACTAGCTAGATCTGATTTAGGAAAGAATCTATCTAGTGGAATCAACTTGAATGATGCAAGAGAAATGCCATGTTTGGGTAGTTCTTAGTAGTGAAATAGGAATATTTTGCTACCTTGTATAACCTGAGATTTGGTGATTAAATGCGTGTTTTACAACCTGATTTAATATAGGAATGTGTTGAATTATGTTGTGGAATTATATCAGTGGGTTTTGGAAAAAGCTTACTGGCGTATTGTGAAATCTGTTAACTCTGTGCATAATTGCTGAACGATTGCTATAACAACTGGGCAGATTAACATAGGGGGAAATAGCCATCCAAATCTACTTATTCACATATATTTTTCCTGAATTAAATTCTTCTGAGATCTTAGTTTTATTTTAATTGAAATTACTTGTACCCATTTAAATTCATATTCATATTCCATTTATTTTCATAATTCTGTTTCCTTTTATTTTTAAATTGTTATTTAGTTGATTTTGCATTTGTTTAATTTGAAATCCCTGTGGAGACGATACTTACTTATCACCATATTACTTTTTGCCGACTGTGTACACTTGCACATTTTAATTGCGTAGAGTAATTTTCACAACAAGTTTTTGGCGCCATTGCTGGGGATTGAAAATTAAAATTTTGTATTATCAACTATTTTGCAATTTATTTCTGTTTGTTTTTAAATATGTTTGTCCTGGCTGTATACTTTCAGGTTTCATCTAGTGCATGAACAAACAAGACGACTTTGAACTTGCTCCTATTGACCCCGAGATTGAACGTACTTTCAGAAAAAGGAGAAAGGCTCAAAAGGCTAAAAGCCGAGGCACTATGGCTGAACATGTTGATGACGAAGGGGATGCCCAGAATGTAATTAATCCTATTGTTTTGGCGGATGATAGAGCCAGAGCAATAGGGGAATACGCTGCCCCCATGTTTAATGAGCTCAATCCAGGCATTGTGAGGCCCAAAATACAAGCACCTCAGTTTGAGCTCAAGCCGGTTATGTTTCAAATGCTCCAAACCGTGGGGCAGTTTAGTGGGATGCCAACGGAAGATCCTCATCTCCACCTTCATTCATTTTTGGAGGTGAGCGATTCTTTTAAGCTTCAAGGAGTAAGTGAAGAGGCGTTAAGGCTGAAGTTATTCCCGTTCTCTTTAAGGGACCGAGCTAGATCATGGCTCAACACCCTTCCTCCCGATTCCGTTACAAATTGGAATGACTTGGCTGAGAAATTTCTAAGAAAATACTTCCCTCCCACCAGAAATGCAAAGTTCAGAAGCGAAATTATGTCTTTCCAGTAGCTTGAAGACGAGTCCACTAGTGATGCGTGGGAAAGATTTAAAGAGCTTTTGAGAAAATGTCCACACCATGGCATACCACATTGTATACAAATGGAGACGTTCTACAATGGTCTCAATGCAGCCTCTCGGATGGTATTAGACGCCTAAGCCAATGGTGCCATTCTTTCCAAGTCTTACAACGAATCATTTGAGATTTTGGAAAGAATTGCAAGCAACAATTATCAATGGTCCAACACTAGAGCTCCTACAAGTAGAAAGGTGGCGGGAGTTATTGAAGTAGATGCCTTAACGGCTTTAACAGCTCAAATGGCCTCAATGACCAACATTTTAAAGAATCTGAGTTTGGGAGAAAACATTCAGCCAGCTGCTGCCGTTCAAAGTGGAGACATCTCATGTGTTTATTGTGGAGATGGGCACACGTTTGAGAACTTTCCTTCAAATCCAGCTGCGGTTTGTTATGTCGGTAACCAGAATTTCAACCGCAACAACAACCCATACTCAAATTCTTATAACCCAGCGTGGAGGCAGCATCCAAATCTGTCATGGGGGGGGGGGGGGTCAAGGAGCAAGTTCAAGTGGAGCACCATCACAAGGGAAACAGTCATTTCCGCCAGGTTTTTCTCAACAACCAAGGGCTCAGCAACCTCACCAATCTCAAGGCTCTCAATCTAGTTCTTTGGAGAGTTTAATGAGGGATTATATGGCAAAGAATGATGTTGTGATTCAGAGCCAAGCAGCGTCTCTTCGTAATCTGGAAATTCAATTGGGGCAACTGGCTAATGATCTGAAAAATAGGCCACAAGGTTATTTGCCTAGTGACACTGAGAATCCGAGGAGGGATGGTAAAGAACATTGCAAAGCAATTAATTTACGAAGTGGGAAAATTCTAGAAAATGATGATGAGAAAACAAAAGGCAGCAGGGAGCCCACTTCAATCCAAACTGAAGGGGAAACGAGTAAAAAATCAGCAAGTTCAGCTGCTGAAATTGGCCCAGTTGATACAGCATCGGGTCAGCATTCTGTTACAGAAAAGACTTTGCATAAGCCACCTCCACCATTTCCGCAACGTTTTAAAAAACAGCAGCAAGATGGGCAGTTCAGGAAGTTTCTGGATGTATTGAAACAGCTCCATATCAATATTCCTTTGGTGGAAGCATTGGAGAAAATCTCTGGCATTTATCACACTTCTTCACATACTCCATGGAATCTTCATTCATTGTAGCCCAGAAAAAACCTTGCTACAAAATCTTTTTGGAGAGACTTTGCCCCCCAGCATGATCTCCGCATAATCCCTCGTGCACTTCGGTCAATAAGTTTTTTGACTGGTCGGGTGTTATGCATCTAAGCAGTGGCATAGAGTACCCTCTTCTATACAATAACCCGTCCATCATAATATACCTAGCAACTTGCCTCATAATCTTCTTGGCTTCATTGTGATTATCTGGTAGGACTCCTTGCTCAAGGTAAGTAATGATGGGTGTCATCCAAGTGTTAGCTAATGTGATAGGCGTGGCTTCCCGCTCATTAATGCTCGGCTCTGCCAAGAATTCTACTGGTACTATGTTCAAAGTTTCAGCATCTTTTGCACTAGCCAATTTTGCTAAAGCATCTGCATTGGAATTCTGCTCACGTGGTACTAGTTTAATAGTATACTCCTCGAATTGTGCTAGCAGGTCCTTGGTTTTATTCAAGTATGCCACCATGCGCAAACCTCTTGCCTGATATTCCCCTAAAACTTGGTAGACCACCAACTGGGAATCATTGTTTACTTCAACCAACCGGGCACGAACATCTCTAGCCAGGCGCAATCCTGCTAGGAGGGCTTCATACTCTGCCTCACTATTAGAAGCATTAAATCTGAACCTCAATGTGCAATGAATTCAATGCTGCTCAGGTGTGATCAATATAATTCCTGCTCCTAAATGATGTTCATTTAACGACCCATCAACAAAAGTTGCCATGTAGGAAAATTCTCTCTCTGCCCAGTTGCAGTTTCTTGCCGATTGGGAAGATCAGAAATCCCAGTGCATTCAGCAATGAAATCCGCCAAAGCTTGTCCTTTTATGGTGGACCTTGGTTGATATTTGATTTCAAATTGGCCTAATTCAACCGCCCATTTAAGTAAATGACCAGAGGATTCTGGCTTCTATAAGACTTGGCGTAAGGGCTGGTCGGTAAGTAATTTAATGGATTATGCCTGGAAGTACGGCCGCAATTTGTGAGATGCAAGTACTGAACAATAGGCCAACTTTTCGATCACGAGATACCTTGACTCTGCTCCTATCAACCGCTTGCTAACATAATATACTGGATGTTGCACCTTATCTTCTTCTCGCACCAGAGCAGCACTGACAGCATGCTCTGTGACTACCAAATAAATAAAAAGGTCTTCTCCATCTACTGGTTTTGAAAGAACAGGAGGTTGAGCCAAATGTTTCTTTATGGCTTGAAAGGCTTGCTCATACTCCTCCGTCCATTCGAATTTTTTGCTTCCTCTAAGTAAGTTAAAAAATGGGACACATTTGTCCGTTGATTTGGAAATGAACCTACTTAGAGCAACAATCCGCTCAGTCAAACTTTGCACATCCTTAATCCTAGCTGGAGACTTCATTTCCGCGAGTGCCTTTATCTTCTCAGGATTCGCTTCTATTCCTCGCGAGTTAACAATAAACCCAAGGAATTTTCCAGAACTTACTCCGAATGAGCATTTGAGGGGATTTAGCTTCATGCTGTACTTTCTTAGTACTGCAAAAAATTCCTCCAAATCTCGTACATGTCCTTCAGCTTCCTTTTACTTGACCAGCATATCGTCCACGAATACCTCCATGCTTTTGCCGATTAAGTCATGGAACATGCCATTCACCAGACCCTGGTAGGTGGCTCCTGCGTTCTTCAAGCCGAATGGCATAACCTTAAAACAATACAACCCTATGTCTGTTTGAAAGCTGGTATGCTCCTTGTCGGGAGGATGCATACTAATCTGATAATACCCCGAGTAAGCGTCCATGAAAGACAAAGTTTCATGACCAGAAGTTGCATCAACCAACTGGTCTATCCTTTGCAAAGGAAAACAATCCTTAGGACATGCTTTATTCAGATCAGTGAAATCCACGCACGTCCTCCACTTCCCATTAGACTTGGGCACTAATACTGGGTTTGAAACCCAGGTGGGATAATAAGCCTCTCTTATGAACCCGTTTTCCTTTAGTCGCTCGACTTCCTCTTTGAGAGCCTTCGCTTGCTCCTTGTCAAGCAATCTTCTCTTCTGCTACACTGCTAGGTAGCTTTCATCCATGTTGAGCACGTGGCTAATCACAGTTTTTGAGATACCCAGCATATCCTTGTGAGACCAGGCGAAGACATCTTGATTCCTTCGCAAAAATTCTACCAGTTGTGCTCTCACTTCCAACTTCAACTTTTTCCCAATTTTGACCCCTCTGTTCGGTTCACTTTGATCTATTAAGAGCTCCTCTAATTCTTCCATGGGTCCCACTTTACTATCCAAATCCCCAAAGCGAGGATCAAAGTCCATTCCCTCACTTTGGGCAACACCCTATTTGGTGACTTCATCACCGGATGGGGCTTTTTGCTTATTGAAACTAAGAGTACTTTCTTGGTTGACAACTGCTAACACTTTCTCCTGGTCGGTTACAACCATAATGTTTTGTTGGTTGACATCCATCTCCTTTAATTCTTCTCTATCTACATACACAATCATAATATTCTCATTAGCTCCCTTTTGTGCTTTAACTACCGAATCATTATAACACTCTCTAGAATCTCTTTGGTCTCCTCAGACACAACCTATTCCTGCACTAGTCAGGACCATCATTGAAGGTGCCATATAGAGACTGCCACATGCAAGGGCATGAGTAGTGGTCGACCAATCACCACATTATAAGCCGACGAACAATCGACTATCAAAAACTTCATCATAACTGTCTCGTGCCTAGGAGCATCTCCTATTGTGACTGGTAACTTGATTATTCCGGCCGGTGACAACCCTTCTCCAGTAAATCCGTAAATAACTTGAGTGCATGGCCTCAAGTCATTAATGGATAATTTCATCCTTTCAAAAGATGACTTGTAAATAATATTCACTGAACTTCCTGTGTCGACCAGACATCTTTTCACCTTCATGTTCGTTATCTGGACTGTAATGACGAGGGGGTCATTATGCGGATATCTTACATGTTGAGCATCATATTTAGTAAAAGTGAGAGACTCACTTTCATATTGTTGATTCTTTGGAGGTCGCTCCACTACAACCATGACCTCAGATGTCGATGCTGCATCCAACTCATGTCGAAGTGTTCGAGCATATCTCTCTCTTGCTTTGTTACTATCCCCAGCCAGGTGTGGACCTCCACATATAGTATCTAAAGTGAAGTCCACAGGCTCGAGTTGCAAGGGTGGAGACCGCTGTCGCTTAAACCCAGGATTATTGTTACTTCCTTCTCCTTGAGTCTTTTCTGCTCGATACTTTTTTAACTTTCCTGACCGGGGGAGAAACTCTATCTCATCTTTGAGATGGTTGCATTCATTTGTGTCGTGACCATAATCTCCATGGAAACGACAAAACGTATTCATGTCTCTCTTACACATCTCATTCCTGATGGGTGGGGGTTTTCGGTAGGGAACCTCTTGATGACTCGCAAGATATATTTCTGCTCGGTTGGCCGAAAGAGTAGTGTAATTGGTGAACCGAGGTTCATATTTGGTTGGCTTGTCATTTGGTCCCGACTTAGCCTTCTTTTCTTCATGGCGATCAAACCTGTTATTTACACGTTTCTTTCCACCATTTTGTCCATTTCCACCATTCTTAGGAGGATCAGTTGATCCGCCCGGATTGTTTAGGCCTTTCTCACCTTTCTCAATCGCGTCATCCAATTTCATATATTTGTCTGCTCCGTCAAGAAATTGTTGTAGTGTTGAAATTGGATTGTGATGTATATTGTCCCACAAAGGACTTCGATAAATTATACCAGAAGATTTGGCAACCATCTTCCCCTCATCTCCAATAGCAGTTGCTCGGTTGGCCTCTCTTATGAACCTTTTGTTGACGGTGAAATCTCGTCAACGATATAAGGTTAGAAAACTAAGACTGTATTGCCAAAGGTATCTTAGAAGAAGATGGAGAAAACTTGAAAGAGTAAATATGCAGACCTACAATGGAGTCGAAATTGTATATTGCTTAACAGCCTTAGCATCCAATCAATTTTCCGACCCCTTTTCGGGAGGGGGGATGATCTATTTATAATGGAGCTCTAATGGCTCCTCATACATTATGGTCCCTGGGGACAAGATTGTACATAGGTACATTGTCAGAGTAGTGACCAAGTTGTGGTGGGGCAGAAGGTCATGGTGTCGGCCTGGTACTTAGTCAGAGACATGCATGTAGTGCTTCCACTCTTTGTACAAATCTGTACCTCCACTACTTATGTTATACAGATGTCATGGTCATGCTTCTGTCATCCTCATGGTCGCACGTCCTGCACCCGTACACATACGGGTGCTTTGTACCTGATGGTTATGCATGTGAGGCATGCAAGGGTGCGAGGCCCAACGTAGTACGAGACCCTCAGGTGCATGGCGAGGCATGACAGGGTGTAAGGGTGCGAGACCCTTGAGTTCATGGCAAGGCATGCGAGGGTACGAGGGTGCGCAGTGAGGCATGTGTCGGTGCGAGGGTGTGAGACCCTTGGGTGTATGGCGAGGCATGAGTGGGTGTGAGGGTACGAGACCCTCAGATGCATGGCAAGGCATACAAGGGTACGAGGGTGCGAGACCCTCAGGTGTGCGAGGCTTCGCGTGGCATGGAGCGCCTTGCTGTGCGAGGTTGGGCGAGGCTTGGAGTGCCTCGTGTGCGAAGCTAGCCGAGGCAAGGAGCGTCTCGTTGTGCAAGGCTGGGCGAGGCCTAGAGTGCCTCGCTGTGAGAGGCTGGCTGAGGTTGGCCGAGGCAAGGAGCACCTCACTGTGCGAGGCTGGATGAGGCCTGTGGTGTCTCACTACGCGAGGCCAGGCATGGCATGGTGCGAGACACCCTTCTAGGCATGAGGCCCATCTGAGGCGCGAATCGCTCTGATGGTGCGAGGCCATTAGCCTAGGGAAATGTTCACCTATAATTTCCATACTTCCATCGAGGAAAGCTCTAAGGGAAATTATTCCATATTCCCAAGACCCACAGGTCCGAGCCCAATAGTATGAATACCCGACCTTTAGCCATGTGGTCTAACTAGGGACCAAAGATTTTTTTCCTTGGTCAATTTGTTTGCATTCACACCTCTGTATGTAATTCTTGAGAGATTCATCCTTCCCTTGTTTGATATCTGCCAAGTGATTGGCTTAAACTGGAGGAGTCCGAGCAGTGCTGAACTGCCTACAAAATTCTTTCCTGAAACTCTCCCAAGAGGTAGTGGAGTTTGGCTTGAATTTCCAATACCACTCTTGGGCAGTATTGGACAATGTAGTGGGAAAAACTCTACAGCGGTAATCATCACTCATTTCGAGCAACTCCATTTGGTCTTCAAACTTCCCAACATGCCTTATGGGGTCTGCCTTTTCTGTATATACTGGCAGTACCGGTGCTTTATACTTTGCTGGCGGCTAGGCTGCTCTGATTCGGGCACAAAACAGACTTTTATTCCTGTGGTCTACCGGATTGATTATGGAAGGTCATTTCTACAAACCTTGAACTACGGCCGTTAGCGCATCAAGTTGGGCCTGGATGCCTGGGGCGACCGTTGGGGGCTCAAGGTCTTGACCGCCTGGTCGGGCATTCCTATCTGGCACACTGTCATCAAGTATTTCTACTTGACTGGCAGGTCGGGTCAGATCTCGCCCTTCGACCGTGATGGTCCTTCTCTTGTCATTGATGACATCTCTTAAATCCATCTAAGAAGTGCGTCTTCCCAACCGATCAAACACTGTGCTCTGATTTTTTTTCAAAAGGCTTATCGCGCGGGACGTGCTCTCTCCCACTGCGCTGTTGGCCGGGATGCAGTAGTGGCCTTCTTGTTTATGCTGGGCAGTCCTTTCCTCTTTGTTGGTCGTTGCCATATTTTTCCTTCAACCAGTCGGTGTGATGACTATCAGCCTCATCACAACCATGTCCATCTTTGAACTGCGAGGTTCCTTTACCTCGAGGATTCTTGGTTTGATCTTGCCTGGGTGGAATTTTTTTACTGCCCAATCGGTGACTCCTTGATCTAGAAGTTTCTGATCAGTGGCTCCTAGAGGGGGTTCTAGATTTTTCCCATTGTGTCTAGGCAATTCCGGATCGGACCCCATAATCTTCCTGACCAAGGGGATTACTCCTGCTTCTGTCTGGTCCCCAAGAATTGGCTCTGTCAGTAGTTTTTCAACCAGCATGTGTATTCCTTGCTCCCTGGCTAGCTACTTCTCGTGCTGCAGTTTGGGCATTGGCCTGGGTCAACTGCGTAGCCACCTCCAGAGCAAGTGCAGCCTCGCGGTGTCGCCTATCAGCCTCCTCCTGCCGTCGCTTGATCTCGTCGATCCTGGCATCCATCTCCCATATTTGCTGCTCAAACGCAGCTTTATGTCTGGCCATCTCTTTAGAAAATGACTCCTGCCGAGCATTGAATTGTGCCATCTCCTCTTGGAAGGCCCCCATGGCTTCCTAGAGTTGTTCTACCTTTGGATTCATTTCCTCGAGAAAGACCCTGGGTTCAGTCTCATGGTCTTGAGGGCCAGGACCTTCTGATCTAGCAGGCTCTTTAGATGTGCCTGGCTTCTTGGAGGCCGCATTGGTATTCTTGGGCGCCATAATGATACGATAATAGTGTGTTTCTTCTCTTCGGGCTCTCAATGAAAGCACCAAAATGTTGAGCACAATTTTGGCCAACGACGAGTAGACATCAAAACTACAATAAACCTTCAAGAGAAAATACGACACTGATAAATTTATAGTGGTTCAGCCCCAATATGTTGGTAATAGCCTAATCCACTTAGAGTTGTGATATATAGATCTACACTCAAGATCAGATGAACCGGTGTCAACTGAGTTTCTTAAGTGTAAATGCAAGAAAATACAAGACTTCTCTCATAATACAAATGCTCTCTCAGAAAAATTTGAATCTGAATCCCTTCAATGATGCCATGAGCTCTTTATTTATAGGCTCGGGATCGTACAAATCAAAATCCCTCATAATCAGGATAATTTAGTTGCTCTAACCAATATTTAATTAATAATCAAATTTAAAATACAACAATATACGATTTCTTTGGGATAATTGAGAGATTCTCGCTGTGGGTACGACTAATTCTAGCTGAAGTTGTTACTGAAATTTTGCTGTAGAATCATGATCTATCTGGTCGGCCAACTCCACTCCCTGAAGTGAGACCGGTCAACCAAAGCACCCTTCTAGTTAGGCAAAACTTTTGATGACTGGTCAGCCAAAACGAATGACTGGTCGGCCAAAACAGACGACTAGTCAGCCAAAACGACTGACTGGTCAGTCAAAAATCTTTACCGGTCAGACATAAATTCTACCAGGTCGGTCAGATCACTTCCAAACCAGATAAAGAATTCTCATGTCCAGTAATATCACAAGATTAATCTCAAACCTTTGCCCCAGCCATTTATTGCCACTTGTCACTTTTATTGTCATGTCATCGTATTCAAATTTTGGGGATAACAAGTTTTTATCAATTTAATTTTAAATTTTTGTTCTATTATGAACTATGAGATATATAATATTCAAATAATACTAGGCATAAATCAAATTTACATGTAAATTTATACTAGGCATGTACTTTATGTGTATCATTACATATTGATTGTACAAAAAATTAAAACCAAATTTATACTTCATTTTATAAAATTTGTATCTTTACTTATTGATTGTCAAAAAAAAAGTAAATGGGGCTGGTCGAGCAGTATCCAACTGTCTTGAAGCCCCGCCCCGAACAAATTGGGGCAAAGCCAACCCATCGGGTCGGGGCTCTGACTCGTTTCGACCCACTACCCTGTTTTGTCATCCTTATGCAAAACACAAAAAGAAAGTAAATGGAAAATAGAGATTTTGATTGGTTGGAATTTATGGCATTACATTTTCTAAATCTAGGGGGCCATCCACCGAAGATGGCAGCGGGAAAGACGGGAGCACGAACGAGGTAGCTTATGCTTTTTTTTTCATCCTCACTATCTGGTTTATAGTCGAATCTGGAGAATATGAACTCATCACATTCTTCTTTTTGGTACGTTGTTATGAGCAGCTCTGGTACTCAATCTTGGTCGTAGGTGTGGGTCGGATCATGATAACGAAGGTTTGATGATTGTATAATTCCCAAGCGGAAATTCGTCTACTTGCAAAGTAGATGGGGTGATCTAGCGGCCCTTCATGCGCCAACATACATCCAATGGCATAGAGTGATGCGTCAGTATGAACATGAACTCCTTATTCCAATCCGGAAACCGGGGCTGACAATAGGAATAAATTCAATAATATTGTAACGCCCTGGATAATCAAGATTGTTACATTATGTATTTGTAATAGTGAGAGACTTTCTAATCAAGTCATTTGAATAAAAGTGTGATCCTAAAGTCATAAACAAGTTAGGGTTAAAAGATTTTAGTCATAAATGGTTAATTTTCATTAAAATATATGTTTGGTAATTTTCATTAAAACAAGTTAGGATCCCAAAAACAGGGTTTAAAAGGCAAATTTACAAACTTTCAAAAGTTATATACAATCAGAGGCCACTATAATGGCAAAATACACATTTTAGGTTTTTGTCCCTGTACAATCCCTCGGCCATGGCGGACGAGCAGCTGACAATGTACACTCGCCCCTAGAGCTCTCCAACTCATGGTTGATCCATCTTACCCTTGTCTTTACATGCACCACAAAGCACCCGTGAGCCGAGGCCCAGCAAGAAAACCATAACAACATAACATAATCAATGATGATAATCAATTAATTCACAAGAAGGTTAACCAGATATTTAACAAGCCATAGCATCAAGCTAACAATAATAAACATTTATATTCAATTTTTTATCTCAATCAATACACATTAATCAGAGTTGATTCCCTTAGCCACACCCTCTGTTTAACCCATTGACTCTGGCTCGCTTAGGTCGAGTCTAGTGTTTATCTAGCTGACCCCGACTCATAGTGGCCGAACCGCATCCTGTGCTCAAATTATCAGCCCAAGCTCTCTTAGGCCATTTATTTCATGCTCACGTGGCATTATCACAATCATACAACATATGTATTCAAATACAGGGAATCTCAGTCTCAACACAGTCATACAAGGGTGAAATTTTCTTACCTTTAATTCCGAACAGAGAAAATGAAATGGTTCCGAGCACGATCCTCAGCCCCGAGCCTTGGAGAAAAACCTAGTCATAGTGGCCAATGGGTAATCAACAACTTCCCATCCAAATAAATACTTATGAGACAATCTAGCCTCTGAGACCTCAATTCCTACTAAACCAGGTAGTAGAAATTGTCTCGAGCGCCTAGTGTAATGCCCTGAAATCCCTAATGAGGTTTAATGGTTGGATTAGTAGGCCGGGAGGACCATAATTGATTTATTATGCCATTAAATGATTATATGCATGCTTATGTGAATTATATTAAAATATGATGTTAAATACATGCATGTGAGTCCACATTTCATCATAAGGGCATTTTGGTAATTTGGCCCATTGAGGGCGTAATTGTGTATTTTCATGCATGTTGGTGAGCTATTGTTGAGGCCACATAATAATGTGGATTTGTTCGAGCCATTCGGCATAAGACGATCTTTGAATATAAATTATCGGTTTGGTCATAACTTGGTTGAGTTCGGGGCTCGGGGTAAGTCTCGAGGTGGTTTGATGATTAGAGCATTACCATGAATTAAAGGGTAATGGGTTATGATTTTATTAGTATTCGAGAATAACGGGAATTGGAGAGTGTTAATTATGATTAACAAGAAAGGCGGGAAATGACGGTTTTTCCCTTGGGGGTTGTTAAGGGATGAATTAAGCATGGAGGGTATTTTGTTCATTTGACCTAGGCTATATATAAGCTGAAGGATGTAGAAAATAGAACCAAAACAGAGCCTTGTTTTCCTTCATCACGATCATCGTCTTTCTCTTCTCCTTCCTTTGAATTTTGAAGCAAGTTTGGGGATTCAAGCTTGGAGAATGAAGCTTGAGGTCTTAGACTAGTGTTTAGCCATTGAAGAGGTTTCAACCTAAGCTTAAGGTAAGGTTTTAGTTCCATTTTATAGTCCATTGCCCTATTTTTGTGTTGGTTTTTAAGGTTTGGAGTTTTGATCATGGAAATGGGAATTTGATGAAGTTTTGATTGGTGTAAGGATTGGGTTTTGATGCTTATATGGTAGATAAGTTGTGGTAATAGTTGGTGGCTTTGCTTTGTGATATTGGGAGAGATTTTATGGGGTTTTGAAATGAGTTCGAAGGGGGAAAACAGGGATTTTTGGCTGAGTTTCAGGTGGGGTCGCGGCTCTATTCTAGAGCGCCACGGCCTAAGCTCATTGAAGATGAAGGGAGAAGTTGTTGGGTCGTTGGGCCGCGGCATGGAGAAGGAGGGTCGCGGCCCGTGTTGGGGAATGGTTGTGTGGCCACTTCTGTTTAAGGAGGCGGGTCGTGGCATGGTAAGGTAGGTGATAAATGAGTTTTAGATTCATTTATCTATGTGTTTTTCAGGTAAAGTATTAGGTGTTTGTTTTGTTTTGTTCTATTTTACGTTTGTTTCGGTATGTTTTCAGGTATCGAAGGACTTAGGTGATTTAGGTGTGGAAACATAGACAAAATGACAAAAAGTGGTGGAAATTGTGTTTCGGAGCACTTCCTGCGACCGCAGTAAGTGTGTCTTGCGGCCGCAGCTTCAGAGGAGTTTCACATTCTAGAGCATTCCTGGGACCGCAGGAATGGCATCCTGTGACCGCAGGATACGCCTGAAAAAGAGAAAAACGCAGATTTTAATTAAGGGGTTTTTAGTCATTTGAAGCTAAACAAAACAGGAATTAGGTTGAAAATGACGACTAATTAGACAGAGGGAGGCATTTTTGGAGTGCTGAACAGAGGGAGACGACGGCGGAGAATGGAGGACACCATTGGAGGATCCATTCTTGAGTTTTCATCATCTATCTTTAATATTTTCATGTTTGTAATTGAATTCTATGACTGCTAGAATGAATATTATGGGCTAATTTCTTCTTTAGGGCTATTATGTGAATCTTTTGGAAACCCTTTTTATGGATTAATGCAGAATTCATGTTCTTCTTCATCTCTTTCAATTCCTTACAATCTGTGTTACTTGTGCAATTATTGATTGATCACCTCTAATTGTTATTTCATGAATCAAATTGAAATCTAAAAAGTGAAATTTGATATGCTTTGATTGTTTGGATGAAAATTCAATTTAGAACGAAAGTATCTAAATTGTTTGCCTATTTTTCTGAGTTGCGTTTTTAATGCCTTCTTCATGATTCAACTTACCATAGAAATATAGGAAGTTGTCATTTAGATTGAATTTTGTAAATCTTAACCAGATTATGAATTGTTTTTGCAACTTGTTCTTGAATAGGGAGAAGGGGATATAATTCTTGCATTAGGAAATAAAATGGTGGAAAATAGAGGATCATAATTGTCCTAATTTCATTTTCTCTATTATTTTGTTTAAATTTTCATTGTGCTTCGTTAGTATTCTTCTTTGTTTGAAATCTCTGAAATTGTTTAATCAAATAGAATTAAAAGATTGATTGATTGGTAATTGATAAATCAGTCCTTGAGGACGATACTTGGTTTTTACCATTTTATTACAAATTGCGACTGTGTGCACTTGCATAGCTTAATTTTCGCAACAATAGGGTCGCGGCCCTTAGTGGCATTTTGGCCAAAAGTGAGTTTTTGGCTTGGGATTCAAACCTTAGGCCTCGGGATCATTCCTACTACCCAGTTTAGTAGGATTCGATGTCCCGAAGGCTAGGTTTTGGTCCAGGAACCTTTTGTGATTCATTTTATTGATGGAATCCCATAATTGGTTATGACCAGGTGGCCGTCAAGGAACTAAAAGGTTGATCGTTCTCAAGTGTCGTTCTTTTACTAATTCTCGCTCGAACAAGAGGTAAGAAAACTGCAACCCATATGTGACACGCATGGTTATTCATGAGGCATGTTGAGTGTTTAAATGTGGACATTGATTGCATATCGAATGCTTATCAAATCATGCTCACTTGTGCATGGCACGACTAAATAGTAAGAATTGGCAATGGTGTCAGTATTAACTGTGAAGTCGTGACTTACTTGTCAAGTTCGGCAGTAGTAATGAGCACTGGTCACATGGTATTGACTAATAAGTCAATAACGGTCTTAGCATGTTTAATGCAAGCTTATAAAGATTAGATCTAATCGACATCTGCATTGAATGACTCAAATGAGCATTAATGCCGGACCAACCTCAAGTTTGATGAAAACTAAAAGCGCTTGTCTAACATATGGCTAGTCACTTAGAGCTAGGGCCAGAGAGCCCAGGTGACTGCTTCGTCACATGGCTATGGGTTTTGAGCCCCGTAGTGACTTTCTTGTTAGTCACTCATTTGATTGGAGCAAGGGCCAGAAGGTCCAGGTGACTTGATTGTCACATGGCTATGGGTGTCGAGCCCCGTAGTGACTTGCTCGTCAGTCACTTATTATGGTTTAAGAGAACCTCAAGTGTTAAATCACTCGTCTAATTAGAGTTATACACTCCTTCATGGTTAACGTAACCAGAAAGTGATATTCACTCATCTATTCAGAGCTGTAAGCTCTGTATGATTATAATGATCATCATTTGATAATATTTATATGCAGTAATGAGTTTTCTTGCTGGGCTTTGGTTTATGGGTGCTATGTGGTGCAGGTAAAGGGAAAAAAAAGCTCACCCAGCCTTGAGTGGAGAGCTTAGGTGGTGATGTGTACATATGTGGCCGCTTGACGACCACAGCCAAGGAGTTTGTCAGAGGGACTAGGGGTTAACCCTAATTTTGCCGCTTAGGTCGACGGGTTGTAAATTTTAAACTGTAATGACCATTTTGGATTGTAAATAACTTGTAAAACGTTTTTATGGGCCCATGAATAGATTTTATGTTTTAAATAAAATATATCCTTTCCTTTGATTGGTTTTTCACCTTAACATATTAATGACACCTAGATGCACGTTTATAACCAAAGAAATTGATTAGCGAGTTAAGCGCGATTCAAAGTTCACAGTAATGGTCTTGGAGTAACCAGGGCGTTACAACTTGGTATTAGAGCGTGCCAAGGTTAAGGGGTCCTATGGACTGGCTGGGCATTTACACTCACCACTAAAGACAAGCTTGACTCATGGTTTGGTAACTATTTATGTGGTTATATATTTTACTACTTAAATATAGTATAAATTCGTTGCATGTATACATGAGATACTTGGATCAGACTATGCCTTGAATACTGCATCTTCAGTAAAATTGTGCTAAATAGTACTGATATTGCTGGAACATACTCATTAGTATTATTCATTGTGAACTATTATTTGATACATGTTAAGTGCTAAATGCTCTAATCATGTATCCATCTGTATATTTGTGTGACTATAGAATTTGGTGATTATCTGTTGATCTTGGACCATGAGGCGGCAAGAGGTTTTGTTATTACTGCTTAATTGGCCGCATTGATTGTTTCAGCAAGGTTTAAGTTGATAAGAATGATTCCATGACAGACAGATTCATCAGCTGGCCAGGGTGATCAAGGCCAGAATAATAATCAGGGTCAGGAGAATGACTAGAGCCAGATTCCATAGCCAGCTCTTGAGAACTGGCAGCAATTATTTAATGAGCTGCAGGCTACAGTATTGAGGCAGGTAGAAGAACTCCGCATCCTGAGACAACAGCAGGTTCTTGCATTAGCCAGTGTACCTGAGGCACCTCCTGTATTGGGACAGCAGTTGAGCAGTTGCCTGAGGTTGGTAACAAATGGGAGCCTCTCTATGAAAGGTTCAGAAAGCTACAACCTCCATTTTTTTAAGGCAGTGCAGATCCTGCAAAAGCAGAGCAATGGATGAGCATGATTACCACCATCCTGGATTTTATGAGGGTGACTGGTAATGAGAGGGTGGCTTGTGCCACATATATGTTTCAGGAGGATGCCCGAATTCGGTGGGAGGTTATATCCCAGACCAGAAATGTCAATGCCCTGAGTTGGGAAGAGTTTCAGACTCTGTTCAATGAGAAATACTACAATGATGCCATCAGGGTGGCAAAATCTGAAGAGTTTATCAGGTTACTTCAGGGGAGTTTGTCAGTGACTGAGTATGCCCTAAAGTTTAATCGATTGGAAAAGTTTGTCATGGAGCTGGTACCCACTGATGGGACCAGAAGGAAGAGGTTTCTTTAGGGGCTACAACCTAGATTAGCCCGAGATGTTCGTATTACCACTGTGGCTGGGGTTACTACCTATGCACAGGTGGTCAAGAAGGCACTCACAACTAAGAGTGCAGAGAACAATATCTGGCGAGACAATGCAGCCAGAAATGAGTTTAGGAGAACAGGTTTGCCTTTTGTGGGTTCAAGTAGGGGTAAAGGCCCCAGTGATCAGAAGAGGAAGGTTCCTAACACCTTCCCAGCTCTAGGTCCTGATAGGCGACCTCGCGAATGCCCTAGATGTAAGAGGCGCCATTTAGGAGAGTGTAAGGCAAAGGCCTGCTTTTTGTGTAGAGCAGTCGGTCATTTTAAGAAAGATTGCCCTAAGGCAAGAAAGGAAGAACTCAGAAAAACGGGCAGCTCGGTCCTAGCTCGAGTGTTACCATTGACACAAGCAGAAGCTGAGGCCTCTCCCTCAGTAGTTACAGGTCAACTTCTTAGTGCTTGAACCCCTTATAATGTTTTGATTGATTATGGTGCTACACATTCTTTTGTTGCTAGTAGAATTATTGATAGACTGTGTAGACCATGTGATTCTTATGTTGTCGGGTTTGGAACTTTCTTACCTACTGGGGAGTTAGTGGTATCCAAAATATGGGTCAGATCTTTGCCAGTGTCAGTGGAAGGCAGAGAGTTGTCAGTGGATTTGATAGATTTGGTTGTGACTGACTTCGACATGATACTAGGTATGGACTGGTTAGTGAACTATGGGGCAACCATTGATTGTAGAAGGAAGATGGTCACCTTTGAGCCTGAAGGTGAGGATCCTTTTGTGTTTGTTGGTACCGTGCATGTGTCACAGTCAGAATCCTGTGATCCGTAAGGGGAAAGACCGGGTAAAGCTGTGCAATCCCACACCTCCTGGGGAAAGTTAAGTGTGATGATTCTAAGACTGTGTAGGTATGGGACTACACAGTTGAAGAGGGCTTAAATGGATTGATGGGTACTACCTATATCAACAAGATGCATCTTCTTTTCGGTAGCCCATCACTTGAGAACTCCAAAGTTAAGCATGCTTGGCCTGGAGTAATCTCAAGATGGGTGTCCTCCTGGGAAGTTTTCCCAGGAAGCGTGCGAGTGAGGACAAAGCACGCTAGAAAGATTCATATTGGTTTGTAGGGCCAGTCGTCAATACAGGAAGCAGCCATAGTGACGTGGGGCGTTACAAATAGTATCAGAGCCTTGACCCAGCTGGAAGTGTGGCCGACGAGGACGTCGAGCCCGTAAGGGGGGTGATTGTCACAGTCAAAATCCCGTGATCCGTAAGGTGAAAGACCGGGTAAAGTTGTGCAATCCCACACCGCCTATGGAAGGTTAAGTGTGATGATTCTAAGACTGTGTAGGTATGGGACTACACAGTTGAAGAGGGCTTAAATGGATTGATGGGTACTACCTATATCAACAAGATGCATCTTCTTTTCGGTAGCCCATCACTTGAGAACTCCAAAGTTAAGCGTGCTTGGCCTGGAGTAATCTCAAGATGAGTGACCTCTTGGGAAGTTTTCCTAGGAAGCATGCGAGTGAGGACAAAGCACGCTGGAAAGATTCATGTTGGTTTGTAGGGCCAATCGTCAATACAGGAAGCTGCCATAGTGAAGTGGGGTGTTACAGCATGGACCTCGCATACCTATGATTTCTGTTTTGAGGGCTAGAGATCTATTGCAAGGAGGTTGCATTGGGTTCTTAGCCAGTGTGTTTGACACCACTCAGGTCATGCCAGTGAAACCAGAAGAGTTCGTGAATTCCTGGATGTGTTTCCAAAAGATTTTCCAGGGTTGCCAGCGCACAGAGAGATTGAGTTCGTAATAGAACTGGCACCAGGGACAGAGCCAGTGTCTAAAGCACCTTACAAAATGGCCCCATCTGAATTAAAAGAATTGAAGGTACAATTGCAAGAGCTGTTGGATTTAGGTTTTATCATACCTAGTTTCTCACTTTGGGGAGCACCAATTCTGTTTGTAAAGAAGAAAGATGGTTCTCTGAGGATGTGCATTGATTACAAAGAACTAAATAAGTTAACAATCTAGAACAAGTATCATTTGCCAAGGATAGATGATCTGTTTGATCAGTTGCAAGGTAAATAGGTATTCTCAAAGATCGACCTTCATTTTAGTTATCATCAGTTGAGGGTCAAGGAGGGAGACATATCGAAGATTGTTTTTCGCACCAGGTATGGGCATTATGAGTTCTTAGTCATGTCTTTTGGATTGACTAATGCCCAAGCTGCTTTTATGGATCTAATGAACAGAGTGTTCAAGGATTATCTGGACCAGTTTGTAATCGTCTTCATCGATGATATCCTGGTTTATTCTCAGTTAGAATCAGAACATGAACACATCTAAGATTGGTTCTACAAAGACTGGAGTTGCATAGACTATTTGCAAAGTTCAAGAAATGTGAGTTCTGGTTATCTTAGGTATCTTTTCTTGGGCATATTTTCAGTAAGGAGGGGATTAAGGTAGATCCAACAAAGATCGAGGCAGTCAGAGACTGGACAAGGCCAAAGAATGCTTCTAAGGTTAGAAGTTTCCTTGGATTGGCAGGTTATTATAGGCGTTTCGTGGAAGGGTTCTCAAAGATTTCTACTTCATTGACTGAGCTGACACGCAAGAATCAGAAATTTGTGTGGTTAGACAAATGTGAGAACAGCTTCCAAGAATTGAAGCAGAGATTGATTATAGCTCCAGTTCTAAGTCTTCCAACAGATCAGGAGAAGTTTGTGATTTATTGCAATGCTTCACATCAAGGTTTGGGTTGTGTTCTGATATAGTCAAGGAAGGTAATTGCTTATGTCTCACGCCAGTTGAAGGAGTATGGGCAGAGATACCCTACTCATGATTTAGAGTTGGTGGCTGTGGTCTTTGCTTTAAAGGTATGGAGGCATTAACTTTATGGGGAGAAGTGTGAGATTTATACAGACCACAAGAGTCTGAAATACTTCTTCACACAGAAAGATTTGAATATGAGACAAAGGCGTTGGCTAGAGTTAGTAAAAGATTATGACTGTGAGATTTTGTACCATCCAGGAAAGGCCAACGTGGTAGCTGATGCTTTAAGCCGAAAGGGTCTGGGGCAGATTTATAGTGCGAGAATGATAGCCAGAGAGTTAGCATATGATATGACCAGAGCTGGTATAGAGTTGTTGGTGGGCCAGTTGGCCAATATTACGCTATAGTCTACGCTGTTGGAGAGAATCAAGGAGGGTCAGTTGGGTGATCCATAGCTAATCAAGATCAAAGAGGATGTTTTGCCTGGAGCATCCAGAGATTACACAATGTCTGAGATGGGCTTGTTGAGATACAAGGGTCGGATATGTGTTTCGTTAGACACTGCTTTAAGGCGAGAGATTATGGATGAATCTCATACTACACCTTATTCTTTGCATCTAGGCACCACGAAGATGTATCAGGATGTGAGATCATTGTATTGGTGACCTGGGATGAAGAGGGGTGTAGTAGAATATGTGGCTAAGTGCTTTATATGTCAACAGGTCAAGGCTGAGCATCAGAGGCCGGCAAGGTTATTGCAGGCTCTGGATATCCCGAAGTGGAAATGGGAGGACATCGCGATGGATTTCATGGTGGGGTTACCCAGGACTGTTGGTCAGCATGATTCTATATGGGTTATTGTGGATCGCTACACCAAGTCAGCTCACTTATTGCCGGTGAGGACTACTTATACAGTTGTCCAGTATACAGATCTCTATGTGAGAGAGATCGTGCGCCTTCATGGAGCGCCGATGTCGATCGTGTCAGATCAGGACCCCACTTTTACTTCCAAGTTCTGGGGGAGTTTATAGAAGACCATTGGAACACAACTGAAGTTTAGTACTACTTATCATCCTCAGACAGATGGGCAATCTGAGAGGACGATCCAGATATTAGAAGACATCCAGATACTTCCAAGTGCTGGACTTTGGTGGATCCTGGAGTAAGTATCTACCTTTGATAGAGTTTTCCTACAACAACAATTATCAGTCTACCATTGGAGTTGCACCTTATGAGATGATGTATGGTAGGAAATGCAGATCTCCCATTCATTGGAATGAGATGGGGGAAAGGAGATACTTGGGTCCTGAGGCAGTTCAGAGGACCAATGAGGCCATTGAGAAGATTAGAGCTCGAATGCTCATTTCTCAAAGTAGACAGAAAAGTTATGCAGATCCCAAGCGCAGGAACATGGAGTTTCAGGTGGGAGACTATGTTTTCCTTAGGGTCTCACCGTGGAAAAGGGTGAGGATATTTGGGAAGAAGGGCAAGTTGAGCCCTAGATTTATAGGTCCATTTAAGATCCTAGAGAGGATTGGTCATGTGGCTTACATGTTGGCCATACCTCCAGCATTGTCAGCAGTGCATAACGTGTTTCACGTTTCAGCTCTTTGGAGGTATGTATTTGATATGACTCATGTCTTGAGTTATGAAGATCTGGAGCTTGAGGGAGATCTCTCCTTTGAGGAACAACTAGTCCAAATACTTGATAGGAAGGACAAGGTCCTCAGGAATAAGACAATACCTTTGGTTAAGGTATTGTGGAGGAACAGCAAGGTCGAGGAAGCGACCTGGGAGCTGGAGTCAGATATGCAGAATTAGTATCCCGAGTTGCTCAGGTAAATTTCGAGGACGAAATTTCTATAAGGAGGGGATAGTTGTAATGCCCTGAAATCCCTAATGAGGTTTAATGATTGGATTAGTAGGTCAGGAGGGTCATAATTAATTTATTATGCCATTAAATGATTATATGCATGTTTATGTGAATGATATTATAATATGATGTTAAATGCATGCATGTGAGTCCACATTTCATCATAGGGGCATTTGGTAATTTGGCCCGTTGAGGGCGTAATTGTGTATTTTCATGCATGTTGGTGAGCTATTGTTGAGGCCACATAATAATGTGGATTTGTTCAAGTCATTCGGCATGAGACGATCTTTGAATATAAATTATCGGTTTGGTCATAACTGGGTTGAATTCGGGGCTCGGGGTGGTTTGATGATTAGAGCATTACCGGGAATTAAAGGGTAATGGGTTATGATTTTATTAGTATTCAAGAATAACGAGAATTGGAGAGTGTTAATTATGGTTAACGAGATAGGTGGGAAAGGACGGCTTTGCCCTTGGGGATGTTAAGGGATGAATTAAGCATGGAGGGTATTTTGTTCATTTGACCTAGGCGATATATAAGCTGAAGGTTGTAGAAAATAGAACCAAAACAGAGTCTTGTTTTCCTTCATCACAATCATCATCTTTCTCTTCTCCTTCCTTTGAATTTTGAAGCAAGTTTGGGGATTCAAGCTTGGAGATTGAAGCTTGAGGTCTTAGACTAGTGTTCAGCCATTGAAGAGGTTTCAATCTAAGCTTAAGGTAAGGTTTTAGTTCCATTTTATAGTCCATTTCCCTATTTTTGTGCTAGTTTTTAAGGTTTGGAGTTTTGATCATGGAAATGGGAATTTGATGAAGTTGTGATTGGTGTAAGGCTTGGGTTTTGATGCGTATATGGTAGATAAGTTGTGGTAATAGTTGGTGGCTTTGCTTTGTGATATTGGGAGAGATTTTATGGGGTTTTAAAATGAGTTCGAAGGGGGAAAACAGGGGTTTTTGGCTGAGTTTCAGGTGGGGTCGCGGCTCTATTCTAGAGCGCTGCGGCCTAAGCTCATTGAAGAGGAAGGGAGAAGTTGCTGGCGTTGGGCCGCGACATGGAGAAGGAGGGTCGCGACCTGTGTTGGGGAATGGTTGTGTGGCCGCTTCTGTTTGAGGAGGCGGGTCGCGGCATGGTGAGGTAGGGTCGCGGCCCTTAGCGGAATTTTGGCCAAAAGTGAGCTTTTGGCTTGGGGATTCAAACCTTAGGCCTCGGGATCATTCCTACTACCAAATTTAGTAGGATTCGATATCCCGGAGGCTAGGTTTTGGTTCGGGAACCTTTTGTGATTCATTTTATTGATGGAATCCCATAATTGGTTATGACCAGGTGACCGTCAAGGAACTAAAAGGTTGATCGTTCTCAAGTGTCGTTCTTTTACTAATTCTCGCTCAAACTAGAGGTAAGAAAACTTCACCCCATATGTGACACGCATGGTTATTCATGAGGCATGTTGAGTGTTTAAATGTGGACATTGATTGCATATCGAATGCTTAGCAAATCTTGCTCACTTGTGCATGGCACAAACTAAATAGTCAGAATTGGCAATGGTGTCGGTATTAACTGTGAAGCTGTGACTTACTTGTCAAGTTCGACAGTAGTACTGAGCACTGGTCACATGGTATTGACTAATAAGTCAATAACGGTCTTAGCATGTTTAACGCAAGCCGATAAAGATTAGATCTAATCGACATCTGCATTGAATGACTCAAATGAGCATTAATGCCAGACCGATCTCAAGTTCGATGAAAACTAAAAGCGCTTGTCTAGCCTATGGCTAGTCACTTAGAGCCAGGGCTAGAGAGCCCAGGTGACTGTTTCGTCACATGGCTATGGGTGTTGAGCCCCGTAGTGACTTGCTTGTCAGTCACTCATTTGATTGGATCCAGGGCCAGAAGGTCCAGGTGACTTGATTGTCACATGGCTATGGGTGTCGAGCTCTGTAGTGACTTGCTCGGCAGTCACTTATTATGGTTTAAGAGAACCTCAAGTGTTAAATCACTCGTCTTATTAGTGTTATACGCTCCTTCATGGTTAACATAACCACAAAGTGATATTCACTCATCTGCTTAGGGCTATAAGCTCTGTATGATTATAATGATCATCATTTGATAATATTTATATGCAGTAATGAGTTTTCTTGCTGGGCTTTGGCTCATGGGTGCTATGTGGTCCAGGTAAAGGGAAAGAAAAGTTCACCCAGCCTTGAGTGGAGATCTTAGGTGGTGATGTGTACATATGCGGCCGCTTGACCCCCACGGCCAAGGAGTTTGTCAGAGGGACTAGGGGTTAACCCTAATTTTGCCGCTTAGGTTGGCGGGTGGTAAATTTTAAACTGTAATGACCATTTTGGATTGTAAATAACTTGTAAAACGTTTTTATGGGCCAATGAATAGTTTTATGTTTTAAATAAAATATATCATTTCCTTTTGATTGGTTTTTCACCTTAACCTATTAATGACACTTAGATGCACGTTTATAACCAAAGAACTCGATTAGCGATTTAAGCACGGTTCAAAGTGCACAGTAACGGTCTTGGAGTAACCAGGGCGTTACACCTAGGTTCGAACCCCCGAGCCTTACCAATCCTACAAACCATTCTAAGGCCAAAATCTCTAGGTGGGTCGTGACCTGGCTTAGTGGGTCGCGACTTGCCCCTAAGTCAGAGAGCAAGGACCCAAGCCAAAGGGGAGGCGAGCCACGACTTGGCCTGGTGGGTCGCAGAGCACCCCCATCTCAGAGAGCAACCCAGGTGAAACAGGCCACACGCGCTGCGGCGCCTCAGGGCTGGGTCGCGGCGTGCCTCCTTCGAGCCCATAAATTCTAGGTTTTTCTCCATCTCCTTCCAAACAAAACTTCTAGGATTCAAACCAATCCTACTCCCCACTTCCAACTAAATTCCTTGAGCTAAACCAAGACTCAATACACTAATTCTAAGCATTCTAGAGCACAAAACTCAACCCAAACTACCAGCAAAGTCACCATCCAATTCATACTCAAGAACCCAAAATTTACACTAAAACTTAAACCCAAATCAGTCCAATTCCAGCAATAACCTCGGACCCCATACAAGCTTAACCCTTAATATAAATCAGTATAATACAGAGATTTTAACCAAATTTCTTACCTCAATTATGACTGAATTCTTCTCTGTTTTCCAGCTCAAATTCCCAGCTTGAATCCCCCTAACTTTCCTTCTGTTTTCCCTTGAATTTCCTTCAAGGAATACCATGTCAAGCCTAAGCTTATTTCCCCTTTTCTTCCTTAGTTTCAAAGCCTATTGGGAGAGTGGGAGAGAGAGTGAAATCGCAAGAGAGAGATGAGGGAGTGTACTGAAGTTTCTGCCACTTTCTAACTTAATCCTAAGTATAAACTAAGTATATCACTTGCCTACCAAAAGACCATTATGCCTCTCCTATGTTTACTAACCTTCAGGTTGTCCCTAGGGTAAAATGGTCATTTTCCTCCAATTCCCGCTAATTCCTCAAATGTTCCTAATATTTACCAATTAATCCCGTCATTCCAATTAATTACCATTCACTTATTCTTTATCTAATAATTCCCAATATATTCTCTAAGTTCCCAAAAATACCCCTAGGCTCCCCTTGAGCCGGGTATTAAACCCCACTATGACTATTTCGCCAATTCACTCACTAGGACCGTCTCGAGCCATATGATGCAGATATATCCACATAATAATGTGGTCTCAACAATTTATCACATATAATCACATTTATGCCCACAATGGGCCAAAATTACAAATATGTCCTTATAAGCTATAAAGGGCCCACATGCATATCTAATACTCACAAACATCCATGTCACATAGTCATATAATCATATTAATCATGCATGCCACATAATCATGCATTAAACCATTAAATCACACATATACCAATTATGCCCTCCCAGCACGCTAATCAAGGCCCTTAAGCCTTATTAGTGATTTTGGGTTGTTACAAATACAAACCCTAGAGACTAATCAAGAATCACATGCATAATATGAAGGCAAATCTTGAAAGTTCAAAGATTAAAGAAAGATCTAGAAAATGATGTAAAATGGAGATTGAAATTACACCTCCTAGATAAATGGAATCCTCACATGAAATATTATAGAACTATCAAATGTTTGAATGCAAAATATAATGGGAAACCATAAAATGAAATCAAAATAGTCTATCTCATATAGTTAAAGTTTCGAAAAATACAACATTTGATTTGAGCAATTCAATCTTCAAACTTGGGGGACATCTAAAGGCTTATACACGAGGAGTATCGTTGTCCAAAATCTCTATCCCAAGGCTTCCATTTGTTGGTTGAAGCTTCACCAAGATAGAATTAGATTTGGGATTGAACAAGCCTTTGAAACTCACCAATCCAAGCAATACTTTGTGAGTTTCTTAGAGAAAACTTATGATCTTTGAAAGCTAGAGAGAGATAGAGAAAGGTTAGAGAGAGAGTTAAAAAGTGTGATCAATGCTTTACAACTCTAATAAATGTAGGCACCATCATTAAGTCTAACCAATAGGATTAGATCCTTTGAACACATCATTTGGAGATTAATTTACGTATCCTTATGAATACGGCAGGCAATACATTTCCTACTAGCACATGCGATGTATCGCCTCCTAGAGGCGATACTATGCCAAAATCTCTGCCCAAAACCCAAAATTGGACCTAAAGACCTCCAAATTCTCTCAATTTTTTTGGGCATGCTTAGATACATCATTGTATTACTTTAGGCCCATAAAAGTCAATTATATATGCCTACAACAAAATCTCATATTTTTACTTCAACTTAAGTAAAAACTTTTAAGTATTTTGCACCACATTGTGTAAACAACTTAATCATTATATTTAACCAATCTCAACACTTGTAACTCCAATGTTGGAGGATAGAAGTCCATAAGGCTCATACACAAGAAGTATCATTGTCCAAATTCTCCAT
Source organism: Humulus lupulus (assembly GCF_963169125.1). Lineage (NCBI taxonomy): Eukaryota > Viridiplantae > Streptophyta > Magnoliopsida > Rosales > Cannabaceae > Humulus > Humulus lupulus. Next base: position 81,886,549 of record NC_084794.1, on the reverse strand, counting down.
TTCCTAGCCCACCATTGATGTTTGAGGCTTTTTCTAAGCGGAAAGTGAATTGAGATTGAACAAGCCTTTGAAATTCTCAAGACAAGCCCTTTCTTGATGAATTTCTTGGTGAAAACTTATGATCTTTGAGAGCTAGAGAGAGAGTTGAAAAGTGTGGCCAAAGCTTCTCAACTCTAAAAGATCCCTTTTATAGTGTAGGCACTGTCATTAGGCTTAACCAATAGGATTAGAGCTTTTAAACACGTAATTTTGGAGCTAAAACAACTTAATAAAAATCATGAGAAAGGCAACATGTCGTTTGTCCTCTGTCTTGGTTTTAAGCTTTGCGGTGACATGTCGCCTCCCCACTATCTAGGGTGCCCAAAATGACCATTAATTACCTCCAAATGATTCCAAAAAATTAGGTTAAGTTTAGATACCTCATTGTATCACTTTGGACCCATAAAATTCAAATATTAATACCTGCAACAAAAGCTCATATTTTGACTTCAACTTAAGTGAAAAATTGTTAAGTGTTTTATACCACCTTGTGTAATACTACTTAACTTCTGTATTTAACCAATCTCAACAATTCGAACACTAACGACTTAAGTCCACTTTTAGTTAGTGTATTAATTGTGTATTTTTTTACAAAGAGTAAATGATTTAAGTACCAATGAGAGTCCAAATATTAATGGTTTATGAGTCTAGTATTTATAGTTGAAATGGTAGTTGAGTTTGATGGGACAACCCCATTCCCAACCTGGTGTAGTCCATGTGGGATTCGGAGCATCTTTGACACTACAATTGTCAAATTTGGCATTACCTTTGATGTATGCAACTTGTGTGTGTGTCAGAAGTCTTCGACTATTGGCGACCTTGAGGATGCTGATGATTGTCTCGCCAAATATGAATCTAGTGAGATAGTGACTAGTGAGGTAGTGGGAGTTAGGTCATTCCACCCATTTTGAGTAGCCTATTCAGCACATCAGGTCTACAATGATTGCCACATCATCTTATCCAAAATTAGGTATAACATTTGCCCCAAATCAACTTTCAAGTGAGCTTAAGGTTGACTTGCCATATGACGACATGTACTTAACCTCGATTATGGGGCTTTTTATCTTCGCAAATTTTAAGTTGCATGACTTTTGGGCCTTGGCATAATTTTTAGTAATTGCCTTTAACAAATGCGCATTTTCGGCTTCGCCCATCACACGGTAGAAGGCCCAATGGATCGAGAGGGTAAAAGAATGCGAGGAGGTGGAAAGAGGGCACTTGGTTCATTCAACTCACGCGATAAAAGATAACATGTTCCGAGAGCCCAAACTTTCCAAATCGTTCGTTTCCAATGCATGTCTTCATTTTATTATAAAAAAAGTTTCAGGAAAGCAAGAACTCACTTCTATTTGTTGGAATTTTATTTGCATAACTTTTTGTTAGAGATAATTATATTGCCTCAATGGAAAATAATAATTATTACAACTCTAAGCAAAAGAATACAAAAGACAAAATGATGATTAAATAAGTTTACAACTCTATTGCAAAAATACAAGTAAATATAGAAATAAGAATATGAAATAGAAGAAATCACAACTCTATGACAAAAGTTGCAAATAAACTAGAAATGATAAAGCAAAGTAGGTAAAAGAAGAAGCTTCTCTTATAGCAAGAGGAAATAGAAGAAAGATGAACAATAGAAGAAATAATAAACAACAAGAACAATGAAATAAATCACTCTCATTTACACAATCAAAGTGAAGAGCATTGAGGATCACCAGCTTGAATAAGGTTTACAACCTTTGTCTAAAAGCTTATTTCCTCATATCTCAAGCACTAAGGGATTCTCTCAATATTGGAAATAGCTCTCTGGAATTATCAAGCCTCTATGGTGTATTTTCTAGCCAAGTGCTTTGTGGATAGAAAATGGTATCTTACAAGTGAGCCATAGACTCCTATTTATAGAGTTTGAGATACCATTTGAATTTCAAATTCTACCAACTCCCACGGTTGTTACCAGTGTTTAATTGGATGTTAATGGAATTAAAATGAATATTTGAGAGTTACTTGTGGTGTTAGAACACTCAAATTGGAAAAAAAATGAAAAAAAGAAATTGGTTATCAGTACCCCTGGCCGCGACCAGAAGTACCAATGGTCGTGGCCACTGGCCTCTGTCCCCCAGGCCGCGGCCAGGGATAATCAGGGGTTGCGGCCAGAATGCAAATTTCATCCTCTAAATTTTAGTTTTCCAAAAAAACGTCTCAATCTTTTCCTACATGATTTCGTAACCTCCATACATATAATGGGAGTTAAAAACATGTCTCCAACAACCATATTACATAATGACTTTGTGAAATTCAAACTCAAATGTGTAACATACAATCTACACATTATTGGGTAATAGTTAGGAGTTACAAATTTGTAATTGACTTTGTAACTCCAAAATATGTCACATTTGGGCACACACATGTGTCCAATTTTGTAACTCTCAATAATATGTTACAAGGTGTAACAAATCACATTTTTTCACATTCTTTAATCTAACATTATATTGTTTAAAATAATATAACACTGTTGATATTATAATTCACATTATATATGATTTTTTTAATTAAATACTTTGTATTATATTAAAAGTGCCAATAAATTTCAAATAAATTAATATTAAAAAAATATGAAATTATAAACTTAATGTTTTGAGTTAAATATATTTTAATTATTTATCTCAAAACATTTCAAATCTATAAAAGAAATTATACATAAATATATAATCGATAATATAAACAATAAAATAAATAATTTAATTTAGATATTTTTAGCAACGTAATTTTTAAAAAATAATTAATTAATTGTTGTGACAATGTTAGTTAACTCCAACAGAAAAATAACAAAATTCATTAAGCCAAGAAAATTATGTTAGATACAAAATTATGTTACTCAGTGGTAAGGGCGAACTTGAGGGCCTTATCCGCCACAGGTTCGATTCCCCACGGAGTCATTTAACCTCAGGGGGCCACTGGGGCAATCTCCGGCTGAAGCGATGTGCTGGCGGTCCAATTGAGTGAGTCATCGACCAATCGATGAGCCTCAGGGCTTGCTGGCGTCGCTCAAGTGGTGGTAATACCACTTGGCACCAGGGCCTCGAGGGATTAGTGGGGGTGGGGCCCCTGATACCCTCGGTGACCAAAAAAAAAAAATATATATATATATATATAAAGAAAAGATATAACAATATTTATATATGTGTTCACTTGGAGAGAGAGATCGCCATAATATTGAAAAATTAAATCCTGCATTAACTAACTAATGACATGTTTGGTAATCAATAATGGAATTACATAGTTGTAATCATTTACAATCATTTGTTTACTTTTATTTAGTAGTAGAAATACTTTATAGGGTCACATGAATTTTGGAGAAAATAATGAGAATCTTTCCCTCCTATTTTCTTAAGTAACGTGTAATGAATTTTTTATTTATTTTATTTTTATTATTAAAAATTAAAAACAAATTTACTCTACAAAAATCATCTCTTTAAAAAATTTGCATATTTTATAAAAAAAACAATTTAGTCAAATTAAAACATTTTGATTATCTTTCCTAATTATGCAAACAAATTAAAATGTTTCTAATTTTCTTTCCGGTAAGCTAGTAAACAACATAATAAAATAATAATTATGATTTTTCAATATTTTTATTCTCATTCATTTCTTCCAATAATTTATTCTAATTACCATTAGAGTTTAGTAAATGTACTATAATAGTATTTTAAATCAATGTTAAAATGGGTAAAAATCCATGTCATTGTTTTATAAAATCTAATATATATATATATGCTAATTAAGTTTTTAAGTGATAAATATGTATTTAATTAATGAATGTTGTTCGTATATGTGAATTAGCTTTGGAGTCCACAACTAACTAAATCTATTGAGTTGAGCCTATAGGATTGGACCATTAACTACTATAATTTTGGGAGAACTTAGAAATATACTACATATAAAAAAGGAAAAAAGGTACAAGAAAAGAGAAGCAAAAGTAGCATTCATTCTCTATTAGTATAATATAAAGAACTTCATTATTTGATAACAACTCGGAGAGTTATAATTCAACTCTAATAATAATAATGAAGCTGGAAACCACTACTAACATGCTTTTGCTTTATTAAGCTATATACACTCATTTTGATTAAAGACACCCAGCAAGGCTACTAAATAGTGAATATCAACATAGTTCTTTCTTTTAATCCAACTTTTTTTATATAATTTTTTTTTTAAAAAAAAATATTGAAAGAAAGATGTACTTTTTATGCTATAGACCATCAGCAAGCCCAATGGCCGCCAAATAGATTGGGCCTGGAAATTCAATAGAGCAACTTGCCACAGGAAATAGTTCAATGTATATAATGGGACAAAAGTACCTTGTACTTTGAGATCAGAAATGTTGGAGACCACTCCTTTAGAACTTTGAAGTGTTCTACTTAAATCTATTATTAGTTGATAAGCCTGTGCTGGTTTTTTATTTATTATATCTATTTAAATTTGGAGCTACCATTTCCTATGAAAAAAAATATATCTATTTGATACCTTCTTGGTGGGTTTTAGGGAATCTGTATCATTTACTGACCATTATAATAACTTTTTTAAATGAGACAATAAAGGAACCCATGCAGAGAAAAGAACAGTGAAAAAATAATGACAGAGAATGATTATGACATGTCATATGAGTGTCTAAAATTTGTGTTGATTAGTTAAAAATTATTTTGGCACATATTAAAGAATAATATCTTATTGTAAAAATTATAGAGATTGTACATATTTGAGAACTTGATAGATTCAAGAGTACCATTTTTTTTATACTTGAACTGGTCGATTCAAGAATCATTTTAAGTGACGTTAAAAATAATTTAAAGGATACATATTTTTTATTTTATATATTTTAACAATGGCTACATGTGAACGGAAGTGATTTGGCCCCCACAGTTTCATTGCCACAGCCAGTATTTGAATCAAAGGACTCGTTTTTTAAGGGGTAAAAGATGCTGAGACATAGCTTTCATGGATCCCACCATGACTGCCCAACTGACCAACCCAAAAGATCCCTCTGCACTGCATAAACAGAGGACTCACATTATTCTTTAAGGGCCGTTTGGTACAAAGAACACACAGTTTTTATATTACAGGAAAAGTTAAAAAGGGTAATTTAATAGTCTGCAAACTTACATTATTGTGTTTGGTTGTGCGCTATAATCTTATCTATGATTCTTGGGAATATCACTTTCTGTATTTAGTTGTGCATAAAAATCTGTTAAGTTTTCATATTTTCATAAAATTAATATAATAATATATTTTATCAAAATAATTTTATTCATGAAATATTTTTTAACAAAATTAAAAAAATACATCTATTAAATATCAGAATCAAGTATAATTTTTAAAATTACAAAATTACTCTTATTTTATTTTTAATAACATTTGTTATTTTAAACTAAACTAATGATATAAAGGCTTTACAAATTAATTTCTTTAAATAAATAAATATTATTTATCATTTTATAGTTTGATTTATATATATTTGTTTTTATATTATAAGTTTCAAAAATAAAATAAGTTATTAACTACAAAATTATTGGTTTAAGATTTTTTTTAAAAAAATAATAATAATAATTTTTAAGTATTTCATATTTTTACATATCTGAAAATCACTTATTAGATGAGTTTCACTCTAACCTAGAATCAAAGAAAAGTTAAAACCTTTGTAGTACATATTCTCAGATTAGAAAAACTCAAACCCAGTACCAAACATAAGATTCATATTCCCGTGTTTAGATTTCTGCTTACCAAATGACCCCTAGGGGTTTGATTAAAAATAAAAAATGAAGGATCAAAATGATGCTGCTGCTAAGTACTATTCTAAAGGCAATAAAAGCAAAAGCACCCTCTTAGCTCTTGCCGTGGATTATGGAGATAAGAGATAATATTAGTTTTGGTAATATTTCGAAACAGGGGAACGAAAAATGGAATTGGACAAACTAAAAAGTATCAACTTTGACCTTTAGACACAAAATCTGGTTGTCTCCATTCGCAGCTGGTCAAGATTTTCAAAACCTGGAAGATAAGACCTTTGCTTCAAATTATTACTCAACTATTTCTTCTTGACTATTGTTCTCTCTCATAATTTGAATGATTAAATACAAAAAAAAAAACGAGGTCACCATTCAGAAACTAGAATGGATTGTATTAGAAAACAAAAACAAATTGGCAATGGAGGCCCGTTTGTTCGTAGTCCCATGTGCTTTCAATGCACTGATGGGTAAACCAACCAATACATACACCTTATTATATGAATGTGAACTAATATGAAAATAAACAAATAATGCTATTTAGATACAGAGTGTTATATAGTTACACGTGCAATGCAGCATGGTTCTATAATAATATTTGGTGTACTCAGCACCATTGATGAAAAAAGTCACCACTTTTGGAAATAGACTGTGGCTTTGGATATCTCCTGCCATGCCAAGAAGGGCACACCGATCTTGAGAAGAAATTGAGGTCGACATCATTGACAAAGCAAAAAATAAAAAAAACCAATATAATCATAATGATAATTTATGTCTGTTGTTCACAAAAGACATCATGATGAGTTCAGTTCATACAAGAATCTCAAGTTTGGGTTAAGCAAAACAGTTGATCAACATTGTCATTTCATAATATTAGAATGCCTTAAGAGAAATGTATCATTGTGGTGTGTCAATGAACAAGATATGGTATACATAAACAGTAATGGCACAAGGCCAATCATCAGAATCACTGAATTAGCATCACAAATAATTTCAAAAAGGAGAGAAAAAAAAAACTAGCCCAACTCCTGGCCAAACTCTTCTAGTGAGAACCGATTTAAAATATGATGATAATCACAACACAAAATAATAAAGAATATACCTCTCTGTCTCTCTTTTGTCCCTCTCCATCTCTCTCGTTGTATTCACTCATATCATACCCCTGGGGTACTTTTTTCCATCCATGGCAAGTCCATATTCAGAGAAGAAGGCATACCAGTTTGTGAATCTGTTGAAGTAGAAAACTTGCCCTTCTTAGACCAAAGCCAGATCTTGGAAACAGAATAGCTTTCACCTTTACTTACACTACTAATCTTCTTTCCCTCCATATCTCCATCAACAGTAGGATTACCTTGTTCGGTTGCTTTACTTAGCCTTATGTCTTGGCCTAATCGATCAGTGGATAAGGGTACCCGAAGAACTGAGTCATCAAGCACATACTGATAAGATCCCATTGAATAACATCTTCTTGCATCCAAATTACTACTACTGGTCTCTCCAATCCCGGATTCTCCTGCTGCTGCCTCAACATTTACCTTTCTGAATTTACCAAGTCTAACAGGCAAAACACCCTTTTTATTAACAACAGCAGTTTCTTCAATCTCTACTGTTTTCTGTGAAGAAGTGTACCCGCCAATACCAGAACGGCCATCATCTTGAAAATCATCGAAATCGAACATTGGGTTTTCAATAGAATAGCCAGGCGTGAAGAGGGTTCCTCTACACAGAGGACATGTTGAGTTTGAGAGGAGCCAAGTGTCTATGCAATTGATATGGAAAGCATGGCTACACACAGGAAGCAATCTGAGCTTGTCCTTTTCAGAAAACTCACAAAGACAAACAGCACAATCAAACGGCTCTTTCAGACCCACAATCTCTTTATAATGAAAAACCGGCAAAGCATCTATAAAAGCTTGATCCAAACCAGAATCATGGAGGTGGAAGAGTTGCTGAAGCTGTCTCTGAAGAGCATCAGATGTAGAAAGTTCTGGGTATCTATTAGATTGAGAAGTAGCTGAGGAAGATGGATGCTTTATGAGAAATCTAACGAGCAGGTGAAGCAGACCAGATATGAAGAACAGTACAGCCAAAATCACAATGATAAAAAGAACAGCAGGACTTATTTTTGTACCAGATGAGGATGGTGATTGTGATGATGATGATGATGATGGTGGTATTGGTGTTTCTTTATGAAAACCACCACTATATGGAGACGAAGAAGTAGGAACAAATGGAGGAGAGTAGCCCATGTAACCATCTTTTTGCAGGATGTGGAGTTGAATCCGAGACATTTTCTCTTTTCTCTATCACATTCCACAAAGGCACAAACGATGGCTCTCCACAGCTCTTCCCTACTACTGAAGAAACCAGTCACAAAACGGTATCGCTTTTTGACTCGTTGCAGCCCAAAAATCCCATACAAACCTCTTCACTCACCACTTTTTCAATCTCAGATTAGTAGCAGTTGAGTAGTAAGAAAATAAGTACCACCACCCCACTTCAATTGTTGATACTGCATCAGTTTTCAAATGAAAACTAAAAGACACTGTTTGTATAGAAACTGGCCCTAAATAAACAAATGGTTAAACTTGTAATCTATTCACCTACCTTGATTCTGGGAAGTTCACCATTTGTATTTTTTTTTAATAGAAAAATGAAAACTTGGCACCAGAAAACCCTAAAGACTCGAGCTTTTGTATTGCATATATTATCTTATATCTAAAAAAGAAAAGACTTGAGCATCACAAATAAGAGGAAAGTGAAAAATGTGAAAGCGAAATGGGGTGTTGAGCTCTGTCTCTCTAAAGGGTGTCTCTTTCTTCTTCTCTCTCTCTCTCTCTCTCCAAACTAGTTCCTGATGGAACCAGAGGAACGCCAGAAGAGGGAGACAGTGGGCAATAGCTTTGAAAGTGCGAGGTAAGGAATTGCCAAAAAGTGGCACTTGCGTTTGGTCCCACTCTCCAAGTGAGCGCGTGGGACTTAAGTGGTCAACTACAAGCGACAAAGTCACAAAGTGCCACACCCAAACATGGGCTTCAAAGTGGACCTGGGCCGATTTAAAAAGTCGCGCCCGCACTAGTTTGTGGGCCCCCAAGGAGGAGGGAGTGGTTCGGTGGTTTTAGGTGTAGGAAAATGATCCAGGTGGCAGTTGATGAATAGAAAATGATTACAAAAGCTAAATACTATGTATGCTATATTTTAGGTGGGAATGCATTAATCAAAGCTGCTATCATTCAATATTTTTCTTTGATGTAATAAAGCTTAATGAGCTAATATAATTAATGCGTTACATAGTCACAATTTTACTGTCCCCTACGCAAACCCCCAAAACAAAAAAAGAAAATAAGAACAAATTGTAGTAGATTTTGATTTTATATACCAAAGTCAATAAAAATACAAAAAGGGTTGTTTTTGTTTAATAATCTTTCCTTTGCTTTGGAGACTGAGCTAAAATGTGGGGTTTCTTAAGCCAAATGACTTAAGATATTGCTTCAATTTGTGGGTTATTTTGGATTTGTCTTGGAATGATAACCTAAACCATGTGAACTCTCTTTTGTCTTAAGCCTAAAGGCAATTTAGGTGAAGTTTTTTTTAGGGGGAGTGTTAACTATATATTAATAGTCATTAGCTGGAGGATTAAGGAAGCTTAATTAATATGAAAAAGAGGTGAAGTTTGTTGTTAGGTAAGCATGAGAACCAACTCACATAACTGCCCTTAATTTGATTATTATTTAGCTAATGCAGGCACAATATTAAATCCACACCCACTTGATTAATCAACCATGAAAGACATAAATTTTGGCTTAGTTAATATCTCCATGCGAGATCATTACAAGGGTAGATCTGAGAAAATGGAATGTTAGTTAATTATTTTGTTTAATTTCTTCTCTTTATTGATTACAAGTACATGTTTAGAGTGGTGGAGAGCTTTGATAACTCCTTCCAATATAAAAGCCATAAACCCATATATAGTACTCAACTACTAAGATTTTATGGTATTTTATACATTTTAAGCCGTTGACTACTTTCATGCTGAGTGGACCTTATACTTTACACAGAAATAAAGCCTGTTCTACTATTAGTTTTCATCATTCTGGTTTTGACTATGGGCTTTTGCCTCTTCTAGGGAACGGTATTGGACCAATAAAACATAGGGTCAAAATGCATGAACTTGTTGTTACTAGTTCACTAGTGTCTTTAAGAGATCACAATTGGTGCTCAGGAAAAAAAATCTTTGTTTGACAGGAACCACCAGCACTTAGGAAAAACACAACTTACAGCACTTGAAAAGGTGTCTAATGGTTCCTCAGTATAAACAAACCAGACTCAGTCTAACTAATAACTTTAAATTTACAAAAATATCATGTTTTACTTGCACGAATACCTTATATATATATTTTTAAAAAAAATACTATTATTAGTTAGACAATAAGAGAAATATCATATTTCATCTTAAAAGTCTGGCAGGCTGCGAGTTCCACCAATCTAAAAAGACAAAGCAGTGTCGGCAGTGATGGGATGTTATGGCTTCCTATGACTAAAATAATGTGCACGTATCATATTAAAGATAGAAATGTATCATCAATCATTAGTGGTGGTAGCTAAGATTTTGAGGATTACATTTTTAGTTTATGGCTAAAGCAATTTGACTAACTTCGATCAAGAGCCAGTTGAACAAAATCAACAAACCAATAACAGAAACTACAAAACAATTGAAAATTTTAAGAACACAAAGATGTGATTTTTATCCAATCAGATTAGCAATCAGAGTTCTCCAGCTATAATAGATAGTTATGACTGTTAAGTTGGTTAAGGCCATATAACGAACTTAACTAACTACTCAAACTTAGCCTAATAGTAGTTATTAATTAGCAAATCAAGTAGTAATTTCTCACAGTTGTGCTATATTTCAAAATGCCAAAAGACAAAAGAAGCAGAGGAAACAGAAGTACATTCAATTAATGCTTTCAAGGCAAGTGCAAAGCATGTGTAACTGCATTAATTATTAGTTGATGAATACAAATATGATCCATAAAACTATAATTTATACTGACAAGTAGTTATGTGACCAAGTATTTTCTATGCATGTATTATATTTTTAATCCAATTGTCATGGCTCAAAAGATACAGCTGATCTCTCGTCTTCGTCTTTAATTGTGTTGATCATGGCAGCAACTTGGTTCATGGAGGGCCTAGCCTCAGGAGAACGATTGACACACTGTATGGCGACTTGGAGCAAACTCACCAGCCTCTCTACGCTAGCGCATTCCGAGAGCAAGGCCTTGTCAAAGACTTCAACTGTCCATTCTTCCCTCACAACAGACTGAACCCAATCTGTTAAGTCAATGCCATTGTGCTGCACCAGATTCCCTGTGAGAAGCTCAAGAAGGATGACACCGAAGCCATAAACATCGTCTTTGAAGATGGCGTTCGATGATTTGGAATGGCTAACTTTGGCTAACAATGAGTTATCTGGACTGTTTTGAACCCTCATGAGACCATACTCACTTATACATGGCTCCATGTTCTTGTTCAGCAAGATGTTTGATGATTTCAAGTTACCATGGGTGATCTTGTCATCTTTGAGTTCCTGGTGCATGAAGGCTAATGCTTCTGCAATGTTGGCTGCGACTTCAAGTCTAGTGGCCCAATCAAATGCATAATCCATGTTGGTTCCTGAAAAAGATTGAGTTAAGAAGTTTAGAAAAGTATGAGTTAACAAACAAAATATGTAAAAATATAACTAGTTAAGGTGACTAGTATTTATTACCGTGAAGAAACTTGAATAGATTTCCATTTTGCTGAAATTCATACACCAAAAGCTTCTCTTGTTTGGAAGAATAGAAAGCAAGAGCTGGCAGCACATTAGGATGCTTTACTTTATCTAACCTCTGCATTCTTTGCTTAAACTCATGACTAGAAATTGGCCAATCTTTAATCCTCTTGACAACTACATTCTTGTTATTATCAAGAAGGACCTTGTAGAGACAACCACTCTTGCCTCTTCCAAGCATCTCGGCTGGAGCCCTAAGTAAGTCCTCGAATTTGAGTCCATTTACCTCTGGACTTGTGAGCACCACCAGCACTGAGGATGAAACCAAAGCACTTTGATCAGCTGAAATTCCTGATTTGCTTAAACCTGCAACTGTGGACTCCATCGATGCTCCAAAACTAGACTTGTACAAGCTATCATCTTCATCATCCACTGCAACTACTTTCTTTGGCAATGTATTAACCTTGTCTTTTCTCTTGCTTCTTTTACACAGCATGAAAATGAATAGAGCAATACCAGCCAATCCCAAAACAATATATCCTACAAACATAGTAACTGGACTTTTTGAAGAACCTTTTGACTTCTCAGAAAGGGTATCTGCTTGAGAAGGTGGACACTCAATTGGCAATGGATCCCCACAGAGATAAGGATTACCAAGAAAGCTACTTGCAGTGAAATGGCCATGTACATCTGGTATACGACCAGTGAGGTTATTGTTGGAGACATTGAATAGCTTCAGGTTTGAGAAGTCGAATACTGGTATCTCCCCACCAAGCTGGTTATTTTCAGCAAGGAATACTTGAAGACCTGAAATCCTAGAAAAATCTGGCAAGCTACCAGAGAATCTGTTGTTGGATATATCAAGTTGTTTCATGTTATTCAACATGACAAGAGAAGCTGGAAGGCTTCCAGAAAGCTTGTTCTGAGTTACATGGAAGTGAGTGAGTTGTTTGCAGGACAAAATTTCTGTCGAAATTCCTCCATTAATGCTGTTGTACTCAAGATGAACAACACCAAGAGAGGCTGCAAGAGGTGCCACACCACAAAGAAAGCCAACGTCAAGCTCTCCATCTAGTTTTGAGCTGTTGAGGTACAACTTTCTTACGACAGTATTCTTTGAGTCACAAACTACACCAGGCCAGTGGTCTTTGCAGGGATCAGATGAGAAGCTCCAACTCGAAAGCGAACCGAGTTGACTACTATTGTTAGAGAGCTTTGCAAGAAAGTTGAGCAGTGAGTTCTTAACCTCATCTTCAACAGAAGTTGTAGTACGAAGAAGGAGAAACAAAGAGAAGAAGATCAACCAGATAGGAATAGGAATTCTGTTCATTCTTGATCCCAGCTTTGAAATGAGCTTAAGCTGCAATATGGCTTAATTTTTTTATGTGGGAGAAGTTGGTGAAGTAAATAAAGGCTAGTATTGGACTGGTTCAGATTATGGACAAGGAGAAAATCCCAATGCTTCAAGTACTTGTCTTAGAGCACTCAGTTGCTCTACTCCATCTTTCAAAATACCTCATTAAAACACACATTTTTCTGTTTTACCTCTAAGTTTTACATTATACTATATATCAGTTTCTCTATATTTTTCTTTACATCATTTAAATATTATATCTTTAAACATATTTTATTACTTAAAGTAAAATAAAATAATTGAAAAAGAAAAAAATAATAAATATTTACTAAATAGAGAGAGAAAAGTTATAAAAAAATATTAAAATATTATATAAAAGATATGTAAATGTTATGTAAATGTAAATATAGATTAATTGGAGTTTGTGCATATCTATTATAAATATATGTATAAAAGAGCTGATGGAAGATGTTTTTATGAGTTTTAGTTAAATATTATAAAAAAAGTGTAGTATAAAATATATCACAAAAACATACATTTTTATAATTTACCTCAAAAATTTTATATTATACCATACATCTGGTTCTTTACATTATTTATATATTATATTTTTTAAAATATTTTATTTATTTTAAGAAATAAAATAATTAAACATAATAGTATTACACTCATATATATACAAAAATTTATAAAAAAAATAATAAAATATTTATAGCTTGATGAATAGTATTTCATTACATATAAAGAAATAGTTTTCATTTAGGTAAAAAAATATAACTTTACATCATCCAATGAAAGGCTACTTAACTATTTTTTGTCAATATTATAAAGAATAACACATTTTAGATATCTTAAAAGAGAGTTGTGAACTTGTTAAGGCCAATTGGCTGATTCTACAATGGAGATTTTTTGGATCCTATTCCTTATAAGATTTGCCGCTATAAAGGAATAAGCCATATTTTGCACCAATGATATTTGAATATTCTGGGGCCGGCAGCTTAAATAGCTGGAGTTTTTTAATGTCACGTTCCTTTTCAATGTGGTTAGACTCCAGCAAAAATACGATAAAAATGATCTTGACCGTCGTAACTCTTTCAAATCTCATTAACTTTCTTGTACCAAGTGGACAAGAGTAGAAGTTGATCATGTCAAAAAGGATTTAACGGCTGAGATGTTTTTATATATGATACCAGAAAAGATATAAATATATAAATATATATATATATATATATATTGACTCAGGTAGCTGACATGGTCCAGATTGTGGGGAAGGCCATGTGTTCAACTTTACAAGTTACAAAAGATGACTAGAATAGTAACAGGATCAATCATGGGGTTCTACTTCTTATACAACTTTATTTGTTTAAAGCGGCAGAGCATCTTAGATTTTGTTTCGATTGAAATAATAATGTGATTTTTTTATGTCTAGTGGATGGCTGGCTTGAACAATTTATTGCTTTATTATGATAAATAAACCCACTAGAGTGACTACATATTTGTTGTCTGTGAAGAATGAAGTTCATGAAAGTACTCAAAAAGTACAAGACAGAGTTGAATAGACACTTCCCTTGTTCCATTTCTTATATAGATTCCTACCCTATAAGGTAAATGTGTCATGAAGGTGAATTGAGATTGTTTTCATAACGCCCGTGTTTAGGGCACCGGGTAAAATTCGGGTTTACGGGAAATTTAATTCTCAGAAATGTTATTTCCAAGTATTTTGATACTTATAAGAAATATGGTATGTCTTGTATGTACGTTATGTGTTTAAATATTGGTTATTATATAATAAGTTTGGTTATGCAATCAAACTAAGACTGCAGTCACGGACCAAGTCAAAATCCCTAATCGAGTGAAAATCTCATATCTAAAATATTCTCCAATAATTATGGCGAAAGAAAAATTAAGTTGAGCATAAAATAATTATGTAAAAGAAAAAAAAAAACAAATAATTTTAATGAATTTTCTGGGAAAATTCAATATGTGCATCATCAAACATTTTTGGTATGATATTCAATTAAATTAAAAATCATAAGTTCCTTTAGTTGAAAACTATAAGAAATTACATTTTTACAAAAAGTACCATTCTAGTCTTGGGTAATAAGTAGCTTTATTTAAAAATAAAAGAAAATAGGAGGGCATAAGTGTCTTTTAGAGGAGTTGGCTAGCATGTGAGTGGTAAGAGAGTCATCATATTGCTATTGTCACTTCAATTCTTACAATAAACTCTCTAAGAGCAAAACCAATGAGCATTTTGAGATTGCATGTGCAATCTGAAATGTTAACTGTCCAGTTTTAATACTGACACTTTGAGCAATGATTTGAATGTGTTAAACTAATTATTTATGGCTGAAACTTTTACTCGATATTCTTGGAATTTTTAATATTAAACATATGAAACAGTTTTTAAAAATTCACTACAGTTTGGGAGTTATGAATTTTATAACTTAGATGTTCAAAATTATTTGTTATCAAGATGGTGTTGTTACAGTGGCTTCCAATGGGCCAAACACTAGGTTATTTATCAAAATTTAAAATGAAACTTCCAGAATTTCATTATTTAGGAAGAGTACTTGATTTTAACATTTTGAAACACTAAAAAACGTTATGTCTAGGTCAAGTTATAAGCTTTTTGTGATTGATGTGCAAGCTAGAGTGAAAAACTGACAGCTTGAAGAGTGCATGTTTGAACAACGTTTTGGCAAGTTTAAAATCAATATTTTTAGTCGGTTTTATTTATTTAGACTCTTTTTATATTAATTAAAACTCATGCAATAGTTGACTAAGAAATACATCATAGATTGTGAGTTTTGATTTTTCTAAAATGGTTGTCAAATCAAATTATGTTTTGGACAGATTTAGTTTTTAAACTTTGAGTCATAATTCACTAGTCAAATCATGTTTTTTTTTCTTAAAGCAAATAGAAGATAAATTTCTATGAATTAAGAGTTAAGATTTAAGTGACTTAAAATATAATGAGGTTTTATATTTTAATGAAAATTCTTAAGATAGTACTCTTGTGTGAGTTAGGACTTTATTTTTTTCACAAAAATAATTATCACTTAGGACTCAAATTTGTTTATTTGGTTATTTAAGAAAATAAAATCTTTTTGGATAATAAAACTTATGGGTTTCTTAATTTACTGAAAAATTTACCTTTTTAAATTAAAAGATTAGTAAAATAAAAATCTATTTTTAAAACTTGGTCATTCTAATTTCAGAATGTTTTCCTTTACAAATTTAATAAATTGGGAGATATCATTTAATACTTTTATTTTTTAAGAAAAATAAGAAAGTGTTAATGGAAGTTTTCTTTAGGCTTAAGAATGTGGTCTCTTTATGCAATTGGAAATTTATTTCCAAATTTCAGGCACTATTATTTGTAGGCATATTTTTATGAATAATGTGATAAGACTATAAATTCAATGGTTTAGTCTAAGCTTAAAGATTTAAGAACAAATGCTTTTAAAGTATTGAAAATTAGTTAAGTTAAGTTCCTCCCTAATCGCTCAACTTACAGACTTAAACTTAATTAATCAAACACCATAATTAATCCGAGTCACTGTATGAATTCTATTACAGTACTATTAGCGTGGGAAAGCTCATTTCTGGACCCAGGAATCCCGCTTATCCGCTAAGGACAACTGGTAAGACAACTTATGAATGTTTTGCTACAACATGACATGAATATTTTAAATTTAAGACCTAAGTACACATTTGAAAACTAGCTCTAGAATGTTACTTAAGACCATTGTCCTAAGGAGGTTCACATACTCATAAGTAAGGTAAGCAATTATGATTATGACATCCGGCTAGCTACCGGTGTCAAGTAAGTAAGAACTGGGTAGCTCTGAATACGTAAGTAAGCAAGCATCGGATGTCTCCAGTGACTTTGTAAGTAAGCTCAGTTGGCCACCGTTATAAGTAAGACGTTCGGTTTAACACTCGCGACATAAGAGTCTGGTTAAAATTTGTGACATGTAAGTAAGACATCCAGCTTAACACCCGCGACATAAAAGTCCAGTTAAACTCCATGACATGTAAGTAAGACGTCTAGTTTAACACCTGCGACATAAGAGTCTGGTTAAACTCCGTGACATGTAAAGACGTTTGGTTTAAAACCCATGACATAAGAGTCCGGTTAAACTTTGTGACACATACGTAAGATGCTTCTGAAAGCAAGCCATTAAGATTATGAGAGTGTGTTGAATTCTCCTAGGAGTCTTAGTAACCGGTGTATTTTAAGTATACACCCGTGTTTGTGTTGAGTAAGTTAAGTAAGTTGAGTAAGTTAAGTATGATAAGGTGATAAGTATGATATGTAAGTTAATTATGATAAGATGATAAGTACGATATGTATGATATGCATGTTAAGTATGATAAGATGATAAGTACGATATGTATGACATGTAAGTTAAGTATGATAAGATGATAAGTACGATATGCATGTTAAGTATGATAAGATGATAAGTATGATATGCATGTTAAGTATGATAAGATGATAAGTATGATATGTATGATATGCATGTTAAGTATGAAAAGTAGGTTATGAGTTAAGATCGTATGTATATATACACTTGCTTTGGGATTTTCTGCGTGCAGGCTTACTTAGTTACAGAATACGGTTATTGAGCATGACTATAAGTTTGCCAAGAAGTTCACATGTTCTTGAATTGTATGTTAGGGTTCTGTCATTCTAAAGCCCTATTTATGGTTGAATATATGTATGATCACTGTTAGGGCTTCCTGCTTGTCCTCTTTATGTTATGTATGTTAAGTTGTTCTAACTAAGTGTTTCTCTTACCTGGTTGTTTTATGTTGTAGGTAAGCAAAACAACAAGACGGATCAGTGAGCGCTGGAGTTTGTCATGCGGAGTGTACATGTGGCCCGACTGTGGAAGTCGCTAGGCTTTTGTCAAGTTTTAAGTTGTGTAAAAACTTTATGTCATTTTATGTTTAAGTTGTTTCAAAATTTCAAATATTGTAATCTTTATTTTAAGCATGCACATCCTTCTAAACTAAGTAAATATTTAAAAAGAGTTTTTATATGGATTTTCGAGTCTTTTAAGTAAACGAAGTAAGATGTTTTCCAGAAATGATGTATGTTTTCTGCAATTATGTTGGTCATTTTTACTGGGCCATTACAAGAGAAGCGTTGTTCAGCATAGAGTAGAGAAACCAGGATTACTAGTACTCTCGTTAAATGAAAACAGAAAGATGTGGTGTATAGTACTAATTCTAGGAGTATGAGGTTGCGCCACATTGAAATTGAAAGCATATGAGATTATTAGTATATTTATAAAAATATATTTTATTCTATTCATGTATGAGTTATGAATGTTTTATATAGGAGATGTCAATTTAGTTTTGTTATGTAATCTCACCAATTTAGTACATTGTCAAAAAGAATTTTGAACATACAAATAATTGTTAAATAAAATAATTACTGACGAAATGATGATCTACCAAGATTTCCTTTTGGATATATAGCAATTCATTCATGTCTGTTTTTATTAAGTTGAATTAAAACCACCAATATTCCAGGAAAAAATCTTAACATTTTGAACATATGAATAATCGTTAAATAAAATAACTACTGGTTAATGGTGGTTGTAGGATATTGACAAAATGATGATCTACCAAGATTTTCCTTCTAGATATACAACAATTCATTCCTACCCGTCTTTATTAGGTTGAAATAAAACGACCAATATTTTGGAAAAAAAGTGTTATATGTATTATTTTATTCTAAAAAAATTAAAGTTAAAACGAAGGATATGACAAGAATAACATAAATGTTGTCACCTCACTTATTGTAGT
Source organism: Humulus lupulus (assembly GCF_963169125.1). Taxonomy (NCBI): domain Eukaryota; kingdom Viridiplantae; phylum Streptophyta; class Magnoliopsida; order Rosales; family Cannabaceae; genus Humulus; species Humulus lupulus. The sequence continues at coordinate 81,867,780 of NC_084794.1, read as the reverse complement.
CCCAACTTAATATAAATATAATAATTAAAAAATAATAATAAGGAAGTATTCTCAATGACTACATGATATTACATTTTTAGTGACATGCTATAGCAAATTTTTGCAGTACATTAATATGAAAGTTTCTATTTTAAGAGTTGGATTGATTAATTATTAATATAAAAGTTATGTAATTATAATTTACATAATACACAATTAATTATTATTTTTTTACAAGTAAAATCCTTAAATTATTTCATATTTGATATTTTAGTTTTAATTTAAATTTTTAATATTTATATTTAATAATTATAATTTACATAATACATAATAAGTTTTTATTTATTTACATGAAAATAAAGGAAAATTGGAGTTTATATGCTTAAAGGGGACACCTATTAGAATCGTATCCCATATAATGCCAAAGTTGGATTAATATGCTTTTTTTTAACTTTCACAATACCCCTCTCATTTATTCTGTCTCACTCTCTTTCACTTTCTCACCAAAACCTCAATGAAAGCCACACCCCGACCAAAAACCCCCAGCCCCGACAAAATTTGCGACCCCTTCTCAGCATCGAAGTAGCTCAACAAACCCCACGCATTAGTCCCCACAATACACCTCTACCATTAACACCGTCCCATTTCATACCTTTCTCTTTCTTTCTCTCTCCATCACTAAAGTCTGTCGACCACAACAAAGACCACCACTGGATTTCTACATAAAAAAATTACCAGATTAAGCATGCCATCGAGCCTCTATTGAGCTACATCAAACACAATAAAAAGATGAGCTAACAGAGCATGCCATCAAACCCCCGTTGAGGCATTATCCAACGGCATCGAACCCCCCCCCCCCCCCCCCATCAAGACACTATCGAATGACATCGAGATAGATGGATTGTGTTCTGTTCGATGGTGCTCGATGGCGACTCAAACATAATTAAAAAAAATGAACAAAATATGTATGTTATCGAAACCCATTGAGCACAATCGAACAAAATGAACAAAATGAGTATGTCATCGAATACCATCAAGCTCTTATCGAACAACATCAAACAAAGGAAAATAAAAAATGAACTAACTAAGCACAACATCAAACACTAGCGAGCACTTATCGAGGTGCATCGAGCATAATAAAAAGATTGAACAAAATAAGCATGGCATCAAACTCCATCGAGCCCTTGTCAAGCAGTATCAAACAAGAGCAAAAAAATATAACAAAAAAATCATGGCATCGAACCTCATTGAGCACCTATTGAACGACATCAATTACAAACAAAAAATACTCATTTTTTGACCCAAGAAACTCCAACATTTTCATTCCATCAAACAAATCAAAGAAAAAAAATCTAAATCTAAAGGAAATCATACATTTGAGTTTATTGTAACTAAGTTTCGGCTCAAAGCTACTAAAAAAATCGAAAGAATAAATAAAGTCCTAATCTTGGATTTTAATGGCGGAGGTGGCAGTGGTGTTGGGGGTTCTGTTGATCAGTGAAGGAGGAGAAGTTCTTGCTTGACCTCAGTCTATTATCGTGAACGCATGGGTCTACTTTGGAGGGTCAAGATCGTGAGTGGGTGCTGGGCTAGGAAGGGTTGGGGGCTCTGTCGTGGGGTTTGGGAAGAGATTGAGAGAAAATAGTGAAGAGAAAGAGAATGGAGAGTTATGAAAGGGGTACTTTGGGGATATTTTGAATCATTGGAATACTCATCTAACTTTTACAATATATAGGATAATTTTTTATTAGGTAGCCACATGAAGCATAGCTTTTCAAATTTCCCAAAATAAATAAGATAGTTTATTTGTAAAACTTATGAATTCATCTTAAGGTTACATCAAAATTAACTTCTGCTTCCATTTAAAAAATTAAAGTAAAATTTTCATTTCACTGTGTAACTACATAAGAGCACATATGTTGAAGTAAATAGCAAAAATTACCTTGAAGAATATGACTATTTGCTTCCTGTTAAAGGGAAGAGAATAAGACATTATATTTACTTATATCTTTTCAACAAAGAATCAAACCAAGTGGTGGCCATTAATAATTGTAAATTAAATACATGATTTATATGAAATCGTTAATGTCATTAATATGAGGAAGAGAAAAAATATAAAAAAAGACATGAATGCATCATCATCATGCATGTCTTTAGATAAGTAACTAAAAGAGATTGTTAATATCTTTTACCTATATAAGAAATGGCTATGAAACGACAATTGTTGTGGTTTACCAAAAAATTTTCAATTTTCTGTTTGTTTGAATGATTTTCAATATTGTTTATTTTACAATTACAATTAAATATACATATATGTTAAGATTTATCTCAATTTCTGTATCTCCCATTCAACTCATAATCACCAAATATATACAAATTACATCAAGGTATCCTATCAAAATTAAGAAACCAAATATCACGCCTAAACTTGCGCCCCAAGGCCACAATATTCAAACCAACCACTCAATTACCTCGCTAGTGGACAACTTGCCCAATCAGAATCACACCAACCTTCCCAGCTTAATTCGTTTTCAAGTATCGAACTACTCTTAATGATGCTTCCCAATGCTCTTCCAGGGGTTGTTGCATGAACTGCGAAAGAATATGGACTAAATATGCCAAATCTGGACATGTAACACCCAAATAAATCAATTGTACAACCAGTCGATAGTATTGCTTCGGATCATCAAGTAACCTTCCATTTTCCAATGTCAATCTATGGTTTACTCCATAGGGAATCATGTAGGTTTAACACCTAGGAGTCCCGACTCAGAAATAATGTCCAACGCATATTTCCTCTAACAAATAAAAATGCCCTTCGAACTGCGAGCTACCTCTAGCCCAAGGAAATATTTCAACACCCCCAAATCTTTCATCTTGAAATATTTTCCAAGATAGTCTTTAAAAATTGCCAATGCCACCTCATCATTTCCTGCAATGATCATGTCATCCACATATACTCCTTTGTCAAGGTAAATAATGAATAATTAGAATATGATTGTTTAAAACCATAATTCTGCATTGCCATTGCAAGTTTGGCAAACCAACACCTAAGAGCATATTTTAAACCATATAGGGACTTTTTCATCTTGCACACCAAATTAAACTTATTTTTTTCGAATCCTGGAGGAATTTTCATGTATACCTCTTCTTCTAAATCACAATGCAAGAAGGAATTATGTACATCCATTTGATGAATTTCCCACTTTTTGATCGCCACTAGGGAAAGAAAAGTACGAACTGTCACCATTTTTTCCACTAGAGAAAAAGACTCGTTGTAGTTAATACCTTACTATCTGATAATGGCCGAAAATTACGAGTCTTGCTTACAAATTTCCTCATTCATCGTGTTTTTCAGTATACACCTATTTACTCCCGAGTGCTTTCTCCCCTGGGGGTAATTCTTGAAAGACCCAAGTGCCCTGATCTTCCAATGCTCGTATCTCTTCTACCATAGCCATTCTCCAACCTTCATGCTTTACTACCTCCTTAATAGTTTTAGGTGGGTTTCCTGCAGTTACAGACTCTATATATTTTCTTTGGTTATAAGAAAATCGATCACAAGATACAAAGTGTGAAATAGGATAAGGAGTACCTAAGGAAGTTGTCGAAGAGGATGAGTTCGCAGAAGAACTTTTTTATTTCACAATGGTATGAATCACAAATTCATGGTAATGAGAATTAAGGAATTTTGGACATTTCCCTTTTCCCATTTTTGTCTTTGTCCCCTCATAAGCATTGCCCGTAGGTGCTGCTTTCTGCTGCATCTCACTCACTGTGGGGTGTCACTACTTTACCCGCTCATTAGCAGCACCCACTGACACCAAGCCCCCTTCGCCTTCCTGCCCATCATCTCGTCTTCGCTCCCCCTGCAGCCTGCGCCACATTCTCCTGCGTGGCAGCAAGTAAGGCATGATCACAAACCACTACCTCTACACACACAAAGTCGTCGAAGTCATCCTCATAAAATTCTTGGGTGCTCACAACATTACAAGGAGAAAAATTGTTAGGCACAACATTATTTTCAAACAATGGAAACACATTCTCAAGGAATTTAAAATCTCCAAAAACAAATATTTCTTTCGTTTCTAAATAATACAATGTCCATCCTTTTTTAGCAAATGGGTACCCCAGAAAAATGCACTTATGACTCCTACTTACAAATTTGTCTCCTTGATGTTTCTGATTATGAGCATAATAAAGGCAACCCAAAACACAAATGGCTTGTAAATTAGGGACTTTACCAAACAAACATTCGTACGACATTTTATAATTAAGGACACTAGAAGGTGTACAATTTATTAAGTAACATGCCACCATCACACATTCCCCCTATAGGCAAATGACCCTAAAAACACAAAGCACGTGCCACATTTAATATATGCTTATGTTTACGCTCAACGACCATTTTGTTGCGAAGTCCCAACACAAGATGTTTAAAAAAAATGTCATTCTTCACAAAATATGCATTCAAGCATGTATACTCAATATATTTATCACTTCTAACACGCTTAATTTTATGACCAAATTGTCGTTCAACCAATGCAGCAAAATTCAGAAACATAATTTTAACCTCCAATTTATTATAAAGCAAATAAACCCAAACTGTTCTTGAGAAATCATCCACAATTGTTAAAAAATAAGAAGCCCCACAGGAGGAACGAGTCATGTAGGGTCCCTACAAATCACAATGAATAAGTTCAAAAATCCTACTAGCTATACTACTGCTAATAGGCAAACTTTCCCTAAGTTTTTGTGCACGTAAACATACATCACAACCATTTTTATTTAAACCACTAAATTGACTCACAATTGGAATCTTTCTAAGAACTTTCTCCGATGGATGCCCCATACGCTTGTGCCATAACTCCAATGACTTACCACCATCAATTGTTTGGACCTTTGCTTGTGGAACACCACGAAAAAAAAGCCCATCCTTGTGCTCACCCACTCCAATCAACCTCCTCGTTGCTTGGTCCTGTATAACACACAAAGTTCACTTATTTATATGGTGCATTTATTTGCATCCAAGAGTTGTGTCACAGAAATCAAGCTACAATCCAAACTCGGGAAAAATAACACATTATTAATTCTCAAACTTCCAGGCAACACCACGCTCCCCTCATGCATGGCTTCGACGCTCCGACCTTCTTGCAGTCCCACGGGGCAATGGCTAATTTTCTTCACGTTTATTAATGATTTTAATGTACCTGTGACATGATGTGTTGCCCATGTATCAATAATCAATGCTAGACAAGCCTGCTGCCTCTGAAGTCTTTGTCAGTGCCTGAGAAGTACTCGTCTATCCCGAAGAGCCAACCATTGTTTAATTTGCACAAACCAACAATGCATCTCCCTTCCACACACCACTATTGCCTCCCCCTCTGCCACCACACCTAGCAGACGCGCCCTCACGACCTCCGCCTCTCCCACCGCAACCAGGACCGCGTCCACCATGGGACCTATTCCCCCACCATTTCGGAAAGCCATGTAGTTGAAAACACGAACTCTGATCATGCCCTTCATGATTTCAATGCACACAAAATTTGTCAGAATTATCGACCTATCTAGAGTTACCTTGAATGTCCATCTGAACTTTAAAAGCCATTATATTGTCACGTTCCTCCTTCACAATAGTAAAGTCTCCTTCACGCAATCTCTCCTATTGTATCAGAGTGTTATACGCCTTGCCCAGCGAAGGTAGTGGATCTTGGGTCAAGAGTTGTGAGTGACTGAAGCATATGCATTGTCGAGTCCAATGAGGAACTATTGGAGTCGATTTTCCTACAATAACTTAACATATTGGGCAGCAAGATTGCACTTGCATCCACCACACAAACAACCAGTATAAGAATAGGTAGGGAATGCAATGTAATTGGCCAAATCATCCAAGATCTTACTAATTTTGCCAAAGTATGATGCCACGGACTCGGTCTTTCCTTGCTTGCACTCGGTAAGGGGATGCCTTGAGTTGACAGATCTGTGTACCATTCACCATGCAAAATCTGCCCTTCAAGACCTTCCACAACTCTCGTGCATCCTCATAGTACGAGAGGGTCAAGAGAAGTGAAGGATCAATGGTGTTAATCAACCATGCAACCAACATTGAGTGCAAAATATGCCAATCTTCAAGATTCTCATCATCTTTAGGGATCGAGACCGTCCCTCCAGAAACCCAAATTTTCTTTTCGTCTTTAAAGCTGTGTGAATAGCTCTCACCCACTCATCATAATTACCCCCTTTCAATTGCACTACCGGGATTGTCATTGAATCCAAGATAAAAAAAAAAAAAAAACATCCACCTTTTTGCCACCACCATTGTTGTTGGTTTTGTCATCTTCTCGGCCGGCCATGTCTCCAACAACAATCTCTTGTTTAAAAATACGTCTCCTAGAATCAAAACCTTAAGCTCTTGATACCATGTTAAGATTTATCTCAATTTTTGTTTCTCCCATTCAACTCATAATAAAAAAAATATATACAAATTATAACAAAGTATCCTATCAAAATTAGGAAGCCAAATATCACGCCTAAACTTGCACCCCAAGGCCACAATATTCTCGGCCAGTAATGTTTCCTTAATCTCCTAACTTCCTATAATAGTATTAATTACAAAATATATCTTGATAATATAAATATGTATAAAAAAATTTTAAGAGGTTTTCATTAAAAGGTTTGAATATATACACGAGATCTTAAAAGTTTATAAACAAAAGACAGTTATATTAAACATTACAAAAATAGCCAACCTAAGCAGAAAAGCCTAACTAATGTTCTAAGTTCCTCAAAATAACTTGACTGTGGTGGTCACGCAAGCCGAATATGTACGCGTTGCTCAATAGCCCTCCAACGCATGGCTGGTTCAACTCTAGCTTGCCCATACTTGCACCATAGAGCACTCGTGAGCCAAGGCCCAACAAGAAAGCCCCACATGGCATAAGCAATATTCAATTAATCATGAGTAATAACTGCACGCTTCACAAATAATAAATGCATTCATTTCCATCATATAAATCATAAACAGTTTCACATTTTATAAGTATATTCATTCCAATCACATGAATCATTTACACGGCCTAGGAAAAGTAGCCTTGCCAAAAGACATGCGTTACACACGCTTGCCGACGACCTGCATTACACACGTTTGCCGACTGGCCCCACAATCAACACAATGGTCGAATATAGATTGTATCGATCATCCACAGATAAATCAATGCTATTATACATAGCAAATAATAGCTCTATGTGCATATGCCAGTTTTCTTACCTCGAGTCTCGAGCGGTGGATGGAACGACTTTAAGTGCGATCCTTATCCCGAGCCTTGTGGAACCCTCTTGCTGCAGAAATCCTAGCTGTGAGGTTGGCTTTGATAGCTGCTAACTTCAATAACAACTTTAATTCTCCTCAAGGCCGTCGAATTTCACAAGCTTCAAATCCAAGTCTTGGTTATTTTCTCTAAGCCTTCAAAACCTCTCAAAGAAGGAAACCAAGAGAGAGAGCGAGAGAGAGAGTGAAAGGATGTGATGAACTTGTATGAGCCAAGTGCTCAGCACTTGGTCCCCAGCTTTGACTATACTAATAGTCAAATGACCATTTTTCCCCTAGCTTTGACTTACCCTCAAAGCTAAGCCAAGGGCATTTTGATCATTTTTCCTAAATCCCTCTAAACCTTAAATTGTACCACTAATTCCCAATTAAATCATTAATCTCAATTATTCTCCCAATTAATTCAATTTACCAATAAATCACAGTAGTTTGCCAAATTACCAAAATATCTCTAGGCTCACCTCCAGTCGGGTATTTATCCCTATTGTGACTTTTCCGCTAATATGCTCAAAAGGATTGACTCATGCCGAATATCTCAAATATATCCACATAATCATGTGGTCTCAAGCATATAGCACATAAAATACAAATATACCCTAAACGGGTCAAAATTACGAAAATGTCCATTTTTAACAAAAGTAGGTCTTTAGACACATTTAATACACATAATCATGCATACTCAATTATATATTATTATAATTCAAATAATTATATTAATTAGCACATAATTACCCCACGTGTCCTCCCGACACACTAACCCATACACTTAATCTTATTAGGAGTTTTGTGATGTTACAACAAGTATCTAGAGCATCGTACATAATGGCTCAAGCAGAACTGAAGGAGTTGAAGGTTGTAACATCCTAAATTTGATAATCAGGCTTAGGGCCTTGATTAGTGTGTCGGGAGGGCATAAATGGATATTTTGTGCATTTTTATGATTATATGCATGATTATGTGAATTATGTGAGATATATTATGATATGATTATTATAACATGTTTAGGTTTATTAAGCATGCATGTGGGCCCGTTTCTTATTAGAAGGGTATTTTCATAATTTTGATCCATTGAGGGTATATTTGTAAATATATGTGTTTTGTGATTTAGACCACATTATTATGTGGATATATTTGGGTTACTCGGCACGAGACGATTCCAGTGAGTAAGTTAGCAGAAAAGTTACAACAGGATTAAATACCCGGCTCAGGGTGAACCTAGGGGTATTTTGGTAATTTATTACATTATTGGGGTTTATCAGGTAATGGGTATTTATTTAGTGATTATTTTGGGATATTGGGATTAATTGGGAAATATGGTGTTAGTTGAGGATTAGTGGGGAAATGGTGGCAAAAAACCATTTTACCCTTGAGGGCATTAAAGAGCTAAGGTTTGGGCAAATGGTATTTTGGTCTTTTCCCTAGCACTGGATTATCTTAGTCACCAAGAAGCCTTCATAAGAAATGAGTTACACTAAACCCTCCCATTTTTCTCTCTCTCATTTTCCCTCTATCTCCCTTGGTTGAAGTTAAGTTTTTTTCAATTTTGAGGAGAATTAGCTTGGAAATTGGAGACTTGAAGCTAAGAATTGAGTTAGAACCAGCTCAGGGGTCGAATTACACAGCTGAGGTAAGAATTATCTTCTAATTTCTGTGGATTTCTCGTGTTCTTGAGCTTTGAAGCTTAAGATTTGGGTTTTGAGTTTTAATAAGATTTGGGTGAGTTTTGATGTTAATATTCTACCTATGAGGTGTTGTTATGAGTTTAGAACTCGATTATGGATTTGGTTGTTATTTGGGATGAATTTTGAGGGATTTGACTCGGAGGAAAATGTTGGAAATCTGGGTTTGCGGGGTCGCATCGCGGCGCTGTTCTTGGAGCGTCGCGACCCGTATGAACTCAGGGGTGTTGGGTTTCTTCTGAACCGCCATAGCAATGCGACGCTTGGTGGATTGCGCAGTGGCGCGTGTCTAGTAAAACCAGGTCCAGGTTTCTCTGCCTTGGGGTGCGCCGCCGTGTTAATTGGGAAGAATAGCCAAGTAAGGTTTCGAGTTGCGGGGACTCAAACCTAAGGGCTAGAGAAAGAATTCTACTACCCGGTTTAGTAAAACTCGAGCTCCCAGAAGCTAGGACTCGATTCAGAGGCCTTTATTTACTCGATATTGATGGGTGTCCTTTTTTATGGTTGTGACTAGGGTACCGCTAGGGCTCGGAAGGGGATCGTGCTCAAGGGTCACTTCTATTTATCCAGTGCTTGGACCACAGGTAAGAAAACTGCACCCTGGGTTATGATTAGGGCTCGGGTCCCTGTGAATGAGCAAGATTATGATTATGCCTGTGATTTTTTTTATTAAGCATGCTTGAATGCTTTGTATCTGGATAATTGTTAAATGAATTGTACTTGTCTGTTTTATCTGATTGAAAGGCATGGCTAATGAGTCAATGGCGGCAATAGCGAGTTGAGCATAAGCCGAAAGGCTTGACTTATAAGTCAAGGGTGTCAATAGCGCTGAGCGCAGACCAATATGGTTAGGCCTATCCAAGAGTGTGGTATATGCTTGACCGACCCTATGGTCGCTTGGAAAATAAAGCGTCAGGTATGTTTGGCCAACCCTAAGGCTAGTTATGCAGAGAATATGGCAATGGGTCCCGGGGTGACTCTACAGTCACTTATATAGGGAAACGGGCCCCGGGGTTATTCTACAGTCACTTATCTAAGGCAACGGGCCTTGGTGTGACTCTATAGTCACTTATCTGGATTGAATGCATGCATGAGGGGTTATTACTGCTAGGCATGCTAATTATAATTCTATAATATGTTATTAACTGCTTATGAGCATGTCTATGTTTTTTTGCTGAGCCTTGGCTCACGGATGCTATGTGATGCAGGTAAGGGAAATGGGAAGCTGGAACAGCCATGAGTTGGAGAACTTCGGTGACAGTGTGTACATATGCAGCCTCCTCGACTGCCACAGCTGGGGATTCAAGGAGGAACTAGGGTTGAACCCTAATTTTTCGCTTAGGCCGACACATTTTGTATTTACCCTTTTGAGTTGTAAATAAACTTTTTAAATGTTTGTTCTGGGATCCCATGTATGAACTTAATCTTTCTAATGAAAGTAAATATTCCCTTGACCAATTTTTTTAACACTAATCTATTATTACTTCTAGTTACACGTTTATGTCCAAATGACTTGATTGGCGAGTCCATCACTATTTAAAATACATAGTGTAACGGTCTTGGCTATCCAGAGTGTTACAAAGGTACAACTATAGGAGTTACTTGATTTGGGTTCATTATACCCACCTTCTCATCGTGGGGTGCACCAGTGCTGTTTGTAAAGAAGAAGGATGGGCGTTGAGAATGTGCATTGATTACAAGGAGTTAAACAAGCTGGCTTATCAAGAACAAGTACCCACTGCCAAGGATTGATGCTTTATTTGACCAGTTGTAGGGTAAAACAGTGTTCTCAAAGATTTCTCTTTGATCTGGTTATCACCAGTTGAGGATCAAAGAGGAAGATATCCCGAAGACAACCTTTCGCACGAGGTATGGGCACAATGAGTTTCTGGTCATGTCATTTGGATTGACCAATGCCCCGACAACGTTTGTGGATATGATGAATAGGATGTTCAATGATTATTTGGACAAGTTTTTTATTGTCTTCATCGATGATATATTGATCTACTCTTAGTTAGAGGCAGAACACGAGCAACATCTTCGACTGATACTACAGAGATTGAGGGAGTACAGGTTATATGCTTAGTTTAAGAAGTGAGAGTTATGGTTACCTCACATAATATTTCTTGGTCACATTGTGAGTAAGGATGGAATTATGGTAGATTCAGCCAATATTGAGGTGGTGAGAGATTGGCCAAGGCCAAGGCCAAGGAGTGCCTCAAAGATTAGGAGTTTTATGGGTTTAGCGGGATACTATCGATGTTTTGTGGAAGGATTCTCGAAGATTGCAACACCATTGACTGAGTTGACATGCAATAACTTGAAGTTTGTTTGGTCTGATAGATTTGAGAACATCTTCCAATAGTTGAAGCAGCAGTTGATTACTGCTACAATACTTAATCTTCCTTGGAATCAGGAGAAGATTGTGGTTTATTATGATGCATCGAGGTAGGGGTTAGGCTGTGTTTTGATGCATGCTAGTAAGGTGATTGCCTATGCCCCAACACAGTTGAAGGAATATGAGCAGCAGTACCCTACTCATGACCTAGAGTTGGCTGCAATGGTATTCGCACTGAAGGTGTTGTGACATTATCGGTATGGGGAGAAGTACGAGATTTATATTGATCATAAAGTTTGAAGTACTTTTTCACGCAGAATGATCTGAACATGTGACAGAGTTGTTGGTTAGATTTGGTAAAGGGTTATGATTGTGAGATTCTTTATCATCCAGGAAAAGGCAACATGGTAGCAGATTCTCTGAGTCGAAGAGGCCTAGGACAGTTGTATAGCTTAAAGCAGATATCCAGGGAATTGATAGAGGATATGAGCAGAGCAGGGAAAGAATTTGTGGTGGGCCAGTTAGCCAGCATAACCTTATAGTATACACTCCAAGAGAGGATAAAGGAGGGCCAGTTGGGTGATTTCCAATTAGAGAGACATAGAGAGGAAGTCCTAGGAGGAGGGGCTAAGGACTTTATCATTTTTGAGATGGGTATGTTTAGGTACAAGGATCGGGTTTGTTTTCCAATGGATGTTTTGTCAGATGGGAGATTCTTGATGAATCTCATACAACTTCGTATTCATTACATCCAGGCACCACAAACATGTATCATGATTTGAAATCTTTGTATTGGTGGTCAGGGATGAAGAAAGATGTAGTGGCATATGTGGTTAATTGCCTAACTTGTCAGCAAGTAAAAGTTGAACACTAGAGGCCAGTAAGGTTATTACAGCCATTGGGTATTCCAAAGTGTAAGTGGAAGGACATCACCATGGACTTTGTGGTTGGATTGCCTAGCACGGTGGGTCAGCACGACTCGGTATAGGTGATCGTGGATCAATATACCAAGTCCGATTCACTTTTTTCAAGTGAGGATGAATTTCACTATGGATCAATATGCTAAGTTGTATGTGGGGGAGATTGTACGTCTCCATGGGATTTTGAGATCCATAGTGTCAGATCGGGATCCCATCTTTACTTCCAAGTTTTGGGGGAGCCTGTAGAAGGCTATGGGTACTCAATTGAAGATTAGCATAGCTTATCATCCTCAGGAATATGGGAAATTTGAGAGGATGATTTAGATACTATAGGACATGCTTCAGGCATGTGTATTGGATTTGGAGGGGTCCTAGAGTAAGTATCTCCCCTTGATTGAGTTTTCCTACAACAACAATTATCAGTCAATGATTGGAGTGGCTCCATATGAGATGTTTTATTGTAGGAAGTGTAGATCACCCATTCATTAGGATGATATGGGTGAGAGGAAATAATTGGATCCTGAAGTGGTGAAGAGGACTAGTAAGGCCATTGAGGAATTAGAGTTCATATGCTCGCCTCACAGAGTAGACAGAAAATCTATGCTGATCCTAAGCGTAAGAACGTGGAGTTCCAAGTTGGGGACCACGTTTTCCTCTGAGTTTCACCATGGAGAGGAGTGAGGCGATTTGGGAAGGAGGGCAAGTTGAACACTAGGTTTGTAGGACATTTTGAGATCCTGGAGAGGATTGGGCAGGTATCCTATAGACTAGCTATGCCTCCAGCTTTGTCAGGAGTACATAACATGTTTCTTGTATTGATGCTTCGGAGGTATGTATCGGATACTACACACGTTGTAACAACCCAAAATTACTAATAAGGCTTAAGGGCCTTGATTAGTGTGCCGGGAGGGCATAATTGTTTTATGTGTGATTTAAATTATTTAATGCATGATTATGAGTATTAGTATGCATGTAGGCCTTGTTTAGCTTATAGGGGCATATTTGTAATTTTGGCCCGTTGAGGGCATAAATGTGATTATTTGCGATAAATTCTTGAGACCACATTATTATGTGGATATATTTGTAGCATGTGGCTCGAGGCGGTCCTAGTGAGTGGTTTGGCGAAATAGTCACGGTGGGGATTTATACCCGGCTCGGGGGAGCCTTGGGTATTTTTAGGAATTTAGGAGATATATTGGAGATTATTAGACTTTGGGTAAATAATTGGTGATTAATTGGATGATGGGATTTGAGTGGTAAATATTAGGAACACTTGAGGAATTAGTGGGAATTGGGAACAAATGACTATTATACCCTTAGTTTAAGTTAAAGGTTAGTTTTGTGTGGAGGGGTAAAGTGGTCTTTTTGTTAGTAAGGGATATAATCATTTTTTTTAGATTATTAGGGAAGGCAGTGGAATATTGAAGAAGGAAAAAAAAAAGGAACTCTCTCTCTCTCTCTCTCTCTCTCAGCTCATCTCTCTCCCACGCATCTCTCTCCCACGCATCTCTCTCTCTCCTTAACTTCCTTTGGAATATTGAGGCTTTTCTTCAAGGTGAGGGCTTGTGCTAAGCTTGGGATGGCAATTCTTGGAGGAAACCAGAAAGGAATTAAGCTTTAATTGTAGCTGGAAATTCAGAGTAGGTTACTGCTATATTGAGGTTTTTCGCCGAGGCTTGAGACTAGGGATCGTGCTCGGAACCAGTTCACCTTCTTCGCTCGGAATCAAAGGTAAGAAAACTGCACCCGGTTGTGTGGCTATGCTGGGACTAAGGGTTCCCTATAATTGTATGCTATGTTGTATGATGGTATTATGCCATGTGAGCATGAAATAAACGGCCTAAGAGTGCCGAAATTAATATTTGCGCACAGGACACGGCTCGGCCACTGGTAGCTAAGGTTAATTATATAATCACTGAGCTCGGCCTAAGTGAGCCGGAGTCAGTGGGATAAACAGAGGGTGCGACCTAAGGACGCCGACCCTAGACATTGTATGATATGTTTACTATGGTTAATATGATGAGTATGGCATGTTAATTACCTGGATAATAGATTGTTGGTTTGTTGATTGATATCACTGATTATGTGAATGATGTGGTCTGCCGAGTATCTGATTAATGATTTGTGAATTATTTGATTACTGATATTGGTTATGCTCTGTATATGGTTTTCTTGCTTGGCCTTGGCTCACGGGTGCTACGTGGTGCAGGTAAAGGCAAGGGTAAGATGGACCAAACCTGATTTGGAGAGCTCTGGGGGCAGAATGTACATAGTCGGCTGCTCGGCCGCCATGGCCGATGGATGATACAGGGACAGGAGACCCTAAAATGCCTATTTTTCCATTAGAGTGGCTTGTGGTTGTTTATAACCTCTGAAAATTTTGTAAATTGTTATTGAAGCCTATTTTTTGGGGATCATGTGTATCAAACGCTTATTTAAATGAGAATTTATCTTTTAGGACCAAAATATTTTAACCCTAGCTCGATTATGGTTTAGCGTCACATTTTTTTAACTAAACGACTTGATTAGCAAGTCCTGTACCTTTATAAACACATAGTGTAACAGTCCTGGTTATCCAGGGCATTACACATGTACTGAGTTATGAGGACCTGAATTTACAAACGTATTTATCTTACGAGGAGAAACCAGTTCAAAATCTGGATAAGAAAGACAAAGTTTTGAGAAGCAAGACTATTCCGTTGGTTAAAGTATTTTGGAGGAACAAGGTTGAGGAAGCGACTTGGGAGCTAGAGTCAGATATGCAGGATTAGTATCTTGAGCTATTCAGGTAAATTTTGAGGACGAAATTTCTATTAGGAGGGGATAGTTGTAGCGTCTCAAAACTCCTAATAAGGTTTAGTACCTTGGTTAACGTGTCAAGAGGGTATAATCAGAAATTATGTGATTTTAATTATTATTATGTGAATTATATGAGTTATATTATGATATGATTGTTTATGCATGTTTATGTGTATTAAATGTGCTTAAAGACCTACTTTTGTTAAAAATTTGCATTTCGTAATTTTGACCTTGGTTAACGTATCGGGAGGGTATAATGGTAATTTTAATGTGTTATGTGCCAGGGACCACATTATTATGTGGGTATTCATGGTATTCAGCAGGGGTCGATCTTTTTAAGCAATTTAGCAAAAGATTCACGACGAGGATAAATACCTCTTGGCTAACCCCGAGCTGGGAAATACCTGGCTCGGGGTTAGCCAAGAGGTATTTTGGTAATTTTACATATTTTTGGATTAGTTGACAAAGGAAGTATTCTATGGGAAATAAATTGTATTTGATGAATTAGTTGATTAATTTGGAGATTGGAAGTATAATTTGAGGTTTATGGGAAATTAGGCTAAATGACTAAAATGCCCTTAGGGGATCAATTGGAAGATTATTTGAGCTAGGGTCAGAAGGGTCATTTGATCCATAAGTATTGGAAATCAACTCATTACCCACATTTGAGACTTCCTTCCCTTAGTTTTGGTGTCTCTTTGAAGCATTAGAATTTCCAAGAACTCTTCAAGCTTGACCAAGCTCTTGGGATTGGAAGAATCTTTGGGAAGATTGGGCATCAGAGACAGGGATTGGAGCTGCAAAGATCTCTAGTAGCAACAAGGATTTTAGAAATTTCTCTAATGTAATCATCTCTATTTATGCTTAAAGTGTTCATTATGTTATTGAGGCAGTTTGGGGTTCTCATCTAATTTCTGAGTTTTGAGGTTATTGAGTTGTGTTTTAGGGTTGATTTAGTTTAGGGATAAGCTTAGAAATTGTGTTTGTAGCTTCTGATGCTGATAAGGTCATTTTTGTATTAATATTTGATAAGTTTTTCCATGCTTGGATAGTGTTATAATAAAAAAAAAATTTAGTAGTTTTAACTTAGTTTCGTGAGTCTACAACGTATTTTCTACATTTCATTTTATGATGATAAATTTGAGATTTTGATGGCAATTGTAGTTTATAAATCATAGATGAAAAAAGACTCACTCAGATGAGGTTAAAATGATGTTTTAGGAGCATTCCAAGCTTTCGGGATTAAAGCGTTGAAGTGGCAGCAGCATACAAGCTCTCTAAGTTCGAGAATTGAAGAAATTGAAGCTAGGTCGCGGCCCATAAAACTATGGTCGTGACACTTTAATTGGAATTGACATTATAGATTGCATGTTCCAGTCGGGCCACTGCCCAGAAAAAGTAGGTCGCTGCTTGCTGTGTAGAAAAGTGAAGTTGGGCCGCTGCCCAGATTCTTCATGTCGCGACATGCTTGACCAGGTTTGCCTATATTCTGTTTTAGCCCGCGACACTCAGAAATTCAGGTCGCGGCCTCTGACGCTATTTTCAGATTTTTAATTATATTTTAAATGTAATTTAAAGGGGACTATAAAAGATTTTTATGGTTAATTCAAGATTAAGTTTGATTATGGTTTTTTGAGATAAAAAGACTCAGAAAAGGCTCGAGAGAAGACTACAACATTATTGTTCATCAGTCTAGTTTCTTTTCTTCCCTTAATCTCTTTATTTTTTATTATAATTATGTTTGTGATTATGGTTGTTATTATGGAGTAGGTTCTTTTTAGGTTAAGGGTTAATTCCAAAACCCAACACATGAATTCTTGATTGTTGATAATGAGTATTATTCTTTAATTTCTCTCAGTATTAAATTGTTTCTATTTTTCCAATTGAATGTTATGAATTTTGTGATTTCTTGTTAGGTGATCAACTAATTAAGGTTTTACATTGTTCAACTGTAATCTTAGAATCACTACTCACCTAATAGTATATGATTCTAAGCGTATGTGATAAATTGCAATTGATAGTAATGTCAAAAGAATTGCTGATTATGATGAAAAATAGAACCTAGGTTAAATCAATTATATGCTTCATTAATTTATTACCTAAGTTAAATAGATTGTATGCTTCACAGATTTATTGCTTGACTAAAAGTGTTAATTATTGAGCGCTTTGCCTTGATTACTTGTAATAGGGAGATTGGGATAATTGTCTTCAGCGTTATCTGCGGTGTTAATAGTTTAATTGAGAAATTGGAATAATATTTATTATTAACGATTGGGAATGATTGTTGAGGGTGGAGATTAACCTTTAACTTTTTCTTAATATCGTAATATCAATCTTCATTTTATTTCTATTTTATGTTATTTAATTTTGAGTTCGAAATCTAAATCCCCCTTTTAAGTCTTAGTGCTAATTATTGAATAATAAAGTGAACGATAGTCCTCGTGGATTCGACCTGTGCTTGCTATTATACTAAAATTATTGAAAGTATTGAAAGAAAAATAATTGTTAAATTTGTTGTGGTATACGACACGCATCAAATGTTTGGCGCCGTTGCCGGGGACTATTTTATTTAATTTGTTATTTTTATTTTTACTAACTTGGTATGTTAGTTGTGGTTTATGTTTTTAGGACATTCATATAATTTAGTTGGGGACATGGCAATGTACTATCAAATGTTTATCAATTCATTCAATGTCTCAAAACAAACAAATAGATATGACCCAACATAATGACCACATAAGCAAGACTCAGTCGAGCTAACTACGTTAAATAAAGCATTTGTGGCAGTTTTTCTTACCCTTATATTTTTATTTTTCATTGATTTTTATTTAATTTGTGCCTTGAGGACAATGCTATTAAGTGTGGGGGGAGAACAATTGTCGTATTCTATCTTTCTTTTTTTTCTTCTTTTTATTAGTTTTAGAAAAGCATGGTTAAGTTGAAAATAATTAGTGTATGATAAGATTTTTAGTTGTGATTGATATGATTTTAGGAGAATGATAGATTTTGCATGAATTGTGTGCTTGACTTTTGTTTTATTACTGCTTAGGCTTGATTCTTAATTTTGAATTTATGTACATAATTGAATTTACTTAGTTGCTAGTACGTGGAGAGATTTATGCATGCTAAGATAGTAGTCTTGTTTAGTCTCTACCACTCTAGAACTTATTTGATAATTATTTGAGGTGAAATTTATAAATTACATATGATTAAGGATATGATTTAGGTAATTTCTTTGGACGGGTTTTGTAGCGTCCCAAATTTGCTAATAAGGCCTAGGGCCTTTATTAGCGTGCCGGGAGGGTAATAATTAAATTAAATATGTTAATATGTGAATTTGATGACTATGTGATTAGAAATGCATGTTTAGGTGAATTAAATATGCATGTGGGCCCTATTTGGCTATTTGGGGCAAATTTGTAATTTTAGCCCGTTGAGGGCATAAATGCAATATTTGTGTATATTGTGATTGATACCACATGTTAGTGGTGATATATTTGTGATGCACGATCCGAGACGGTTCTAGGGAGCAATTTAGCTAGAAAGTCACAACGGGGTCAAATACCCAGCTCGAGAGGAGCCTAGGGGTATTTTGGGAATGTTATATGTGCTCGGGATTTATTGAGTAATGGGTAGTAATTTAGCAATGATTTGGATATGTTGGGATTAAATGAGGATTTATAGGAATACTCAAGGAATTGGCAGGAATGTGACAAATGATGGGTTTTCCCTTTTATAGTATTAAAATGATAAGAGTTAAGTTAGGGGCAATTTGGTCATTTTGGTGCAAAGGGGATAACTTAGGCTTTAGAAGTCTAGAACTGATCACAAGAAACATACTCTCAGCCCTTCCCACTTTCTCTCTTTCGATCACATCTCTCTCTTGAGGCTTGGGAGTGTTGACCCTCGATTTAGCCAACGACACGGAGTCAAAAATACGACAATAAATGAGATGATAGTCAAGAATGGAATCCAATGGTAAAGAAATGACACAGATAATTTATAGTGGTTCGGCCCCAATGAATGGTAATGACCTACGTCCACTTAGTGTTATTATTGATATTGAATCCCAATGCCGTGATCAAAGAACTAGGGTTCTTGAGTTTCACAAGCCTTAGGAGAATTACTGTTTGGAGGATAATCGCACTATACGCTCATCCTCTTAGTATTAAAAAAAAAGGTTCAAAAGTCCCTTCCTTGAGCCCTCTCATGCATATTTATAGGCTCAAGGGGGGTTACATGGGCCAATGGGCCTTAATTATCCTTAATATTCATATATCAAGGCAATAAAGAGGAAATAATCAATGTAGTTATTATAAAATTGCAATCTTTTAAGGAAATAAACTTAAGCATACAACCAGTCTGGTCGCATCTAATCGTGAGGTTTGACGAAGCAACAAGGAGCTGGTCAATAAGCGAATAACACCTCTTCATTTCGACTCTGCCACGTGTCAACCACATGTGAGAAATTCTTTCCACGTCCTCAACAGCCATTTTTGGGTAAACATTTGCCCCCAAGTTTATTTTACAGCAACCAACATAAAGTAAACTTAGGAAACCGACCCTTCGCGTACCCCACCAAATTTGTCAGAGCCAGCCATGCCTTCTCGAAAAAGGTAACCAATCATGTCCAATCAGGTCTTTTCGGTTTCCCAAAAAATTGTCTGACGGCTATTGCACTTCCCCATACTTTGAAAAAAGTAATTCCATGATCACTTCTTTTACGGTGCCATGATCACTATAAATAATTCCCCAAGATCACTTTTTTACTTTTTGCTTTTCATTTATCTTCTCTTCTTCAAGAACTCTAAAGAACTTCTACATTCAGAGCCCAGAAAACCCAATTGGTTCCAGCATTTCACGAAGTTTTCTGCCCGACCGCTCAACTTAGTGTTTTAGAGACCCGCTTTATCCTTAACTCAAGTAAGTTTATCAACCTCTTCAGTTGTTTAAGATGCCATGCAAAACCATTTTTTATCTGTTTCGTATCTGAGCTCTTAAATGTTCTTGACTGAAACTATCTTGGGGTAAATGGGCATATTGATCGATGTTTGATATAGTAGGGAAGGGATACTTTGCTAGGGTTAAGAATTAGTTTGGTAGTCAGGGTTATAGATTTAGGGCGTAAAATCGAAGTAAAATTTTGATTTTTAAGCTAGTTGAAAAACTGGGTTTTTCCCGCCCTTTCAGAGTCCAAAATTTTTTCCTGAAAAACTTTTCACTTCTGCTTTTTAATCTATTTTCCAAACTGTTCGCTTGAAATACAGTTTTTTTATCAGAATGCTGCTGGTCGTATAAAAGCTTAACTTTTATACATGAGTAGCGTTATTCCAACTTTTAAACACAATGTTTTAGGCCTTAGATTCTCATCTCCCCCTTTTCTGTTCGTAGATTTTCATGCAAGAATCATGGGGAGGTAAGAGGCCTATTGACAATGATTTGCTGGCCCAATTTCTCGAGGATGAGGAGCAACCATCGCTGTTGATCCCAGAGATCCCCTTCTCTCGTGTCATCCCAAACAGTCCATCGACCCCACTTCAAAACACGAGTCGAGTAAAGTCCAAAGCCCAGAAAAAGAAACCATCTGCTTCTCCTTCAAATCAGCCTGCTCCTCGAGCTGAAATTCCTTCGACCAGTGGTCGAGAAAAAAATACCCCCGACCTAGAAATCCAAACTCAAGCCCAACTCCGAAACGTCATTCGACCAGATGTCGAATGGTACGTTGCCCCTCCTAGTCAAGTAACGATTAGGATGATTGCCAATTACATCAAGAAGTACGGGCTTTCTGGGGTGACCCTAGTCCAACCCACCAGAGACAAACGGGCGAATCTACCCAGAGGCGCCTTCAGCGCCTGGTCGAGGTATCATATCGAGGCAGAAGCGATCATGCCTCTCCATCCTTTCTTCCAAGGAGTGGGCAACTATTTTTGGGCTGCTCCTTTCCAAATAACCCCAAATGGGTATAGAATGTTCTCTGCACTCTATATCCTTTATAGTCATAAGAAGTGACCTGTCCCCACGCCACACGAGGTCAACTATATGTTCGACCTAAAATCTAACCCCAATCGAGAGAACAAGGGGTTCTTCCATTTCTGCCACCAGGAAACAACCCGCACTTTCTTGAGTGATACCATTTTTATATCCAATGTGGGGAAGTACCACCTAGAGTACTTTTGGACTACCGACATGGTCGCCAACAACCTGGCCTTCACCCAAGGAGGTAATATCTTTGCTCAGGTTCGTGGCTACGACCGACTCCCACTCCAGTCATGGAAGTCCGATCAGCACTCTTGGTCAGCATGAATGACATAGAGAAGAGCGTCAAACATCTGGTCACAGAAGCTAACCTGAGGCTGGTTGGGCTTCTGGCGCCTCACCAGGATGTGAGGGAGTCAACAGCAGGGAGTGCCACCAGTGAGGAGATTCCCGAGCAGCACCCAGACATGTCACAACCTCAAAGGAGGAGGACCACTGGAGTGATAATCAGGGAACCCTCCAGCACCCCGTAAGCAGCTACTCCCTCTGCCCATATGGGGAAGGGAAAAAAGAAAGTCTCCGAACCCCCTGCACCTATCAACGATTCCTCAGATGAGAACGATACTATTTTCTCATTCTTAGATAGCTTGCCAATTCCCTGTCATTTATTTGATGGGGATGGCAACTTTAAGTATACTCCACACTTAGGTTCAGATTTCTTCCAAGCAGTAAGTGAGGGTAGCAGTAGTTCAGTAAGTAATGTAGCGACCAGTAGTTGTAGCACGGATACTTTACTTATAATTTCCTTGCTTTCCTTTTTAGCTCCATCTATAAATATTGTCTCATTGTTCGTATTGTTTCCTTTTATGCAAATATGTCGTCTGAAGACGTGTTCGAGCATTACAAGGCCGCTGCTACTTCCTCGAGCATGAATAAAGACAACAAGACGACTCACGGAGAAAGCAGCAAAACTACTTCAAAGAAGGCCCAGTCTGAGGGTCCTTCAGCAGATGCCCCTTTGAAGGAAACCACGCCACCTCCTTCTCCACTCGACCAACCGTCCTCAACGCCACTGGTCGACCAGCACTCTACTCCTCCAGCGCCTTCCGACCAGCCACATCGTACTCAGCCCGAAGGCACCCTGGCCAGCAGTGTGGTCAGTTCGACCAGGGACAGAATATACAAACTCTCCTAGCACAAACATAGCCAAGAGGCCATCGACGGTACTAGCTCCATGGAAATCGATCAAATAATAAACCGAGGACTGAACGAGATAGTCAGTGTAAGTTGTTTTCCATTGCTGAGTCATTCTACTCTTAATTTCTGCCATCATCTTATTCATTTTTTCTGGTCGCAGGGATTGCTGACAATGACTGCTGGCTGCGCCAAGCAGGTGCAATGGTCTCCTAGGCCAAAGACTTTGACACCAGGCTCGCCGAGGCAATGAAGTCGCTCGAGGGGAAGAATGCTGACCTTCTACATTTTTCTCAAGCAGATCACCGTTCTGCCTTGAACAAATCCAATGAAGATAAAGAAAAATTTAGGGAGAGTGCCAAACTCAACTATCAAGAATCCAAACAGCTTGAGCTCGATCTGATTGCGAGCAGAAAGGAGATGGAGGAGCTGGAGGGGCGTGTTAAGGAGCTCGAAGAGACTGATGCCAAAAACTTGGAGAAGTACAGGGAAGCCACCCACCTTTGCTTCTACGAGTTTTGGAAGCACAATCAAAAGGCTGACTTCAGCTATCTGTCCGAGCGCTTAAGGTGAACTCTAATGACCCGATGCGCCATTCGCCTGGAGGAAGAAGAAAGAGCCAAAATTCCTACTTCCCCGGAGATTTCCTTGGCAATGGGGATTGATGGTGCGGATAACGAAGCTGACGCTGCTGTCGACCAAAACGCTCCTCAAGATCCTCTAGCCTCGTAATCTTTTATTTCTTTTTATCTTTCGAACACGCAACCTACGGGTCATGATGTAAAGACAATTGCTTTTTTAATTTTTAATTTTTATTGCTGCATGGGCAGCTTTTACTTTTACCAAACAATTACATCCGAGCAGTTACTGCTCGTGGTGTAAAGGAATTCCTTTTGATACTGTAATATTTGCATTTTATTATAACATATGTTCGTATGACCGAACCTAGCATAGTACTTTGGTTTGATTTAACAAAATACAAAATTTTGAAAAATACTCTAAGTACCCTAGCATGCTTTCACTTATTTTTCTCATGTGTTTACATACCTTTCGATATGCCTTGCTTACTAGATGTCTTATATGCCCCCCAAGTGATTGAGGAGCTTTAGGTCCTTGGTCACTTGCCTTGACCAAAACCTATTCGAACATTACTGATCGGAGCAACGAATTTAAAATGATAATACAACAAAACAACACACGTAATGAGCAAATACTTATAATAAATACAATAATTGGCAAGAATGACTGGTGCGCACAGTCCCTTATATTTCTCGTAATAAATGGACAAATCATGTCTGTATGAGTGATCACTAAAATGATCTTACATTTATAAGCAATCAGTCACATAAAATGACCAACCCTTTTTCATAACTTGTAAAAAGTAAAATTAATACAATCCAATTCTTGAAGAAGAATTGTTTATTGATAGTACTTGCACGTGTGTTCTCCATTCCAATAGCAAGGAATGAGATCTCCATTTAAGCGAGCAAGTTTATTGGTGCCTGGATGGAGAACTTCTTCAATCTAGTATGGTCCTTCCCAATTAGGTCCGAGTACTCCAGCAGCCTGGTCGCGGGTGTTAAGGAAAACCCTTCGAAGTACTAGATCTCCGACATTGAATTTCCTTTCGCGTACTTTAGAATTGAAACGAATTTTTGCTGGTAAGCTGCTACTTGAAGTTGGGCTTGCTCACGCTTTTCATCAATCGAATCCAAAGACTCCATTAATAGCTGCCTATTAGAGCCTTAATCGTATGTTTTTCTTCGATGTAATAGCAGATCTAACTCAACGGGAAACATAGCCTCATATCCATAAGCTAAGGAAAATGGAGTATGGCCAGTTGTTGTTTGATGGGAAGTTCTGTACAACCAAAGTACCTCAGGCAATTGCTCTGGCCATGCCCCCTTAGCTTCTTCAAGTATTTTCTTCAGAGTATCCTTTAGTGTTTTATTGACTGCTTTGACTTGTCCATTTGCTTGAGGATGGGCGACTGAAGAAAAGCTCTTGATAACTCCATGTCATTCACAAAAATCCGTGAACAAATCACTATCAAACTGCGTGTCGTTGTCTGAGACAATTTTTCTTGGCAATCCATAGCGACACACAATGTTCTTAATTACAAAATCCAGCACTTTCTTGGTCGTTATGGTCGCGAGTGGCTCAGCTTCGGCCCATTTAGTGAAGTAATCAATGACAACCACAACGTACTTGAAGCCGTCCTTTCCTGTAGGCAAAGATCCGATTAAATCTATACCCTAGACTGCGAATGGCCACAGACTTTGCATCTGTTTTAGCTCATTAGGGGCTGCTCGTGGAATTTTGGAGAACCTCTAGCACTTGTCGCACCTCCGCACAAATTCCATCAAGTCTTCATTCATTGTTGGCCAGAAGTATCCTTGCCTTAGTATCTTTTTCGATAAGCTCTGCCCCCCAGCATGATCCCCACAAAAGGCTTCGTGGACCTCTTTCATTAACTCTTTGGCCTTCTCTTTCAAAATACATCTGAGGAGTGGCATTGAGTATCCTCTTCGGTACATGATTCCATCGACCAGGATATACCTAGCAGCCTGCCGCTGAAGGGTTCTAGCTTTGTTTTTGTCCGTCGGTAACACACCCTGCGTCAGATACTCTATGTATGGTGCCATCCATGTATCCGCCGCCTGGATCACCAAAGTAGTCTCCTCTGCTTGGATGCTTGGCACAGATAGTCATTCAATTGGCACTATGTTCAGAGTATCAGCATCCTTTGCACTTGCTAATTTTTCCAAAGCATCAGCGTTTGAATTCTGGTCGCGAGGTACTTGCTGAAGGGTGTACTTATCAAACTGCGCCAACAGATCCTTCACTTTGTTTAAGTAAGCAACCATTTTTAAGCCTCAGGCCTAGTATTCTCCCATGATCTGATTCACTACCAGTTGAGAGTCACTGTAAATGTCAAGTGCCTTTATGTTCATGTCCCGGGCCAACTGTAATCCAGCGAGCAGTGCTTCATACTCGGCCTCATTGTTAGAAACAGTGAAGTCAAACCTGATTGCACAATGAAATCAATGCCCCTCAGGTGTTATCAAAATCACACCTGCTCCTGCATGATGGTCATTAGAGGAGTCATCCATGAACAACTTCCATGAGGGAGTTTGGTTTTGAGGCTCAGGTTTTTAAGGTGCTTCTGTCTGCTCGCTATCTGGAAGCCCAGTGAACTCTGCGATGAAGTCAGCCAGGGCTTGCCCTTTTATTGCTGCTCGTGGCAAGTAAGAGATATTGAATTACCCAAGTTCAACCGCCCATTTCAATAATCTGCATGCGGCTTCTGGCTTCTGCAGAACTTGTCGTAGAGGCTGGTCGGTCAAAACCGTGATTGGGTGAGCTTGAAAGTAGGGTCGCAACTTCCTGGAGGCTAAGATTAAGCAATAGGCTAATTTTTCAATAGGTGGATACCGTAGTTCCGCTCCAATTAGCCTCTTTCTTACATAATAAATAGCCTTATGCATGCCTTCTTCTTCTCTTACTAAGACAGCACTAGCAGTGTATTCTGTGATCGCCAAGTAGATGAACAAAGTTTCTTTATCCACCGGCTTTGATAGGATCGGTGGTTGCGACATGTGTGTCTTCAATGCTTGAAAAGCCTGCTCGCACTCATTTGTCCATTTGAATTTCTTGTTGCCTTTGAGTAGATTAAAAAATGGGACGCATTTGTTCGTCGATTTGGAAATAAATTTACTGAGAGCAGCAATTATTCCGGTCAAGATTTGAAAATCCTTGATCTTTGTTGGCGATTTCATATCGACCAGGGCTTTGATCTTCTCGAGATTGGCCTCAATTCCTCTCAAGTTTACTATGAATCCCAAGAACTTCCCTGATCCTGCACCAAAGGAGCACTTGAGGGGGTTCAGCTTCATTTGATACTTGTTCAAGATGTTGAAGCATTCTTGCAAGTCCCCTATATGCCCTTCTGCCTTTTTTGACTTAACCAGGATGTCGTTGACATATACTTCCATGTTTGTTCTGATCAGCTCCTTAAACATGTGGTTGACCAGTCGCTGTTAAGTCGCACCAACATTTTTCAAACCGAAAGGCATTACTTTGTAATAGTAAAGCCCTATGTCGGTCTAAAAGCTAGTGTGATCCTCATCAGGTGGGTGCATACTAATCTAATTATACTCGGAGTATGCTTCCATGAATGAGAGAATCTCGTGCCCTGCAGTGGTATCCTACCAGTTGGTCGATTCTAGGGAGTGGGAAACAATCTTTTGGGCAGGCTTTATTAAGGTCTGTGAAATCCACGCATGTTCGCCATTTTCCATTCGGCTTAGGAACTAGCATGGGATTTGAGACCCATGATGGATAAAATGCTACCCTAATGAATTCATTCTCCTTCAACTTCTCGACTTCTTCCTTTAGAGTCTTGGATCTATCTTTGTCGAGCGGCCTCCTTTTCTGCTGCATTGGTGGAAATTTTTTGTCTATGTTCAGGACATGGCTAATGACTGCAGGGTCTATTCCAACCATGTCTTTGTGCGACCAGGCAAAGACCTCTTGGTTTTTCTTCAAAAATTCCACCAGTGCTTGTTTTGTTGTTGTCTCTAAGTTTTTACTGACTTTCACAACATTGGTCAGATTTTCTTCATCGAGTTGGACCTCTTCAAGGTCCTCGATGGGTCATATCTCTTCATCAAAATCCCCAAAGCGAGGATCTAAATCTCTGTCCTCACTTTGGGCAACACCCTATTTGGTGACATTATCACCTGATTGGGCTTGTACATCAGCTGCTGTTTGCAACTCTTTTCCAGCAACTTCCCTCGATACACCTTTTTTCGCCTTAGTTATCGAGGCGTTTTAGCACTCCCTCGCTTCCCGCTGATTTCCCAACACACATCCTATCCCCGCGACGGTCGGGAACTTCATGGCCAGGTGCCATATAGGTGTAACGGCTCGTAGGTCGACCAGAATTGGCCTCCTAATTACAGCATTATATGCTGAAGGACAATCAACTACTATAAAAGTAGTGAGTAATTGTAACGCCCTGGTTACCCCAAGACTGTTATGGTGAACAATGAACCGTGAATTTAACTCGCTACATGAGTTCTTTGGTTAAAAACGTGCTTCTAGGTGTTATTAACAAGTTAAGGTGAAAAACCAATAAGAGGAAAGGATATATTTATTTAAAACATAAAACTATTCATGGGCCCATTAAAAACATTTACAAGTTATTTACAACTCAAAATGGTCATTACAGTTCAAATTTACAACCCGTCGACCTAAGCGGCAAAAATAGGGTAAACCCCCTAGTTCCTCTGAGAACTCCTTGGCGGTGGTGGTCAAGCGGCTGCATATGTACACATCACCACCTAAGCTCTCCACTCAAGGCTGGGTGAGCTTTTCTTTCCCTTTACCTGCACCATATAGCACCCATGAGCCAAAGCCCAGCAAGAAAACACAGTAATGCATATAAATATTATCAAATGATTATTATTATTATAATCACATAGAGCTTATAGCTCTGAATAGGTGAGTGAATATCACTTGAGGTTCTGGTAAACCATAATGAGTGACTGACAAGCAATTCACTAGCTTAAACAGATGAGTGACTCCTGGGTAAGTCACTATCTTAAACAGACCAGTGACTGTTGGATAAGTCACACGGGGCTCGGCACCCACAGCCATGTGACTAAATAGTCACTATGGCTCTAAGTAACTAGCCTCTGGCTAGACAAGCACTTATAGTATTCATCGAACTTGAGGTCGGTCTGGCATTAATGCTATTCTGAGTCATTTAATGCAGATGTCAATTAGATCTAATCTTTGTTGGTTTGCGTTGAACACGCTAAGGCCATTCCTGACTTATGAGTCAGCACTGTGTGAGCAGTGCCCAGTACCACTGCCAAACTTGATTAATGAGTCACAGCTTCACAGTTGATACTGACACCTTTGCCAATTCTGACTATTCAGTCAGTACCATGCACAAGTGAGCAAGACTTTCTAAGCATTCAATAATCAATCCATATCCACATTTAAACATTCAACATGCCTCATGAATAACCATGCATGTCACATATGGGGTGCAATTTTCTTACCTCTGGTTCGAGCGAGAATTAATATAAGAACGACCCTTGAGAACGATCAACCTTTTAATTCCTTGACAGTCACCTAGTCATAACCAAATATGGGATTCCATCAATAAAATGAATAACAAAGGTTCCCGAACCAAAACCTAGCCTCCGGGACATCAAATCCTACTAAACCGGGTAGTAGGATTGATCCTGAGGCCTAAGGCTTGAATCCCCAAGCCAAAAACCTATTCCTGGCCAAAATGCCACTAAGGGTCGCGGCCCTCCCTGGCCATGCCACGGCCCTTCGACCCTTCAGCCTCTTCCTATCATTTTCTTAAGCTTGGGCCGTGATGCTCTAGAACAGAGCCGCAGCCCCACCTGAAACTCAGTCAAAAACCTTGTTTTCCTCCCTTAGAACTCAATCCAAAACCTCATTAAAACTCCCCCAACATCACCAAGCAAAGCCCTCAATTGCTACCACAACTTTCCCACCATACAAGCATCAAAACCCAAGTGAACTTCCTCCAAAAAACTTCCATTAATTCTTAACTTAACACCTTAGATTTCACAACTGAAAACCATAAGAAAAATAGAGCATAACTAAAGTTTCATGGATAGATTCTTACCTCAAGCTGGATTTAAGTCCTTTTCAATGGTTGAACTAAAGTCCTAAGCTCCAAACTTTGATTCCTTAGCTTAGTTCTTCAAATTGGAATAAAAATCTCCAAAGGAAGTAAGAGGAAGATGATGAACGTGAGGGAGGTAACCAAACTCTTGTTTTGGTTCTATTTTCTACAGCCTTCAGCCCATATATCAATCCTAGGGGTAAAAAAACTAAAATGCCCCTAGGTCAAATAAAAGTTTCTAAAGACTCCCATTGGAAAAACCGTCCTTTCCCCACATATTTCGTTACTCATAATTAACACCCTCCAATTCCCGATATCCTCAGATACCAATAATTCACAACTTGTTACCCTTTAATTCCCGGTAATGCTCTAATTACCAAAACATCCCGAGACTCACCCCGAGCCCCGAGCTTAAGCCTGTTATGACCAAACTGATAATTTATATTCAAAGATCGTCTCATGAGGAATAGCTCGAAAAAATCCACATTATAATGTGGCCTCAACAATTAATCACAAACATGCACCAAAATATACCAATAAGCCCTCAACGGGCCAAATTACCAAAATACCCTTATGATGAAATGTGGACCAACATGCATGCATTTAACATCATATTATAATATAACTCACATAAACATGCATACAATAGTTTAATGGCATAATAAATCAATTATGGCCCTCCCGGCCTACTAATCCGACCATTAAACCACATTAGGGATTTCAAGGCATTACAGTAATGTCCTGTTTGCAGGAGCAGTTCCTGCCATAACTGGGAGCCTAATTGACCCAGTTGAGTGAGCCCTTCACCAGAAAAACCATAAATGGTTTGGTTGCATGGCTCCAGGTCCCTGACGGACATCTTCATTCTTTCCAGTGAAGACTTGTATAGGATATTGACTGAGCTTCCTGTGTCAACCAACACCCTCTTTACCATCATGTTGGAAATTTGCACGTCAATGACCAGCGGATCGGAGTGTGGGAATCGTACATGCTGAGCATCGTCTTCAGAGAAGGTTATCAATTCCTCCTTTGTTCGAGCCTTCTTTGGTGCTCGATCCTCCACACTCATCATCTCGATGTCCTGGTCTTGGCTTAGGGTTCGAGCGTATCGTTCCCTGGCCTTCCTACTATCCCCTGCAAGGTGTGGGCCACCACAGATGGTGAGCAATGTGCCTGCCATAGGAGCTGGCTGTAAAGGTGGTGAGTGTTGGCGTGCAGGCGCCTGCTCGTTACCACCTTGAGCCTGTCGCTGAGACCCTCATGTGGCCCGCACATATCTCCTCAGATGTCCTTGACTGATCTGGAACTCAATCTCATCCTTCAACTGGTTACATTCATTAGTGTCATGTCCATAGTCGTTGTGAAAATGACAGAATTGTGTGGTATCTCTCTTGGTATCTCTCTTGGACAGAATTTTGTGGGTCGCTTATAAGGCACACTAGAGCTAGTTTCCTGGTAGACCTCCGCTTGACTTTCGACGAGGGCTGTATAGTTTATGAATCTCAGCTCATATCTGTTGCCCTTGGGGCATTTATTTTTATATGCTGACGGCTCATTGCTCGCCCATTTTCCACCATTTCTGCCATTTCCATTCTTGTTGCCCTTGCCATTGCCATTGAGTTTTTCTGACCCATTGGCGGCCTTGGAAGGCTCTTCCTTTGGCCCCTTTTCCTTTGTGGGCGATTTCCCCTCGTTGGAAATTGCGTCCTCGAGCTTGACATATCGATCAGCTCGATCCAAAAACTCTTGGGTACTCTTTACCCCATTTTTCCTCAGGCTGCTCCAAAGAGGAGAATGACGCCTAACCTCAATAGTTAAGGCCATCATCTTGCCATCGTCGCCCACAGTCTTGGCTCCAACCGCTGCTCGCATGAAGCGCTGGACGTACTCCTTCAAGGGCTCTCCCTCCTTCTGGCGTATCTCAACCAGTTGGTTGGCCTCTGTGGGGTGTACGTGACCCGCATAGAATTGTCTGTAGAATTCCTTCACGAACATCTCTCAGGATACTATACTAGCAGGAGGGAACTTAAAGAACCACTCCTGGGCGGTGTCAGATAGTGTTGCGGGGAAGATCCTGCAGCGGGCATTTTCTGACACTTTCTGTATATCCATTTCTATCTCAAATTTTTTTACATGAGATACTGGGTCTCCGTACCCATCAAAGTTTGGCAGTACTGGCATATTGAATTTGCTGGGGGTTTCTGCCACAGCAATCCTTTGCACAAACGGAGTGCCCCTCCTCCGGTCGTACTCTATGTGGGATGTTCGACTCCCAACTAGCTGTTGCACTGCTTGGTTTAGGGCATCATTCTGTGCCTGAGCTGCATCTGGGATCGCTGGGGTGACTGGCACTGGGGGAGCGTACTGATCGTGCCTCTCGCGACGGTCGTTAAGCACGTCCCTCAAATCTTCATCCCTGCGCCTCTGCTCGCTAACTCCTAGTCGATCAAAGACGTTGTTTTGCCGGGGTTGCCCCCCATCGTTATGGCTTGTCGGCCTATTTTCTCTAGGTGAGGGGTTTCTGTCTCCACCTCTTTCTTCATCCCTCCGACCAACATTCCCTCTGCCAGAATCGGCTTCATTATAGTCATGGCCATCTCTAAACTGTGGCCGACTACGGCGTGACCGGCTGTTCATGCTATTTCCTCCTCGGGCTGGTATTTCTCGAGCGTCACGGGGAGGCCTGCACTGGTCGTTGGGTCCCCATGCATTATTATGCCGTGGGGGCCCCCTGACCACAGAGCCTGACTCGTTCCTTATACTGGTAGAAGGATACTGCCCCTTGCTCGGTGGATTCAGCTGTTCGTCCCCTGGGCGTCTAGGGCTACAGGGTGGCTGCTCGGCCCTACTCTGCCTCTAGTGCTGGGGATTGCCACGACCAGCTTGAGATGGAGGCTGCTGCTCAAGATCCTGAATTGGGACATCATCTTGAGCCACAGGTGACTGCTGGCCTTTGGGGGCTTGCTGGCTGGAGTAGAGGACTTGGATTGGGAGCCCGCTGTGGTGGCACGCTCGGTGGTTGATCTGGTTGAGAGGTCGGCATAGCCTATCCTCGAGCCAACTGAATGGCTGCTTCAAGAGCGGCTATGGCATCCCTCTGCCGACGGTCCATGTCCAACTACCGCTCATTCAGCTTCTGGCATTGACGTTCAATTTCTCTCTGCTACAGTGCCATTGTCTGCACTGCGTTCTCCTTATTGGCCCTCAGATTGGCCAACTCATCCTGCAACACCCCCAGTGTTTCCCTCAGTGTTTCCGTATCCAACTCCTCCTCTTCAAACTCTAAATATGGTTCATTCTCCACCACATTTGGAGGAGGAGGTTGAGATGATGCAGCGCCAGCAGCCAGTCCAGCTTTCTTAGATGTATTTGCCATTAGATTTTCTTACAGCTTCTTGATCAACCTCCCAATGAAAGCGCCAGAATGTTGACCCTCGATTTAGCCAACGATACAGATTCAGAAATACGAAAATAAATGAGATGATAGTCAAGAATGGAATCCAATGGTAAAGAAATGACATAGATGATTTATAGTGGTTCAACCCCAATGAATGGTAATGACCTACATCCACTTAGTGCTATTATTGATATTGAATCCCAATGCTGTGATCAAAGAACTAGGGTTCTTGAGTTTCACAAGCCTTAGGAGAATTACAACTGTTTGAAGGATAATCGCACTATACGCTCTTTCTCTTAGTATTCAGAAAAAAGGTTCAAAAGTCCCTTCCTTGAGATCTCTCATGCATATTTATAGGCTCAAGGGGGGTTACATGGGCCAATGGGCCTTAATTATCCTTAATATCCGCGTATCAAGGCAATAAAGAGGAAATAATCAACGTAGTTATTATAAAATTACAATTTTTTAAGGAAATAAACCGAAGCATACGACCAGTTTGGTCGCATCTAATAGTGAGGTTTGACGAAGCAACAAGGAGTTGGCCGATAAGCGAACAACACTCTTCATTTCAAATCTGCCACGTGTCAACCACGTGTGAGAAATTCTTGCCACATCCTCAGCAGCCGTTTTTGGGTAAACAGGGAGGTTTCGGGACTTTTGAGGAGAAAGCTTTGAATTTGAGGCTGTGAATTGGGGAATCAAAGCTAGGAGCATGATTATAGACAGCTGAGGGTCGAAACCATCCTTGAGGTAAGGCTCCTTGCTCTGGTTTTAATGGATTTCTTCCATGTTTTAAGTGTTTTCTTCTAGGTTCAAACTTGAGTTTTGATTTTGAGTTTTGGTGAGGATATGGAATAGTTTCTGGGGTTCTAGTGCTGCTTAAGTGTATTAGAATGATTATGGGACTCAATTATGTTTTTGGGGGTGTGTTTAGAATGATTTTCAGGGAAGTTAGCTCGTAAAATTTGCATGGGATTTCTGGGTTTTGGGCTTGCGCCGCGCCCCTATTCATCAGGTGTCGCAGCTCGCT
The DNA here is from genome assembly GCF_963169125.1 of Humulus lupulus. Taxonomy (NCBI): domain Eukaryota; kingdom Viridiplantae; phylum Streptophyta; class Magnoliopsida; order Rosales; family Cannabaceae; genus Humulus; species Humulus lupulus. Next base: position 81,834,468 of record NC_084794.1, on the reverse strand, counting down.
TGAGTTTATAGGCTAGGGACTTCGGAAAAATTGCCCAGGTGCCACGGTGCAAGGTTTGGGCATTGCGGCCATGTCTCTCAGCAGAGAAGCATTTTTCCTCTGACTTGGGGTGCGCCGCGGCCCGGATGCAGAATTTTCACAGTTTGAGGGTTTTTAGCTCGCGAACTTGAACATTAAGGCTCAAGAAGGTTTCTACTACCCAGTTTGGTAGAAACCAAGGTCCTAGAGGCTAGATTTATGTCTTGAAGCTATTTATTGGGTTAGAACTTGATAAACGATTGTTGTAGTTATGTTGTGACTTGGTTATCAGTGTGGCTCATGTTAGAGGACTGTGCTTGGGATTGCGATGCTCAGATAGCTTGGGACACAGGTAAGAAAACTGTTGTACCAGTAGAGCAGGGTGTGGCCCTATTGCTTGTATTGCAGGGCACGACCCTATTGATTGAATTGCAGGGCGTAGCCCTATTGTCTATGTTTAATGTATGTTTAAAAATCTATTGACTTTATGCTATGTAATGTATATTTGTGAATAAACGGCGAAGGCCGCGAATGGTGAAGGCCGGGAACGGAGAAGGCTGGGAACGGCGAAGGCCGGGAACAGCAAAGCCCGAGAACGGCAGAAAGCCTAGAATGGCAGAAAGCCAAGCACGGCAAGGAGCTGGGAACGGTGTTGAGCATGCGGAGTGCAAAGCCGAGTACAACAAGGGGCAGGGAACGACATTGAGCACGCGGAGTGCAATCCGTTAGGGTGAGACCCTCTTAGGATGCTGGAGTCTTCCTCTTGGTGAAGACCGCAAACCCAGGGTCTGGTAAAGCGCATGGGACGGCATGGCCGCTATATGTTTAGCCTGGTGGCTGCTTCGTTATATGCTGCTAATAGATATGCTTATGTTAATTGTTGTGTGTTGAGTTTTCTTGCTGGGCTTTGGCTCACGAGTGCTCTATGGTTTAGGTAAGGGGAAGAGAAAGGTCGACCAACCATGAGTATGGAGAGCGTGGAGCGATGGGTACATGTTCGGCCTACCTGGCTGCCACGGCTAGGGTTAATTTGGGAAAATGTAATGTATTGGTATAGATTTGTCACCTAAGTTAACCTTAAATGTATTTTTAGATGTAAAGTATTTTCTAAACAGTATTTTGGGATCCCAAATGTATAACTCTTTATGTTTTCAATGAATGACCATATTTTCATATGAAGTGCCTTTAAGCAGCTTTTTCATCATAGTTTGGCTACACTTTTAACCTAAAACCTCAATTAGTGAGCTAATGACACGTTTTAAACTCACTTAGTAACGACGCTATGGAAGTAGGGTGTTACAGGTTTAGCCTTTCAAACCTACCTTACTTATTTATTTATTTTCTAGTTACCAATTTTGAGCTTTATTGACATCCTTTTGTTTTTCTTATTTTACCCTTATACACAAGCCTTATGAAAAAAATAATAATATATCCTTATCTTTAAACTCGTAACACCATAAATATAGTGCTTGATTGTTTATTTGTTGTGAAGGAGTTATAAAGATGAAAAGTATTGAGATTAAGGTTTTGTATTGGGGTTGTACGCATACATTTATGTTTGAGAAATTGTACGCAGACATTTATGTTCGAAAAATTGTACGACTACATGGAATTCCTTAAACCATAGTATTCGATAAAGGCTCGGTGTTCACATCAAAATTTTGGGGAAACTTGCAGCAAGCCATGGGTACCAAGCTAAGTCTCAGTATGGCATTTCATCCTCAGACCGACGAACAGTCCGAGCGTACCATACAGATTTTAGAAGATATGTTGTGCGCTTATGTACTAGACTTTGCAAGATCATGGAGTAAGTATTTGCCACTTATAGAGTTCTCCTACAATAATAGCTACCAGGCAACAATTGGTAAGGCGCTCTATGAACTACTTTATGGAAGGAAATGACGGCCGTCGTTAGGAGAAAGATAACTTCTTGGACCCGAAGCTATTAGAGAGGCTCAAGACGTAGTGGAACTTATTAGAAAAAGTATGCTCGCTGCTCAAAGTCAACAAAAGAGTTATGCGGATGCCAAGCGACGAGATGTGGAATTCAAGGTCGGAGATCAAGTCTTCTTAAGGATATCTCTAACGAAGGGAGTGAAGCGATTCAAGAAGAAAGGAAAACTTAGTCCTTAGTACATAAGTCCTTTTGAGATATTGGACACGGTGGGACCAGTATCATATAGAATAGCCCTACCGCCAGCTCTAGCAGACAACCACAATGTGTTTCACATCTCGATGTTGCGTAGATATGTGTCAGACCTATCCCACATTCTCAAGTATAATACATTAGCACTTTAGAAAGACCTGAATTATGAAGAACGATCAGTTTGCATCCTGGAGAAGGGAATAAGAAATTACAGTCTAAGAGTATTCTGATAGTCAAGGTCTTATGGAGTAATAGTACAAAACGGGAGGCAACGTGGGAATTGGAGGAAGGCATCCGAGCATGGTATCCGGAATTGTTTGGTAAGTAAATTTCGGGGACGAAATTCTTTTAAGTAGGGGAGAATTGTAGTGCCTCAGAATTTACTTAGTTAGATAGTAGTAGCTTATGTTGTAGTATTTTAGTTTTCGTGGTTATTGATTCAAGTCAGGAATTATTTGGAAAATCGTAGAGATAGTTATGAATTTTATAAGTTTAATCTATAGTTTAGAAATATTAATTTTATCATAAGGTTTATTATTGAAGCTGGTCCTAGAAATATTATTTATTATAACCTAAGGTTTAGATAGAATAATTAAGAACGTGACATTTTTCACATGCATGTTTATTAAGGATTTAAGGATTTTAGATGAATAAAATAATAAAGGATAAACCTAGGAAGTCTAGAACCTTCCCTCAACTGTTAGGATCTTGTATTACTCAGTCAAAGTGGTTTAAACAACTACAAGTGTGCTGAAAATGTGCAAAAACGTGGTTTAATTTATCAGCGTAAGCTAATATATCGCAGCTATAGGGGCTGATATATCGCCTATGTTGATACGGAAACACGTCAACTTCGCACGAACGAAACCACGAAAGCTCGGGAAAATGGGGCAGGCGATATATCGGCTCCCTCATCCATTTTTGAAAATCTGTGGAATCTGAATTTAAAAACAGCCCTCAACAACTTGGACTTGCTTTTGAACGATTTTGACTGAGTTATGGGCATCTGTTGAGCACAAAATTCAATTTTCATTCATTTTAAAGGGATTTAGTTTCACTCCTTGAACTCTATAAATAGGACCCTTCACTCAGCCATTTGCATCATCTTTCAAACACTTCTCAGAGCCTTCAAGCTGCCAATTTCATTCTAGAGAGAAACACTAGGGTTTTGGGGTTAAAAGCTTTCAAATCTAAGCTTTTCTAAAAATTTGGGAAGTAAGCTAGAGTGTGATTTTGGTATTGAGGTATAGATCGAATTTCTAAGCTATCTAAGGAACTCTTTGTTAGGAAAATATTGTTTTGCCTCAATGGAAATGATTATAATATTACAACTCTATGCAATAATATTACAAGTAAATATAGATTGATTAAATAAGGTTACAACTCTATAACTGAAAATACAAATAAACTAAAGAAAGGAAGAAGATGATGAAGAAGAAGAGAATTGTGAGAATACAACTCTAAGCAAAAGATTACAAGTAAAATAAAGTGTTTAGACCAAATGAAAATATTACAACTCTTAAACTAAATATACAAGTAAATAGAACAAGAGAATAAGAAGAAAAGCAATAGAATAAAAAGAAGAACAGAAGCACAATCAAACTCTCACTTACACAACCTAAGTGAAGAGGATTGGGGATCACCAACTTGAACAAGGTTTAAAACCTTTGTCCAAAAGCTTATTTCCCCCTAACTCAAGCACTAAGGGATCTCTCTCAGATATTGGAAAAGCTTTATGGAATTATCAAGCCTCAAGGTGTTTCTAGCCAAGTGCTCTAGTGGATAGAAATGGTGTGTCTTACAAGTGAGCATTAGGCTCCTATTTATAGAGTTTTGAGACACCCTTTGAATTTCAAATTCCACCAACCCCCATGGTTGTTACCAATGATTAATTTGATGTTTTATGGAATTAAAATAGAGATTTGGGAGTTACTTGGCTGTTGGAAACGTTCAAAATTGGATAAAAACCGAATTTGTATAAAGCTGTCAGCCACTAGCGAAGCGCCGCGACCCTTGGTCATTTTCAGCAACCAATTTTTTAAGTTTTTTCCAAAATGTTCCAATTTATTCCCACTTGATTTTGTAACTTCCATACACAATATGGGAGTTAAAATCACATCTCTATCAGCCATTTCTCATATGGCTTTAAAAAATTCATCTCAATATTGTGTAACAACAAATCTACACAATAATGGGTGATATTTTAGGAGTTACAAATTTGTGATGAATTTGTAACACCAAATATGTTACATGTTTGGATATTTCACATATATCCAAATAATGTAACTCTCTATTATATGTTACAATATGTGACACTCTATGTCACATTTATTTAATCTAAAACATTATATTATAAAATAATATAATATTACATTATATTATAAAATAATATAACACTCTTTATCCTCAGGTTTAGTTCATTGCTATTCTTCTTATTCTTTTCTTTTACTTCAAATCCTAACTTGTTATAATGGATTTTGGTTAGGTGCTTGATTTCTTTGAAACTTAAGGCTTTCAGTAAGTTATTATCTTGATGATTTAGATCTTCTTTTCATCTTCTTTTCTTTAGGAAACTTTATGGTTTTACTGTTTGGTTTTAGGAGTTTCCAATCCCGCACTTGTCTCCAATACCCCGGTTTTTGGTAAGGAAATAAGTTAGATTTTATGTGCTATGTGTTTGTATGTATGTTTTTTTTGTCTTTGGTCACTTGGGAAATATGGTTGCTTAGATAGAAAATCCTGATATTTTTATGTCTTTTAGTCGCTTGCGAAATATAGTTTCTTAGATAGCAAATCCCAAGATTTTTATCATTATTGTAGACTATAGTTGTGGTTAAACCTACCTCTAAATAGTAGCAAGAGGACTATAGCGGTTTCTATCACATACTACGGTAATGAGTTAATGGCCATTAATATTGTAGTCCATTTTTATGTTTTATGTCTTATGTTTTATGTTATGCTTTAGTAGTTTTTCCTTACTAGGCATTAGGCTCATTCCTTTTTATTTAGATTGTGCAAGTAAATGAACATGGAAGGTGGGACGGATCCTAGGTGGCTTTGGCATGTGTATTGTGAGAGGACTAAAGGAATGGATCGATGGAATCGATCGAGGATGGCATTGACATTTGAGTCTTTTTATTATGTATTTATGATTTCCGCATTTAGTATTTGAACATTTAAAATAAAGGTTTAATTTTCTTTATTATTTTATGTATAAACAATGGGATCCCATATTTTTTTGGATTTTCTATAATAAATTTTTTTTATTTTATGTATGTATCCAAAAGATAATAGCTATTTTCTTAGTAGTTTTAAAGGTTCGAGGTCTTTAAGTTAGTTGGATCTTTACATTTTTGCTCACCTTTGAGACGAAAGCAGTGAAGAATATAGTTTTGAAGGGACAACCATGGACTTTCAATAGCTATCATCTAATCCTTTTTTAACCTCATGGAATACATCAAGTTACTGATGAAAACTTCAGGTTTATCCCTTTTTCTATACAAGTCTACGGAATACCTTTTCAACATATATCCAAATCTTTGGACCTAACTATTGCAAATACTCTAGGTAATTTTCTAGAGTATGATCCAACTCAGAATTATAGGTTCATGTGCATCAGAGTCCTTTGGGATTCTACTCAACCCCTCATACGAGGTAAAATGTTGGATATTGAAAAACAAAAGGACAACATTTGGATAACTTTCCGATATGAGCAACTTTCAATTTTCTAGGAGGTTTGTGGGCATTTAGATCACAATCAACTAGACTATGCAATTGCTTTGGAGATGATGAAAGGACTCTATCCAACTCTGGAATATGATAATTCTCTAAAAGCCACAGGTTTGTCCAATATGATTCTATCTACAGCAAATTCTAAAAATAATAGGGTTATAAAAAACCAATTGTCCAATTGGGAAAATAAGCCTTCATATAACAGTCCAAACTTTCAACTATAGGTCGGTCCACCAAAAGATTGAAAACTGGACACTCAAGTAAAAGTATCCTTAATCTAAACACTTTTCATTTTAACAATTTCGGTCATATTTTAGATAAACAAAATTAATGTCTATTAGTATTAACAAATCCTTGTATTTCTAATTACATTTGTTGAACTCTTTTACAGATCCACCTCCAATTCTCAACAATTCCATAATTATGAAAGATGCTCTGACGATAAATATAAAGGGCAAAGAGCAGAACAAGGCAGAACATGGACCCAACAAAAATCATTTCATCCTAATTAAGAACTCCCACTAAGGTTCTAATGTACAAATCTCTCCTAAGGAAGTAGCAAATCTTGGAAGGGCTGGAAGGATTAACGTCAAGGAAAATGTGGGCCAACCAAAACCGTGAAAGAGGAAGATTGGAGGAAAGGTTCTCAAGATTTCAAAATAAATCTAGTTTAAGGAGTTTCTCTTTTAATGTGTCTTTAATTTGTGTGTTTGTGAAAACTTTAAGGGGATCTTATATTAAAATAATTCTAAAGTGAGTCCGGGTTTAAGTTTTATAGTCCCTATTATCATAAATAAATTGTATTTCAATTTATGCTTGATTATTTTTAACTCATTTACATTGTTTTTCTTCTACACAAATTTTAATCGTAAATTAGTTATGTTTTAAAATAATAAGCCACATTTTGAGGTCTAAAATAGGCTTATCATAGTTTAAATATAAAATTCAACTAGGATAAATTAAAGTAAGATGATTATGAATAGATAGATCTTTTAGGTGAAGGTATTATCATCAAATTGTAAATGAATTGTTTAAATAAAATCTTTAATTAATTAGTAGAATAGAATGATGTCTATTTTAGGGAAAATACCCCTGACATATTCAATTTATATTTTTACATTTTATAATCACATTTATAGTATATTTAGGTCTCCTCATCATGTGGTCTGTTGTCAAATAAAATTTTTAGTTCGGAAAATAAAATATATATTTTTTGTCATTATAAGAATTCCTATTTTTAATATCTAAATTATACCAGCCCATAAAATTTACACTTTGTAATAAACTTGCAATATCTAAATTTAGTCTTATCTTGCAATAAACAAATATGAAAAAGGCCCTCACAATTTCTCTTTTTAATTTTTTTTCTATACTTCCAACCACTATAAATTTATTCACAAGAATCCCTATATAACATGTAAGTGCCTCTTCACAATGACTAATAAATGATATCACATTGATAGGAAACACATGTATAGCTATAAGTATATATATAAAAATATTTAGTGCATTTTAACTGTAACCCCTAAAATATGATATCTATCCAACCAAACCAGATAGAACAAGAGGAATTTACATGAAATATGAGAAAATTAACTAAACTTTGATATATATGACTTTTTTTGTGTGTGAATTTTTTATGGTATTTTTTGTTGTTTAACTTTTTTATGGGATTTGTTTTCCCATATTTATCAAATAATTTATTAGGTTTTCCATATTTAATTGTATAAGATTATTTATGCTAAATTTGAATTTTTGTGAGGGTATTTCAGTAATTGTATGTAATATTTTTTATTTATTTTTTTTGTTCAGATTTTGGAAAATGTTTTTTTTTAACAAAAATCAGATGTGGTTCTTCCTTCTGCCATGCAGGTACTCGAGTACTTATAACTACCATTTTTTCTAGCTTGCTTCGTTATCACGCTTTTATTTTTTCCCCATTTCATCGTAATCGTTGTAACGTCCCGTAAAATCTCTTAACATAATTTGCGGAAAAACATAATCGTTTTCTAAAAATAAGGAAATCGAAAATTCATATAAAAAGCTTTTCAAAACATGCAATAGTTCGGAAGTATGCGCATACTTAAAAGTGAATTACAGTGTCATAATTTTAAATCATTCAATGAGCCCAAAATAACTACTAATTATCATAGGGGTTCTAATCCCCAAAACATAAATTCTCAAAAGGCCGGTCCACATGTAAATCCTCGCAGATAAACTCCAATGCTCACTGATCCACTTTGCCTTTGAGCTTACCTACAACACGAAATAACTAGGTAAGTGAAACACTTAGTAAGAACAACTTAACAAACATAACCACATAAACAGAGCAAGAACTTAACTAACTGTAACTAGGCAGATAATCAACCAAGAATAGGATTTTGATGAAACTGAATCCTAACATACAATTTAAGAACATGTGAACGTCCTGGAAAACTTATGGTCATGCCTCATTTCCAAAATTTATATCCTGAAATTACACCTGCACGCAGAAAATCTCATAGCATACATACAGTCTTAACTGGTAACATACATACTTACTTACTCAGTCGTATCATAACATACATACTTACTTAGTCATTCGTATCATAACATACATACTTAGTTAGTCATTTGTATCATAACATACATACTTACTTAGTCATTCATATCTTAGCATACATACTTACTTAGGGTTCCGGAGGAACCTTCAACATAGCTTAACATAGCGTCGATGAGTGTAAACTAGTTACACCGGTTACCCGGAATCCTAGAAGAATTCAGCATACTTTCTTAGTCATAGAGATTTGATTCCAGAATTAGCTTACTTATGTGTCATGGAGTTTAACCAGACTCTTATGTCACAGGTGTTAAACCGGACTTCTTACATGTTGCAGTGGCCAACCGACCTTAGTTACATAGTCATTGGTGGTGAACCAGTTTCTTACTTAGTTTCTTGGTGGCTAGCCAGAGTTCATAGTTGTCACAGTAGCTAGGCGGAATCATAATCAACTTACTAATGTGTCCCGGAGTTTAACCGGACTCTTATGTCACGAGTGTTAAGCCGGACTTCTTACATATTGCGGTGTCCAACCGACCTTAGTTACATAATCATCGGTGGTGAATCAATTTCTTACTAAGTTCCCCGGTGGCTAGCCAGAGTTCATAGTTGTCACGGTAGCAAGCCGGACTGCTTACCTTAGTCATGAGTATGCGAACTCTCTAGGACCACAGTCTTGAGTAAAAACTAGTTCAAATTATTTGCTTATAACTTAGTTATCTAAACTAGTCATTAATGTAGCCAAACATATCATAAGTTGTCTTACCCGGATTCTTTAGCGCTTGCTTGTGGAAACCTTCTATCCAGAAGCGAGCATTCACGCTTAGATAACACTGTAGTGAAACCACACAGTGACTCAGATTAAACTATGGCATATTCTTATAGTTAATATTCCACGATAGCTACATTTAATAAAGTTCTCTTAGAGACTCTATACAAAAATTTCTCTTATACACTTTACAATGTATAAGACCAAATTCCGCTTTAAATCAATTTACGATTTCCTGAGGAAAATCGTCCCTACCACCACATGCTCTTCGTACTGTGCATTTTAAATATTCTATCTCTAGAAGACTCTCTCTATCGTATTATGTGTATTTTGGTTACTTATAAAAGAATTTGTAAACGACTCTTAATCTTAGAAAACCACCAACTTTCCACTCAAGTACGGAGTTTACCGTTTTTCATTCTTTACCAAAAAATATTGCGTTTCGACCTTTTACAATTTAGTATCCATTAACGATAATACTTTTCGATTTACGGCTTTATAAAACCTAACTCCCATTTTACCATCTTTAAATCCATAACCTAGGATCTCTATTACATCATTTTTTAAAAGAAAGGACAATTATATCGCCCTGCTTCCTTAGAGCCGTTACCAAGTGATTTATAAATGTGTCATTAGCTCGCTAATCGAGGTTTTAGGTTAAAAAGTGTGTTTGGATAAAAAATAAAGATTCATTTAATAAACATTAAGTACAAAGAGTTTTAGTATTTTATTAAAATTCATAAAAATATTACATTGGGATCCCAAAACACTATTTTGAAATACATTTACAATCCAAAGGTACAGTACAGTCGACCTAAGTGACAAAACTGAACGTTTACCACGTGTTCCTTAAAATAACCCCAGTTGTGGTGGCCAGGTAGGCCAAACATGTACACATCGCTCCACGCCCTCCAACTCATGGTTGTTCGACCCACTTTCCTTGCTCTTACCTGCACCACAGAGCACCCGTGAGTCGAGGCCCAGCAAGAGAACTTCAAGCACAATATGCAATAATAATATATCCCCACAAAACATACTCAATCAAAGCAACAAATAAATATCAGATCCTACTAGCATGCACAACAACACAATCATTAGATCAGCTCAAAAGCACAATGTCATAATAACCTAATAGTACAACGATACAAAAAACACATCAGTACCATAACACGGTAGTACAACAACTCGATACAATAAGATAGCATGTTAACATAATAATACAACATTTTTTAACACAGTAGCTCAATACTACAACAGTGGCCTTTGTTGATCGGGGTGTGTTACTAGGCACCAAGTCCGCGGTCCCAACCGAATGGGTGTGTACAACATCCTTGAGGGTCTTGCCCTGGCGGCCAGCATTTAGCATGCTTAACGTCGATCTCGGTCCCTTACTGCTCCCAGCTTTTGCCTCTCCCGGCTCTTGTCGCTCCCGGCTCTTGCCGTTCCTGGCTCTTGCCTCTCCCAACTCTTGCTGCTCCCGGCTCTTACCGATCAGTCATAATCACATGTATGACATAACAAACATAAAAAATACACACAGTACAACACACCACATAGCTCTATGGGTACAAACAGTTATCTTACCTAGTGCCCCGAGCTGACAATCCAAAGTGATCCCAAGCACAATCCTAACCCTGAGCCTGAGCGGCAAGATCTAGTCACAACGTATTAATAAATATCCATTATGATATAAATCAATTAAAAGCCTTTGGAATTACATACTAGCCTCTGGGACCTTGGATTCTACCAAACCAGGTAGTAAAATCCTTCCCGAGCCTTAACGTTTGAGTTCCTGAACTTAAAACCCTCAAATGGCCAACATCTCACATTTGAGTCACGGCCCAGCTCCTTAAGGGCCGCGGTGCGCCCAAGTCAGAGGCAAAATGCCTCACTACTGGGGGGACATGGGCCACGGCGTGCTACACCTTATGCCACGGCGTGCCTGGCAGACAGAGGCTTTCCAGCCTCTTCGAACACACGGGTCGCGGTGCCTGAAGAACACTGCCATGACACGAGCCCCAAAACCCATAAACCTCACCATTTTATACATTTTCCCTTAACTCAATTCACCAAAATTCCACCCTAGACATAAACTAAAGCCATAATTAAGTCTCTCAAGCATTCCTAAATTCCATAGACAACACAAGCACACTAATAGTTAAACCAAAACCCCATCACAACCCAAAAATTCAAACCTTGAGTTTGAAACTCAAGAACACCAATACCAAACTTACAATTCAGTAAAGAAGCATGAGAATTCACTTACCCCTTCTGTAGATGACGATCCTAAACCCATCCTCAACTAATCCTAGCTTGATTTCTCGGTCTCCAAGCTTCCACACCTTCAATTCTCAGCTAGCTCCTCAAAGAATTCCCCTTAGCTCCAAGCACACCAAAGAGAGAGGAAGAGAAACGTGTAGGGAGAGAGGGATAAGGCTGAGATGCTCTATTTCTTCTAAATGTTTCCCCTAGGCTCTACACAACTCAGAATAGTTGAGTCACCCTAAGGTTGGGTCTATCCCTTGGCCAAAGGACCAAAATGCCCCCATGTCCATCTTTAATGTCTTAATGTCACCAAGGGCAATCCCGTCATTCACCACATCCCGCTAATTCCTTGAGTGTTCCTAATAAATTCCCATTTAATCCCGATATACCCCAATCATTACTAATAATTGCCTGTTACCCGATAAACCCCAAGCACATGCCAAGTTCTCAAAATACCCCTAAGCTCACCCCGAGCCAGGTATTTGACCTCGTTGTTACTATTATGCTAATCTGCTCCCTAGGATTGTCTCAAATCACACATCTAAAATATATCCCCATAACACTACGATCTCACTCACAATGCATGCATATTTACATTTATGCCCTCAACATACCAAAATTACAAACATACCCCTATTCACAGAAATAGGCTCACATGCATATTTAATACACACAATCATGCATGTCTAATCACATAATCACCAGATTCATATATTATCATAATTAAATCAATTATTGCCCTCCCGGCATGCTAATCAAGGCCCTAAGCCTTATTAGCAAATTTGGGACGCTACAACAATTGGACTGGAGTTTAGAAAATGGTAAAAATGAATTCTTAATAACCTTAAACTAATTTGGGATTTGCGAGATATCCAAAACTTTAGCTATTTTTGAAAACAACTTCATTTCCAATTCTGAACCTAACTTTTTTACTATTCATTTTAACATGATAAAAATCTCGCTTTTAAGCTCATATTCAATGTTAGGTTCTCTAACCACAACCCTTTAAAAATTGTGTTCACGTATTATGCGTCCTAATGAAGGTAACTAGGCGAAAGCTCACGTAAAAAAAATTCAATTTAGGTTAGGAGAACGAACCTCCCAAAACTCGTTTTTTTTTCAAGGTTTGAAATTACTATTTTCCCCCATTTTTAGCTAATTTAGAAAAATTACTATTCTTAAACTGTGATATATTTTAATCTAAAATATTATCAGGGCCTTAATACCTATCTTAAAAAATTTCTCACCAAGTTTTAAAATTTTTGGAAAGACAAAACTCATTAAACCATCTAAAGAAATCTGGGTAGTGCCTGCTGCCCAGCAGTTTTTCTCAGATTTTTAGGGTTCTTAGAAAAATTATTTCTCTTACATCGTAGCCCTGTTTTTTCTAAACTTTTACCAGGAACTTTAATCATATCTAATTTACTTTCTATCAAAATTTCATAATTTTTAGGATAGGGGAACCCATTAAAAAATGTAAGACAATATGGGCAGTGTTTGTGGCCCAGAAATTTCGTTTTCATATTATTAGGGCAAACTTTGAAAAACCATTACACTTAATCAATTTTTCATTTTCTTCTAAAAATATTATGTGATCCTTATACATATTTAAAATAACATTTTACCAAATTTCATGTTGGCTCAGTAAAACGTGTTCAATATTCAAAACAATCTAGGTAGTGCATGCTGGCCAAAAAATTTCCAGATTGCATCAAGATGCCAAAAAGTTCATAACTTCGATTTGAAAACACCTTTTTCGATGTTCAAAATCCTAAACTCAAGTACTCATCTAGAACTATTCAAACATATAAATCACTTCTACAAACAGAGATAGTAGGGTACAATCTTACCCGTTGGAAGTCAGACCACGAAAACTTGGCAGTATGCATTTCTACACATTCTAGCAAAAATAAACCCAACTAGCAAAACCCTAGCCACATGTATGCATGCAAATCAACAAATCAACCAATATAACCCTCAAGCATAAAATAAACTTCAAAAACAAACAAAACAACCTATACAATTAGATCTAACATCAGTAACCAAAAACAACTCAAAACCAACCAAGAATCTACCTTTGGAAGTTCTAGCTTGGAGATAAGGTTCCCTTAGCCTTTAAAACTTCCTCCTTGTGTTCTATAAACTCAAACTGAGCCCCGAGGTTCTGTTAGGGTTTTATGCCCTAATTAAAACTCAATTTCTTTGTAATCTCATTTATTATCAATAAAAGAATAGAAATCATTTTTTTTTTACTTTGTCAATCACTTTGCTCACATGTTTTATTTGTATGATTATTTATTTAATACAAACTTCTATTAAATCCCAAGCATATGGATAATCATATTTATAGTGACGTAATCACAGTGGAATATAAATATGATTAAATGTTCAAAATAAGTTAGTCCTAAGATTAGTCAATGCACAGGATTTACACTGACTTGCTAATCTGTGATATGTTTTACTTACAGATCACAGTGTTGTGTTCTTTCTAGAACATTAGCAAAGTAGATAAGATCGAATGTATTTGTTACATCGGACTGGACCAATATTGACAGTAGATAGGATAAGTAAACATACCGTTATAATCTATTCTAGTCATATCATATAGTTGACCATAGGTCAATTCAATCTCAATTCTGAGTGGTTAGTATTCTAACTGATTGTATTATTTGAGTTCTTTGACTTGTTCGTTACCAGCTTACCCTACAGACAAGCCCATACTTACATCTTGGGAACTCGGTAGTATAATTGAGTGGGAGTTTTAATCATATATATGAACATCTATAGCTTCCGATGAAGAAGTGAAACGATGGTTTCCTTTTAGTTTGGTTCAAGGTGTTAAATGATAGAGATCTCATTTCAGTAATTAATATTAGTTTACTGAAATATCATTTACAAGGAACTAAGTGTTTTAAGGATGAAATACAATGAGGGGTAAAACAGTATTTTAGTCACGTCTCATTGTAGACCGTCTATAGAGGATTGAGTGACAATTATGGTTGTAACAATGGATAATTAATACCATATCTATATTTTTTATAGAGTGTTCTATGAATTCAAGAGTGCAATTCTGAGTCTTTAGTGGAGTCATGAGGAATTAATAAGTTAATTTTGGATAGTTTCACAGAGTTATGTAATTTTGAGAAGAAAAATGAAATTAGGGCAGATTTATTAATTAAGATAAATTGGTATCTAAATTAATAAATAAGTTTAAATAAATGTTCAAATTATAAATAACTAATTTGATAAAGGATTTAAATAAGTATTTAATTAATTAAATCAATAGAAAATAATGCATACCTTGATTTTAAGTCCAAAGGGCTTATAATCAAATGGGAAATTTCACGGACCTAAAGCCCATGATAATTTCGACCTAGGGTTGTTAATTGACTATTATTTTATTGATTTTTTAATTAAATATATGACTTAATTGAGTCTATAAAAGGAATGTTAAGAGAGAATTGAAATAAAAAAAAAAATCAGATTTCAGATGACAGACACTGGTTTTCTGATAGGTTTTATATTCTCTCAAAACATAAGTCATTTTCTAAGCCTCATTGTTCTTTTCTCTTCTTCTCTTTGTATCTATCCCATGTGTTGAGAATTGCTCATTCTAGTCTAGGTGATCCCAAGGATACTTTGGAAGACTGTGAAGCAAATTGAAGATCGGTTCAGTTTCTTGGTAATACTCTGCGACAGAAAGGATACAAGGATTAAAAAAACTGAAGGAATGACTCTATTATTCCGTTGTGTATAATGTAAGTATTCTTATCATTATTTCTCTTTGAATTCAATTTTAGAAACATGTTCTAGGTTATCTCATATTAATTTGTTTAATATTAAATCTACATGAAAATAAATAAAGATCATGTATAAGTTTCCTAACAACTGGCCTCAAAGTCTTTGGTTATCTTTATTTTCATGCATGAACATGTTAAAAATTTAATTATTTGATGAGTTTGAATAAGTTGATGGATTTTCATGTTTTTATGAAGCATATTGATTTTATGTGATTATTAGCCATTTTTAGGTTATTTTGTTGTGTTTTCTATGTCATTCATTTTTATATATGCTTTATTTTGTGTAAAACATGTTAAAAATTAATTAGAAAATGTTTTTGGTTTGAAAAATTGCACAAAAAAATTTTTGGATTTTTTTTTGGCCTGGCTGCTCATGTGTGCGCGCACACCGCGCGCACATCATTGGCAGCCAGCCCTCCGCGCACACACACACCTGCAATTGAGCACACGGTGAACAGTACCCATCATCAATTTTTTTTTTTAAATTAAAGAAATTAAAATGTGAAAATTAATTATTTATAATCAAAGCCAAAAATATCATATTTGTTTTATCATTAAATTTTTTTTTAAAAAATAAGATATTTTTGTTGGTTAAGATTTAAGTAATTAGATATTTTTTACAAAGATTCAAATTCAAATTTAAAAATATACTAACAACTTAATTTTAAATATTTTAATATATTAAAATACTATAATTAAGATATCAGATATCTAAGATATTTTCTTCTAAATACTTGATATTTTTATTAAATCTTTATTTGAAAATATAATTATCTATTTATTCTATAGTTTTTAATATTTAAATTATTTGAAATTTGCTAATTAGATATTTTCATGGAGACTTGAATTTGTTTAACTATTTTAAGATATTTTAAGGTTGTTATAACTATTAATATTTTTTTAAATGGTTAAAATATTAATTTATAGTTGTAACAACACAAGATATTTTTTGAAAAACAGTTAAGATATTAATTTTAAAATTGGTTAAATTTTGAAAAATATTATTTTTTGTCAACCAATTAATAAAATATATTTTAATAGATGGGATTTAAATTAATTTTGGTTAATTGTTGATAAATCCTATTGAAATTAAATTGATAATTTTTTTTCAAATTAACCTAAACCAAGTTGATTGTTGATAAATGAAATTTAAATTAACTATTGTTGATAAATTTCATTTAAATTGACTTATTTTTGTAAAAATTTAATTAATTCAAATTTTTGATAAATTCTAGAAAATTAATTGTGGTATTTTTGCAAATAAAATAAATTGTAGTATTTTTGCATAAATTCATAGAATTGCTCATATAGTAACATGATTAAGCCATTCAATTATAACATGTAATGCCCCAAATTTCCTAATAAGATTTAGGACCTTGATTAGGAGGTCGGGAGGGCAATAATTGATTTATTATGATATTTAATGATAATATGTTTATGTGTATTATATATGCATGTGAACCCATTTCTGATTAATTTGGCGATTTTCATATTTTGGCCATTTTGGGCATATTTGGCATATATGTGATATGCGTGTAGTGTTTTATTATTATTTGGTTATGCTAGGGTTACTCAACACGAGACGATCCTAGGAGGTAAGCTAGTGGATTAGTCACAATGTGATGTATTCTTAACTTGGAGTGAGTCAAGGGGTATTTAGCACATTACCAGGTTATTGGGTAATGGGAATAAATATTTGGTGACAAATTGGGAGTTAGTATGATCAGGGGAAAATTCTGGAGGTTTTGACTATTTTGTCCCCGGGGTGTTTTCGGGATCCCGAGCGTTAGGTAATGTTTGAGGCTACTTAAGCTTGAAGTAACCTTTTAAGAAATAAAAAGAACATTTAGTAAGTTCTCTCTCCCTCTAAGTTCCATTTTCGTCTCCCGATCGCATTTTTGAAGGAAACTTGAGTTCTAGGACTCGGATTCAAGCGAGGATCGAGGCATAGAGATTCTAGGGAAGATTAGAAGCTTATTAGCCAGAGGATTTAGTTGGAAACAACTCAATCAGAGGTAATTCAAGTTTTAAATTCTATGTTTTCAAAGTTTTTAAGCTTGAATTGGACTTTGTGTTTTGATGAGTTTTTGATTGGTTTGAGACTTGGGTTTTGTTGGTTTTGGATCATGGGGATGTTTGGGAACTTTGATTTTTGAGTTTGGAGATGTTTGGATAGGTTTTTGGAAGGATTTAAAAGTGAGAAATTGGAGTTATGGCAGGTTTCCAAGTGGGGGCCGCGGCCCGAGCTCGAAGCTGAGGGCGGTGGAGTTGAGGTGTGCTAGGGCCGTGGCACTGGATATGGTGCGCCATGGCGCTTGCCTCTGGTTGTAATGACCCAATTATTTCTAAGACCTTGGACCATTAAAAACTACTAGACATAGCTACTATTTTGGAAAGATACATAAGAAATAATATATCTTTATTAAAACTTAAAATATTGTATCGAATACATAACAATAGAAAATATGGCATGGGTACCCATTGTTTAAAACATAAAACATAATTTTAAACTAAAGAAAATTGTTTACAAAACTAAATGCGGAAAAACATGATTTAAAAGACTAAAAATAAATAGCTTCATCCTCGATCGACACGCAATCCATACATTCCATCCATCCTCAACACACAAGCCAAGCTACCAAGAATCCTTCCGCCTTCCATATTCATTTTCCTGCATCACACTAAAAATAAAGGAACGAGCCTAATGCCTAGTAAGGAAAAACTACTAACACCATAAACATACACATAAAATCATATCATAACATATAAAAAAAACATATCATAAATATATACTATAAGCATACCATAAACATATGTCATATACTACTACAATGGGCAGCATACTACTTGGGGCTTGTTTAACGAAGCAAGTCATATGCCCAATAGATTTGTGGGGCTTGCTAACCAAGCAAGTCATATGCCCATAAATTATTGACGCTTGCTAGCTAGACAAGTCATGTGCACAAGGTCTAATATCATACTATACATAATGTTAACATATCATAACACAACATAAGATAACATAACATATAACATAAGCATAACATATCATATAAGCATACAAAATTCTATCCTATTTTCCTTACCAACACCGGAATATTTGAGAACAAATACGGGACTTGGAACACTCCTAAAACCAACAATAGAATGGTGAGTATTTCTAAAGAATAAATAATGAAAATACTAGAACTAAACCACCAAGAGAAAACTTACCGAAAAGACACCTTAAGTTCAAAAAACTTAAAAACCTAACCACAAAACCATAACAAAAGTTAGAACCTGAATGAAAACTAAAGAAACTAAGGAATCAAATAGGATTGAACTTAAGAATAAGGGTACCTTTGTTGACCTTATAGATTGGCCTAACTCCAATACCGAAATACTCTAATCCTTACTTCCCAAGTGTTTGGTAAAGCTTAAGAATGATAAGCTTTTTTTTTTCCTTTCCCACCCAAGTGTATCACTCTTATGTTCTCACTAACACCTTGGAGTATGATCACAGCTGGAGAGTAAGTGAAAGGGCTAGGTTCTAAGTCCTATTTATAGAGTTCTAGGAATAAAGATCTTCTTTTTGGCTTTGAATAAAAATAATGAATTTAATTGAAAATATTTGAATATTCTTCAGTCAAAAGCTTAGGACTTGGTCAAATTGTTCAGAGAGAGGTTTAAGGAGTCAAAGCTTGATTTTTAAAATTAAAAACAAAAATAATAAAAAGAAATAGAATCCTAACTTCTAACTCCCTAAATCCCATAACTCTAAACTCACCTGCAGTAAAATCAACATAACTGGAGCTGTAGAACATCGATTTAGACCATCGTTATACTGTTAGAAAGCTAATTCAATTATCTACAACTTTCTAGAAATACTATTTTTCAAAATTCATAACATAACTAAGTCAAAAATAGGTCAGAAGTTACAGCACCCTAAAGTTATGGAAAATCTATTTAATTATCTAAATAACAACCTAATCCACAAATAAATAAAATTGTGACAAATGTTATGCTCCTAACAGATTCTGGTGAAGACGAAGTCTTATATTTTCCTTATTTTATTATTAAAATAATAATTCATTAATAATCATGCATATGACAAGTGTTAAAATCCTATTGCTCTATCTAAACCTTAGGAATAACCATGCTCATGACAAGTGTCATATTCTTATTGACTCTATCTAAACCTTAAGTTATAATAATTATCATATTAATAACCAGCAATATGAATCAAACCTTATGTTATAATTAATATTCTTAAACTATAGGTTAAACTTATAAAATCCATAACTATTGCTAGGAGTTTCCAACTAAGTCCCGGTTTGAACCAAAATCCACGAAATCTAACATACTACAAACTAATACTAGATATTGCTACTACTACTACTATCTAACTAGCTAAGTAAAATTCTGAGACTCTACACTGGTGCTTCTGTTTTGGCTGGGGGCTGCGGCTCAGGGTTTTTGGGGCCGCGGCTCTTGAGGGTTTTTATGGCCAAAATGATGTTTTGAGCATGGGAACTCAAACCTTAGGTCTCGGGATCATTCATACTACCCGATTTAGTGGGATTTGATGTTTTGGAGGCTAGTTCTTGGTTCCAAGATTGGTTTTAGAACTTGAACATATTGGATCACCGTTTGTGGTTATGACTAGGTTTTCACTAGGGGCTTGGAATCAGGATCGTGCTTGTGGTTCGTTTATTGGTAACCTGTGCTGGGACCAAAGGTAAGAAAACTGTACGCTATATGTGACATGCATGGTTATTATTGAGGCATGTCGAGTGATTAAATGTGATGCATGTGATGCACGAGAAACATGTGATTAGGGCATGCCATGAGTGTTGAATAAGAGATTGTTCAGAGCTTGAATCTCTATGTTTATGCATGATCCTAATTATACTAGCAATTGTTAAATAAGCATGTTGAATGCCCTGTATTTGGATATTTGACATATGATATATGCTTGGTAGCATTGCTTACTTGTGCATGGCCCTGACTATTCAGGATTGGCATTGGTCGCGTGTTACTGACCTAAGAGCCAGAAATGGCATAAGCGTCATGAACGCAGAGCTGATAAAAGATTAGATCTAATCGACATCTGCATTGGATGACTCAATATGAGCATTAATGCCGGACCGACCCTAAGTTCGACGAAAATTATAAGTGCTTGTCTAGTCTATGACTAGTTACTCAGAGCCAGGGCCTAAGGCCTAGGTGACTGCTTTGTCACATGACTAAGGGAGCGGTCCACGGTTGTGACTCTATGGTCACCCGGTAGGTTTATGTTGGTGACTATTTCATCAAATACCTACCTTGCTTAAGCTAGTGAAAGGATCACTTATTTGTAAAGCCTAGGTGACCCTATCGTCACATGGCTAATGGGAACGGAACCCACCTTAGTGACTATTACAACTGTCACTCTTCTATTTTGGACTAAAAGTCTTGGATGATTATTATGATCATCGGTTGATGTTTTATACTAAACATTATGTGAACTTATTTTCATGCGTGATTAAGTTTGTTATTGCTAGGCATGCATTGTATGATCTGATGACATGTTATTACTGTTCGTGAGCATATTGAGTTTTCTTGCTGGGCTTCGGCTCACGGGTGCTATGTGGTGCAGGTAAAGGCAAAAGAAAGTTGGACCATCCTTGAGTTAGAGAGCTTAGGTGACGATGTGTACATATGCGGCTGCTCGACCGCCACGGTCGAGGTTTGAAAGAGGAACTAAGGTTACACCCTGTTTTGCCGCTTAGATCGGCTGGTTGCAAATATTTTCTTGTAATAGACCTTTAAATTATTATTTTTTTGGGATCCCAATGTATACAGTAAACGTTCTAGTGAAACATTATATCTTAACCAAAAAATTTAATCCATAAACCGCTAATCACACTTAGTTACACGTTTATGGCCAAATGACTCGATTAACGAGTTTAGCATTGTTTATAATGCGCACCGTAACGATCCCTAGAGTTTAGGGTGTTACATAACATGTTTGTTTGCACTATATGTGGTATTTTTTCTATTGGGCTTAGATGCATATAGTGACTCATATGTTTGTTAGATATATAGTTTTTGCGAAATAAAATATTCATAAAATGATAGGTTTTATTTGGGCCCATTAGAAAATGTAAAGTTTAAATTCCTCTCTTGTGGGTGATTTCACTTGTGATGGCTCATTTGCTTTGCATGACTATAGTGACCCCAATCAATTAATAACAATTAATAAAACGAAGGTTTAATTGATTAGGCCCACTATAGTCATGCAAAGCAAATGGGCCTTCACAAGTGGAATTACCCACAAGAGATGAATTTAAACTTTACATTTTCTAATGGGCCCAAATAAAACCTATCATTTTATGAATATTTTATTTGGCAAAATCCATATATCTAACTATATGGGTCACTATATGCATCTAAGTCCAATTGCAAAAATACGACATATAGTGCATGCAAACATGTCATAATTGGATGGGCATCTAATCATGTTACTATATGAGCATGTTTATCCAAAAGAACAGCTGTTGATGATGTGGCAAGAATCTTCGACACGTGGCCGACACGTGGCAGAGATGTTGCTCGCCTCTCGACCAGAGATATTTCCGTATGCAAGGTTCGAGTTTTATATACGACCAGCCTGGTCGTATACTCCGTGTATATATGAATAAATCTGTACAGTTGTAATAATATCCGAGAATATCTCTTCATTATAACCTGAAGATCCGTTTATTAAGGAAAGATATGATTAATTGACTCCTGTAACCCTCCTTGAGCCTATAAATATACAAGAAATAGCTCAAGGGGGGATCTTCTTTTCTTTTTCCGAATTGCATTACTATTATTCATCGTTTGTATTGTTTTCTCCTTCTAAGGTCTGTGAAACTCAGGAACCCTAGTTCTTTGATCACACCTTTGAAGCTCAATATTAATAATAGTATCAAGTGGACGTAGGTCATTACCAATCACTGGGGCCAAACCACTATAATTTTTTGAGTCCTTTGCTTTCCATTAGATTACTTTCTCAAACATCATACTAATCTACTGTCGTTTATTTAACTCCATGTCGTTGACCAAAATTAAGGTCAACATTCTGGTGCTTTCATTGAGAGCTTGACAAAGAATCTAATGGCAAAAACTACCAAGAAGACTGGACAGGCTGCCGCTGCACCATCCCATCCTCCTCCCCCAAATGTGGCTGAAGACGTACCTCATTTAGAGTTTGATCCGGAAGAGTTGGATTTTGAGACCCTGAAGGCAACACTGGGGGTGTTGTAGGATGAGTTAGCCAATCTGAGGGCCAATCAAGAGAACGCTACCGAGATAATGGCGTCGCAGCAAAGGGAGATAGAACGTCAGCGCCAGGAGCTGAGCGAAAGGCAGGCTGAGATGGACTATCGGCAGAGGGATGACATGGCTGCCCTTGAAGTAGCCATCCAGCTAGCTAGGAAACAGGCTGCGCTAGCTTCCCAGCCAGATCAGCCTCCAAACGGGCCACCTCAAAGGGGTCCCAATCCTAGTCCTCCACTCCAGCCAGTAAGCCCTCAGAGGCCGGAGTAGCCACATATGCCTCAGAGCGATGTCCCACCTAGGGATCCTGAGCAGCAGCCTCCGTCTCAAGTTGGTCGAGGAAATCCCCCGCGCCCGAGGCAGAATAAGGTCGGGCAATAGCCCCACAGCCCTAGACGCCCAGGGGGTGAAGAGCCATATCCACCGAGCAGGGGGCAGCGTCCTTCTTCCAACAAGAGGAACTCAGAGACAGGCTCTGCGATTAGGGGCCCCCCACGGCATGACAATGCACGGGGACCCACTGACCAGCACAGGCCTCCCCCAAACGCTCGGGAAATGCCAGCTCAAGGAGGCAACAGAGGGAATAGTCAGTCGCACCATAGCCAGCCATGGTTCAGAGATGGCCACAACTACAATGAAGCCGACTCAAGCAGAGGAAATGCTGGTTGGAGGAACGAAGATAGAGGTGGAGGCAGGACCCTCCCACCTAGAGAAGACCGACTGGCAGGTCATAATGCTGGGGGGCAGCCCAGGCAAAATAACGTATTTAGTTGGCTCGGAGCCAGCGAGCAGCGGCGAAGAGACGATGATTTGAGGGATGTACTCAACGACTACCGATAAAGGCATGATGAATACATTCCCCTGGCACCAGAGGCCCCAGCAATCCTAGAAGCTATTCAGGCTCAAATCGATGCCCTGAACCAGGCTGTGCAGCAGCTGGTCGTGGGGCGAACATCACACATTGAGTACGATCAGAGGAGAGGCACCCCTTTCGTACAGAGGATTAATGTGGCAGAAACCCCCAGTAAGTTCAAGATGCCAACACTGCCGAATTTCAACAGGTATGGCGACCCAGTATATCATGTCAACAAGTTTGAGATATAAATGGACATTCAGAAAGTCTCTGAAGATGCTCGCTGCAGGATCTTCCCAGCGACACTTTCTGATGCCGCCAAGGAGTGGTTCTTTAAGTTCCCTCCTGCAAGTATAGTCTCCTGGGAGATGTTCGTGAAGGAGTTTTACGGATAGTTTTATGCGGGTCGTGTGCACCCCACTGAGGTGAACCAACTGGTCGAGATACGCCAGAAAGAGAGGGAGCCCTTGAAGGAATACGTTCAGCGCTTCATGCGAGCTGCAGCTGGAGCCAAGACAATGGGCGATGAAGGCAAGTTGATGGCCCTAACTGCTGGGGTTAGGTGCCATTCTCCCCTCTGGAGTAGCCTCAGAAAGCATGGGGTTAAAAGTACCCAGGAGTTGTTAGATCGAGCTGATCGGTACATCAAGCTCGAGGACGTGATTGCCAACGAAGGGAAATCGCCAGCAAAAGACAAGGGGCCCAAGGAAGAACCCGCCAAAGCCGTCAACAGGTCGAAGCCCAATGGCAACGGCAAAGGCAACGGAAATGGTGGAAAGCGGGCTAGCAACGAACCCTCAACCTCCAAGAGTAAGCACCCCAAAGGTAATCGGTATGAATCGAGATTCACCAATTACACTGCCCTTGTTGAAAGCCAAGCCGAGGTCTACCAGGCGACCAGCTCAAGTGTGCCCTATAAACGACCCGCACCAATAAGGAAAGATATCTCCAAGAGAGATTCAACAAAGTTCTGTCATTTTCATAACGACTACGGGCGCGACACCAATGAGTGTAACCAGTTGAAGGACAAAATTGAGTTCCTAATAAGGCAGGGACATTTAAGAAGATATGTGCGAGCCGCGGGAGGTTCTCAGCGAGAGGCTCAAGGTGGCAACGAGTCAGCGCCTGCACGCCAACGCTCGCCACCTTTACAGCCAGCTCCTGTGGCAGGTACCCTACTCACCATCTGCGGAGGCCCGCATCTTGCAGGAGATAGTGGGAAAGCTAGGGAACGATATGCTCGAACCCTGCGCCACGACCAGGACATCGAGATGATGAGTGTCAAGGATTGAGCACCAAAAAAGGCTCGAATAGAGGAGGAAATGATCACCTTCTCTGACAACGACGCCCAACACGTGCAATTCCCACACTTCGATCTGTTGGTCGTGGACGTACAGATCGCGAACATGATAGTGAAAAGGGTGTTGGTCGATACAGGTAGTTCGGTCAACATCCTATATAAGTCCTCGCTGGAAAGGATGAAGTTGTCCGTGAAAGACCTCGAGCCATGCAACCAAACCATTTATGGTTTTTCCAGAGAAGGGCTCGCCCCAGCAGGGACGATTAGACTCCCAGTCACAGCAGGCACTGCACCTGACAGGACATTACTCACTACTTTTATAGTAGTTGATTGTCCTTCAGCGTACAACGCTGTGATAGGGAGACCAATTTTGGTCGACCTGCGAGCCGTCACCTCTATATGGCACCTCGCTATGAAATTCCCAACGGACGCAGGGATAGGATGCGTGTTGGGAAACCAGAGGAAAGCGAGGGATTGCTACAATGCCTCGATCACCAAGGCAAAGAAGGGTGTATCAAGAGATGCCACCGAAAAGGAGTTGCAAATGGCAACTGATGTTCAGGCCCGCTCAGGTGATAATCTCACCAAATAGGGTGTTGCCCAAAGTGAGGATAGGGACTTAGATCCTCGCTTTGGGGATTTTGAAGAAGAAGTGGGACCCATCGAGGACCTTGAAGAGGTCCAACTCGATGAGGAAAATCCGACCAGAGTTGTGAAAGTCAGTGAAATCTTAGAGACAACAATAAAACAAGCACTGGTGGAGTTCTTAAGAAGGAATCAGGACGTCTTTGCCTGGTCATACAAAGACATGGTCGGAATAGATCCTGCAGTCTTTAGCCGTGTCCTGAACATCGACAAAAGCTTTCCACCAGTGCAACAAAAAAGAAGGTTGCTCGACAAAGATAGATCAAAGGCCTTGAAGGAGGAAGTATAGAAGCTGAAGGAGAATGGGTTCATCAGGGTGGCATTTTATCCATCGTGGGTCTCTAATCCCGTACTAGTGCTCAAGCTGAATGAAAAGTGGCGTATGTGCGTGGATTTTACAGACCTAAATAAAGCTTGCCCCAAAGATTGTTTCCCACTCCCGAAGATCGACCAGCTGGTCGATGCCACTGCAGGGCATGAGATCCTCTCATTCATGGATGCATACTCCGGGTATAATCAAATAAGTATGCATCCCCCTGATGAGGATCACACTAGCTTTCGAACTGATACAGGGCTCTACTGTTACAAGGTGATGCCCTCCAGTTTTAAAAACGCTGGTGCGACTTACCAGAGACTCGTCAACCACATGTTCAAGGAGCTGATCGGCACAAACATGGAGGTTTACGTCGACGACATGCTGGTTAAGTCGAAGAAAGCAGAAGGGGATGTAAGGGATTTGCAGGAATGCTTCAACGTCCTGAATAAATATCGGATGAAGTTAAATCCCCTTAAATGCTCCTTCAGAGTAGGATTGGGGAAGTTCTTGGGATTTATAGTTAACTCGAGAGGAATTGAAGCTAATCCCGAGAAAATAAAAGCCCTGATCGAGATGAAGTCGCCAGTGAAGATTAAGGATGTCCAAAGCCTGACCGAGAGGATTGCTGCTCTCAGTAGATTCATTTCGAAATCGACAGACAAGTGCGTCCCATTTTTCAATCTACTAAGAGGCAATAAGAAATTTGAATGGATAGATGAGTGCGAATAGGCCTTTCAAGCACTAAAAACACATATGGCGCAACCACCCATCCTGTCAAAGCCGGTCGATAAAGATACTTTGTTCATCTACCTGGCAATCACGGATTACGCTGCTAGCGCTGTTCTAGTAAGAGAAGAAGAGGGTGTGCAGAAGGTTGTCTATTATGTAAGCAAAAGGCTGATCGGAGCAGAGTTGAGGTATCCCCCCATCGAAAGGTTAGCCTATTGTTTAGTTTTGGCCTCTAGGAAGTTGTGGCCTTACTTCCAAGCTCATCCAATTATAGTCTTAACCGACCAGCCTCTTTGACAAGTCCTGCAAAAGCCAGAGGCTACAAGAAGATTACTAAAGTGGGCAGTCGAACTCGGACAGTTCGACATATCTTACTTTCTACAAGCAGCAATAAAAGGACAAGCCTTGGCTGACTTCATCGCCGAATTCACAGAGCTCGCGGGTGGTGAGCAGACTTAAGAGCTTAGTGAGCCTGAGTGTCAAATCCAAGCACCCTCGTGGAAATTGTTCACAGACGGTTCATCCAATGAATCCCACGCAGGATCAGGGGTGATATTGATAACGCCGGAAGGGCATCGATTTCACTGTGCAATTAGATTTGACTTCACTGCTTCTAACAATGAGGCTGAATATGAAGCATTACTCGCTGGATTGTGGTTAGCCAAAGATATGAACATAAAAGTGCTTGACATCTATAGTGATTCGTAGCTGGTGGTGAATCAAGTCTTGGGAGAGTACCAGGCACGAGGTTTGAAGATGGTTGCCTATCTGAACAAAGCAAAGGATCTGTTAGCCCAGTTCGACAGATACACTCTCCAGCAAGTACCTCGCGATCAGAATTCCAATGCGGACACTTTGGAAAATTTGGCAAGTGCAAAAGATGCTAATACTCTGAACATAGTGCCAGTCGAACGACTATTAGTACCAAGCATCCAAGGAGCAGAAACCCCTCTAGTCATCCAGATGGCGGATACATGGATGGCACCATATGTAGAGTATCTGTCAAGCGGCGTGCTACCAACTGACAGAAACAAAGCCAGGACCCTTCAGGGGCAAGCTGCTAAGTATATCCTGGTCGATGGGATCCTGTACCAAAGGGGATACTCACTGCCACTTCTTAGATGTATTACCAAGGAAAAAGCCAAAGAATTGATGAAAGAGGTGCACGAAGGCTTTTGCGGGGACCACGCTGGGGGGCAAAGTTTGTCAAAAAAGATCCTAAGGCAAGGATACTTCTGGCCAACCATGAATGAAGACTCAATGGAGTTCGTGCGGAGGTGTGATAAGTGTCAGATATTTTCTAAAATCCCACGAGCAGCTCCTAACGAGTTAAAGAAAATGCAGAGTCCATGGCCCTTCGCAGTTTGGGGAATAGATCTAATCGAATCTTTGCCTACAGGAAAAGGTGGTGTAAAGTATGCAGTGGTTACCATCGAATACTTCACCAAATGGGCTGAGGCTGAGCCACTCACAACCATAACGACCAAGAAAGTGCTTGACTTTGTAGTCAAGAACATCATTTGTCCTATGGATTACCAAGGAAGATAGTCTCGGATAACGGCACCCAATTTGACAGTGATCTATTCACGGACTTCTACAAACAACATGATATTATCAAAAGCTTTTCTTCAGTCGCTCATCCCCAAGCGAATGGGCAAGTCGGAGCAGTTAACAAAATGCTGAAGGATACCTTGAAGAAAAGACTTGAAGAAGCTAAGGGAGCATGGCCAGAGCAATTGCCTGAAGTTCTTTGATCGTACAGAACTTCCCACCGAACAGTAATAGGTCATGCCCCGTTTTCCTTGGCATATGGGTATGAAGCTATGTTGCCTGTCGAGTTAGATCCACCCTCGCACCGTAGATTAACATACGACCAAGACTCTAACAGCCAGCTATTGATGGAATCCCTGGACTCAATCGATGAGAAGCGTGAACAAGCTCAGCTCCGAGTAGCTGCGTACTAGCAAAAGGTCGCCCGGTATTTCAACTCTAAAGTGCGAGAAAGAAAATTCAGTGTTGGAGACCTTGTGCTCCGAAGAGTTTTTCTAAACACCGCGACCAAGCCGCTAGAGTACTTGGGTCTAATTAGGAAGGGCCATACCAGATTGATGAGGTCCTTCACCCAGGCACTTATAAACTTGCACGCTCAAACGGAGATCTCATTCCTCACTATTGGAATGGAGAACACCTCCGCAAGTATTACCAATAAACAATTCTTCTTAAAGAATTGGCTTGTATTAATTTTACTTTTTACAAGTTTTGAAAAAAAGGGTTGGTCATTTTATGTGACTGATTGCTTATAAATGTAAGATCTTATTGATCACTCGTACAGACATGTTTAGCCCATTTATTACGAGAAATCAAAGGGTTTGTGCGCAGCCAGTCATTTCTTGCCAACTATTGTATTTTTTACAAGTATTTGCTCATTACGTGTGTTGTTTTGTTGTATTATAATGCTAATCATATTGCTACGAGCAGTAATGTTCGAACAAGTTCTGGTCAAGGCAAGTGACCAAGGACCTAAAGCTCCTCGATCACTTGGGGGGCATATAAGGTACAAGTAAGCAAAGCATATCGTTAAAAGGTATGTAAACACATGAGAAAAATAAGTGAAAGCATGCTAGGGCACTTAGAGTATTTTTCAAAATTTTGTTATTTTGTTAAATCAAACTAAAGTGCTATACTAAGTTTGGTCATGCGAACAGATGTTATAATAATATGCAAATATATTATAATGTCAAAATGTATCCTTTTACACCGCGAGCAGTCGCTGCTCGGATGTAATTGTTCAAATAAAAGTAAAAGCTTCCCATGCAGCAATAAAAAATATATATTGTCCTAACATCACGACCAGTAGGTCGTGTATTTAAAAGATAAAATATAAATAGAAAAAGCTTAAGCAGCCGGAGGATCTTGAGGAGTCGGGGGATCTTGAGGAGGGCCTTGATCGACAACGTCTGCAACCTCATTATGTGCCCCATCCATCCCAGCGGCCAGCGAGATCTCAAGGGAAGCAGGAATCCTCGCCCTTTCTTCCTCTGCCAGTCGAGCGACACAGCGAGCAAGCTCGGCGATTTTGGAATTCTCAGGAAGGTAATTGATGTTGGCACCCTGGTTGTGCTTCCAAAAATCATAGAAGCATTGGAGAGTGGCATTCTTATACCTTTCCAAGTTGTTGGCATTGACTTTCTCGAGCTCCTCGATCCGGCCCTCCAGGGTAGTATTCTCTTGTCTACTCACAACCAGTTCCCCCTCGAGCAGTTGGGCCGCACGGAAATTGAAGCTGTTAGACTCCTTGAACTAGTCCCTTTGAGCAATGGCCTTGTCCAGAGACTTTTGCTTCCCCTTCAACTCCTCCACCAGCTTATTCTTCTCCTCGAGCACCACTGCAAGTTGGTCGACATATTTTGCTTCGGCAGCTTTAAGTTCATCAGCGTTCCTTTGCTCCAAAGATTTGGCCTCCCCGGAAACAGCACCCGAGCGGAGGTGCCAGCGGTAAGGGTCAGCATTGCCTACGGTCAAAGAAGAAGTTAGGCTAACTGTAAATCATAGAAGAGTTGTCTCCGCGGAAAAAGATGACTTACACTAGTAAACTCGTTCAAAGCACGATTTAAGATTAGGTCGATGTCCATCGCTTCGGTCGGGGCCATCGCCTCTCGACAACGGTCGTGCTTTACAATCTTTGCGACCCTGTCCTTGATCAATTTGAAGACGCGACCAGTAATATCGCCCCCAGTTGAAGTAGGAATGGCTTGCTGAGTTTGGTCGATTGGGGTCGCTGGAGGTGGAGTTGATCCGGCTGGAGCAGAGGGGGTCTGCTGCTCGCGAGGAGGGGCTGGAGTTGCATTGGCTGAGGGCTCGTCCTCTAGGGGGGCCTGCATTGTGAGCCTTCTTGGCCTGAGGCGCTTTGCTGCTTTCCCCATGGTGCATCTTGCTTGCCTTCTTTTTGCTCGGGGGAGCCGCGGTAGCCTCAGGAGTGCTGTAAATGTCGAACACATTCACGGAGTCCATGTCTGGAAAAGAAGAAAAATGTCGAACAGTGAGATAGCATAAATGACTAAGTATATAACATCAGGAAAAGAAATAAAGAAAGATTGCAAAGCCAAATACCCGAGCTATTATTACTGGTCGCTATACTATAGACTCTGCTAGTCTTATACTCACTCTCTGACATGAAGAAGTCTGGACCTAAATTTGGAGCATATTTAAAATTGTCGTCCTCGTCGAATAGATGACAGGGAATTGGAAAGCTATCTAAAAGTGAAATAACTGTACTATTCTCGTCTGAAGACTCGTCCGAGTGTTCGACAGGCTCGATGGCCTTCTTTTTCCCCTTCCCAAGGGGGACAGAGGGCCTCTCTGCTGGAGGTGTGCCAGCAAGTTCCCTGATCGTGACCCCGATTGGTCTCCTTCGTGGAGGCGATGCTAGTGGTTGCTGCTCGGGTTCCTCCTCGGCTGTGGCACTCCCTGCAGTTGACTCCCTCATGTCCTGATGAGGGGCCAAGAGGCCAACCAACCTAAGATTTGCCTCTGTGACCAGATGTTTGACGTTTTTCTCTACGTCAGTCATGCTGGCCAAGAGGGCTGGCCTCAACTCCATATCTGGAGTTGGGTCTGGTCGCAGCCATGGGCCTGGAGGACATTAAAAGTTTAAGAGATGGTGGAGAAGAACACTAAATAAATATCAACAGCCAGTGGTACGAAAGTTTTACCTCCTTGAGTGAAGGCCAGGTTGTCCGCGATCATGTCAGTTGTGAGGAAGTACTCCTGGTAGTACCTCCCCACATTTGATATATGGGTGGTGTCAGTCAGGAAGGTGCGCCCGGTTTCCTGATGACAGAAGTTAAAAAACCCCGTGCCCTCTTGGTTGGGGTTAGACTTGAGGTCGAACAAGTATTTGACCTCATGAGGAGTTGGCATGGGCCATTTCTTGTGGTTGTACAGGATATAGAGTACAGTGAGCATCCTATATCCATTTGGGGTTATTTGAAAAGGGACAACTCCTAAGTAGTTGGCCATCCCTTGGAAAAATTAGTGAAGAGGCAAGGTAGCCCCTGCCTCGATGTGAAACCTCGACCAGGCGCTGAAGGCACCTCCGGGCAGGTTCGCCCTTTGGTCTTGGTTAGTCGGATTAAGGTCACCCCCGTGAGATCGTACTTCCTGATATAAGTGGAGATTATCCTGATCGTCACTCTGCTCTCAGGAACTAAATATCATTCAACATCTGGCTGAATGGCATGTCGGGGTCGAGCGTGTCTTTGGATGTTGGGATCAGGAGCATTTTCAGCTCGGCCACTGGTCGAGGGAGTTTCAGCCCGAGGAGCAGGCTGATGTGAAGGAGTAGGGGTTTTCTTTTTCTGAACTTTGGTTTTAGAATGAGCCATACTTTGAGCAGGGACAGGTGAAGTGTTTGAAGTAACACGGGAAAATGGAATATCAGGTATCTATGACGATGGTTGCTCTCAGGAACTAAATGTCATTCAACATCTGGCTGAATGGCATGTCGGGGTCGAGCGTGTCTTTGGATGTTGGGGTTAGGAGCATTTTCAGCTCAACCACTGGTCGAGGGAGTTTCAGCCCGAGGAACAAGCTGATGTGAAGGAGTGGGGGTTTTCTTTTTCTGAGCGTTGGTTTTAGCATGAGCCATACTTTGAGAAAGGACAGGTGAAGTGTTTGAAATAACACGGGAAAATGGAATATCAGGTATCAGTGATGATGGTTTCTCTTTGTCCTCGAGCACTTGAACCAATAGGTCGTCGTCTATAGGTCTTTCTCCTCCCCACAGATCTTGCATGTAAACTGCGAACAGAGAAAGGAGGAGATAAGATACATAGCTTGGGAGCTTATGTTGAAAGTTGGAATAACGTTGCTCGCGTCTACGACTAGCAACATTCTAACGGAAACACTAAGTTCTATGTGAGCAGTTTGAAAAACAGATCAGAAAGCGGAAATAAAAAGTTTTTGGAAAAAAAGCTTTTTCGACTCCGAAGGGGTGGGAAAAACACTGTTTTTCAGCTAGCCTAAAAATCAAAATTTTACTTCGATTTTATGCCCTAAGCTTACGATCTTGACTATCAAACTAGCTCCTAACTCCTACAGAGCAAAACTACACTACTCTATCAAGCATCAATCAACATTCCCACAATCCTCATGCATTTCTACCCAAGAACACGAAAAATTTCAGAACTCAAAACAGGCGTATAGCAGTATGCATGACATGTCAAAGAGCTTGAAAGTTGAAGAAATTTACCTAGATGAAGGTTGGAGGTTCTGAAATGAAGTGACTTTGGATGTGTGAACGGAGGATCCTTAGAACAGCGACGGAAGATCTTCAAAATTTTTGAGCTCTGAGATGGAGTTCTTGAAGGTTCTTGGCAAGAAAATGGCTAATAAAAAGTTAAAAGGTAAATTTGGGGATTATTTATAATGGCTGAGATATGTTAAAAAGGGGTAATCATGAGTTACCTTTTTCAAGGCATGAGGGAGTGTAATAGCCGTCAGAGGGATTACTTGGAAACCAAAAAGGCGTGATTGGACGTGATTAGGTCACAGTTTTCAAGAACGCACGAGGGACTCTGAAAGATTTCGTAGGGCATACGAAAAGTTAGTTTTCTAAGTTTACTTATTGCTGGACGCAATAAATAAACTTGGGGGGCATATGTTTATCCAAAAAATAGTTGTTGATGACGTGGCAAGAATCTTCGACACGTGGCATAGATGCTGCTTGCCTCTCGACTAGAGATATTTCCGTATGCAAGGTTCAAGTTTTATATACGACCAGCCTGGTCGTATACTCTGTGTATATATGAATAAATATGTATAGCTGTAATGATATCCGAGAATATCTCTTCGTCATAACCTGAAGATCCGTTTATTAAGGAAAGATATGATTAATTCCGTTTATTAAGGAAAGATATGATTAATTGACTCCTATAACCCTCCTTGAGCCTATAAATATACAAGAAATAGCTCAAGGGGGGATCTTCTTTTCTTTTTCTGCATTGCAATACTATTATCCATCGTTTGTATTGTTTTCTCCTTCTAAGGTCTATGAAACTCAGGAACCCTAGTTCTTTGATCACACCTTTGAAGCTCAATATTAATAATAGTATCAAGTGGACGTAGGTCATTACCAATCACTAGGACCGAACCACTATAATTCTTTGTGTCCTTTGCTTTCCATTAGATTGCTTTCTCAAGCATCATACTAATCTCCTGTCATTTATTTGACTCCGTGTCGTTGACCAAAACGAGGGTCAACAGAGCAAGTCTATGAATTTATGCAAAAATACCACAATTTATTATCTAGAATTTATCAAAAAATTTGAACTAATTAAATTTTTACAAAAATAAGTCAATTTAAATGAAATTTATCAACAATTAACAAAAGTTAATTTAAATTTCATTTATCAACAATCAACTTGGTTTAGGTTAATTTAAAAAATATATATATCAATTTAATTTAAATAGGACTTATCAACAATTAACCAAAGTTAATTCAAATCTCATTTATTAAGAAAAAATATATTTTATTAATTGGTTGACAAAAAATAATATTTTACAAAATTTAACCAATTTTAAAATTAATATCTTAATTGTTTTTCAAAAAATATCTTGTGTTGTTACAACTATAAACTAATATTTTAACCATTAAAAAAATAAAATATTAATAGTTATAACAATCATAAAATATCTAAAAACAGTTAAACAAATTCAAATATCCATGAAAATATCTAATTAAAAAGTTTCAAACTTCAAATAATTTAAATGTTAGAAACTATAGAATAAACATATATTTATATTTTCAAATAAATATTTAATAAAAATTAACAAATATTTAAAAAAATATCTTAAATATCTGATATCTTAATTATAATAATTTAATATATTAAAATATTTAAAATTAAGTTGTCAGTCTATTTTTAAATTTAAATTTGAATCTTTGTAAAAAATATCTAATTATTTAAATCTCAACCAACAAAAATATCTTATTTTAAAAATATTTTTAAATGATAAAATAAATCTAATATTTTTGGCTTTGATTATAAATAATCAATTTTCACAATTTTATTTTATTAAAAAAAAAATTTAAATAAATAAATGGGTGCGCGCGGACAGGGGTGGCTGCCGAGGGGTGCACGCGCGCAAGGGTGGTGCGCGGTGTACGCGCTAGTGCGCGCACGCAATGGCAGCCAGGCCAAAAAAATTGTGTAATTTTTCAAACCAAAATTATTTTTTAATTCATTTTTAACATGTTTTACACAAAATAAAGCATATATAAAAATTAATAGCATAGAAAACACAACAAAACAACATAAAATTTGCTAATAATCACATAAAATTCAATATGCATCATGAAATCCATCCAATTACTCAACACATCATCTAATTCAATTTTTAACATGTTCATGCATGAAAATAAAGATTACCAAAGGCTTTGAGGCCAGTTGTTGGGAAATCTTATACATGATCTTTATTTATTTTCATGTAGATCTAATATTAAACAAGTTAATATGAGACAACCTAGAACATGTTTCTAAAATTGAATTCAAAGAGAAATAATGATAAGAATACTTACATTATACGCAGTGGAATGAATGAGTCATTCCTTCAGTTTCTCGAACCCTTGTATCCTTTCTGTCACAGAGTATTACTAAGAAACTAAACCGATCTTCAATTTTCTTCACAACCTTCCAAAGTATCCTTAGAATCACCTAGATTAGAGTGGGCAATTATCAACACATGAGATAGATATAGAGAGAAGAAGAGAAAAGAACAATGAGGCTTAGAAGTGACTTATGTTTAGAGAGAATCGAAAACCTATCAGAATACTAGTGTCTGTCATCTTATGTTTTGACTTATGTTTTCAACTCTCTCTTAGCATTCCTTTTATAGACTTATTTAGATCATTTATTTAATTAAAAAATCAATAAAATAATAACCATTTAACAACCCTAGGTCGAAATTATCATGGGCTTTTGGCTCGTGAAATTTCTCATTTTATTATAAGCCAGTTGGACTTAAATCAAGGCCTATATTATTTTCTATTGATTTAATTAATTAAATAATTATTTAAATAATTATTTAAATAATTTATCAAATTAATTATTTATAATTTAAACCTTGATTTAAACTTATTTATTAATTTAGATACCAATTTATCTTAATTAATAAATCTGCCCTAATTTTTCTTTTCTTCACAAAATTACATAACTCTGTGAAACTATCCAAAATTGACTTGGTCAACTTTGATAATTCTAATTGATAATTAAATCAATTAATTGAGACTATCTAGATGATTTTATCCAAGGTACAGTGGATACCATGGGCCTATGAAATCAAGCTCCAATAAGTTATCATAAATCTAACAAATAAATTTACTAACTCATTAATTCTTCGTGACTCCTCTAAAGACTCAGAATTGCACTCTTGAATTCATAAAACGTTATATAACAAATATAGATACGCTATTAATTATCCATTGTTACAACCATAATTGTCACTCAATCCTTTATAGACAGTCTACAACGAGATGGGACTAAAATACTATTTTAACCCTCATTGTATTTTATCCTTAAAACACTTAGTTCCTTGTAAATGATATTTCAGTAAACTAATATTAATTACTGAAATGAGATCTCTATCATTTAACACCTTGAACCAAATTAAAAGGAAACCATCGTTTCACTTCTTCATCAGAAGCTATAGATGTTCATATATATGATTAACACTCCCACTCAATTATACTACCAAGTTCCCAAGATGTAAGTATGGGCTAGTTTATAGGGTAAGCTGGTAACGAACAAGTCAAAGAACTCAAATAATACAATCAGTTAGAATACTAACCACTCAGAATTGAGATTGAATTGACCTATGGGCAACTATATGATATGATTAGAATAGATAATAACTGTATGTTTACTTATCCTATCAACTGTCAATATCGGTCCAGTCTGATGTAACAAATACATCTGATCTTATCTACTTTGATAATGTTCTGGAAAGTAAATAACACTACAATGTGTAAGTAGATCATATCGTAGATTGGCAAGTCAGTGTAAATCCTGTGCACTGACTAATCTTAGGACTAACTTATTTTGAAAATATAATCATATTTATATTCCACTGTGATTACGTCACTATAAATACGATTACCTATATGCTCGGGATTTAATAGAAGTTTATATTAAACAAATAATCAAGAAAATAAAACATGTGAGCAAAGTGATTCACCAAGTCAAAAAATGATTTCTATTATTTTATTGATAATAAATGAGATTACAAAGAAATTGAGTTTTAATTAGGGCATAAAACCCCAACATGCCCTTGTTACAGGTCTTAAATGTGATGGTCTTTCATATTTAAGTCTTTTTCATAAAAAGAAAGTTCATTTAAGAAAAAAATATTTGATCGTTTTGGTGGTAAAGTGTCAAAGGCAGAATTGCGTAATGCTTTCAATAGTAAGGAGTTAGTAGATGATGATGATGTTGTGAAGTTGGGGATAGCTCATATTTTAGGAAGCTATTTGTATGGATATACTAGTGAGAAATTGGTTGATGACTTTTTTTTTTAGATGGTTGATCGTGATCTATCTAAATTGGGAATTGTTGGTTTTGGAAAGTTTGCTTGGGATAGGAATTTTCATTATATGAAAATTGCTTTAAAGAGTGGTAATAAAAAAATTTATGGTCTTTTTGTTGATGGGAAGGTGGGGCATCATCCTTATAAACTTCTTGGTTTTCCTGTTGCTTTTCTAGTGTGGATATATGAAATTATATTTGATTTGCATCCTGACTTTTGTCAGAGGGTTGGTAAAAAGTATCCCCGTTTGTTGAATTGGAAGAGTTATGATAATGCTTTCTATTCCAACTTGGTGACAAATAATTTTAACAGCAAAAAGGTATAATATTTTATTTTGTAACTGGTTACGACGTATATTTGTTTGAATCATTTAGGATTTTTGTTTGTGTAGCTGGTTACAGAACATGGTAACCAGTTTCTTGGTTTCTTTCTATACATTTTTTTTATTTCTTCAGTTGACTATTTTGGATGTTTATTCAAACTCTAGGGAGAGGCAGAAACCAGCAGTGAAGAACTTTAAGTTTAAGCCTATATATTTGCCCAATGAGTATCCTGATAATTAAGGAGTGTCCTGATGATGGTTCGGGTACCCAAGTACTTGTTAGTGTTGGTGTTTTTTTAGTTAAAAAAAATATTCTTTTGTTTGAAATTTATAGGCTTGTTTTATTTTTATTTTTTGATGTTTTGTAATGTATATTATTATGTTTTTTCAGGTTGAAAGTGAAAAATTGAGATTGATTAGTTAAACAATTTCTTCAATAAAAGAGAGTCAACAAGCTATTATTAGTGATATTGCAATTATGAGGTCTAAGTTCATGGGAAAACTCTATGAGTTGTCTGCAATTATTGGAAGTATTATTGAAAAAAATTCAGAAAAAGTTGAAAAAAAATTCAAAAAAAGTTGGACGTTCTGGTGATGAAACTACTAGATTTAATGAAGTGAAAAAGCAAGTTGATTTTGATAAATTATATAACCATGTTTCTCATGATTATAAGGTAACTTGTTTCTTCTATGTATTTTTTTTTGTTTTTTTGTAACCATTGTTTGTTGTAACCAAATTCTTTTTCTTTTTTTTTTGGTCCAGGCTTGTGGGATGGATTTAGGTGAAGATTTTGATAGTAGAAAGGTAACTGGTTTCTCTTACATAATAATATGTTGTTATTTGTAAGTTTATTAGTGTAAGATGTTATTGGTGTAACCAATTTTTTTTTTTTTTTTTAGGGTTTTGGGAAGGATTTAAGTGAAGATTTTGATGGTGTTTATACAAGGTTGGAGTTGTCAAATATTGTGGCTAGAACTAAGGTATTGAAATCAATTTTTTTTGTTTCTTTGTATTATTTTTTTAAAATGGAATTTGTTGTTACTGATTTTATTGTTCTTCATTACAGAATAATTCAAAGAAGCTTGAGTTCAGTTCAAATGGTTTAAGTTTTGAACAAATTTATTTGGATGCAGAGATTTTGAAGGTTATTGATAAAACCGTGGAGTATGCAGAAGAACAAAAAAGATTAAGTAGGGGTAAGGATGATTGGAAAGTTGTGATAGTTGGTGATGTTGATGAAGTTCCTGTTGTTATTGAGAAGAGGGAGCCTAAACCTAGTAATCATGTTAAATCTCATTTTGTTACTGAGTTTGGTTCATCTGAAGTAAAAGAACATGTGAAGAGAAAGATAGAAGAAGTGTTGATTGTTAGAGGGTTGCTTCCATTTAAAGATGGGATTGGACAGAATGTTTCAAAGGATGAATAAATGGATTATGTTACATGTATTGAGGATAAAATGATTTTTAAAAACAAGTATGTTTTTTTTATTTTGTTTAATATAATTGTTTTTGATATGTAAATGTTTGTTGATGTAATTTTTTTTGTTTGAAGGAAAAAGAAATTCTCTGATGTTAATAACATTATCAATCCACCGATGGATTATACTTTTGTTAAAATTTATGAGAAGATGTGGTTTTACAAGCTTCAAACTTGTGGGGAGGAGCTTATGGACACTGTAAGTAACCAGGTTCTTGGTATAATGTTTTGTAACCTGTATCTGTTTGTTTAGATGTTTTGTTATTTTGTTGATGATGATTATGACAAGTAACCAGGTTCTTGTAGTATTGTGCGTAACTGGTTTTGATATTTTTTTTTGCAAGTAACCAGGTTCTTGTAGTATTGTGTGTAATAGTTTTGATAATTATTTATTGGCTAGTAACTAGGTTCCTGACTTTTGTTTGTTTATTTATTTTTTGTAGCATATCAATGTTTGTTTTTATTACTTGAGGAAGAAGATTAAGTTGAGTGATAGTTTGAACAAGACGGTTACAACTACAAACTCCTGGTTTGATGCAACTATCAAGGGTTTGTATGATAACTTTTTGGCAGCCAAATGTGATCCAAGCAGCATTCGTTTTGATAACCTGGTTTCAGATTATATTATTGGTGAATATTTGTTTTGTAATACTTCTTGGGTGGATGTAGATCATGTTCTTTTTCCTGTGCATGTGAAGGTTCAGATGCATTAGATTTTCATCCACTTTTCCATAAAGAGTATGATGTTAACTGTCTACAACTCTTTGCTGGGGAAGAAGAATGAGAGTATTGTTTTGCCATATGTGAAGGTTTATTATGTTGTTTTACCATATTTTCTAGTCTTTCTTGATTTTTATGTTTCTAGGAAAGACCTGGACTTGAATGTTGGTCCATATTTTGTTGGGAAGAAGGAACCAATTGATTTTAAGTTTGCCAAATACTTTCATTTTTAAGAGGACAAGTAAGTAACTAGCTTTTGTGATTTGTTGTTTATTTTTTTATTATGTTTGTTTTTAATAATTACATTTGTTGTTTTTTTGTTTATTTTTCAGTGATTGTGGAATATTTGTTATCAAGTATGTTGATTTGTTTATCCATGGGAAGATTGATGACATCCCAAAGAACATGGCTGCCAAAGTTTCTACCTATCGTGATTATCTTGTCATTAACTAGTATATTCATGAGAAAAAGATGCAGATTGGTGGGTACAAGACAGAAGATGATGGTCCGTCAAAGAAATCAAAGAGGAGGAAGAAGAATAACTATAGATTTTTGTAGTTTTTTTAAGTTGTATTAATGAATTTGTCTTTTTTTTTTCTTTTTAAAAAGTGAAGTTGTGGTTTGTAACTGGATACTGGTTTAGTACTGTAGTTGTTTCTGGGTACTTTTTTTTGTCAATGTAAAGAACTGGTTTCATCTTTTGGCTTAATATAAAGTTTTTTTATTTGTTTTTTATATTAATGTGTATGTTTTTTTCAATAGAGTTGGTGATTTTTTTTTTAAAATTTGAAGATATTGTTATGTATATGTTTTTTTTTTCATATATGTTTCTATTATTTTTGGAGAAGTTTGTGTGCTAATGGATATTATATTATTGTATTGTTTGAAATGATCAATCATACATTGCAGGTAACTGGGTACAGTTTTATTTTTATTTCTAATTTTTGAATTATTTTTTGTTAAATTATAATAATTTTTTATTCATGAATTTTTAATGTATTTGTAAGAGATATTTCATTATGTAACTGATTTGTAAATGTTAATTTTTTTCAAAATAGGTTTGTATGAGGATGGTGTAACCAGTTACTTCAGTTTTTAATAGTGTAAGTCAGATGTTTCAGGTAACTAGTTACAATTTCTTTAGTTTTTTTTTTTTTAAATATTTGATATATTTATCTTTTTTTGTGAAAGATGTGTGATTATGTAATTGGTTTTTATAAGTCGTTTGTTACATGTATTTATAGTCGTTTGATTAGTCATTTGTTACATGTATTTATAGTAACTGAATTTTTTTTATTAACATGTGTGGTAACTAGGTACTTGAGTCTCCATATTTGAATAACTTGTGTCGTAACCAAGAACTTGAGTCCCAAGTTTATAAAATGTTAAATGCTTAAAAAGAGTGTAGTTTTAATGAATGAGAAAACATTAGGATACTATTTTATTATATCGATTGAATGAATTGAAATTGTAGTCTATGTAGTCTTTACAAATTTCTTTGACTTTTTTGGGTGTCGCACATTTGGGATTGGTTCATTCCTGCATGTTTTTCTATTATGATCTGGTTGCCTGCATCGTCCACATTTAATCTGCACTTTTGGGTCTCCTATAGATCTGATTCTTTTTCTTCTAGGGTGGCTTAGTGGTTTTCTTGTTTTTGGTGGTAGGAAAATTTTGTGCAAAGTCTCTGGTAGTGTCCATTCACTTTCATTTGGCATTGGATGAATAGTTGACTCATATGTTGCTTTCATAGTTGTAGTTCTGTAGTAATTAACAACATAATCATATGTTTTCAACCGTGTTTTAGCAAATCCTACTATTGCATGTGCACGCGGTATTTCATCTTGCTGGAATTTTTACACTCGCAAGTTTTCTCCATTAGGTTGACCAAAAAATTTCCTTTGTTTTCTACCACAACTTGGTACAGTATAGTGTTTACTGGGAAGACCTGTTTATTTTAGTAGAGGAATACATGTTAGAAACTGGTTACTGTGGTAATTATTAGTAACTAGTTACCGAATGTCTTGGTAAATAATATTTAGTGCATAATATATGTTAGTTACTTGAAATTTAATGGCTCGAAAAAAGTTTTCTCTGAGGACAGCTTCAGCATCTGTTGTTACTTGTGTGAATGTTCTGTTCACTTCGTGACCATTTTTCCATACCCATTTTTTAACTAAACTTCGAAGGCCTTCCATCATTATAGTGATTGGCAGCGTTCTTGCAGCTTTCAATGCATCATTTATCGATTATGCTATATTTGATGTCATCATTGTATATCTTCTTATTAGAGCATGGCATCTAGACCAAGTGCGATATCCAATTTTTTGTAAATACAGTCTTATGCGAGTGTCAATCTTGTCTATTTCGCGCATGTAGTGCTCAAATGATTGTACCATGCATGCCTTTGCTGCCTTCTCAAAGTTTGTGTTTAGGTCCTCACCATGGACACCGAAATTCATTTTGATGTTGTTTAGCAGGTGGAATATGAATGCTCCATGGAAAGCTTTTGGGTATGCATTGTCTATCCTTTTATGCCTGTCTAAAATGATTGCTAGACGTGTTTGTAAAATCACGATTAAGTAACTAGTTATTGTGTCCAAATTAAGTAACTGGTTTCATTAATTTAAATTAATATTATTTTTTTACACTGATTTTATTAATGTATTGCTGAATTATTATTAAACAGTTTTCTTTATGTGTTTAGTTTGTTTTATTAACAATATAGAAAAGAAAACAATGCCTTCTCTTTCTCCATATGTCTCTTTTAGTTTTGTGAAAAACCAAAACCATGACGAATCATTTTCAGAATCTCCTATTCCAAAGGCTAATGGAAATATTTTGTTGTTAGCATCCATTGTTGAAGCAGTGAATAAAGTTCCTCCAAATGATGTCTTCAAGTAAGTTCCATCTATCACAATGACTAGCCTACAATGTTTCCATCCTTTGATGGAATTTGCAAATGCTAGGTACATATATTTGAAGCGGTCTTTATTGTCTGTAACCAGGTGCATTATTGTACCTGGGTTCGAGACTTTTAGCATGTGAAGGTAGATGGGAAGTTTCTAGTATGAATCATCTTGGTTTCCTCTTCCCAATTCTAAAGTTTTTTCTCTTGCTCTTCGGGCTTTTTGATACCTCATTGAAACACCATAATCGTCTAGCATGTCGCTGATTATGTCATTTGGTGTGTGTACTTTTTTTATTGACATGTATTTTGTTTTGATTAGTTCTCCAATCACATTGCAATTTTCTTGCCTATGGTCTTCCATAATGATGTCCAAGGAGCAGCTGTGAGTTTTTACATACCTTCTGATTTTAAATGTTTATGTTTTCCTGAATTTTGAAGTTCTAAGTAACCAGTTACAATTGTCATCCACACAAGTTACCATGTACTCTCTCGGTTCAGACCTTGTTGTCTTGAATTGGATGATGTGGATCATAGCATAATAACATAGAGCAGATTTCAAGATTTTTTTGTCCTTATAAATCTGGTCTTCTTCAACTTTGAAAACCTTATGATCAGTTATAATTTTTGTATCTTCTTTTCTTTTTCTTTTGTTTTCTTTTATTCTCTCTATGATAAAATCTGCTACATTATCAACTATGTCTGTAATGTTTGGGAAGGTTTGTAACTGGTTATTTTTCGTGGATGTTGCTTCTTCATATTATAACTCTGTAACTGATTGCTGGTTGTTTGGTTGAAGAACTAGCATTTCTAGGTCTGTATTTTGTATTTGTGTTTCTTCTTCATATGTATTGTGTTTAATAGTTTCAGCTATTGTTTTATCAAAAGTGGGGATGCATAGTGGTAGTTCAGTTTCTGCATTTTGCTTCTTTTTCAGCTCAATGTAGAATAGGAGTGAGTTGTCAGTGAGCAATTTCATTGGTGGCATTCCTAGCGATAACTAGTAACTCAACTCAATATTTTGCATATTGCATTTTGTTGACGGCAAGAACTCAGAGCTTGTTACGAAAACTGCGTAGGTAGGACTTAGGAAAATCTTAAGAAAGAGAGATGCATAACAACAATGGAGGAAAAAAATCATATATTGCTTTACTATCTCCATTTATAATGAATTTTTCCAACCCCTTAACTTGAGGGGTGAAGGCCTATTTATAGTTGGGCTCTGATGGCCCCTGATACAAAGTGGTCCCTCGGGACAAAGTTGTACACGGGTACACCATCAAGATAGTGGCACAGGTCTTGGTGGAGCAAAGGGTTATGGTGTTGATGTTGGTACACGGTCAGAGGCATACAGATCATGCCCCCACGTCTCGTACGAATTCGTACCTCCATAACTTGTCAGATACGGATGTCAGAATCATGCCTTTGTCGTCTTCATGGTTGTACATCCTTGACTTGTACGCGTGCCTTGTACTTGATGGTCATTCACATATTTCAAAGATACACCTTTTCTCCAAGCATCCTTACAATTTACTAAGTGTAGAAAATCTTGTGAGTCATTATAAATGACATATTTAGTCATCTTCACCAATTCTAGCTTGACATCAAATAATAATTGGGTCTTCAAGAGTGTTCCTTGTATGCACACTCATGAGGTTTCGGACTTTACATATAATGAAAGCCACAACGAGGGTCTTTCGTGGATTCTCAGGTCAGCGAGGCAAGGGCT
Organism: Humulus lupulus; assembly: GCF_963169125.1. NCBI lineage: Eukaryota > Viridiplantae > Streptophyta > Magnoliopsida > Rosales > Cannabaceae > Humulus > Humulus lupulus. The sequence goes on along the minus strand of NC_084794.1, from coordinate 81,790,338 downwards.
TTTCAGTATATCAAGAAGACAGAGCCTCGTATAGCGAGGCCCTTTTCTTTGGGTGCGCATCTTGGGGAAGGCGTCCTCAACGTTCGTAGTCGTGTTGGGCCTCTTGGCGCCTAGGTGAGTCAAGCCTCTCCCTTAGGAAAATTGGGTTTCACTATGCGAGGCCTTCGTGCACTCGGGTTTAGTGGATTAAAGCGTGGTTCCTAGAGGCGAGGTTGGCCTCACCTATCGAGGCCCTCGTCCCTTCGTGCATGTGTAAGGTGGCTTAGCGGGTAGGCGTGTGACACGCCTAGACGGGTTAGGCCTCGCTATGTGAGGCCCTCGTCCCTTTGGTTTCGTGCCTAGCGGTTTGATGCGTGGTGCCTAGAGGCGAGGTTGGCCTCACCTAGAGAGGCCCTCATCCCTTCATGCATGTGGAAGGTGGGTTAGCAGGTAGGCGTGCGACATGCCTAGATGGGTAGTCCCTTTCTTTTCGTGCCTGGTGGTTCGATGCATGGTGCCCAAGTAAGTTAGGCCTCCCTATGCGAAGCCTTTCCCTTGTTAAGCCTTTGTGCAAGTATCGCCTTTAGGCTACCTCGTGCCCATGCCACCTAGGTGCTACCACACACCTCTGGCACCTCACGTCTATGTCAACAAGGGTGGCTCCGCGTCTAGAGGCACCGTTCAACTAGCATGTGTTTCATGGTCTTTAAAGTCCTTCATAATTTAGAGGTTCTCTTGAAGGGACTTCGCAAGGGAAAAATTCCCACATTCACACATTTTATTTCATTTTTCACTAAATGTACCAAATTGTTGAACAATTTGTTGGTATTAGCAATCCAGTCATGGTGTAGTCATCATACTAATATTTGTCTATCCATTTTCCTCCAAATTTGATTAATGTCATTATGGATTTCATATCTGCAATATAGCACAACATAATTTTTAGTGTTATTGCTTTACTAATTCAAATGTAACTGGTTACGTTAGTGAATGAATATTAACAAATGTTGAAAATATATAAGTAATCGGTTTCTTTAAGTAAATCAAGAACTATTTTTCAGGTTCTATAATTAATTATTTTGCATAATGTTTAGTTTTGCGTGTGTAGCTGGTTATCTTAGTGAATGTGTTGTCTTTTTTTTATATTTCAAAAATGCAAAAGTTAAAGACATATTATGTAACCGGTTTCATAAACGTAAATCAATATCTATTTTCCATAAATTATTATGCAATGTTATTATTATTTTTTCGTGTGTAACAGGTTACTATATTTATTTTGTTGTCTTATTTTTTATTTTTTGTAATATTTGAATTAAGTAAATGTTCAAATTATGTGATTTAACCGATTTCATGTTAGTAAATAAAAAACTAATTTCCTGGTTCCTTGTGTTATTATTTTCATTGTCGTATATTTCAAAGAAGATTTTGTTTAGTTTAAATGTTACCTGATGAGAAATCGTAGAAATGAAGCTAAAATCAAATGATTTGTCCGAGAATGAGATGTGATTGTTGGACAAGAATCCAAATTATGTTTCAGTTGCTGGAGAAGAAGAGCAGTTGATCGAAAATTAAATATTACTTTTAATTGATTACTGTAGAAGGCCAGAGAAAAAGAAGAGCAGGCGATCGAGAATTTGATTTCTTGATTGGAGAATGAGAGTGTTGTTGCCGGAGAAGATGATGTTACGGTCAGAAACAATGGAGGACGAATTGCAATAGTTGGAGAAGAAAGATTTGTTGATCGACGATTAGGTTCTTGAATTGAATCTTGTAGTCGGTAGTTTATAGCAAATCTGTGTGGAAATATGGTTCTTATTTTATGGGAATTTCATATTTTTTAGTTTTTGTTAGGCACTTTTTCCATATTTTGGTTATTATTTTTTTGTCCATATTTATAGAAAGTTTAGTTAATTTTCTCATATTTATGTAAAGATCTCATAGAACAACCTTCCATGAAAACCTCCACATATGCAGATGAGCCAGATCATTAAGATTTAAATTCCAAAAACCCATTAATTTTTCTCACTTTAATGATATTTTCTCTCAAAATTATAAAAATAAAAGGTAACAATTTATATAAGTAGATATAAAAAATTGCATAATTAAAATGTATGCCGATAATAAGTGTTAAAAAAATCTATATAAGTAATAGAAAAGTTGCATAGAGTTAACGAAGGTTTTCCTAATTTTACAAATATATAATATAAAGTTCACCAATTTTAAAGCTACCTCCTTATTCTAAATTATATTTAAATTGTTCTTAGAGATTCTTAAAATCACCATGCTCTGAATTAAATAGATAGCAATATCAAGTTTAAAGTAATTGTGTATCTCTAATATTATTAAAAAAAATCATTATCCTAAGTTTTAAATGGTACTTATATTCTAGGGAGTTGACTATATATTTTGTAAAATCAGATATTATCCCTGTAAAAATCACTCTAATAAATCAATACACAAATATAGATTTAAATTGGTTAAACATTCGGCAGAACTATATTTATGAAAATTTAAACATTTTAATCTATTACAATTCTTACATTCAAATACAATCCCATAAAATAAACAAATTGAATATGTTTTGTTAGCATTGAATTCTCTAAACTTCTCAAATAAAAATAAAATAGTAATTAGACTTAATTATTTATGAAAATCATATCAAATTAAGTCACCTTGATTAAAGAATTCAATAAGGACGGGTAAAATTTTTTATAAACTTAAATATTTATATTTTGTAGAAAAAATGATATGTATATGAAGAAGAAGTTTGGCATCTATTTGGAAGCTAATCGTTATAATTAATATATCTGAATAAAAGTAGACAAATATAAACGTTATTTACCCAATTCACAATTAGATTATATGCTCATTTGGTATTGCTAGCCGGTTGAAATAACATCACTTTCTCCTCCATATGTCTATTATTAGTTGGAATGCAAGGACACTCAATAGAGATAAAGCAAGGAGACAAATCCTCACAAAAAAAATCAATGACCTAATGTTTTATTTTTAATGGAGACAAAACTTAAAAATGATAAGGCAGAAACCTTAGGTAAATATCTTGACTACACAAATAGTTTCGAGGTTCCTAGGAATGGCATGGGAGGAGGGCTTATGTTATTTTTGAAGGAGAAAATAATAGTTTCGATACAATCATGGTCATCAAACCATATCAGTTGTTTCATTCAATTTGATAATCATCCATTTTCTTAGAACTTTTGTGGTTTTTATGGCAAACCTGAAGTGTCTAACAGACATCTTACGTGGGAACTACTACAACATTTGAGAATTGTGGCAAGTGGACCTTGGTTAGTTATGGGAGATTTCAATGAAATCTTAAGTCAAACAGATAAAAAGGGTGGAAGAATACGAAGTGAAGCACATATTAAGGCTTTTTGAAGTGCCCTAGGGGTATGTGCATTGAAACCATTAAGTCACTATGGTATTCAATTTACTTGGAGTAAAAATACAACTATCGGTACTATACAAGAGAGACTGGATTGGGCCATGGTTAATGAAGAAAGGAAAAGTATATTTCCTACTGCAACTCTTACACACCTAGACTTTTATCAATCGAACCATAGAGCTCTCCTTATAACTCACCAATTCAATGTGGAAAATGAGAGTTCAAAAAATAGAAAAAGACCTCGATTCAAGTATGAAAATCGTTGGGCTAAAGATCCAGAATGTAAGAAGATCATAAAAAATGGGTGGCAGTCTACTTCCTCTTCTTCCCTTCTTTCAACTATCAATAATATTAAAATATGTGTCACTAATCTTTCCTCATGGCATCAAACAAAATTTGGATCTTTAGCTAGGCAAATAAAAGAAACACATTCTCAAGTTATTTATCTTCATAACTCGCAAGATCATATAAATGATCCTTCAAAGATACGACAATTGGAAAAGAAGCTAGATGATCTAATTTGTAAAGAGGAAGTCTTTTGGCAACAACGATCTAGAGTTCAATGGTTACAAGCAAGGGACAGAAACACAAAATTCTTTCATCAAAGGGCAAAGCAACGACATAGAAACAATGCTATAAAATGTTTATTTTTTTACTTTAACATATAATTTCCAGTTTGAAATAATTTTTTCAACTTGGTAATTTACTTTATTTTCAAAGTTATAAAATATAATTTTTTAATAAAAATAGCCATAAAATAAACATATTACTACGCCGAATTATAAAAAAAAAGTTTTATAAGGCATAAAATCTAATTCTATCAAAAAGATGGTGTGATATATGTAAAATTGTCTAAATATACTAGATACTACAAGTACACATACAAGTGAGCATTTAACAAACTTTGAATGCTAGGGGTACTAAAAGAGCAACTATAATCGACTAAAATCTATTATAAATATATCTTATTTTGAATAAATATAAAAATAAAGCTATATATAAAAATGAATTTATACTCAGAAGTTTGAAGGTTATTAACATAGTGAAGAATTATGCATAACATGTTAAATCATAGAATTTTTAAAAAGGAATAGCATAATCAAACTATAAAGTTCATCTTGGAGAGTGTAAGATATATAATTTGTACTGATTTTCTACAAATGAATAATATAGGTCTTTTCAATGATGATAAGGCGTGGTGCACAAGCGATAGAGACATTAGTGAAGTTATATTAAAATTCTATAACTCTCTAGTCTCCTCCTCATCTCCTTCAGAAATACATATTGATGAATTATTATTGGGGTTAAATCACAAGTTACTGAAAAAATGAATGAGGAATTAGAAAAACCTTTTTCGTTGGAAGAAATTATAGAAGTTGTTTTCTCTACGCCTATTGACAAAAGTCCAGGTCCAGATGGTATTAGTGTTTTATTCTACCAAGAACACTGGGATATTGTGGGTCCGTTTGTATAAAAAACAATTATAGATTGTTTGAATGAAAAGGAAGATTGGTCCATCATTAATTCCACTATCGTCACCCCGATCCCAAAAGTGAAAGAACCTGTATCCATAAGCGATTTTTGACCAATTAGTCTATGTAACGTCATCTATGAATTCATCTCAAAGACCTTAATAAATAGATTAAAACCTTTTCTCACATCAATCATAAGTATTACCCAAAGTGCTTTTGTCCCATGAAGACTTATCACAGACATTGCAATTATTTCTTTTGAATATCTCAACAACTTAAAACTAAAGAAGACAGGGAGAAAATGCTATGCATCGATGAAGTTGTATATGAGCAAGGCTTATGACCAGGTTGAATGGAACTTCGTTGAGAAAAATTTACTTAAGTTGCGATTCAGGATTCAATGGGTAAAAAATTTAATGAAATGTGTTACTTCAGTTCGATATCATTTCATATTAATGATTGAGAGAAGGGGATCCTCTTTCACCATATCTATTTTTGGTCTGTGCAGAAGGCTTTTCAGCTTTGGTTAGACAAGCAAAAAGAAGGCAGGATATTATGGGATTAAAAATTGCTAATAATGCTCCATCCATTACTCATCTTTTTTTTTTTTGTGGATGACAGTCTCATCATTGTTCATACATCTAAAAGATCCTTACAAGTTATTCATAAAAAAAATTTCTCTTTACTCAGGGCGTTTAGGACAGGTTTATTCTATTTTCTTTCATAAAATTTAACTTCTAATGATATCTAATTTTAATTATTATATAATACCAAAATTTTAAAGGTCACAATGAGACTACATAAAAGGGTTTATTCAACCCAATAAAAGATAAAATATGGATGCGTTTACATGCTTGGAAATCTAAGTTGTTTTCTCAAGCAGATAAAGATAGTTTAATTATTAGCTAATGATTTGCTTTTATTAATCAACAATTTTTGGATATGTTTAATTGAGTACATTCCTCATGCAGAAAAGGAAATTATTCTTAAAGCGGTAATCCAAGCAATGCCAACATACTATATGTCATGCTTTCTGTTGACGCGGTTTTTCACAAACAGTGGATTAAGAAATACGACAATAGAGATATTGGGCTTCTTTACTAAACTGTGATTAAACAAATGAATGATGTCACAAACACTCACACTTTTACGTGGTTCAGTGGTTAAAATCCACCTAGTCCATGAGACAATCTTATTAATCTCTTTAGGGTTCTGGGTGAAATTGTTTCTTACAATTTCAGCAGAGTTTATGTATCTCAAGCATTGGTCCCTTTTTCTATCCATTCCCATGATATTTATAGGAGGTTTTCCTGAACAGATTTGGTTAACCACGTACATAAATATATTAAATAATAAATTCGGATAACCTCCCACTTACATAGGGATAAGATTGCCTATGGAATTTACATCTGTTATCTCATGTAAAGAATCTCCAAGTCTTTTGGGATCTTTCACTGTGAGTCATGACTAGGCTTCCGCGAGTTGAACACTTCCTTCGAGCTGGATGTCAATGAACTAACCTAACCTAACACGGACCAAGTTCAAAGCATCTAGAGGGCGATCTAGAGACTATCTGTTTATCGTAAGCTGTCAAGTTTGACTAGAGCTGCTCACACTAGAGTTAGCTAGATGTTCTACATGTACGCTTTCTCCATGCGCTTATTTGCCAATTGTACCTTGTGCTGAGTGATTCAATTTGTATTTATTTTGGGGTACAACACTTTCGGATTTTAGAAGGTCTCTATCAAGATATTGAAGGTTTGTAAGCTAGATATTGGTGGGGTTTCACTAATAGGAAAAGGAAAGTCCATTGGCGGGCCTGACATAAGATGTGCAGACCAAAAACAACTGGTGGTATAGCCTTTAGAGGTTTCATTCAATACAATCAAGCATTATTGGAAAAACAGGCCTGGCTTCTACTAATAATCCCTTCATCTCTAATGGCTCAAGTACGTAAAGCACGATGCTATCAACATACAAGTATTTTTTAGGCTAGAGAGGGCACTACCCCTCATTGACATGGAAAAGTATCTTATGGGGAAGAGATTTGCTATAGAAGGGTTTGAGACGGCGAATAGGTAATGGCAGAGATACCTCAGCTTTTAATGATCCTTAGATACCAAGACCTCCTTCTTTCCTCCCTAGCTTAACTAACATATTAGACCCTTTAAGAGTTTCTGACCTTTTGGAAACACAAGGGAAGTAGAACATCACACTAGTTCAAAAACTTTTCATTTCCCCTGATGTTCAACATATTTTAGCCATACCTTTAACCCCTTTTGAACATTCAGATTCGTGGTTATGGCACTATACAAAGCATGGGAATTACTTCAAAAACCTTTAACCCCTTCGAAAACCTTCGACATTCCCCCATTTTCCAGAAGCTTTTAGGCTACTATCTTTGGAGCTATCATCACTTCCCTCGATCAAACATCTAATCTATAAGTATTTCTATACCCAGTTTAAATTTCATCTTCTTATTTTTCCATAAGTTGTATGAAATTTTCCAGTATAGTTTCTTACTCCGACCATGTTCGAGTTTAATATGGGTTTTTGTTAGGTCAAAATAATAGTACTAGGGCTGATTAGAAATAATGTGCATAAAGAAACAAGTAATTTTATGGGTTTTGAAAGAGGATCACCTGAGTATATGTGTAAAAATTTAAGGGTTTTTAGGTTCAATTCTGGGTAGCTTAAGGGTTACAATTCCCTGAGCAGTTTTTCATTAAACCATTTTCGAAAAGGTATTGGGTCTGACACGCGGATCCCGAAGTATCAGGGGATTTCTCGAGTTTACAGTGTGTGGTTACTGCACGCGCGCGTGGACACACGTGTTGCCACTAGGGGATATCTTAGCTAGTGTGTATCTTAGGTCGAATAAATCGAATTCAAACCCTCGAGTCGCTGTACCTTTATCATCGTAGTAAGGTTTTATCTTAGGTCGCATCTAACAAGCTGCTTTGTCACCAGGCAAGCTAAATCATGGCACACCAAAAGAAGTCGATCGGGATCTCTTCTTCCCAAAGCAAGAGTAAGGGTATGCATATTGCATCTAAGACCCATATTCCCCACTTCGGCCCAGTAGTGGATAGGGAGATTGTAGTTGACTCCAACGCCTTTTTTGAGGCTGAGCGCATTGAATCCCAGATAAAGACTCAGGGCAAGGTGAATAAAATTTTCCTAAGCCATGAGATCGAATTGGGGTCTGAGGGCCTTGTTGCCCGACCTCTGTTGGAAGGATAGCGGAGTTGCACTCCACTTCAGGATGACTTTGGGGCCTGGTGTAACGAGCATATTAAGGACGGTGCCTTTCTCCCTTTGGACCAGTACCTCATAGATTTTTTTGAACTACGTCAAATTGGCGCCATTCCAACTTCCCCCAATTCGTATCGGCTTTTGGCAGGGCTAAAATATTTATTCTTGAAGCATGAGTGGGAGGTTCCCACCCCCCACCGACATCATGTACTTCTTTTGTCTCAAAGCCAACCCCGAATAGAATGGGCAAGGTGATGGCTTCTACTACCTCATCAGATTCCCTATTACGGCCTTCGTCATCGACCTCCCCAGCCACTCGGATGACTACAAGGATCAATTCTTCATGTCAAACGGGTTTAAGAACTGTACCCATCGGTATTTTAACCATCCTTGTAAGTTTCTTTGCTCTTGAACTTTGTACTTGAATTCCTTTTTAATCAAGTTTAAACATATTCTAGTTGAGTTGTTACTTTATGCAACCATACACAAGAGAACGGGGCAGTCAGAGACCCTCAGAGGTCAATATGAGATGTAGTCTCATATTCATGCTAAGGAGAAGGAGCACCGGATGGTAGTTAATGATGCTACCATGGTAGCCTACAAACTGGTCTAGAAAGATCAGACACTGGCCATTAGAGCTTAAGGTCCTCCCCTCGAGCTCCCTCCTCTTCCTCAAGAAGTCATCCCTGTCATTGAAGATGCTGAAGAAGAAGAAGAGGTCGCGCAGCTTGTGCACAAAAGAAAGGTCCCTGAAGATGGACAACATCCTAACCAAGGCCGAGCTGAATCGAGGCTAAAACTTCTGGCCAAGGTAACCCATATAGAGAATTAAATCGAGTTGCTGCCAGTTTTAGGCTAGTTTGATTTAACTCACGACAGTTCATGAGTCGACATCTGGTTGATCCGGACCTGAATATGACCCTCCTTCAGTGTGTGGATCACTTGGTTGTATGCTACGACCATAGCCACCCTCGGTGTACCATTGTGGTAGATAACACCCTTCATTTTAGATCCACCATTTTTTAGGAGTATGGTACAAACCTTTTGTCGTGGCCTTTCCTCCATCATGGTGCTTTTTCCCTGAGTATTAGGCAGGCCGCACATGAGTCTAGTAAATGTAATAATATTAGTGTGACGCCCCACATCACTATGGCTGCTTTCTGGAATGACGACTAGCCCTACAAACCAAGACAAGTCTTTCCAGCGTGCTTTGTCCTCACTCGCCACTTTCTGGGAAAACTTCCCAAGAGGTCACCCATCCCTAGATTACTCCAGGCCAAGCACGCTTAACCATGGAGTTCTCAAGTGATGGGCTACCGAAAAGAAGATGCACCTTCCTGATATAGGTAGTACCCATCAATCCATTTAAGCCCTCTTCAACTGTGTAGTCCCATACCTACACAGTCTTAGAATCATTACACTTGACCTTCCCCAGGCGGTGTGGGATTGCACAGCTTACCCGGTCTTTCCTCTTACGGATCACGGGATTCTGACTGTCACAATTAGAGTCCCCCCCCCCCCCCTCTTCTGATAGTCCAAGAGTTAGATATTTTACCCAACCCAGTTCGTAATATAGAACCAATCATAGAAGTTTCATCCTCTAGCTCAGAGGGTAGGGTTCTTGCTCTATTCTTTTCCTTGTATTACCCTAACTAATCATTTCTTAGATCTGAATTTTATGCTCGTCCTTTTACAGGTGAAGATATGGACCTGAAGGGTGCCTTTAAATCTGGTGGGGTCAGAACTAAACCCATAGTCAAGAAGGCAAGAATATCCAAGAAAAGCACCTCCAGATCTGAAGCTGCCATTGGATCTCCTGTAAAGGATAAAGGTGCCAACTCCACTTAGAAATAGCAGCAACAAACACAACCGCCAGCCTCGGTAACTATAGTTACCATTCATGAGGCTCCTCGTCCTCTTCCTCGTGAACCTGTTCCGGTTCCCCAAGTTGTTCAGGGAAAGCCCCATCTGTGCAGCCCAGTCAAACCACTCGAGGTTGCAAGGATCCCAGAAGCATTTTGAGTGCCCCTCCATGACATGGCGAACCACATGGTAAGTCATTCCAACCAATAAAACGTCAAATACTTGAGGGCCATAGAGGAGTGTTCCCCAGGGGACATCCTGGAGTAAGCCTTGGGGATGACCCTGCCTATGAGTTATCCTTCTTCCTTCTATAGTATTTCCCTTTTTGTTTTTATTTTCGCAAGCTAATCCTATCATGTGCCTTTCTTTTGTAGTCCTGCTTAGCTTAAATATGTGGCATCGACTGGTTTTGAGCTCAAAGAGAGGAGCTCAAGGCTGCCCCTAGCTGCATCCCAAGACAACGAGCGAGTAGCCATGGACCAGGTTATTGAGGTGAGCCAGCGACGAGACCAACTGCAGGTCGAGGTCGACAGCCTCAACAAGAAACTTGAGGAAGTCGATGTGTTAAAAAATAAGTTGTCCAAGGTTGAAGCCAAAGCCAAGGAGGATGCCGAGAAGGCGAAGAAGAATGCCGAGCAGGCGAAGCTAGAAGTTGCCAAAGCAACGAACGCCCTGGAGGAGATGCTTTATCAGTACTGGGTATACAACTAGGAAGGGGATTTCTCTTTTCTGGATGCGGAGCTTTGGGGATGTTATCTTGCCAAGGTCCAAAGCCAACTCTTGCAAGAACCCTCCGAGACCGCAGATGCTTCTGGAGTTGCTGAGGGGGCTAACGATGAGGTGACATCACAAGGGCAAGTTACCAAAGCTCAATTTCCAACTCTCTCTATAAATTCATTCTCTCTCTATCTTTCTAAGACTAAAGTTTTCTCCAAGAAACTCATAAAGCATTGCTTGACTTGCATGAGTTTTAAGGTTTATTCAATCCTAAATCTCATTCTATATAGTTGAAGCTTCAAGCAATTGGGAAGGCTTGGAATAGAGATTTTGGACAACAATATCATTATTGTGTATAAACCTTAGAAGTTCCCAAGTTTGAAGATTCAAGTTGCTCAATACAAATGTTATATCTCTCTAACCCTATTCTTGTATTTTGTAATTCTATTATGTTATTCTTTGTTAGTATCGATGATTAAAAGTATCTAAATTCATCTTATCATCATTTAATTATTTAGTTCTTTATATTCAAGATTAAGATTCATATCATGAACATGTTTATTTGATTATCAAGAATTTCCTTCATACTTTGAATTTGAATCTTGATCAACATCTAGGGTTTGGAATATTGCATTATTATCATTATTCATTGTTGTTTTGCAAAGAGTAAAGTCATATATTCCCAACAATCAAAATCTCTAATTCTAATTACTTTTATTTTGTGTTTTGCATAATCAACAATGAGGGAAATTGGTTTATCTTCTACAACCTTCAAATCCTTGTTTGAAGATTTTCTTTGTGTTGGACACATAACCATGAAAGATCAAAGAAAGTTCTACTTGGAAATGTTCTACATGAATGTGGATATGGATACAAAGTCTTCATCAACAAAGGATGAGATAACTCAATGGGATTACATGCTTAAGGAGATTGGTATCATCAAATTCATTATTTCTAAATGTGTAGATTTCAAGAATTTGAATGAAATGTGTTTATTGCCATATTTTTGTGAGTTTGAGATCATTGTTTGTATTAAAAGTACAATGGTGAAGGTTAATAAACAATCCAAGGGTTATTGTTGTACTTGTTTTGTTTATAAAGTTATTGATCATCATGTGAGATATGGTAATTGTAAAATTAACCATAATAAGATTGGATTCAATACAATTGATGATGAGATCTTTGTGACCTTAATTGAATTTAATGCATTCGATGAGGAATGTATGATAACCTTAAAGAGAATTGACATGGTTCATGTATGTAGTGATGAGACTAATGCAACCTTAAGAGAAGGTGAATATGTCAATGCAATTGATGATGAGATCATTGCAAAAGAAAGTGAAGATGCTAAGGTCAATGCATTTAATGTTGCATTAAAGATACCAAGTAAAGATACCAAGGCCAATGCATTTGATGTTGAGATCATTGTAACCTCAGGTGAAGTTAATGCAACTCAAGGAAATGTGCCACAATTCATGCAACCTATGATAAAACTCTTTTCAAAACCTTTGAAAGTGCAAATGTGGGACTTGAAGTCCAAATGGGAAATGAAAAGATATCCAAGGTACTTGGAAGGGGCTGCATTGATGTGTTCTTCACTAATGGAAAGAAAGTGACCCTAATTAATATTTTCTATGTTCCCTATATGACTAGAAACATTATGAGTGGAAGTCTATTGAATAAATCTTGTATCAAAATGGAGTTTGAATTCGGTAAACTCACTTTGACTAAGCTGGACACCTTTGTGGGAAAGAGTTATACATGTGATGGAATGATCAAACTTTGTGCTCTTGATAGTGACATTAATGATATGGCATCTAAATCTTGCAATGTGATGAATTCTAATTCTATTACTTAGTGGCATAATAGTGCTCATAGGTTATAGCACAATTAAAAGAGTTGTTAAATGTGAATTATGTGTTAAATCTAAAATGGTAAAGAAACTTTTTTTCAAGTGTTGATGGATGTTCAAACTTGCTAGATTTAATACATAGTGATTTGTGAATTGAATGACATGTTGACTAGAGGAGAAAATGGATACTTCATGACTTTTATAGAGGATTGCTCTAGGTATACTTATGTGTATTTACTTAAGAGTAAGGATGAGACATTTAATGCATTTAAAATTTATAAATCTGAAGTAGAAAATCATTTGGAAAGGAAAAATAAAGACTTTTAGAAGTGATAGAGGTGGTGAATACTTTTCAAATGATTTCAATATGTTTTATGAACAACATGTCATTATACATTAATGCATTACACCATACACTCCACAACAAAATAGAATAGCTGAAAGAAAGAATATAACTTATCTTGAGATGATTAACTCTATGATTTTACATGCTAAATTGTGTAATAATTTGTGGGGTGAAGCCTTGTTTGCTACGTGTCATGTATTGAATCGAATTCTTATGAAAAAGAAAAACTTGTCTCCATATGAGTTATGGAGATGAAAGAACCCTAACTTAGGCTATCTTAAAGTGTGGGGGTGCCTTGATTATTGCAAGAGCACGGAGACTAAAATGACCAAGTTGGGTCCAAGGCCGCAAAGTGTACATTTGTTGGCTATGCCTCAAATAGCAAGGACTATAGGCTATTAGACTTGGAGTCTAATGTGATAATTGAATCAAGAGAAGTGAAGTTCTTTGAGAATATGTTATATTGTGATAGCAACTCTTAAGAACCCACATGTGTTGGAGAATATCTTAAAGAGAAAGATCCAAAGGATGATGAGAAACCTATATTGCCTCAGAGAAGCCAAAGGCCTAAAGAGTTGGGATCAATTGAGAAACTTTCTCAAGTAGAGATACTCTACGGTAGACTTGAAGAAGTCACATGGAAATTTCTTATGATTCTTCAAGTTGAGGATGATCCCAAAACCTACCAAGAAGCAATGTCTTCGTGAGACTATGATTTTTGGAAGGAGGCAATAAATGATGAGATAGATTCAATTATGTAAAACCACACATGGGAATTGGTAGATCTTTTACAAGGTTCAAATCCAATTGGGTGTAAGTGGGTATTTAAAAAAAACACTCATGGCTCATACAATCATTCAAAGCTAAATGAGTAGCTAAAGGGTTAAACAAAAGGAAAGAATTGATTACTTTGACACGTACACACCAGTTTCTAGGACAACCACAAAAGGATTTTTATTTGCCTTATCATAAATATATAACCTTTATGTTCATCAAATGGATGTCAAAATGAGATTCCTAAATGGAGATCTCGATGAAGAGATTTATATGGAACAACCGAAGGGTTTTGTTCTAAGGGGAAATGAACATAAAGTGTGTAGGCTTATTAAATCATTATATGGTTTAAAGCAAGCACAAAAAAAAATTGCATGAGAAATTTGATAAAGCCATAATTTCGAATGGGTTTAGACACAATAATGCGGACAAGTGCTTATACTCTAAGATTTGTGATGACTATGTCATCTTGGTGTGTCTATATGTTGATGATGTGTTGATTTTGAGTAATGATATGAAAGGCATAATGGAAACGAAGAGGTTTCTATCTACCAATTTCTAAACGAAGGACCTTTGAGAGGTCGATACCTTCTTTGGTATAAAAGTGAGAAGAAATAGTGGGGGTTATGCCTTAAGTCAAGATCACTTTGTTGAGAAAGTGATTGACAATTTTAGTAATCTAAAAAATTAAAGAGGCGAATACACCATTTGATTTAAGCATAAAGCTTGAAAAAAACAATGGTAGAGTGGTTAGTAAACTAAGTGGGTTTAATAGCAATCCAAGTATGGAACATTGAAAAATGATTGAGAGAGTTCTAGAGTACCTTAAAAGGGCCAAGCAACTAGGCCTCCAATATTCAAAGTTCTCGAAGATATTTGAAGAATATTATGATGCGAGTTGGATATCAAGTATAGGAGATAATCTCTCCATAAGTGGTTGGGTATTTATGCTCAAAAGAGGAGAGGTTTCATAGGTCCCAAAGAAACAAACATATATTTCACTCAACCATGGAGAATGAGTTTATAACTCTAGCGACAAAAGGCAAAGAGGCCAAGTGGCTTAGGGATTTCATGAGAAATATCCCAATGGTGATAAACAAGTCACATTAGCTAGAGTTTATAATGTAATGAAAAGTCTAGACATATAAGTCGAAGACATGAGTATATGAGACAATTGATTCGAGGAGGAATCATATCGATCTCATGTATAAAGACAAGTGAGAACTTATTGGATCTATTTACAAAACCTCTTGCGAAGAGGTTAGTAAGTTCTACTTCAAAAGGGATGAGACTAAAACTCCTATAATAATATATTCGCTAATGATGGCAACCCAACTCCAAACTTGTGAACATCAAGGGCAAGAGTTCAATGGGTAAGAACAAGTTATTGGGTGAATTGTTTCAACACTAACAAAATCATGAGTTCCATCCAAGGATGGTTAGTGTTGATTGCTACCAAGTGAGGGTTATGCCTAAGGCTTTTAATGAAGTTCAATTTTGTGCAACAAGCATATCTAAGGGTAGCAAAGATGTTGTAAGAACTTCACCTATGTGAACTTAGGGTGGTGTCGCCTCTCATGGGAGTTGGAGTTTCTCCCTGGAAATTTCATTAAATGGATGAGCAAATGGCCATATGAGTGCTAAGCGAGAAAAGTGGGAAAATGAATGGTCAAGTGGAGGTGTGTGTAGTGTTACCAGTTTTATCATTAAGGAAAACTTGGTTCAATCTTTAAGACACCAATGAATTTGATAAGGTTTTGTAACACTTTCACTAAGATAAAGTTCAAATCAAAAGATACTTTATTTTATGCACCAAAACTGCCAAGCTAAGAAGAGAGGATTATATTTAATCAAGTGGGCGAATGTTGAGATTGGTTAAATATAATGGTTAAGATGTCTACATGTTGAGGTGCAAAACACTTAATGGTTTTCACTTAAAGAGAAGTGAAAACATGAGAATGTGTAGAATGCATCTAAAAGTGACTTTTGTGGGTCTAAAGTGATACAATGAGGTATCCAAACATTTCCAAAAATTTCGGTAGCATTTGGAGCAATTTAGGACAATTGGAAGGGTCCAAAATCAGAGTGGGTGGTGATGTGTCTCCCCCAAAGTGGTGTAGAATCGCCAAAATGTGAAGGGCTTCAAAAGCCCTAGCAAGTGATGCATCACCTTCTTGTAGGCGACGTATCGCTTGTCGTTGGCTGCATGCAGGCAATACATTGCCTGGGCTGTCTTTTAGGGTTATACAGTTTACGTAAAATGCTCCAAATTATGTGTTTTAAATGCTCTAATCTCATTGGTTAGACTAATGATGATGCCTACACTATATATATGTGGGTTATTAGAGTTGAAAAGCCTTGATCACACTTTCCAACTCTCTCTCTAAACTCATTCTCTCTCTAGCCTTCTAAGATCAAAGTTTTCTCCAAGAAACTCATCAAGCATTGCTTGACTTGCATGAGTTTTAAGGCTTGTTCAATCACAAATATCATTCTATTTAGTTGAAGCTTCTAGCAATTGGGATGGCTTGGAATAGAGATTTTGGACAACAATCTCATTATTGTGTATAAGCCTTAGAAGTTCCCCAAGTTTGAAATTCAAGTTGCTCAATACAAATGTTCTATCTCTCAAACCCTAATATTGTATTTTGTACTTCTATTATGTTATTCATTGTTAGTATTGATGAATAAAAGTATCTAAATTCATCTTATCATCATTTAATCATTTAGTTCTTTATATTCAAGATTAACATTCATATCATGAACATGTTTTTTTTATTATCAAGACTCCATACTTTGAATTTGAATCTTGATCAACATCTAGGGTTTGGAATACTGCATTATTATCATTACTCATTGTTGATTTGCAAAGAGTAAAGTCATATATTCCAGCAATAGGTTATACCTGTTAGGAATCAGGCCTTGGACCTGGTTATATCCAGGTGTTTGTCAGCCTAATAGCACTATACCTGTTAGGAATCAAGCCTCGGACCTGGATATATCCAGGAGTTTGTAGTTGAATTTTGTTTCTTTGAATTTTCCTAACTTAGTTCGTATTTGGAATTTCTTTGAAAATTCAAGCTGGATATAAAAAGCCGTTGAATAATCAATTTTCCAAATTCTAAGTTTCAAATTTTATCCAATCACACTAAATATTTTTAAAGACTCGTCAAGGGTTATATGCCCCCCAAACGATCATAATTTATGGATATTCTAGGTCGCTTTTACAAAATGAGTACGTGATATATCGCAAGAATATGATAAACACGTAGTGACTCCATGTCATTTAAATAGAATGGCTTTTATCAATAAGACTTGCACAGAAAAAATACTGATAACATCAAAAACTAACAAAATTGTCCTATTACTGATAATATTTTTTAAGATGAAGAGCATTCCAGGTCCATGGTACCAACTCTCCACTTAACCAAGCTAGTTTGAATGTTCCTTCACGTAAAATTTCCACGATTTGGTATGGTCCTTCCCAGTTCGGTCCCAATACACCATCTTTAGGGTCCTTGCTCGCCAAAAGCACTCTTCGAAGCACCAGATCACCCAGCTCGAGTCTGCGTCCTTTTACCTTCGAGTTAAAGTAACGCATAATTCTCTGCTGATAATGGGCGAGTTGTAATTGTGACTTTTCCCACTTTTCTTTGATTAGATCCAGGGATGCATTGAGAAATTCATGGTTTCGATCTTGAACGAAGTTTTTATGTTTATGTGTCGTCACTAGCACTTCAATCAGGAGCATAACCTCACATCCAAAGGTTAAAGAGAAAGGAGTGTGCCCCGTGGAGGTACGATGTGAGGTCCTATAGGACCAAAGTACTTGCGGGAGCTGCTCAGGCTATAATCTATTGGCTTCATCTAGTCACTCTTTTAAGCTCACCTTTAGGGTTTTATTTACAGCCTCAACGTGCCCATTAGCTTGCAGATACGCCACTGAAGAGAAATTCTTGGTTATGTCGTACTTCTCACAAAAGTTTGTGAAAAGATCACTATCGAACTGAGTTTCGTTATTAAACACGATCTTCTTCAGGAGCCCAAAACGACACATGATGTTCTTCAAGAAAAAATCCAGGACTCTCTTCAAGGTTATGGTCACCAGAGGCTCGGCCTCATTCCACTTCGTAAAGTAGTCGATGGCAACAACTGCATAGCGAACTCCTCATTTTCTTGTTGGTAATGAACCAATCAGGTCGATCCCCTATACTGCAAATGACTAGGTGGATGAGATCATGGTTAACTCTATGGGCATTTCCTGAGGAATCACGACAAAGCGCTGGCATATGTTGCATTTCTATACGTACGAGGCCAAATCCTTTTTTAGTGTAGGCCAAAAATAGCTCTGTCTCAATATCTTTAGAGCTAGGTTTTGCCCCTATAGTGTGGTCTCTGTAGAAGCCCTCATGTGTCTCTTGTAGGATGGTATGTGCTTCTTTGGGCATAACACACCGCAGGAGGGGTAGAGAATGCCCTTGTCGGTATAGAATTCCCTTAACCATAACATACCGTGAGACTTGATATAACAATTTTCTTGCGTCCTTTCGGTCATTTGGTAGTTTACCGGTTATGAGGTACTCCACTATAGGGGTTATCTAGGTGGGTTTTGTGTCAATCACTCCGACCTCAACCGGTTCTTTCATTATGCTTGGTTATTCTAAGAAATCTACCGGGACCACATTTAATGTATCCACTTCTTTGGTGGTGGCGAGTCGGGCTAAGGCATCAACATTGGAGTTCTACTCGCAGGGTACCTGCTCAATGGAATAGAACTCATATTCAAATGACTCATCTTTAACCTTAGTTAGATAAGCTGCCATTTTGATACCTCGAGCTTGATATTCCCCCAATATCTGATTAACCACGAGCTAAGAATCACTATAACATTGGATCGCCTTTGCTTTCAGTTTCTTTGCCACCCGTAATCCTGCCAATAGAGCTTTGTATTCTGCTTCATTATTAGATGCTTCGAACCCAAACCTTAGGGTTGTATGGAATCGATGTCCCTCAGGTGAGATCAGAATTATCCCAGCTCGGGATCCATTTTCGTCAGATGAGCCATCAATGAAGAGTTTCCATAACTCTTACACTGGTTCTCTCATTGGCTCGTCCTAAAACCCTGTGCATTCAGCCACAAAGTCAGTGAGCGCTTAACTTTTGATTGTTGTACATAGCATATACAATATCTCTAACTGTCTGAGTTCGATGGCCCACTTAAGAAAATGTCTCGATGTTTTAGGTTTTTGCAAGACCTGCCTTAAAGGTTGATTGGTTAAGATGTGGATGGTGTGGGATTAGAAATACGGCCTGAGTTTTCTCGAGGCCAAGATCAAGCAGAATGCGTGTTTTTCTATTAAAGGATATCTAGACTCAATTCCTAGAAGTCTTTTACTCATGTAGTACACCGGTTTCTACGCCAGATTTTCCACTCGAACTAATACGACACTAACCGCATTTTCTGTCACAGCTAGGTATAAGAGCAAACATTCTCTAGCTGCCGGATTTGATAGTATGAAAGGCTCAGCCAGGTGAGTTTTCAGACCCTGAAATGCCTGCTGACATTCTTCGGTCCATTCAAACTTTTTGTTTCCTCTGAGCAAGTTGTAAAATGGGAGACACTTGCCAGTTGATTTTGAAACAAAGTAGTTCAGGGCCGCTACTTTCCCAGTTAGGCTCTGTACTTCTTTACGCGACCTGGGCGAGGGCATTTCTAATAACGACCTGATATTCTCTAGTTTGCCTCTATCCCCCTTCTGTTGACTATGAAGCCCAGAAATTTTCCCGACAAAACCCCAAAGGTGCACTTCTGGGGGTTTAGCTTCATGTCATATTTCCTTAGCACACCAAAACATTCTTCCAAGTCGGATACATGGTTATTGGCAGTCTTTGATTTAACGAGCATATCATCGACATACACTTCCATGTTATTCCCGATCTAGTTAACGAACATTTTGTTGACTAGTTGTTGGTACGTTGCACCAGCATTCTTCAGCCCGAATGGCATAACCTTGTAACAGTATACGTTATGCTTGATCATGAAGCTAGTGTGCTCTTGGTCTAAAGGATTCATTGCGATATGGTTATATCCAGAATATGCATCCATGAAAGCCATGATCTCGTGACCGGCTGTTACGTCTACCAATTGATCGATTCGAGGTGGTGGAAAACAATCCTTAGGATAGGCCTTATTGAGGTCGGAGAAGTTAATGCAAGTTCTCCACTTTCCATTGGGTTTTAGGAACAAAATAGGGTTAGCAACCTAGGTCGGATACTTTTCTTCCCTGATGAATCCACACTTAAGTAGGCGAGCTACTTCTTCTTCTAAAGCTTCTAATCGCTCATTCCTCAAAAGCCTTCGTTTCTGTACCTTTGCAGGCACATTCTTGTCCAGATTTAGAGTATGCATTATTATATTCGGACTGATTCCCACCAGATCTTCATGTGACCAGAAGAAGACGTCATGTTATCTCTTAAGAACTCGACAACTCCTTCCTTTCGGTTCCAAGATTTTTTCCAACTTTTACTACCCTTGAAGGTACTTCTGGGTCAATACTAATTTCCTCAAGCTCTTCCAATGCTTGGAACATCTGTCTTCGCCTAATCTTGGATCAATGCCGTCTTCCTGGGCGACCTTGTTACCTCCTTCCTGAGGTTCTTCTGCCCCATGAGCAATTTTCATTACCCGAGGCTCCTCCCCTCCCTCAATAATGACCATTGCTTGCTGCCCAGGTTGTGATTTTCCCTTCATGGTAATGTTATAGCATTCTCTGGCAGCGAGCTGATCTCCTCTCACATTGCATATAACTGAGGTTGAGGGGAACTTCATCGCTAGATGTTGGATCGAGGTGATAGCCTCAAAAGTCATCAGCGCGGGTCACCCAAAAATTGCATTGTATATGGTTGGACAATTGATTAAGAAGAACTCGAGTATTTTAGAAACAGTTTGCGTATCGTCCCCTAGCGTAACTACAAGTCCAATCGTCTCTATGGCTATTGTTCCTTCTCTTGAGAATCCATATAGGGTCATCGAGGTTGCCTTAATATCAGCTACGGACAATCCCATATTTTCTAGGGTGGACATGAATAGCACATTTACTGAGCTTCCATTATCAACCAATATCCTCTGTACTCTTCGATTGGCGATTTGAACGGATATCACCAGTGGATCATTATGCGGGAACTGGACGTGGCTAGTGTCTTTTTTCCATGAAAAATGATTGGTTGTTTCTCCAATCGTTGTTGTTTTGATAACCTTTTCTCCGGAATAAATTCAGTACCGTTGTGGGATTTTAGCTCATGTATGTATCTCTTTTGGGCCACATTACTTGTGCTCGCCAAATGGGGTCCTTCATCGATAGTGGTTATATCCCTTCCTACTATTGGAGGGGGGACGATCTGGTTCCCCTGATCTGTCTGAGTACAGGTGTAACGCCCTACTACCCTAGAGTTGTTACCATGTGATTTCAAAATATGTCATTAGCTCACTAATCGAGGTATTAGACCAAAAATTGTGGTTAATTAAAATGAAGACTTATTTAAATAGGATTTTGGTATAAAAGGTTGGACATTCATTTAAATTATGAAAATGTTACATTGGGATCCCAAAATACTTTTTAGAAACATATTTACAACTCAAAAAGTTACTTTACAGTTGACCTAATCAACAAAATAAAACATTTATAACATGCTTCTCAAAATACCCCAATCGTGGCGGTGAGGTAGGCCAAACATGTACGCACTGCTCAATGCCTTCTAACTCATAGTTGATCGACCTTTTCCTTGCCTTTACCTACACCACAGATCACCCGTGAGTAGAGGCCCAGCAAGAGAAATTCACAGCACAACACACAATAGTTTATGTCAACAAATACAGACTTAATCAAGGACAACAAACAATTTACAAGTTTCTATTGGAATACACAACAACAGCCTATGCTAATCAGGGTGTGTTACCAAGCACCAAGTTCATGGTCTTAACCGAGCGGGTGTGTACAGCACCCTTAGAGGGTCTCACCCTAGCGGCTTGCATTCAGCATGCTCAACGCCGATCCTGACCTTTGCCGCTTCCGACCTTTGTCGCTCCAGGCCTTTGCCGCTCCCAGCCTTTGCCGCTCCCGGCCTTTGCCGATCGATCACAATCACATGTATGACACAATTTCTATAAACAATACACACAACACTAAACACAACATAGCTCTACGAGCACAAATAGCTCTCTTACCTTGAGTTATGTGCTAACAACACAAGGTGATCCCGAGCACGGTCCCTAATCCCGAGCCTTAGCAGTAACACCTAGTCACAACGTAATGATAAATATTCATCACAATCTGAATTAATTAAAAGCCTTTGGAATAACATATTAGCCTCTGGGATCTCGAATTCTACTAAACCGGGTAGTAGAATCCTTCCCGAGCCTTAAGATTTAAGTTCCCGATCTTAAAACCCTATTTTGGTCATTATTCTCTATTTGAGCCGCGGCCCAGCCCCTTAGGGTCGCGACGCGCTGCAAGTCAGAGAGCCTTGGGGCTCTCTTCTGGGGAACATGGGCCGCGACGCGCCTCAGCCTGCGTCGCGGCGCCTGGACAGTTTCAGAGTCTCCCAAGCCTCCTGGTTCATATGAGTTGCAACGCCTGAAGAACGAGGTCGCGGCTTGGGCCTGCGAACCCAGAAATCCCTTACATTTTCTCAAGATAACATCACAAATTCCTACCTAAATCAATCCCTAAACCCATAATTATATCTAGAACTCATATCAATACAACATGTTCATCATTATTACCCCAAGAACTACCCCATAACCTCACCAACATCAAAAATAAGACCTAAGGCTTTTATCCCAAGAAAACCTATAACTATAGTAGATATCTTAACAAAAATCAGAGCAAAACCTTACCTTAATTAAGGAATTCGACCCCAACTAAACCCCAAGCACTTCAAGCTTCAAGTTTCTTCAAATCCTCAGCCAATTCCCAAAGAATTCCAAGCTTCTCTTTGAACTTCAGCAATAACCCCCAAACTAGGGAGAGAGAATGTATGGATCGAGAGAGAGAAAATGAGCTAAGAGAATGTGTTTTGTTTTTCCTTTGTTTTTCTGGTTAGTTCTAGAGACTTACTCAAGTCTATCCTAAAAAATGACCAAATCGTCCCTTAGTAAATCCTTAGTCCTTTAATGCCTCCAAGGGCAATCCCGTCATTTTCCATATCCCGCTAATTCCTCGCATATTCCTATAGATCCCCAATTAACCCTGACATACTTAAATAACCGCTAAATAGCAACCCATTACCAAATAAATCCCAAACACATACTATGTTCCCAAAATACCCCTAGGCTCACCCCGAGCCGGGTATTCGACTCCGTTGTGACTATTCTGCTATTCCGCTTTCTAGGATCGTCTCAGATCACACATCTCAGTTATATCTCCACAATGTTGTGGTCTCAATCATAACACACACATAACGTACATTTATGCCCTCAACAGGCCCACGTGTATATTTAATTCACCTAACACATGCATTTATAATCATATAATCATTTAATCCACGTAATCACATGCTAATACACATATATCACACGTATAACCCATTAATCGATCATATAATCCCAATTAGGCCCTCCAGGCACTCAGCCTTAATAACAAATTCAGGACGTTACAACAATCCCCTCCTTATTAAAATTTCATCCTCGAAATCTATTCAAACATCTCGGGATACCAATTTTGCAAACCTGATTATAACGCCAGAGTCAGGTCCTTTACCTCACCACTACTTGCAATACCTTCACAAGAAGGATAGTCTTAATCAGTATGACTTTATCTCTTGTATCCAGAGTTCCACTGGCTTTTCCTTGCACAATAAATTCCCCTAAAATTTCAGGGCCTCTTCGCCCGATCAGGGGTAGTACTCAACATTTCTTCCCTTAACATTGGCACCAATAACACCTCATGAGCCTCTACCCAAGTTGGAGTAAGGCTAAACTGGCCCATGGCCTAGTCCTTATTAGGATTTTTGAGATCTATCCAAATCTAGGGTCAAAATTCCTTCTCCATTTCCCAAACTCCTTTACCCTTCTTAGTCCACAATATTCGGAGGAGCACAAAGTCTCCAATCCTGGAACCCTACGTTCCCATACTCAAATTTGCGAACTTTTATATCCTTCAATAATGTAGACACTCTGCCCTAACAATCCTTAATTATTTCACTGGTGCTTCAAACCCACTCTGAACCAGGATACTTCCTATTCCTGGTTTCATCATTTTTTTTCGGAATAAGTATTTCTCATTCCCTATCTCATAATATCTTACTCAAAGCCACTCTAGCTATAACGCACTGGATAACCAAGAGTGTTACACTTTGTAGTTAAAATAGTGCAGGACTTGCTAATCAAGTCATTTTATTAAAAATGTGATCCTAAGGTCAACAATTGGATTAGGGTTAAAATGTTTTGATCATAAACGGCTAATTTTTTTTATTAAAATACATGGGATCCCAAAAACAGGGTTTAAGAGACAAATTTACAATTTTCAAAAGTATATACAATCAGTGGCCACTCTAATGGAAAAATACAAGTTTTAGGCTTCTATCCCTGTACTTTCCCTCGGTCATGGCAGACGAGCAGTTGACAATGTACACCTCGCCCTCAGAGCTCTCCAACTCATGGTTGATCTAGCTTACCCTTGCCTTTACTTGCACCACGTAGCACCCATGAGCCAAGGCCCAGCAAGAAAACCAAAACAACAATTACATGTAGCAATAAGAATATTCAATCAAGCTTATCTCATATAAACATAAAACATAATACGGATATTCAATTAATCAATGACAATCACATAATCTCAAGTAATCGGGGTTGGCACCCTTAGGCTGAACCTCCTGTTGATCTAGCTAGCCCCGACTCACTTAGGCCGGTCCGCGTTCAGTACGCTTACCATTAGCCCCGGCTCCCTTAGGCCGGTCATTCTTGTATGACAAACCAATCTTACAAACACATATTACAAGCAACCAGTAATTGGGAATCTCAGTCCCGTTCACAACCACGCAGGGTGCAGTTTTCTTACCATGAATTATGAGCAGAGATAATAGAATGGTCTCGAGCACGATCTTCAGTCCTGAGCCTTGGCAATAAACCTAGTCACAGTGGCCAATGGGCAATCATCATCTACTAATCCAAATAAATACTTAGGAGACAAAAACTAGCCTCCAGGACATCAATTTCTACTAAACCGGGGAGTAGAAATTGTCCTGAGCGCCTAAGTTCGAGCCCCCCGAGCCTTACTAACTTAGAACCCATCCTAAGGCAAAAACCCCCAGGCGGGCCACGACTTGACCCCAAGAGTCGCGACTTGCCCCTAAGTCAGAGACCAAGAACCCAAGCCATAGGGGAGGCGAGTCGCGACTTGCCCCTAGGGTCGCGGCGCGCCCCCAAACCCGAGAGCACACTCAGGGCCTATAGGGCACACGCGCCACGACGCCATAGAGCTAGGTCGCAGCGCGCCCCCTTCAAACCCATAAATTATGGGTTTTCTTCTCACTTTTCCCAGCTAATTTCCTCCAAACTCAAACCTAAGAAGCCTCCCAATTAGACCAAATTCAACTACGAGTTTAAGACCTTAATCACATATTTAAAACAATCAATCTTAAAAATTATACTGGTACTACCACCCCAATTCAATAGCAACTCACTACTCAAAAACCCAATCAAATTCCCAATCTTCACACCCTAAATCCTAGCATAAGAATAAGATGAACTACATACTCAAAAATCTGAATCCTTACCTTAGTTATAGTTTAATTCTTCAGCACCCCACTGGTACAATCTAGCTTAAATCCTTCAGCAGTTCAAGACTCTCCCTTCCCTTCAATTTTCTTTTAATGAATACCAGCTTAAGGCCTAAGCTTTCCGCCCTTCTTCTTCCTTAGTTTCAAAGCACAACGAGAGAGAGTACGTGGGAGAGAAAGAGGAGAGTTTGAGAAGTTTTTCCCTTAAGTTTTGGTTACTTCCTAGGACTTGCTGAGCTTATCCCCAGCTTAAGCAAATGGCCCCCATGCTCTTCTAAGCTTACTAATCTTCCAAGGTACTTAAATGGTAAGATAGTCATTTAGCTCCCAATTCCCGCTAATTCCTCGAGTGTTCCTACTATCAAGCAATCAACCCTGTCATGTCCAATTAATTACCAAACATTTATTCAACATCTAGTAGTTCCCAAAATATTCTCTAAATTCCCAAAAATACCCCCAGGCTCCCCCTGAGCCGGGTATTAAACCCCACTGTGACTATTTCGCTAATCCGCTCACTAGGACCGTCTCGAGCCATATACTGCTAATATATGCACATAATAATGTGGTATCAACAATTAATCACAAATAATCACATTTATGCCCTAAACGAGCCAAAATTACAAATACGCCCTTATAAGCTATAAAGGGCCCCATGCATGTTTGCATGCATATCTAATACTCATAAACATGCATATAATATATCCATATAATCATATTAATCATGCATGCCACATAATCATGCATTTAAACATCTAATCACACATATAGCAATTAGGCCCTCCTGACATGCTAATCAAGGCCCTTAAGCCTTATTAGTGATTTTGGGTTGTTACAACTATCATATCCTACTGAGAATTTCGTCCTCGAAATTTACCTGAATAACTCGGGATACTGATCTCGCATTGCTGACTCAAGCTCCCAGGTCGCTTCCTCGACCCTGCTATTCCTCCATAATACTTTGACTAGAGGAATCGTCTTGTTCCGTAGAACCTTGATTTTCCTGTCTAAGACCTGAACTAGTCGCTCCTCATAAGAAAAATATGTCTACAGTTCTAAGTCTTCATACTTCAACACATGAGTCACATCTGAGGCGCACTTTCGATGCATAGAAATGTGGAATACGTCATAAACTCCCGACAGCGACAGTGGTAATGCCAATCTATAGGCCATCTGCCCGATCCTCTCCAAGACATGTCCAATAAACCTAGGGCTCAGCTTGCTCTTCT
The DNA here is from genome assembly GCF_963169125.1 of Humulus lupulus. Taxonomy (NCBI): domain Eukaryota; kingdom Viridiplantae; phylum Streptophyta; class Magnoliopsida; order Rosales; family Cannabaceae; genus Humulus; species Humulus lupulus. The sequence continues at coordinate 81,763,670 of NC_084794.1, read as the reverse complement.
TGCCAAACCGAATCACCCCTCACAATGGTGAGACTCGCAGAAACACGCGGTCCCCTACCTGGAACTCCACATCCCTAAGCTTAGGATCAGCGTAGCTTTTCTGTCTGCTCTGTGAAGCGAGCATTCGAGCTCGCATCATCTTGATAGCCTCATTAGTCTTCTGAACCATCTCTGGTCCTAAATACTCCATCTCATCCCAGTGAATGGGAGATCTACATCTCCTCCCATACAACTTCTCGTACAGAGCCACCCCAATCGTTGATTGATAACTGTTGCTGTAAGAAAACTCAATCAACAGTAGATACTTACACCAAGACCCCTCAAAGTCTATCACACACGTTCTGAGCATGTCTTCCAATACCTGAATCGTCCTCTCAGACTGTCCATCAATCTGAGGATGAAAGGCTGTACTAAACTTCAGCTGAGTTCCCATAGCCTTCTGCAAACTACCCCAAAACTTGGAGGTAAATATAGGATCCCGGTCTAACACTATAGACTTGGGAACCCCATGGAGATGTACAATTTCCCTCACGTACATCTCCGCATACTGATCCACAGTATAGGTTGTCTTCACTGGCAGAAAATGAGCTGACTTGGTGTATCTATCTACTATCACCCACACCGAGTCATGCAGCCCCATTATCCTAGGTAAACCTCCCACAAAATCCATCGTAATGTCCTCCCATTTCCACTCGGGAATACCCAAAGGTTGTAGCAACCCCGCTGGTCGTTGATGCTCAGTCTTCACCTGCTCACAGGTCAAACACTTGGCCACATATTCTACCACATCCTTCTTCATCCCTGGCCACCAATACAACGTCTGTAGATCCTGATACATCTTCGTGGTGCCCGGATGGAGTGAGTATGGTGTAGTATGGGATTCATCGAGTATCTCTCGTCTAATTCCTATATCAGTCGAAACACATATCCGACCCTTATACTGTAATAACCTTGTCTCTGAAATGGAATAGTCCTTAGCCAGTCCAGCTAAGACATTCCTTCTAACTTCCTGTAACTGTGCATCTACCATCTAACCCTCTTTTATCCTCTCCAAAAGGGTCGAATGTAAAGTGATATTGGCCAACCAGCCTACAACCAGCTCTAGTCATCTCCTTTGCCAACTCTCTCGATATTTGTGCAGAGCTAAATAATTGTCCTGGGCCCCTCTGGCTCAAAGCATCTGCCACTACATTGGCTTCCTGGGTGGTAAAGGATATCACAATCATAGTCCTTTACCAGCTCCAGCCAACGCCTCTATCTCATATTAAGGTCCTTCTGGGTGAAGAAGTACTTCAAACTCTTATGATCAGTGTATATCTCGCACTTTTCCCCATACAAATAATGTTGCCACACCTTCAGTGCGAATATCACCACTGCCAATTCTAGATCATGGGTAGGATACCGCTACTCATACTCCTTCAGCTTCGTGATGCATAAGTGATAACCTTCTCATTCTGCATCAGCACACATCCCAATCCCAACCTCGATGCATCGCAGTAGACCATAAACTTCCCTTCCTCTGAAGGCAGACTCAACATCGGAGCAGTAATCAGTCGTCGCTTTAATTCCTGAAAGTTATTCTCACACTTGTCTGACCATACGAACTTCAAATTCTTCTGTGTCAATTCTGTCATCAGTGCAGCAATCCTCGAGAATCCTTCCACAAACCGTCTTTAATATCCCGCTAACCCAAGGAAACTTCTAACCTCTGAGGCGTTCCTTGATCTCGGCCAATCACTCACTGCCTCCACCTTTGCTGGATCCACCTTAATTCCATCTTCACCAACAATATGTCCAAGGAATGTCACTTCTGGTAGACAAAACTCACACTTCTTAAACTTGGCATACAACCGATGCTCTCTCAATCTTTGCAAGACTTGTCGAAGATGTTGCTCGTGCTCTGCCTCTTAATTTGAGTAAACTAAGATATCGTCGATGAAGACAATCACAAACTGGTCTAGGAAGTCCTTGAACACCCTGTTCATTAAATCCATAAATGCTGCTAGGGCATTAATCAAACCAAATGACATGACCTGAAACTCATAATGCCCATACTTCGTTCGGAAGGCCGTCTTTGGTATATCCTCGTCCTTGATCCTCAACTGGTGATAACCATATCGAATATCAATCTTCGAGAACATCGCCTTTCCCTGTAGCGGATCGAACATGTCATTGATCCTTGGTAAAGGGTATTTATTATTTATGGTCAACTTGTTCAGTTCCCTGTAGTTGATACACATCCTCAAAGTCCCGCCCTTCTTCTTCACAAACAAAACTGGAGCACCCCATGGCGAGTAGCTAGGCCTGATAAACCCCAAATCAAGAAGTTCTTGCAACTGTATCTTCAATTCTTTCAATTCTGCTGGAGCCATCCTATATGGCACCCTTGACACTGGCTTTGTCACCAATGCTAACTCGATGACAAATTGAATCTCCTTGTGTGGCGGCAGCCCTGGTAAATCTTCAGGAAACACTTCCAAGAACTCGCGTACCAATATGGTCTCTCCCGACCCTGCTGGCAAAACTCTTATAGTATCCACCACACTGGCGAGAAAACCCATACAACCTCCCTGTAATAGGTCCCTAGCCCTCAATGCTGATATCATGGGGATGCAGGGTCCATGCATAACACCCACGAAAACAAAGGGATCCAATCCCTCAGGCTCAAAAAGTCACCATCTTCTCCTGCTATCTATAATATCCCCGTATCTGACCAACCAATCCATCCCCAAGATCATATCGAAATCATCCATACTCAACTCGATTAAGTCTACTGATAGTTCCGTACTATCTACCATCACTGGCAGTGCTCTAATCCATCTCCTAGAAACTACCAGTTCCCCTGTAGGCAATATGGTCCCAAACCCCGCAGTATAATACTCACTAGGTCTACACAATCTATCAATTACCTTACTAGAAACAAACGAATGTGTAGCACCAGAGTCGATCAATATAGTATAAGAAGAGCCAGTGCTAGAAAGCTGACCTGTCACTACCGAGGGAATAGCCTCGTCCTCCACCTGCGTCAAGGTGAACACTCGAGCTGGAGTCAAGTTGTCCACCTTCCTTGATTCCTCATTCTTCAATGTTGGGTAGTTTTTCTTGAGGTGTCCCACCACCCCGCACAGATAGCAAGCCTTTGTCTAACATTCGCCCATATGGCGCTTCCTGCACCTCGTGCACTCAGGGTAACTCCTCCATGTCTCACCGCCTCCCTGGCGGCCACCCTGACCCTTCCTATCAGGACCAGCTGTGGTCGAAGTGTCAGGGATCTTCCTCTTCAGATCACTGGGGCCTCTGCCCCTATTGAACCCTATGGATGAAGGCACTGCCCTACGAACATCCCATCTCGCAGCGCTCTCTCTCTCTAGATCTTGTTTTCTGCCTCTTTAGCAGTAAGTGCCTTCTCAACTACCTGGGCATAAGTGGTTTGCCCAGGTACCAAGGTAATCCTCACATCCCAGGCTATCATAGCATTAAGCCCTATGACGAATCTGTCCCGTCTGGCCGCATCTGTAGGCACCAAGTCTAATGCAAACTTCGCTGGCCTATCAAACTTCAGGGCATAATCTGTAACTGTCATGCGGCCCTATACCAATCCTGTGAATTCATTTATCTTCGCGGCCCTGATGGCAACATTGTAATACTTTTGGTTAAACAGATCTCTGAATCCATCCCAAATCAAAGTAGAAATATCTCTGGTCTGTGATGCCACTTCCCACCAAATACGGGCATCCTCTCTAAGCATGTAGGAGGCACAAGCCACCTTGTCATTACCTTCTACCCTCATGAAATCCAAGATAGAAGTAATCATATTCTTCCACTATTAAGCCTTCAGCGTATCTGGTCCTCCCTCAAAGGTTGGAGGATGATGTCCCCTGAATCACTCATACAATGGCTCCCACCTGATCCCAACCTCAGGTGTCTGTATAACTAGTGCCACAACAGGTGGCACAATAGGTATAGCACTCCCTGACGGAGCCTGTTGTCTCAGAAGACAGATCTGCTCTTCCTGGCTCTGTAACTGAGCTTGCATGTATACAAGTATCTGCTGTCAATTCTCAGGGACTGGCGGAGGGTTCTGGCCCTGGTCATCATCTCTAACCTCAAACCCTGTGCCGACTAGTCATATCGATTGCCTTGGATGCATAGCTATCAAAGTTTATTTACAATCAATGACTCGGCAGTCAGACAATGATGACAGGGTAACAATCTTTCCATAGTCCACCATTGGAAGCCGACCAATCACATGCAACAATAATGCTAATAAGCACGTCTCAATATCATCACACAACAGTCAAGGGCCAGGCCCTATCAGTATCTCATGCTCCCTATTAATTGTAACGCCCTAAACTCCAGGGACCGTTACGATGTGCGTTATGAACTGTGCTAAACTCGCTAATCGAGTCATTGGGCCAAAATCGTGTAACTAAGTATGATTAGCGGTTTAGGGATTAAAAATTTTGGTTAAGATATAACGTTTCATTAGAACATTTATTATATACATTGGGATCCCAAAAATATAATTTAAAGGTCTATTATAAGAAAATATTTACAACTAGCCGATCTAAGCGGCAAAACAGGGTTTAACCCTAGTTCCTCTTCAAACCTCGGCCGTGGTGGTCGAGTAGCTGCATGTGTACACATCGTCACCTAAGCTCTCCAACTCAAGGATGGTCCAGCTTTCTTTTGCCTTTACCTGCACCACATAGCACCCGTGAGCCGAATCCCAGCAAGAAAACTCAATATGCTTATGAACAGTAATAACATGTCATCAAATCATAAGGCACATGCCTAGCAAATACAACCCTATTCAAGCAGGCAAATAAGTTCAAACAATGAACGAGTGACTTATCAACAAGTCACTAACAGGGGGTCTGTACCTTTTAACAAGTGACTAATTACCAAGTCACTAGCTGGGGGTCTGTACCCTTTAACAAGTGACTAATTACCAAGTCACTAGCAGGGGATCAATACCTTTAAACGAGTGACTAATCATCAAGTCACTATCAGGGGGTCAGTACCTTTAACAAGTGACTAATTACCAAGTCACTAACATGGGATTCCGCTCCCTCAGCCATGTGAAAAAACAGTCACCTAGACCTTTGGCCCTGACTCTGAGTAACTAGTCTTAGACTAGACAAGCGCTTATAATTTTCTTCGACCTTCGGGTCGGTCCAGCATTAATACCCCATATGAGTCATTCAATGCTGATATCGATTAGATCTAATCTTTTATCGGCTCTGCATTCTCGATGCTTATGCCGTTTCTGACTCTCAAGACAGTAATACGCGACCAGTGCCGATCCTGAACAGTTGGTGCCACATACAAGCAAGCAATGCTACCAAACATATATCATATGTCAAATATCCGAATATAGGGCATTCAGCATGCTTACTTAACAACTGCTGGCATAATTAGGACCATGCATAAACACAGAGGCTCAAGCTCTGAACAATCTCATATTCAATATTCATAACATGCCCTAACCACATGTTTCTCGTGCAACACATGCATCACATTTAATCACTTGACATGCCTAAACAATAACCATGCATGTCACATTTAAACATCCAACATGCATCAAGAATAACCATGCATGTCATTTATACACAGGGTGTAGTTTTTCTTACCTCGGGTTCGAGCAAGAATTAATAAAAGAACGAACCTTGAGAACGATCAATCCTTTGATCCTTTAGCGGTCACCTAATCATAACCAAATATGGAATCCCATCAATGAAATAAATCATAAAAAGGTTTATAATCTAAAACCTCACTCCCGGGATCCATCCCGCACTCTCGGGACTCTTAATCTACCCAAATGGGGTAAAGGAACCAACCCTCGAGCCTTAAAAGTCATCCCGAGCCCTAAAAATAGGTTGCTAGAAAAATGCACTAGCGCTGGGGCGCTGCTGTAACGCCCTGGATAACCAAGACCGTTACACTGTGTGTTTAAAATAGTGCAAGACTTGCAAATCAAGTCATTTAAACAAAGTGTGAATTCAATGTCATCAACAGATTAGGAATAAAAGATTTTGGTCACAAACAGGCTATTTTCATTAAAAATGACAGTTTAATACATGGAAACTCAAAACAGGATTTAGACATCCTAGTTACAACAAGTTCCAAGAGTTACAAATAATTCAAGCCACTCTAATGGCAAAATATACATTTTAGGTTTCTGTTCCTGTACAATTCCTCGACCGTGGCGGCCGAGCAGCTGACAATGTACACCTTGCCCCCAGATCTCTCCAACTCATGGTTGATTCAGCCTATCCTTGCCTTTACCTGCACCACGTAGCACCCGTGAGCCGAGGCCCAGCAAGAAAGCATGATAACATAGCAGGATCAACATCATTTATCAAATATTTCACAATGCACAACCAGGAACTCAGCATTTCATAACATTTATCCAATCAGTGATAACACACAACAGATTAACAGTTTATCACATCATCAAATGATATTCAGGGTCAGCGCCCTTAGTCGCACCCTCTATTTAATACACTGTCTTCGGCTCTCCTGGGCCGCCCCCAGTGTAATACTCACTGACTTCGGCCAGCTTAACCGAGCTCAGTGATAGATAAGCTGCCTCAGCTACCAGTGGCCGAGCCGCGCCCTGTGCGCAAATATTGATTCTGACACTCTTAGGCCGGTTATCGCATGTCCCATGGCATAATAACACCATCTCATAACATGATATACAAGTGTAGGGAGCTCTTAGTCCCATCGTGTCCACATGGTTAATCACATTCACATAACAATGCATACAAACATTGGGAACACTTAGTCCCAACCTAGCCACATAATCAAGTGCAACTTTCTTACCTTTGGCTTTCAGACGAGCTAGTTATAAGCGATGCTCCTTGAGTGCGATCCGATCCCCGATCCCTAGCTTAGCACCTAGTCACAACCAAGATAAAGGATACCATTAACAATCTTAAATGAGCTTCTAAACCAAGTTCTAGTCCTCGGAACATTGAACTTCACCAAATATGGTAAAAGACTCAACCCCGAGCACCCTAGGTTAAATTCCCAAGCCTAAAATCTCAAAATCCCAAAATCCCTTAAGCGCCGCGGCATGGCCCCTGACAGAACCCTTCATGGGCACAAAAACAGGTAAGGGCCGCGGCATTGCTTGGACCATGCCGCGGCCCGCCCTCCTTCCTCAGCATGCAACAACCTCGAAGGGCCGCGGCTCACCAAGAACCATGCCGCGGCCCGACCCTTCGAACCCAGAAAAATCCACCATTTTCAATCTCTAAACCTCATCTTAAGCCATCCCAAAGCCCCCAACTCAAAACCAATTAATAACAACATCATTAGAATAATTTAAACAACACAATCCAACCAGAAATCCAGCCTAACACTCACCAAAATCCCAATTCCAATTTCTGAGATTTCAAACCCACAAACTCAAAACCAGCCATGGTATTTCTAGAATTCGACCATTAAACTTTAAATTGAAACTTACCTTAGCTGCAGTATCACCTCTCCACAAGTTTCCCTGACCTAGCTTCAAAATTCCAGCCTCAAATTCCACCCTAAATGCCAAAACCACAAATATTCAAAACCCAGCCATTTTTCTTAAAGTTCCTAACCACAGAACAAAAATCAATGCTTACCTTGGCTCTAATTCAGTCCTTGATTAGTTCTTGAGATAATCCTCTAGCTTATCCCCTTCAATTCCCAGAAATTAGCTGGTTTCCCTTTACAAAATCAGAGTTTTTCTTCCTTAAGAGGGAGAGGAAAGAGAGAGAAGGGAGAGAAGGCTGAGAGGTCGGTTTACATTTTCTATCTAGTATTTTCTAAGTCTTTCCAAGTATATCCTTAGGTTGTTAGACTAATCCCAAAGCTTGGGGTACCGGAAATGTCCCCGAGGACAAACTAGTAAAATTCCTCAGTACTCCCGCCTAAACATTCTAACCTCAAATATATCTCCATATATTTATTTTCATCACCCGATAGTCCAAATCACTACACGATACCTAAAGTACCCCTGACTTGCCCAAAGTCAAGCGTTAAGCCCCGTTGTGACCTTCCTGCTATCTAGCTCCCTGAGATCGCCCCAAGTCACCGGCTGCACATTTATCCACATAATAATGTGGTTCTCATATATTTCACATATACATATATATATCTACCTATCCACATAATAATGTGGTCTCAACAATTTATCACACACAATTAAGTTTATGCCCTAACGGGCCAAAATTACGATTAAGCCCTTACCAGTCGAACAGGGCCCGCATGCTCACCCAATACTCATAAACATGCATTCTCACACTATTGATTCACATAACCTCCAATTATGCACTCCCGGCACACTAATCAAGGTCCTTAAGCCTTATTAGTAATTTTGGGTCGTTGCAGCTGCCTAGTGGCGCTGGGGCGCTGCCCCAAAGTCAGAAAAGCCCAGTTCCTGCCCTGCCTAGTGCTGGGGCGCCAGCAATGGCGCTGGGGCACCATCAGCAGACCATAAACTTTTCTGATCTTCTCCCCTGAAATCCCCCTTGAAAACCAAGCATCCAAACCAATCCCAAACTTCACCCAAACATCAAATTCAATCCCTAAACTTCATCTACATCAGACCCTCATCAAAACCCAAGCAATCAAACTCAAAAACTTTTATGAATTCTCACAACTAACACCTCAAATTCTCAATTGAAAACTTACTTGAAAAACAGAGTATAGCTTAAATTCATGGATGTAATCTTACCTCAAGCTTGATTTAGATCCCCTTCAATGGTTGAACCAAGGTCCTAAGCCCTCAAGCCTTGCTCTCCTAGCTTGGATCCTCAAATTGGCTCTCAAAAATTGAAAGGAAGAAGGAGAGAAGAATAGGTACGGGTAGCTGGAGTTAGACATGCAGAATCAGTATCCCGAGCTGTTCAGGTAAATTTCGAGGACGAAATTTCTGTAATGAGGGGATAGTTGTAATGTCCTAAAATCCCTAATGAGGTTTAATGGTCAGATTAGTAGGCCGGGAGGGCCATAATTGATTTATTATGCCATTAAATGATATATGCATGTTTATGTGAATTATATTATTATATGATGTTAAATGCATGCATGTGGGTCCACATTTCATCATAGGGGCACTTTGGTAATTTAGCTCGTTGAGGGCGTAATTGTATATTTGTATGCATGTTGGTGAACTATTGATGAGGCCACATTATAATGTGGTTTGTTCAAGCCATTCGGCATGAGACGATCTTTGAGTAACAAGTTAGCGGTTTGGTCATAACAGGATTAAGTTCGGGGCCCGGGGTGGGTCTCGAGGTAGTTTGGTGATTAGATCATTGCCGGGAATAAAAGGGTGACAGGATATGAATTATTGGTATTTGAGAATTTTGGGAATAACGGGAATTGGAGGTTGTTAATTATGAATAACAAAATAGGAGGGAAATGACGGTTTTACCCTTGGGAGCCTTTAGAAGACTTTAAATGACCTAAGGGCAAAAAAGGTATTTTCACCCTAGAGATATACTTAAGCCATTGAAGGTTGTAGAAGCTTCACCAAAATTGAGCAAGTTCAATTTGTCCCGTACATCTTTCCTCCTCATTTTCTCTTCATTTTCTTCTTGGATTTTTTAGCTCCTTTTGAGGATTCAAGCTAGGGAAGTGGACCTTGAGGGCTTAGGATTGTGTTCCACCATTGAAGATGGTTCTAAGTTGAGCTTGAGGTAAGGTTCTAGCCATTAAAACTCTAGCTTTGCTCTGTTTTTGTTTTGGATTTCAGTTTGGTTTTCTAGGTTGGATAATGGGAATTGATTGGATTTTTTTGGCTAGGGTTACTTGGGTTATGATGCCTAGGACATGTGTGGATGGTTTTTGGGTTCATTTGGGAGGTAAAATGAGGTTTGGAAGCTTGTTATTAAGGTTGGAAATGGTGGTGTCGAAGGAGGAAAAACCAGGGCAGAAACTGCCTGGTCCTAGCGCTACATTGCCCACGGGAGGGCGCTACAGTGCTGTCCCTGGGCAGTTTCTCCCTGCTTGTAGCGCTGGGGCGCTACCCTGTTTTTCCAAAATCCTGTTTTGGGCATTTTTAAGGGTTTTTGGCTCAAGGTTTCAATTCCTAAGGCTCGGGATTGAATCTACTTACTGTTTGGGTACAATTCAGGGTCCCGGGAGCGAGGTTTAGGTCAAGACCATTTTATTGTTGATGTTCATTAATGGAGGTTATCATTGGTTATGACTAGGTAATCACTAAGGAATCAAAAGGTCAATCATTCTTAAGGGTCATTCTTTTACTATTTCTCGCTCGAACCAGAGGTAAGAAAACTGCACCCCATATGTGACATGCATGGTTAGTATTGAGGCATGTTGAGTGTTTAAATGTGGACATTGATTGCATATCAAATGCTTAGCAAATCTTGCTTACTTGTGAATGGCACTGACTTATTAGTCAGAATCGACAATGGTGTCAGAACTGGCTGTGAAGTTGTGACTTACTAGTCAAGTTCAACAGTAGTACTGAGCACTAGTCGTATGTTATTGACCTATGAGTCAAGAGCGGCATAAGTGTCATGAATGCAGAGCTAAAAAGATTAGAACTAATCGATATCAGCATTGAATGACTCACCATGAGCATTAATGCCGGACCGACCCCAAGAACGATGAAAACTAAAATAGCTTGTCTAGTTCCATGACTAGTCACTCAGAGCCAGGGCCAGAAGGCCCAGGTGACCATATCGTCACATGGCTAAGGGTACGAAACCCACACTAGTGACTCCATGGTACTTATTTGGTTTACGTTAGTGACTCGCTCATCAGTCACTCATCTGGTTAAGCTAGTGACTCAGTCATTCATTTGTGAAGGGTGCAGAACCCACATTAGTAACTTACACATCTGTTACTCATTTTTTTGGGGCTATAAGCTCTAGATGATTATCATGATCATCATTTGATATTATATACATGTAGTGATGAGTTTTCTTACTGAGTCTTGGCTCACGAGTGCTATGTGGTGCAGGTAAAGGGAATGAAAATCTCGCCCAGCCTTGAGTGGAGAGTTTACGTGGTGATGTGTACATATGCGTCCGCTTGACCACCACGACCAAGGAGTTTCTTAGAGGAACTAGGGGGTTAACCCTATTTTTGCCGCTTAGGTCGGCGGGTTGTAATTTTTACACTGTAATGACTTTTTTGTATTGTAAATAACTTGTAAACATTTTTTTGGGCCCATGAACAATTTTATATTTTAAATAAAATATATAATTTCTTTTTTATTGGTTTTCCACCTTAACCTATTAATAACACCTAGATGCAACACCTAGATGCACATTTATAACCAAATAACTCGATTAGCGAGTTAAGCACAGTTCAAAGCTCATAGTAATGGTCTTGGAGTAACCAGGGCGTTACATAAGCAAACTTGCATTGCAAGTTGTTTGTATCTAGTATATATATATATATGACATAATAGTGTAACAAGAATGTATATATATTGTATCACATTTAAAAAAAAACTCACGTTCACAATATAGGCATATACAATATTATATGGTGTGGTGATATTGAGTTTGTTTGAAAAAAAATATATACACACTCTAATATGTTAATAAGTTTCAGATACTCAAAGAAATTAAGACCTTACAATATTAATTTATTTTTATATGTATATATATAAGTGAATTGCATAAATAAAAGTGGAAGAATTACTAAAAAAATATATATAATTTTCTTACTCATATTATATTCTTTTTAAAAAAACATTATAAAATAATCAAATATATATAATTTTGTATAATATATACCGACTAAATCCTAATATATAATGAAAACCAAAATGTAACTAGATATACCAACTAAAATTTTAAAAGCAAACCTTTAATTTAAACAAAGCATTTGATTGTGCATCGCTATCATTTCCATTATCTTCACCGACAACCATTGTTGTTGACTTCAAACACTTTAATGGTTGTTCTTCAACCAGACTAGTTCATCTTCCTTCCCCCTAATCTTGGACATAAACCCAACTTCTGGTGAACTGACATCCATACTTTTTTGCTTCCCTTGCTCTCACATTTAAGATTGGGAAACACTTATTGTTTGCTCCATTTCATAATTAAATAACATATTAAATAAACCATAAAAAGAGGAAATGATCAACACAATCAATCACTTAGTTGTGCTTTTAAAAATTTTGGTATTGGTTAAATATTGGAGAAAATAGATATTTTTCTTTTTAAAAAAGTAAAACTAATACTAGTAAAAAATATTGTATATTAAATATAAGGGTACATTTTAAAATTTTGGTTTTTTTTTAAGTCTAATATATAAAAATATGACTTTACCTTATTACTACAAATTAAAGTTTAAAAAAAGTCATATAATATATGACATTTTAAATAATTAATTTTTAACTTTTACAATCTAATTATACAAAAATTATGACTTATTTGTTAACTTATACATTAATATGAGAATCTAAACACCATATATTTGAAATTAAAAAAAAAATCCATAAGAACATTACCAAATTGGAATTCCTATAAAAATAATTAAATGAAAAAAAAAGCCCACAAGGAGTATAATTTCCACAATTTAAAAAGTAGGTGTTTCGACCAGACAATAATTTCAGTTGGATTGTAATATCTTCTTTTTTGTTAAATTTGAAATTAAGTTTATTTTAGTGAATTAATATGTAAATTTTCTTTTTAAAGGGATTGTTAGTGTAAGTGGAATTTACATGAAATATAGTATTTTTTTTCTACGAGTTTGATAAATATGGGGTTTTTAAGTTTGTGCATTTTTTTGTGACTTTTTTTTATACATTTTTACAGGTTTTTTTTCCCATAATTTTTTTATAGTAATCAATTACTAGCATATTAAGTTTTAAAATGACTAATTCAATACTAATAATATGTTACCACTATCAAAATAGTTTTGTTAAAACTAATTTCGTAGTGGTAACTAGTTACCTCCATATTACTAAAAAACTAAAAAGTTGATAGTGGTAATTGATTACTACCACTGCAAAAAAAATATATTATTTTGATAGTTGTAACCGTGTACTAGTACTACCACATTAATTTTTAAAATAACTAGTTCGACACTAATTGTTACACCCCAAGTTGCTAATAAGGTTTAGGACCTTGATTAGCGTGCCTGGAGGGCAATAAGTGAATTAACATGATAATATATGAGTTCGAATGAATATGTGATTAGAATGCATGTTTAGGTGGTATAAATATGCATGTGGGCCCCGTTTGTATGTTAGGGGTAAATTGGTAGTTTTAGCCTGCTGAGGGCATAAATGTGATAATTGTATTATGTGATTTGTACCATGTGAGTGTTGTGTTATTAATGTGATGCACGTGCCGAGACAGTCCTAGGGAGCTAGTTAACTTAAAAGTCACAACGGGATTTTATACCCGGCTCGGGAGGAGCCTAGGGATACTTTGGGAATTTCGTAAGTTGAGTTGAGAATTAGTGGTTAATGGTTATTGGTGATTGAGTAACCATTAGTAACTGTTGAGAGTAACAAGTTGTGATGGGAAAATGGTAGAATAGTAATAGAGATGAATGACAAAAGTGCCCTTGAGGTTTAGTTAGGAAATAATTTTTATGGAAGGGTAAAGTGGTCATTTGGCAAGGGTTAGATAAACTTCAGCTGAAGGAAAGGGGAATTACATATTACACTTGGTCATAGATAATTTATATTGGAATTTGGAAGTGAAAGCTAGAAGAAAAGAAAAGAAAAAGGAGAAAGCTGAATTTGAAACCTAGGAAGAGAATCAAGGGGTTTGAGACAACCAAAATCAAGTTTAAGCTAGGATTATTCAGAGGTAAGAGTTATGCTCTGTTTTTGTTTAAATTTAAGTTTGATTTTTAGAGATTAAGTGTGGAATTTAAAGGAAATATGACTGGTTTGGTTTGGAAAATTCAGTTTGGATAATCAAGGGGGAAGTGGCTTGAAGCTGGGATTGGGGTGAATTCAAGCTAAATTCTTGATTGAGGTAAGAGTTTTTATCATGTTTGAATTTCGTATCTGGTATGGTTTGATATTTTAGAGGCATGGTTTATATTTTCCAAGCTCTGGTTTAGGTCTTAGAAGCCATGGTTTGAGTTTCTGAAATCTGAAACTCAAGTGTGGATTTTGGGTGTGATTGTGTAATTAAGCCACGTGTCCAGAGATTATTTGCCACGTCACCAATGCTAATTTATTGGATAACATTTGCCCCCAAAGTTTATTTACTACGAACAGTAAATAAACTTTGAACGAACGACTCTTCGGTAACCCCTCCTGACGTGTCAGAACCCTTCGTGTGCTCTTGAAAAAAGCAACCCACTTCCGTCTAATCATGTCTTTTCAGTTCCCCAGAAACGATTTCGACGGCCATCACGTTTCCCCATACTTTGAAAAAGGAAAACTAATGATTATACTTTTTTAATATCAGAGACAAACTTATATAAGACCGTCGGAGCCTCTTCTTTCTTTTTACGCACGCCATTATCTTTGCAGAAAACCCTAAAAACCAGAGCTTTAATCTTCTCCGGAGACCGTTTTCCTGCACTTCCAAGACTCGGTAGAGTTACGAGTTAGTTTAAAATCCAAGATCATGCTTTTTAGGACGTAAAACCGAAGTAACATTTCGATTTTTAAGCCAGTTGAAAAATAAATTTTTCTCGCCCTAAGGGGAGTTGGAAAAGCTTTCACAGAAAAACTTTTTACTTTCACCCTTTGATCCGTTTTTCAAACTTTTCGTGTAGAAAGAATTAGCTTTTTGATAGAATGTTGTTGTATAAAAGCCTAACTTTTATACTCGACCAGCGTTATTCTAAGAAGCTTTTTAAAGTTCTATTTCCTCACCTCCCCATTCTTCTGTTTGCAGACTTTAATGCCAGATTTGTGGGGAGGTGAAAAACCCATCGACGACGACCTTCTTGCCCAGCTGCTCGAGGGGGAAGAACAACCAGTTGTACGTGTCCACGAGATTCCTTTCTAGCGTTCTTCTTCCAGACCTCGTCCTTCCTCCCCAATGGCCCGCTCCAAGTCTTCTGGCAAGAAAAGGCCCGAGTCTGAAAGCAACCCTACTCCTCCTGCCCAGCCTGATTCGCAGGCTAGGGCTCCCTCGACCAGCGGTCGAGAAAATCTTGTTCCTGACCCTAATATCCAAACTAGGGCTCGTCCTCGTCATCGGAATCTGCCTAATTTCGAGTGGTATACTTCCCCAGCCAGTTCAGTGACCCTTCGAATGGTTGCTAACTGCTTCAGGAAATTCCCCCTCACGAGGGTAACCATTATACGCCCCACCGCGGACCAGAGGGCTAACCGTCCAGGAGGGGCGAACAGCACCTGGTCCCGGTATCACATTGAGGCGGGAGCTTATCTCCCTCTTCATCCCTTCTTTGTGGGGGTGGCCAATTATTTCGGCGTCGCTCCCTTCCAAATAACTCCAAACGGATATAGGATGCTGGCCGCACTCTATATCCTATACAAACTTAACAAATGGCCAGAACCTTCACCCCACGAGGTCAACTATCTTTTTGACCTCAAGTCCAACCCACAGCACAACGGGATGGGCTTTTTCCACTTCTGCCACCAGGAGACCGGCCGGACGTTCTTGAGTGGCACTACCCATATATCAAACGTGGGGCACTACAACAAGGAGTACTTCTTTACTCCGGACATAACCAGTAACAACTTGGCCTTCGCGAAAGGAGGTAAGAACTTGTCTTCGACTGGTCGATACTTTAACATAGAGTGTTTCCTTTCATCTTTCTCAAACTTAATCTGTTTTTCAGGCCCTTGGTTACGTCCAACCCCAACACCAGACATGGTGTTGAGGTCTAACACTCTGGCCAGGATGTCTGATGCAGCAAAATGTGTCAAGACCCTGATAATCGAAAAGAACTTGAGGTCGTCTGGCCTCCTGGCTCCTCGCCATGAAAATAGAGGGTCCGTGGTGGACGAAGCCACTACCGAGGGGGTTCCCGAGCAACAACCTCCTATGCCTCCTCCTAGGAGGAGGCCAACAGGAGTTACGATCAGGGAACCCATGGGTAGCCCTTCCGCAGAAAGGCCTTCTGCTCCCCAAGGAAAGGGGAAAGAAAAGGCCAAAGAGCCTATTGTTGACTTGGGAGAATCTTCCGATGATAATGGTAAAGTTATTTCGCTTTTAAATGGTTTGCCGATTCCCTGTCACTTGTTTGACGGGAATGGTAACTTTACATATGCTCCAAACTTAGGGTCAGACTTCTTCATGCCAGATAATGAGTATATGACTAATAGAGTCAATAGTGTAGCGACCAGTAGTTGTAGCTCGGGTATTTACTTTGTTACCTCCTTTCAATTGTCTAACTTACTTTCACCTGCCTCCTTTTTATTAACTTGCTATGTTTATCTTCATGCAGATATGTCAACTCCCAACATTTTTTACATGTACCAGGCCGAGGAGGAAGAGGAAGTTCCTCAACTCCAACGGAAGCCTAAGAAGAGAACTGGTGAATCCAGTCGAGGCCCTCCAGCCAAGAAGGGTCGATCAGAAGATCCTCCTCAGGGTACGCCTATTGGGCAAAGTCCTGCGCCCACTGGGCGAACTCCTACTCCTCCTCCAGCTCCTTCTGAACAGCAAACTACTCCTGTTCGGCCGAATCCTCCAGCTGCGCTTGCCAAGGAGCAGCTTTCTCGTGAAGAGGCTCATGGGGCCAGACTCATGAGCCGTGCCATTCGATCTGCCAGGGACCGCCTCGATCGCATCGGCAAAGGCGACCGTGTTAGGGCCGCAATGGTCCAAGCTGAAGAGCTGCCAGTCGACCAGATCCTGAACAGGGCTCTGAACGAAATCTCCAGCGTAAGTGTTTCTTTATTCTTCGAGTCTTTAGTTTTTTAGTCCTCCTGATAAGTTCTAACTCCTTTTTCTTTGTGCACAGGCCTTACTTTCTGCCACTACTGCTCGTACCCGACCCCCGGCTTACCTCGAGCAGGCCGAGGCAAAAGCCATAGAGAGGTATCAGGTGAAGGCGGCCGAGGAGCTTTCGGCTGCTGAGGCTAAGCATGCCAAGGAGTTGGAGGCAGTGGTCCGAGAGAGGGATGCGGCGGTGACTAAGCTGTCCGAGGCTGAAGTTGCGAAGGAAGTAGCGGTCAAGTTGAGGCAGGAGTACCGAGACTTCAACAAAACCCATCTCCGCGAAATCAAGCATTTGGGGGAGGTACTCAAGACCAAGGATGAGGCTATTCTCTCCCTCGAGGGCAAAGTGAAGCAGTTGGAGCTTGACAACTCCAAGAATCTGGAAAAGTACAAGAGGACAACACTCCGATGTTTCTACAATTTCTGGAAACACAATTAGGGTGCTGATTTTAGCTACCTTTCAGAGGAAGTCAGAACTGCGGAGTTGGCCCGATGTGCTGCCCAACTGGCCGAAGAGGAGGCAAGAGCCGCGACCCCTGCCACTCCAAGCGTCCCTGGTTTGGAAGAAGAAGATGCTGTTGAGGACGTGACTAACCAGGATGCTGCCCAGGATCCTCCGGTCCCGAATGCCTCTTGAATTCTTCTCATTTATTTTTTCTTCTTTTTGGATATACGACCCAAGGGTCGTGATGTAAAGACAATAGTTTCTTTTTAAATTTTGCTGCACGGGCAGTAAATCTTTTTACTTGAACAATTACATCCAAGCTGCGATGCTTGCGGTGTAAAAGCTTAACTCTTGATGCTATAATATCTTTACTTATTATAACATTTGTCCGTATGACCGAACTTAGCATAGTACTTTGCCATGATTTAACAAAACACAAATTTTGAAAAATACTCTAAGTACTGTAGCATGCTTTCACTTATTTTGTTCATGTGTTTACATACCTTGGGAGTATGCTTTGCTATCGATGTGCCTTATATGCCCCCCAAGTGATCGAGGAGCTTTAGGTCCTGGGTCACTTGCCTTGACCATAACCTGCTCGAACATTCCTGTTCGTATTAAAACTGATACTTGTAATACAGCAAAACAACACACGTAATGAATAAATATTGTAAATATAAATTCACAAAGGTTGGCAAGAATGACTGGCTGAGCACAGTCCCTTATAATCTCGTATTAAAAATGGACTAAACATGTCTTTACGAGTGATTCTAAAATAGAATCTTACATATACGAGAAGTTAGCCATACATCGTGGCTAACCCTCTTTGCAAAACTTGTAAAAATTAAAAAGAAAAATTTAAACAAGCCAGTCCTTTAAGAAGGATTGTTCATTGATAATACTTGCGCAGGTGTTCTCCATTCCAATAACGCGGAACGAGATCTCCGTTTAAGCGTGCAAGTTTGTAGGTGCCTGGGTGAAGGACTTCTTCAATCTGGTAAGGTCCTTCCCAGTTAGGTCCGAGCACTCCAGCAGTGGGGTCACGGGTATTTAAGAAAACTCGTCGTAGCACCAAATCTCCGACGTTGAATTTTCTTTCTTTAACTTTGGAGTTAAAGTACCGGGCGACTTTTTGCTGGTAAGCAGCAACTCGGAGTTGAGATTTTTCTCGCATCTCATCGATCGAGTCTAGGGACTCCATCATCAGCTGGCTGTTCATATCCTGGTCGTAAGTCAAACGCCGATGTGAGGGGGGATCTAACTCGACAGGTAACATGGCCTCATATCCGTAGGATAGGGAAAATGGGGTATGCCCTGTTGCTGTTCGGTGGGATGTTCTATACGACCAGAGGACTTCAGGCAGCTGCTCTGGCCACGCTCCTTTAGCTTCTTCAAGTCTTTTCTTCAGGGTGTCCTTAAGAGTTTTGTTCAGGGCTTCGACTTGCCCATTCGCTTGGGGATGTGCGACTGAAGAAAAACTTTTAATGACCCCATGCCTTTCGCAGAAATCGGTGAATAAATCACTGTCAAATTGGGTCCCGTTGTCTGAAACTATCTTCCTAGGCAATCCATACCGGCATACAATGTTTTTGATGACGAAGTCAAGAACTTTTTTGGTCGTGATGGTTGCGAGTGGTTCAGCTTCGGCCCATTTTGTGAAGTAATCGACTGCCACAACTGCGTACTTTACTCCTCCTTTCCCTGTTGGCAGGGATCCAATCAAATCTATCCCCCATACTGCGAAGGGCCATGGGCTCTGCATCTGTTTTAGTTCATTTGGAGCTGCTCATGGGATCTTGGAGAACCTCTGACATTTGTCGCATCTTCGTACATACTCCATCGAATCCTCGTTCATTGTTGGCCAGAAGTATCCTTGTCTTAGAATCTTTTTTGCCAAACTCTGCCCCCCAGCATGATCTCCGCAGAAGCCTTCATGCACTTCTCTCATGAGTTCCTTAGCTTTTTCTGGTGTAACGCACCTGAGTAGTGGCATTGAATATCCTCTCCGATACATAACACCATCGACCAGTATGTACCTAGCGGCTCGTCTTTGCAGAGTTCTGGCTTTGTTTCTATCTGTTGGTAGTGCACCATTCGTCAGATACTCCAAGTAAGGCGCCATCCATGTATCCTCCATTCGAATCTCCATACTGGACTCAGCTGCTTATATGCTTGGCTTGCTCAGTCTTTCTACTGGCACAATGTTCAAAGTGTCAGCGTCTTTTGCGCTCGCGAGTTTAGCTAAGGCGTCTGCATTCGAATTCTGGTCTCGCGGGATTTGCTGGAGGGTGTACTTTGTAAACTGGGCTAGCCAAATCCTTCGTTTTATTCAGGTAGGCCATCATCTTTAAGCCTCGCGCTTGATATTCTCCCAGGACTTGATTTACGACTAGCTGAGAGTCACTGTAAATATCAAGCGTCTTTATGCTCATATCTTTGGCCATTCTCAATCCAGCTAGGAGTGCTTCGTATTCCGCTTCATTGTTTGATGCTGCGAAGTCGAACCTGATTGCGCAGTGAAATCAATGCCCCTCCGGCGTTATCAATATCACTCCCGCTCCAGCGTGGGATTCGTTGGATGAGCCATCCGTGAATAGTTTCCACGAAGGAGTTTTGTCTTGAGGTATGGGTGCTTCAGGCTGTTCGCACTGCTCACTGCCTGGGAGTTCGGTGAACTCCGTGACAAGATCGGCCAAGACTTGTCCCTTTATTGCTGTCCGCGGTGAATAAGTTACATCGAACTACCCTAGTTCAACTGCCCATTTTAATAGTCTTCCAGCCGCCTCCGGTTTTTGGAGTACTTGCCGAAGGGGCTGGTCGGTTAGAACTGTGATAGGATGGGCTTGGAAGTAAGGACGCAACTTCCTGGAGGCTAGAATTAAGCAATATGCTAACCTTTCGATTGGCGGATATCTTAATTCTGCCCCGATTAACCTTTTGCTGACATAGTAGACTGCTTTATGTACGCCTTCTTCCTCCCGTACTAGTACCGCACTAGCAGCAACTTCGGTAATCGCCAGATAAATATACAAAGTCTTTCCTTCGATTGGTTTTGATAAGATGGGAGGTTGCGCCATATGAGCTTTTAAGGCCTGGAATGCTTGTTCGCAGTCTCCCGTCCATTCAAACTTCTTATTCCCCCTGAGTAGATTGAAGAATGGGACGCACTTGTCAGTTGATTTCGAGATAAATCTACTCAGGGCCGCAATCCTCCCCGTTAAACTTTGTACATCCTTAATCCTCTCTGGCGACTTCATGTCGATCAGGGCTCTTATCTTGTCGGGGTTGGCCTCGATCCCTCTTGAATTTACTATAAAACCCAAAAACTTCCCTGATCCTACTCCAAAGGAACATTTGAGGGGATTCAGTTTCATCCGGTACTTGTTTAGCACATTAAAGCATTCTTGTAGATCCCTCACATGTCCTTCTGCCTTCTTAGACTTTACCAGCATGTCATCCACATATACCTCCATGTTTGCACCAATCAACTCCTTAAACATGTGGTTGACTAGCCGTTGGTAAGTCGCACCTGCGTTTTTCAGCCCGAAGGGCATCACTTTGTAACAGTATAAGCCCGTATCAGTCCGAAAGCTGGTATGATCCTCGTTAGGGGGATGCATGCTGATCTGGTTGTAGCCTAAATATGCATCCATGAACGAGAGGATCTCGTGTCCTGCAGTTGCATCGACCAGCTGGTCGATCCTTGGGAGCGGGAAGCAGTCCTTTGGGCAGGCTTTATTGAGGTCCGTAAAATCCACACAGGTTCGCCATTTGCCGTTAGGCTTGGGGACCAGCACCGGATTGGAGACCCACGACGGATAAAACACCACCCTGATAAACCCGTTCTCCTTAAGCCTTTCGACTTCTTCTTTCAAGGCCCTTGATCTTTCTTTATCGAGCAGCCTTCTCTTTTGTTGCACGGGTGGAAAGGTTTTATCTATGTTTAGGACATGGCTGATTACTGCAGGATCTATCCCAACCATGTCTTTGTGCGTCCAGGCGAAAACCTCTTGGTTCTTTTGCAAGAATTCCACCAGTGCTTGCTTTATAGTAGGCTCTAAGTTCTTCCCAACCTTTACGACTCTGATCGGGTCTTTTTTGTCGAGTTGGACCTCCTCCAGGTCCTCGACGGGTCCAACATTTTCTTCAAAATCCCCAAAGCGAGGATCCAAATCTCCATCCTCACTTTGGGCAACACCCTATTTGGTGACTTCACCACCGGATTGGGTTTGCGTGTCTATTGCCATCTGCAATCGATCTGGGGTGGTGCTCCTTGATGTCCCACTTTTCGCCTTTGTGATCGAGGCGTTGTAGCACTCCCTGGCTTCCCTCTGGTTTCCTAAGACGTATCCTACCCCTGCGTCCGTCGGGAATTTCATGGCTAGGTGCCACATAGAGATGACGGCCCGTAGATCAACCAGTATGGGCCTTCCAATAACGGCGTTGTATGCCGAAGGACAATCGACCACTACAAAAGTGGTGAGTAATGTCCTTGTTGCGGGCGCTGTACCCGTCGTTACTAGAAGCTTGATCATTCCGGCTGGGGCGAGTCCTTCTCCAGAGAAGCCGTATATGGTTTGATTGCAGGGCTCCAAGTCTTTTATGGACAACTTCATGCGTTCCAGTGTTGACTTATACAGGATGTTCACTGAACTCCCTGTATCGACCAGTACCCTTTTTACCATCATATTGGCCATCTGGATGTCCACGACCAGCGGATCGGAATGTGGGAACCGAACGTGCTGGGCATCGCCATCAAAGAAGGTTATCTCACCCTCTCCTGACCGAGCCTTTTTCGGTGCACGGTCCTCCACAGTCATCATCTCGATGTCCTGGTCGTGACGTAGAGTCTGAGCGTATCGTTCTCTGGCCTTTCCGCTATTTCCCGCAAGGTGCGGGCCTCCACAGATGGTTAAGAGTGTTCCGGCCACAGGGGCAGGCTGTAATGGTGGCGAGCGTTGGTGCGTAGACGCCTGCTCGTTGCCACCTGGAGCTTCTCGTTGGGAAGTTCCCGAGGCCCGTACGTACCTTCTCAAGTGTCCTTGTCTAATAAGGAACTTTATTTCGTCTTTTAACTGGTTGCATTCATTAGTGTCATGTCCGTAGTCGTTATGGTAACGACAGAACTTGGTAGTGTCTCTTTTCGAAATGTCTTTTCGAATGGGTCTCGGTTTCTTGTAAGGCACACTAGAGCTTGTGGCCTGATAAACCTCTCCCCGAGACTCGACGAGTGCAGTGTAGTTAGTGAACCTAGGTTCATAACGATTACCCTTGGCTCGCTTGTTGTCGAAGGTGGAAGGCTCGTTATACGGCCGTTTCCCACCATTTTTGCCATTACTGTTGCCGTTTTCGTGGCCTTTGTCGTTGCCATTTGGTTTGGAACCATTGGCGGCTTTGGCAAGTTCGGCGGCCTTCTTACCCTTGTTCGAGGGTTTTCCATCATCAACAATGGCCTCCTCAAGCTTGATGTAACGATCAGCTCGGTCCAGGAACTCCTGGGTTGTTTTAACTCCTTCCTTTCGGAGACTTTTCCAGAGGGGAGAGCAACGTTTGACCCCCGCGGTAATGGCCATCATCTTGCCTTCGTCTCCTACTGTTTTTTCTCCAGCTGCCGCTCGCATAAAGCGTTGGATGTAATCCTTCACTAACTCTCCGTCCTGCTGGCGAATCTCGACCAGCTGGTTTGCTTCGGTTGGGTGCACACGACCCGCATAGAACTATCTGTAGAACTCCCTTACGAACATTTCCCAGGAAACTATGCTTGCAGGGGGGAACTTAAAGAACCACTCCTGCGCTGCTTCAGAAAGTGTTGCAGGGAAGATCCTGCACCGAGCGTCTTCGGACACTTTCTGAATGTCCATCTGAATCTCAAATTTATTCACATGCGAGATTGGGTCCCCATATCCATCAAAGTTCGGGAGCGTATGCATTTTGAGCTTGCTGGGAGTTTTGGCGTTAGCTATCCTCTGGACGAAAGGAGTATCTTTCCTCCTGTCGTGGTCGATGTAAGAAGTCCTTCCTCCGACCAGCTGCTGCACAGCCTGATTGAGTGCGTCTATCTGGGCCTGCACTGCGGCAGGAATTGCGATGGCCTCTGTTGCTGGGGGGATGTTTTCGCCGTGCCTCTCGCGACGATCGTTGAGTACATCTCTCAGGTCCTCTTCTCTTCTTCGCTGCTCGCTACCTCCGAGCCGGTTGAAGACATTATTTTGTCTGGGCTGCCCCCCAGCATCTTGTCTATTTGGCTGGTCACCTTGAGGTACTTGGCTCCTGCCTTTACCTCTTTCTCCATTCCTCCCACCAGCATTTCCCTTGCCTGAGTCGGCCTCATTGTATCCGTGGCCATCTCTGAACCTTGACTGGCTATGGTGAGACTGACTGTTCCCTCTATTCCCGTCTCTGGCAGAAACGCCCCAAGCGTTAGAGGGTGGCCTGCGCTGGTCGCGGTGTCCCCGTGCATTATCATGCCGTGGGGGTCCTCGGACCGCAGAGCCTAACTCTGAGTCCCTCCTGTTACCAGGAGGGTAGTGACCTCTGTTCGGTAGGTTTGGCCCATCATTCTCATGGCGTCTAGGACTACGAGGCTGACGCTCGGCCCTATTCTGCCTTTACTGCGGGGGATTACCCCGAGCAGCTTGGGATGGTGGATTTGCCTCAGGGTCCAACGGGACATTGTCATGGGGTGTCTGAGGCTGCTCGGGCCTTTGCGGACTTGAAGGCTGAATTGGTGGGCTAGGATTGGGACCCCTCTGGGGTGGCCCATTCGCGGGTTGGTCAGGCTGCGAGGCAGGTGCGGCCTGATTTCTAGCCAACAGCAAGGCTGCTTCGAGGGCGGCCATGGCTTCGGTCTGGCGGCGATCCACCTCCGCCTGTCTCTCGCTCAATTCCGCACGCTGCCGATCAATCTCCTGCTGCTGCCGCGCCATAACTTCTGCGGCAGTCTCTTGATTGGCCCTCAGACTAGCCAATTCTTCCTGCAACGCGCCCAGGGTGCTCTTCAGCGTCGCATCTTCCATTTCCTCCTCTTCAAAATCTAGTTGCGGCTCATCTTCCGCCATGCTTGCAGGGGGAGGAGGAGGTGGTGGATTTGACGGTGCAGCGGCGGTCGCCTGCCCAGTTTTCCTTCCCGCTTTCGCCATTGGTTTTCTTAACAGCAAAAAATCAATCTCTCAACGAAAGCACCAGAATGTTGACCCAAGATTTGGCCAACTGACACGGAGTCAAAACGTGATTGATGTGGACGAATGTATAGAGAAGAACGCAATGACAAAAGTAAAGAAAAGACAGTAATTTATAGTGGTTCGACCCCAGGATTTGGTAATGACCTACGTCCACTTAGAATGGCATTGATATAAAATCAGAAGGGTGATCAAAGAACCAGGGTTCAATGAGTTTCACTCTCCTCTAAAGAACAATACATATTTACTTGGAGAATTACTATCGTTTCCTCTGATTCGAAAGCCAAAAAGTTCCCCTCCTTTGAGCTATCTCTTCTTATTTATAGGCTCAAGGAGGGTTACAAGAGATTGTTACAGATATTCTTCCCTGAATAATCGGATATCCAGAAGATTGTATGAGATAAATTCTGGATTCATAAAGATCTTCCCATAAATGTTGCCTTGTATGCGGAACTACCGACCAGACTGGTCGCGGGTAAGACAGTCTTACCCTGCTTCTACTGTGTCTCCTGGTCGATACTCTAGCAGACGCTTCCAGGTATCAGCCACGTGTCCAGAGATTATTTGCCACGTCACCAATGCTAATTTATTGGATAACAGTTTTTAATATTATTTTTATATTAAATTTTTCTTTGGGCGTTTTGCAAATTTTTTTTAATATGAATTGTGTTTAAAACTATTTTTTATTTATTATAAACATTTTTTTATTTTTTTTTAGATTGTACGTTTCTTTTTTCAAATCTTGGGTAAGGTAACCAGTTACTTGATTTAACCAGCTATCTTGAGAGGAGTAACTTTCTGCCATAAGAGGGGCAACCAGTTACCATAAGAGGGGTGACAGGTTACTCATATTAAACATGAAAAGAAATATCAAATTTGAAGGAAAAAGAGGAATTACACTTCATTAAAAAAGGAATAAGATGTAACTATGATTTTAGTAACTGTTAACCGAGATTTTCGACAACTCTATTAATGAATAATATTTACAGATAATAATAACGGAAATAGAAGATTGACACAGGGTTTTTACGTGGTTGGGGCGTTAATTAGCCTTAGTCCACGAGTCTTTGTTATTAGAGCTTGAAGAAGCTTTTACAATGGAGTTTTCTCTCTATATTTTGACAGAGTTTCTGTCTTTTTCGTGAGATCGATCCCCCGTTTACAGTGCTCTGTGGCTTATATTTATAAGCTGATGGGAATACCGGATCTGGGCCGGACCAAACCCAGGCCCATCGAAACGGATACGAGCGACCTCTGTAGTGGAGGCCCAATACAAAAAGATATAAAATACACGAAATTCAAACCAGCTAAGGCCCAATAGGTTGACCTTAGAACTACGCCTCGCCCGACAAAACGGCGCCTTGGCTCTGACCACTTCGAGTCACGA
This sequence comes from Humulus lupulus, assembly GCF_963169125.1. NCBI lineage: Eukaryota > Viridiplantae > Streptophyta > Magnoliopsida > Rosales > Cannabaceae > Humulus > Humulus lupulus. Next base: position 81,737,801 of record NC_084794.1, on the reverse strand, counting down.
GGCTGATTCAGGAGACAAGACCAGTCAGAGTACTTGGCTGCGCAGTCCTGACACATCAGTGTGCAATCCCGAGGTGACCCTTTCTACAGGCGAAAAGTGGGGACAACGCCCTCGCGGAATGAGGCGGCTTCAGGGTCCTGGACGCTTGGCCCCTTCAACTGGGGATCAGGTGATCCAGGTCCGTTTACCGTTGGCCCGCTCCATTTACCATAAGCCCGGACCATATCAGGGTCCGGGACCAGGACGCGTAGGCCGCGATGGTCCGGGCGCTCGGGGCATCGCCCGGACCATCCTTGTCTAGGACGAACCCGGAGGCACATCCCGGACACTCCAATGGGCCCAGTCTCGAGTCCCCGGCCATGCCCGTCCCCTAGGGCACTCTCCACACCAAGAGACCTTGGGCCGGGCCCACGGCCCGAGCTGGCCCTCTGACAAAGAATGGAAATGGGGATAACAGTAACATGGGTGACCAGTTACCATAAAGAATCCAGAAATATACACACACATCAGAACGTGAAGGTAACCAGTTACCCAAAAAATATACACACAAAGATCGTGAAGGTAACCAGTTACCCCAAAAAATATACACACAAAGAATGGAAAAGTAACTAGTTACCACAAATCTGAAGATAGAAAAAAAATCAGATCAACCCCTTTCCCTTTTCTCCCATCATCTTCATATAATTTTTTTTTCTAGATTTGAATGGGTAACTGGTTACCCATTCACGTTTTCATGTGTTTACTAGTTTTCTTTTCAAATTTTGGCATTCCTATAAGGGTTAGAGTAAAAAGAAAATACTAAAAAAATTGATTTGAATTTTTTTAAATATAGTGGAAAAAACTATAAAAAAAAATTACAGTAGTAAAAGATAATAAATAAAAAATAGTAAAATAATTATGTAATGTTAAAATATATGTGTGAAAATGGAAAAAAGAAAAGAAAATGGAATGAGAAAATAATAAGTACAAACAATGAAGAAAAAAGAAGGAAAAAAACTTAGGAAAGAAAACTAAAAAAATATGAAGAAAAAAAACAAAACAAAAGAAATGATGAAGGAAAAAAAACAGATGAATGAATAAAAAGAAAAATAATGGAAAAAAAAGAAGGAAAAAAAACAGATGAATGAATAAAAAGAAAAATAATGGAAAAAAATATGAATGAAAAAATTGGTAGAAAAAATGAAAAAAAGGAAAAAAAAATGGAAGAATAAAAAAAGCTCATATGTGTGAAGAAAAAAAATGGAAGGAGAAAATAATGAATACAAAAATGAAGAAAAAATAGGAGGAGAAAAATAAAAAAAGAAAGAAAGAAAACTGATCCCTAGATGATGATGCTTTGTTTTACAAATCCAAAGCCTTCAAATGGCTTATATCCATCCTAGGGGTGAAAAGACTAAAATACCCCTAGGTCAAATAAAGGTTTCTAAAGACTCCCAAGGGTAAAATAGTCATTTCCCGCTTATCTTGTTAATTATAATTAACACCCTCCAATTCCTGCTATTCTCGATATTCTCAAATGCCAATAATTCATATCCCGTTACCCTTTAATTCTCGGAAATGTTCTAATCATCAAATTACCCCGAGACTCACTCCGAGCCTCGAACTTAATCCCGTTATGACTATACCAAAAACTTGCATTCCATGATCGTCTCATGCCGAATGACTCGAACCAATCCACATATAATGTGGTATTATTTATAATTCACCCACATGCATGAAAATACACAAGCACACCCTCAACGGGCCAAATTACCAAAATGCTCTTATAATTAAAAATGAACTCATATACATGCATTTACCATCATATAATAATATAATTAACATGAACATGCATATAATCATTAAATATCATAATAAAACAATTATGGCCCTCCCGGCCTACTAATCCAACCATTAAACCGCATTAGGGATTTCGAGGCATTACATTAATCATGTAGTAAAGCATTTATATTCCATTCAAACATTAAGCATATAATCATATATATACAATTACCAAACCCTGAATAGATGTCCAGCCAGTCTTCAGGAATCCTTAAACCTAGACGGCTCTAATACCAAGTTGTAACGCCCTGGATAACCAAGACTGTTACATTGTGTAGTTAAAATAGTGCAGGACTTGTTAATCAAGTCATTTTATTAAAAATGTGATCCTAAGGTCTACAATTGAATTAGGGTTAAAAGGTTTTGATCATAAACGGTTATTTTTTTTTTATTAAAATACATGGGATCCCAAAAACAGGGTTTAAGAGACAAATTTACAATTTTCAAAAGTATATACAATCAGTGGCCACTCTAATGGCAAAATACAAGTTTTAGGATTCTATCCCTGTACTTTCCCTCAATCGTGGCAGACGAGCAGCTGACAATGTACACCTCTCCCCAGAGCTCTCCAACTCATGGTTGATCTAGCTTACCCTTGCCTTTACCTGCACCATGTAGCACCCGTGAGCCAAGGCCCAGCAAGAAAACCAAAACAACAATTACATGTAGCAATAATAATATTCAATCAAGTTTATCTCATATAAACATAAAACATAATACGGATATTCAATTAACCAGTGACAATCACATAATCTCAAGTAATCGGGGCTAACACCCTTAGGCAGAACCTCCTGTTGATCTAGTTGGCCCCGACTCACTTAGGTCGGGCCGCGTTTAGTTTGCTTACCATTAGCCCCAAATCCCTTAGGCCATTCATTCTTGTATGACAAACCAATCTTACAAACAAATATTACAAGCAACCAATAATTGGGAATCTCAGTCTTGTTCACAACCACGCAGGGTGCAGTTTTCTTACCTTGAATTCCAAGCAGAGATAATAGAATGGTCTTGAGCACGATCCTCAGTCTTGAGCCTTGGCGATAAACCTAGTCACAGTGGCCAATGGGTAATCTTCATCTTCTAATCCAAATAAATACTTAGGAGACAAAAGCTAGCCTCCAGGACCTCAATTTCTACTAAACCGGGTAGTAGAAATTGTACCGAGCGCCTAAGTTCGAGCCCCCTGAGCCTTACTAACCTAGAACCCATCCTAAGGCAAAAACCCCCAGGGGCGCCGTGACTTGGCCCCAAGAGTCGCAACTTTCCCCTAATTCAGAGACCAAGAACCCAAGCCACAAAGGAGGCAGGCCGCGACTTGCCCCCTAAGGTCGCGGCGCGCCCCCAAACCCGAGAGCACACCCAGGGCCTACAGGGCACACGCACCACGGCACCCTAGAGCTGGGTCGCGGTGTGCCCCCTTCGAACCCAAAAATTTTGGGTTTTTTTCTCACTTTTTCCAGCTAATTTCTTCCAAACCCAAACTTAAGAAGCCTCCCAATCAGACCAAATTCAACTACGAGTTTAAGACCTTAATCACATATTTAAAATAATCAATCTTAACAATTATTCTGGTGCTACCACCCCAATTCAATAGCAACTCACTACGCAAAAACCCAATCAAATTCCCAATCTTAACACCCCTGAATCCTAGCATAAGAACAAGATGAACTACATACTCAAAAATATGAATCCTTACCTCAATTACAACTTAATTCTTCAGCACCCCACTGGTACAATCCAGCTTAAATCCTTCAGCAGTTCAAGACTCTCCCTTCCCTTCAATTTTCTTTTAATGAATACCAGCTTAAGGCCTAAGCTTTATGCCCTTCTTCTTCCTTAGTTATAAAGCACAATGAGAGAGAGTGAGAGAGAGAGTACGTGGGGGAGAAAGAAGAGAGTTTGAGAAGTTTTTACCTTAAGTTCTGGTTACTTCCTAGGACTTGCTGAGCTTATCCATGGCTTAAGCAAATGACCCCTATGCCCTTCTAAGCTTACTAATCTTCCAAGGTACTTAAAGGGTAAGATAGTCATTTCACTCCCAATTCCCGCTAATTCCCCGAGTGTTCCTACTATCAACCAATCAACCTCATCATGTCCAATTAATTACCAAACATTTATTCAACATCTAGTAGTTCCCAAAATATTCTCTAAATTCCCAAAAATACCCCCAGGCTCCCCCCGAGCTGGGTATTAAACCCCGCTGTGACTATTTCGCTAATCCGCTCACTAGGACTGTCTCGAGCCATATGCTGCAAATATATCCACATAATAATGTGGTCTCAACAATTTATCACAAATAATCACATTTATGTCCTAAACGGGCCAAAATTACAAATATGCCCTATAAGCTATAAAGGGCCCACATGCATATCTAATACTCATAAACATGCATATAATATATCCATATAATCATATTAATCATGCATGCCACATAATCATGCATTTAAACATCTAATCACACATATACCAATTAGGCCCTCCTGGCATCCTAATCAAGGCCCTTAAGCCTTATTAGTGATTTTGGGTCGTTACACTAGCCGTCGACCGGCATTCATCATCTTGACAATCCATTCCAGGGACTGTCTTTTCCTCAAGGTCTCAAAACTCACATATTCGAAGTAAAACACCCAAATTCTGAGTTAGTCTTTCAGGTTATCAATTGTCTAAAGGTAACCGTTAATTCCAAATTCCAACTTTATACTCATCACCCTCTATGACCCTTTTCCTGAATCTGGGAACCTAAAGGTCTCAATCTAATACTGTCGACTTTGGTGTCCAGTGGGGATGTACGGTCTCCTTTCGTACACACTCCCTCTTTTGATATCTCGCTCACACCAACCATAGTGTGTTAACCCAATAAGTCAAGTCACAACTTTTCGCATCCACTCACCTCATCTGCAATCTGAGGTGATCCACCTTTAGAGTCCATAATTATATTTCTTCATACTAACTTCATGATACCCTAGAGTCATAATAGCCCTTCTGGCTTCTGATTATCATCTCTCACTTACTAAAATATTAGGTTGTATGCCTCCCAGTATTCAACTTCTTGGATACAATAATCGTAAAGGGGTAGCCTTAGGCTCATCCCGCATCTTCCTCTCAACGTCAGCATCCATTGGATCATTCATTCGATTCACATAACTTAACCTATCTATGACAAAGCGGTAGGATTCTTAACCATTCCTACAAGATCTTCTTTCAGTGTTTCATCGTTTATTCATAGAAGTATATCTGCTACTTATCAATCACAGGTTCTGGACCAACCCGGTCATTACTCCCCCCCAACCGTGGCTAACCAACATTACTGTCAACTCGACATCTCATGTAGAACATCTAATTCCTTATCCCTTCATCCATTGTGAATTACAAATGATCACTCTTTCAGTGTATATACGGGTGCACCCTAATCCTTGACACACCACACCAATATTCCATGTTCTAAGCAAGGAGAGTGTCCACTGCACCGTCCTCCTGTACCAGTCCATCCAGTGCATATCCTAATACCATGGCGTGTGAATCAACCCTTATTTCAATCTCTGAGAATCCGGCACACAATTATCCATTTAGACAAACTTTAGATTTCTATGTTACTTTAATCAAGGGTATAACAATCCCCAAAGATGCTTCAGATAAAAGTCGAGGTGCCTCACTAGTCTCACCGTGTTTCTAATCCCCTAAGACGTTCCTTTAACAATTGCCTTGTGGCTTCTATCTTAACTGATTCATATGCAATCCCATCACTTCCCATAATGTGACCTTGAATATCATCTGGAGAAATCGAAACGTATCCCTCCTGGAGCCTTACCTGTAATCCCCGCTTCCTCAGCCTCAGTCGTATCAATACAGGTATTACTCCTATTCTGTTCTTGATCGGAAGTAGTCCAAAACATTCTTGATCGAGCTATGACCTTTCCAAATCATCCCTGTACCCTCTACTTGTTGAATTCACGTGGGTCGCTACAACATCGATCATTTCAAGAGCTTTCGATGATAACCCATCACATCACACTTGGTGTGAGCGACAATTCTTGAGATGTTTCTTTCTTGATCCTCAGCTGGTAATAACCAGATCGATGGTCAATTCCTGAGAGCATTGTCCTACTTTGCAACCGGGCAAGTAAATCCTTCATTCTTGGCAATGGATATATATTCTTAACAATTGCCTTATTTGGCTATCCATATACAGTATGTACTCTCGCAGTCTTGGCCTTCTCCTTAACCCATGGCGTTGACATGTCTTATGGTAAGATGCTCTCTCTGATCATCTTTAAGTCAAGTAACTCCTTTGACTGAACCTTTAATTATAGATGCTCAACTAGCGTCCTTCTTCATGATATCTCTGATACTAGTTTTATTCTTGCCTTATTCCCATAGCACACTCAATTTCCTAGTTGCGACAACAATCCTGAAAAATCCTTGTAAACCCATCTGAAATCCAAATGATCAATCTAGTTTCCCTCTAGTCTAACTGACATAACCTTAGTGGTACCTACCACAACGGCTAGGTATCTCGTAATCACAGCCGAGTCCTCTCCTTTTATACCTGGAAGTCACCATTCTCACTTACAGTCCATGGTTATCCCTTATTGGCAAACTAATCCATACTTAGGATCATATCGAGATCATCATATAACAATCCCAACCAATTCTTACTGCTAATTTTCTACTCGTAATACTCCGTCCCATTCCCTAGAAATTACTAACTTTCCTAGTAAACACAAAATCTCAAGCCCTATAGCATAATATTCATACGGTAGGTATCACATGTCTATATTTCTACTAAGAGGTACGTAGCACCAAACTCAGTCAGTACAATATAAAGGAACAAGAACTAGAAGGCCAACCTGTCATTTCCGAGGGACCAGCCTCGGGCTCTGGCTACCTCCAGGTGGACTCTCGAGCTGAGGTCGAGCTATCTGTACTTCTTGGTTCTTTTGTCTTCGATTTCGGGCAATTCTTCTTGATGTGCCCAACTATTCCACATAGATTACATGCATTCGCTCAACATTTTCCCAGATGGCGTCTCCTGCACCTGACGCACACTAGATAACTTCTCCAGACCTCGTTGCCGCCCTGGCGACCGACCTGAATACTATGACTGATAACTCTATGATATAGAGTTATTTATTTTACTTTTACACTTAATTATGCATAAAAAGAGTGATGATTTTGGTGTTTATTTGTTAATTTTAAGTTGTTATCTATTTATATAATTAGTTGATCTAATATTGGAGTCTTACAATATTTTGGGTTTAAATTGAAATTAAATAACTAATCTTGTTCTAGTTTTCTGTGTAAAAAGGGAATCAAGCGATCCATGGAAGGATTGAAGAAGAAAAATTGGAAGTTTGGTTTGAAAGCAAAAGCTGAAACTTTCCAGATTGCTAAATTCATGTTGTAGCATGCTGGAGCTCACTTGCTGATGTGGAAAATTAAAGGCAGCTGTGTCATTTCCTTTTAATTCGTGGCCAGGTGGCATGGGTCCATAAATGGCGCCAGCTGGAGTTATTTTGGGCAGAAAAGTGGTCCAATTTAGTGGGCCTAAGTGGAGGAAAATAAGGTGGGCTTTCTAATTGGAGACATCTTGTTTTGTACCCTAATTTGGAGTGAAGAAGAGTACCAGTCGTATCACCTTGGTAGCAACCATTGGAGGACTATCATCAGAAGAAAAAGTACAGAAAAACAGAGAGAAAAATATAGAGAAGTACAATTGTTGAAGGGGAACGAGAAGGACAAGGAGGATTCACACACCAACTATATCGAATTTGTCCCATTTACTCTTCTTCTTTAATTTTTGTATTTCCTAATTTAGAATAGCTATTTTAGAACTCATGGATATCAATTTTCCATTTCAAATTTTGGATACTAACTTAGCTATGAGCTAAGCTTTTTGAGACTTGAATGGTTAAAGAACCCTATGTCATAGTTATTAAAGTTTAAATGCATATTTATGTAAATTCACCATTGTTCATTCAAGTGTTGTTCATGATTATTGTTTGTTGTTGTTTGGCCAACAATGGCAGATTATTAAGCTAGATTTAATTCTGGAAAGGTTGAATGTAGTAGTTTGTACTTGAATGATGCAAGAGCATAACCATTGTTAGGTTGTTCTTAGCGAGTAGAATAGGAATATTTTACTTACCTTGCATAACTTTTGAGAATTGGTGCTGTTATTTGTGTTCTTAAGTCTGATTTGATATAGGAATATATTTAATTGGATGGTAGAACTATATTCACGAGTTTTGGAAAAATCTGGTGAGCATATTGGGAATTCTAGTTAACTCTGGTGCGATTTGCTAAATTTAATGCTTTAGCATTTTGTGCAGTTTTTGACATAGGGGGATTTAGCTATTCAAGTCCAATTTTTCCATTGATAATTCATCTTGCTGTTATTTCTCCAGAACTTGTGGTTAATTTTAAGCATATTGTAATTTCTTTCATTTTATTTTAGTTTCAACAACCACTCAATTCAGTTTCTTAAATTTCTAAATTGTAATTAATTGGTGTTTACATCGAACTTTTTAATACCAATCCCTGTGGAGACGATTCACTTATCATTATATTACTTGTGTTGGACTGTGTACACTTGCACATATAATTCTCACAATAATGACCCCTCATGTCAAGACCAAAAGTAGTAGAACTATCAGGGGTCTTTCTTTTCTGTATTATTGGGGCCTCCGCCCTTACCTGCTCCCGCAAATGGGGGTACCACTGCCTGAGTTTCCTACCCCACGGCACCCACCCTCGCTCCATATCTCAGCTCTTGCATCCTTTATAACAAGGGCCCTCCCTACCGCCTAAGCATAGGTTGAAATCTCATGGACTAGAGTGATCCTAACTCTCTAGGCCACCCTAGGGTTCAGCCCTCGAATGAATCGTTCCTTCCAGACTACATCCGTTGGTACCAAATCAAAAGCGAACTTGTCCAACCCATCAAATTCATTGGCATACTCTATCACTGTCTTACTTCCTTGAACCAAATTCATAAACTCATTGTTCTTCGCAATTCGAACGATATCACAATAGTACCTTTCGTTGAACAACTGCCTGAATTCCTCCCAACCCATCATGACAACATTTAGGGTCTGGGATATGACATCCCACCACGTTCGGGAATCCTTCCACAGCATGTACGTGGCACAAGTCACTCTATCATTGCCTCCCACTCCTATATAGTCAAGGATGGAGCTAACCATGCCCATCCACTGTTCAACTCTGAACGGATCTAAGCCCATTTCAAAAACTAAAGGATGATGCCTTTGGAATCTTTCATACAACAGTTTCCATTTGTTTCCACCCCCAGGCTGAACCAAAATTGATGCCATTGTCATCAAAACATACAGAGTGGCATTCCCTGATTGAACTCGTTGTCTCAACCACCTAATCTCTTCCTCTTGATTTTGCAATCTAGCCTGCATGTCAGTGAACATCTACTGCCAATCCCAAGGGGCAGATGGAGGATTCTGGCCCTGACTACTATTCGTAACCCCAGCATTAATAATACCTGCTCCACTTGGCTACCTCGTATGCATAACTTCTAAATATGTTTGTAGCCAATGACTCAATCCATCAGATTTGGTGATCCTATCCAAAACCACTCCCCGAGCAGGGCCAGACAACATAATAGCCACATACAATAAGCATACCAAGACACAAATGCATAATGCCCATGTTCCATATATTAACAAGCAGATAAGGTGATTCAGATAAGCAACTAGACAAATATTTCACTTAATACCAACCGATCCCAAGTCGAGCTTGTCTCTGGCAATGCATGTTCGGTCAATCTCCAAGAACAATAAACCTTGGCACGCTCTGATACCAAGTTGTAACACCCTACTACCCTAGAGTCGTTACCATGTGATTTTAAAATGTGCCATTAGCTTGCTAATCGAGGTATTAGACCAAAAAGTGTGATTAATTAAAATGAAGACTCATTTAAATAGGATTTTGGTATAAAAGGTTGGACATTCATTTAAATCATGAAAGTGTTACTTTGGGATCCCAAAATACTATTTAGAAACATATTTACAACTCAAAAAGTTACTTTACAGTCGACCTAAGCGACAAAATCAAACATTTATAACACGCTTCTCAAAATACCCCAGCCGTGGCGGCCAGGTAGGCCAAACATGTACACACTGCTCCATGCCCTCCAACTCATGGTTGATCGACATTTTCCTTGCCTTTACCTACACCACAAAGCACCCGTGAGCTGAGGCCCAGCAAGAGAACTTCACAACACAGCACACAATAATTTATTTCAACAAATACATGCTTAATCAAGGACAACAAACAATTTACAAGTTTTTGTTGGAATACACAACAGCGGCCTACGCCGATCAGGGTGCGTTACCAGGCACCAAGTTCACAATCTTAAGCGAGCGGGTGTGTACAACACCCTTAGAGGGTCTCACCCTGGTGGCCTGCATTCAGCATGCTTAACGTCAATCCTGGCCTTTGCCGCTCCCGGCCTTTGCCAATCGGTCACAATCACATGTATGGCATAATAACTATAAACAATACACAGAACATAGCTCTACGAGCACAGACAGTTCTCTTACCTTGAGTCTTGTGCTAACAACACAAGGCGATCTCGAGCACGGTCCCTAATCCCGAGCCTTAGTGGTAACACCTAGTCACAACATAATGATAAATAGCCATTACAATATGAATTAATTAAAAGCCTTCGGAATAACATATTAGCCTCTAGGACCTTAAATTCTACTAAAGTGGGTAGTAGAATCCTTCCCGAGCCTTAATATTTAAGTTCTCGAGCTTAAGACCCGATTTTTGTCATTATTCTCTATTTGAGCCATGACCCAGCCCCTTAGGGTCGCGATGCACTACAAGTCAGAGAGCCTTGGGGCTCTCTTCTGGGGAACATGGGTCGCGGTGCACCTCAGCCTACGTCGCGACACCTGGACTATTGCAGAGGCTCCCAAACCTCCTGGTTCATATGGGTCGTGGCACCTGAAGAATGGGGTCGCAGTTCAGGCCTACAAACGTAGAAATCCCCTGCATTTTCTCAAGCTAACATCACCAATTCCTACCTAAATCAATCCCTAAACCGATAATTAGATCTAGAACTCATATCAATATAGCATGTTCATCATTATTACCCCAAGAACTACCCCATAACCTCACCAACATCAAAAATCAGACCTAAGGTTTTTATCCCAAGAAAACCTCTAACTACAGTAGATATCTTAACAAAAATCAAAGCAAAACCATACCTCAATTAAGGAATTCGACCCCAGCTAAACCCCATGCACTTCAAGCTTCAATTTTCTTCAAATCCTCAGCCAATTCCTAAAGAATTCCAAGCTTCTCTTTGAACTTCAGTAATAACCCCCCAAACTAGGGAGAGAAAGTGTATGTATCAAGAGAGAAAAGAGGAGCTGAGAGAATGTGTTGTGTTTTTCCTCTATTTTCTGGTTAGTTCTAAAGACTTACTAAAGTCTATCCTCAAAAATGACCAAAACGCCCCTCAGTAGATCCTTAGTCCTTTAATGCCTCCAAGGGCAATCCCATCATTTGCCACATCCCGCTAATTCCTTGCATATTCCTATAGATCCCTAATTAACCTCAACATACTTAAATAACCACTAAATAGTTACCCGTTACCCAGTAAATCCCGAACACATACTATGTTCCCAAAATACCCCTAGGCTTACCCCGAGCCTGGTATTCGACCTTGTTGTGACTATTTCGCTCCCTAAGATTGTCTCAGATCACACATCTCAGTTATATCTCCATAATACTGTGGTCTCAGTCATAACACACACATAACTTACATTTATGCCATCAACGAGCCAAAATTACAAATGTGCCCTTATTAACAAAAACAGGCCCACATGCATATTTAATTCACCTAAACATGCATTTCTAATAATTTAATCCACGTAATCACATGCTAACACACATATATCACACGTATAACCCATTAATCGATCATATGATCCCAATTAGGACCTCTAGGCACTGTAATCAAGGCACTCAACCTTAATAACAAATTCTGGACGTTACACCGTGGTTGACCAACTAGATTCCAGAACTGGATGAGTATTTTGCCCAGTTGGCTGATTGGGAACTACTCAGTTTTGGGCATACTGGGGTAACGGTCCAGCCTGGATAAGAGTTTCGATCTCGTCCTTTAGCTGTCGGTAATCATCAGTATTATGGTCGATGTCGTTGTGATATCAGCAAAACTTAGCAAGGTCTCTCTTCACCCTCTAGTGCCTCAAAGGCTCTGGCTTCTTCCATGGAAGGCGATTAGAGTTCGCCAGGAAAATATGTTCACACGTATCGGTCAGGATGGTGTAGGTGATGTAGATGGACTTGAAATTTTCTTCAGGCTTGTTCTTTTTGGTTCCATTCTGGTCGCCCTCACCAGTCCCCTTCTGCTTATTGTTCCCCTCTTAGTTATTCTGGGTAGTAGGTTAAGTCGTAGCTGCAACATCTATCACCGCTCCAATGGGCTGAACAAGGGTCTAGCTGGGTCCTGAGACAACAGATCGTGCTTCCTCCAGAATTATCCATTCCTGAGCCCGAGTAAGGAACTCATCTACACTTCTTACTCTTTTTTGCTGGAGTTCTTGCCATAAATCACCTCCTACCACGATCCCTGTCCTCAATGCTATGAACTTGGAGCTATCATCAATATCCCTAGCTGCATTGGTGAACCATTTCAGATATGCCTTCAAGGACTCACCAAGTTGTTGTTTTATGTTAGCCAATGAATTGGCCTCAACATGAGCTTCCTTCGAAGCTCGAAACTGTCTCTTAAATTCGGAAGAAAATTTCTTCCACGAGGTGATTGAATGTGTTTTTGTACTTGTTGAACCACAATCTAGTGGGTCCGGTCAGAGTTGCGAGGAACAAGATACATCTTAAGTCAAACTCGATGTTGTGGGCCATCATTAATGTGTTGAACGTCCCGAGGTGGTTGGACGGGTTAGTGTTTCCATCATATGCGGGCATGGTCGACATCCTAAAGCCAACATGATACAGAGCTGCATCAATGTTTGGAGCAAAAGGCTCAAGTTTCTCATCAGAATCACAATCATTTACTCATTTTCTAGATATGAGTCTCTTCGTTTATTCTTCCATTAAGGCCAGTCGCTCGAGGGTTGGATCCTTAGCCTCTAGGTTATTTGGGAGCTGATCATCAGTCCCCATCCTATTGTACGCATTATATGGGTTGTTTTCCCTCCAAGCTTGAACTCGGTTAGCTAGGACATTCCCATTGTCGCGTATGATAAACAAATCTCTCCTGTTTTGAGTATAACTCAAATCATCATGGCGAACTGGACATCTTCTTTGTGAATTCAGATGATCACACAGGTCGGAACGGAGACTTTGTGCGGAGCTCAAGTGATTCCTCAGTTCGCTCTCAGGCCTGCCTCCATGCTGGCTTTTCGTCCAGTAACTTCCATTAGCGAAGTTTACAACTTGTGGTTGGGATCGAGGACCTGGATTATTAGCGCGAAACCATGGGATATAGATGTCCTATGAGGGAGTAGGATTTCTCCTGCTATCCCCTCGAGCTAGAGTGTTCCTCTGTGGGTGAGGTGGCATTGGATGTCTAACCAATGATGACGGATGTCTTATTGGTGAGGCTATCCTTGTTCCATCGAGGCGCACTAGGTTAGCTCGTCCCTGATCTACCCCAATCTCCCTGTTTGGAGGTAGGACCGATCCATTTCTCTGTGCCGGAGGCTCTGACCGTTTCACCTTCTCGAATTGGTCCCAGCTCGCCCTGTTGGGTTGCTCTGAACATTCCATGGAATCTGCTCAGAAGGCACGAAGCTCAGGGTCGCAGTTCGAAAAAATCGACTGACATGGGGTCGATGGTTCCTATAAGTAGTGGCAGGTTGAGTATTTCGCTGATTTTGCTTTAAAGGTATTGAGCTCGGAGTTGCAGTTCAGACAGAGCGACTGAGATTGGGTTTATTATTCCTATGGGATCCACTTTTTCTCCTTCTGATGTTAACATCGGTTGCAAGAGGGGGTAATCGAGCCAAGAACTCCTCAATCTTCTTGTTAGCCTTAGCGAGATGGCTCCTTAACTGGGCATTTTCCATCTCGATGGTTGTTAGATACCCCAGATTGGGATTTAGTGGACGTGATGCTGAGCTCCAGTATTGTCTTGGCCCACATGTTGCTTTCCAGGACGGTGTTGAGCAACTGGGCCTTCTCCAGCGGGTACGGCTGCACGATGCACCTCCTGATCACCAGGCTGTTCCATCTCGTTGTCATGCATAGACCGAGTGACCACCATGGTGAGTGTTGGGTGAAACATGCATGGGGGATTAAGCATTAATAAGCTCTCAACGAAATCACCAATATGTTGACGTGGTTTTTCACCAACAGTGGATTAAGAAATCCGACAATAGAGATATTAGGCTTCTTTACTAAATCGTGATTAAACAAATGAACGATGCCATAAACATTCATACTTTTACGCAGTTCAGTGGTTAAAATCATTCTAGTCCATGAGACAATCTTATTAATTTCTTTAGGGCTCTGGGTGAAATTGTTTTTTAAAATTTCAGCAGAGTTTCTGTATCTCAAGCATTGGTCCCTTTTTCTATCCATTCCCCTGGTATTTATAGAGAGTGTTTCTGGACAGCTTTGGGTAACCACGTACATAAATATGCTAAATAATAAATTCGGATAACCTCCAATTTACATAGGGATATGATTGCCTGTGACATTTACATATATTATCTCAGGTAATAAATGTATAGTAAAATCTGGGCATTAATGAGCATATAAGGAATCTCTGAGTCTTTTGGGATCTTTCCCTGTGCGTCATGACCAAGCTTCCGCGAGGTGAACACTTCCTTCAAGTTGAATGTCGAATAACTAACCTAATCTGACACATGCTAAGTTTAGAGTATCTAGAGTGCGATATGGAGACTATCTAGTTGTCGTAAGCTGTCAAGTTTGACTTGAGCTGCTCACACCAAAGTTAGCTAGATGTTCTACCTGTACGCTTTCTCCATGCGCTTATTTGCCAGCTGTACCTTGTGCTGAGTGATTTGGATCGTATTTATTTTGGGGTACAACACTTTCGAATTCCAAAAGGTCTCTATCAAGATATTGAAGGTTTGCAAGCTAGATATTGGTGGGGTTCCACTAATAGGAAAAAGAAAGTCCATTGGCGAGCCTGGCATAAGATGTGTAGACCAAAAATAGATGGTGGTATAGCCTTTAGAGGTTTCATTCAATATAATCAGGCATTATTGGCAAACACAGGCATGGCTTCTACTAATAATCCCCTCATCTCTAATGGCTCAAGTACTTAAAGCACGATACTATCAACATACAAGTATTTTTTAGGCTAGAGAGGGCCACTACCCCGCATTGACATGGCGAAGTATCTTATGGGGAAGAGATTTGCTACATAAGAGTTTGAGACGACGAATAGGTAATGGCAGAGATACCTCAACTTTTAATGATCCTTGGATACCAAGACCTCCGTCTTTCCTCCCTAGCTGATTAACATATTAGACCCTTTAAGAGTTTCTGACCTTTTGGAAACACAAGGGAAGTGGAATATCACACTAGTTTAACGACTTTTCATTATCCTTGATGTTCAACATATTTTAGCCACACCATTAACCCCTTTTGAACATTCAGATTCGTGGTTATGACACTATACAAAGCATGGGAATTATGTTGTTAAAAGTGGCTACAATCTAGCTAAATCAAATGATAGATCATTACCTTCGTCATCAAGTGATGTGTTATCTATATGGTGGAAATCTTTTTGGGGTTTAAAAATTCCACAATTTTTTTTTCACTTTGCATGGAGAGGTTTTCACGAAATTTGACCAATCCAAAGAAGCCTACATAGTCGAAATATTACAACTCATAGTGTTTGTTCAATTTGTGGTTTTGGGGTTGACTCTAATGCACATGCAATTTTCTAGTACCCATCTGCCAAAAAAGTTTGGAATTATGAGGACTATCATTTTCTCTCACAAAGAAAATAAGACATTTCTTTCAAGGAAACCTTACTCTATGCTTCAAAAATTCTAGAAAAATAATATTTGTAGAAAATGTTGATTATAACATGGGTAATATGGTTTGAAAGGAATAGAAAAACACACGGTCAACCAGTAAGACAGCCAAGCTAGATGATTCAGTGGGCAATACTATATTATGAGACAATAAGAAATGCACAAAATCAAACTTAACAAATTGTTTTACACCAAATAACTCCAAATCAAAGAGGAGCAGATCCAGGATACCATCCTCTTACTTTGTTTGTTGATGTTGCGATCTCAAATCACACAAACATGATTGGCTTTGGAGCAATTATTTTTTTCTTGGATAAAAAAGTATTGGCAGCCTACCAAAACCTTTGAAAGGTATATTGGTGTTCTTTAAAACTTTCCAATTGAATAAGACAAAGTCCTAAAGATAGCTAGATTATTGAAATTGATAGAAAGTAACAATGCAATTTAGAGCTACTATTTATAGGAACCTAACCAAAGGGATTGAGTTTGTTTTCTAATCACTTTTATATAATTATTACTTTTATTTTAATTCTTTCTATATCATCTATTTTAATATTGGTTGATTTGTTTGCAAGGACCTTATTAACATTTCAATATGAAGCACTAGCACTACTAGTAGGACTAGACTGGGCTCAAAAACTTGGACTTTCACTTGTTGCAATTTCTTCCGACTATTTTTTGCTTGTTATGACCCTAAACAATAACACAGTGTATAATAATGAACTAGGTTTTATCTTTTGATGTTATTAGAGCCTTATTGGTTAACTTTCTGAGGGCTAGTCTTTTTCATATTAGTTATAAGTTTAATAGTGTGACTTATATTTTGGCTAAGCACGCCCTTGGGCTAGATTAAGAGTTTTGTTGGTTGGAGGAAATTCCTCCTTCTATTTGTGTTGTGTTCTAATTCTCTCTAAACAATTTAGAATTCAATTGTTAAAACAGAAGCCATGCCCACTTCCCCCCTAAAGAATTCCCAAATTGGATAAATAACCCCTTAAAGAATTCCCAAATTGATTTCATTAATAGTTTCTTATTTTTGGTTTGTTTTTGTGAGGCAGGTATCTTAATGACTTTCCATATTGAAGCATTGGCATTATCGGTGGCGGTTGTTTGAGATTACTTTTTCTGTTGTCTTTAGTTTAAATCCATTTTTTGTAGTTCTCTAAAACAATTATGCTTGATTACCATATGTGAACTTCTTTGTCTAAATTTCTGAGAGCATCTTTGCATACTCTTTGGCTAGACGAAAAGTTCATGTTGGTTAGATGATTATCCTCCACTAGTTTGTTCATTTCATATTTCAAGTACGAATAATAATAAAATTATTCCTGACAAAAAATTTATAAAAAAATATAGTTTTTATATAAAAAAAGCAACCAATCAGTAATTTATTAGTATAGTAAACAATTAAAATGTAACTTTCTTTACAATTAAGAAAAGTACAAAAATTTCAAGAAGCAAGAGTTCTCAATTTTTTTTCTTCAAATTCTAGTATATCACTGAAGTGACACAATATATTTGTAAATAAGTTTTTTTAAGGTATTTTTTAAATTAATTTACATTATAGGTATATTTATGTAAAAATCCCTAAAATATATGTTCTTCATCCAGTTGCATCTAAATATATTAAGAAACAATCTGTCAAAAAATAAAAATATAATAAGAAACAAACTGAATTCTAGAATGCATAATTGTTTTTAATAGGAAAAAATTATTCTAGAGTGCTTGTCTAGTAAATGTAGTGAAATTCAAGACCGCACGGCAATACGACGTCGTAGTATAGTTTCAGTTCCAAATGACGTTTGGTAGTATAAAAATGAATTGGCGGCAATAATAAACTGAAAGTCTGTTTAGGTTCGTCGTCGTCAGCGAAGCGAAATGGGAGTTCACGGTCTTTGGGAATTACTGGCCCCCGTCGGCCGCCGCGTCTCCGTCGAAACCCTAGCCGGAAAGAAGCTTGCCATCGGTAATAAAGCCTGTCATATCCGAACCCTAACCCTAATTGCATCGTTGCTTGATTACTGACGTGTTTCAATTTGATTTTGTGGACAGATGCCAGTATATGGATGGTGCAGTTCATGAAGGCGATGAGGGACGAGAAGGGAGAGATGATACGGAACGCGCATTTGCTTGGATTCTTTCGCAGGATTTGCAAGCTTTTGTACCTGCGGACCAAGCCCGTCTTTGTCTTCGATGGTGGAACCCCGGCCCTCAAGCGCCGAACCGTCATTGCTCGACGAAGAATGCGTGAGAATGCTCAGGCCAAGCTCCGAAAAACTGCTGAGAAATTGCTGCTTAACCATGTGAGTTTTCCCTCAATTCATTTCCAGCTTTCTGTTCTAATATGATTGTTATTATGAGAAGTTGGGAATTTGTCGTTTATTTTCAATGGTCATTTGATTCTCAAAGACCCTTTTCGTGAATCTAGAGTTGCATAGGGACAATAATATTTTTTTCACAAGTGTAATTTTTTGTGTGAATACATCACTCATTCTTTATTATTTTGCGGGATACTTATTGGGAGATTCATGTGTAAGAGATTGAAAATGTGGACACGTGTCCTTGTCTATTCAAACATGGCATGTCGGTCGGTTCATGAGCAGCTCTGGGACATTAAAGAACTCGTCTATCGTACATACCTACGCATTTGTTTAATGGATTTTCCCTGGACTTTTGTTTTTCTTTTTGGGTCCAAATGAAAAACAATGTGGAAACTTGGAAGTTAAATTTTTACTTTGTTATTGTTGATAGTTGTTAAGGTAAACTATTTAAAAGAGCCTCTGATTTACTGCCTTTATATATATATATATATATATATATATATATATACATATCATTGATTTGTCTTAATAGCTTAAGGCGATGAAGCTGAAAGAGATAGCAGAGGACATTAAGAATCAGAGGCAAAAAAATGATGCCAAGGGTAAGAAGGCCTTGACTGATCAGACTAACTTGGTGGGCAGTGATTTTGATAAAGAGGATTTGAGCTCCATTAATTGCAATCAGGAAAAGCTGGATGAAATGTGAGCCTAATACAGAATTATATTTGTAACTTTTGTTTTTGTACGTGATCTTATAAGTATTTTGATGATTAATAGGCTGGCTGCATCTATTATGGCAGACGATTTAGCTAACAACTCGACAAAGTCTACTTCTAGTCCTTGTGAGGAAGATGGTTGGGATGATGAAGAAATGATACTGGTATGTATTTTATTTTTTGTAAACCATTTGGTCTGTAACTTAAGTTTTTGTTAACCTTACTTGTTTGTTGAAGTTTCTGTCAATTATTACTTGTTTTCCATTTTGGGAGTAAGAATTGAGATAAAATTATATATGGAGTTGGAGGCCTAGTGGTCAACCCATGGATTGCGCACATGAGATTTAGTTTTCAGGTCCTGATGGGGACCGACCCAGTAATTCGCTAGAGTTTTCTACCATCCAGAGATTATAGGGTTCAGTGGGGGCATGAGTAAAATATAAAGTTAATTGGGTAAATATCCTTCTTCAAGTGTTCTTTCTGTTCAACCAGCAAAAGGAAGACACATCCTATCTGCACAGCCAGCAAAATAAAAAGCACTCTGTCTGCATAGTGCTTCTTTTGTTTGTAATAATTGGTTTATGACGCAGTTTCATTATTTCTGTGCAGCCAGATATGCATGGAGTTGATCCAGCTGTATTAGCTGCTTTAGCACCGTCTCTGCAACTTGATGTTAAGCAGGTTTGCTTCCATGTAATTCTTCTTTGTAACTAGGAAAATGACAGCTTAATAACTGCCGAAGATTTTTGAAACCAGAAACAGAAGCAGGATAATGTTGATAAGGGTAAGAAGATTGTACCAGATAAAGCAGAGATCAATGTAGATAGGGACGATAGTTGCAACCAGGAAAAGTTGGATGAAATGTAAGTTGCATACATACTTGTACCAGAGTTTCAACTTAAGCAAGTGACGGGCTTTGATGATTGCTTTTTGAGTGATTTAGGTTGGCAGCATCTCTTATGGAAGAAGAAAGTAGAAGTTTTTATTACAAAACATCAACATCTTCTGCTCCTTATCCTGTTGAGGAGGATGGTGATATGGATGAAGATGAGAATGGAGATGAAGAGATGATACTGGTGATTGGCACCCCCATTAATACTCAGTATATAATCCATTGTCATTAAAATCAATGCCTCTGTTAAGTTTATGTTTTAAGAATACCTTAAGACTGAATTTTTATCTTATATTCGTATTGATTGGAAATCTGGAAACAATGTCGTACTTGAAGTAAGCACATGGGCAACCATCTGCTAACTTAAGCTTTCATTGTCTTTAAACCTTCAAGATTTAGTTGAAGTTAATACCTAAAAACAAAGGCGATTTTCTTTTTGGTTTCTAAGTTATGAGGTGCAATTGTTTTGAGTAATTTTTATTTATGGTAGTTCCATTCTAGGTATAACTGTGATGTCATGTGATGAGTTATGTTTTAATTTCTGTTTGTTCGGATGTTCTATTATTTTGCAGCCAGCAATGGATGGTGAAGTTGATCCTTCCATACTAGCTGCTTTGCCTCCATCAATGCAACTTGACCTTCTTGTTCAAGTAAGCTAGTTTTTATGTGATTGTGTGTATTTATTTCCAGTGACGTCTGTAACATTGGCATTATGTCCATTTTTGTAGATTAGAGAAAGGTTAATGGCCGAAAACAGGCAGAAGTATCAAAAGGTCAAGAAGGTGGGTCCTTGAAGGCAATTATATCCATTTATGGCTGATGCTACTCTAACATTAACATTATGAAATTCTATGTTACTAAATATGTCTTCTGATAAAATGGCATGAAATTCTATGTGATTAAATATGTCTTTAAGTTCTGATAATCTTAGCATTATTAGATGAGAAATGTCAGTCATTGTTTTTTCAAATCTATATTAGTGGTTTAGTTAATATACGATCTTTTGGAAGTTTAAGAAATCGTTATATATGTTGTATGCACTCATAATGATGATTATATAATATATATTTATATAAATATTTTTACCTCTATTGTTTTTCCTTCAGGACTTGGTATCCATAGCAACTGTGTTGTCAATGAACATCCAAGAAAGAAGAGTAGAAAGATGGAAGTTTTAGATCTGGTTTTATTGCTATGATTCATCATTGTATATTAGTTACCTCATTAATATGTCTTTAATCTAAAATATTTTTTTTCCAAGTGTTTCATACATATTATATTGGTATGCTTCTATCATTTCTTGTATTATGGACTTTTTATTAATAATACAAATACAATTAGTGTTGTTTTGTTCTAAAAAAATATTGATAATATGATTCTCCACTCTGGTTGATACTTGCCCATAAACGTTCTGGATGATCTAATATATTGTCATTTTCATGTTCATTTAGGACCCTGCAAAGTTTTCTGAGTTACAGATAGAAGCATATCTTAAGACCGTTGCTTTCCGCCGGGAGATAGATCAAGTGCAGAAGGTCGCTTCTGGAAGAGGAGTAGATGGTGTACAGACTTCCCGAATAGCATCCGAGGCTAACAGAGAATTTATCTTCTCATCATCTTTCACTGGTGATAAACAGTGAGTAATTATATCCCTCTTATTCTTATATATTCATCTTGTACGACTTTGTAATATATATCCTGATTAAAATCTTTAGGGTGCTGTCTGCGAGAAGTGAGAAATATGGAGATAAGCAACAGGCAGAAGATCCTTCAAGTGCCATGCATGCTCCTGCGTCTACCAGCAAGTCAAACACTGTGAATGGAACAAAACCTAACAACTCTAGAAGGGTTTTTGAAGACAATATTGAGACATATCATGATGAGAGAGGGCGAATTCGTGTCAGTAGAGTGAGAGCTATGGGTATTCGCATGACCCGTGATTTACAGAGGAATTTGGACTTGATGAAAGAGATTGAAAATGAGAGGACCAATGTTGAGTGTCTGATAAATGAAAGTAATCCTGCAGTTCTGGAAACTTCTTCAGGTAAAAAATTTCCAGAAACTTCAAGTGATGGTGCTGAATCTGTTACATTGGAATATACAAATGAAGATTCTGTGGTTAATAATGGTGCTTCTGTGGAGATTTCTTTTGAAGATGATGGTGACATCAAGTATTTTGAAGGTGATGATGAGATATTTGCTCATTTAGTAGCTGAAAATCCTCTTAAACTATCTTCTGATAATATCATGTCATCAAGGAACCTGTCTTGTGGTTCTGATTCAGACTGTTCCTGGGAGGAAGGTACTACTGAAGTGAAAGATAAGAGTTTCTCAGATGATGATAAGCTCAGAACTGAACTCCCTTCTAAAGGCAATAATAATGATGATAGTGAAGTGGAATGGGAGGAAGGAGTGTGTGAATTTACTGAACATACTTCGTCTGATTCAAAAAAGGTAACTTCCAAAGGTAATTTGGAAGAAGATGCTGAATTGCAGGAGGCAATAAGGAGAAGTCTTGAAGATTTAGATGGTCAGAAATCTTATTCTGCAATGCCTGAAGATGACAAGCTGGAAGTTCCCAAAGGATATTCTTGTGAAGGTAATAGGATTATTGACTCAGAAAATAAGGTAGAAGGGCCAGTTTTTTCAGGGGATGATGGTAGAAAACAAAACAGATTACCTTGTGAAATTTTGGATGATGTTGAAAACCTGGATGACGAGGGTCTTGCAAGTATCTCAAAATCCTCTGATTCGTCTGGTAGTCCTAAAATTTCAAGGATACTGATTGGGTCACCATGTGAAGTTCGCATCAGTTCTTTGGAACAACCACTGCAAGATGCAAATAAAAGTGCTAATTTGTCCAAAGAAGCACAAGCACCATTTGCAGAATCTGTTGCTCCTTTAAAAGCAAAAGAGGTCAATGTGGCTGGGGAAGACCTTCTTTGTACTTCTAATAAGGTTGAGGGGTTCTCTTCCTCTTTTAATAAGTTTGCGAAAGATGGTTCTCACACATCTGTTTTGTGTGATGACAGTCCTGGTGATTGGGTTGAAGATCAGAAAATTGCTACTGAAGCTAAACCATCAGCCCCTTTGGTGGAGACAACCAACAAAGCTGTCTATTCATTGAAAGCATTGACGAATGATTTGGCATGTGATATTGAGAATGAAGAAAATTTAACTGCAAAGAAAAGTCCGGAAAATTGTTTCCAAGAAATTGGGCATAGCTTGGAGAATTCTTCATTAAGGGACAATGATGTTTTTCGGGTTGAAGTTACAGAGGCTAGTCTAGAGGAAGAAATTCAAGTTTTAGCCCAAGAACGTATGGCTCTTGGAGATGAGCAGGGAAAGCTGGAACGTAATGCAGAATCTGTTAGTAGTGAGATGTTCACAGAATGTCAGGTGGGTTATAAATTGTTGATTTTGGATTATAACGTTATGAACACAAGGCATGACCATAGCTTACAGATTCATTAGTTTAGTTTTTGCTCTACTTTGTTGTTTTCATTTCAAGAGGAACAATTCCTTAGACAATAATTAAGTGTTTAAGTTTGGGACTTTAATTTTTTCTCTTAACACATTAGTTCTTACATTTGTTGATACTTAAAGGACATTACACCTAAATTCCGGGCCAAGACATGACATCCCATCTCCTCTTGGTGGGTCAGAAAACTTGTATTTTTACTACTGTTTTTCTGTTTCTTGTTCTGTTCATTTTGATAGATCTTTTTCACTATCTATGAATCCTATAACATCAAGATACATTTATTTTTGCATGAGTTGCTTAAAATTTTGAACCGTGCGACTCTTTTGTAGGAGCTGCTGCAAATGTTTGGATTACCATATATCATAGCACCAATGGAGGCCGAAGCTCAGTGTGCTTATATGGAGCTAGCAAACCTTGTTGATGGTGTTGTAACTGATGACTCAGATGTTTTCTTGTTTGGAGCACGGAGTGTTTACAAGAATATATTTGATGATAGAAAATATGTTGAGACATACTTCATGAAGGTATACTTAACAAGGGATGAAGAGTTTATGCTTAGCATGATTTCTTATTTTTCCAAACGGATAACTTTCTGTTCTAGATGTGTTTTTCATTATTCTTTTGTTTTCTTTTTATCTTTTTTTTTCCTCCTCTTTTTTCATGCTATGCACTTTTCTTGTTCCTTGTAATTCTTCTAGTTTTAATGAGATTAATTTACTGAAACAAACTTGTTCAAAAAAAAAAAAATTACTGAAACAAACATTTCAAAAAAATAAAAAAGAAAGAAAAATGAAGAAAGAAACAAATAAACAAAAAAATTTGATGGTAAGTAAAAGTTAGTCCACAGAAATAAGCACAAAAAATAACATTAAAGTGGATTAGAGTTCCTTGGATTGTAGCACAAGAGTCACTCAAAAGAATTAATTTTATTAACTATTTTTTTTTCAATTCTTCTTGTTGCTTATAATGGTACACTTTCAACAGGACGTTGAGAAGGAGCTTGGTCTAACAAGAGAGCAGTTGATTCGCATGGCACTTCTTCTTGGTAGTGATTATACTGAAGGTGTCAGGTAATTGCTAGCGGCATTTAATTTTTTATGAGATCATGCCACGTTTTAATGCATTTTCTATACGCATCGGTAGTCCATACTGCAGTCATACTTATCTAGGAATTGCTATCACATATATTTATAAAATTCGGCAGGTTTGGCATTTCTATCGCCTGCTTTCATATGGTTACTTGATTATATTAATTGATTTAGAATCTATTGGGCTGCTTTCTGTTATAGTGGTATAGGCATTGTTAATGCTATTGAGGTTGTACATGCGTTTCCTGAGGAAGATGGCCTCCAAAAATTCCGGGACTGGATTGAATCACCAGATCCTACTATATTAGGGAAGTTTGATAACCAAACAGACTCAACTGCAAGGAAAAGGGGGTCAAAAATGGGTGATAATGTGAAAAGCTCCAAAAGCAAAATGGAAGAAGCATCTGCATCTCATGAAAACATTTCTGAGGCTCAAGAACAGAAGCAGTCTGCTGATCATACTCAGGACATAAAGAAAGTCTTTATGGATAAGCATGTAATGAGATGACCCCTGGCTTAGGTGTTTTCTTTCTTGTATTTTGTCTTTTTACAAACTCGTGTCTTTTTCTTGCTGATCCTTTTAAAATTTATTCTGTGTAGAGAAAAGTGAGCAAAAACTGGCATATACCTCCGATTTTTCCTAGTGAAGCTGTTATTTCTGCTTACATTTGTCCTCAAGTAGATAAGTCAACTGAGCCTTTCACATGGGGAAAGCCAGATCATTTTGTTCTTCGCAAGTGAGTTATTTCTCCTACTTTAAGTTTCATAAAGTTTGGCCTTTAGGATGGCAGTGTTGATCCACAATTTCAGTCTAGTGTCACAGACTGTTGGTCCCTCTTATTTTGTCGAAATTGAGTCATGTCTTGCAAAACTGTAAGTTACAAGCATGTCTCCATTTTCTAGGGACAGAATTCCACATTATATTGGCTTCATTTGCTATCTGACCTTTATATTTGAGACACATGGGAGCAAATGAACAAATCCACTGTAATTCTGACATTTTACTTCAAGTAGCTTGAGTTTTGTTTTGGGAAATATAATTTACTTATTTCCTGGTCGATTCTGTTGGAATGCAGATTGTGTTGGGACAAATTTTGTTGGGGTAGCCAGAAGGCAGATGATTTATTACTACCCGTTCTGAAGGAGTACAATAAACACGAGGTTGTGAACTTGCCATTTCTCTCTCTCTAAAAAATCCGTGCTAAGACTAGTTAGGAACATAGGATTGACATAAGAAGATACCATTCATTATATGAGAAATATAAAGAATATTCAAAATGCAGTTGGTGAAGCTGAAGCTGAAGCAGCTTCTCTCTCCCAAACACACAAAAATACTAGCATTCAACATCCATCTTAACCATTGCATTAGAGCATGTCATCTATCTTTCATCAGTTTATGATCCCATAATAATTCTCTCTCTCTCTCTCTAATCTTTGGTTCATTGTGAAAGAAAATGCTGATGTGTATTGTTCATTTTCTTGTGAAGACTCAACTGCGTTTGGAAGCATTTTACACATTCAATGAAAGATTTGCTAAAATTCGAAGCAAGAGAATTAAGAAGGCTGTTAAAGGAATTGCTGGAAAACCATCCTTGGAGATGATGGATGATGCTGTACAAGAAGTTTCCGGAACTAAAAAGAAAAGAGAAAGACCTGATGGATCTGGGGATAACCAATCAGAGAAATTTCCACAGGAAACAGAGCAAAGTGTTGTCAGGAACCAGAGCAACTATAGGAAGAAATCAATTCCCAAGCAATCAAAGAAACAGAAGATTCCCAGGGATGGGCTTGTTTCTGAGTCACCAACACTATTAGATGACAGAGAGGAAATTAGTAAAAAATCACGTGTGAGTGGAAGTTGCAGAGGAAGAGGGAGAGGCAGGATAGCGGGAAGAGGGAAGGGGAAAGGGGTATCTAAAACCAGCTCCAGCTCCAGTGATGGTGAGAATGAGAATGATGAGGATGTGGAGGAAATTCAAGTTGGGACATTAAAAAGGCCACTAGAAGTGCGAAAGGTAAGCTCAATAAAGAACACAAGAACATGAAAAACTCACACCACAAGTTAATTTATGCTAATCTTGTGCCTTTTGCTATATTTTTCTTTTAAGGCCGTGCTTAATCTATTTTGGGAATTTGAGTAAATATAAGAATAGAGGTATAACATAAATATTTTGAGAGTGGATGGATAAAATGGGTGGCCAAACACCTTCTATGCTGACAAGTCTCTTTCACAGTATATCGTTTCAATTCCTATATTCCAGTTGAACTATAGCCTTCTTTTTTGATACTCACCATTGATTTTTCTGTCTCTCAGTCAACACGATTGCGGAAGCCTGTAAACTACACCGCAAATGACTCAGACATTGATGATCTGGACAAATTATTTGACCAGGGGAATGAAAAATATTTTGATGGCAAGGTATCGGAACAAGATTTATGTGAAAATGCTGATTCTAGTCTTGGTCAAAATGAAAAGGATGATGTCAGAAATCCTTCTCCTCGAAATGGCTTGGATGAAGACTATCTTGCAGGAGGTGGGGGTTTCTGTCCAGATAATGGCAAAAATGACCAACCAAGTGTGAGCCAACTTGGTGATTCTCATCTTGAGGCTGATGCTTGTGAAGACTACAAGGCCGGGGGAGGGTTTTGCATGGAAGAAAGTGAAACTAGCCCAGATGACAACAGCATTTCTGGCCAAGTTTCGGCTGCTGTCTTGGACAATTCTGATCTTTTCCATTGTTCTGGAATGGAGAGGTCAGATGCATGTATTTCTGAGCAAATTTTTTATCAGGCAAACTCCACAGTGAATGATGAAGAGTCAAAATCACGTGGGTTGTTGCCAGAGAAGGATGAAGATTATACTCAGACAACTCCTGTGGGAACTCTACATGCCATGCCTTACCTGAGAAAGAAACGAAGGAAGAGTTGAACATCTGTTTTGTATTTGGATGCAAGACAGTTTTGTGTATAATTATCATTCTGTTTATTTCCTATCTATGCACAAAAAGTGTTAATTCAATCTAATGTATACGATGACTTGAATCTTCCTTGGGTCAAGCACGAATTAATAAAGTGCCTAACTCATTTGAATATAATATATGATTCTATCGAGCCCGTCCAAGGAGTAATTAGCGAGCAACGATCTTTTATTCTAGTGTGGGGTTTCAACGGAGGCTGGTTTATCTATACTTTGTGTTTAACAGAAGAGGATACTTGAATATTATTTAGTGTGATTTAATTACACACCATATTTGGTAAGCAAATTGAAAATTCAACGAGATAATTTTCTCAAATTTAACCGAGTTGTGATATCTTGGTCACATAATCAGAAGCGTCATCTAGCAAAAATGAATAGAAACCAGAGCAGTTATGGTGAAAAAATTTCATTCCATAATAACAACAAAGAAAGACTAGTACTGCCATCCTTTCTTAGATATTTTTTATTTTGTTTTCCTGTACGAGAGGGTGCAGATAGAGAAAGCCAAGGCGGGGATTGGCGTGCTGTGGTTGCAAGACAAATTGTGCCACTAACAGCCATGGCTGTACGTAGTAGAATTAGCCACTGGGAGTAAACACTTTACAAAGCAGCAACGTGAAAAGGGTTAAAGCAACTTTGTTTTTGCGCCCTGCACATTAGTTCTTCGCGGGTAATTTTCTTTTGCTCATCATTAAAGCTTAAAGTGAAAAAATTTCACAAGTCCATATTACAAAAATAATGTCATGCAGTGATCTGATCTGAAATATACCTTCTTTCTATATATTTACAATATTGGAAATATGCAGAAGAAAATTTCCTTATGTCCAGCTATCTTTTTCCTTCAGAATTCTACTTTTAAAATGATAATCACTTTATGTATTGTTTGGACTTGGAATTTCACCAAGGAAAACTTTTGTGAAAGAAGAGCAAGGAAAGTATTGATAAAAATATTCTGGGTGACTTTTTTGAATATTTTTATTTTATTTCAAGGCCATCTCCAACCGAGCACCAAGCAGTTTAAATTTTCCTTCAATTGAGTACCAATATATATGCATATATGCAGTGGTAGCTACTGCATATAAGCTATAATTATTATTATATTATATTTTATAATGTTTAAAAATATATTTATATATATATTATTTATGTTAATAAAGTTTAGAAATTGATTTATTTTGTGTGGGTTTATTTTGAGTGGGTTAAGTTGTGTATAAAAGTTGTTGACGGTGAGAACTCGTCAACTAAGTTGAGTTGGAAAAATTATCAAGTCAAGGTCTCTAATGGAAAAGCTGTAGAAACTTAAACAATCACTCAAGAACAATGATAGAACAATAATAGAGAATTCAGTCTCTCATTCACACTCAAGCCTTTGCTACAGTAAAATTTCCAACCCCCTTTCAAGTGGTGTTCCTGTTCGTTTTATAGTAGGCTCTAATGGCCTTAGGTACATGGTGGTCCAGGAGACCAAATGGTACATAAGTACTATGTCAGGGGAGTGGCTTCAGAGGTTGTGGTCGTACATCAGTACAGGAGCAGGTATCAGGAGGATGTTTCCACTACTTGTCTGTACCCACGTCTGATGAGTGGTGGCAGGCGTAGTGGCGCAGGTGGTAGTGGTGTCGACTCTGACCCTTGGCCGTAGATGTACGGGCCATAACTCTTACCCCAGCAGTCCCACTGGTACTGGTGTCCGTACTCAGTACTTGGTCGTATAAATATGTCCCATTCGACTCGTACTGGAGCCTCTAAGCATAGGGGTCTCTAGGTGTAAGGAATGGGACCCTTGGAAGGCTTATTGATGGCGCGGCTCTCTTGGCTGCTCACGAGGCTGAGTGTGCTGCGGATGTGACCCCCATGAGGCCATGGGCGAGGCCACCACGGGGCCTATTTGGCGAGGCCCCTCCGTGGGCATGGGCGAGGCCACCACAAGGCCTATTTGGCGAGGCCCCTCCTTGGGCATGGGCGAGGCCACCACGGGGCCTATTGGGCGAGGCCCCTCCGTGGGCATGGGCGAGGCCACTCTTGGACCATGAGCGCCGAGGTACGGCCGAGCGACGCCATGGAGACGCGCGCGCGGTGGCCGAGCGACGCCAGGGAGACGCGCGTGCGGTGGCCGAGCGACGCCAGGTGGTGCGCGCGCGAGGAGGGCCTCGCACCTGGGGCACGGCCGAGCGAGGCCATCTGGTGTGTCCGAGCGAGGCCACCTGGTGCGTGCGGGCGTGGCCGAGCGAGGCCACCTGGTGTCCGAGCGAGGCCATGGCTTCTATGTCGTGTAAATGGGGGCTTCATGGCATCGATCTCATATTTTCCCTTGGTGAGATTTTGAGCATCAACAAAAAGTGTTATTAATTTTTTTCTTAATTACAATTTAATTAAATTTTTGTATAATTTTTTAATTTTTTAGTTAATATTTATACTTATAAAAAAATGAAGATTAACACTGAAATTAATTGAAGAAACATCTAACAAAATACAATAAAACATTATTACAAACTTAAAACGTTAGAAACTTAAACATACATTAAAATTTAAAATCAAACACAACAAATATCAAACCAAAATCAATAACATAAATCTAAAAGAAGTGAGATAAACTAAGACAATAATTTAATAAATTTGGAAAATTATTTTTCAGTTCCGCTGAGATAACCATAATATTGAACTTCGAAATACATTATTGAACACATGTGAGACGAATATACTAACTCGGATAATTAATATAATTTCATTAATCTCAAGTGTGTGTTATGTTTTCGATTTAATTTACTCTAATGTTTTTTCTCTAGTAATGTAATATTTATTTTAGTACATGTAATATGATATTTTAATTTATTGAGTTTTAATAATCTATAATATTATTGTCATGTAATTAATTAATAATTTTATTTTTATTAAAATAATAATTGTGATGATTTTAGTAAAATAATATAATAATAAAAATAATATTATATAGTATTAAAATAATAAACAATATTTTTTTTTTGTATAACTTTTAGTGTTGTAGTTGGAATGGAAAAAAAAATATAACAGCATATTTGATGTTTATCTACACCAAATTTGGTGATATGGTTGGTGATGTTTTAAATATATAACTATAATTATTCTAAATTTTATAAAAGTATACTATATTTGAGTTATTTTTTCACCATCTATATTTTAATTTCAAGAATAAATTGACTATTTCTTAGTCAACAAAAATCGTGCGTTAACACAAATTAAAATCATAGGCAAGTTCAAGAATACATAGTGACAATGTTACCATAACAAAAAAAATCTTAAATTTGAGAAAATTTCAAGGTCTTTATCTAAAAAAATTAAATTTAAACGTTAGTCATCACAACATGAAACAATATAGGATGACAAAATTCAGTAATTGGACATCTAAAAATAAAAATATTGGTATCATGGTATGAGATATATGTGGTGTCTAATCAAGAATGAAACGCAAAAAATTATAAATAAATAAAACTTATATTCACAGGCCTCTCACTAATTTATAAACAAAATAAAATAGTAATATAATTTTTAACACATAACTTGACACCTAGTGTGAGATGTGATGTTTGGATACCACAGATCCACATATAACTTCTTTTTGTAGTAATGCCATTATCGGACCTAGCTATATATACCAGTCTCTTCATAAATATATATTTTTTTATTAAGATCATGCATGCTTGCACGATTTGACGGTTATGGTTCAATTTACTATATGATCACTCATATTCTCTAGACAAGACCTTCACGAACCTCAATGCCTTTATTACTAATTAAGCCTCACGTACTACATATGCAAACCAAATCCATCTCATATACTTGTCAAACACACATTTTATCCTATAGTTTTTGTTCAAACCCTACTTGAAAGTTGAAACTCTAAAAAACCCGTCAACTTAAAACCAATTAAAGAGAGACTATACTGATCAGGAAAACCAAAAGTACTCACAAGGAGATCACAGATGAATACTAATGAGAGCACTCAAAGAACAAATATGCAAGCACTTATAATAAAATAGTGAGAGGACTCATACAATCAAATAAAGAAATTAAATAATACTAGCGATTATAATGGTTCAGCTTATCTTTACTATCAAAGATTGCTGTCTTTCATTATTATTTGACTTTTTTTTAATAGTCACAAGAGCTGTTATAAGTATTAATTCTAACTGTAATCTACATGCTATTTATTGACAGAATTATTATTTAGCATTTAAAAATAGTATAAATGAACATAATATAATAATGACTAGGCAATTTATATTATTTATGACGTTTTGGCCTTTGAACCATGTTTGAATAATTTTGATATTTGTGATTATTTTATATTCCCAACACAATTTCTTCGTGCTCGCATAATATAGCTCGTCAGTATAGTATGTTTGCATATAATTGTACATCTCTTTTGATGATATGGTTGCACAATTATGTTCCAAAAATTGTGGTCGCATGTTTGTACTAATTGTATTTCTGCACGTAATTTGTGCTAGTTGTATTTACTCTCACATTGTCACACAAGTGAATTTTACCAGCCATATATAACAATTTTTTTTTTTTCTTTTTAGTTTGAATATTATTAGAAGTTTGGATTGAATATAAATAGTAAATGTTAAGGATTAAAAGATGATTTTTTTTCTTCATGGTTTTATCATTAAAAAAAAAATCCCAAATTTTTTTCCCTTGCTTATTTACATAAAAAATTCTGGGAAGTAGCAAGAACCACCGCAGCTACCAGTAAAATGAAAGTAAAAGTTTTGTCAGAGGTTAAAGTAACTGTTCACTTCTCCTCTTAAAGATATTAAACTTTGTTTATTGCTAAAGTTAGTATTAGGTGGCACTAGATGTCTTATATAGCACCACACAATTAGGAAAACTACACGTACGACATGCAAACCAAACCCCTGTCAAATTACGTATCAAACACATTTTACCCTAGTTTTTGTTCAAACCCCACTTCAAATTTAGTTGAAACCCTAAAAAACCCATTAAGTTAAAACCAGGTAAAGAGACAGATACTTAGAAAAACCGAAAGTCATAAGAAGAAAAAAAAACCAAATCGCAGTAATAGGGGTTGGCTTATATTAAATTTTTATATATGTCACTAGCTATAACACATAAAGAACACTTCTTTTCTGTGCCACTTAGAAAGTAAATGAGCCTCTAACCCGTATGGGAAAGCTTATCTGTGTCACTTTATTATTTCTCTTTCTCTCTCTCTTTGAGTGGTCATCTTTTAATTATATAGATATGCACATCATATTCTCCATTAATAAATACTAGTTCTAACTGATCTACCTCAGAAAATATTGTGAGGAGAGAAGAATATTTCATCAAGAGAGAGGGAGAGAGAGATATCTATATTTTTATATAAAAAGTATATTAAGATCGATCGATCAAAAGAGAGATATATAATCGTTGAAAACATGGGAAGGGGAAAGATTGAGATTAAGAAAATAGAGAATACAAGTAATAGGGCAGTGACTTATGCTAAGAGAAAGGCTGGAATCTTTAAGAAGGCTCGGGAGATTGCCATTCTCTGTGATGTTAAAGTTTCACTCATCATCGTTTCTGGATCTGGAAAGATGGATGCCATGTGTAGTCCTGATAATTCGTAAGATTTTATATATTAATTTATAAATATATGCATGTGAGAAAATATAAATTGTATTTTTATAATAACTTTGTTCCTTTTTGTTTGAAGGCTGAGTACCATATGTGAGGAATATCACAAACACTCCAAAGAGAAGTTATGGCCTGCTAAGCATGAGGTAGGTTTTCGGGTCTATGATTTCTTTGTTCAACCTACATCTACATCTACATATATATATTTTATAATTTATATTTTCTATTTGTTTTGTTCCGATGAAAAATAATGAGCGGTTAATTTTCCAAAAACATGTTAAGAAACATGAACTCTATGGTTTCTAACAGATCTACAAAAGGAGGTGCCTACCAACTATTTTTATATTTTTATTTAATAACAGATCTGGTTATTAAATATTATTATGTCCCCCTTCCCTTTTTCTTGCTAAAGTTCAGAGAAAGGGTTATTATATTAATTTACTACAGCCCCATATATATAATTTTAATTAAATAATCACTAAGATTGTTAAAGGAAATCGATCTCTAAGACAACACTGGGGAACAAAACCAGAAATATGCAACACAAAAGAGATTACTGATTATTATTTGGTTAGGATCAGTGGATCCCCAAGCTCTTATATGAAATCACTACATATATGTTATAGCTAGGGCACTCAATACCAGAGAGTAAGCAAGAGGTACTTATTATTAAAGAGAATAGCATAACTAATAATAGACAATATTTCTCAAAAAAAAAAAGAATTACTTAGGAATAATATATAAATATACATGAATATATATAGTTTGTAGGTTTCTACAGCACCTAAAAAAAAAATCACACCGGGCACTCCCTCTAGTTTTTGGCTCAATAATTATTTTATAAATATTTTTTTTAATGATCGTGTATATTGTAGTTATTTATAATATATTGCAAATTTTTAGAAAATTATGAAGAATTTACTGTGCAGAAAACAAATTTTAAATAATTTGTTACACGTGTAATTGTTTTTTTTATACGTGTAAGGTAATTTGTTTCAAATTTATTTTTGATACTCTGAATATTTACAGAATGCTCTAAATAACTACAATATATACTTTAATAAAAAATTCAACCAGCCAAAAATACCCGCACCAGAAAATCCTCCTGGACTATGTATAGTTTGTTAGTTTTCTGACCAATATCACAAGCCGTATGTATAAGTCTCGGGAATTCATTCCAAAAAAATAGTTTCTCTAGCTAATTTGACTGTTATAAACTTGAGGACCATTACACACTAGATGGTGTATAATTTTAATAATCACATAAATATGCTCTTGCAATCGTGACTGATATAGAACTCAATACTGTATATGGTCGTTAGTTTGACATCTAACATTCCATTGTCAATAACAATGGTTTCTTATAGCTTAATTAACTACATATACATAATTATATTATGCACTTCAATTTTATTTTCTTCTTCTTATTATTATTTTTATTTTGTTGGTAATTAATACGCAGAATTTGTACAATGAAATCGAAATGGTCAAAAAAGAAAATGAGAACATGGTAATCGAGCTGAGGTACGGTACATCGATCTTACACTTTTGCACAATAATCAATTTAAGTAACTTTAAATATATAAAAGTTATTAATGTGTAACTGCCTTTATTCTCATCTAATATAGTTATATAATTGTGTGATTATTGTATAGGCACCTGAATGGGCAGGATATCAATCTGAACCACTATGAACTGATACCAATAGAGGAGGCACTTGAGAATGGCCTATTAAGTGTTCGTGCCAGAAAGGCAAGTAAAGCTCCTCTTAATTTGCTTATTTTTTTTTTTTTTTATATATAAATATTTATAGGTCAATATGTCTAACATATTTGTTTTTTCCTCCTCTTGTTACATGACAGTCGGAGTTAGTCAACATTCTCAGGCAAAATGTAAGTGACAATAAATTAATGATTTTTTCCCATCACAATTCCTTGAGTTAGTATTTAAACAATTTATTCTTTAGCTTTACGCATTGACTATAATATATATATATATATATGAATAACTCGATAGTAAATTGTTTTTATCTTTGTGTACTTAAGTATGTCTTGAGAAGTTCTTCACAAATTTAAATATACATACATTTATATGTAAATCGTAAAGTTCAAAAACAATATTATATATGTGTATACGTCGAGATAAGATAGGTCTCTGTGTTGCAAGCTATTTTTTAGTTATTATTATTATTATATAATAAGAGTACATACTTTATGATTTAACTTATTAATGTTATTTTGGTTAGATCGAAGCTAAAGAGGAAGAACATAAGCGCCTAATTTGCGAGCTGGTATGTTGAGATCATCCTCACCTCGCATAAATATATTTACATGATGATTGTTTACAACAAGTAATTGCTGTATGTTAGTTTTCTTAATTTAACTTGTCTTGGTTTTTGCTCAGGATAATCAGTTTATATATATATACGGTACTGTTTCTGTTTCTGTCTCTTACATGTTGATGAGAGTACACAGTAAGGATATACATAAGAAAATTAGTTCAAGTTCGTGTCATTTCCTAATATATTTGTGTGAATTAAGTGAAGGAGAGCAGCACTAATATATAGAGGCAAACTTACAAGATTATTAATTTTATTATAAATATACAATGGATGGCTGCACACACACATATATATATATATATATAATGATAATGATGAGTTAGTCGTGTCAATTGTCAGCATTGAAGAAACACACTTGATTTTGAATAAGAAAAAAAATATCTTGTAAATTAAGGAAAACAGGTAGTTGATAGCAGTGCTTATTAATTTGTCTATTTATTTATTATTGGGTGTCTATTTATTTATTATATAATTAAAGAGTATTAAAAAAGTCCTACAATACAAATTTTATCTTTTAAATTTTTTTACCATTTATATAGGGTCTAGATTTATGTCACACTATTCATTATATAAATATATTATATTATTATCTCTCTCTTTTTATATATAAACATAAATAAAATTTATATATTTATATATAAATTTTATCATTTTTTTTCTTTCTATATATATATGTTAAATATTTATATACCTATTAAAAGAATTTTATTTATATTTTATAATATTATTATATTTAATCTTTTAATATATTTTATTTTCATTTTAGCACAATATTATATATACTTAATATAAAATATGATATATTTGTAAGTTGATCATATATTTTATAATATTAATAATTAGAATAAAAAAATATAGATTGATATTAAAATATATATAGAAAATATTTGAAATGAATAAAAATATTTGAAAATATAATATTTAAATGATATAGAAAAAAAAAATAATCTGATGTATAGTATAATATAAAACTTAGAGGTAAAATAGAAAAATATATGTTTTGGAAAGATATTTTAAAAGATGAGGTAGGTACTCTGATTAACAATCATTTCAACTATCCAACGCATTAATCTTATAACAAAGACAAGTTTCTCTCTCTCTTTCTCGGTCGAGGCTTTTGGCAATGTAAACTATATATAACATAAATATATATATATATATATATGTATATTGGTTTCTTGATTTTTATACAGTATATTTTGTAATGAACTATTAATATTAATTGTATAATTGCAGCACCAAAAGATGGAAATAGTAGGCGATGGGTATCATCATGATCAGAGGGTGAACTTGAGGGACTACAATGCCCATATTCCTTTAGCCTTCCGTGTGCAGCCTATGCAGCCAAATCTTCAAGACAGAATTTAGGATTATACATAATTAATTTAACTAATTATTTTTTTCTTTTTAAATTAATTAAGCTTGTTTAAGTAGTATTTAAAGTTTTTATTATGGGCTAAACGACTTCTTACATATTGTGGGATCGATGGTCAATGTGTGTGGACTACAGTAATTTTCACCCTGTGTGTTTATCAATATAATATTAATGTCGAATGTGTTATTATTTGTCTCTACCCCACTAGTGAAGTTTTTTTTTTTTTGTAAAAGCTCGATCTTATGGTTTTATTTTATTTCTATTTTTTCCCCTAATCATGTAGATAAATTTCTACCGCTAAAAGTTCCGGAACTTGAAATTGTAAATATGGTCATATTATATGTCGTTAGATACGATTTTGAATAAGAAATGCAATGATGATAATTGTTTGCTCATTTGGTGCACGTAGGAAAAACGTGATATTAAAATTTGACTAAATCACTCTAAGGTCATCGATAAGCTTATGAGCGTCGCTTTGGTTTCGGATTGAAAATTCTAAGGAGGTAGGGACTCAACTTGACTATTGGACTTATTTTACTCGTATTGAATTGCATTAAACATATTCCAATTTTGATATTTATAAAATGTTTGAAAATTTTAAAACTTAATTTGCATGTTTTTTTATATTTATAAATATATTCTGAGGGCACTGAGTGCCAAATATATTTTTGTTCACTTATTTATGTAGGTTATGATTTTTGGGTTTTATTCAAATTCAACTATTATGCTGCCCAATTTTCTGAAATATAAAGGGAATATGTTTCTTTCTTTTCATGTTTACCTGCATTTGGTTATATCGATGAGAGTCATAGTGATCATGATTTGTGCATGTTGTTGTTTCACGACCTAGTCTATGTGTCATCATAGGTAGATCAGGTGTCCACTCACCTGTAGGTGTAAAGACCTAGCATCTGTATACAGGTTGTGTTTTGAGCCTCCCCCTTGTGGTGGTTATCAGGTCTAGCTACCCGGTTTAGGACGTCGGGTTTTCTATGGTGAGTAATGGGAACTAGGGATCTAGTGGACGGTGTGATGTGCACTTGTAGCTATGCTCTTATGATTATTTGTGGTTTCTCTCTATTTTGGTTTATACATGATGATATATCTTTTGTTTTCAAAGCTAACCATGCAGGGGTTTTATTAAACTTTTTGGGTCCTATGATATTAGTTGCTTTCCTAATAAGCTCAACCCCTATATTTGTCCCATTCCAGGGGCCTAGTGACGCGAATGTGGATAAGGTGAATTATTGATGGAGCCAATGTGTTTAGCCTAGTTCTATTGAGTGTCATTGTCTTATCTTTTGAACATTATATATGCATTTGATTTGGAACCTAATGATTGGTATATCTGATTTAGCTATGTAATAGTTAGGAATGAGGAATGGTGGATGCTAAGTATTATTTTTTGTGTTTATGACTTATTAAATTTAACTGTTTGGTGATTACATAACTATGGAGATATTATTGTTATATGTAGCATGATAAATGATCGTGTTTTTATTACTAATATTTTTATATATAATTATAGGAGTTATTCCATTATTTTGACTTATAATTATGGTACTATTTAATGTAAACTAAAGGATAATTTATAAAGACTATTTTCCAACCAGGGTCAAAGTTTGACCTTTGACCACCCAAGTTATTGATATTACAAATCTACCACGGCCTAGGGCTCGGGTCGTGATAGTGGCAGATTTGTAATATACATAACTTGGGTGGTCAAAGGTCAAACTTTGACCCTTGTTGGAAAATATCCATTATGAATGGTCATTTAGTTTATTCCAAATAGTAATATAATTATAAGTAAAAAATAATGGATTAACTCATATAATTGTATATAAAAATATTAGTGATAAAAGCATGATCATCTATCATTATACATAGAATAGTAATATTCCCACAGTTATGTAGTCACCAAACAGTTAAATTTAATAAGTCATGAAACAACAAAATAATAATTAGCATCTGTTATCTCTGATTTCCACCTTTGACAGGTGGCATGACCCAACAGGTTCGTGGGCCTTCAGAAGAGGTACGGGCCCATCTTGAGCCCAATGAACAGGGAAGGAGGAAACGCTGATAGCCCAAACACTATTGAGCCCAGCAACATTCAATGGGCGTGAGCATAATGAAGGAACTGGGACTGAGATGCTTGTCCCTCATTGGTAGCCGAGTGATGGTTTCATACTTAATAGTAATGATACCTATACATAGATGCAAATTGTGTAGCAAGTATCAATCACGATCTACATAATCTCTCGTGTACTTGTTAAAATGATTGTAGACAGAAGTGTCTAAGTTGGACCAACAGGGTCTAGATGGGCTAATCTAGCATGTAACGAGTCTTAGATCAAATTATTGATCGATCCCTCAAGGACCAGATTCGATTATGATTCGATGATGGTGACTGGTCTTCAAACCAGTCTTTTTTTTTATCGTATGGGTCAATAGGTTCCTCAAGAACCATGGTCGAACATGATCAAATAATGGCGACTGGTCCTCGGACCAGTCTCTTTGTTGATCATATGGGTCGATAGGCTCCTCAAGAACTAGGATCGAACATGATCAAATAATTTTGCGACAAGTTCTAGGACCAGTCTCTCTTTTTGGATCGTATGGGTTGATAGGTTCCTCAAGAACCAAGATCAAACATGATCCATAATGGCGACAGGTCCTTAGACCAGTCTCTTTTGCTGATCGTATGGGTCGATAGATTCCTCAAGAACTAGGATCGAACATGATCAAATAATGGTGACTGGTCCTCAGACCAGTCTCTTTTATTGATCGTATATGGGTCGATAAGTTCCTCAAGAACCATAATTGAACATGATCAAATAATTTGGCTACAAGGTCCTAGGACCAATTCAATAGGTTCCTTAAGAACCAAGATCGAACATGATCCATAATGGCAACAGGTCCTCGGACCAGTCTCTCATTTGGATCTTATGGGTCGATAGGTCCCTCAAGGACCAGGATCGAACATGATCCATAATGGTGACAGGTCCTCAGACCAGTCTCTTGTTTAGATCTTATGGGTCGATAGGTCCCTCAAAGACCAAGATCGAACATGATCCATAATGGAGACAGGTCCTCGGACCAGTCTCTTGTTTGGATCTTATGGGTTGATAGGTCCCTCAAGGACCAGAATCGAACATGATCTGATGGGGTTGACAGGTCTAAAGTGACTAGTCCCTCGTTGAAAGAGATTTAAAGAATTAAGTGAAACTTAAGAAATTAAATTCATTCATTCATTGAAGCACAATGGATGTTACATAGATAATTTGAAAGTAATACATTGGCCTCCTACTCAGTTATGCTTCTTTCCGCCAAGTATTCAACGGGAACGACATTCAGGGTGTCCGCATCTTTGGCACTGACAAGCTTGGCTAAGGCATTAGCATTGGCATTCTTCTCCCTCGGGACTTGTGTAATCAAGTATCTCTTGAACTGTGCCAATAAGTCATTCACCTTGTTTAGGTATTGCACCATCCTAAGTCCCTTGGTTTGATACTCCCCCAATACCTGGTACACTACTAGTTGGGAATCGCTGAATATCTCCAGGGATTGTGCATGCATATCCCAAGATAAGGGTAATCCTGCTAGCAATGCCTCATACTCAGCCTCATTGTTTGAAGCGTTGAATCCAAATTTGAGAGCGCAATGGATTCGATGATTCTCTAGGGCGATCAGTATAATTCCTACGCTTGAGTTGTGTTCATTGGATACTCCATCAACATATAGATTCCATACAAGAGTATCTCCTTCTTTCTTGGTATCTCCATTCTTCGATTGAGTAGGAAGGATCTTCAAGGTTGGTGCCCTTGGCTATGAAGTCAGCCAATGCTTGTCCTTTTATCATCATCCTCGGATGATACGTGATATCAAACTATCCTAACTCCACCGCCCATTTGAGTAGTCGTCCCGAGGCCTCTGGCTTCTGAAGAACTTGTCGTAGCGATCAATCGGTTAGGACTCGGATCGAGTGAGCTTGGAAGTATGGATGCAACTTCTGAGAGGCGATTACTAAACAGTAGGCTAGTTTTTCAAGAGGGGGATACGTAGACTCCGCACCTACTAGCCTTTTAATAATATAGTATACAGAATGTTGTACCATGTTCTCTTCTTCCACCAAAGCAATGCTGATTGCATGCTCGGTGATTGCCAAATAGATGAATAGTACTTCACCATCTATTGGTTTCGCTAGGATGGGAGGTTGAGGGAGATGCTCCTTCAAGGCTTGGAAGGCTTTATTGCATTCCTCGGTCCATTGGATCTTCTTGCTTCCCCTCAGTAAGTTAATGAAGGGGACACACTTGTCTGTAGACTTCGATATGAACCTACTGAGGGTAGCTACTCTCCCTGTTAAGCTCTGCACTTCTTTGATTGTGGTAGGAGACTTCATGTCAATCAATGCTTTGATCTTCTTGGGGTTAACCTCGATTCCACGTGAATTGACTATGTATCCGAGAAACTTACCAGAACCAACTCCAAACGAGATTGAGAGGATTTAACTTTATGCGATACTTTCTAAGTATTGCAAAGCATTCCTCCAAGTCTTAAGCATGCCCTCCAGCTTCTTTGGACTTAACCAACATGTCATCGACATATACCTCCATATTTTTGCCGATCAAGTCCCGGAACATGCCATTCACTAAATGAAGGTAGGTGGCTCATGTGTTCTTCAAGCCAAATGGCATTACCTTATAATAGTACAATCCATTGTCTGTCTGGAAGCTGGTATGTTCCTCGTCAAGAGGGTGCATACTTATTTGATTATACCCAGAATATGCATCCATAAATGAGAGTATTTCATGGCTTGCAGTTGCATTGACCAGTTGGTCTATTTTGGGTAGTGGGAAGCAGTCTCTGGGCCAAGCCTTATTCCGATCAGGGAAGTCCACTCATGTCCTCCACTTCTCGTTTGGTTTTGGGACCAACACGGGGTTTGATACCCAGGCTGGGTAGTTAGCCTCCCTTATAAAATTGTTTTCCTTGAGCCGCACGACCTCCTCCTTCAAGGCTTGAGATCGGTCTTTGTCAAGCAGTCTACTCTTTTGTTGCACTGGTGGGTAGTTTTTATCCACATTGAGGACATGACTTATCACGGATGGAGAAATTCCAACCATGTCCTTATGTGACCAGGCAAAGAAGTCATGGTTCTTCTTTAAAAATTCTACCGACCGTGCCTTAATTTCCACCTTTAGTTCCTTCCTGACTTTGATTACTCTAGTCGGGTGCTCCTCATCTAGTAGGACTTCGTCAAGATCTTCGACTGATCCTACCCCCATGACGTCATCCCCAAAGCAAGGACCAATGTCCTTTCCCTCACTTTGGGAAACTTGTTACAATAACAAATCTTCGTTAAAAGGAGCCCCCGACTCCAATAGAGTGTTTCCTCCAACGTCAACTTCCATATTGACAGCCTCATCAATTCCTTCATTCCCTTCGCAATAGTTCACCACAGTGTTGTTTACGCATGGTCCTTTCTTTGCTATGACCATCGACGTGTTATAGCATTCACATGCCTCTCTTTGGTTACCATGTACGCATCCTTGCCTTGCGATTGTGGGGAACTTCAAAGACAGATGCCAGATAGAGATTGTTGCGTGTAATGCCATCAGGAGGGGTCTCCCGAGCACTACGTTGTAAGTCAATGAGCAATCTACCACCAAGAACTCTGTCATTACAGTCTTGTGTCTAGAAGCTTCCCCCACTGTGACCGGTAGTTTGATAGTTCCTGCTGGTGCTAGGCATTCTCCTGTGAACCCATATATCACTTGGGAACAAGGTATTAGGTCATTGACCGTGAGCTTCATCTTCTCAAGGGATGATTTGTAGATTATATCTACTGAGCTTCCCATATCCACCAAGCATCTCTTCACTCGGGCATTGACAGTTTGAATGGTAAGGACCAGAGGGTCACTGTGGGGGTACCTCATGTGCCTGGCGTCATCCTCTGTAAAAGTGAGAGTTTCACTTTCATACCCTGAATTTTTTGGAGACCGCTCCTCGACTGCCATGCACTAGGAAGACTCATCTACCTCATGTCTTAGGGTCCTTGCATATCACTCATGAATGTTGTTACTGTTTCCTGCTATGTGTGGCCCCCTACACATGGTGTCCAATGTGAAGTCTTTGGTCGCTGGCTCCAGTGGTGGACTCCTTTACCTTCGGAACTCTATATTCGTGCTTGGGGTTTCGGTCTTAACTCTGTACCTTGAGAGCTTTTCGGTCTTAACTCTATCTCATCCTTTAGTTGTTTGCACTAATTTGTGTCGTGCCCATAATCATTATGGAACCGACAAAACTTGTTCTTGTCCCTCTTTCCTTCTGAGCGCAAGGGTGGTGGCTTTCAGTATGGTACCTCCTGGTATGTTGCTAAGTAAATCTTAACCCTTGTTGCAGTCAGGACAGTATAGTTGGTGAATCTGGGCTGGTAGGGCTGGTGCTTAGATTATTTGTCGGTTGGCGCCGACTTTGCCTTCTTTTCTCCACTCTGCTCGGCCCCTGAGGTACTCCTCTTCTTACCATTGCCCCCATTGTTTCCCTAAGGGTTTGCGTCATTCTTGCTTGCCTTGATAGTGGTTGGATGGTTTATGCCTTTTTCTCCCTTCATGATTGTGTCATCTAACTTCATGTATTTGTCTGCTCGGTCCAGGAACTCCTGCAAGGTGTTGATGGGGTTCCTGTGGATAATATCCCACAAAGGACTACGATAAATGATTCCTGCTGAGATGGAAATGAACTTCCCTTCATCTCCTACCGTGGATGCTCGGTTTGCTTCTCTCATGAATCTTTGGATGTAGTCTTTCAAGGATTCATCCTTTCTTTGCTTGACATCAGCTAGCTGATTGTCATAAATAGGTTGAATCCGTCCGACACTAAAGACCTTCAAAATTCCTTCCTAAACTGCTCCTAGGAAGTGATGGATCCAGGTTTGAATTTCCAATACCATTCCTATGCTAAGTTAGAGAGAGTGGTAGGGAATACCCTGCACCTATAATCATGCTCCACACCGAGTAACTCCATCTGATCCTTGAACTTTCCAATGTGTCGCACTGGGGCTTCCTTCCCAGTGTATGTTGGAAGTTTTAGGTTCTTGTACTTCAGTGGTGGTTGAGCAACTGATAACTCTACAAAATAGAGTTATTTTACCATATTTTATATGCTAATTGTTGCTTAGTTCTTGAGTTTTTAATTGATTTATTAAGTTTTTAAGTAATTTTGAATTGATGGTGTTTGTTTTGATTTCAGATATTTTTGTGTGTTTTTATAGTTTTTTTGTTGTAGTTTAATTATTTGAAATTAATATTGTTAAGTTAGAAGTAAAAAGATGCACTTTTGAGCTTAATAATTTAAAGTAAATTAAGTTTTAATTAATATTTTCATGGAACTTATATTGTATATTTGATTATTGAAAATATTTAGTTTTAATTCAATTTATGTTTTTTTATAGGAAATATGTTGTCTTTTTGGGCTATTGAAAAGCAAGAAAAATGAAGAAAAAATGACATTTTCAAGGAAAAGAAAGAAAAGTGGTAGAAAGCCTTCCGGAGCCCAGCCCACTCCCG
Source organism: Humulus lupulus (assembly GCF_963169125.1). Taxonomy (NCBI): domain Eukaryota; kingdom Viridiplantae; phylum Streptophyta; class Magnoliopsida; order Rosales; family Cannabaceae; genus Humulus; species Humulus lupulus. The sequence continues at coordinate 81,693,557 of NC_084794.1, read as the reverse complement.
CCTGCCCCATTCGGCCCACCCGAAGCCTTCAGCAGCCTCCCTGCACCACCGAAGCCCACCAACCAGCAGCCAGGCCCATGCCTGCCCAGCCAGCACCAGGCCCGAGCCCACCCAACCTGCCACCACCCGCCATGCATGCCATTTTTCCCTTGCGCCCAACATGGCTCCCTTGTCCCCTAATGTCTAAAAATGCCACATTTTTACCCAACTTTTCTATACATTTTCACCACAAAATCATCATTACACCCTAGAATTTACCCTCACTTTCCATATTATTATTAATTTAATGAATCTAATAAATTTAATTAATTTAAATTTATTATTTTAATAATCTCATTTTGGCTATAAATATGGAATTTCAAGACCATTTTAGGGTGCTTAATTTTTGGTTACCGTCTTCTTTTCTACCATTTTCTCTCTACCATTCTCTCTTCCATTTTAGTGTTTTTCAAGTATGTATTTTATTTATTTTGTAATTTCTATTCTAGTTATGTGCTTCTAATCCTTTTCATAATATTATTAAGATCTTGATGAAGCAACTTGTAACTAGATAATATTTATGTTGTAAGTTGATTTCCCTTGTAATGCAACAAAGTTTATGGATTTTTCTTCTTCATATATGTCTTTCATCTTTAATATCTTATATTTTGGATTGTTAGATAATATTGCTTTGTTCTTCATTTTGCAAAACATAATATTCTTTGTGTAAGATATGTTATTAAATTGTACACATCCAATGCTTAGAACAAAAATATTATGTTTTGCCTTATAAATAATGTTATTTGATTTTTTGTTGTTTCATTAGGTTGATTCACATTAAATAATTTGAAATTATATTTTTTTGAAAAGTGAAGAAGAATCCTATCTTTTTAGAAATAATTTGTGCTTAAAAGTATAAATCTATTTGGAAAATGATAGTTTGACTTATTTTAACTATCACTAAAACTTGAGAATCATTATACTAATAAGTATTATTAAACTTACATGTTGTGGATTCTAGTATCTTCATAATCTTTCTTTTACAACTTATTTTCAAATTGTTGACCCTCGTTTTGGTCAACTGACACGGAGTCAAATGCTTGATGTGACATGAAGTATTGAAATAAGTCTAATGGAAAGAACAGTAAACGACACAACAAATTATAGTGGTTCGGCCCCACAAATTGGTAATGACCTATGTCCACTTAAGCTATTATTGATATTGATTCTCAAATGAGTGATCAAAGAACTAGGGTTCTTCGAGTTTCACAAGCCTTAGGGGGATGAATAATACAATCGAAAGGTAATAGCTATAATTCTCTTGTAAAGCATAAACTCAAATCATCCAGAAGTCAAAAAGTCCATCCCTTGAGCTATTTCTTCTCTATTTATAGGGTCAAGGAGGATTACATGAATTAGTTACAGATATTCTTTCCTAAATAATCGGATAATCGGGAATCATGGGAGATAATCTCGGATATGATTACAGTTGCACAAGATCTTCTCAAAATATACGGAGTATACGACCAAGCTAGTCGTATATAAAATCCAAATGTTATGTCAGGGGAATCTCCTTGGTCGATGGTCGAATAGAACCTCTGCCAGGTGTCAACCACGTGTTAAAAATGTTTGCCACGTCATCCACGCCTGCTCTTTGGATAACATTTGCCCCCCAAGTTTATTTATTGCGACCAGCAATAAGTAAACTTAGGAAAATAACCTTTCATATGCCCCACGAAATCTGTCAGAGTCCCTCGTGCGCTCTCGGGAACTGTGAACCAACTACGTCCAATCGCACCCTTTCGGCTTCCAAGAAACCATTCTGACGGCTGTTACACTCCCCCATACCTCGAAAAAGGTAATTCGTGATTACCTCTTTTTGGCACACCTCGGTTTCTATAAGTAACCCCCACCTTCTTCTTTCAACCTTTTACTCGTTATCTTTTTGCTAAGAGCTTTCAAGAACCATATTCCAGAGCCCAGAACTTCGAAGTTTTCAGACGCTCTGCTGAGGATTTTTTGCCTACAAACCCAAAACTTCTATTTTTCAGGATCTCCAATCTTCGTTCAGGTAAATCTTCTTTGACATTTGACTTTTTGAGATGCCATGTATGATGCTTCTGTGCTCTGAAACTTTTTGCGTTCTTAAGTAGAAATTTGTGAGGATTTTGTATATACCATTTGATACTTGATAGGGTAGTGTACTTTTGCTCTATATAAGTTAGGAATCAGTTTGATAGTCAGGATCATAGGTTTAGGGCGTAAAATCGACGTAAAAATTCGATTTTTAGGCTAGTTGAAAAACTGGGTTTTTCCCACCCTTTTGGAGTTGAAAAAGCTTCCTTTCAGAAAACTTTTTACTTTCACTTTGTGATCCGTTTTTCAAACTGCTAGGATAAAACTTAGTGTTTCGGTTAGAATGCTGCTGGTCGATAGACGTGAGCAACGTTATTCCAAAGCTCCCAGGCTGTGCGTCTTATCTCCTCCTTTGTCTGTTTGCAGTTCATATGCAAGACCCGTGGGGAGGAGAAAGACCCATCGACGACGATCTGCTGGCTCAACTGCTCGAGGACAAAGTACAACCCTCGATATTGATTCTTGATATTCCTTTTTCTCGCATTAACCTAAACACTTCCCCAGTTTTGACTCAAAATATGGCTCGCACCAAAACTAAGGCCTAGAAAAGAAAAACTTCCAACACTTCTCATCAGCCTACTGCTGATGCTCCTACTGCTGATGCTCCCTCGACCAGTGGTTGAGATGAAAATGCCCCTGATCCAAATGTCCAAAGGCATGCCCGCCCTCGACACGCTATTTAGCCGGATGTCGAGTGGCATGTAGTCGCTGAGAGTAGGGTGACGATCAGAATGATTGCCAACTACATAAGAAAATACAATCTGACGGGGGTGACCCTAGTCAAGCCCAACCCAGACCAAAGGGCTAATCTTCCTGGAGGCGCCTATAGCCTGGTCGCGGTTTCATGTTGAGGCAGGAGCCACTTTGCCTCTTCATGCATTCTTTCAGGGGGTGGCCAACTATTTTGGAGTTGCCCCCTTCCAAATTACCCCAAACGGATATAGAATGCTTGCTGCACTCTATATCATGTATAGCTAGAAAAAATGGCCCATGCCATTGCCACATGAGGTCAACTACCTGTTCGACCTAAAGTCTAACCCCAACAAAGAAGGCACAGGGTTCTTCCATTTTTGTCATCAGGAAATTGGGCGCACTTTCCTGACTGACACGACCCACATCTCGAACGTGGGGAGGTACCACCAGGAGTGCTTCCTTACGCCTGACCTGGTCGCAGACAACTTGGCTTTCGCACGAGGAGGTAAAACTTTCACATCGCTAGCTGGCTTCTTCACTTAGTGTTTTCCCACCACAATGTCTTGAACTTTTAATGTGTTTCAGGCCCGTGGCTGCGACCAAACCCAACTCCAGGGATGGAGTCAAGAGTGGCACTCTTAGCCAGCATGTCAGATGCTGAGAAGAGTGTCAAAAATCTAGTTACAGAGGCTAACCTTAAGTTGGCTGGCCTTTGGGACCCTCAACCAAATATGAGTGGTCCTTCGGCAGGGAGTGCTCGCGTCGAAGCGAAACCCGAGCAACAACCCCAAGCGTTTCCTCTGCAGAGGAGACCAATTGGGGTTACGATCAGGGAACTTGCTAGCACTCACCGAGCAGAGAGGCCCTCGGCTCCCAAAGGAAAAGGAAAGCAGAAGGCTGCCGAGCCTGCCGAGCTCTCTGACGATTCGTTGGATGACAACGGTATAGTAATTTCGCTTTTAAACAATTTTCCAATTCCCTGTCATCTGTTTGACGGGGATGGCAACTTTAAGAATGCTCCAATCTTAAATTCAGATTTCTTCCAGGCAGTAAGTAGTTCAGTAAATAATGTAGCGACCAATAGTTGTAGCGAGGGTACTTTACTTGTAATCTCTTCACTTTCATTTTTTGGCCCTGCGTGACCATCTTGTCTTACTGCCTGCATTGTTTCCTTTTGTGCAAATATGGACTCTGAGGATGTGTTTGAGCATTACAGGGCTGCTGCCGCCTCTTCTGGCCAGAAGAAGAATAGCAAGAGGGCTCGAGGGGAGAGCAGTAAAACTACCTCAAAGAAGGCCCGAACTGACGACCCTCCGGCTATCGCCCCTTCGAAGGAGAACTCACCACCTCCATCGCCACTCGAGCAGCCGGCCTCAACTCCTTCGGTTGATCAAACTTCCAATCCTGCAACATCTGTCGACCAGCAGCCTTCTCCTAAGGCTCCTAGCAGCCAAACATTGCGTACTCAGCCCGAAGGCTCCCTGCCTAGTATCGTGGTCAGCTCTGCCAGGGAGAGAATATACAAGCTCTCCAAGCATAAACGCAGTCAGGCAGCTATTACTGAAACTACCTCTATGGAGACTAATCAAGTTATCAATAGAGGGCTGAATGAGATAGTTAGCATAAGTCAACTCCTGATGATGTAACCTTTATTTTTGATTCCCTGCCATTACTTTATCTTTTTCTATCTGACTTCAGGGGCTACTGACCATAACTGCTGGCTGGCGCCGTGCTAGGGCGTTGGTGTCTCGGGGCAGGAATTTCGATACCAGGCTCTCCGAGGCTAAGAAAGCACTCGAAGCTAAAAACAATGGCTTACCAACACAGAATGGCGAGTTGCTTGAGGAGAAAATGGAGCTGTCTAAGCAGAAAGAAGAACTGCTCGAGCAAAAAGCTACTCTGACCGAGGAGCTGCTAGAAACCCGAAATGCCCTGAAGAAATCCAACGAAGCCAGGGAAAAATTCAGGGAAAGCGCCACACGCAACTATCAACAAGCTGTACAACTCGAGCTTGATCTGATCGCAAGCAGGCAGGAGGCGGAGGGACTCGAAAAACGAGTGAAAGAGCTTGAGGAAGCTGGAGCTAAGAACTTGGAGAAATACAAGGAAGCCACTCATCTTTGCTTTCTACGAGTTCTGGAAGCACAACCGGGAGGCTAACTTCAACTATCTGTCAGAACTCTTGAGGAGGACTTTAATGTCGCAGTGTGCCATTCGCCTGGAAGAAGAAGAGAGGGCTGAAGTGCCTGCCTCCCCAGAGATTTCCCTAGTAGCAGGGATAGATGGTGCAGACACTGAAGCTGGCACAGCCGTCGACCAAGACGTTCCTCAAGACCCTCCAGCTCCTTAACCTTTTTTTTTTCCTGTTATTTCAACTACACGACCCACGGGTCGCAATGTAAAGACAATATTTTTTATTGCTGCAAGGGCAGCCATTTTACTTTTACTTGAACAGTTACATCCGAGCAGTACTACTCGCGGTGTAAAAGGATTCCTTTGACATTATAATATTTTTGATTTATTATAATATCTGTTTGCATGACCGAACCTAGCATAATACTTTGGCTTGATTTAACAAAATATAAATTTTGAAAAATACTCTAAGTACCATAGTATGCTTTCACTTATTTTGTTCATGTGTTTACATACCTCTTAGGATGTTTTGCTTTCTATGTACCTTATATGCCCCCCAAGTGACTAAGGAGCTTTAGGTCCTTGGTCACTTGCCTTGACCACAACCTGTACGAACATTACTGTTCAGTATAAAATCTAAAACTTATAATACAACAAAACAACACACGTAATGAACAAACACTTGTAAAAAATTACAAAGTTTGGCAAGAATGATTGGCTGCGCACAATCCCTTATAATTCTCGTATTTAAATGGACTAAACATGTCTTTACGAGTGATCTTTGAAAGATCTTACACTTATAAGTGATTAGCCATATAACATGACTAACCCTTTTTCAAAACTTGTAAAAAGTAAAAATTAATACAAGCCAGTCCTTTAAGAAGGACTGTTTATTGATAATACTTGCGCAGGTGTTCTCCATTCCAATAACGTGGAACGAGATCTCCATTTAAGCGTGCAAGTTTGTAAGTGCTTGGATGAAGGACTTCTTCAATCTGGTAAGGTCCTTCCCAGTTTGGTCCGAGTACTCCAGTAGCTTGGTCGCGGGTGTTTAAGAAAACTCTTCGAAGTACTAAGTCTCTGACGCTGAACTTTCTTTCTTTTACTTTGGAGTTAAAATATTGAGTGACTTTTTGCTGGTACGCAGCTACTCAGAGTTGGGCTTTCTCTCGTTTCTCCTCGATCAGGTCTAGGGACTCCATCAATAGTTGGCTATTTTGGTTTTGGTCGTATGTGATCCTTCGATGCGAGGCCGGATCTAACTTGATAGGCAACATAGCTTCATACCCATATGCTAAGGAAAATGGGGTATGACCTGTTGCAGTTCGGTGAGAAGTTCTATATGACCATAGTACTTCAGGCAGCTGTTCTGGCCATGCTCCTTTAGCTTCTTCGAGCCTTTTCTTCAAAGTATCCTTCAATGTCTTATTTACTTCTTCGACTTACCCATTCGCTTGCGGATGAGCAACTGAAGAAAAACTCTTGATGATGCCATGCCTTTTGCAGAAGTCTGTGAACATGTCACTATCAAACTAGGTGCCATTGTCTGAGACAATCTTTCTTGGCAATCCATATCGACAAACAATGTTCTTGATGACAAAATCAAGTACCTTCTTTGTCGTTATGGTTGCGAATGGTTCAGCCTCGACCCATTTGGTGAAGTAGTCGACCGCTACAACTGCGTATTTCACCCCACCTTTTCCTGTCGGCAAGGACCCGATTAAATCAATACCCCATACTGCGAAGGGCCATGGACTTTGCATTTGCTTTAACTCATTAGGAGGTGCCCGTGTGATCTTGGAAAATCTCTGACACTTATCACATTTTCGCACAAACTCCATCGAATCTTCGTTCATTGTTGGCCAGAAATAACCTTGCCTTAGAATTTTTTTTTATAAGCTCTGCCCCCGAGCGTGGTCTCCATAGAAGCCTTCATGTACTTCCTTCATCAGCTCTTTAGCTTTTTCTGGTGTAACACATCTGAGCAGTGGCATTGAGTATCCTCTTCGGTATAGAACACCATCGACCAGGATATACCTAACAGCTTGTCTTTGAAGGGTCCTGGCTTTGTTTCTATCTGCTGGTAGCATACCGCTTGTGAGATACTCCAAGTATGGTGCCATCCAAGTATCTGCTAACCAGACCTCCATATTGGTTTCGTCTGCTCGTATGCTTGGCTCGTGTAGCCGTTCAACTGGTACTATATTTAAAGTGTCAGCATCTTTTGCACTCGAGAGTTTGGCTAAGGCATCTGCGTTTGAATTCTGATCTCGAGGTATTTGCTGGAGGGTATATTTTTCAAATTGCGCCAACAGGTCTTTTGTTTTGTTCAGATAGGCCACCATTTTTAGGCCTCGTGCTTGATACTCCCCTAAGACCTGATTCACTACCAATTATGAATCAATGTAAATATCCAGCACTTTTATGCTCATGTCTTTGGTTAACCTTAACCCAGTGAGTAGGGCTTCATACTCAGCTTTGTTGTTTGAAGCGGTGAAATCGAACCTAATTGCGCAGTGAAATCGATGCCCTTCTGGCATTATCAATATCACTCCTTCTCCTGCGTGAGATTCGTTGGATGATCCATCTGTGAATAGCTTCCACGAAGGAGCTTCAACTTGAGGCTCAGGCGCACTAGGCTTTTTGCCCTGCTCGCTATGTGGGAGTTCAGTAAATTCAGCAATGAAATCAGCCAAGGCTTGTCCTTTTATTGCTGCTCGCAATGAGTATGTTATATCGAACTGCCCGAGTTTGACTACCCATTTCAACAAACGATCAGCAACCTATGGCTTTTGCAAAACTTGCTGAAGGGGTTGATCAATCAAGACTATGATTGGATGGGCTTGGAAGTAAGGACGTAACTTCCACGAGGCCAAAATTAGGCAATAGGCTAATCTTTCGATGGGAGGATATCTCAATTCGGCTCCGATTAACCTCTTGCTCACATAATATACTACCTTTTGTACGCCTTCTTCTTCTCTTACTAACACCACACTAGCAGCATATTTAGTGATTGCCAGGTATATGAATAAAGTTTCCCCATCTGCAGGCTTTGATAAGACGGGAGGCTGCGCCATGTGGGCTTTTAAGGCTTGGAAAGTCTATTCGCAGTCTTCAGTCCACTCGAACTTCTTGTTGCCCCTAAGTACATTAAAGAAAGGGACGCACTTATCTGTTGATTTTGAAATAAATCTAATGAGTGCGGTAATCCTTCCAGTCAAACTTTGTACATCTTTGATCTTTACTGATGATTTCATATTGATCAGGGCCTTGATCTTTTCAGGATTAGCCTCGATTCCTCTCGAATTAACGATGAACCCCAAGAACTTCCCTGATCCTATTCCGAAGGAACACTTGAGAGGATTTAGCTTCATTTGATATTTTTTCAGAACATTAAAACACTCTTGTAAATCCTTCACATGTCCTTCTTCCTTTTTTGACTCTACCAGCATGTCATCAACGTACACCTCCATGTTTACCCCGATCAACTCCTTAAACATGTGGTTAACTAGTTGCTGGTAAGTCGCACCGGCGTTTTTCAATCCGAAGGGCATTACTTTGTAACAGTATAGCCCTGTATCGGTTCGAAAGCTAGTGTGATCCTCGTTAGGGGGATGCATACTAATCTGATTGTATCCTGAGTATGCATCCATGAAAGAGAGGATCTCATGGCCTGCAGTTGCATCGACCAGCTGGTCGATCCTTGGGAGTGGGAAGCAATCTTTAGGGCAGGCTTTATTAAGGTCTGTGAAATCCACACAGATTCGCCATTTTCCATTCGACTTGGGAACCAGTACTGGATTAGAGACCCATGATGGATAAAATGCCACCCTGATGAACCCATTCTCCTTTAGTTTTTCAACTTCCTCATTTAAGGCTTTTGATCTGTCTTTATCGAGCAGCCTTCTTTTCTGTTGCACGGGTGGAAAGCTTTGGTTGATGTTCAGGACATTGCTGATGAATGCAGGGTCTATCCTAGCCATGTCTTTATGTGACCAGGCGAAAACTTCCTGGTTCTTCCTAAAAAATTCAACCAGTGCGTGTTTTGTTGTTGCTTCTAAATTTTTGTCGACCATTACAAATCTGGTCGGAAACTCTTCGTCAAGTTGGACCTCCTCAAGGTCCTCGACAGGTCCTACATCTTCTTCAAAATCCCCAAAGCGAGGATCTAAGTCTCTATCCTCACTTTGCGCAACACCCTATTTGGTGACTTCATCACCTGATTGGGCTTGTACAGCAATGGCCATCTGCAAATTTTCTGGGGGAGCACTCCTCGACATACATTTCTTGGCCTTAGTGATTGAGGCATTGTAGCACTCCCTTTCTTCCCTCTAGTTTCCCAATATGCGTCCTACCACTGCGTCTGTTGGGAATTTCATGGCTAGGTGCCATATAGAGGTGACGGCCCGAAGGTCAACCAGTATGGGCCTTCGAATTACAGCATTGTAAGCTGAAGGACAATCAACTACTATAAAAGTAGTGGGTAATGTCCTGGTAGCGGGCGTTGTACCTGCTGTTACTGGAAGCCTGATTGACCTTGTTGGAGCGAGTCCCTCACCAGAGAAACCATAATTTTTTTGGTTGCAGAGCTCCAAGTCCTTGACAGACAACTTCATTCGTTCTAGCGAAGATTTATACAGGATGTTAACTAAACTTCCTAAATCAACCAGTACTCTTTTCACCATCATGTTGGCAATCTGTACATCCACGACCAGCGGATCAGAATGTGGGAACTGGACATGCTGGGCATCGCAATCAGAGAAGGTTATTTCACCATCATTTTTCTGAGCCTTCTTTGATGCCCGATCCTCCACAGTCATCATCTCGATGTCCTGGTTGTGACGTAGGGTCTGATCGTATCGTTCCCTTGCCTTTTCGCTATTTCCCACAAGGTGCGGGCCTCCGCAGATGGTGAGTAAGGTGCCAGCCACAGGGTCAAGCTGTAAAGGTGGCGAGTGTTGGCGTGTAGGTGCCTGCTCGTTGCCACCTGGAGCCTCTCATTGGGAAGCCCCCGCGGCCCGCACATATCTCCTAAAGTGTCCTTGTCTAATAAGGAACTTGATTTCATCCTTCAACTAGTTACACTCGTTCGTATTGTGTCCGTAGTCGTTGTGAAAACGACAGAACTTGGTGGTATCCCTTTTCAAAATATCCTTTCGAATGGCAGCGGGTCTTTTGTAAGGCACACTGGAACTTGTGGCCTGATACACCTCTGCTCGAGACTCGACAAGGGCAGTGTAGTTGGTGAGTCGTGGCTCATAACGATTGCCCTTAGTGCGCTTGCTCTCAGAAGTAGAGGGTTCGTTATGGGGTCTTTTCCCCCCATTCTTGCCGTTGCCATTCCCATTGCCTTTGTTGTTGGGCTTTGACCCATTGGTGGCTTTGGCGGGGTCTTCAGTCCTTTTATCTTTATTTGGGGTCTTTCCTTCGCTGGCAATCGCATCCTCGAGCTTGATGTATTGATCAGCTCGATCCAAAAATTCTTGGGTAGTTTTAACCCCATGCTTCCTGAGGCTACTCCAAAGAGGCGTACGGCGCCTAACTCCTGCAGTTAGGGCCATCATTTTGCCTTCGTCTCCCACTGTTTTTGCCCAAGCTGCAGCTCGCATGAAACGCTGGACGTAGTCTTTCAGTGGTTCTCCTTCTTGCTGGTGTATCTCGACCAACTGGTTTGCCTCAGTTGGGTGCACACGACCTGCATAGAATTTTTCGTAAAACTCCTATACGAACATCTCCCAAGATACAATACTTGCAGGAGGGAACTTAAAGAACCACTCCTGTGCAGCATCAGAAAATGTTGCAGGAAAGATCCTGCACCGAGCGTCTTCGGACACCTTCTGAATGTCCATTTGTATCTAAAATTTGTTGACATGAGATACTGGGTCACCATACCCGTCAAAGTTCGGAAGTGTGGGCATTTTAAACTTACTGGGAGTCTCTGCCACAACAATCCTCTGAATGAAAGGAGTTCCCCTTCTCCTATCGTACTCGATGTGAGACATTCTTCCCCCGACCAGCTATTGCACTGCTTTGTTTAGGGCATCTATCTGGGCCTGAACGACTTCAGGAATTGCTGGGGCCTCTAGTGCCGGGGGAATGTACTCGTCGTGCCGTTCTCGGCGATCGTTGAGTACATCCCTTAGATCGTCGTCTCTTTGTCGTTGCTCACTGGCTGTAAGCCGGCTAAAGACATTGTTTTGTCTGGGTTGCCCCCCAGCATTACGTCTTGCTTGTTGGTCTTCTCTAGGTGGTGGGCTTCCACCTCCACCTCTCTCCTCGTTCCTCCGACCAGCATTCCCTCTGCCTGAGTCGGCCTTATTGTAGCCATGGCCATCTCTGATCCTCGAATGGCTATGGTGGGACCGACTATCTCCTCGGTTGCCTCCTTGGGCTGGAACTTTTTGAGCGTTAGGGGGAGGCCTGCGCTGGTTGGTAGGTCCCCGTGCATTATCATGCCGTGGGGGGCCCCTGACCGCAGAGCCTGACTCCGAGTTCTTTCTGTTGCCAGAAGGACGCTGCCCCCTGCTCGGTGGGTGCGGCTCTTTACTCGTCAGGCGTCTAGGGCTGCGGGGCTGTTGCCCAGCCCTATTCTACCTTGGATGTGGGGGATTGCCTCGACCAGCCTGGGATGGAGGCTCAATCTCAGGGTCCCTAGGTGGGACATCATCCTGAGGCATTGGTGGGTGCTCCGCCCTTTGAGGGCTTGTTGGCTGGATTAGAGGCCTAGGATTGGGACCCCTTTGAGGTGGCCCATTTGAGGGTTGATCAGGCTGCGAGGTAGGTGCAGCCTGATTCCTAGCCAATTGGAGGGCTGCTTTGAGGGCTGCCATGGCCTCCCTCTGACGACGATCCATCTCCGCCTGTCTTTCACTCAGCTCTTAGCGCCGGCGCTCTATTTCTTGCTGTTGTCGCGCCATGGTCTTCGCAGCACTTTCTTGACTGGCCCGCCAATTCATCTTGCAATACTCCCAGAGTATTTCTTAGCGTTTCGAAGTCCAGATCCTCCTCATCAAACTCCAAGTATGGCTCATTCTCAGCCATGTTCGGAGGAGGAGGTTAAGATGGTGCAGCGTCAGCAACCTGTCCAGTCTTCCTGGTTGTCTTTGCCATTAGTACTTCAACCGCTTCGTCTCAAGCTCTCAACGAAAGCACCAGAATGTTGACCCTCGTTTTGGTCAACTGACACGGAGTCAAATGCTTGATGTGACAGGAAGTATTGAAATAAGTCTAATGGAAAGAACAGTAAACGACACGACAAATTATAGTGGTTCGACCCCACAAATTGGTAATGACCTACGTCCACTTAAGCTATTATTGATATTGATTCTCAAAGGAGTGATCAAAGAACTAGGGTTCTTCGAGTTTCACAAGCCTTAGGGGGATGAATAATACAATCGAAAGGTAATAGCTATAATTCTATTGTAAAGCATAAACTCAAATCAGCCAGAAGTCAAACAGTCCCTCCGTTGAGCTATTTCTTCTCTATTTATAGGCTCAAGGAGGATTACATGAATTAGTTACAGATATTCTTTCCTAAATAATCGGATAATTCGGAATCATGGGAGATAATCTCGGATATGATTACAATTGCACAAGATCTTCTCAAAACATACGGAGTATACAACCAAGCTGGTCGTATATAAAATCCAAATGTTATGTTAGGGGAATCTCCCTGGTCGATGGTCGAACAGAACCTCTGCTAGGTGTCAACCACGTGTTAAAAATGTTTGCCACGTCATCCACACCTGCTCTTTGGATAACACAAATCATAATTGGTTTATTTTTATCCTCTTAAATATCTTTACTTTAAATCTTTTATTTTATGTTCATGACATTAAATCTCATCAATCTTTGGAGCTAGGTTAGAATTTATTAATTTTAGTTTAAAATAATTTTCTTTTTTATTTTAGACAACTCCTTTGGGTTCGACCTTCTTGCTTACACGATCACTATTCTATATGAATTATTCGTGCACTTGCGATATAAATATTTAAAACATACCCACTTTGGGTCCATCAGCAACTTGGATCTTGGCACTAAAGAGACTCCCACTTCTATGAGTCAGCTCGATATCAGAAGGTTTCTTTGTCATGCCCTAAACAGCTGCTGTGAGTGCATCTATCTAAGCCTGCACTGCTGATGGGATCAAAACTCCAGGTGGGGTAGATGTCCCTGGCACCCCTTCCTGAGCGCTGGTCCTCCTGTTGATGACTTCCCTCAGATCCTGAGGTTATGCATCTTTCCCGAGCCTATTGAACACGGTATTGATGTTGTTCACCAGTTCCTTTTCCTTGCGAGACTAAGGGTGTAGGGGTGGTAGGTCCGCCCTGCTCTTGCTGGTGCGATCCTGCCCTCGAGCCTTTCCTCCTACATGACTCTGAGACTTTGAGCGACCATTTCCATTCCTGTCACGCCTCTCAGATGTCTGACCTTCCTCTATTGTGCCATTTCGTCTGTCCCCTCGGGAGGGGGCGTTCGAGTTGGTAACATTCTTACTTTGAGAGGAAGTGTTATTCTTCTTAGTCATCGAGGAGGTAGTCTTGGACTGCACCTCTTCATCCTGTCTCTGGGAAAGTGGCTCTAAGACCGTCCTTGGGGTTCAAATCCTCCCCTGGGACTCCCTGTTACTGCTGTCACGCATCCCTGCTGTAATGCCCCAAAATCCCTAATGAGGTTTAAGGGTCGGATTAGTAGGCCGGGAGGACCTTAATTGATTTATTATGTCATTAAACTATTATGCGCATGTGTTATGTGAATTATATTATAATATGATGTTAAATGCGTGCATGTGGGTCCACATTTCATCTCAGGGGTATTTTGGTAATTTGGCCTGTCGAGGGCGTAATTGTTTACTTTCATGCATGTTGGTGAATTATTGATGAGGCCACATTATAGTGTGGATTTGTTCGAGCTATTCGGCATGAGACGATATTTGAATATAAATTATCGGTTTGGTCATAACTAGTTGAATTCGGAGCTCGGGGTGAGTCTCGGGGTGATTTGATGATTAGAGCATTACCAAGAATAAAAGGGTAATGGGATATGATTTTATTAGTATTTGAGAATAGCGGGAATTGAAGGGCGTTAATTATGATTAACGAGATAGATGGAAAATGACGGTTTTGCCCTTGGGGCTGTTAAGGGATGAATTAAACATGGAAGGTATTTTGGTCATTAGACCTAGGCTATATATAAGCTGGATGGCTGTAGAAAACAGAACCAACACAAAGCTTTGTCTATCACCCTCACGATCATCATCTTTCTCTTCTCCTTCCTTTGAATTTTGAAGCAAGTTTGGGGATTTAAACTTGGAGATTGAAGCTTGAGGTCTTAGGCTAGTGTTCAGCCATTGAAGAGGATTCAACCTAAGCTTAAGGTAAGGTTTTAGTTATCTTTTATAGGTCCTTGCCCTGTTTTTGTGCTGGTTTTTAAGGTTTTGAGTTTCGATCATTAAATGGGGAATTTGATGAAGTTTTGATTGATTTAATGCTTAGGTTTTGATGGTTGTATGGTGGTTAAGTTGTGGTAATAGTTGGTGGCTTTGATTTGTGATATTGGGAGAGTTTTAATGGGGTTTTGGGATGAGTTCGAAGGGGAAAAACATGGGTTCTTGGCTGGGTTTCCGGTGGGGTCGCGGCTCTGTTCTAGAGCGCCGCAGCCCAAGTTCATTGAAGAGGAAGGGAGAAGCTGCTAGGCCGCGACATGGAGAAGGAGGGTCGCGGCCCGTGTTGGGGAAAGGATGTACGACCGCTTCTGGCTGAGGAGGCGGGCCGCGGCATGGTGAGGTAGGACTGTGGCCCTTAGTGGCATTTTGGCGAAAATTGAGATTTTGGCTTGGGGAATCAAACCTTTGGCCTCGGGATCGTTCCTACTACCTGGTTTAGTAGGATTCGATGTCTCGAAGGCTAGGTTTTGGTTCGGGAACCTTTTGTGATTCATTTTATTGATGGAATCTCGTAATTGGTTATGACCAGGTGACCGTCAAGGAACGAAAATGTTGATCGTTCTCAAGGGTCGTTCTTTTACAATTTCTTGCTCGAACCAGAGGTAAGAAAATTGCACCCTATGTGACATGCATGGTTATAATTGAGGCACGGTGAGTGTTTAAATGTGGACAGTAATTTCATATCAAATGCTTAGCAAATATTTCTTATTTGTGAATGGTACTGACTTACTAGTTAGAATCGACAATGGTGTCAGAACTAGCTGTGAAGCTGTGACTTACTAGTCAAGTTCGACAGTAGTTTTGAGCATTGGTCGTATGTTACTGACCTATGAGTCAGGAGAGACATAAGCGTCATGAACGCAGAGCCGAGAAAAGATTAGATCTAATCGACATCTACATTGAATGACTCATCATGAGCATTAATGCCGGACCGACCTTAAGTTCGATGAAAAACTAAAAGCGCTTGCCTAGTTCCATGACTAGTTACTCAGAGCTAGGGCGAGAAGGCCCAGGTGGCGGTATCGTCACATGGCTAAGGGTACGGATCCCACATTAGTGACTCCATGGTCACTCAGTTGGTTTACAGTGGTGACTTGTTCATCAATCACTTATCCTGTTTAAGATAGTGACTCGATCATTTATTTGTAAAGGGTACGGAACCCACATTAGTGGCTTTTACATCTGTCACTCCTCTGTTTTGGGCTATAAGTCCTGGATGATTATTATGATCATCATTTGATATTATATACATGCAATATTGAGTTTTCTTGCTGGGATTTTGCTCATTGGTGCTATGTGGTGCAGGTAAAGGGAAAGAAAAGCTCACCCAACCTTGAGTGGAGAGCTTAGGTGGCGGTGTGTACATATGCGGTCACTTGACCACCACGGCCAAGGAGTTTCTCAGAAGAACTAGGGGTTAACCCTATATTTTCCGCTTAGGTCGGCGGGTTGTAAATTGTACATTATAATAACCGTTTTGTATCGTAAATAACTTGTAAAAGTTTTTATGGGCCCATGAACAGTTTTATGTTTAAAATAAAATATATACTTTCCTTTTGATTAGTTTTTCACCTTAACCTATTAATGACACCTAGATGAACGTTTATAACCAAAGAACTCGGTTAGTGAGTTAAGAACGGTTCAAAGTTCACAGTAACTGTCTTGGAGTAACCAGGGCGTTACAACTTAGTATCAGAGCGTGCCAAGGTTTAGGGTTCTTGTAGACTGGCTGGGCATGTACACTCGTCACTGAAGTCAAGCTCGACTCATGGTTTGGTAACTATTTATGTAGTTATATATTTAATTGCTTAAATATAGTATAAATGCTTTACATGTTTACATGAGATACCTTGATAAGGTTGTGCCTTGAATACTGCATCATCAGCAAGAACGTGCTTATTAGTACTGATATTGCCAGAACATACTTAATAGTATTGTTCATTGTGAATTATTATTTGATACATGTTAAATGCTAAACGCTATGATCATGTATCCATCTGTATATTTGTATAACTATGGAATATGATAATTATTTGCCTGTTCTTGGACCATGAGGCGGCAAGAGGTTTAGTTATCACTGCCTGATTGGCCGTATTGACTATTGCAGCAAGGTTTAAGTTGATAAGAATGAATCCAAGACAGACAGATTCATCAGCTGGCCAGGGTGATCAAGGCCAGAATAATAATCAGGGTCAAGAGAATGACCAGAGCCAGATTCCACAACCAGCTCCTGAGAACTGGCAGTAGTTATTTAATGAGCTGCAGGCTATTGTATTGAGGTAGGGAGAAGAACTCCGCCTCCTGAGATAACAGCAGGTTCCTGTAGTAGCCAGTGTATCTGAGGCACCTTCTGTATCGGTGCTAGCAGCTGAGTAGCTACCTAAGGTTGGTAATAAATGGGAGCCTCTCTATGAAAGGTTCAGAAAGCAGCAACCTCCAGTTTTTGAAGGCAGTGCAGACCCTGCTAAAGCTGAGCAATGGATGAGCGTGATTACCACCATCCTAGACTTCATGAGGGTGACTGGTAATGAGAGGGTGGCCTGTGCCACATATATGTTTCAGGAGGATGCCCGAATTTGGTGGGAAGTTATATCCTATACCAGAAACATCAATGCCCTTAGTTGGGAAGAGTTTCAGACTCTGTTCAATGAGAAGTACTACAATGATGCCATCAGGGCGGCAAAAGTAGAAGAATTCATCAGGTTACTTCAGGGGAGTTTATCAGTGACTGAGTATGCCCTGAAGTTTTATCGATTGGAAAAGTTTGCCATGGAGCTGGTACCCACTGACGAGACCAGAAGGGAGAGATTTCTCCACGGGCTACAACCTAGATTAGCCCGAGATGTTCGCATTACCACTGTGGCATGGGTTACTACATATGCACAGGTGGTTGAGAAGGCACTCATAGCTGAGAGTGCAGAGAACAAGATCTGGCGAGACAATGCAACCAGAAAAGAGTTTAGGAGGACAACTTCTCCATTTATGGGTTCTGGTAGGGGTGGAGTCCCCAGTGATCAGAAGAGGAAGGTTCCTTACACCTTCCCAGCTCTAGGTCCTGACAGGCGACCCCGTGGTATTTTAATGGGCCGCCAAAGTGGTAGTGAGGCCTGGAAGACTTATCCTGAATGCCATAGATGCAAGGGGCGTCATTTGGGAGAATGTAGGGCAAGGGCCTGCTTTTTATTTTGAGTAGTGGGTCATCTCAAGAAAGATTGCCCTAAGGCAAAAAAGGAAGAACCCAGAAAAGCAGACAGCTCGGCCCTAGCTCGAGTGTTCGCATTGACACAAGCAAAAGCTGAGGCTTCACCCTCAGTAGTTACAGGTTAGCTTCTTAGTATTGGAACCCCTTATAATGTTTTGATTCATTCTGGTGCTATACATTCTTTTGTTACTAGTAGAATTATTGATAAACTGTGTCGACCTTGTGATTTTTATACTGTGGGGTTTTGAACTTTATTACCCACTGGGGAGTTAGTAGTATCCAGGAGATGGGTCAGATCTTTGCCAGTGACAATGGAGGGCAGAGAGTTGCTAGTGGATTTGATAGAGTTAGTTATGATTGGCTTTGACATGATACTGAGTATGGATTGGTTAGTGAAGTATGGGGCAACCATTGATTGTAGAAGGAAGATGGTCACCTTTGAGCCTAAAGGTGAGGATCCTTTTGTGTTTGTTGGTACAGTGCATGAACCTTGCATACCTATGATTTATGTTTTGAGGGCTAGAGATCTATTGCAAGGAGCTTGCATTGATTCTTAGCCAGTGTGGTTGACACCACTCAGGTCGTGCCAGTGAGACCAGAAGAGACCAGACTAGTTTGTGAATTCCTGGATGTGTTCCTAGAAGATTTGCCAGGGTTTCCACCACACAGAGAGATTGAGTTTGTGATAGAACTGGCACCAGGGACAAAGCTAGTGTCTAGAGCACCTTACAGAATGGCCCCAGCTGAGTTAAAAGAAATGAAAGTACAGTTGCAAGAGCTGTTAGATTTGGGTTTTATCAGACCTAGTTTCTCACCTTGGGGTGCGCCAATTCTGTTTGTGGAAAAGAAGGATGGTTCTCTGAGAATGTGCATTGATTACAGAGAACTGAATAAGTTAACAATCAAGAACAAGTATCCTCTGCCAAGGATAGATGATCTGTTTGATCAGTTGTAAGATAGAAAGGTATTCTCAAAGATAGACCTTCGTTCTGGTTATCATCAGTTGAGGGTTAAGGAGGGAGACATACCAAAGACTGCTTTTTGCACCAGGTATGGGCATTATGAGTTCTTAGTCATGCCTTTTGGATTGACTAATGCCCCAGCTGCTTTTATGGATCTGATGAACATTGTTCAAGGATTATCTGGACTAGTTTGTGATCGTCTTCATTGATGATATCTTGGTTTATTCTCAGTCAGAGTCAGAGCATGAGCAACATCTGAGATTGGTTCAACAGAGCCTGAGGGAGCACATACTTTTTGCAAAGTTCAAGAAATGTGAGATCTGGTTATCTCAGGTATCTTTTCTTGGGCATATTGTCGGTGACGAGGGGATTAAGGTAGATCCAGCAAAGATCGAGGCAGTCAGAGATTGGCCAAGGCCAAAGAATGCTTCTGAGGTTAGAAGTGTCCTTGGATTGGCAGGTTATTATAGCCATTTCGTGGAAGGGTTCTCAAAGATTTATACTTCATTGACTAAGATGACACGCAAGAATCATAAATTTGTGTGGTCAGACAAGTGTGAGAACAAGTTCCAAGAACTGAAGTAGAAATTGATTACAGCTCCAGTTTTGAGTCTTCCAACATATCAGGAGAAGTTTGTGATTTATTGCGATGCTTCACATCAATGTTTGGGCTGTGTTCTGATGCAGTCAGGGTAGGCAACTGCTTATGCCTCACATCAGTTGAAGGAGTATGAGCAGAGATATCGTACTCATGATTTAGAGTTGGCAGCTGTGGTCTTTGCTTTAAAGGTATGGAGGCATTACCTTTATGGGGAAAAGTGTGAGATCTACACTGACCACAAGAGCTTGAAATACTTCTTGACACAGAAAGATTTGAATATGAGACAAAGGCGTTGGCTGGAGTTAGTAAAAGATTATGACTGTGAGATTTTGTATCATCCAGGAAAAGCCAATGTGGTAGCTAATGCTTTAAGCCGGAAGGGTCCGGGGCAGGTTTATGGTGCAAGGATGATAGCCAGAGAGTTAGCAGATGATATGACTAGAGCTGGTATAGAGTTGCTAGTGGGCCAGTTAGCCAATATTACGCTACAGTCTACACTGTTGGGGAAAATCAAGGAGGGTTAGTTGGGTGATCCACAACTAATTAAGATTAGAGAAGATATTTTAGCTGGAGTGTCCAGAGATTATACAGTGTCTGAGATGGGCTTGCTGAGATACAAGGGTCGGATATGTGTCCATTAGACACTGCATTAAGCTGAGAGATTTTGGATGAATCTCATACTACACCTTACTCTTTGCATCCAGGCACCACGAAGATGTATCAGGATGTGAGATCGTTGTATTGGTGGCCTGGGATGAAGAGGGATGTAGTAGAATATGTGGCAAAGTGCTTGACATGTCAACAGGATAAGGCTGAGCATCAAAGGCCGACAGGGTTATTGCAGCCTCTGGATATCCCAGAGTGGAAATGGGGGGACAACACGATGGGTTTCGTGGTGGGGTTACCTAGGACTGTTGGTCAACATGATTCTATTTGGGTTATAGTGGATCGCTATACCAAATCAGCTCACTTCTTGCTAGTGAGGACTACATATACGGTTGATCAGTATGCAGATCTCTATGTGAGAGAGATTGTGCGCCTCCATGGAGCACCGAGGTCGATCATGTTAGATCGGGACCCCACTTTTACTTCCATGTTCTGGGGGAGTTTGCAGAAAGTCATGGGAACACAATTGAAGTTCATTACTGCTTATCATCCTTAAACAGATGGACATTCTAAGAGGACGATCCAGATATTGGAAGACATGCTACGAGCATGTGTGCTGGACTTTGGTGGATCCTAGAGTAAGTATCTACCTTTGATAGAGTTTCCTACAAAAATAGTTATGAGTCCACCATTATAGTTGCACCTTATGAGATAATGTATGCTAGGAAGTGTAGATCTCCCATTCATTGGGATGAGACAGGGGAAAGGAGATACTTGGGTCCTGAGGTAGTTCAGAGGACCAGTGAGGCCATTGAGAAGATTAGAGCTCGGATGCTCACTTCTCAAAGCAGACAGAAGAGTTATGCAGATCCCAAGCACAGGAACGTGGAGTTCCAAGTGGGAGACTACGTCTTCCTTAGAGTCTCGCCATGGAAAGGGGTGAGAAGATTTGGGAAGAAGGGCAAGCTAAGCCCTAGATTTGTAGGTCCATTTGAGATCCTGGAGAAGATTGGTCAGGTGGATTACAGGTTGGCCTTACCTCTGGCATTGTCAGCTGTGCATAATGTGTTTCACGTTTCAGCTCTTCGGAGGTATGTATCTGATGTGACTCATGTTTTGAGCTATGATGATCTGGAGCTTGAGGCAGATCTCTCCTATGAGGAACAACTAGTTCAGATACTTGACAGAAAGGAAAATGTCCTCAGAAATAAGACGATATCTTTGGTTAAGGTACTATGGAGGAACAGCAAGGTCGAGGAAGTGACTTGGGAGATGGAGTCAGATATGCAAAATCAGTATCCCGAGATGTTCATGTAAATTTTGAGGATGAAATTTCTGTAAGGAGGGGATAGTTGTAATGCCCCAAAATCCCTAATGAGGTTTAAGGGTCGGATTAATAGGCTGGGAGGGCCATAATTGATTTATTATGTCATTAAACTATTATGTGAATGTTTATGTGAATTATATTATAATATGATGTTAAATGCATGCATGTGGGTCCACATTTCATCTCAGGGGTATTTTGGTAATTTGGCCCGTTGAGGGAGTAATTGTTTACTTTCATGCATGTTGGTGAATTATTGATGATGCCACATTATAATATGGATTTGTTTGAGCTATTTGACATGAGACGATCTTTGAATATAAATTATCGGTTTGGTCATAACTAGTTGAATTCGGAGCTAGGGGTGATTTGATGATTAGAGCATTACCAGGAATAAAAGGGTAATGGGATATGATTTTATTAGTATTTGAGAATAGCGGGAATTGGAGGGCGCTAATTATGATTAACGAGATAGATGGAAAATGACATTTTTTCCCTTGGGGCTGTTAAGGGATGAATTAAGTATGGAGGGTATTCTGGTCATTTGACCTAGGCTATATATAAGCTGGATGGCTGTAGAAAATAGAACCAAAATAGAGCTTTGTCTATCACCCTCACGATCATCATCTTTCTCTTCTCCTTCCTTTGAATTTTGAAGTAAGTTTGGGGATTCAAACTTGGAGATTGATGCTTGAGGCCTTAGGCTAGTGTTCAGCCATTGAAGAGGATTCAACCTAAGCTTAAGGTAAGGTTTTAGTTCCATTTTATAGTTCCTTGCCCTGTTTTTGTGCTGGTTTTTAAGGTTTGGAGTTTTGATCATAAAATGGGGAATTTGATGAAGTTTTGATTGATTTAAGGCTTAGGTTTTGATGGTTGTATGGTGGTTAAGTTGTGGAAATAGTTGGTGGATTTGATTTGTGATATTGGGAGAATTTTAATGGGGTTTTGGGATGAGTTCGAAGGGTAAAAACAAGGGTTTTTGGCTGGGTTTCAGGTGGGGCCGCGGCTCTGTTCTAGAGCGCTGCGGCCCAAGTTCATTGAAGAGGAAGGGAGAAGCTGCTGGGCCGCGGCATGGAGAAGGAGGGTCGCGGCCCGTGTTGGGGAAAGGATGTACGACCGCTTCTAGTTGAGGAGGTGGGTCGCGACATGGTGAGGTAGGGCCACGACCCTTAGTGACATTTTGGCCAAAATTGAGTTTTTGGCTTGGGGAATCAAACCTTAGGCCTCGGGATCGTTCCTACTACCCTGTTTAGCAGGATTCGATGTCTTGGAGGCTAGGTTTTGGTTCGGGAACCTTTTTGTGATTCATTTTATTGATGGAATCCCGTAATTGATTATGATCAGGTGACTGTCAAGGAACTAAAAGGTTGATCATTCCCAAGGGTCGTTCTTTTACTATTTCTTGCTCGAACCAGAGGTAAGAAAACTGCACCCTATATGTGACATGCATGGTTATAATTGAGGCATGTTGAGTGTTTAAATGTGGACAGTGATTTCATATCAAATGCTTAGCAAATCCAGCTTATTTGTGAATGGCACTGGCTTACTTGTCAAAATCGGCAATGGTGTCAGAACTAGCTGTGAAGCTGTAACTTACTAGTCAAGTTCGATAGTAGTTTTGAGCACTGGTCGTATGTTACTGACCTATGAGTCAGAAGCGGCATAAGCGTCATGAACGCAGAGCTGAGAAAAGATTAGATCTAATCGACATCTGCATTGAATGACTCATCATGAGCATTAATGCCGGAACGACCCCAAGTTTGATGAAAAACTAAAAGCGCTTGCCTAGTTCCATGACTAGTTACTCAGAGTCAGGGCCAGAAGGCCCAGGTGACCGTATTGTCACATGGATAAGGGTATGGATCCCACATTAGTGACTCCATGGTCACTCAGTTGGTTTACAGTGGTGACTTTTTCATCAGTCACTTATCCTGTTTAAGCTAGTGACTCGATCACTTATTTGTATAGGGTACGAAACCCACATTAGTGACTTTTACATCTGTCACTCCTCTGTTTAGGGCTATAAGTCCTGGATGATTTTTATGATCATCATTTGATATTATATACATGCAATATTGAGTTTTCTTGCTGAGCTTTGGCTCATGGGTGCTATGTGGATCATCCTCTGGACCTGCTCATCTATCTCCTGTTGTTGTCATTCCATAGTTGCCCTCTGGAAGGAAATTTTTGCAACAAAGGTCTTCTGCTTTGCCTGAAATCGCACCATCTCCTCCTTGTGAGCGTCTTGTGGATCCTTTTGCATCCGATTGATATCCAACCTCCATCTAAGGTTTGTTAACGAGATCGACAGGATCCTAGGTGGTGGAATCCATGAGGGTCGTCTTCTTCGTCTGACTAGGTTTTGGAGGCATCGTAAAACTGATGAAAGTGTGTTTCTTGATTTCGTACTCTCAACGAAAGCACCAAAATGTTGACCTGTGAAATTGGCCAACGGTCGTATGTACGGTGTACGACACATTTTGAATGAGATAAATATAAATATACGACAAAGTACAAATATCTAAAAAAACACATAGAAATTTATAGTGGTTCAGCCCTGTTCTGATGAACAGTAATAACCTAATCCACTTAGTCTTTAGTATTGAATGACTCGATTGACAATTTACAAAGATGAACTAAGGAGTTCACTCGTCACTGATTTGCCCAGAGTCTCTCTTTAATGCCTCGAATCCTCCGATGTGGTTTAATGGCAGGATTAGTAGGCCGAGGGGCCATAACTGTTTAATTATGCCATTAAATGATAATATGCATGTTTATTGAAGCAATCAGAGATTGGCCAAGGCCAAAGAATTCTTCTGAGGTTAGAAGTTTCCTTGGATTGGCAGGTTATTATAGGCGTTTCGTGGAAGGGTTCTCAAGGATTGCTATTGCATTAATTGAGCTGACACGCAAGAGCCAGAAATTTGTGTGGTCAGATAAATGTGAGAACAGCTTCCAGGAACTGAAGCAGAGATTGATTACAGCTCTGATTCTGAGTCTTCCGACAAATCAGGAGAAGTTTGTAATTTATTGTGATGCTTCTCATTAGGGTTTGGGCTGTGTTTTGATGCAATCAGAGAAGGTAATTGCTTATGCTTCTCGTCAGTTGAAGGAGTATGAAAAGAGATATCCTACTCATGATTTAGAGTTGGCGGCTATGGTTTTGCTTTAAAGATATGGAGGCATTATCTCTATGGAGAGAAGTGTGAGATCTATACAGACCACAAGAGCCTGAAATACTTCTTCACTCAGAAAGATTTAAATATTAGACAAAGGCGTTGGCTGGAATTGGTAAAAGATTATGATTGTAAGATTCTGTATCATCCAGGAAAAGCCAATGTGGTAGCTGATGCTTTAAGCCGGAGGGGTCTAGGACAGATTCATGGTATGAGGCTGATAGCCAGAGAGTTAGCAGATGATATGACCAGAGCTGGTATAGAGTTGATGGTGGGCCAGTTGGCTAATATTATGCTACAGTCTACGCTGTTGGAGAGAATTAAGGAGGGTCAGCTGAGTGATCCACAACTGATCAAGATCAGAGAGGATGTTCTGGCTGGAGTATCCAGGGATTATTCAGTGTCTGAGATAGGTTTGTTGAGATATAAAGGGTGGATATGTGTTCCACTGGACACTGCTTTGAGGTGAGAGATTCTGGATGAATCTCATACTACACCTTACTCTTTGCATCAAGGCACCACGAAGATGTATCAGGATGTGAGATCATTGTATTGGTGGCCGAGCATGAAGAGAGATGTAGTTGAATATGTGGCTAGGTGCTTGACATGTCAACAGGTCAAGGCTGAGCATCAGAGGCCGGCAGGGTTATTGCAGCCTCTGGATATCCCAGAGTGGAAGTGGGAAGACATCACGATGGATTTCGTGGTGGGCTTACCCAGGACTGTTGGTCAGCATGATTCTATTTGGGTGATAGTGGATCACTACACCAAGTTAGCTCACTTTCTGCCAGTGAGGACTACTTATACAGTTGACTAGTATGCATATCTCTATGTGAGAGAGATCGCGCGCCTCCATGGAGCGCCTAGGTCGATCGTGTCAGATTGGGACCCTACTTTTACTTCCAAGTTCTGGGGAAGTTTGTAGATAGCCATGGGGACACAGTTGAAGTTCAGTACTGCTTATCATCCTCAGACAGATGGACAATTTGAGAGGACGATCCAGATATTAGAAGACATGCTGAGAGCATGTGTACTGGACTTTGGTGGATCTTGGAGTGAGTATCTACCTTTGATAGAGTTCTCCTACAACAACAGTTATTAGTCTACCATTGAGATTGCACCTTATGAGATGCTGTATGGTAGGAAGTGCAGATCTCCCATTCATTGGGATGAGACAGGTGAAAAGAGATACTTAGCTCCTGAGGCAGTTCAGAGGACTAGTAAGGCCATTGAGAAGATTAGAACCCGGATGCTCACTTCTCAGAGTAGGCAGAAGAGCTATGCAGATCCCAAGCGTAGGAACGTGGAGTTCCAAATGGGAGACTATGTCTTCCTTAGAGTCTCGCCGTGGAAAGGGGTGAGAAGGTTTGGAAAGAACGGCAAGCTGAGCCCCAGATTCGTAGATCCTGGAGAGGATTGGTCAGGTGGCTTACAGATTGGCTTTGCCTCCGGCATTGTCAGCCGTACATAATGTGTTTCATGTTTCAGCTCTTCGGAGGTATGTATCTGATGTTAACCATATTCTGAGTTATGAAGATCTGGAGCTTGAGCCAGATCTCTCCTTTGAGGAGCAGCCAGTTCAGATACTTGATAGAAAAGATAAGGTCCTTAGGAATAAGACGATACCTTTGGTTAAGGTATTGTGGAGGAACAGCAAGGTCGAGGAAGCGTCATGGGAGCTAGAGTCAGATATGCAGAGTCAGTATCCTGAGCTGTTCAGGTAAATTTTGAGGACGAAATTTATGTAAGGAGGGGATAGTTGTAATGCCCCGAATCCTCCGATGTGGTTTAATGGCAGGATTAGTTGGCCGGGAGGGCCATAACTGTTTAATTATGCCATTAAATGATAATATGCATGTTTATGTGAATTATATTATAATATGATATTATATGCATGCATGTGGGTCCACATTCGAATATTATGATATTTTGATAATTTGGCCCGTTAAGGGTATATTTGTATATTTGGGTGCGTATTATGATTTGTGAATGAGATCCCATTATTATGGAGATAGATTCGAGCTATTCGGCATGAGACGGTCCTATATAATGGATTAGCGGTTTTTTCATAACAAGGTCAATTATTGGGTAATAAGAATGTTTATTTGATGATAAATTGGGAGTTATTGAGGCCAGGATGAAATTCTGGGAGTTTTGACTATAATGCCCCCGGGGAGATTTTTGGGACCCCGAGCACTAGGTTTTATTTGAGGTTACTTAAGCTTGAAGTAGCTTGTTAGATAGAATGTACGTTAGAAAACCTCTCGTTCTCTTCCCGTAGTTCATTTTTACCGTTCGAAGCCTTTTCGAAGATATCTCTAGTTTTAGGAGTCGGAATCAAGCGAGGATTGAGGCATAGCGATCCTAGGAAAGATTAGAAGCTTCTTGACTGAAATATTTGACGAGAAACAACCCAATCGAAGGTAATCTAAGTTTAAAGTTTTGAGTTTTTAGAGTTTCTAAGCTTTGAATTGGATTTTGTTAACCGTTGAGTTTTTGGCTTGATTGAGCCTTGGGTTTTGATGGTTTTGGACCATTGGGAAGCTTGGGAACTTTGATTTGATGATTTTTTAATGTTTAGGCATGATTTTTGAGGCTTTGGGATGTTGGAGAACGAGTTTGGGCGTGTTCTGGGTTGAGCGCCGCGACCCTGTTTTTGGAGAGCCGCGACCCTAGCTCGAAGAAGAAGGTGGCTAAGTTTGTGCCTGCTGGGCGCCGCGGCCCTATGTAGAGGGCGCTGCGGCCCTTGTTTCAGAGGTGGCTGGGGGCCGCGGCCCTTGGTGCCAGGGTCGCAGCCCTTGAGCAGGGTTGAGCCCATTTGTGTGTTTTGACCCCGGGAACATAGTTTTAGGCCTCGGGATTGTTCTTACTACTTGGATTAGTTTGGATTGTTGTCCCAGAGGCTAGATTTTGGTTTGGGAACCTATGTTGATCATTTTTATTGATGATGTCCTGTGTTTGGTTATGACTAGGTGACCGCTAAAGGACTAAAGGTTGATCGTTCTCAAGGGTCGTTCTTTTATTCATTCTAGCTCGAATTTGAGGTACAGAAACGACATAAGCTTCCTGAACGCAGGGCCAAATGAAGATTATATCTAATCGATATCAGCGTTGAATGGCTCTAAGGCATTAACGCTGGACCAACCCTAAGGCCGATGAAACTTATAAGCGCTTGGCTAGTCTAAGACTAGTTACTCAGAGCCAGGGCCTAAGACCCAGGTGACCGCTTGTCACACGGCTAGGGAACGATGTTCCAGGGTTATGACTCTATGGTCATGAGGAAGGTTATGTTGGTGACCAGTCACCATGCACCTATCCTGTTTAAGCTAATGAAAGGTTCACGTACCTGTTAAGCCCCGGTGACCCTATCGTCACAAGGCTGAAGGGAGCTATTCCCAATTTAGTGACTTTTGCAATTGTCACCTATCTGTTTTGGACTAATAGTCCTGAATGATTATTATGATCATCTTTGATATTATATCATGCTATATTGTGTTTTCTTGCTGGGCCTCGACTCATGGGTGCAGGTAAAGGGAAAGAAAATCTCACCCAGCCTTGAGTGGAGAGCTTAGGTGGTGATGTGTACATATGCGGTCGCTTGACCGCCACGACCAAGGAGTTCTCAGAGGAGCTAGGGGGTTGACCTTATTTTGCCGCTTAGGTCGGCGGGTTTGTAAATTTGAAACAGTAGTGACCATTTTGAGTTGTAAATAACTTGTAAATGTTTTGATAAGCTCATGAGCAGTTATATACTTAATAAAAGATATCATTTCCTTTTTATTGTTTTTCCACCTTAACCTGTTAATAACACTTAGAGCACGTTTTTAACCAAAGGACTCGGGTAGCGGGTCAAATTTCTGGTTCACCGTAACTGTTCTGGGGTAGCCAGGGCGTTACAACTTGGTATCAGAGCCTTGACCTAGCCGAAAGTGTGGCCGACGGGGACGTCGGGCCCGTAAGGGGGGGTGATTGTGACAGTCAGAATACCGTGATCCTTAAGGAGAAATACCTGGTAAGCTGTGCAATCCCACACCGCCTGGGGAAGGTCAAGTGTGATGATTCTAAGACTGTGTAGGTATGGGACTACACAGTTGAAGAGGGCTTAAATAGATTGATGGGTACTACCTATATCAACAAGATGCATCTTCTTTTCGGTAGCCCATCACTTGGGAACTCCAAAGTTAAGCGTGCTTGACCTGGAGTAATCTTGAGATAGGTGACCTCCTGGGAAGTTTTCCCATAAAGCGTGCGAGTGAGGACAAAGCACGCTGGAAAGACTCATGTTGGTTTGTAGGGTCAGTCGTCATTCCAGGAAGCAGCCATAGTGACGCGGGGCATTACACTCTCCCCCCAAAATATTCGTCAGATCCCCTTAAATGAAGCCCTGGGTCCTTTATTTATAGTACCAGGTGGGTGTTACATGATCAGTAAGACTGGGGATCGTGGTTTGGTACACGATCATTGGGAGTGGAGATACGTGTCCACCTCCCCATGATTATGAGATCGTGGGTCTTCTTGTTGTTTCTCTAGATCGTGGTTGACGATGCAAGATTGAAACCTTTGGGAAAATGCTAAGTCTTGGTTGGTCTATGAGACTTAGGTGCTAGGCCCGATGAGCCTTTAGAGCTTGGGTGCTAGGCCTGATGTCCTTCTGGGAGCTAGCCCTGTTGATCTTTTGGGTGTTAGGCCTGTTGATCTTCTGGGTGCTATGCTTGTTGATTTCAGCTTGAACAAGCGTGAAATTTATCCAGTGAAGTGTATTTGGGAGTTTAGGCCGACCACCCTATGAAGAATAGGGTGGGCTGACCACCCCTAGGGGTTGGGGTCAGGCCGACCATCCCTAGGGGGATAGGCCCAGGCCGACCACCCCTAGGAGGTTTAGGCCTAGTCGACTTCCCTATAGGTCCTGGACCTATTCATTTTTGTTCATCTGTCTTTTTTCAATATTTTATCATTTTTCCATGACTTGTGATGCCACGTGTCGCTTTCTCATTCGCCACAATATCTCTTGAATTTTGAGGGATAACAATTACAATTATACATGGGAATACATGATTAAACATACATGAATGCATTGTATTTGATTTTGTGATAAATGAATTATATGTTTAATTATTCTTGATTGGAAAGCTCGGCTTACGAGGCGTGGTCGGCACTATGCGTGAAATGCACTTGTGTGACTCTATGGTCGCATACCTGGATAATGTGTCAGCTTGAGTAGGGTTATTACTGCTAAGCATGTTGTTTATATTCTACTAATATCTGAATATGTTGATTTAAGTTTTCTTGTTGAACATTGGCTCACGGGTGCTATGTGGTGAAGCTAAGGGTAAGGAGAAGCTAGGCCAGCCATGAGTTGGAGAACTTTGGGGGCGGTGTGTACATATGCAGTCTGCTTGACCACCATGGCCGAGGTATCACGAAGGAACTAGGGTTGAACCATATTTTGCCGCTTAGGCCGACTTGTTTTGTAATATTTTGAGTTGTAAATACCTTTTAAACTTTTATTTTGGGATCTTATGTATAGACTGAAACTTTTAATGAAAGTATTTACTCTTTTGACCAAAAATTTTAATACCTGAATCATTAGTTACTTTAATCACACGTTTAAGTCTAAATGACTCGTTTAGCGAGTCCAACACTATTTTAAACATACATTGTAACGGTCCTGGATTAGTAGGGCATTACAAAAACTATTTAAGAGAAATTTTTTTTTAAAAAATTATATATTTAGTATAGTAAATATACTCAAAATAAATATTCAAAGGATAGCACATACTATATGTTTTGATAATTTTTTTGTTGATCTTCATTTGTGTGATGATTTTTTTTTTTTTTGAAAAAGTGATTGAATCATCTTAAGAAAGAATAAAGATACATAGAAGATGTTTTTTTTTTTTTTTTTAAAAAAATAATGATTTAATCCATCCAAAATGTCCACTGTCTAGCCAAAAAGCACACAAAATCAAATGTGATGGATTGTTAGAAATAAATAGAAATTAGAATTGATTTTGTCTCACCTTGTTTTTTAATGTGTTTTTATCCATCTTCTTAACATATTTAAAGAGAGATTTTCTTGTCTCTTCATAAACTACGATGTGAGAGATAAAATAAGTTAGGATTTTGGAGGGTTGAGATCTATTGGTATGAACTGATGTTGTTTTTATTCTACTAATCAATCAAAACATAACATCCCCTCATTTCAACATTTTGCTTGAAAGAAGAAAACAATTTAACTCATTCTTATAATTTTATTTATACATTAGTGTTTATATTATTAATATTGGTGGTCATTTAAGACGTCAATTTCTTTAACTTATTTTGTCTTATTTAATGTTTAATTGTATATAATTAATTGTTGTTGCTAAAATTACATCTGCTTAAAAATATAATTATATTATTAAAAAAATAGTAAAAATAGTAAAAAATATATATATCTTCCCCAAATCAATTCTCCCTTTTCTTTCCTCTTCTACCCTTCACATCCACCTATGTTCTGAATGATGATTATGTGAATCTTTTTTTTTTTTTTATAATGAAAGATTCCATAAATTAATAGCATCCACAATAAAATGTAATCTTTAGAAATAAATTTGAGAATATAAGTGCCAAAATTGGTAAAGTTTAGAGATTTTTACCAAAAATATATCTATTATTATATCACTTTTTGAAATAAAACTATACTATAAGATCATTTAAAAAAATAATTCTTTTAAAAGGAAAAAATACATTTTTTTGTTTTTTTAAACAATTTCGGAATGGAAATTTTTATTTAAATTTTAAAAATAAGTAAAGTAAAAGAAGATATTATTATCTTATTAATATTAATTTTGATAAAAAAAAGAGCATAAAGAAAGTATTTTTATTTTGTATTAATTAGTGAATCTGAAATTTCTCAAAAAAAATAAAATAAAACAGTGAATCACATGGTAAAAAGGAATGAAGAAGTTGATTCAAAATCTAACCAGCAAACAGTGGATTGGACCACCTTTCGAAGAAAAAAAATGGTGGATTGGACCCACGTGCAGCTATGAAAGTGAAATTTCATTTACAAATGTTGCTATGAAAAAAGCCAAGTTGACTCATAGATAATGACCTGCCAACAACTCACGTTGTACACATAATACTTAGTTATAAACGAAAAAACAAACCTTAATGATGATGCTCCAGATCCTAGAACGAACGAAAAGTGCATACATTGAGTTGAGTGAGTGAATAGGGACACAGACTAGTCTAGAGTGCACTTGACTTGAGAAGAGGAAGCAAAACCATGGCGGCCTGGGATTGTAAGAAACAAGTTATACCATTCATAGCCATGGCTGCAATGGAATTCATTAATGTCAGCTTAAATACCTTATACAAAGCAGCTACTAGGAAAGGGTTGAGTTACTTTGTTTTTGTTACATATTCTTATGCGTTTGGCTCTATTACTCTGCTACCGCTTCTCTTCATCTTTCCCAGGTATTCTTCATTCTTTCTTTTTAATTTTCTAATAGTACTTAACATACAATACAAGTCAACCATTGAAATTCATGCCTTTAAATAGTTACTGTTGAAAAATTGTTCCTATGATATGCAGGACAGGACTGCCTCCATTCACAACATCCATTTTCTACAGAATTGTTCTGCTTTCAGTAATAGGGTATGAAAGTGCATTTGGCAAATCTACAGATTCTTTTGTTTCTATGTGTGATTTTTCACAAGTGAGAACTTTTCTTTTTGGTGATTTTGGCAAAGCAGGTTTGGAGGGAATATGTGTATGTTCAAAGGTATAGAATACAGTTCTCCAACTCTTGCTACAGCCATGAGCAACCTTTCCCCAGCCTTCACATTTGTTTTGGCTGTCATTTTCAGGTTTTTCTCCAATTTGCCGTTGTTATGTTTCATAGTATAATATGGCCTGAAAAACTAACACTGTTATGTCTCAGCTTTGTTATGTGACTGTTAATACTGTCTTTATGACTCATAAAGGATGGAAACTCTGGACTTCAGAAGATCAAGCACTGTAGCCAAAACCTTAGGCACTCTACTTTCAATATCAGGAGCTTTAATAGCAGTTCTCTACAAGGGCCCCAAAATGTTGTCTTCTGCATCTCCAGAATCACCTTTTTCACCTGAGTATCCTCTGAGAACTTCACAACCCAATTGGGCTCTGGGTGGTCTTTTACTTGTTGCCTTCTGCATACTAGTCTCAATCTGGTACATACTTCAGGTAAGTCACTTTCAAAGTTCCTCCAAATCCTGCCACAGAAACTATCTTTCTCCTTGTAATTGAGAAGAGAATAAGAAGAGTGTTTAAATTAAACATTTGTTCAATTCAAACATAATTAAGAAAAACTAAGCTTGAATTGCTAGCATGTTGCAGACCCAGCTCATTAAAGCATACCCAGCTGAGCTAACAGTGGTGGTCTTATACTCCCTATTCACAGCAATTATTGGAGCAGTGGTAAGCTTCATAGTAGGAACAGACATAAATGATTGGACATTAAAGACTGATAAGGCATTAGTTACCATTATACTCTACGTAAGTACTGAAAGACTCTTACCCACCTCATAACACTAGAAGGGATTTGATATATTTTGTGTCTAAAAGAGAAGATGTAATTTTTGTTTCATTTCAGGGATTCTTAGGTCCAAGCTTCAGTGCAGCCGTTCACACATGGGGGCTCCTCTTGAAAGGGCCAGTCTATGTCTCAATCTTCAAGCCATTTTCAATTGCTGTTGCAGCTGCTATGGGTGCTATTTTCCTTGGTGATGCTCTCTATTTTGGGAGGTACATATATATCTATGTGGTCTTGCACTTTGTTTTTTTTTTCTTGTACCTATTTTGTCAAAAAATATATATAGGATTAGTACCTAGTATTAGACCAAAGGAACCAACTGTAGTGCTAATTTGCTTCTTTTTATAATACAAATGTTTTGTAGTGTGATTGGAGCAACAGTATTGTTACTCGGGTTGTGTGCTGTGGTATGGGGAAAAGCAAAAGAAGAAATGAGCAAGGATTGTGTCTCTAAAGACTTGGAAACCTCAACCGATAAGAAGATCCCTTTGTTGAGGAGTTGAGACTTTAATATATAAATAGATATATTTATATATATAACTAAAAATGTGACCGCACTTTGCGCGTTGTTTTATAATTATTGAAAATTATATATATTTAAATAAATTTTTTAATTTATTGGGTTAATTTTATAAAAAAATGAATAAATTTTCATCAAGTTTGAAATTTTTTATATATTTAGTAGTTGTTAGATTTTTTTTTTTATAAATCAAATATAGTATTTTGTTAATTTGATGCATATGGTAACAAATAATGTAAGGAATTAACAATATCAAAGATTTTATCATTTTTCTTTAATGTTTGTGCAGTCAACTTATTATGGTAGGCTATGTAAACACTACATCTACACGTAATAAAGAAAAAAAATATTAGAGATGGAATTGAAACTATATACAATAAAGAAGATAGAAAATTAATTTTAACAAATTTGTACCTTATGAGGTAGGAATTAGACGCAAGCATATGCATAATTATATTATTATTTTGCATAATAAAGAATTTGTTTGATTAATTGATTAAAAGACATAAAGAAAATAAATTAATATATCCATCCCTTATTATATATGTCAAACTTTTTATATTATTTATGTTACACTCAAATTTCGGGGATGAATAAATGAGCCTCGAAATGTAGGATCGTAAAGTGTAAGCTCGAAAATAACAAGCAGTGGTTGAACACTTGTATGAATATGCATGATCCCTGGCCCGTCGGCGATCTAGCACAAGATTAAAGGCTCGAGCTTAGGTGTCAAGCTCGAAAGAAAGAATCTTCTCCGAGGCATATGAGTATTATTTGAGTCTTAGTTTAAGGCTCTGGGGCATTGGACTCCAACGATTGAGTTCGATGAAATCACCAGCTGAGGAGGAGGCTGACCAAAATAACAAGCTCGAATTTATGTCGATCTCAAAAGCGCGTTAACGTTGCATTCGAAGTCAGCAATGCGTTTTGCATACAATAGCTATTAGGAGATCCATATTCTTTAGGAATCCGTTGTTATTTGATAATTAAATCACAATTATCATGAGTTATTATGTATTTAATGTATTTATTTACATTTATTTCAAATTTGAATAATTGGTTGTAACTTCCTTGAATCAAGGGAAGATATTCTCTCAACCAGGTCTATAAATAGTCTGGTATTTATCATTTGTAGACAGACACAATCAGGTATTGAGAATACTCTGTTGAATTGCTCTGAGAAAGCTGTGAGAGAGTATTACGAATCAATAATATTGACTCGTAGTCTAGGTAGATTTTAACTGCTGAACCACGTAAAAATTCTATTGTTCTTTTCTTCTTTTCTGAATCATTGTTTAGTGCTCTTCAAATTTAAGTTGACGAAAAACAACATCAATAGTTTGGTGCTTTCATTGAGAGCATTAAGCAAATCTTTGGATTGTTTAATCAGAAACCTCCTGTATTGCCAATGACCGCCGCGAACGACCCAGGAGCTGGTGGGCGACCATTGCCCCAAATACTTGAGGAGCAAAATCCTCACATTGAGAATTATCTCTGGAGGAGTAGGAAACAACCAATGACAGATCACGGCCCAAACGAGGGGAGTGCATCATCTGACTCCAGGGGGCCACCTGCTCCCAGGACCAACGAGGACCTCTATTATAATCCTGAGGTACATTCCCATTGTGGAACTGGAAAATCACCAACTGCATCAGCAATTGGCAGAAGCCACAAGGCGCAATGAATAATTAGCTAGGTAGGTTGTCAAGGCCCAGGCGCCACACCAAGGGCCTAGAGGGCATCCCCGTAGGAGCACAACCGCCAGGAGGGCTGAACAAGGGGCCCAGCAAACCCAGCCAAGGCCCAGGGCAAACACTGGCGACGATCGCCCTAAAAGGAATACTCAAGCCAATACTCCTGACAATTCGATAGTGGAGGTAACTACAGGAATAGGGAATAACCGAGCTCCCCCAGCAGCTCGGAGCAATAACCCTGAACCTGTCAGACATAACCCGAAACCAGTCTGGGCCAATTCTAGAAGAATCTGTGGGGAGATGACTAAAGGAGCTACCTCAAGTCTTTTGGGCATATAGAACAACGACAAGAACCTTGACGAGGCATACCCCCTTCTCCCTGGCTTATGGATGTGAGACCATGTTGCCTATCGAGGTCGAAATCCCAACTATATGGCGCGATGCGTATGATCAAGCCTCAAACCAATCCCAGCTCAAAGAAAGTTTGGACCTCATTGAAGAAAGATGAGACGAATCCTAGCTGAAAAATGTTGCGTGCTAGCAAAGGGCTACGAGATATTTTAACAAGAGGGTTCAAGATAGGAAATTCGGATAGAGAGAATTGGTGTTAAGGCGCGTGTTTCTGGCCACACGAGACCCATCTGTTGGGGTGCTTGGGCCTAATTGGGAGGGACCCTATCAAATCGAGTCCATTATTTGACCTGGAGTTTATAAACTAGCGAGGCCGAATGGAGGGTTGGTTACGCGAGCTTGGAATGGTGAACATCTACGTCCTTACAATCAATAATATTGGAATGATATTTATTCGTTTTAACCAAGCATGCATTTGATTTTTGCTTTTTGTTAATACAGTACTGAATTTCATTCAAATGTTGTATTTTTATTGGTGTACTTTTTTGCAAGCCCTCAAAATTCAATAACCTAATATCACAACCATAGGATATTTAGGGGGCATAAGTGGTATACAATCATACCATAGGCTCGAAAAAATATAACATAAATAAAAATTGACTCTAATGGAAATGTTTGGATTATTAACCCAACATGAACTAAACAAGTCTGGAACAAACCAGTAAAACCTAGTCGACATAGTCAAAAATTGGAATTCTAGATAAACCAACTAAAAACCATAAGTCGAAACTAGGGCTGGAAATTTTTTCAAATAAGTTTCGACCTCACAACCTCGAGGTCATATTTGAGAATGAGGAAAAGTAACTAGAAAAATAAAATATAACTAGACTAACGAGGTTACATACCATTTGCGTAATTTTTAAATACGTGGTAAAAGTAAAGTTCGACTTTGACAATAACGAAGTCGAACATTGTCATTTAGAATAAACTATGCATGAATGTATTGAAATTCGAACTTAAACCCAACGTATAGTTGTACAAATAAACAACTATAAAAATAGGTCCTTAATAATAACATGCTCGAAATATTTTGATTAAGAAATATGATGTGTAATATTTAGGCAAAATGCTAAAGGTAGACAATGTGCATAAAGGTTTTCGAGCTAGAAAGTTGAAAGCATTAAAACTAATATTAAAATATAAACAGTCATTAAAATAGCTCAAACTTGAGCTGTAAATTGTCTTTACCCCAAGGGCACAAAAAATACAATTACAAAAATTCTAAGGGACGCAACCCTATTTGGAACAGTTCAATGTTGGTCAACTGAACCAGACTCAGCCTCCTCGCCTTTGTCCTCCC
Organism: Humulus lupulus; assembly: GCF_963169125.1. Taxonomy (NCBI): domain Eukaryota; kingdom Viridiplantae; phylum Streptophyta; class Magnoliopsida; order Rosales; family Cannabaceae; genus Humulus; species Humulus lupulus. The sequence continues at coordinate 81,656,814 of NC_084794.1, read as the reverse complement.
TATTCCTGCCATCCTAGGTTGTGGATGTGACCTCCTCTTCGGCCAACCGAGCCTTCCATTTGGAGATGAACTCCTCTTCTTTATCTTGAAGGAATGAAGTGTCAATGTCGAGGTTCAGAGACCATATCATATACATAGCTTGGTCGGTAACCCAATCTTTCTTGGACTTGAACTCCTCGGTGAGGCGCTTCTTCTCGTCTTCAAGAATTCCAAAGCCAAAATCCTTCTCTTCCTTCAGGTGTTCAGCCTCGGCCTTGGAAGCACTTGTTTCTGCCTTCAGATGATCGATCTCGGCCCTGGCAATGTCGAAATCCACTGTCTTGGTGTCGAGTTCCACCTTCAGGCTATTGGCAGTAACATCTGAGGAGTCAAGCTTAACTTGAAGAAGCTTGAGGGCTTCCTCGGTCTGGGCTCGGGCCTCCTCATCTTTGACCTGGGCTCCCTTGGCCTCCTTCAGACCATCCTCGACTCGGATGCAAGCCTGGTTTGCTTTGTAAAACAAGGTTTCAAGTGTCGCCCTCTTTGAGGAGAACACCGAACTTTGCAAAGGACACCAAGAAGGGCCTGAAAAAAAAAATGATGCTTACAAGGGTTAGAGAATAAATAGGCGATCAAAGAAAATAGAAGACAAGAGAACTAGACTTACCGAAACCTAGAGCTCCATTGTTTGGTCAGTGAGGCGTGTGGGATTTTCTCCTCTCAAAAATTGCCACACATTGGCATCAAGACTGCTACAAGCCTAGCCTATCCGAGACAACATATCTGAGCACATGCCAGCTCATACGGTCCCTGCCACATTCTCCAGAGGGTACTCTCGTACATGGGACGATGCCACAAACTTGCGAACCACCGTCGGGGCACCTGTAGGCTTGGGAGCTGAAGAAGGCACAAATTATTTGCCTTTGTCTCTAGCAGGTTGGGGAGGTGGCATAACCTCCGGGGGTTTGGTGGTGGCAACTGTTGAGGTCGTGAGGGCAGTTTCCAAAACCACGACCATAGATTCCGGAGCCTGGGCTTTGGGCTTGAATGAGGTAGGCATCGAAAAAGAGGAACCCTAAGTGATCTTGGCGAAATTCGAAGCAGCCCCTTTCTTCAAGGTTACACGACCTCATTTAGTACCTCAGGGCTTAGGGGCAAAAGGTTGTTTAGGTCCGACTCCATATCACTTGAAAAGCACAAGGAAGGTTAATCAAGCCGAGAAAGAAAAAATTCATACACATTTGGACAAGTAAAAATGACTAGGTGTCAAAAACCTAACAAGAAGACTCACTAGAGCTCGAACTTGGGGACCAAGAAATTCCCCTGTCTTATAATGAGGCTATGGGAGTCCCCTCCCTAAAGGTGGGGGACATCCTTGATAGGTCCCTATAATCGTTTGTGCCGTATTGCACTGCTACCCCATCCCAAACCTCGTTTAGGTTATACATGGTTTGGTATTTACCTAGACAACTGTCAAACCTACGGACTCTAAGGTCTACCCTCGACCATGATAAAAAGTTATCCTTGGGGTCCTCGAAGAGGATCATTACATCAGGCTCGTGCTTAAGTAACAAAGGAGACCACATGGATGAATCGAACATTACTTTACCTCCGGACGAGCTCGTTGATGCCTCATCCTATGACTCATTTCCTGAGCCTCGGGGTTCGAAGGGGCGAGGTCTATGGGCTCGGGAGCTTTGAACTTTGTGTTTTCCTCTCACAGGGATCTTGGGGGTAGGCACAGGCACGTCCTCCCATCTCGTATACTTGTGGTTGCTGAAGTCATCAGTGGTCACTCCTTCGTCTAGAAAGTTCCACAACCGAAGCTTGTCCTTGTGAAGAAGGTAAGAGAGGGATCGTCGACCATAGGGGAGCTTGAGGATGGCTTCCCTACGTTTCCTCATGGCATCCGTAGGCTGAGGATGATGGTAAGTGGCTATATAAAAGATTTAAGTAAGTCAGTTAGGCTCGCAAATTAAAAGAGAATTTAGCTAAAAAAAATACGAGGAACTTACGAATTCTCCGAAATGAGTAGAAACAAGAGGGAGCGAGACCGGCTGTCTAGAAAAAGGTGGTCTTGAAGTTCAGAGGGTGGTTTAGAATGTCCTCGAACAATCGCTTGTCTTTCGGGTAGCTGGACAGATAGTAGAACCCATCTCCGCCATGAGATCGGGAAGGGTTGCTTTTGAGGCAAGAGAGATGCAAGATCTCGTGCGCTGTGGGCTCCTCCCACTTCATCTCCTTGTATAGCGATTTCAGTGCAGACAGAACCTTGTACGAGTTTTTCTGGAGCTGGAATGGAGCTATGCCGACGTAGTCGAGAAAGCTCCAGAAGTAGTCCTATAGGGGCAGCAAGGCCCCAGCTAGTAAGTGTTCACAACTCCAGGCCGCGATCTTAACCTTTCTATTTGGATTGTCTTCCCCAGGTGCAGAATAGCTCCTCTCTTCAGAGCTGGAAGGGCAACAGTTTAACTTTCCAGAGAACTTTAACCCATGACAAGAAAGGAGCTAATAAAATTGGCGAGTCGATGTTATGGAACTCTGTTAGTGTACGGCCTCGAAGAAAGAACTCTCCAAGACTGCGATAGAAAGGGGTTTAGGAGCCTTAATTGGTTGGTTAGAAGGACCCTCCATTAGATTGAATATGAGCTCACCTGGTGAAAAGGCTACAATAATCTTGAGTGTGGGGTCTAGTGGAATAGGCCTAATCTCGGGGTCTGGATCGGGATAGGTTGCCACTCAAAATCTCTTTCTTTTTCTCTCTTTGACCTCATCGATTTGACGCGGAACGTGGTCTCATATATCTTCCTGCTCGCACCATTCTTTGTGCTTGCAGATCAATCGCTGGTTTCAGGTGAAAGGCGATTCAGGACTGAGAGTTGATGGGTGGTAAGGGATAGAAAACCTGGGCCCTCACCGATTCTCAAAGCACTACGACATCTATCAAGGAAGAAAAATGTGAGGGCCCATTATATAAAAAATAATAAAAGGAAAGAGTAAACATTTTGATAACTTGAGCTCGAAAGCTCGAGATAACGAGATTACCCTAATCGAACCTGAAGGCTGGAAAAGGCGAGATTGACTCAGATGTGTATCCCGAACTATTGTAAAGTTCGGGCATCGAGTGTGCACCCACACGAGAGTAGGGCGGTTATTACCAGTTGAAAAGAATCCTGAATTTCCAGGGAAACATTTGGCAGTTACCCGAAAAGGCGATGTTTTCGGGATTCGTGCATTAAAATCCTAAACCAAAACCCTATTTCTTAAGCTACACGAAACCTATGCCCAAAAAACTCCATAACCAGAAAGGTTCCATTTTTACATGTTTCTATCATAAATTTTTCGGTCTAAACCGTGATTCTAAGCATGCCAAAACTACTCAAATAAGAAAACTTACCTAATGCAAGAGAGGAGCCATAAAAATTTGGTAAAAACCAGAGGCATCCTCATGAACAGATGAAACACGTTAACGAAAAAAAATACCAAAGTAAGATAAGAGAACTTACACAAATTGGATTGAGGATATGATGATATCGTCGATTGTAGGAGATGCAGCGGAAACGATCTCACTGAACCGAAGGTTGAAAGATTGCGTTGCTTTGCCTAATGCGAAGGAAAAGAGAAATTTTTTGCTTTGGTTTTCTCTGGTGTATAATTGTCAGAAAGGTAAAAGTGATTAATGGAGAAGAAGAAAGGGTTTATATATATATATATATATATATATATGTCAAAAAGGAATGGGAAGGGTCGAGTGGATCTGGGCCCTTGGTTTGGATTGAAAGATGACCTGATGGGTAGGTTTTAATTGTAACATTGGCGGCAAGAAGGGTCATATGAAAGGATGTGTGTAGAAAAAGAGAGTACTTTGGTACTCCTAGTGTGCAATCCCCAAGTGACGCTTGTCCACACTCGAGTGTGGTAGGTGGCACGTTTTTCGAAAAGTGGAGTTCAAAAGTTTCATTCTCAGAGGACTCGAACCAACATTTTTGAAGGGGAAACATGTTACACCCAAATTTCGAGAATGAATAAATAAGCCTCGAAATGTAAAAGATTCTTATATGCCTCAGAGGCATATAATTGAAATAAATGAGCCTCTTAGGCATATAATAATCTAACAGTTCAACATTTGAGAAATTCAATACTTTATTTTAATTATTATAAAAAAAAATTAAATTATAATAATTAGTTATTAATTTAAATAATTAAATTAGATATTTTTAAAGTTGAAAACGTTAGATTAAAACTAAGAATGCACAATGATCAAATTATGTATTTTAAATTAAAATTGGTGTTGTTAAAGTTGAAATAATATTTATGATAAATTAGATAATATGTATAATTAGAAACTTAGTAATTAGAAATATCTTATTTAAATTTTAAATTAAAATTGGTGGTGTTAAAGTTGAAATAATATTTGTGATAAATTAGATGATATATATAATTAGAAAATTAGTCATTAGAAATATCTTATTTAAATTTAAATTACTATTACTATATAGAATAAAAAAATGAGAAAAAAATGTGAATATAGCTTAAATCAATATTATGTAGAATAAAAAAATGATAAAATAGATAGAATGGTTTGGTGAGATTTTAGAGTGTCACATCAGTTCCTTAAGACTCTCATTTATATAAATACTAGAAAACATAATCGCGCTTTACGCAGTCTTTTGTAATAATTATTTAATATTTTTTTTGGAGATTGTATAGTAGAGATTCTTTTTTATCATACTCATACAACATGCTTCTTTCATGGACGCGTGAGGATGTCTTGCCATAGTTTTTTAATGATGTTGTTCATTGTATAGCAAATCTTTTGTAGGTTATCGACAAATTCTTAATAATAAGGGTTATTTCGGTCGATTACACATTTGGATCATTTATTTTTAAAATTTTACTTTTAGGCCCCATTTTTTTTTATCAAAATGTTAAAAATAGGAATAAAAATATCGATTATTTGAACATTATATATTGGCCGATTACCCATTTCGACACTTTATTTTTAAAAATGAACCTTTGGACCATGTATTTATTCAAAAAGTTAAAAATCATTTATATAAAGCAAATTATATAAATTTATATAATTTATATTTTCTATAAGGGTTCTCACCATTTTGAACCTAGTATTTTAGTCGATTACCTTTTTGGACCATTTATTTTTAAAAATTAACTTGCAGACCTCGTGTTTTGTCAAAATGTTAAAAATAAAAATAGATAGATTATTTAGTATTATTATTATATATAGATATTTTTAATTAACATATATTATTATTATTATTAAAATAAAAAAGACCCCGGCTTTTTACCAGAAATTTTGGAGAATAGTGGGTTGTGACGTGGTGAGTTTTGTCAGGAATTTTTTTAATATGGTGTCTCTTCCTGAAGGTATCAATGATACAAATGTGGTCCTTATTCCAAAAAAGAAGAATCCTGAACAGTTGGGTGATCTGAGACCGATATCTCTGTGCAATGTCTTGTATAAAGTGGCTTCTAAGGTTCTTGCTAATCGCTTGAAACAAGTTCTGGATCAGATTATATCTGACTCCCAGAGTGCTTTTATCCCTGGCCGTCTAATAACAGACAATATCATGGTCTCGTTTGAAGTTCTGCACTATCTTAAGAGGAAGCGAAGTGGCAATGATGGGTATATGGCTCTAAAACTTGATATGAGCAAGGCGTATGACCGTGTTGAGTGGCCTTATTTGAAAGCTATTCTCTCCCAAATGGGCTTCTCTGAGAAATGGATTAATCTTATTGATTGTTGCTTATCGACTGTTCGGTATAGGGTGGTTTGTGGGAACAGAGAAGTGGGCCCTATTTATCCAGGCAGAGGGATCCGACAGGGAGACCCTATATCCCCTTATTTATTTCTTATTTGTGCAGAGGGCCTTTCAGCGTTGATTAAGCAGTTTGAGGCTAACAGTTGGTTACATGGGTGTAAGGTGGCGAGAGGAGCTCCTATGGTTTCCCATATGTTCTTTGCAGATGACAGCTACTTGTATTGTAAGGGTACTGAACGAGAGGCTGGGAATGTCTTGAATCTACTAGGGATTTTTGAAAGGGCATCAGGGCAGCAGGTTAATCTAGCTAAATCTTCAGTTTTCTTTAGCTCAAATACTAGTTTTGATATGCGCCAACAAGTTTGCTTAATGATGGGGATTCAAGAGGCCGATGCTTACAGTAAGTATTTGGGATTGCCTAATACCATGGGTAGAAATAAATCTGCCCTCTTGGGCTTTCTTAAGGAGAGAATCAGGAGTAGAATACAGAGTTGGGATGGGAAGCTTTTATCAAGGGCAGGTAAGGAGGTCTTGTTGAAGACTGTTGTTCAAGCTCTTCCAAATTACGCTATGAATGTATTTCTTCTCCCTTTAGAGGTGTGTAAGGATGTGGAGAGAATGATGAGTAAATTTTGGTGGGGTTCATCATCTACAGCGCAGAGAGGTATCAGCTGGATGAGTTGGAAAAGGATGTGCTATCATAAGCACTGTGGCGGGATGGGTTTTCGAAACCTAAGGGACTTTAATCTCGCCCTTTTAGGGAAACAGGGGTGGAGATTGCTAGTGAGAGACAACTCGCTTGTTGGCAAGGTATTCAAGGCTTGGTATTATCCTAGAGGGTCCTTCCTTAGTGCTTCGTTGGGGTCTAATCCGAGTTTCATCTGGCGGACCATTTTGGAGTCCCAGAGCTTAGTGGCTAAGACTACTCGTTGGAGTATAGGAAGCAGTAAACGTATTTCTATTATGTATGATCCTTGGCTGCCAGACGAGAGTAATCCATGTGTCATTTCTGATCATCCTGGTTTAATTGACAAAAATGTGTGCAGTTTATTCAGAGTTGATAGGAAAGAATGGGATTTGGAAGTCCTCTCTGACCTGTTCGTGAGGAGGGATATTGATCTCATTTTAAGCATTCCTCTGAGTGATGATTTTGATGGGGATGCTTGGCAATGGTCTAAGGAAACATCTGGAATCTATTATGTTCTCTCTGCTTATAAGCTAATTCAAGAGACTAATGGTAGATGGGCAGCTTCCGACAGTTCAGGCTTTTGGAGGAAGTTATGGAATTTGAAGATTCCGCCAAAGGCTAAAAATATTCGGTGGCGTGCAACAGTTGGGTGTATTCCAACTAGTTTGCAATTGCGTTCTCGTCATGTGGATGTGCCGCTTCTTTGTTCTGTCTATAACTCTAAGAGGGAATCTATTCTACATGCTTTGGTGACTTGTAATTTTGCTCAAGGTTGTTGGGCTAGAGCTAAGGTTGGGGTCCTAGCAGGTCCTTTCACTGAATTTGGTGATTGGTTGGAAGAGGTGTTCTCTAAAGGAAATTCTGAGATCGCTGCAGAAGCAGGAGTTTTATGCTGGGAGATTTGGAAGGCTAGGAACAATTTAGTTTGGAACCAGAAGAGATCTTCAGTTGAAGAGGTAGTGATATCAGCTTCTATATTACTTGATCAATGGTTAGCTGCTCAATCTAATAATTGGGCCCCATCTTTTGCAAACTGGCGGCAAGGTGATGGTATTGAGCATTGGACTTTACCCCGTTCTGAGATGATCAAGGTGAATGTTGATGTAGCTATTTTTGCTCCTGACGGAAATTTTGGTGTTGGTTGTGTGGCGAGGGATTCTGTGGGGCATCTTATTGAAGCTTTCTCGTCCTTGAAGGTTGGGAGAGTAAAGCCTTTAGAAGCGGAGGCTTTGAGCTTGAAAGAAGCTCTTAGTTGGATTAAGAGACGATCTTGGCAGTCAATAGTGGTGGAGACGGATTGCTTGAATGTAGTCCAAGCTATTCGTAGTTCAGTGAAAATGGTTTCAGCTTTTAGGTTAATAATTAATGACTGTAAAAACTTGCTTAATAGTCTTTGTGATGTTGATCTATTTTTTGTAAAACGGTCTGCCAATAAGGTTGCTCATTATCTTGCTCGAGCATCTTGTTCTCAAGCTGACTATATTTTTAGAGGGAGTGATGTTCCTTCTAGTTTGTTGTCCCTCTTGTTGGAGGACTCGTTAAGTTAATAAAGCTTTCCTTTATTTTCAAAAAAATAAAAAAGAGAAGATAGATAGAGTTTTTTTGTTGATTAATTAAAAGCCATAAATTAGAAAAGTAGAGCAAAAAAATGAAGAAAAATGTTGTTTATTATTATAATTTTATATATGTTGTTAACATATATTTTTATAAAACTATTGATGGACCCAAAACGGGTATGTTTTAAATATTTATAACTCGCAAGCGCACGAATCGTATTTATAGAATAGTTTTCGTGTAAGCACGAGATCGAACCCAAAGGAGTTGTCTAAAATCGAAAATGAAACTATTTTAAATCAAAATTAATAAATTCTAACCTAGCTCCAAAGATTGATGCAAATTTGTAACAATAAAAATAAAATAAAACACAATAGTATAGAAATTAAAGACAATAAATATAAATAAATAAAAGACAATATATATATAAATAAAAATTAATAATAGAAATGAAGATTGTAAAATAAGATTATTAAGGATTAGAATCCACAAAATATAAGTTCAATAATATTTATAAGTATATTGATTCCCAAGTTTTAGTGATAGTTAAGATAAATCAAACTATCATTTTCTAAATAGATTTATAATTTTAAGTACAAATTTCTTCCAAAAATATAAGATTTTTCTTCACTTTTCAAAGTTATAATTTCAAAGCATTTAGTGTAAATCAATCTAATGAAATAACAAATAAATCAATGAACATTATTTATAAGGAAAAACATAATATTTTTGTTCTAAGCATGGATGTGTACAATTTAATGACACATCTTACACAAAGAATATTATGTATTTGCACTAATGAAGAACAAAGTTTAAATATGTGCTAACAATCCAAAATACATGATATTTAAGATGAAAGAAGATATTTGAAGAAGAAAATTCCATAGACTTTGTTGCACAAAATGAGAAATCAACATACAAAATAAATACTATCTAGTTACAAAATGTTTCATCATCACCTTAATAATCTTAAAAAGATTAGAAACACATAACTAGAATAACAAATACACACTGAAAATTACAAATATAAATAGGAAAATTTGGAGGAGAAACCCCCAAAATTTCCTCTAAAAATACATAGAAAAAAAATAAAAAGAAGAAGAAGATGAAGAGAATAGAGAGGTTTTGAAATGTGTAGAGTTTTTTGGTATGGTAACCTCTTCTTTGGACACCCAAACTCCCTTATTTATAGCCAAAAAATGATAATTAAAATAATCAATTTAAATTAATTAAATTGATTAAATTAATTTAATTAATTATAATATGGCAAATAGGGGTAAAATATAGAGTGTAATAATGATGTTTTGGGATAAAATGTGTAGAAAGTGGGGTAAAAAAATGGTATTTTTGTCATAGGGGACAATATTGCTTTTGGACAATTTATGGGCTCAAGATAAATAAAATGCTGGTTTGGGGTTTGTTGGCTGGCAAGCTGCTGGTGCTGTCGAAATGGGGCTGGCGTTGGGTGCTAGAGTGCAGCTAGCGCAGGCTGCTTGGAGGTGGCAGTGGGCCTGGAAGGCTTGGGCCTTGGGGCACTGAGCTGGCCCGAATTGAGATGCTGGAGGGAAACCGTGGGGTTTGGAGCAATTGGAAGAGAGCTAGGGAGCATTATATGTGATTGTTGAAGGAGCATCATACGTTGGGGAGAATGAGGCAAAGGAGAAATGGGCTTGGGCCATGGGCCTGAATTTTGGGCTTTTAGCTTTTCAGAAATACCAAAATGTCCTCATTTCTTTCAGCTTTAACTCTTGAAAATGCCACATTTTCTTCATTCTTTTTCTTACTTTCAAAGTCCAAAATTGCCATAATTTTCCTACAAAATAAATATAAAATAAATCATAATAAAATATTTTCAACTATAAAATAAATCAATTTAATTATTTGAAAATATTAATTATAACTTAATTTATATTTTACATTTAAGTTCAATAATACAACATTTTTTTACCTCAAATTCAACTACAATAATTCAAATAATTAACTACAACATTTTACAACAAAATAACTATAAAAACACATAAAAATATATAAAATCAAAATAAGACTAATAAATTCAAAATTACTTAAAAACTTAATAAATCAATTAAAAACTCAAGATTTAAGCAACAATTAACACATAAAAAGTGGTAAAATAACTCTATTTTGTAGAGTTATCACACCCCCAAACTTAATATTTTGCTAGTCCTCGAGCAAAAGAAAGAAAAAACACAAACATTATTATTATTATTTTTATTTTTTTAAATTGGTGACATCAAATATTTAACTCAAAAATTACATAATGGAAATAGTTCAAAGAAAAATCACAAATAAAAGTAAAACTTATGTAATTAATTTAAAAGGTTAAAATTGTTTTCAAAATAGATACTTAACATATAAACACAAAAACATCATGTGAACATTTAGACAAGCTTATACAAACAAAATTATATTAAATCTCAAGAGATAATCAAGCAAATTCTAGGATTTTTCAAATTTTTTTTTTTAGAGATTTAAAGAATTTAATGTTTGAATAAACTATATCCAACTATCACAAATTCGAATAGAATAGAAAAGTGACATATTATGAAAAATATATATTTAAACAAAACTAACTTAAAAATTAAAAGTAAAGCTTAATAATTATTTATATTTTTCTAAGAACAATTTCAAACATAATTTTTATGAAAATCACCAATTTGTTTTTCAAATAAAACAAAGAAAATAATATATTTTTTTTTAACAAATGAAAATCACATAAAAACAAAAATAAAAACAAATAATTTTTTTTTTAAATTTTACAACAATTGAAAAACATGCATAAACACAAAGAAAACACACATAAACACAAATAAAAATACATACACACTACCCCCAAACTTAAATGAAACATTGTCCTCAATGTTTAATAAAATAGAAAAGATTAAGAACTACTCCCTTTGAGGTATGCTTCCTTGATTTGGCTACTTTGTTTTCTTCTCTTCTTTTTGGAAAAAAAATTTCCTACAAGCTTTTGAGAAATTTGAAAAACATGAAACAAAAAACACACAACAACAAGTGAAATATAAAATGAAACATTAAAATATGGGTTGCCTCCCACAAAGCGCTTTAGTTTATAGTCTTTAGCTCGACTATAATTTTTTTCTTTTAACCTACACCCAATCGATGGTGTAAAATTTCATTAGTAGGGTGAGTTATGACTTTGATGCAAATGCCATAAATAATAATTGATAACATCACACCTACAAGAAAGTTAGAAATATGCAATTTTAATGGAATATTAATAAAATACAAAAATTGCATATCTATATTAGGCTCCTTTCCATTTTGAGTAAATATACAAATTTGTTCAATTATGGGCTCTTGAAATATAATTATATCTTTTTCATTTTCCTTATAAGCCTCGAAAATTATTTCATCCAACTCTTTGGTTTTATTAGGGGGTTGGATGCATATTACAAGTTCTTCAACAACTTCATTCTCATTTTCATTTTCAATTTGACTATTTGGATTGGGAATGGGTTGGTTGGGGTAAACTTGTTTTTCCGACTCTATAACAGTTGCAAGTTGTCCTACTATTGTTTCAATTTTTGAGATTGACTGAGACTGGGCTAGTAAGATTTGGTAGGTTGATTGCATGAACTGTTGTAGGGTATCCTCTAAAGATAGGCTCGTTTCTTGTTCAATGGGATATGATAGGTCGGATTGGGCATGATTTTGATTATGCATGTTGAATTCACGCCCTATTGGAGATTGGGTATGACTCCATGAAAAATTTGAATTATAGGTGGGGGCAAATGAGATATCAAATGATTCATGCATATCATACATATTATTAGTTTCTCCATAATTTAAATTTGAATGCTCATAATAGTTGTACTCAGAATTCCAACTATAATTAAAATGATCCATATGGAAGAAACTAAATGACAAATTTTTTTTTTTTTTTTTTTTAAAGATGACAATTAAGGGAAAAAAAAAAGAACAAGAAAATAAAAATTAAGAGAACAAAAAACAATGTTAAGAAATGAAAACAAGAGCTAGGACAATATTTAAGTTCTTTTTTTTTTCTTTTCAAGAATATATATATATATTTTTTTTTCAAGTTTTCTTTTCAAGTATATATATTTTTTTTCACACTAAAGTGATAAAGGATAAAGAGAAATAAGGCAAAATTAAATAAGACTATCCAAATTTAAGCAAGAGTAGGGAGGCATAGCATGCCATCAACCATAACAAAAATAAGGTAAAAATTAGGAGGCACAAGTGCCATCAACTAAAACATAAGATAAAATACTAGGAGGCAAAATTGCCATCAACTAGTAACTTGCAGAAATTAAATAAAATAAAAAATTACAACTAGATAAATAAACAAAATTAGGAGGCACAAGTGCCATCAACTATAAAAATTAAAAGGATAAATAGGAGGCACAAGTGCCGTCAACTATATAAAAAAAAAACAATAAATATAACTATATAAGTAAGATTTTTTTTTATGGGTGGTAGAACCGTCCCAAATTTTATTTTTATATATTTTTTTAGTTTTTATAGATATATATATTTTTTTGTTTTTTTTAAGTGCAAAAAATTAAAATAACTAGTAGAAGAATTTACTAACCTTGAGATAATTTTCGTTTCTTTTCTCTTGCAACTCCCCGGCAACGGCGCCAAAAACTTGATGGACCCAAAACGGGTATGTTTTAAATATTTATAACTCGCAAGCGCACGAATCGTATTTATAGAATAGTTTTCGTGTAAGCACGAGATCGAACCCAAAGGAGTTGTCTAAAATCGAAAATGAAACTATTTTAAATCAAAATTAATAAATTCTAACCTAGCTCCAAAGATTGATGCAAATTTGTAACAATAAAAATAAAATAAAACACAATAGTATAGAAATTAAAGACAATAAATATAAATAAATAAAAGACAATATATATATAAATAAAAATTAATAATAGAAATGAAGATTGTAAAATAAGATTATTAAGGATTAGAATCCACAAAATATAAGTTCAATAATATTTATAAGTATATTGATTCCCAAGTTTTAGTGATAGTTAAGATAAATCAAACTATCATTTTCTAAATAGATTTATAATTTTAAGTACAAATTTCTTCCAAAAATATAAGATTTTTCTTCACTTTTCAAAGTTATAATTTCAAAGCATTTAGTGTAAATCAATCTAATGAAATAACAAATAAATCAATGAACATTATTTATAAGGAAAAACATAATATTTTTGTTCTAAGCATGGATGTGTACAATTTAATGACACATCTTACACAAAGAATATTATGTATTTGCACTAATGAAGAACAAAGTTTAAATATGTGCTAACAATCCAAAATACATGATATTTAAGATGAAAGAAGATATTTGAAGAAGAAAATTCCATAGACTTTGTTGCACAAAATGAGAAATCAACATACAAAATAAATACTATCTAGTTACAAAATGTTTCATCATCACCTTAATAATCTTAAAAAGATTAGAAACACATAACTAGAATAACAAATACACACTAAAAATTACAAACATAAATAGGAAAATTTGGAGGAGAAACCCCCAAAATTTCCTCTAAAAATACATAGAAAAAAAATAAAAAGAAGAAGAAGATGAAGAGAATAGAGAGGTTTTGAAATGTGTAGAGTTTTTTGGTATGGTAACCTCTTCTTTGGACACCCAAACTCCCTTATTTATAGCCAAAAAATGATAATTAAAATAATCAATTTAAATTAATTAAATTGATTAAATTAATTTAATTAATTATAATATGGCAAATAGGGGTAAAATATAGAGTGTAATAATGATGTTTTGGGATAAAATGTGTAGAAAGTGGGGTAAAAAAATGGTATTTTTGTCATAGGGGACAATATTGCTTTTGGACAATTTATGGGCTCAAGATAAATAAAATGCTGGTTTGGGGTTTGTTGGCTGGCAAGCTGCTGGTGCTGTCGAAATAGGGCTGGCGTTGGGTGCTAGAGTGCAGCTAGCGCAGGCTGCTTGGAGGTGGCAGTGGGCCTGGAAGGCTTGGGCCTTGGGGCACTGAGCTGGCCCGAATTGAGATGCTGGAGGGAAACCGTGGGGTTTGGAGCAATTGGAAGAGAGCTAGGGAGCATTATATGTGATTGTTGAAGGAGCATCATACGTTGGGGAGAATGAGGCAAAGGAGAAATGGGCTTGGGCCATGGGCCTGAATTTTGGGCTTTTAGCTTTTCAGAAATACCAAAATGTCCTCATTTCTTTCAGCTTTAACTCTTGAAAATGCCACATTTTCTTCATTCTTTTTCTTACTTTCAAAGTCCAAAATTGCCATAATTTTCCTACAAAATAAATATAAAATAAATCATAATACAATATTTTCAACTATAAAATAAATCAATTTAATTATTTGAAAATATTAATTATAACTTAATTTATATTTTACATTTAAGTTCAATAATACAACATTTTTTACCTCAAATTCAACTACAATAATTCAAATAATTAACTACAACATTTTACAACAAAATAACTATAAAAACACATAAAAATATATAAAATCAAAATAAGACTAATAAATTCAAAATTACTTAAAAACTTAATAAATCAATTAAAAACTCAAGATTTAAGCAACAATTAACACATAAAAAGTGGTAAAATAACTCTATTTTGTAGAGTTATCAACTATTTACATTTAAATAAAAAGCATAAATAATATGAATAAACTATTTTTTTATGATAGTGTTTTCTCCATCAATTTGTTCTTGGTGGTTATGAATTGTTCATCAATTTATTAAGTTTGTTATGAAGTTGTTTCATTTTATTTCATTCAAAAGATTTTCTTTTAAATGAAAATGACTAAAAAATTTCAAGATATCAATAAATTATATATCTCTTCAAAAATAAATTATTATAATAATACCAATTTGAATATAACTCTTCATAATTTTAATAATCGGTTATGACTCTAATAATTACTTTTATATTTTTTTTATTATTTCTCCATAAATGTTATTGTGGATGCTGAGAACTCCATACCAGTAAAAGACCCACATCACATGTCTAAAGCCCCGTAAGGTCCACTCTGCTGATGAGTAAGGCCCTAGAGGCCCACTTGCATTGCAAGAATATCACACAAGGCATCAAGCGCCTTGCGCGCATCCGCCACCTCACACGTCCCTGGAGCCTTGCGCACACCAGATGCCTCACGCACATCTGGTGTATCGCGCGCATCAGTCGCCTCACATGCGCCTAGCATCTCACACGCACCTGGCGCCTCGCGTGCACCTGGAGCCTCGCAGGCCCTTAGCGCCTCGCCCGCACCTGGTGTCTCATGTGCATCAGGTGTCTCACGCGCACCCGACGTTTGTATGTAGGTTCCATGACACCTCCCGGATGTGTCTAAGGACACCAAAGCCCCTCGTGCCTTAGGCCGCAAACTCAGCATAAGGATTCCCAAAAAATGCCTCAATATAGGGAATACGAGGCCTGCATAAAGGGAGCCCACACTACCTCATTGAAGAACCCATAAGTTCTAAAACACTTAGTAGAAAATAACAATATTTATTGCAAAGACATATTTTGAAGACCTGAGACCCACCACGTACGAGGTACCCGGATGAGTATGGGATGTACGACCCTGAGGAGGATAGAGATGTGACTCTGACATCCGTGCCTGGCAAGTAGTGGAAGTACGAGGAGTGGTGGCATGACCTGCATGTCTCTAACCACGAACAAGCATCGATACCACAATCCTCTGCTCCACCATGACATGTGCCACTACCATGACAATGTACCCGTGTACCTTCTTGTGTATCAGGGGTCATTAGAGCCAAGCTATAAATAGACCTCCACCCCTCATACAAAGGGGTTGGAAAATTCTTGTAATAACAGGCTATTCAAAGAGCAATATACATGTTTTCTTCCATTACTCTTCTGCAATTTTTCTCTAAGTCTCCATAAATTTTCCTAAGGTCATAAGTTCCTGGTTAAGTCTTTGAATTTTCTAACCTTAATTATTCGTTGACGAGTTCTCACCATCAATAGTTTGGCGCCGTCTATGGGAAGGATAAGTGTTAAGCCACTATTCTTCTATTGATTCCGGCAGAGCAAGATGCCAAGACTTTCTAAGCGTCTGAGAGAAACACGAGAGGTAGAGGTCCGCTTGGACGGGGATCAGTTGAAAGCCCCCATGAGAAATCCTCCACCACCCGAAAATGTGGATGTACCAAGGGAGCCCAGGGCTCCTAAAGATGAAAGGGAGGCTTCATCCCCAACCTTTCAACCCGATGGAAACTGTCCAAGACCGGTGGCTGCCCCTACGGGGGTGCCGGAGCGTTTCCGCCCCTAAGGCCACCGCAAGTACCAAACTCCGGTCGGCAAGATCCGAGTCTATCAACGCGCAGACCCGACAAGAGTCCCCAAGTACATTCCATAAGCTCGAGCTCTAGGACTCTATTCTACGAATAGGAGATACACAAGTTACATCAATAGAATCAAAGGCTAGAAACCACCTTAGAGATTATCCAAGAGGTGTTGAATGGCCTACTACAGGGAAAGTCGAGCATGCCTCTTCCAAGGCGAAAAGAAAAAGGCCATGAAAGAGGAGAAACCACAGTCCTTGTGGATGACGGGAGGACTCGACTCTCCACTACCAATACCCCATAGCCTAATCAACATGAACATCCCGAACAGATGAAGCAGCCTAAGTGTTGCAACCCAAATTTGCTATTAAGGCTTGGGGCCTTGATTAGCATGCCTGGAGGGCAATAATTGTTATATTGTATTAATATATGTGAATTTAATGAATATGTGATTAGAAGTGCATGTTTAGGCGATTAAATATGCATGTGGGCCCCGTTTGGTTGTTAGGGGCATATTTGTAATTTTAGCCCGTTGAGGGCATAGATGTGATATATGTGATATAATGGTGATATATTTGTGATGCACGTTCCGAGACGATCCTAGGGAGCTGTTTAGCTAGAAAGTCACAACAGGGTCAAATACCCAGCTCAGGAGGAGCTTAGGGGTATTTCGGGATTATTATAAAGTGTTTGGGAATTATTGAGTAGCGGTTAGTGATAGTAATAGTTTAGACATGTCGGGATTAAAACGGGGATTTTTAGGCATACTTGAGGATTTAGCGGGATGTGTTAAAAGACTAAATCGCCCTTGGTGGCATATGAGGACTTAGGGTAACTTAAGGGGCAATTGGGTCTTTTTGGAAGCTGGTTATGATGATATAAGGACTGGGACATTTTAGAACATTTTAGAAAGGCAAAGGAAAGAAAAAAAAACAGAACTTCTCAGCTCTCCCTCTCTCCCACGCGGTTTCCTCTTTCCCTCTCCTTGATGGTTGAGAGCTTCCTGAGTCTTGAGGATTTTGGACTAGTGAATTGAAGGATTTTGCCTGCTGTGACTAGGGGAGTTAGCTCAAGGGTGTGTTAAGCTCAGAGTGTGAGAATTCAGCTTGGGAATCAAAAAGGGTTTAGCTTGGAGTTGGAATTGGAGGAAGCTCAAGGTCGAATCTTTGTTTGAGGTTTTCAGCGAGGCTCGGGTTAGAGGACCGTGCTTGTGATTTCGGTACTCAAGAAGCTTGGGACACAGGTAAGGGCAAGGGGATAGTCAACCAACCATGAGTACGGAGAGCGTGAAGTGGTGCGAATATGTTTGGCCTGCCTGGCGGCCACGACCAGGGGTATTTTGGGTGATGATTGTATTGAACTTGGATTTTGTCGTTTAGCCGACTATGATTATGTTTTTGAGTTGTAAATATTTCTAAACATTATTTTGGCATCCCAAATGTTAAACTCTTTAAGATTTTCAGTAAATGGAATTATTTTCAAAGTTCATGACTCTGTTTATGGTTTAATTACACGTTTGTCTTAAACCTCGATTAGCGAGTTAAATTGCACGTTTTAAACTCACTTAGTAATGGCTCTAAGGAAGTAGGGCGTTACAATGTGGTATCAGAGAGAGCCAAGGTTTATGGTTTCTAGAGATTGACCAAACATGTACGCTCGCTGTCAATGACAAGCTCGACTCAGAGTTGGTTGGTAATAATTGACTTATATGTTTGAGTGTGTGCTTAAATGCCCTGTTTGCTTGTTTATTTCATATGGAGCATGATGAGTGAGTTAACATATGCATGATGCCAGGGCATGGCCCATTGAGTGTTATATGCTATTTGTGTATTACGTGGATCGTTGTTATGGTTTGCTGATGTGAATTGGGAGGTGGTTTTGGATTTTGTTATCATGCCTGATGAGTGGCGTCGTTGATTGCAGGCATATTGTTGTGATGCCTCGACAATCATCTAGACTTCGCGGTAGTCGGGCCGACGATGAAAATCAGGGTCACGACCCTCCACCTGCCCCACAGAATTGGCAATAGATGTTTGCCAAAATGGAAGCGAGATTGCAACGAACATAAGAAGAACTCTGACAGTTGAGGCAGCAGGCCCCTCCACATTTCACTGGGTTATCAGTTCAGCAGGTTGTGGCGCCAGTGCCGGTTCAGCCTGTGATGGAGAACAGGTGGGAACCTTTGTATGAAAGGTTTAGGAAGCAACATCCTCCCACCTTCGAGGGTGGACCAGACCCACTGCGGGCAGAGCAGTGGATGAATATGGTTTCCTCTATCCTGGATTTCATGAGGGTTGAGGGAAATGAGAGGGTAGTGCCAGTTACATGTTTAGAGAAGATGCCCGCATCTGGTGGGATGTAGTGGTTCAGAGAAGGAATGTGGTAGTTATGACTTGGGAAGAATTCAAGAACATCTTCAACGAGAAGTATTACAGTGTAGCAGTCCGAGCTGCAAAGGTTGACGATTTCATCAACCTGACTCAGAACCGATTGACCGTGACAAAGTATGCTTTGAAATTTGACCGATTGGCAAAGTTTGCGCTAGATTTAGTGTCGACTAATGTGGCAAGAAGAGACAGGTTTTTACGGGGATTGAACGTTATGATCGCCCGTGATGTGAAGATCACTTTGGATCCAGAGACTTCTACCTATGCTCAGGTTGTGGACAAGGCCCTTACAGCTGAGGGGGCCGAGGACCAGATTTGGAGAGAGAGCGTAGTTAGGTGCGATGCCAGGAGGACAGTGTTTCCTTTTATTGGATTCAATTGGGGTAGTGACCCCAGTGAGCAGAAGAGGAAGGCCCCAGATTCCTTTGTTTCTCCCAGTTTGGATAGGAGGGCACGGGGTGCTTCTGGTGGCCGTCAGGGCAGAAGTGACAACTGGAGGAGTTTTCCAGTGTGTCCACGGTGCAGATGACGTCATCAGAGTGAGTGTAGGATTAGGGCATGCTTTGTTTATGGGAGCACAAATCATTTGAAGAAGGACTGCCCACAAGCCAGGAAAGAGGAGCCAAAGTAGAGCGATAGTCTCGCTCCTGCCAGGGTGTTCACTTTGACTCAGACTGAGGCGGAGGCTAGCCCCTCGGTTGTGACAGGTCAAATTTCTAGTGCTGGATCTTCTTATACTACATTGTTTGATTCTGGAGCTACTCATTCCTTTGTGTCTGTTAGAGTGATCAACTGTGTAGACCTAGTGTTTTGTATGCTAGGGGTTTTCAAACTTTGTTGCCAACTGGGGAACTGGTAGTCTCTAGGACATGGATTAGAGCTTTACCGGTAGAGGTAGATGGTAGGGAGTTGTCTGTTGATCTGATTGAGCTTGTGATGGATGATTTTGATATGATCCTAGGGATGGATTGGTTATCGAAGTATGGGGCGACGATTGACTACAAGCGCAGGATGGCGACTTTTGAACCAGAAGGGGAGGTACCCTTTGTATTTGTGGGAATAGCCAGTGGACCGCAGGTACCTATGATTTCCGCACTGAAGGCTAGAGACCTAATACAGGAAGGTTGCATAGGATTCTAGCGAATGTTGTGGATACCTCCAAGGTTGGGTCGGTTGGACCGGGAGAGACCAGATTAGTGTGTGAGTTTCTAGATTTATTCCCAGCAGATCTGCCAGGGTTGCCACCGCAGCGGGAGATTGAGTTCGTTATAGAGTTGGCACCAGGGGCGGAGCCAGTATCTAGGACACCTTACAGAATGGCTCCGGAAGAGTTGAAAGAGTTGAAGATTCAGTTGCAGGAGTTATTGGATTTGGGGTTCATCAGACCAAGTTTCTCGCCATGGGGTGCTCCAGTGTTGTTCGCCAAGAAGAAGGATGGATCTCTTAGGATGTGTATTGATTACAGGGAGCTGAACAAGTTGACCATTAAGAATAAGTATCCACTGCCTAGGATCGATGATTTGTTTGAACAGCTACAAGGAAGGACAATGTTTTCCAAAATTGATCTCCAATCAGGTTACCATCAGTCAAGGATCAAAGAAGAGGACATACCAAAGACCGCTTTCCGCACGAGGTATGGACACTATGAATTCCTAGTTATATCCTTTGGATTAACCAATGCCCCAGCAGCTTTTATGGATATGATGAACAGGGTTTTCAAGGACTATCTAGATAAGTTTGTGATTGTGTTCATCGACGACATTTTGGTGTATTCCCAGTCAGAGTTAGAGCATGAGCAGCATCTGCGTCTGGTATTGCAGCGGTTAAGGGAGCATAAGTTATATGCTAAGTTCAACAAGTGCGACTTCTGGCTACCGCAAGTTTCATTTCTGGGCCATATCGTCAGTAAGGAGGGGATTCTGGTTGACCCAAGTAAGATAGAGATAGTGAGAGATTGGCCTAGATCAAGCAATGTTCCTGAAGTGAGGAGTTTTCTGGGTTTGGCAGGATATTATCGACGGTTTGTTGAAGGATTCTCCAGGATAGCTACGCCGTTGACATAATTGACAAAGAAGAAGACAAAGTATGTTTGTACAGACAGATGTGAGAACAGTTTTAAAGAGTTAAAGCGATGATTGATCACAGTGCCAGTGTTGAATCTGCCGACGGATAATGAGAAGTTCGTGGTTTATTGTGATGCTTCCAGACATGGTTTGGGGTGTGTGTTGATGCAAGCTGGTAAGGTGATAGCCTATGCATCAAGACAGTTGAAAGAATATGAGTATAGATATCCCACACATGATCTGGAGTTGGCAGCGGTGGTATTCGCACTTAAGATTTGGAGACATTATCTATATGGTGAGAAGTGTGAGATATACACCGACCACAAGAGTTTGAAGTACTTCTTTACTCAGAAGAATCTAAATATGTGCCAGAGACGGTAGTTGGAGTTGGTTAAGGGTTATGATTGTGATATCCTATACCATCCTGGGAAGGCTAATGTAGCGGCTGATGCATTGAGTCGGAAAGGCCCATGACAGTTGTTCAGTTCGAGACAGATATCTGAGAAGTTAGCTGAGGAAATGAATAGAGCGGGTATAGAGTTGGTGATTGGTCGGTTAGCCAACATCACTCTTCAGTCTACACTCCTTGAGAGGATCAAGGAGGCGCAGGGGAAAGATTCCCAGTTGAGAGGTCACAGAGAGAACGTCTTAGCCGGAGCGGCTAAGGACTTTTCTATTTCAGAGGTGGGGTTACTGAAGTACAAGGGTTGAATTTGTGTTCCAATGGATTCTGATATCCGACGGGAGATTTTAGATGAATCGCATACCACTCCCTATTCCTTGCATCCAGGTACGATGAAGATGTACCAAGATCTGAGAGCTCTATATTGGTGGTCGGGCATGAAGAGGGATGCAGTGGATTATGTGGCCAAGTGTTTAACTTGTCAGCAGGTCAAGGCTGAACATCAGAGGCTAGCAGGGTTGCCGCAGCCTCTAGGGATTCTAGAGTGGAAATGGGAAGATATTACCATGGACTTCGTGGTTGGTTTGCCGAGGACCGTGGGACAGCATGACTTGGTGTGGGTGATTGTGGATAGGTATACCAAGTCTGCTCACTTCCTACCAGTCAGGACGACTTATACTGTGGAGCAGTATGCCGAGTTATATGTGAAGGAAATTGTTCGACTTCATGGGGCTCCGAGGTCGATAGTATCTGACAAGGACCCCACCTTCACCTCCAAGTTTTGGGAGAGTCTGCAGAAGGCTATGGGCACGCAGTTACGGTTTAGTACCGCTTATCATCCTCAGACAGATGGACAGTCTGAGAGGACGATTCAGATATTGGAGGACATGCTACAAGCCTGTGTGTTAGATTTTGGGGGATCTTGGAGTAAGTATCTCCCTTTGATTGAATTTTCGTACAAAAACAGTTATCATGCGACTATTGGAGTGGCTCCGTATGAGATGCTTTATGGAAAGAAGTGTAGATCACATATCCATTGGGACGAGATGAGTGAGAGAAGTTATTTGGGTCCTGAGATGGTTCAGAGGACCAATGAGGCGATTGAGAAGATTAGAGTGCGAATGCTCGCCTCCCAAAGTCTCCAGAAGAGTTACTCAAACTTGAAACGCAGGAGCGTGGAATTTCAGGTTGGTGACCATGTGTTTCTTAGGGTTTCACCTTTGAGGGGAGTGAAATGGTTTGGTGTTCGAGGCAAGTTGAGCCCTAGGTTTGTTGGGCCCTTTGAGATTCTGGAACGGGTTGGAGAGGTAGCCTACAGATTGGCGATGCCTCCATCCTTATCAAGGGTTCATGATGTCTTTCACGTCTCCATGCTTCAGAAGTATGTATCAGATTCGACGCATGTATTGAATTATGAGAATTTGGAGTTGGACCAGGATTTATCTTATGAGGAGAAGCCGGTTTAGATCCTTGACCGGAAGGATAAAGTTTTGCGGAGCAAGACCATCGCCTTGGTGAAAGTGCTGTGGAGGAACAACAAAGTTGAAGAGGCAACATGGGAACTTGAATCAGATATGTAGGAGCGCTATCTCGAGTTGTTCAGATAATTTCGAGGACGAAATTTCTGTAAGGAGAGGATAGTCGTAGCGACCCAAATTTGCTAATAAGGCTTGGGGCCTTGATTAACGTGCCTGGAGGGAAATAATTGTTATATTGTATTAATATATGTGAATTTAATGAATATGTGATTAGAAGTGCATGTTTAGGCGATTAAATGTGCATGTGGGCCCCGTTTGGTTGTTAGGGGCATATTTGTAATTTTAGCCCATTGAGGGCATAAATGTGATATTTGTGATATCATGGTGATATATTTGTGATGCTCGTTCCGAGCGGTCCTAGGGAGCTATTTAGCTAGGAAGTCACAACGGGATTATTATAAAGTGTTCGGGAATTATTGAGTAGCGGTTAATGATAGTAATAGTTTAGACATGTCGGGATTAAAACGGGGATTTTTAGGCATACTCGAGGATTTAGCAGGATGTGTTAAAAGACTAAATCGCCCTTGGTGGCATATGAGGACTTAGGGTAACTTAAGGGGCAATTGAGTCTTTTTGGAAGCTGGTTATGATGAGATAAGGACTGGGACATTTTAGAACATTTTAGAAAGGCAAAGGAAAGAAAAAAAAATAGAACTTCTCAGCTCTCCCTCTCTCCCACGCGGTTTCCTCTTTCCCTCTCCTTGATGGTTGAGAGCTTGCTGAGTCTTGAGGATTTTGGACTAGCGAATTGAAGGATTTTGCCTGCTGTGACTAGGGGAGTTAGCTCAAGGGTGTGTTAAGCTCAGAGTGTGAGAATTCAGCTTGGGAATCAAAAGGGGTTTAGCTTGGAGTTGGAATTGGAGGAAGCTCAAGGTCGAATCTTTGTTTGAGGTTTTCAGCGAGGCTCGGGTTAGAGGACCGTGCTTGTGATTTCGGTACTCAAGAAGCTTGGGACACAGGTAAGGGCAAGGGGATAGTCAACCAACCATGAGTACGGAGAGCGTGAAGCGGCGCGAATATGTTTGGCCTGCCTGGCGGCCACGACCAGGGGTATTTTGGGTGATGATTGTATTGAACTTGGATTTTGTCGTTTAGCCGACTATGATTATGTTTTTGAGTTGTAAATATTTCTAAACAGTATTTTGGGATCCTAAATTTTAAACGCTTTAAGATTTTCAGTAAATGGAATTATTTTCAAAGTTCATGACTCTATTTATGGTTTAATTAAACATTTTTCTTAAACCTCGATTAGCGAGTTAAATTGCACGTTTTAAACTCACTTAGTAACGTCTCTAAGGAAGTAGGGCGTTACACTAAGAGGCCAGGGCGGATGAACGATGCTAACCCTCAAGACGAATTTGAGGTCACCTTAAGGGAAACACCCCCAGACTTAAGGGAAGAACTCAATAGGAAAAGAATAAATGAGAGGACCACGCCTCCTGTGGCTCCTCTGGAAGACAAGAAGAAAGGAAAGGCCACTCCATCCAACTTGAGAGACTTTTTAAACAAAAGGAGACAGGACTTGGATACTGAGATAAGGAGCCTACGGAGCAAGATAATCACCACGTCTGGGGGCATGCAGTCAATGATGAGTTTGATTACGAATCACCCTTCATTAGGGAAATCCAAGTCGTTTGGCTCCCAGCCAACTTCAAAGAGCCTCACATGACCCTTTATGAAGGAAATACGGATCTGAAGTACCATCTCACGTTCAATGACCTAATGAAGTTGAGAGGAATTAATAGTAGAGCCAGTTGCCACTACTTTGCTGTCATGTTAAAGGGTCATGCGTACAAATGGTTCAAAAGACACCAGCCAGGGTCCATCAAGTCTTGGCAACAATTTTCTGAAGAATTTCTCTAGCAACATCACGTTGTACGTGACTACACTATGCCAGGCACCAGCCTCGCTAACATAAAACAAGGAGAAGAGGAGAGCCTAATAAGCTATATCCACAAGTTCAATATGGAGGCAGCCAAAGTAGGAAGCTTGACCCGAGGGGAGTTAAAAATGGCCATTACAGCCGGAGTGTGCCCAGGTAGTAAGCTGTGGGATAACATGCTAAAGAGGGAGGTCACTGACTTAGACGATTTCTACGAACGGGCACAGAAATACATTCGTGTCAAGGATGGTCATGAGAGTCTTAAGGCTGGAAAGGGCGGGTCATCCCCAAAACCTTCAAGCCGTGAAGGCCTAAATATCACAAAGAAAAAGAGGTCCTGCGAAGGGTCGAAAGATGATCATCCTCGGAAGCCCCAACACATTGGTGAGCACAGACAGACCCCATACACCTTTTATACTAGCCTAATGCACGCTAGGGAGCATATCTTCGCCGCGAATGAAAATCAAGTCTCTTTCAGGAGACCCCCGCCAATGAAGAAAGATCGATAAAAAAGAGACCCCTGTAAATTTTGTCAGTATCATAAAGACATTGGCCATACCACCGTAGAATGCACTCATTTGAAGGTAGAAATCGAAGAGCTTATACGCAGGGGACACGTCCGTGGAGGAAACCAAAGACCGAAAGAAAGAATACCCTCACCACGGGCACGAGATGTAGCCCCAGAGGTGCAAGGAGTGGTTAGGACCATCTTCGGAGGGCCAGGATTTGGAGGCGAATCGAGGAAGGGACGAGATAAATATGCCAAAGAATCCAAGCGAAGTCCAACTCCATGCTCTTAAGTTTGGAGCAATGCCCCCCATTGATTTAAGGGGGAGAACGACTTGATAACCTTCACCGAAGAAGACACACGGGGTGTGCATTTTCCTCACAACAATCCCTTGGTGCTGGCTGTACAACTTGCTAACATGAGGGTGCATCGGGTCCTGGTGGACAATGGGAGCTTTGTAGATATCCTATATCGCCCAGCATCAGAGAAGATAGGACTGAACAACAGGCACCTAAAGCCTTTCAATACCTCCCTGTATGGGTTTACTGAAGACTCGATATAGCCCATAGGAGCAATTGAGTTAGCCCTTACCATGGGAGAGAAACCCAGACAAACCACCATAATGGCAAACTTTGTTGTGGTAGACTGTGCCTCAAACCACCATAATAGAAAACTTTGTCATGGTAGACTGTGCCTCGACCTTCAATACGGTATTAGGGAGACCCTCCCTAAGAGAATTTAAGGCAATAACCTCAGTATATCACTTGGCCATAAAATTCCCGACTCTTGGGGGGATAACGAGCGTGAAAGGGGAGAAGAAGGAAGCAAGGGAATGTTATAACACGTCCCTCCGCACAACCATAAAACTGTTAATACCTATGGTGATGGTAGTACATGGAAGCGCAAACCCGCACGAATTGGACCCACGAGTCGTAGAGGAACCCAGGGCCGAGTCAGTAGAGGAGTTGGAAGAAATTACAGTTATGGATGAGCCGTTGAGGAAGCTGAAGGTGGGGATAAATCTTCCGAATCTCGTGAAAGAAAAATTGGTAGAATTTCTGAAAGATAACCTTGATGTGTTCGCTTAGAGTCATGAAGACATGGTGGGGATAGACCCATCAGTCATGTGCTATCACTTGAACATCAACCCAAAAGCAAGACCTGTGAGGCAGAAAAGGAGGGCGCTGGATCCAGAGAGAGACGCGGCCCTGAAATAAGAAGTTGACAAGTTAAAGGCAAATGGATTTATCCAAGAAGCATTCTACCCAGTATGGGTATCTAATCCCGTCCTAGTCTCGAAGCCCAATGGAAAGTGGAGGAATTTTGTGGATTTTACTAACCTAAATAAAGCCTACCCCAAGGACAGCTTCCCGCTTCCTAGGATATATCAGTTAGTAGACACCACAATTGGGCATGAGCTACTAAGCTTCATGGATGCCTATTCCGGGTACAACCAAATACCCATGAACGCAGCTGATGAAGAGCATACTTCGTTCATAACAAACAAGGGGCTTTATTGCTATAAGGTGATGCCTTTTGGGTTAAAGAATGCAGGCGCTACTTATCAAAGGTTGGTAAACAGAATGTTTGCAAATCAGATAGGAAGAAATATGGAAGTCTATGCAAATGATATGTTGGTAAAAACAAAGAGAGCAGGAGAGCTCACAAACGACCTCGGGGAGATGTTTGACACTCTCCAAAGATTCAGAATGAAATTGAACCCGCTCAAATGCACCTTTGGAGTTTTGTCGAGAAAGTTCCTTAGTTTTATGGTAAATTCCTGAGGTATCAAGGTCAATCCTGATAAGATCAGAGCATTATTGGAAATGAGCCCACCACGAAACAAAAAGGAGGTGCAATGCTTAACAGGGAGAGTAGTAGCACTCAACAGGTTCATTTCCAGATCCACCGACAAGTGCCTCCCCTTCTTCAACATCCTAAAAGGGAACAAAAAGTTCTCTTGGGATGAAGATTGTCAGGAAACCTTTGCTAAGCTAAAGGAGCACCTCGGAAAACCGCCCCTTCTGGCTAAGCCAGAAAAAGGGGAAAGATTGTACCTATACTTAGCAGTGTCAGAGCATGCCATAAGCGCCGCCCTAGTCAAAGGGGAAAAGAAGCACCAACACCTCATATACTATGTCAGCAAGCGATTGGTAGATGTAGAAACCTGGTACCCAAAAATAGAAAAATTAGCATATGCCTTGGTAGTGGCCTCGCGAAAGCTAAGGTCTTATTTTCACGCTCATGCTATTGAAGTGCTCACCAACACCCATTTGTGTCAAGTCTTGCATAAGCCAGAGACTTTAGGAAGGTTGCTAAAATGATCGATTGAATTAAGTCAGTTTGACATCAGTTAAACCCCAAGAATCTCGATCAATGGATAGGTACTTGTAGATTTTATAGTCGAATTCACCTACCAACCCCATGAAGAGGGAGAAATAGAAGAGAATGAATTAACTTGTGGAGGGGAAAAGCAACCTGAAGAATGGAGCCTCCATGTAGACGAAGCGCCCAACGAAGGAGGGGCTGGAGCTGGCATAGTAATGACAGGACCTGAAGGGCATAAGATGTATTATGCATTAAGATTCAGATTTGAAGCTTCCAACAACAAAGCAGAATACAAAGCACTCTTGGCTGGCTTGCGACTAGCCAAGGAGCTGAAGGTAACACATTTGCATGTCCTTAGTGACTCACAGTTGGTAGTATTTCAGGTGAAAGGCCCAAAGATGGATGCATACCTTGCCAAGGTAAGAGACCAATTCGAAAAGTACACCATAGGACAAATCCCAAGAGAGCAAAACACGAATGCCAATGCTCTCACAAAGCTCGCCTCTACCCGAGATTAAGATATGCTTGAGTCCATCCCTGTGGAATACCTGTCCAGACCAAGTGTAGCAGAAGAGGAAGTTCACATGGTCAATGCTCCCGGGGAGTCATGGTCCACGCCCATCTCGAGGTACTTAAACAACGGAACATTGCCTTTGAATAAAAAGGATGTCCGTAAACTGATTTACAAAGCCGCTCAATACACCCTGGTAGATGGAGTCTTTTATAAAAGAGGCTTCTCCACCCCGCTCCTCCGGTGTATAGAAAAAGAGGAGGCTTCCAAGGTTCTACAAGAGATACACAAAGGAGAATGTGGAAATCATGTTGGGGGAAATCCACGGCAAAAAAGGCCATGCGATAAGGGTATTATTGGCCTACCATGGAAAAGGACATGAGAATTACCCCAGACAGTCACCAAATGAGCTGGTGAGCATGAATAGTCTGTGACCCTTTGCAGTGTGGAGGATCGACTTGATTGGCGCGTTACCAACAGGAAGATGGGGAGCAAGGTACGCGATTGTAGCAGTTGATTACTTTACTAAATGGGTTGAAGCAGAGCCTCTAGTAAATATAATGGCTAAGAAAATCACCACCTTTTTCAACAAGTTTATCATCTATAGGTATGGAGTGCCCTACAAGATAATCTCCAACAAAGGAACCCAGTTTGAAGGGGGGTTATTTGACGAATATTGCAGAGAAAGGGGGATCAAGATGAGTCTTTCCGCTGTAGTACACCCGCAAGCCAATGGGCAAGGGGAGGCCATCAACAAGATCCTAAAAAGGAACTTGAAAACAAAATTGGAGAAGTTAAAGGGAGCCTGGGTCGAAGAACTGCCTAATGTGCTTTGGGCCTATAGGACCACTCCCTGTTCCACTACTGGAGAAACACCTTTCGCCTTAGCCTATGGGTGCAAGGCTGTTCTTCCAATAGAAATGAAAGTCAACCCCTTCGGTGTTATATTATTTTAAATAATATAATGTTAGATTAAATAATGTGGCATAATGTGATTTGTCACACCTTGTAACATATTATTGAGAGTCACAAAATTGGACACATGTATGTGTCCAAATGTGACATATTTTGGAGTTACAAAAATAGTTACAAATTTGTAACTCCCAAATATTACCCAATAATGTGTAGATTTGATATTACACATTTTGATTTGAATTTCTCAAAGCCATAAGAGATATGGCTGTTAGAGATATGATTGTAACTCCCATAATGTGTTTGGAAGTTACAAAATCAATTGGGAATGAATTTGGAACGCTTTGGCAAATTTGGAAAATTGGTTGCTGAAAAAACGTCTTGGGCCATGGCCCAAGAGGCAAAAAACATCATGAGTCATGGCCCATTTTTTTCAGGCCACAGCCCAAGTGGTTGACAACATTTTCCAAACTTCGGTTTTCTCCAATTTTTAACGTTTCCAACAGCCAGTAACTCCCAAATCTCTATTTTAATTCCATAAACATCCAATTAATCATTTGTAACAGCCATGGGGGTTGGTGGAATTTTAAATTCAAAGGGTGTCTCAAAAACTCTATAAATAGGAGCCTAATGCTCACTTGTAAAAAACACAATTTTCCATCCACAAAGCACTTGGCTGGAAAATACACCATAGAGGCTGGATAATTCCAGAGAGATATTTCCTAGAGAGATCCCTTAGTGCTTAGAAAATAGGGGGCAATAAAATTTTGGACAAAGGTTTTGAACCTTGTTCAAGTTGGTGATCCCCACTACTCTACACTTTGGTTGTGTGAGAGTTTGTTTTTTTTATTGTTTTTATTTTCATTATTTTGATCTTGTTGATCTTATTTACTTGTATTATTATTGTTTTGAGTTTGTAATATTCTTCTTCTATATCTTTCTATTTACTTGTATTTTAAGCAATTGAGTTGTAATATTTCTTTAATCAATATTATCTTGTTTATTGTATTTTTGCATAGAGTTGTATTTTGGTTTTTCCATATTTTCATTGAGTATAAAAATATATTCTCTAACATTCTGTGTACAAGCATACGATGACCAGGCTAACCACGCAACATTGGCTAAAAATTTGGACCTGTTGGAGGCGAGAAGAGAAAAGGCACAGCTAAGGTTGGCAACGTTTCAGCAGTGGGCCGCAAGGTATTATAACTCAAGGGTGAGAGAGAGAACATTCAGGGTCAGAGACCTCGTGTTGAGAAAAGTCCTGCCAAACACTCGCGACCCAGGGGCGGGTGTACTAGGGGCGAATTGGGAGGGACCCTACCAAGTTGCCCAGGTGGGGCCTCCTAATACCTACAAGTTAGCGCGTTTGGATGATACTATGGTACCCAGAGCGTGGGATGCAGAACAACTAAAAAAATATTATCAGTAAGACCCTCATATCAGTATGCAAGTTTAGGTTAAACAGTTAAGAATTGAGGAGGTTATCCTAAAATCCTTAATAGATGCAATACTGGCATGAGCACCTTTGCAATCTACTATCTTTAACAAGAACATTTCATCTTTTATCCCAGTCGTTACTTTTCCTCTCTTTTTTATTATTTGTTTTTCATGAAGAACACCCATATAACAACTATGTGCACATAGTGGAGATAAAATGACCAAAGTATTCAAAGAGATAAATCTCACCGACCACTTGGGGGGCATAATATATAGCCAAAAAGGGTCCTAAAAGAGACCTTTGTAAAAAAAAGAAAAAAGAAATAAAGAAGGAAACCTTGCAAGACATCTCTTGAGTTCATGAGGATTAAACATCAAGAGAGTCAAAAGGTCCTACAGAAAGAGCCTCCTAATAAAGGCTGATACCTCCACAAGGGAAAAGGCCTCAGGGAGAGCATCCACCAATAAGCCTAGAGCGGCCACCAAGCCGTCTAGCCAAAAAAGGTCCTAAAAGAGACCCTTGTAAAAATAGTACTATGCATAATGACGAGAAGGACGCTTCTCGCAAAAAATAACAAGTGCATGCGAAAATATATAAAATGATAGCTAGAACCAAAAGGGTCAACATATCCTTACAAATACAGTCAAGGTGCACCGAAGAGACTATTACTACCGATCCAGATAAAACATCAGCAAGTTATCAAAAAATAGAGACCTATCGAACCCCTTTTTACTCCTGCATACAGGAGCGGATTCGAAAGGACCTCAAACATAAAGAAACGATAACAAGAGATCGAATATATATAAGAAAAATGAGAGGTATGTAATGTTCCAGAAACACACTAACACCACCTATGCATTGAAGACACAATACCGAAGAGTCTACCAGAGAGCCTAAATGCCCTCTCATAGACTGGGGGGCAAGTGTGGATGCTAAGAATTCCACACCGGTAAAAGACCCATATCACATGTCTAAAGCCCCGTAAGGTCCATTGTGTTGATGAGTGAGGCCCTAGAGGCCCACTCGCATTGCAAGAATATCACACAAGGCATCAAGCGCCTCGTGCACACTCGTCACCTCGCATGTCCCTGGAGCCTCGCACACACCAGGCGCCTCGTGCGCACCTGGCGCCTCTCGTGCATCAGTCGCCTCATGCACGCCTATCATCTCATGCGCACCTGGCGCCTCGCTGGCCCCTATTGCCTCGCGGGCCCTAAGTGCCTCGTGCGCACCTGGTGTTTCGTGCGCATCAGGTGCCTCGCGCGTACTCGATGTTTGTATGTAGGTGCCATGACACCTCCCTGATGCGTGTAAGGATGCCAAAGCGCCTCGTGTCTTATGCCGCGAGCTCAGCATAAGGGTTCCCAACAAATGCCTCAATATAGGGAATACAGGGCCTGCATAAATGGAACCCACACTACCCTATTGAAGAACCTATAAGTTCTTAAACACTTAGTAGAAAATAACAATATTTTTTGCAAAGACATATTTTGAAGACTTGAGACCCACCACGTATGAGGTACCCAGACGACTGCGGCATGTACGACCTTGAGGAGGACAGAGGCATGACTCTGACATCTGTGCCTAGCAAGTAGTGGAAGTACAAGGAGTGGTGGCATGACCTGCATATGTCTCGACACGAACAAGCATTGACACCACAATCCTTTGCTCCATCACGACCTGTGCCACTACCATGACAGTGTAGTCGCGTACCTTCTTGACCCCTAGGACCACCTTGTATCAGGGGCCATTAGAGTCAAGCTATAAATAAACCTCCACCCCTCATACGAAGGGGTTGGAAAATTCTTGTAATGCCAGGCTATTCAAAGAGCAATATACATGTTTTCTTCCATTACTCTTCATCAATTTTTCTCTAAGTCTCCATAAAATTTCCTAAGTTCATAAGTTCCTGGTTAAGTCTTTGAATTTTCTGACCTTAATTCGTTGACGAGTTCTCACCGTCAACAGTTATTAAAAAGAATAACATGTGAAGAGTTTTTAATTTTATATATTTATAGATATTTAGATAGTTTAGATATTATAGTTTTTCTTTTTTTAATAATTAACTAATAATTATAAATTTGAAAAACAACAATTAAAAAATGTGATTTTTTTAAAAAAAATTACATTTATTATTATTATTATAAGGTGTATGGTAATTTATTAGTATAACTGATATTATAGTTTTTTTCTTTTTTAATAATTAACTAATAATTATAAATTTGAAAAGGAAGAATTAAAAAATGTGAAAAAAATATATTTGTTATTATTATAAGGTGTATGGTAATTTATTAGTGTAATTACATTTAAAAAGTAATGTGTGAAGAGTTTTTAATTTTAGATATTTATAGATATTTAGATGGTTTAGATATTATAGTTTTTTCTTTTTTAATTATTAACTAATAATCATAAATTTGAAAAAGAAGAATTAAAAAATGTGAAAAATTTAGAAAACATTAAGAATGCTTTGAAACAATTTTAGAGTATCACATCATCTCCTTGATACTCTCATTTATATAAATACTAGGTAAAAGGAACGTGCACGTTTGCTTAGTTTTAAAATTGTAAAGATTGTCTATAATTTTAATAAAAACTGGTTCATTGTTTTTTTAAGAATATATATATATATATATAATAGAATGAATTATAATTCTATAGTATATTTTATATCAATAATCTCTACATATATGACATCAAAACACAACTTTGGTATAGATATATATTTACATGACTACATAACATATATATAAAATACAATAATATTTAAAAAGAAATTAATAATAGAAATAAAAAAATCATAGTGTAGACAGTAGTATACATGCATAAACTATTTTTAGTTTCTAATGTATCTCACAATGTCTTTTGGTGAATTTGATGAAGAACAATCACTTGATAAAATACAAAATATCATACAAATTTATAAGATAAAAAAAATGATGTATGTTTTTATTATTTTTAAATAAATATGATTCAGTTATTTAAATTATCATAAAAATATCATTTTTCAATTAATTAATTTATTAATTTTTGTTTAAGTTTATATTTGTTCTAGTTTTTGAATTTGGCAGTGACAACAAATGATTATATATTATATGTCTAATATAATATTAAGTTTAAATTTAATTAAATTTAATTTAAGTTATAAAATATATGGTTTTATTATTTTTAAATAATTATCATTTTAAAATATCCAAAAAATATCATATTTTCATTTGTTTAATTTTATTTAAGTTTAAGCCATGTTTACCATCTACAGTTAAATATAAGAATATTATGTTAAATATAAGAATATTCCGTTAAAGTTAACGAAAAAAAATAAAAAACCGTTAAAACAAAAAATTTCCGTTATCTGCACACTTATTATATAGACGAGATATAATAGATTAAAAATATTAAAGTAAAGCATATATGATCATTAAAATGACGTATATAAAATGACAAATGAGAGATAGATATTATTATCATCATTATTTTTATTACAATTATTCATTAAAAAAATGTATATTATGTGGTTATTTTAATAATTGGAAAATGAAAATGTAGTTTATTTGATAATAGAAATTTTATATTTAATTACTTGAAAACTATATTAATGAGGAAATTGAGAAATATTATTATTACAAAATAAATAAATAATTAATAAAAAAACTAAATAATTGAGAAAAATTTAGAATGCAAAGAATATGAAAGAAAGCTCATATAAGGTGTCACTCACTTCTTTTCTGCTTAGCTTTATATAACTATATAGATTATAAATTAAAAAAAAAAGAATTAAAAAATTGAAAAATTTAGAAAAAAAATTACATTTATTATTATTATTATAAGGTGTATGATAATTTATTAGTGTAATTACATTAAAAAAATAACGTGTGATGGGTTTTTAATTTTAGATATTTATAGATATTTAGATGATTTAGAAATTATAATTTTTTTAATTATTAACTAATAATCATAAATTTGAAAAAGAAGAATTAAAAAATGTGAAAAATTTAGCAAATAAAAATAATGATTTGAAGCAATTTAGAGTGCCACATCATCTCATTGATGCTATATTTTATATAAATATATAGATATAGAGAAGATTTATCGTGAATTACATATTTAATTAATTAATAAAAATATATTATTTTATAATGTAATTTTGTAAAATATTTTTTATATATAATTTTTTTACAAAATGATTAGTGTAGGGTGTTAGAAGTTTTGGACAGGGTATCCAAAATCTTCATCAGGGTCTCTAAAAGTCATTTCATAAGAATTTATCAAAACATGACAATCATGCAAAATGACTATAAAGGAAGGTCATTTTGTCACCTCTTATGTAATACGATGTATATTAGATTATGGTGATTCTATTGGTAAGTTTTTTTCTCTTCTCACCCTTCTATAATTAATTAATTATTTATAAATATAATCTTGTGTAAAATTGACATAAATATTCTCATATAATTTTAAAACATAAACTTCGTTTTAACATACCCTTTCTCAACATGTTAAGTATAAATATTTAACAAATTAGGTTATCAATTTTGTTTTTTTAAATCAAAATTGTATAAAATATAATTGTAGATAAATAACATATGTATGTGAAAGACTAAATAATAATAATAACGATTAGTGTCAAAAAATACACGTATATTAATTTTAATAGTCAAAATAAATTAAATTTTAATTAATATTTTCATGGAATTAATATGATTTAATTTATAAATGAAAATATTTAATTTTAATTTTGTTTGTTTTATTTTGTAGGGTTTAATTGATATTTTTGGTACTTGGAAACAAAGAAAAATTGAAAAAACAAAGAAAATGTGGCATTTTTGGAACCAAAATGCCCAATCTGAAGGCCATCCCGCTGCCTCCTTCCTCTCTCATAGCGCCAAGTGGCGCGCCCTTGTTGCGCCACGCGTCCGCAAGCCAAGCAGCCCAGCAGCCAGCAACCCAGATGATGACCCGCGTGTCGACCCGCACCCGCCCCTCTAACTCACGAAGCAGCCCCACATGACCCGCCTGCCAGCTGCTTGGTTCCCTTGCTCTAGTCGCGACACGTGGCTTCCTTGCATTGGTTGTGTGTTGGTCAAACCCACCATCTGCCACATTGTGTTTCCAGCCCATTTTTGTGTTCTCTTTGGGCGTTGGACCTTCCACTTTGAGCTTTAAAGCTCACATTTTGAGGTGTTTTAGAAAAAGGGAAAAATGGTTATTCACTAAAATAGCTAGGTTAATATTAATAATAAGATTTGATTTTTCAAAATCATATTTTATTATTAATATTTCATATTTATTTTGTAAACCCCATTTGTAATTTAATTTCTTTTTAATTCTTTTCTTCTTCTATAAACAGGGACTCTTCTTTCACATTTGGTATGTAATTTTTAGAGTAAAGAAACTATAGCAAAATTTCTACGCACTTTCTTCTTAGAATTTTGTGAGAATCATGAGCATAATGACCTAATCTTCCTAGGAATGTTAGGGATGATTCCATATGCTAGTGATGTTACTTTGCTACTTTGATTTACTATGTTCTTAATATAATGCATTTGAGTTGTTTATGTTCTTTCATCCTCATCTTTATTTTGTTATCTGTATTTACTTGTGCTAATAGTATATATGATTAGCCATGCACTTTCTATGTGCTTCTAATTAGTAAAAGTAATATTGATACATAATTTTATGTCTAATCTTCTATTGCATTATTACCCTTGGGTATTTTATTATTTTTAGATTTTTCATAAGATTAACATTGTACTCCTAAAGTAAAGAACTTTATAACTCAAATAGACTTTTGTTATAAAAGAATATGGACTTCAATGTTAGATTTTCCAAGTTAATGTTGGGATATGAACTATTTACTTGTGTAGTTTTGTAAATCAAGTAACTAAGTAACTAAACAAGCATATGGATGATTCTTGAAACCTTTCTACTTTTCAACTCTTAATTACATCTTATTTTTATTTCACTTGACTTGTCTCATTTCATCATTTCACCAAAAAGACAACAAAAAATCTCAAATCTATTTTTATTGCCATTTCTATTTACTTCATGTTACTAGCTTTTCGTCTTAGTTTTCTAGTAATCTTTTGGTTTTAGGTTACCTCCTTGTGGATCGACCACCTGACTTTTACTACAACTATTGCTTAGAAGATGTCACATTTTGGGCTTAAACAAATTTTAGCGTCGTTGCTGGGGAGGTAGTTTTCAAAAGTTTTAGTGAAACTGTTGGGTGGGGATAGTTTCCAATTTTGGCCCAATTTCATGTTTAATGCTTCTGCATTATCCGAAACCGTTGGATGAGGATAGTTTTGATATATTTAACATGGACCATTGGATGAGGTAGGTGAAGATCGTGGATTGAGGAATCCGCGATTTAGTATTCGATTGGGCCAATTAATGCCCCTGCATCATCCAGGATCGTCGGATGGGGATAATCTTGGGATCCCCACTGTGGACCGTTGGATTAAATAGTGGATTTTTACCCTATAAATACCTTGACAGGTTCCTTTCCACACTTTAACCATCCCATTTATTCAAACTAGAGAGCAAAGGAGAAAACTTTATATGTCCAATATTGCCGACGATATTCTCCGATGATTAATTCACCTTCATGTTCATCTGTTTCCGACTAGATCTC
Organism: Humulus lupulus; assembly: GCF_963169125.1. Lineage (NCBI taxonomy): Eukaryota > Viridiplantae > Streptophyta > Magnoliopsida > Rosales > Cannabaceae > Humulus > Humulus lupulus. The sequence goes on along the minus strand of NC_084794.1, from coordinate 81,619,884 downwards.
TTACCACCCAACCAGCAGATAATTATGTTCCGGTTCATACGTCTGGGAATGCCGATGAACTACTGCTTTGTCTTCTCAGGTTGAAGACTAAGATTCTACCAATGTTGTCGACTGAGACACTACAAATCTCAAATCCAAAACCCTATAGTAAGTTTTCTGGTCATTTTCTCCTCTTTTTATTCCTTTTTTGTTTTTTTTATTGTCACGCTATTTTTGCGACCATAAAACTGTTATGACTGTGACCACCATGTAGGGCAGTTCTAGGTAGGATAGTGGTAGACATGAACTGTGGAGTTTCTGGGTGACACCTCATACTAGTCTGATTGTCTCGGATCAATTCGGGCGCTCAAGATTGTTTGGGGTGAATTAGAAAAACCTTTGGCCTTTAGTTCCCGACTTAAGATCCTAGGATCTCTATTGGTCCCGGATCTTGGTCCGGAGGGGACCTCTCCAAGCAGTTTTAGGAGAATCCTCCTACCTTAAACAATTTTCTTCAGTTTTGGTGCTAACTTCTTGGTTCTCATTTACCTTGTCGCTTCCAGGTCCCTATTCATGAGTCGTGGCAATACTTTGTACGCAGAGGACATTGTCCAAGCGGGCCCCATAGTTCTGGAGGGGACCAAACTTCCCACTGGAAACACGTGGGAAATGGACGGGGAAAAGAACGAGTTCCGAAATTACTGGATGCTGCATCAGTTGGAGAAGGCCCTTGGAGTAGAGTCGACTTTGGGGCTGTTTTATAACCGACTGGCCCAGAAGGAGGAGAAAGCTCATACCAGAGTAGGCATGTTCGGGGCCTGGACCATAGGCCACATCAGTGCGGGAGCTACTCTCCCGCTCCACGAATACTTCGCGCGATTCCTCAAGTTCATGGGGATCGCGCCTTTTCAGCTCCTGCCCCAAGCATATAAATTGCTCGAGGGATGGTGCATATTTTTCACATCGAAGGCGATCCCGGTGCCCACCCCCGCGGAGGTGCTGTATTTTTACAAGTTGGAGCTGCAGCTCAACTTTAAGGACAAAACACAGGATGGATTTTATAGACTGAAGGCCCGTGGCATTAGTCTGAATCCATTTAACTTATGGAATCACCCCCCGGATGTCAGACATTACTGGTTCATTACATCCGGGTTCCTCCTGGAGAAGAACCCCACCGTGGTGCTTGACTTCCAGCACGTGGGTAAGTCATCCTTTGTCAATTTTTATCTAGCCTTTAGTTTTGTTTACTGGACACTCACGATCCTGGAAAACAAGTCCATATGCTCAGATTCGGCTTAGTAAATCAATCCTAGATCAAAAAAAGTACTATGCCACTCTTAGTGTCAAAGAGCTGGATGTGGGGGGCTTCGTAACTATGGAGAACCTTCGGCTGGTCAAGTTGATTGTCACAAACCAGTCAATAGATGAACCTAGCTTCCGAGGGATGTAATGCGAGAGGGATCCTACACTGAGGGAGGAGTTGGCCCTTATCCACATCGAGGCAGTGGAGGCCGCGGCCAAGGCGGACGCGGAGAAGATGAAAAAGGAGTAGGCGCGCCATGAGGAGCGGGCCAAATTTGAGGAGCTGGATGCTATTCTTGAGGGGAGGCAGCCCAACTCTAGCACTCCTGGGGCTAGCATTTTCGAGCAAGGTAAAATGCCTCTGATTTTAAATTATGCCCCCCATATTGAAGGCTTTGTTAGGAATAGGAAACGGTACCGGAATTATCTGGTCAGGACCGTTAGCAACGTGGGGCTTCCTTTCCCCATTGTTGTGGACATGCTGACCCCCATGCATTCATCCTGGTTTCTTCCGTACAGTAGTTTTTTGGACCCAGATGACACGGGGGATCAGATTCACGCGTTCGCACTAGGGGGGTTAAGTCAAGCCCGATCTATGGATAAGGGTATGTCCTAAAGGACTTAGACTTATATGTTTTCGTTGTCTGCTTGTGATCCCTATTCCTTTATGTTACTGATTGATTTTGTTTTTATTTCCATCTTAGGTGATCCAAAGATGTCCAATCCAGTGGCCAAGATGAAAGAGATAATTGAGGCCAGGGCGGCCGCAGCCAAGGCTTCGGTAAAGAGGGCCGACAAGGGCCAGGCCAAAAAGAATATCATCGAGTTGATACTCGGATACTCAAAGCCAATCCCAGAGGCTTATGAGGGAGATCCAGCTGCGGGTTCCATTCCCATGGAACTCGTCGAACCAATTTTTCCCCAATCTGCTCCTCTCTAGGTTATTAACTTAGAGCAGCAGCCTTCTGAAGGAGGAGGGGCAAACAAAAGGAAAGCGGACTCGGTCGCCGCAGAGTCCTCGAAGCGGGCCAAGAAGGCCAGGACCAAGGATCCTGCCCTGCCCTGCCCGATGAGCATTCCTTTGGGGAAAGCCTCATCATTATGCATGAGGTTCTAGAGGCTCACAAGCTTCCCATCAACTTAGCCCTTCCCGAGCAAGGGGAATTGATCCTTCGGGAAGAGAGGATGAAGATGGTGTCCCGGGCTTGGGACGAAGATCAAGACCAACGGGACGAGGTGGCCCAGGCCCTGCTCATCCGACGGAAGGTGGAGTTTGTCGATCGTCTGAAGGCCTTCAATGCTCCTCAATCGATCGTGGACCGATTGGTAGCTGAGATCGGGTTTAGGCCTAAGTTGGGGCAAGACACGACCCCGCTTCCTGCAGATCTATTAGCCCAGGTGGGGTGTAATGCCCTACTTCCTTAGAGTCATTACTATTTGAGTTAAAAATATGTCATTAGCTCGCTAATCGAGGTTTTAGGTTAAAAGTGTAGCTAAATTGAAATAAAACTCGTTTAATGACATTAATTATAAAAAATTGTACATTCATTGAAATCATAAAAAATTATACATTTGGGATCCCAAAATACTGTTTAGAAAATACATTACAACTCAAAAATACAATTAAGGTCGACCTAAGCGACAAAGCAGTCATTACAATACTTTCTTCAAAATGACCCTGATTGTGGCGGCCAGGTAGGCCGAACATGTACCTGTTGCTCCACGCTCTCCATACTTATGGTTGGTCGACCTTTCCTTTTCCCTTACATGCACCATAGAGCACCCGTGAGCCGAAGCCCAGCAAAAAAACTCAACATATAACATAACAATCCATAGTATACAGCAAAACAGCCAACAACTAAACACATAGCAGCCTACGCCGTCCCAGGCTCTTTACTAGGCCTTGGGTTCGCGGTCTTCACCAAGCGGGTGGATTCAACACCCTAGAAGGGTCTCGCCCTTGCGGCCTGCACTCAGTGTGCTCAGTGTTGATTCCGCCCCCGCCGTTCTCAGCCTCCACCGCTCTCGGCCTTAACCGTTCTCGATCCTCATCATTCATTCATAAAATACATAACATTCACATAAATTTACACGCATATTAAGCATAAATATTAGGGTCGTGCCTTGCAATACAAACAATAGGCCCATGCCCTACTCTATGGGTACAACAGTTTTCTTACATGTGTCCCGAGATGATAAGCCAATGCGATCTCGAGCACAGTCCCCTAATCCGAGCCTCTTTGAAAACCTAGTCACAACGCATTCATAATAACCAGTCATCAAGTCTTAAACCAATAAATAACTTAAGAATATTAATCTAGCTTCTGAGACCTTGGATTCTACTAAACCGGGTAGGAAACCCTTCCCGAGCCTTAACATTTGGGTTCCCGAGCTTAAAACCCTCAAATAGCCAACATCTCACATTTGAGTCACGGCCCAGCCCCTTAAGGGCTGCGGCGCGCTCAAGTCAAAGGCAAGTCCCTCTCTGCTGAAGGACACAGGCCGCAATGCTCCAGACCCTACGCCGCGACACCTAGGCAAATTTCTGAGGCCCCCAGGCCTCTTCGTTCAAGCAGGCCACAACGCCTGAAGAACAGGGTCGCGACTCGAGCCCCAAAACTAGAAATCCCATCGTTTCTACTGCTTTTTTCCCAGCCAAACCTATAAATCCTAACCCAATTCAACCCCTATACTCATAATTAAACCCAGAATTCATATCATAGCAGCATAACTAAACTAAATACCCCAAAACTTACTCCCCAAACTCATTAAAATTCAAAGATCACACCCCATAGTCTAACCCCATAAAACTTCAAAACCACAATTAAAACTCAGTAAAATCTATAGAATTTCGTACCTCAGTTGGAAATTCTACCTGAGCTTCCTCTAACCTCCACAAGTTTTAAGTTTTCTTAGCTTCAGCCTTAAATTCTAAGCCTCACACCATAATTTCCAAAGTTTCTCCAAGTCTTCAAGACAGGGAGAGGGGAAACCGACAGAGAGCAAGAGAGAATTGATTTTTTGTTTCCTTCCCTTTGTCTTTTCCTCATTCCAGTGTTTTCTTAAAGTCACTAACTACCTAAATGACCAAGATGCCCTTATGTCTATCCTAACTCCCTTTAATGCCACCAAGGGCAATTTTGTCATTTGCCACATCCCGCTAAATCCTCGAGTATTCCTATAAATACCCATTTAATCCCGACATGGCCAAATAATTGCTAAATTACTACCTGTTACCTGGTAATTCCCGAACACATATTATATTCCCCAAACACCCCAAGGCTCCTCCCGAGCCGAGTATTCAATCTCGTTGTGACTATTTAGCTAAACTGCTCCCTAGGATCGTCTCGGATCATGCATCACAAATATATCGCCACTCACTCGTGGTATCAATCACAATATACACATATATCACATTTAAGCTCTCAATAGGCTAAAATTGCAAATATGCCCCTAATAACCAGATGGGGCCCACATGCATATTTAATTCACCTAAACATGCATTTCTAATAATATAATCATTTAATTCACATACTAGCATAACTAAATCAATTATTTCCCTCCCGGAACGCTAATCAAGGCCTTAAGCTTTATTAGAAAATTTGGGACACTACATGGGGACTACCATGTCCACCCTCCAGCTCAAGCGGTACGCCACCTTGGCTAGCCAGGACGCCTTCTTTGTCTCCCAGGTCATTCGTCATCAGGCCACTACAGTAAGCCATATTTCAGTTTTGTATTTTCTTTTGTCACCATTATTTCTTGAGAATTTTCTAACTTTGATTTGTTCCAGGATGCTCTGTTGGCCCATAGGAACACAGAGTTAGTTGCAGAGATGGCGATGAAGCTGGAGACGGCCCAGATGGAAGTGGAGGGGGTCGTTAATGAACAGGAAACTGTTACAGAGGCCCTGCTTATGAGGCTACCCGGGTAAAGGCTGAGCATGAGGAGGTTGCCTGAGTTCAGGCTTAGCATGAGGAAGCTTTGTCCAGAAAGAATGTTGCGCACAAGGAAGTGGTGGAATCCTTGGAGGTAGAGCTATCCCGTGCTCGTGGCACAGAGGCTTATACCAAAGCTCTCTTCGAGGTGGTCGAGGTCCAACTTCGCCAGGAGAGGGAAAAGGTTGCGTCTCTCAAGAGGTAGAACCAAGCTCTAGAGGCCATGGCCCAGTTGGAAATGAAGTGGAGCAAGGAGGCTCAAAAAGAGAAGGAGCAAACTGATGCATTGCTGGAGGCCACTTTTGATGAGGCCATTTACATGGCCTGACTCCAGGACAAGAACATGAATCTCCTCCTCTATCCAGATCTGACTGCAAAGAGGGTTGAGTTCGAAGCTAAGGAGAAAGTTGATGTGACGCTCCTAGCTGGCGATCAATAGGACGAGAACGCTCCAGATGCCCCATATCAAAATGAAGCCCAGGCTTGAGCCTTTTTATTTTAGTATCGTACTATCATTATGGATGCCAATGTGTCCAAGACAATTATTTTATTATCTGTATTGTCATTATACTGGTTTTTCTCTGTATAATGGTTCGCACTTTGTATGCATTTATTTTTTTCTCCAAATTCATTAAGTGTTTTATCACTCTGCATGAATCCAGGTTGAATATTGAGTCATGGTTCCAATGGCCAAGACCATTAGGGGAAATAATGTGGAAGGTATTTAACCTGTCCTGAGACTCGCGTTTGGGTCTTGACAGCCTAGACCATCTTGGACTTTACCAATATAACTTAACTGATTTATCCCGAATCTGTGGTTCATGTTCTAACGACCTGGACCGTTATGGTTTTTTTAGACATGACTTAGTTAATTAACTCGTTCCGAACCCAAAGTTCAGGTTCCAACGGCCTGGAGCGTTAAGAATTTAATAACTGTCATCTGATTTATTTGTCCTGACTCTGGTGTTCAGGGTCCAATGGCCTGGACCATCAAAGATTAGTTGATTAGCTTATTTCGAACCTAAGGTTCTGGTTCCAATGACATGGGTCATTTATAAGACTAACTTTAACCAATTTAAACCTAAGATTCACGTTTCAATGGTTCTGGCCCATTGTATGGAAAACATGAATAAGGATTTGGTTATCCGGGACCACGTTAGGTCTGGAATAATTTTTAGGATATTGGTTTAAATCCTCGGACCATATAGGTCCGTGTTAAGATTTGGCTTCGAGCCTTGTATCCTTGTTTTGGTTGAACCCCCCGGATCACACGGATTCAGGTTAAGACTGGACTTTGAGCCTTGCATCCTTTTTTATTGGGAGTTGGGTTTCGAACCCCCCAGACAATGTGGGTTTGGGCTAAGACTGGGCTTTGAGCCTTGCATCCTATTTTATTGGGAGTTGGGTTTCGAACCTCCTGGACAATATGGGTCTGGGCTAGGACTGGGCTTTGAGCCTTGCATCCTATTTTGTTGGGAGTTGGGTTTTGCACTCCCAGTCTATACGAGTCTGGATCAGGACTAAGCTCTGAGCTTTGCATCCTTTTTTGTCTTTATTCATGGACTTGTATTGATGGCCTTACCCCCCAAGTCACCAAAGAGTGTAATCTTAGGTCACTTGTAAAAAATAAAGACGGACGCAAGCTTTTTCTTTCCTTACAACATTTCTTATGGTGTTTTGTGCACACCATTTTCGTTAAACTAGAAATCGCCTTGGAGCGTACATTGCTAGAAATAAAAAATGTTAGAAAAGAGCAGAATTAGATCCTCCTGACTACTAATAGTTCCAGCGGAGGTGCTCTGCGTTCCAGGCTCTTGGGACCTCTGTTCCGTCTAGTTTCCTTAAACGATGCATTCCCGGACATACTTCATTTTTTATTTCATTGGGTCCTTCCCAGTTTGGTCCCAGAACCCCCACTCCTAGATCTTGAGATACAAGGATGAATCTTCTAAGGACTAGATCACTAGTTTCGAACCTCCAGCTCTTAACTTTACAGTTAAAGTGCCTGGCGATCTTTCCTCGATACATCTTAAGCTGCACCTGTGATTCCTCTCAGATCTCTTCGATGAGATCTAGGGATTCTTGGAGTAAGGCGTGGTTCCGGATGGGATCCTATGTGTCCTGACTGTGAGACGAGACCGTCGTGTCTACTAAGATGACTACTTCATATCCGTACACCATTGATGAATAGGAAGTATGTCCAGTTGACGTTCTTTCTGTGGTCCGTAGGGCTATAGGACGCGAGGCAACTCTTCCGGCCACTTGCCCTTGCAAGCTTGTAGCTTTTTCTTTAATGTTCCCTTCAAAATCTTGTTCACGGCCTCTGTTTACCCATTTTCTTGAGGAATTGTGAACGTGGAGAAGCTTTTGATGATGCCATGTCTTTCACAAAAATCAGTGAAGTGGATGCTATCAAATTGCTTCCCGTTATCGGACACAATTTTTTGAGGGAGGCCATATCGGCACACAATGTTATTGATGATGAAGTCCAGGGCATTTTTGGAGGTGATTGTAATGCCTCGGATCCCCTATTATGGTTAATGGCTGGATTAGTAGGCCGGGAGGGCCATAACTGTTTAATTATGCCATTAAATGTGTTTATGCATGTTTGTGAGAATTATATTATAATATGATGTTAAAGGCATGCATGTGGGTCCACATTCGTTTACAGGGGTCTTTTGGTAATTTGGCCCGTTGAGGGTATAATTGAATATTTGTTTGCGTGTTAATGATATATTGTGAGACCACATTATAATGTGGATTGGTTCGAGTATATCGACATGAGACGATCTTTAAACGTGATTTAACGGTTTGGTCATAACAGGTTTGAGATCGGGGCTCGGGGTGAGTCTCGGGGTGATATTTATGGTTATGGCGTTACCGGGGATTTTAGGGTAATGGGATATGAATTATTGGTGTTTGAGGATTTTGAGATTAGCGGGAATTGGGAAGCGTTAATTATAATTAACGGGATAGGCAGAAAGTACCAATTTTACCCCTAGTGTAGTTTGAAAGGCTTTAGATGACACAAGGGCAATTTGGTCATTTTAGGGGTGGATATATGAGACTTAAGTGGCTGTAGAAGGTGGTGGAATAAACAGAACAAAAACAGGGGTTTGCTTCTTCCTTTCCCGTACATCACCTTCTTCACTTCTCCTTTGAGAGTTTTGAGTTCTTGGTGGGAAATCAAGCTAGGGAAACTTAAGGGCTGGATTGGAGACTTGATTTAGCTTGTGAGGGAGGTCCATAACCGGTTTCAAGGTGAGTTTTAGCCTTTGGTTTCAGCTAGTGCTCTGTTTTACTTTTAGTTTTCAATTCATGGATTTTGATGTGGAAAGTGTGAATCAAAGGGGGTTTTAGTGTTAGTTTGATTGGGGTGATGCGAGTGAACTAAGGGTGTTGTTTGGGGGTTTAATTGTGGGTTTGGAAGAGGTTTTATGGAGGTTTGAAGGTCTGGTTTGAGAGGGAATCGCACAGGGGAAAATCTGGTTCGTGCGTGACCATGTTGCTGATCTGGGTTGGGTGCTGCGGCGCAGCAGGGGTGCGCCGCGGCCCTTGGCGTCTGGCAGATAGGGAGCCCTCTTTGTTTGAGGGCGCGCCGCGGCGCAGCAGAGGGGGGCCGTGGCCCTTAAGGTCAATTTTGCTAAAATGTGGTTTTTAGCTCGGGGATTCAAACCATAGGCCTCGGGGTTGAACCTAGTACCCGGTTGGGTAGTATTTGAGGTCTCGGGGGCTGGGATTTGGTTTGGGAACCCTCAGCTATCATTTTTATTGATGAATTCTATAATTTGGTTATGACCAGGTGACCGTCAAGGATTTTAAAGGTTGATCGTTCTCAGGGGTCGTTCATATTATAATTCTCACTCGAATCAGAGGTAAGAAAACAGTGTATGAATACAGTTGCACCCTGTATAGATATATGACATGCATGATTTGATATTGGGGCATGTTGGTTGGTATATGTGGACGTGGATTGTATATTAAATGCTGATGTACGCTGATTACTTGTTTAAGACACTGACTAGTTAGGGACCGACTCTAAAGTCGAGAATCTCGCATTGAATGGCTCTATGGCATTAATGCTAGACCGACCCTAGGGTCGAAGAATTTATAAGCGCTTGCCTGGTCTACGACCAGATGACTATAGCCAAGGTATATGACCCCGATGACCGTTTGTCACGTGGCTAAGGGACATTGTCCATAGCTTCGACTCTAGAGTCGTGAGGAAGGTTATGTTGGTGACCAATCACCATGCACCTATCCTGAACGAGCTTATGAAAGAATCACCTATCAGTTAAGCCCTGGTGACCCTATCGTCACATGGCTAAAGGGAGCGATGCTCATTATTGTGACTTTTGGCTATTGTCACCTATTTGTTGGACTGATAGTCCAGAATGGTTATTATGATCGTTTTTGATATTATATCATGTTTTATTATGTTTTCTTGCTGGGCCTTGGCTCATGGGTGCTATGTGGTGCAGGTAAAGGGAAGGAAAAGCTTAACCAACCCTGAGTGGAGAGCTTGGGCGATGTGGTGTACATACAGGGCTGCTTGACTGCCACGGTCAAGGAGTTCTCAGAGGGACTAGGGGTTTACCCTACTTTTGCCGCTTAGGCCGGCGAGGATTGTAAATTTGAAACTGTAGCGACTCTTTTGTATTATGAACGTCTTGTAAACATTTTAAAAGGCTCATGAGCAGTTTATTTACTTAATGAAATGTACCCTTTCCTTTTTATTGGTTTTTCACCTTAACCTGTTAATGGTACCTAGATCACGTTTTTAACCAAAGGACTCGGGTAGCGAGTCAAATTTCTGGTTCACTGTTCACCGTAACTGTTCTGGGGTAACCAGGGCGTTACAGTGATGGTGCTCATTGGTTCCGCCTCAACTCACTTGGTGTAATAGTCGACGGCTACAATGAAATATTTTACTCCACCCTTCCTAGTTGAGAGGGATCCTACTAAATCGATTCTCCAAACTGCAAAAGGTCAGGGATTGTCATTAGGGTTATCTCCATTGGAGGGGCTCGCAGGATCTTCGCGTACCTTTAGCACTGTTCACATTTGCGGACGTATTCAACACAGTCCTTCTTCATCATTGGCCAGAAATATCCTTGCCTTCAGATTTTCTTGGACAAGCTGAGTCTGGCTATGTGATCTTCGCAAAAACAATCGTGCACTTCGTGCATGATTGCACTCTTCTATGTCTCGGATACGCATCGAAGATAGGGCATGGACAATCCCCTGCGATAGAGTTTTCCATCCATCATGACATATCTAAGAGCCAGGTAATGAAGTTTCCTGGTGGCAGCCCTATCCGTGGGCAATTCCCTAGTGGTTTGGTGCTGGATGAGAGGGCCCATCCAAGACGTGGAGTAATCGATGACATTGATGACTGCAGTGGTTTGAATACTGGGCGCAGGCAGATGGTCGATCGAGACCACTCCAGAGAGTTCCGCTTCAAAATCCACGGCCAATTTTACCAATATGTCTGCAAACGCATTATGATCCTGGGGATTTGGCGAATTAAGCATTTCTATAAAGATTGGATTAACTATTGGGTTCATGCCACGTAGGTGGCCATCTTCTCCCCCTTTGTTTGGTATTCCCCCGAAATCTTCCTGACTACCAGTTGGGAGTCGCTATGGACTTCAATATTTGCTGCCCCACCTCCTGGGCCAAGCGAAGTCTAGCCAGCATGGCCTCATGCTCAGCCTCATTGTTTGACGCTTCTAACTGGAAGCGCAGGGCACTTTGCAACTGGTGACCATGAGAGGATATCAAGATGATCCCAGCCCCGACCCCATTTTCATTGGAGGCTCCATCTACAAAGATCTTTCACAATGGCATTATGGGGTCGATGGGTTCATCTTCGGTTATCTTGATGCATTTTAGGATGAAGTCGGCCAGGGCCTGTCCCTTGATAGAAATCTCGGGGACATTTGCAATATCAAACTGGCTAAGCTCCATGACCCACTTCGAAAGTCTTCCCAATGATTCAGGTTTCTGTAGTACTTGTCGTAGGGGATGGTTCGTCAATACCTTGATGGCGTTGGCCTGAAAGTAAGGTCTCAACTTCTTGGAGGCAGCCAGTAAGAAAAATGTCAACTTCTCGATCAAGGGGTATCTGGACTCCGCGCCCAACAACCTTTTGCTTACGTAATAGACCAGGAGGTGGACCTTTCCCTCTTCTCACACTAAAGTGGTGTTGATGGCATGTTCTAACACTGCCAAATACAGGTATAGTGGCTCCCCATCAACTGGTTTCGATAAGATTGGCACTTGGGCTAGATGTTCCATCAATTTTTGGAAGGCTTCTTCACATTTGATCGACCATTCGAACCTCTGTTTTCTGCGAAGTACGTTGAAGAACGGGATGCATTTGTCTGTGGAATTCGAGACGAAGCGACTCAAAGCTGTTATTCTTCTCGTCAAGCTTTAAATGTCTTTGTGTTTTCGTGGTGATGGCATCTCGATCAATGCTCTGTTCTTGTTCGGGTTGGCTTCTATTCCTCTTGAGCTTACTATTAAGCCCAGAAACTTCCCGGATGCTACGCCAAAAGTGCACCTTTTGGGGTTCAGCTTCATCCCATACTTCCAGATAATGGAAAATGCTTCTGCCAAGTCGTCCACATGTTGGGCCGACGTCTTGGAATTGACCAACATGTCATCTATATAGACTTCCATGTTCCTCCCCAGTTGGTTCTGGAACATCCTATTGACCAGCCTCTGATAGGTGGCCCCAACATTCTTAAGCCTGGAGGGCATGGTGATGTAGCAGTATACACCCTCGTGCGTCTGGAAGCTGGTGTGTTCCTAGTCTACTACATGCATTGAAATATGGTTGTAGTCAGAGTAGGCATCCATGAAGCTCAACAACTCATACCCGGATGTAGCATCCACCATTTGGTCAATCCGGGGCAGAGGGAAGCAATCCTTCGGGCAAGCCTTGTTGAGGTCCGTGAAGTCCATGCAAGTCCTCCCTGTTCCATTTGGCTTCGGCACCAACACTGGATTGGCCAACCACACAGGATATAAGCTTCCCGGATGAAGTTGATTGAGGACAACTTCTCAACTTCTAACTTGAGGATCTTTGCCCTCTCCGTTCCTAGGGGCCACCGCTTGTACTGGATGGGAATTGCATTTTTTTCAATGTTCAGGGCGTGACATATGACGTTGTGGTCGATCTCAGTCATATTTGAATGAGACCATGCAAAGACATCTTGGTTCTCTTTAACCTGGCAATTATGGCAGCCTTGACCTCCGAGTTCAGGTTTCTCCCGACTCAGATAACTTTTTTAGGATCGGTGTCATCGATGCACACCTTCTCCACCTCATCCATGGGTTCTAATGCCCTATCCATTTCTATTCGCGGATCCAGTTCATTCTTCATGCAGGCCGTGGAGGTGGAACTGGATCCATGTCTTCCTCTTTGATGGGTTCTTCGCGGACCATGAAGATTGGTCGGGCGGAAACATGATGGGTTTTCTTCTGGTCTCCCCATACAGTTCCCATTCCTCCATTATCGCAAGGGAACTTCATGCAGAGGTGGCAGATGGAGGTGATGGATCCAAAGTCAACTAAATCAAGACGATCAAAGATCACATTGTACGCAGTGGGGCAGCCCACCACTATGAAAGTGCAATACTTGAATGAGCCTTGAACCTCATTCTCTAATGTCACGGGTAGCTAGATCTTACCATAGATCTGCCTTAGGTATTCGTACAGAGTAGGTCGGGGCTCATCTAATACCCTTGGGTATTCAGTAATAGGGCGCACCATCGGTTCCTTAGGAACTTCTAAGCTTCAGTGGTTCGTGATAAGTTCAATCGATAAACCGATGGAACATGTCCTGGTCTACTTGAAAATTCCCGTGCATTCCAAAATAACGTAATGTAATATAGAGAAAGTTGGTAAATGTAATGCCAAGGTTGATTCACCAAACAGTCATGGAAACAACCCATTCTTCCAAAATGAAAGTCATAGGGCTACGTGCTACTTACTGGGTAGGAAGCGAGATCTGCCTCTGTTAGGTCAATCACTGTGAATGCCAGCTTGAATAGGACATTGACGGAGCTCCCGTCATCTACCAACACTCAGGATACCCTTTTGTTGGCAATTTGGGCATCAATGACCATGGGGTCATGATGCGGGAAATGAACATTTTGGGCATCCTCTTCCGTGAACATGATGGGCAAGTTCATCAATTTCGAGTGCTGGGCTTGAGTTTGGACCAAGGCGCACTCATCATGGTCGTGATCGAGTTCGCTGGGGTACCTATTCTGATCATTCCGGGATGGTCCTCTCAGATGCGGGCCCCCTAATATGGTGGTCACGTGGCCATCAACTCGAGGAGGCGCAATCCTAGGAAGATATGGCATTCCGGACCTAGGGACCATTGGGCCTCCAGGCGATTGTACTATTGAGGCACCCTGAGGGGCCTGTGCTCCCGATCCTAGAGCTTACCCTCCCTGAGGAGCTTGGTATGATCCCAGCGCACCTGGGGCCAAAGGATGTCTGGGAGCTACTGGCAATCCTGGAACTCCTGTTGGCATCCTGACCCATTGATGGAGATGCTCCAGTTTGATCAGATTCTCGATCTCATCCTTCACCTGATGACACTCTTCGATCGTGTGGCCCACGTCTTTATGGTAGGCACAACTTTTGCTGGTGTCCCTGGAATTCTTTCTCCCTTTAAACATGGGGCTTGGTTTCCGATAATGGAATACATTGCCTATTGCAAGGTAGATGTTTTCCCGGGTGTCCGCCAAGGTTGTATGCTCTGTGTATTAGGGCTCGTACCCCCTTGTCCCCTTCTTTGAGAGGTCGGATTGGTTCTAGCTTTTTCCCAACCTCTTTCCCCGGAAGGGGTTTATGCTTGCCTCAGTTGCTTCGACCCGAGGCGGTTAGGCACCGCTGGGAGCGGTTGTAACGCCCTGGTTACTGTAAGACCATTACTGTGAACTTTGAACCGTGCTTAACTCGTTAATCGAGTTCTTTGGTTATAAACGTGCACCTAGGTGTTATTAATAGGTTAAGGTGAAAAACTAATCAAAAGGAAAGGATATATTTTATTTAAAACATAAAACTGTTCATGGGCCCATAAAAACATTTACAAGCAATTTACAATCCAAAATGGTCATTATAGTTTAAAATTTACAACCCACCGACCTAAGCGGCAAAAATAGGGTAAACCCCCTAGTTCCTCCGAGAAAATCCTTGGCCGTGGTGGTCAAGCGGCCGCATATGTACACATCACCACCTAAGCTCTCCACTCATGGCTGGGTGAGATTTTCTTTCCCTTTACATGCACCACATAGCACCCATGAGCCAAAGCCCAACAAGAAAACTCAATACTGCATATAAACATTATCAAATGATGATCATTATCATCATACAGAGCTTATAGCCCTGAAAAGATGAGTGAATATCACTTTGTGGTTACGTTAACCATGAAGGAGCGTATAACTCTAATCAGATGAGTGATTTAACACTTGAGGTTCTGGTAAACCATAATGAGTGACTGACGAACAGGTCACTACGGGGCTTAGTACCCATAGCCATGTGACGAAGTAGTCACCTGGCTCTAATCAGATGGGTGATTGATGAACAAGTCACTACGAGGCTCGGCACCCACAACCATATGACTAAAAATTCACTAGGGCTCTCTGGTCCTGGCTCTAAGTGACTAGCCATAGGCTAGCGCTTTTTAGTTTTCATCGAACTTGAGGTCGGTCCGGCATTAATGCTCATTTGAGTCATTAAATGCAGATGTTGATTAGATCTAATCTTTATTGGCTTGCGTTAAACACACTAAGATTGTTCTTGACTTATTAGTCAATACCAGGTGACCAGTGACCAGTGCCTAGTACTACTGCCGAACTTGACTAATGAGTCACAGCTTCATAGTTAATACTGACACCATTGCCAATTCTGACTATTTAGTCAATGCCATGCACAAGTGAGCAAGATTTTCTAAGCATTCAATATGCAATCAATGTCCACATTTAAACATTCAACATGCCTCAAGAATAACCATGCATGTCACATATGGGGTGTAGTTTTCTTACCTCTGGTTCGAGCGAGCGAGAATTAATAAAAGAACGACCCTTGAGAACGATCAACCTTTTAATTCTTTAACGGTCACCTGATCATAACCAATTACGCGATTCCATCAATAAAATGAAAATCAAAAGTTCCCAGACCAAAACCTAGCCTTCGAGATCGATCCCGAGGCCTAAGGTTTGAATCCCCAAGCCAAAACCCACTTTTGGCAAAAATGCCACTAAGGGCCACGACCCTACCTCACCATGTCGTGGCCCGCCTCCTCAACCAAAAGTGGCCGAACTTCCTTTCCCCAACACGGGTCGCGGCCCTCCTTCTCCATGTCGCGGCCCAACGGCCTAGCAGCTTCTCCCTTCCTCTTCCTCAAGCTTGGGCTGCGAAGCTCTAGAATAGAGTCGCGGCCTCATCTGAAACCCAGCCAAAAACCCTTGTTTTTCCCCTTCGAACTCATTTCAAAACCTCATAAAATCTCTCCCAATATCACCAAGAAAAGCCACCAACTGTTACCACAACTTATCTACCATATAAGCATCAAAACCCAAGCCTTACACCAATCAAAAATTCATCAAATTCCCATTTCCATGATCAAAACTCCAAACCTTAAAACCAGCACAAAAATAGGACAAGGTAGTAGAAAATGGAACTAAAACCTTACCTTAAGCTTAGGTTGAATCCTCTTCAATGGCTGGACATTAGTCTAAGACCTTAAGCTTCAATCTCCAAGCTTGAATCCCCAAACTTGCTTCAAAATTCAAAGGAAGGAGAAGTGTTGACCGCGTTTTTGGCCAACGACGTGTAGACATCAAAAATGATAAAAACCTTCAAGAGAAATAAATGACACAGACGATTTTATAGTGTTTCAGCCCCAATATGTTGGTAATAGCCTAATCCACTTAGAGTTGTGATTATAGATCTCCACTCAAGATCAGATGAACCTGAGTCAACTGAGTTTCTTCAGTGCAGATTACAAGAATACAAGAATTCTCTCAAATACAAGTACTCTCTCTCTCTAGAAAATTAGAATTCGAATCAAAAGTTCAAAAGATCAAAAGTCATCTTTAGGATGCCATAAGCCTTGTATTTATAGGCTCAGGATCGTACAGATGATATCCCCCATAATCGGGATATTTTATTATTCTCATTATATTTAAATTACAATAATATTCAAAATGTAACAGTACACTATATTCGTGGGATAAATGAGAGATTCTCGCGCAAGCCAAGACCGATTCTCATTGAAGCTGTTTCTGGGATCTCTTGCGTAGCTTTGCTCTATCTAGTCGATCCATATCTCATTCAAGCTGGTCGACCACACCTTGACTGGGTAGACACGCACTTGACTGGGTACACATGCACCTGACTGGGCAGACATGCACTTGCCTGGGCAGACATGCACCTGACTGGGCAGACATGCACCTGACTGGGAAGACATGCACTTGATTGGGCAGACATGCACTTGCCTGGGTAGACATGCACTTGCCTGGGCAGACATGCACTTGGCTGGTCGGACATGCCTGGGCAGATAAGCATGTGACTAGGCGGACAAGGTCATGCCTGGGCAGACAATCATGTGACTGGTCAGACAAGGTCATGCCTGGCCGGACCAACATGTGACTGGTCGGACAAGGTTATGCCTGGTCGGTCATGACACTTCTCAGGCCAGTCAAAGTTCTTCACTGGTCTACCGAGTTACTCCTAAGCCAGGTCACCCAACCATTCCTTGCCATTTGTCATCTTTGTCGCCACGTCATCATTTTCAAATTTTGGGGATAACATTTGCCCCCAAGTTTATTATATGATGTCTCACATAATAAACTTTTTTCTCCACAGCTGACGGCACTATATAAAAAAAATCAACTATTCATCTTCCCACCATGCAACAGACCACGACTCCACAGACCACGATCACTGCAATTAACTGCTCATAATCGTGGGTAGAAAAAATATCCCAGGAATCCCAAAGGTCCAAAAGTAAGTGGTAATTCCCACTTTTTTTCCTTTAAATAGGTCCCTATACTTCCACATTTCCACACACACAAGAAAGTTAAACATCAAAAACCCTCTCATCTTCTTCTTCCTCGTTGGCCGAAACCCTCTTGAGTTTTTCTTCTCTTGGCCGAAACTTCAAGGACCTTCAAGGCAAGATTTCTCATTTCTCCAAGAAAATCAAGGGCTCTTCAAAGTTGGGTAAGTCTTCTCTTCCATCTTCACTAATGTTATTTTTTTTCAAAAATTTCCATGAAAAATACAAGTGGTGGCTGAAACTCCATAGAGCATTTTCTCTTGAATTTGTCTATGAATCTTAGAGATATAATGTGTTTGGTGGCTGTTTTGATGTTGTTTAGATTATGGGTAACCCAATATTATCTTCAATTTCATAGGAATTTAAAGAAAAATAGGTCATTTTAACCTAAATCATGAATATGGGTTTTTGGATTTTTGATGGCATACATGGGTTCAAGAACATTTGAAAACCTTTCAATTTCCCCATTTTGATCTTGTGGTTGTGTATTTTGGGTAAAAAAATGTGTTTGTTCTAGGGATTTTGGGCTTAGCTTTTTTTTTCAGCTTAGGGTTTATGGTGAGGTTTGGGTATGAGACATGGAATATGCTCATTTGGCCATTGTTTTTTCCTATGGTTCGATCGGACCATACATTAGCCCCTCGGTCTCAAGATGCATCCAACCGGATGCTAGCTTTGGCTTGGACTAGGCCCCTCAGACAGCCTTGGACACACACCTCGGCACCATGGCTCCTCAGACGCCAGGCTTCTCTCCTCGGATGTACCACCACATCTGATCGGGTGCACCTCCCAGGCCCTTGCAAGCTGCTCGGACGTCTCGCACGTATCCGCTTGGAGCTGCTATTGGTCGGATGCACGCACCAACCCTCGGCACTAGGCACACGCATCCTCTCGGACCAGGCGCATCCGAGCGGACACCACACGGCCCCTCGACATTCCTTGGCTTCTCAGACCAAGCATGGCACGCCCTAGGCACTTGGTACGCCACTTGGACCAAATTTTTTTTTTCTATGTCCAAAACTTTTAATTCATACTCACCCTAGGGACCTTAAGCACTCTATATTCTTACTTCTTAAAAAATGTTTATCTAAGTAGTAAAAATAAATATTTTTCTGTTGAACTGACTGATTTGTTTGATTCACTTCAGGACTCATCGATGTTATTCATGCTTAAACAACAGAGTTTCCTACTTGACTAGTGATATATGCTTAGCCGACCAAGGAAGTTGTATCTGCTCTCCTGACCAGGAAAACTTTGCACCTGATCAGCTAAACCTTGCACCCGGCTTGTAGTTTGCTCTTTATTCTTGTGAAGACAATTGTTGCTTAGCAACTTTGATATTTTTCTCGTACAGCCGAGATGTTGGCATTTATACTTTACTTTTCTTTGCTAACTTAAAACATTCTAAGTCTTTTTTAGACTTAAAAAGTTACAAGTTTTTTGTGAATAGTAAAGTCACTCTGGTGTATGCCTTATATTTTTGCATGAGTACTTAGTTTTCTAACTTAGAAATTCTAGACATTTCATAAGTCCATACTAAGTATACTTTCTCACACTCTTATTGCTCTAATATTTTATGAGCATAATGTTTATTGTCACACGAATATCTGCTCCTAACTTGAAATTTTAAAAATTCCAAGTTACTTAAGCTTTGTCAAACAAGTTAGCTTAATGGCCTTTTTGGACTTCGAAAATTTACAAGTCAGCCTAAAAACAGATATATTAACTCGTGCTCTTATTGCCTGTGTTAAATTATATACCAGTATACCCCATGTGCCCCCCAGGTGATCGAGGGTTGAAAGATCCTTAGTCACTTGCTACTTGACAGAATCTGTTCGAGCAGTTAATTACTCGTGAAACACATAGAATATATGGAAAATATTCGAGCAGTTGAACACTGCTTGAACGTATCGACCAGTTGAACACTGTCCGATTTTACCGACCAGTTGAACACTGCTCGGATAACTAACACACATGCATATTTGTAGCAAGAATCAACCACGCTGCGCGTAGTCTCTTTTATTACTCGTAAATTAAAAAGGACAAAACATGTCTAATAACGAGTCTTAAACAACAAAAATTGTTCAAAAATAAAATGACTGGTTAGCAAATAACTGGCTCATAAACCAAACTTAAATAACAAGTCAAACAACTCGAAATCAAGCTACCACTCTGAAAGCGGTATTTAGAAATAACATATCCTCCGATGCTCGCCACTCCAGTGGTTTCTGATCCTAGCACTCCCGCTCAGCATACCTCTTCCTTTCTTCATTGCTATCATCAGCCAAGTGTGGACCTCCACATATAGTGTCTAAGGTAAAGTCCACAGGTCTGGGTTGCAAGGGTGGAGATCTTTGTCGCTTGAAACCAGGATTGCTGCTACCTCCTTCTCCTTGGATTGTCTCTGCCCGGTACTTCCTCAACTTGCCCGACCGGAGAAGAAATTCTATCTCGTCCTTGAGGTGATTGCATTCATTCGTGTCGTGACCATAATCTCCATGGAAACGACAAAACTTGTTCATGTCTCTCTTCCTCATCTCTTTCCTGATGGGTGGAGGCTTCTTGTAGGGAACCTCTTCATGACTAGCAAGATATATCTCTGCTCGGCTGGTCGAGAGAGTGGTGTAGTTAGTGAACTGAGGCTCATACTTGGTTGGCTTTTCATTTGAACTCAACTTTACTTTCTTTTCCTCATGGTGATCAGACCCGTTATTTCCACGTTTCTTTCCACCATCCTTAGGAGAGTCAGTTGATCCGCCCGGATTGTTTATGCCATTCTCCTCTTTCTCGATTGCATCATCCAATTTCATATACTTGTCTGCTCGGTCAAGAAATTGTTGAAGTGTTGAAATTGGATTGCTATGTATGCTATCCCACAAAGGGCTCCGATAAGTTATCCCAACAGATATTGCAACCATCTTCCCCTCTTCTCCTACATCAATTGCTCTATTGGCTTCTCTCATGAATCTCTGTATATAATTCTTTAGAGACTCATCTTTTCCTTATTTGATATCTGCCAAGTGGTTGGCATAAACTGGTGGAGTTCGGGCAGTGTTGAATTGTCTACAAAACTCATTCCTGAATGCTTCCCAAGAGGTAATGGAGTTTGGCTTAAACTTCCAATACCATTCCTGGGCAATATCCGACAATGTATTCGGGAAAACTCTACACCGATAATCGTCACTTACTCTGAGAAATTCCATCTGGTCCTCGAATTTCCCAACATGTCTGATGGGATCTGCCTTTTCTGTATATATTGGAAGAACTGGTGCTTTATATTTTGCCGGCGGCTGGGATGCTCTAATCCGGGCACAAAATGGGCTGCCACTCTGGTGGTCTATCGCATCTATCCAGGAAGGTCGTTTTGGCCAACCTTGCACTGCAGCTGTTAGCATGTCAAGCTAGGCTTGGATGGCTGGTGCAACTGATGAAGTTCCAAGATCTTGACCGCCTGGTCGGGCATTACTATCTGGCGCGCTGTCGTCAAGTATTTCTACTTGACTGGCAGGGCGGTCCAGATTTTTCCCTTCGACCGGGACGGTCCTCCTCTTGTTGGTGATAACATCCCTTAGATCCTTTCGGGAAGCATGATCTCCTGCTCGATCGAACACCGTACTCATCGATTTCTCAGAGGGCTTACTACGCAGGACTTGCGCTCTCCCACTACACTGCTGGCCAGGGTGCAGTGGAGGCCTTTCGGTATGTCCTGGGCAGTCTTTCCTTCCTTGTTGGTCATTGCCCTCCTTTTCCTTTGACTGATCGGTGTGATGACTATCAGCCTGATCACGACCATGCCCATCTTTGAATTGTGAAGTCCTCTTCTCTCGAGAAGTCTTGGTTTGATCTTGTCTGGGTGGGGTCTTCTTACTGCCCGATCGGTGACTCCCTGATCTAGAAGTCTCTGATCGGTGGCTTCTGGAGGGGGTTCTAGAGTGCACCCTTTGCGTCGAGGCAGTTCTGGATCGGTCCCCATCATCTTCCCGACCAGGGGGGTTACTCCTGCTTCTGCCCGGTCCTCGAGAATCGACTCTGTCAGTGGTCCTCTGACCAGCGTCATTATTTCTTGCTCCCTGGGTGGCTGCTTGTGTTACGGCTTGAGCATTAGCTTGGGCCAATTGGGTAGCCGCTTCTAGAGCAAGTGATGCTTCACGATGTCTCCGGTTGACCTCCTCCTGTTGTTGTCTGAGCTCTTCGGTTCTGGCCTCCATATCGTGCCTTTGCTGCTCTAACGCGGCTTTCGGCCTGGCCATCTCTTCAGGGAACGCCTCCTGTTTGGCATGGAATTATGCCATCTCCTCCTGGAAGCCCCCATGGCTTCCTGGAGTTCTTCGACTTCTGGAGTCACATCCTCGAGCATGACCCTAGGCTCAGTCTCATGGTCTTATGGGCCAGGACCTTCTGATCTAGTAGGCTCAGGGACCGTCTGTCTTTCTCTTCAAGCTCTCAATGAAAGCACCAAAATGTTGACTGCGTTTTTGGCCAACGACGTGTAGACGTCAAAAATGATAAAAACCTTTAAGAGAAATAAACGACACAGACGATTTTATAGTGGTTCAGCCCCAATATGTTGGTAATAGCCTAATCCACTTAGAGTTGTGATTATAGATCTCCACTCAAGATCAGATGAACCTGAGTCAACTGAGTTTCTTCAGTGCAGATTACAAGAATACAAGAATTCTCTCAAATACAAGTAATCTCTCTCTAGAAAATTAGAATTCGAATCAAAAGTTCAAAAGATCAAAAGTCCCCTTTATGATGCCATAAGCCTTGTATTTATAGGCTCATGATCGTACAGATGATATCCCCCATAATCGGGATATTTTATTATTCTCATTATATTTAAATTACAATAATATTCAAAAAGTAACAGTACACTATATTCGTGGGATAAATGAGAGATTCCTGCGCAAGCCAAGACCGATTCTCGTTGAAGCTGTTTCTGGGATCTCTTGCGCAACTTTGCTCTATCTAGTCGATCCATATCTCATTCAAGCTGGTCAACCACACCTTGACTGGGCAGACGTGCACTTGGCTGGGCAGACATGCACTTGGCTGGGCAGACATGCACTTGACTGGGCAGACATGCACTTGGCTGGGCAGATGCACTTGGCTGGGCAGACATGCACTTGACTGGGCAGACATGCACTTGGCTGGGCAGACATGCCTGGGCAAATAAGCATGTGACTAGGCGGACAAGGTCATGCCTAGGCAGACAATCATGTGACTGGTCGGACAAGGTCATGCCTGGCCGGACCAACATGTGACTGGTCGGACAAGGTCATGCCTGGTCAGTCATGACACTTCACAGGCCAGTCAAAGTTCTTCACTTGTCTATCGGGTTACTCCTAAGCCAGGTCACCCAACCATTCCTTGCCATTTGTCATCTCTGTCGCCACGTCATCATTTTCAAATTTTGGGGATAACAAGAAGAGAAAGATGATGATCGTGAGGAAGGAAACAAGGCTCTATTTTTGGTTCTGTTTCTACAGCCTTCAACCTTTATATAGCATAGGTCAAATGAACAAAATACCCTCCATGCTTAAATCACTTCTTAACAACCCCCAAGGGAAAAATTGTCTTTTTCCACCTATCTCGTTAATCATAATTAACACTCTCAAATTTCTACTATTCTCAAATACCAATAAAATCATATCCCATTACCCTTTACTTCCCGGTAATTCTCTAATCATCAAACCACCCCGAGACTCACCCCGAGCCCCGAACTTAAACCTGTTATGACCAAACTGCTAACTTGTTACTCAAAGATTGTCTCATGACGAATGGCTCGAACAAATCCACATTATTATGTGGCCTCAACAATAGCTCACCAACATGCATGAAAATACACAATTACGCCCTAAACGGGCCAAATTACCAAAATGCCCCTATGATAAAATGTGGATCCACATGCATGCATTTAACATCATATTATCATATAATTCACATAAACATGCATATAATCATTTAATGGCATAATAAATCAATTATGGCCCTCATGGCCTACTAATCCGACCATTAAACTGCATTAGGGATCTTGGGGCATTACAGCGGCACTGTACCCGGTGGGTGCCACTCCGTACCCGGAGAATGGGATCGAGGGAGACGGACCATATCGTGCCGAAGTGGGCCCATAGACCATTGGGGTTCATGAATAGCAACCCAAGGTTTCCAGCAGATCCAGATGTCGCTGGAGGTACCGGATAGATATTTTTCGGATACTGCACTTCGTATCCGAGAGAGGTTTGTGTTGTCGACTGGGTTACTGACTGCCACCCAAAGGCTTGGATTTGAGCCTCTTCCTAGTTGATAAAACCTTGAGCCCTCTTAATGAATTCTTCAAGCGTGGCCGCCTTGCTGCGTTGCTTGTCTTCCCAGAGAGGGGGCCCAGCTCTGATTCCGGACTGGAGAGCCACCAGGCACTGTCTCTCATCCACCTTAGTTTTTTAGGCTTCTTTTGTGAACCATTGGATGTAAGCCCTATGGGCCTCTGTGGAATGATATTTGATGTTTGCCAGTGCGTTGACTTCCATGTCTAACTTTATGGCGGTCATGAACTGTTTACGAAAAGCTGACTGCGATCCGGACCAAGACTGGATTGTTCTTGTCTAAAGTCTTTTCCACCACTCTTCTGTTGGTCCAGCCAAAGTGATTGAGAAACATAGGCACTTGTTGTTGTCATAGACGTGAGCTACAGTCATCAGGCGATTGTAGCAGAACAAGTGATCTCTAGGGTCAGTGTTCCTGGTATAGGCGGGTATATCCGGCATCTTGAACCCTTTGGGTAGCACGACATCCAGGATGTGCTTGGCGCATGGTTCTTTTTCTTCTTCTTTATAATCAGAACATCCGGCTTCTTGCTTCCGGACCAGGCGATCCATGGCCTTTTTAAGAGCGGCCAACTATTCCATGAATTGCTTGGCCATTCCATCATCCAGGGGGACTCTCTCGTTCTTCCTGTCGTTGAGGTTATTCCTTTAGTCGCCTCCTCGGGGGCGAATCTTTTCTTTGTAGGCCCGCTCCTTTCGGGCGTTGAGGCCGTCACGCAAGTCCACTCAGGAAGTGTCATCTCCTAAACTGATTAGTTCCGACTCTTCATCGTGTTTTCACCCTCTATGATCTTTGTTCACGAAGGCGCTGGGATAAAAGCGTCGTTCCTGATCGTCCTGTCTGGGGACGTTCTGGGGCTTAGTACCCTGTGGGCACTTCCCCTACGGATCATTTGGATGATCCTATCCTGGGGAAGGATTCATCCGTTCTTTCCTAGGGAATTTCCCTAGGTTAGCCCTGGTTTTCAGAACGGTGTGAGCTTTCTTTTGGGGGTTTGTTTTTTCAACGGGATCAGCCATTTTGCCCTTCCCTTTTCCCTGAGCAGGGTTCGACGGGACGACTCCGAGATGTGAGGATGGTCCCAAAGGAGAAACAGTGGTAGCATCATTGGGTATGCCAATCCTTACAAGTGGGACAGACGACTGCGTTCTTGGGGGAGGAACGACTGAAGGATTAGCTGCCAATCCTTGGGTAGAAATAAAGGCTTGTAGTGCTAGGAGGGACTCTTGTATTTGGTGGGTGGCCTCCTATTTTTCAGCCATCCTGGCTTCTTGATCCAAGACTTATTTTCTCAGACGGACCACCTTTGGATTCGCTTGTTCAAGTTCCATATCTTTCTCGACATGATCAATGTGGTTTTCGGCCTCGTGATCCTTATACTCCCCTTCATCTTCCTCGTGATAGCCTTCGTCGTAGTCACCCTCATCCCCAGAGTTTTGGGAGTTGTTGGTCAGAGGCCCTTGATAAGGCGTATACTCGTGTTGGTCTTGGGGAATCGGTTGATTGGGTAATGGTTCTCCATTGTCTGGTCATTGGTGAGTAGGATCAAACACGGTATGCCTAGTGTTCACCATTTTCACAGATGATCGAGGTTGACTCAAGCTTTCTCCAGCTCTCAATGAAAGCACCAAAATGTTTACCGAGTTTTTCGGAAACTAAAAATATATTATGAAATAAAAGCTGGAAAGAAAGGATAAAAGATAGAAAATTACAGTTTCTACGTGGTTGGGGCGTTAATGAGTCTTAGTCCACGAGTCACTAGTATTAGGCTTTAGAGAGTTTTGACAATGGAGTTTTTCTACAAGTTTAGCAAAGTTTTTGCTTACTAGATAAATTTCGGGATCCCTGCTACAGTGCACAACTGGCCTTTTTTATAGGCAGTCAAGCAGCTTGGGCTAGACTAATCTGGGCCCAATAAGGATGTAATTACAATTTGCTCGCTAATGGAGCCATAATACAAAGAATGTGAGATAACTAAATGTTGTTAATCAGGGCCCATTGGGCCAGCTTAGGCGTGGCAAAGCCATACAGCTCCCCATTGTATGTTAGCACGGACTGGTCCGCGTGGGCTTCTAAGGGGATCTTGGGGACAGGTTCTGTCAGAGTTGTGGCACTACTGGTTCCTAGGAACAGTGTACGTTCCGTGCGTACCCTCTTCTGTAGGTTAGTTGAGGAGACCAATAGTCAAATTTCATAGGGATAGGTCAACATCAGGGAAAACTAGGCTTGCCTTATTTAGACGTCTGGTCCGGGTTCATTTACTAATGTCCCAGTTCATTTCCCGGAGTCCTTGTTCGTTCACCAGGACCCGGGTTCATTTGCCAAGGTGGACATCATGGTGGTGGAGATCTCCCATGGATCCTTGATAAGGTCCGTCTCCAATGAACAGTTAATCTGCCACCTTAATTAGCATCTCGGAAGATGTAGGTTGGTCGTGGCCGGGGAGATGAGTTGGGCCTGCATCTCAATTTCGGTTCCTTCATTATGCCCGTGCCCACTAAATGTTGTTGGGCTCGATAGTGTTTGGGCTATCAGGGTTTCTTCCTTCTACGTTCATTGGGCTAAGGATGAGCCTGGACCTCTTAAGAGAGCCCCACGACCTATTGGGTCATGCCATGTGTTACGGGTGGAAAACAGGGATAACACCGGTGATTTAAATTTTAAAGAGACATGATTTATATTTTAAGCCTTGTGGTTTAAATTTTAAAAGGTTGTGGTTTATATTTTAAACCTTGTGCTTTATAGTTGAAAGGGTCGTGGTTTAGATTTTAGCCTAGTGTTTTATATTTTAAGCTTTGTGGTTTAAATTTCAAAGAGTTGTGGTTTAGATCATAAGCCTTGATGTTTAAATTTTAAGGGGACGTAGTTTATGCTTTAATCCTAGTGGTTTAAGTTTTAAGCATTATGGTTTAGATTTTAAAGGAATGTGGTTTAGATTTTATATGCTCGTGGTTTACATTTTAAGCCTTATGGTTTACGTTTTAAAGATATGTGGTTTA
The DNA here is from genome assembly GCF_963169125.1 of Humulus lupulus. Taxonomy (NCBI): domain Eukaryota; kingdom Viridiplantae; phylum Streptophyta; class Magnoliopsida; order Rosales; family Cannabaceae; genus Humulus; species Humulus lupulus. Next base: position 81,593,251 of record NC_084794.1, on the reverse strand, counting down.
GATTTTAAGCATATTGGTTTAATTTTTAAGCCTTGTAGTTTAAATTTTAAAGAATTGTTGTTTAGATTTTAAACCTATGCTTTATAGTTTAAAAGGTCGTGATTTAGATTTTTAGCCTAGTAGTTTACATTTTAAGATTTGTGGTTTACATTTTAAAGAATTGTGGTTTAGATTTTTAAGCCTTAAGAATTATGTTTTAAAGGGTCGTGGTTTAGACTTTAAGCATTGTGGTTTACATTTTTAAAGAATCGTGATTTAGATTTTATGTCTTGAGGTTTAGGGCCTGATTTGTAGTGAATCTAAATTCAAATTTATGATTTCTAAAACTAAAAAATGGTTGGGCCCACATGAATATTTGATTGGTTATTTGTTTTCAAATTCTCAATCCAAATACTGATTCTAACTTTAAGCTACAAAATTGAAAATGATATTTTCACGTTTTCTCCAAATCTAAATCATTATATCTTAAAATCCTACAAATCTATTACTTTTTTATATTTTCAGATTCTCTACCAACCATATATTCAGTTTTTTTTTTTAAATTGAAAAACAGTTTACAAATTCTGAACCAATCACATTTTCAAAAACATGCTTTGAGACTATAAATCCAGATTTTCATTTCAGAAACACACTTTTTGAAAACGCAGTTTTCCAATCACGAACCAATCAGACCCTTACATTTTAAAGGATTTTGCTTTAGACTTTAAGCCTAGTGTTTAGTTTTTAAAGAGTCGTGGTTTAAATTTTAAGTATTGAAGTTTACATTTAAAATAGACGTGGTTTACATTTTTAAGCCTAGTAGTTTAAATTTAAAAGAGACGTGGTTTATATTTTAAGCTTTGTGGTTTAAATTTTAAAGAGTGGTGGTTTAGATTTTAAATCTTGTACTTTATAGTTTAAAGACTCGTGGTTTAGATTTTTAGCCGAGTAATTTACATTTTAAGTTTTGTGGTTTACATTTTAAAGAGTCATGGTTTAAATTTTAAATTAACGTGGTTACTTATGCATGAAATTTACTCAGAAAAATAAATTGTACTAACTAAAAAAATCTAAGTTTCACAATATCAAATTAAACTGTATATTTATGTGTACTTTTCATTTTATTCTTAAGTATGATATATGGGGAAATGCTCTATTGTGTTGTGGAAGATGAAGGGTCAAGCCATTGTGAGTAGGTTAAAAAGAAGGTAAAAATTAAATGGACCATGTAAAAGTGGGCAAGGGATCTAATTTCTACATTTTTAAATTTTATGGAGACTTTAGTTAGAAAGGAGGAGAGGAAAAAAAATTGTGTATTAATAGAAGCACCTTTTATTAGTCACTTATTGGTTCTCTTTGAGAAAACTTTTACTTATATCTAAAAGCACAAACTAAGTAAAAAATTTAGCTTATTTTTTTTTCTATTAGTTGGAATCATATAATATAAATATTATTTTTAATGAATTTTTTTAAAAAAATATTTGGATAATTAATTAAAAAAAATTAGGAGTAAATTAATAATTACAAAAATTATTTTTGTTATTATAACTATAAAAATTGTTTTAAATTAAAAAATAACTTCTCAGATTGTTTTAGTATGAAAACATCAAGTTTTATTATTTTATCATTATTGTATTTATATATATTTCATATAGTTAAAAATTCATTCTCATCTAATAGTAGAAAAAAATGAAAATAAAAAGATAACATGAAAAACAAAATAGTAATCAAAATGTAGTAGATAGCTTTATCAAAACTTATTCTCGTTCTCAAGTATTGAACGGTTAATGAAAAACCCTATATTTAATAGTATTTGATCATTTGATTATTTCACTACAAAATACTTGCATTTCATTATCTTCACGCTGAGCTGACACAAGATGAGAAACATATTGCATCATATATTATATTAAAATATTTTGTTATGATATTATTTATTTATATGATAATTAAAAAAATATAATAAAAATAAATATATATTTATTTCAAACTTTAAAACTATTTAAATTAATTTGATTTTTATTTATTGACTTTGAATAGGTATATTTAGGACTTTAAAATTAAGCAAACGTGCATTGTATGTTACTTTCACCTAATATTTACATTGTATACAACAAATTATAGAAGCTATTTAAATTAATTTGATTTTCATTTATTGACATTCTAAACATTTAAATAAAAAATTACATATTTTTTCAAATATATATCGAATTTTGTTTTTAAACATTCATATTTGTTTTTTAAGAGACATTAGCTTTGCTAAAAAGATCTTTTAAATAAAAATATACTTTTTATTTTTTATCCAAACAGCTCCAAAATAATCTAAAAGTTAAAAATCGGCTTAAACATAATAATATTTGTAAACATGCCACCGCATATATGTTTTTTTAAATAACAACAGCAATTTTATTTGACCAAGTAAGAAGAATAAATATAAATTGACATAAACTAACAAACAAAAAATGTCCATTAATCTACCCAAGTGTGTGATCTTGACATAAATGACAAACTAACTTTCTCTATAGAGAACAAATAATATATTTTTTAAAGAAAAAAAAAAACAGTCTAACAAAATGTCTACCTATCAATTACATTATGTTCTAAAGCAAAAACAGTTAAAATAAAAACAAAATTATAGTAATTATGTGAATTTTTGCGCAATATGATAACGACATGTAAGTTTTCTTTTTTTATTAAATACATGTAAGTTAGTATATACATATGATTTTGGTTGTCAATAGACAACATAACATTATATTGTAATAACTAGAGCCAATATTTCTTATAAGGGGACCACTAATATAATTATAAATGATTATCATAAGATATACGAATAAAGATAAAATGTTCATATTTGTTGTGTAAATCCCAACTTAAGTTGTTACCATTAAATACAGTTACAAAAATAGATTATTTTGCCCAAAGGCTTACAAATCAGTTATAAGATTACAAATAAGTTACAAGACTAAACTCAACAACTTTTCAGAACACATCAAACAATTGGTTTCAAACCAGCTATTCCTAACAAACTATCTAACATACACAAAAATTAGAAGAAGTCTTATCCTATATATACCTGATGCTAGCATTTGGTGAAGATACATTTTTTAAAGCAAGATCCGAGAAGAACTCAGAAGCAAGAGAAACAAGAAAAACAGGGAAACAAGAGAGAGAGTTAGTGAGAGTTTTTTTGTAAGAAAGAAAAGAGAGAAAACAATCATATTCAGAGAGTTTGGAGAAGAAGGATTACCGTGTCGTCTTTTTGTGACTAGGAATCCAAGCTAAATCCTTGTAATTGTGTGCTTATCAATGGAAATCCGAGCTCACCATCTAAGGAGCAGCTCAATAAGGACGTAGCCCAATAATTGGTGAACCTCGATAAAATTTCTAGTGTTTTCTTTGCCTTGATTCCCGTTTAAATATTTCTGTTTTGCTGAAAATATAAGTTTTTCAGGGTGATTTTTGGGTTGAGTTCGATAGGGCTAAGGGGTCTCTGAGTTTTTCTGTCTGCTAGGGTTTTGATGTGTTGAAAAAGGATATCAATTTGATTTCTGAATACTTTTAAGATATTTTTTTTCATTTCAATACTGTGTCGTATTGAGATTGTTTGACCTTCAGTCAAATAGGTAGGGAAAGGTCTTTTATGACCATGGAAATACTGATATGCAGTTTTGTTGGTGTACGGACTGAAAATTAATTTCCTACAGTGTTATCAGAGCCAGGTTTAGGCTAGAAGAAGCAACAAACATTCAAATCAGGGAGAAGGACAACACAATCAAGGCTGGAAGGAGATAATCTAGCAGAACCTATTCAAGATCCTAAAGAACTTCAAGAAGAATTTGTGGATATACCACTAATTGAACCTACTGAAATCTCTAATACTTTTCTTGATTTAGATTTAAATAATATGAGTAACTTTAAAATTGATATTGATAAGTTTGATGGCTCAGGTGATTACAGGATTTGGAGAAGGAAGATTAGATCCTTATTGGCAGAAGAGAAATTACTAAGGGTCTTGGAGGATCCCATTGAGTGGCCTGCAAACACATCCAAGACTCAGCAAGAGGAATTTATGGAAACAGCAACTGGAATCATAATATTCAATCTTTCAGATGCCATCATCAGATTAGTTGACAAAGAAGAGACTCCAGCCAAGATTTGGAAGAAGCTAGAGGAACAATTTCAGCAAAAATCTTTAACTAACAAGATTTTTCTGAAGGAAAGAATTTTTGGCTTCAAGAAGAGCCATTCAAGAACATTAGAACAAAATCTTTATGATTTCTTAAGAATGCACATTGAACTTGCAAACTCAGGAGAGAACGAGGCTTTGAGTGATGAGAACCAAACCATTATAATTCTAAATTCACTACCGGAGTCTTATAGGGAAGTAAAGAATGCTATCAAATATGGGAGAACTGAAATCACTTTAGATGAAGTCATTTCAGCACTGAAATCTAAAGACTTGGAGATAAAATCAGAGAAAAATGGAGGTTCAAATGGAGAGTTGAACTTAAGCCAAGGGAGACTAAGTCATAGAAAACCATGGCCTTCAAGAGGAAGAAGTCAAAGCAAATGGTCATTCAAAAATCACAGCAACCATGACAGGGGAAGTTCTCAATCAAAAAGACCAAATGATCAAAAGGGTTGTTGTCCTTGTGGTAAACCTGGACACTGCAAAAGGGACTATTATTTCTGGAAAAAGAATAAGAATAATAGGCATGAAGGACAAGGAGAAACTTAAAGTTCAGATCACCACTCATCAAGACATAAATCTGACTTTCAAAATGCTAACCTAAGTGATGGTTATGAAAGTGGGGAAGTTTATGTTGCTGCAACATCTTTCAAAGATGACTGGATACTAGACTCGGGTTGCACTTTTCATATGACTAATAACAAATCTTTATTGACTGATTTTAGGGATTCAAACAAAGGGAAAGTGATACTAGGAAATGACCAATAATGCAAATTTGAAGGCTATGGAACTGTGGCTTTCAAGATGTTTGATGGTATCACTAGATCCCTAGCTGGGGTAAGGTATGTCCCTGAACTATTAGAAATTTAATTTCACTAAGTGTGCTTGATGACTTGAAAATAGAAAGCAAAATAAAGGAAGGACAGATGAAACTATGCAAAGGATCAATGGTCATTATGAAAGGCTTAAAGAAGGAAGGCTTGTACTACCTAGTTGGAGAACCTATTGCTAAATGTCACAATACAGTAGCTGAACCACCTGAAGACTCTAAGGCTATTTTATGGCATCGAAGGCTGGTACACATTAGTGAAAGAGGACTGTAAATAGTAAGTAACCAGCAGCTACTAGGGAAGGATAAGGGGAGCAAAGTGGACTTTTGTGAATAGTGTGTACTTGGAAAACACCACAAACTCAAATTCAAAACAGGTGCTCTCAAAACTAAATCTATTTTGGAATATTTACATTCAGATTTGTGGGGTCCTGAGAAAACTAACACTCATGGGGGCAGTACCTATTTCATGTCTATTGTAGATGACTACTCTAGGAAGGTTTGGGTATTTTTACTTAGACACAAAAGCGAGGCTTTTGAGAAATTTAGGCAGTGGAAAACCTTAATAGAAAACATCACAAACAGAAAAATTAAAACATTACGAACAAATAATGGCCTAGAGTTTTGTAATAATGAATTTGACACATATTGCAAAGATAATGGTATACAAAGACATAGAATTGTTAGGCTAACTCCCCAACAAAATGGAGTGGCTGAAAGAATGAATAGAACTATTCTAAACAAGGCAAGATGCATGTTGTTTAATTCTGGTTTGTCTAAAGGGTTTTGGGGAGAAGCTGTTATGACAGCTGCCTATTTAATAAATAGGTGCCCATCTAGTGCTATAGAGTATAAAAGTGTTATATTATTTCATATAATATAATGTTAGATTAAATAATGTGACAAATGTGATTTGTCACACCTTGTAACATATTATTGAGAGTCACAAAATTGGACACATGTGTGTGCCTAAATGTGACATATTTTGGAGTTACAAATTTGTAACTCCTAAATATTACCCAATAATGTGTATATTATATGTTACACATTTGAGATTGGATTTCATAAAGCCATTATAAAATATGGGTGTTGGAGATATGATTTTAACCCCAATAATGTGTTTTGGGAGTTACAAAGTCATTTGGGAGGGTTTGGAACTGTTTGGAAAAACAATTTTTTCAAGTGCTGAAAAAAGGGCTGTGGCTGCGGCCCGGGGGACAGAAAGCAGTGGCCGCGGCCACAGGTGCATTTCAGGCCAAATTTTCAGTTTTTTCTAAATATGTTGAACGGTTCTAAAAACTCAAATAACTCCCAAATCTCAATTTTAATTCCATATTAATCCAATTAAGCATTGGTAACAGCCATAGGGGTTGGTGGAATTTGAAATCCAAAGGGTATCTCAAACTCTATAAATAGGAGCCTAATGCTCACTTGTAAGACACAACATTTCTATCCATTAGAGCACTTGGCTAGAAACACCTTTAGGCTTGATAATTCCAGAAAGCATTTCCTATAATCTATGAGAGATCCCTTAGTGCTTGAGTTAGGGGGAAATAAGCTTTTGGATAAAGGTTTCAAACCTTGTTCAAGTTGGTGATTCCCAACACTCTTCACTTTGGTAGTGTGAGTGAGAGTTGTTTATCTTTTGTTTCTTGTTCCTTTCTTTCTTTCTATTGCTTTTCATCTTTATATTGTTCTTCTCTATTTACTTGTATTTCTTGTTCAAGAGTTGTAATCTTTTCTTTTCTTTTGTTTCAAACACTTTACTTTATTTGTAACATTTTACTTAGAGTTGTATTTTACTATTCTCTTCTTCTTCATCATCTTCTTCATTTTCTTTGTTTATTTGTAATTTTCAGTTATAGAGTTGTAACTCTTTTTAATCAATCATTATTTATTTGTAATATATTGCATAGAGTTGTAATTTATTATTATTTCCATTGAGGCAAATACATATTTTCCTAACAATCAAAAGCTTAAACCTCTTTGTTTCAATGGAAGGGGAGACCATCAAGATCATGAACCAAGACCTAGTGAGGTTGGATAGGTTTGATGGATCCAATTTCACTAGGTGGCAAGACAAGGTGAAATTTCTTTTGACAACACTCAAGATAGCCTACATCCTTTAGTCATCCTTGGCACCTCTAGCCAAGCCATCCGACAAAGATACTCCCGAGGAGGTGGAGAAAATAAGGAAGAGAGAAGAGGACAACCTTCTTTGTAGGGGTCATATCCTTAATGCCCTATCCGATAGGCTATATGACCTCTACACCAATACCAAATCCACGAAGGAGATTTGGGATGCCTTGGAGAGTAAGTACAAGGCTGAGGAAGAAGGTATAAGAAAGTTCTTAATTTCTCAATATTTTGAATTTTCTTTCATTGATGGGAAAACTCTTTTACCACAAATTCATGAGTTACAAGTGATTGTGAACAAGTTGAAAGTTCTCAAGATTGTGCTTCCCAAGGCCTTCCAAGTTGGTGCAATAGTGGCAAAATTACCACCAACTTGGAGGAGCTATAGGAAAAGAATCCTCCATAAGAATGAGGATTACACTTTGGAAGAGATCCAAAAACACATTAGAATTGAAGAGGAATCGAGAATAAGAGACAAGGGTGTGAATGAGTCTAAAGATGAGACTTCCAAGGCCAATGCGGTTTCACACAAGCATCCAAAGGGCAACAACATCAACAAAAAGGGTAGTGGGAACCCTTTAGGTCCAAAGAAAGATCATGGACAATTCAAAGACGTGAGAGGTCATTGTTTTGTTTGTGGAAAACCCGAGCACTATGCTAGAGTATGTAAGTACCGAAAGGACCCACATGAGAATGAGGTAAATGCTATAGAAAAGGGAGAAGAGATCCTAGCATGATTACCATGTTCATGTGCCTTGTTGGGAAAATTTTTATTGTAATAAAGCTTGTACTCTTGAAAGCTATCAATAAAATTAAAGTATTATTCTATGATAATTCTTTATTTTGCTATGAGACATTTGTGTGAGACATTAACAAAGTTTCAAAATGAACTTGTTAAAATAATAGGTAAGTGTGTAGACCTATTATTTCATAATGTGATTATTTGTTTGAGAAATTCTCACATTACACTTGTGTTCACATTTTATTTTGTGAAATATATAAAAGAAAGCAACCAAGTGAAAGTTACTTTCAAATAAGTGTGTCTTGCTTTAGCAAGTAAATGAATCAAGATAAACATTGAGGTTTTTTATCTTGATATATTGAGTATTTATCATGAAGCTTAAGGACTCATGATGAACTTTGAGAATCATAGGTCTAGATTTATCTTGGAGGATAAATGACTTATTAGAAATGAAGAGATTTCTATTTTAAAGTGATATTTTATTGTCACTATGTGAGAAATGTGGGGGTGATGCTCCAAAGTTAATCAATTTATTGTTTCTTAATTGATTAATTTGGTCATTCTATCAAATAGGTGATTTGGAATTCCACATTCTAAATCACATTGGCTATATATGTATAGAATGGATAAATCTAGACATGCTTGGTGTCTAAAGTTACTGTTTGTAATATTTTGATTCAAGAATGAATCAATTTAAAACATAAAGGAGAATTTTAGAAACAAAGAGATTTCTAGAATTAATATTCAAATGTTTATCTTGGATATTAAACTATAAAATAGTGAGGGTGTTGACTATGGTCAAAATCACTATTTTAAAGGGGGTAACTATTTTAATCAAACTATGGCTAGCAACAAAGTTTGAATAAAATAACGAGAGTGTCTAAGTATGCATACATGAGAAAAGAAATGATTCAAATGGAATCATTTCTACATCTCAAGGGATGGGACTTAGACTCCCTAAAGAGATTCACGGTTGATGGTAACATATCTTAATACTAGTCACTAAACTAGTATTAGGTTCAATAGGTAATAACAAGTCAATCAAGTGAATAGATAGTTGTACTCAAATTTTGTCCCATCTAAGATAAGAGTACTAGTGTGTTACCAAAATGAGGGTTAAAACCGAAAGGTTTTTTTAATAGAACTTAGTCTTGAGAAGATAAGTATTTTAGGGTAACAAAATACTGCAAGAGTTCTACCTATATAGACCTAGGGGTGGTGCCACCCCTCATGAGAATTGGGAGTCATTCTCAAGAAAAGTCTATGAATGGAATGTGCACATGGCCATTAACGGTGCAAAAGCGAGACATTGAGGTCTCAAGTAAACACAGCAAAGGTGTGTGTGTTATCACCGGTTTGTTATCAAGGGATAGTGGTTCAATGCTTCGGCAACCAAAATTTCAACAAACTTAGTGATAATTACAGTAAGGTAAAATTCAAGTCGAAAGACATTTTACTTTATCCACCAATGCAAAGGTTTCTATAGAGAGTGATTATTTAATCAAGTGGGTGAATATTATATTTTAATATAATGTTTGATTGATTAAATAAGTGTTACAAAAAGTGATTATTTAATCTAGTGGGGGAATGTTATATTATTTCATATAATATAACATTATATTAAATAATGTGACAAAATGTGATTTGTCACACAAATGTGATATGCCACACCTTGTAACATATTATTGAGAGTCACAAAATTGGACACATGTATGTGCCTAAATGTGACATATTTTGGAGTTACAAATTTGTAACTCTCATATATTACCCAATAATGTGTATATTATATGTTACACATTTGAGATTGGATTTCATAAAGCCATTATAAAATATGGTTGTTGGAGATATGATTTTTACCCTAATAATGTGTTTTGGGAGTTACAAAGTCATTTGGGAGGGTTTGGAACCGTTTGGAAAAACATCACATTTTCAAGTGCAGAAAAAAGGGCTGTGGCCGCGGCCACTGAATGATGGTGTCCGTGGCATGGGGGACAGAAAGCAGTGGCCGCGGCCACTGATGTCCCTGGCCGCGGCCACAGGTGCATTTCAGGCCAAATTTTCAGTTTTTTCCAAATGTGTTGAACGGTTCTAAAAACCCAAATAACTCCCAAATCTCAATTTTAATTCCATATTAATCCAATTAAACATTGGTAACAGCCATGGGGATTGGTGGAATTTGAAATCCAAAGGGTATCTCAAACTCTATAAATAGGAGCATAATGCTCACTTGTAAGACACGACATTTCTATCCATTAGAGCACTTGGCTAGAAACACCTTGAGGCTTGATAATTCCATAAATCATTTCCTATAATCTGTGAGAGATCCCTTAGTGCTTGAGTTAGGGGAAATAAGCTTTTGGACAAAGGTTTCAAACCTTGTTCAAGTTGGTGATTCCCAACACTCTTCACTTTGGTAGTGTGAGTGAGAGTTGTTTATCTTTTGTTTCTTGTTCCTTTCTTTCTTTCTATTGCTTTTCATCTTTATATTGTTCTTCTCTATTTACTTGTATTTATTGTTCAAGAGTTGTAATCTTTTCTTTTCTTTTGTTTCAAACACTTTACTTTATTTGTAACATTTTGCTTAGAGTTGTATTTTACTATTCTCTTCTTCTTCATTTTCTTTGTTTATTTGTAATTTTCAGTTATAGAGTTGTAACTCTTTTTAATCAATCATTATTTATTTGTAATATATTGCATAGAGTTGTAATTTATTATTATTTCCATTGAGGCAAATACATATTTTCCTAACAAAAACTCCCGAAGAAAGGTGGTCAGGTAAACAACCAGATTTGTCAAACCTGAAAGTATTTGGTTGTGCAGCCTATACACACAAAAGTGTTGGGAAATTAGAACCTAGGGCTGTTAAATGTATTTTTCTAGGTTATCTTGAAGGGGTTAAAGGCTATAGATTATGGCTGAGAGAAAAAGGGGGGTTTTTAAACTATCATAAGTCGTGATGTCATTTTTAAAGAAAATGTATTTCCTTGTTTATCTAACACTAACCCTGCAGGAACAATAATTTTAAATCCAAAAAGTTCATACCAAATAGAGGAACAAGCACAAGATATAAATCAGGTGGAACCGATTACTCACCAACCTGAACCAGATACGGTTCAGGTGGAACCTATTGAGGAGGAAAATCAGAGAAATAGAACCTGAAGAACCTCAACAAATTGAAAATCTGGCAGATTATCAACTGACCCGAGACTGAGAGAAGAGGATTCCTAAGCCTAACTTGAAATACAGCTTCAACATATGGAATGAAGACCTAGCCTATGCTTTCATGGGTAACTTAGAAGCTGACTCAGAATAACCACAAAGATATGAAGAAGTTGTAAAGGGTAATAAGGCAGAAAATTGGATACAGGCTATGAAGGATGAGATGAAGTCACTACAAAAGAACCAGACATGGAAATTGGTACCTAAACCTAAAGGAAAGAGTATAATATACTGTAAATGGTTGTATAAACTAAAGGAAGGAAGAACCTATAAGGTACAAGGCTAGACTAGTTGCTAAAGGCTTTACACAGAAAGAAGGAATAGACTTTACATAAAAAATTTCACCAGTGGTAAAATAAAAACTATCAGGACTATTCTATCACTAGCAAATCAGTTTAACATGGAAATAGACCAGATGGATGTGACCACTGCTTTTCTACATGGGGAATTAGAGGAAGACATCTATATGCACCAGCCTAAGGGTTTTGAGGTCAAGAGAAAGGAAGATCATGTATGCAAACTGATTAAGTCCTTGTATGGACTTAAACAGCCACCTAGGCAATGGAACAAGAAATTTGATGCATTTATGATGAAGCTAGGGTTCACTAAAAGCTACTATAATATCTGCCTATACTTCAAAGGTACTAAGGTGAATGATGTTATCTATTTACTACTGTATGTAGATGACATGTTGATCATTAGCAAGGAAAGGTCTCATATAGAGGTGATAAAAGGCTTACTCAAGACAAAATTTGAGATGAAGGACCTAGGCACAACTACAAAGATACTAGGAATTACTATAAAGAGGGACAGAAGCAATGGAAGATTGTGTATGACTTAAGAGGATTACATTCACAAGATTATAGAGAAGTTTTCTATGAAGGGAGCTAAACCTGCCTCACAACCTATCACAAATCAGTATACCTTATCTAAGGAACAATGCCCTAAGACTAAAACAGGAGAGGAAGAGATGAGCAAGGTACCTTATTCTAATGATGTGGGCTCTATAATGTACCTAATGGTCTGTACAAGACCAGACCTAGCCCATGCTATTAGTGTCCTTAGTAAGTATATGTCTAATCCTGGGAGAACTCATTGGCTAGCTATGAAATGGTTATTCAGATACCTAATTGGATCTACTAAGGTGGGATTTTTCTACAAACAGCTACAAGCAAGCACTACAATAGAGGGATACAGTGATGCTGACTATGCAGGGGATAGGGACAGCCGAAAGTCTACATTTGCCTATATGTTCTTAATGGGAGGAAACTGTGTTAGCTGGAAAGTTCAACTGCAACTTGTTGTGGCACTATCAACTACAGAATCAGAATACATAGCAACTACTGAGGCAATAAAGGAAGCTATTTGGATAAAGGGTCTAATGGAGGAAATTAAACTACTTAATGATATACCTACTGTCTACTTAGATAGCCAAAGTTATGTGCATTTATGCAAGAATCCTATGTTTCATGACAGAACTAAGCACATAGAGATAAAATACCACTTCATCAGAAACAAGGTGACACAAGGTCACATTGTCATAGACAAAGTGCCTACAGAAGACAACCCAGCTGATATGGGAACTAAAGTGGTAACCCTAACTAAATTTAAGCATTGCTTAAATTTACTAGGGATTGACACAGGATGGTGAACCTAGCAGATTAGAGCTAAGACCCTCAGATGGAAAAATACAAAGCATTTATAACAGCTCAAGTGGGGATTCAGGTGGAAATTGTTGTGTAAATCCCCACTTAAGCTGTTACCATTAAATCCAGTTACAAAAATAAACTCTTTTGCCCGTAGGCTTACAAATCAGTTACAGGAAAATCTCAAATGCTTTTCTCTCAGATCATTTACAAGATTACAAATTAGTTACAAGACTAAACTCAACAACTTTTCAGAACACATCAGCAATCAGTTTCAATCCAACTCTTCCTAACAAACTATCTAACAGACACAAAAATTAGAAGAAGTCTTATCATATATATACCTGATGCTAGCATTTGGTGAAGATAAAGTTTTTTAAGCAAGATCCGAGAAGAACTCAGAAGCAAGAGAATTAAGAAAAACAGAGAAACAAGGGAGAGAGTTAGTGAGAGTTTTTTTGTAAGAAAGAAAAGAGAGAAAATAATCATATTGAGAGAGTTTTGAGAAGAAGGATTACCTTGTCGTCTTTCTGTGACTGGGAATCCAAGCTAAATCCTTGTAATTGTGTGCTTATCAATGGAAATCTGAGCTCACCATCTAAAAAGCAACTCAACGAGGACGTAGCCCAATATTGGGTCAACCTCGATAAAATCTCTGGTGTTTTCTTTGCCTTGATTCCCTTTTAAATATTTCTGTTTTGCTGAAAATATAAGTTTTCAGGGTGATTTATGGGTTGGGCTCGATAGGGCTAAGGGGTCTCCGAGTTTTTCTGTCTACTAGGGTTTTGATGTGTTGAAAAGGAGATCAATTTGGTTTTTGAATACTTTTGAGATATTTGTTTTCATTTCAATACTGTGTGTGTCGTATTGAGGTTGTTTGACTTTCAGTCACACAGGTAGAGAAAGGTCTTTTATGACCTTGGAAATACTGATATGCAGTTTTGTTGGTGTAGGGACTGAAAAGTAATTTCTTACAATATTAGACCAAAGTTTGGCAAAATTAAAAGTTTCATTAATTTTAGTATGTTTTGTAAAATAAAATTGTAGCTAAAAGTTGAGAACTTAAATAGTATTATATTTATTTTCTTCTATCAAAGAATCATTTGAATTAAACGTGTAAAAACCTTTAAAATAAACATATTACTATAATTAAAAACGAAAACAAATATAATTATAAGGACAACATCAATAAAGTTTCCAGGTTATATTATTCTACAAAAACAAAAATTGCTACGTATGTGCTTACATAAGCTGGAATCTTAATTAAATCTTTAATCTCCAACCTCTTAAAAATTAAAGTTGCCAGTGTATGAAACCTTAACAAACGTATACAAAAATAAGCTATAGAAAAAAGAAAAAAAAAAGACATCCTGATATAAAGTTGACTGAGAATGATACGCCATAAAATATATGATGCTTAAAAAGACATACTCATAAAATATATAATGCTTAAAAAGATGCGCCAGAATCAGTCTCCTTCAACAATAATATAAAAGCTATGATGATTATAAATTTATAATTATAACGTGTGGCGAAAGGTGCTGGTGTGTATTATTATTGGCCTTAGTTTCTTACTTTATTTGAGTACCTTGGTGGAGTTATGCACCTAAAATGTCTTGCTCATTTAATTATTTTAAAATGAAGAGGTCTTTCCACACAAAAAATGAGAATAATTGCTCGACTTCCTTCTGATGTGCACACGTATGGTATCATAGAGAAAGAGAGAGAAAGAGATGGGGGACTGGAAATCTAAGAAAGAAGTTGTGCCATTCACTGCCATGGCTGCAGTTGAGTTCAGTATCGTTGGTCTACATATTCTGTACAAATCAGCCATTTTAAAAGGCTTGACCTTCTTTGTTTTCATCACTTATTCTTATTCTTTTGGCACCCTTCTTCTCCTCCCACATACCTTATTTTTCTCAAGGTAATAACATTAACATACCATAATTTTATTCAAACAATAAGCATGCTACCTACTCTGTTTTACAAATTTACATTATTTTGGCTTAACTTTTGCAGAAGACTTCCTTCCTTAAAGTGGTCTGTTCTTTACAAAGTTTTCCTCCTTTCACTTATTGGGTATGAAAATATGTTATTATTCACAAGAGAAAAATAACCCTTGTAGCTTTTTCCTTCTTCGCATATTTTTGACTCTCTCTTTTGGTAAAAACAGATATGTAGCTAGAGTATGTAGCTACAAAGGTTTGGAATATAGCTCACCAGCTCTTAATTCTTCAGTCAGCACACTTGGTCCAGCTTTCACTTTCATTTTGGCTGTCGTTTTCAGGTTTATCTCCTTTCACTTTCATGTTGTGTTGTTTCATTCATTTTATTACTATAAATGAGTGGTGTTTGTTCTATGATTGGTTGTACATGTTAAAATTTAGGATGGAATTTGTGGATTTGGAAAGAACACCCACTCAAGCCAAAATCATAGGAACTGTAGTATCGGTATTAGGTGCATTAGTAGCAGTTCTCTACAAGGGCCCAACACTTGTATCGTCTCAACCTGGACCAGTAGTAGTAGCAGTACCATCTCATTCTCTTGATCTACATAAGCAATTTTCAAATTGGGCTTTAGGTGGTTTTTTACTGGCTGCAGAGTGCCTTCTCAACTCATTCGCTTCCATTCTTCAGGTGATTTTACTTTTGTGATCTTTCTTGAGAATGAAAAAGAAAAAAAGTTGTGGACATATCTTAAAAATGGAACTCACTCTCTAACATATTACAGGCCCATATTCTAAAAATATACCCGGCTGAGCTCATGGTGGCCTTCATGTACTGCCTAGGTGTGACGATCATTACAGTACCTGTAAGCTTCATGGTAAAAAGAGAGTTGAATGATTGGACACTGAGACCTGATATTACATTGATCACCGTTATATACTCGGTAAGAAGTTATTATAGACTTACTCACTCACCATTAGCATGCATTTTACAAGGTGTTTGTGATATGTCTGACTGAAAGTTTTATTTTCTTCAGACATTTCTTGGCCCAGCCTTCATAATTTCCGTCCACTCTTATTGCCTGTCCTCAAAAGGGCCTCTTTATACCTCAATCTTCAAGCCATTTTCCATTTTCATTGCTGCTGTTGCGAGTTTTATACTCCTTGGTGATGGTCTCCATCTTGGGAGGTACACAAAGTTGATTTTTCACTTCTTTTTTTGTACGTGTATTTATGACATTTTTCAATTTTAATTATTTAATTCAATTTTCTTTCAGTGTGCTTGGATCAACGATACTCTTACTTGGGTTTTATGCTGTGTTATGGGGAAAAGCCAATGAAAAGAAGATCAATGACTCCGAGTGTGGTAACTTGGGAGCCTCATCTAGTGGGAAGAAGACCGCTTTGTTGCAAAGCCATATTGATCAAAATTATGTACAATAACTTGGGTTCATTTCATAATCTTATTCATTACGACAGAATGATAAAGATCTGAAACCAAATACAAATAACGTGGTCATTATTGAATCATTACGATACTAAATTAATAAATATACCAATTAACTTTCTAAGCAACAAGATGATATCAAAAAACCACATTGAAGGATTGAATTTAGTTTGATTTTTTTTAAAAAGATAAGAAGATAGCCAGTGGTAGATGAAACTTTACACCACTTGGCTAAGCTAACTGCTGCAGTAGAGTTAAAAATTATAGGAACACAAGTAAATTAGAAATTAAAGAGGTTTCAAAGCAAATTAAGGACCTCCGAAAAAAAAATAGCTGAGGGTCCAATCTGGACATTTCTTCTTGGCGAGGCCTTTCACCAGAAGTTGAGATTTGGAAACCTTTGCTCAATAAATAGCCACATGCACCAGGCACAGCTAATAGGTTAGCTCGGAGCTCTGCTTCAAGGTATGAATGCTCTTACTACGGTAAAACAAATGAAATTTTGTTTTTCTTCAATTACAAGTTTGACGGGATACCTTTCCAGGCTCATGGATAGTAATGTAAAAGAATACAAGTGCATAATTTTTTTTCCCAAGCTATTTTGTTGAGTTAAATTTTTATTTACAGGGTCAACCATACAAGTTCATAATAGGTCAAATTACTTATAAAACAAATGTAAATGACCACATAAGTTTAGTATTTCATAGTGAGAGAATTATCAACACCAACAATAGCTAAAGACCTATAATTATTCACAAGATTAAGGCTAAAACAACACCATTATTGAAGAAGAAGAAAAGCAACGATCCACCAGCTCCTGAACACCGATATGTTGCACATTAATAGTACGAACCAAGGAATCAATAACAACCAAGACGTCGCCCAAATCTAAATTTGAAAGAGATCTGGCCAAGTACAGTCCAAGATTATGGTGATGTTCAGTCCAAAATATGTTGAGTTTTAATAGTAAAATAAACTTGGTTCAACTTTATAGATATAGTTAGAAAATAAGACTGGATTAAAAAATATAAGAGGGAGAGAAAAAAACTATTTTCCAGTAATAAATTACGAGAAACAATTTGGATATAAATTTATATATATTTTTTACAATAAATAGCATTTTTTCCTTTGAACTATGACCATTGTGACTGTGAATGATTCGTGATGTTAAAAAAAAATTCTAAACTATACATGTTATTGAAATATGGGACTTCAGTTAGACTTCGTCCTAAGTGACTAACAGATTGATGATGTGATATTTTATGTGTTGATGTGGCAGTGTTATGTGTAGAATAATTATCAATTTTGTCCTCCGACCTTTGACCATTACTAAATTGTGCCATTTTTATTACAAAAATCTAATTTTTTTTCTTAAAAATATTAATTAAATCATTTTTTAATGGATATTAATTAAATCTTTAAAAAATTAAAAATTTAATTAATAACAAATAATATATTTTTTTCTTTTTACTTTTTACTTTTTTTTTCTTTTGCAATATAAAATAAATATATTTTAGAATGAAAATTTAAAATAAATACTAAAATAAAGAAAAAACTTTTAATTATGGAGAAGGATGAAAGAGGAAGGTTCTAAAAAATTAATTTAAAAGGAGGAGGACGAAGAGGAAAAACTTTATTTTATGATTTATTTTTAATTTTTATTTTAAGAGATATTTATTTTATATTGTAAAAGAAAAGAAAAAGTTTTTGTTATTAATTAGATTTTTAATTTTTAAATATTTGAAAATTTATTTAATTAATTTTAAACTTTTAGTATTGTTTATTTTCTTAATTTTTTAAAATGATTTTTTTTAATTTTTACGAATTTGATTATTATTTATAGGAAGAAAAAAAATTAGATTTTCTTAAAAAAAAAAATAGTTTTAGTAAAAATGACACAATTTGGTAGTGGTCAAAGTTCGGGGGACAAAATTGCTAATTATTCTACACATGACATGGTCATATCAATAGACAAAATGCAACATCATCAATATATTAGCCACCTGGGATGAAATCTAATAGAAGTCTCATATTTCAATAATGTGTATAGTTCAGGAAGAATTTTTAACATCGCGAATCATTCGGGGGCACAATCATACACTGATCATAATGCGGGGGACAAAAATGTTATTTATTCTTTATATATATATAATAAATTAATTATACAAGTTTACCATGGCCGCCCAGAGTGATAATGGCTCTAGGAAAAAAAATTCTAGTGATGGTCCTTTCGGTAAAAGATTTAATAAATGGGAAAATTACATAAAATACTAATTTTCGCTAAAAAATTACGTTTTTACAGTCAAACATTTTTTTTTCAATTTTACGGTTTTAAGGAAATTTTTACATTTTTTACGGTTGTCTTTTTCTTTTTTTGTGTTGTTTTCACGTTGTTTTTAGGTTTTTTTGTTGATGTTTAGTTGGTCCAGTGAGTTGTTTTCAATTTTTTTTTAGTTGTTTTTTCATAAAAAGTCATATTTTCGTAATTATGAAACTTTGAAAATCGTATTTTTTAAAACTTGAGTGTGTATTTTTTTTAAAAGAAAAATAACAACAGTAAAAAAGTTAAAAAAAAAAGTGTATTCAAGAAAAAATCTCTTAATAAAACCTATTCATTTTAATAGAGCTTTTATAAAGTTGGGCCCTTGGGCTGATGGGGCCTAAGCGTGGGTGTGACGATCATTACAAAACCTATAAGCTTAATGGTATGAATTGAGTAATTGGACACTAAGACTTCATATCACTTTGATCACCATTATATACTCAGGAAGAAGTTATTAAAAAAATTATAATATAATTTTTTTACCGAGTTTTTCGAAAACTAGAAATAGATTAAGAAATAAGAGCTAGGAAGAAAGGATTTAAGATAAACAAACAAAGTTTTTACGTGGTTGGGGCATTAATGAGCCTTAGTCCACGAGTCTATTGTATTATATTTTAGAGAGCTTTTGACAATGGAGTTTTCTGCAAGTTTAAGCAGAGTAATTGCTTACAAGAGAAAATCCCAGATCCCCGCTACAGTCCTATTTATAGGAAATCAGGTGCAATGGGCTTGGGTCGGATTAATCCCGGCCCAATAGGGACGTAATTATGGTTTACTCGCTAATGGAGTCATAATACAAATGATATGGCTTAATAAAATATATTAATCAGGGCCCATTGAGCTGACTTGGGCAGAGTCAAGCCTTACAGCTACCAATAATACGTAATCTTAGATTGGTACGCGTGGGCTTCTAAGGGGATACGGGGAACAGGATCTGTCAGAGTAGTAGCAGTACTGTTTCTTAGGAACAACGTACGTTCCATGCATAACCTCTTCTGCATGTTAGTTGAGAAGACCAACTTCCATGTTTCTTAGGGAGATGTCAACGTCAGTGAAGATCAAACTTACCCTATCCGGACGTCTGGTCCGGGTTCCTTTACTAATGTCCTTGTTCATTTACTGGAGTCCTGGTTTGCTCACCAGAACAGGTTCATTCTTGACAAGGTCTATTCCCAAACTAGCAAGCCTGCAACCTCTATTGGTATCCCGGAGGATACGGATAGGTTGGGGTCGGGAAGATGAGTTGGGCCTTCATCTTGGTCCCAGTTCCCTTGTTATGGTCGCGCCCATCGAATATTGTTGAGCTCATTGACTATTTGGCCATTAGGACTTTCTTCATCCCTATTCTTCAGCCTCAGTATGGACCTGGATCTCTTTGAGGAGCCCATGAACCCATTGGGTCATGCCACGTGTCTCGAGGGGAAAGCAGGGATAACATTTACCCCCCAAGTCTTCATCCGTGTTTGCATGGTGGAGACTTGCCTCACTCGCCCAGATCAAATCTAAATATCCCGTTTTGTTTCTTAGAAGACAGGTTCATTTACTTCGGGGCCAATTGGGCGATCCCCGTCCCTTCGAATCCACAATATTTTGCACATGTGTCTTAAAGTTGATGGTGCATCTATACCACTCGCGCATCATAGATGTGGAAAGAATCTTTTGATTGTTCCAGTGACCGATGGATGTCAGCGTAATTTCCGAGGCGTCTTGTCTGTACGAGCAAAGTTGATAGGATACTCGAGTGGGCTGTTTAATGTCTCTACACCATCTGGGACCGTTGGATGGGGATAACCTTAAAATTTTCAATGTAGACCATTGGATCAGGTAGGTGTGGATCGTGGATTGACAAATCCATGATCTGGTCTCGATTGGGCTAATTAAAGCCTCTGAGTAATCCAGGGCTGTTGGATGGGGATAATCTTGAGATCCCCATTCTGAACTATTGGATCCCACAGTGGATTCATGCCCTATAAATACCTCGACAGTTTCATTTCCAACTTTACACATTCTACATATTCAGAGCAAAAAAGAGAGCTTTTTATGTCCCAACTTGCCGACGAGCTTTTCCAGCGATTAGTCCATTTCCATAGTTGTTGGTTTCCAACCAGGCCTCTTTTCGTTCAACTATCAGAGGATTTAGTCCCGGTTCAGCCAGCAGACGAGTTGCTATATCGTCTTCTCAGATTTAAGGCTGAGATTCTGCTAACTTTGTCGCCTGAGATTTCACAAATTTCAAACCCAGTACCTCTCAGTAAGTTTTCTGGTCATTTTTCTTTCTCTGTTTATGTAATGCCCTGGTTACTCCAGAACAGTTACGGTGAACCGGAAATTTGACTCGCTACCCGAGTCCTTTGGTTTAAACATGCTTCTAAGTGTTATTAACAGGCTAAGGTGAAAAACTAATAAAAAGGAAATGATATATTTTATTAAGTACATAAAACTGTTCATGGGCCCATAAAATCTTTTACAAGTTATTTACAACTCAAAATGGTCATTACTGTTTCAAATTTACAAACCCACCGTCCTAAGCGGCAAAAATAGGGTAAACCCCCTAGTTCTTCTGAGAACTCCTTGGATGTGGTGTTCAAGCGGCCGCATATGTGCACATCACCACCTAAGCTCTCCACTCAAGGCTGGGTGAGCTTTTCTTTTCCTTTACTTGCACCACATAGCACCCATGAGCCAAGGCCCAGCAAGAAAACACAATATAGCATGATATAATATCAACAATGATCATAATAATCATTCAGGACTTTCAGTCCAAATAGAGGAGTGACAATTGGAAAAGTCACTAAAATGGGTTCAGTTCCCAATAGCCATGTGACGATAGGGTCACCGGGGCTTTAAAGGTAAGTGATCATTTCACTAGCTTAAACAAGTTAGGTGCATGATGACTAGTCATCAACATAACCTACCTCATGACCATAGAGTCATAACCATGGAACTCTGTTCCCTAGCCATGTGACAAGCAGTCACCTAGGCCTTAGGCCCTGGCTCTAGTAACTAGTCTTAGACTAGGCAAGCGCTTATAAGATTCATCGACCTTAGGGTTGGTCCAGCGTTAATGCCTTAGAGTCATTCAACGCTGATATCGATTAGATCTAATCTTCATTCGGCCCTGCGTTTAGGACGCTTATGCCGTTTCTGACTCTTAGGTCAGTATCCTTGACTAGTCAGTACCATATACAAGTAAACAATATTCACTAGCATTTAATATGCAATCAATGTCCACATTTATCAACCAACATACTTCAACAACAATCATGCATGTCATATACACAGGGTGCAGTTTTCTTACCTCGGGTTCGAGCAAGAAATAATATAAGAACGACCCTTGAGAACGATCAACCTTTAGATTCCTTAGCGGTTACCTAATCATAACCAATTAGAAACCATCAATAAAGTAAATCAATGAATGGTTCACAATCTAAACCACACTCCCGAGATCAATCCCTCACTCTTGGGACTCCCAATCTACTCAAAAGGGGTAAAGGAACCAACCCCCGAGCCTTAAAAACCATCCCGAGCCCTAAAAACAACATTCCCTGAAACTTCCCTAGCGCCTAGGCGCTGCCCTAGAAACAGAGAGGGTCATTCTCTACCCTGCATAGCGTTGGGGCGCCAACTTTAGACCAGCAACTCCTCTGATTTTCCCTCCTTGTGATTCCCCTTGAAACCAACCCTCCAAACCAATCCCAAACCTTACCAAAACATCTAATTCAATCCCTAAACCTCATCTACATCACCCCCTCACCAAAACCCAATCAATCTTACTCAAAAACTCCCATTGATTCCAACTATCCACTTCAAAATCTATAGGCTGAAAACTAAAAGAAAAACAGAGTAATACTTGGAATTCATGGACAATTTCTTACCTCCAGCTAGTTTTAAATCCTCCTTAGTAGATGAACTAAGTCTATAACCTCCAAGCTTTGATTTCCTAGCTTGATTCTTCAATTTGGGACCAAAAACTTCAAAGGGAGATAGAGGGAAGATGATGTACGGGAGAGGAAACCTTGCTCTATTTTTGTTCTGTAGGTTTCTACAGCCAACTTAAACCATATATATCCTAAGCCAAATGACCCTAATTCCCATAGGTCATTTAAAGCTTCTAAAGTCTCCCCAAGGGTAAAATCATCATCTTTCACCTATTTCATTAATCATAATTAACGCTCTCCAATTCCCGCTATTCTCGATATTCCCAAATACCAATAATTCATATCTCGTTACCATTTTATTCCCGGCAACCCTCTAATCATTAAAACATCCCAAGACTCACCCCGAGCCTCGAACTTAATCCCGTTATGACTAAACCGCTACTTAATATTTAAAGATCGTCTCATGCCGAATAGCTCGAAAAAATCCACATTATAATGTGGCCTCAACAATATATCACCGACATGCATACAAATATACAATTATGCCATCAACAGGCCAAATTACCAAAATACCCCTATCATGAAATGTGGACCCACATGCATGCATTTAACATCATATTATAATATAATTCACATAAACATGCATATTATCATTTAATGGCATAATTAAATAGTTATGGCCCTCCCCACCTACTAATCCAGCCATTAAACCGCATTAGGGATTTCGGAGCATTACAGCTTATTTATTTATTTATTTTACTGTAATGATTTTCCTGCGACCATAAAACTGTTAGGGTTTTGGCCACCGTATAGGGTGGTCCTCAGTAGGATAGTGTAGGTTTGAATTGTATATTTTCTAGGCGATAATTCTCGTCTAGTTGTCCTGGATCAATTCGGACGTCCCAAGGTTGACTTGGGAAAATTAGAGAAACCTCTTAGTTTTAGTTCCCGACTAAAGCTCCTGGGATCTTCATTGATCCCAGACTTGGGTCCGGAGGGGACTTCTTCAAGCAGTTTTAGGAGAACCCCCGTACCTTAACCAATTTTCTTCAGTTTTGGTGCTAACTGCTTGGTTTTGTTTTCTTTGTCGCTTCCAGGTCCCTGATCATGAGTCGTGGAATCACTCTTCATCCGGAAGACGTCATCCAAGTGGGCCCTTTAATCCTAGAAGGGTCCAGACTCCCTACTGG
Organism: Humulus lupulus; assembly: GCF_963169125.1. Taxonomy (NCBI): domain Eukaryota; kingdom Viridiplantae; phylum Streptophyta; class Magnoliopsida; order Rosales; family Cannabaceae; genus Humulus; species Humulus lupulus. The sequence continues at coordinate 81,569,724 of NC_084794.1, read as the reverse complement.
CAACACGTGGGAAATGGACGGGGAGAAGAATAAGTTCTGGAACTACCGGATGCTACATCAGCTAGAGAGAGCCCTTGGAATAGAGTTGACTCCAAGACTTTTCTACAACCGGTTGACCCGGAAGGAGGAGAAGGCCCATACTGGCGTGGGCGTGTTCGAGGCTTGGAGCGTAGGCCACATCAGTGCAGGAGCCACTCTCCCGCTTCACAATTACTTCACGTGGTTCCTCAAGTTTATGGGGATCCACCCTTCCATCTCCTCCCCCAAGCATACAAATTGCTCGCGGGATAGCGCATATTTTGCATCTCGAAGGAGATCTCGGCTCCCACTCCCGCAGAGGTACTGTATATTTATAAGTTGGAATCGCAACTTAACTCCAAAGACAAGACGTGGGACAGATTATGTAATGCCCCGGATTCCCTATTATGGTTAATGGCCGGGTTAGTAGGCCGGGAGGGCCATAATTGTTTAATTACGCCATTAAATGTGTTTATGCATGTTTATGAGAATTATATTATAATATAAATGTTAATTGTATGCATGTCGGTGATATATGTTAAGACCACATTATGATGTGGGTTTGTTCGAGCTATTCGACATGAGACGATCGTAGAATATTGATTAGCGGTTTAGTCACAACAGGTTTAAGTATCGGGACTTGGATTGAGTCTCGGGGTGATTTTGATGATTAGAGCGTTGCCAGGAGATATAGGGTAACGGGTTGTGATTTATTGGTGTTTGAGATTATTGAGGATAGCGAGAATTGGAGAGCGTTAATTATGATTAACGAGATAGGAAGGAAGTACCAAATTTGCCCTTGGGAGCCTTTAGAAAGTATTTAATGACCTAGGGGTAAAATGGACATTTCACCCCTAGGATAGATATAACTCTTGATGGCTGAAGAAAGTAGTGGAAAAACAGAGTGTGCAAAGAGTTCTCCCATACCTTCTTCTCTTCACCTTTCTTTGTGGTTTTTGAACCAATTTTGAGGATTCAAGCTTGAGGAGCAAGCCTTGAGAGTTTGGGAGTGTGTTCCACCACTGAAGAACATCCTAGGCCAAGCCTTGGGTAAGTTTCTAACCATGTTTTTCTCTGGTTTGCCCTGTTCTGGTTTTATTTTGCAGCTGAGATTTCTAGGGTGAATTCATGGTTTTGTTGGGAGTTTTGGCTAGGGTTCCCATGCTTGTGATGTTTGGGGTGTGTTAGAATGGTTTTTGGGTTCTTTTGGCATCAAGAATAGGATTTGGAAGCTTGGAAATCGAGTTAGAATCGAAGGAGTTGAAGAAGGTCGGTTCAGGGGTGTTTGAGTCTGGAGGTAGCGCTACAGCGCCCACCCTAGGGTGCTATAGCGCTCCTCAGGAGGCTTTCTGGCACTTGGGCGGTTCTGAGTATAGCGCTGTGGCACTAGGGGTTGAGTGATGTAGCGCTACCCTGTTCCTTCCAAACCCCGTTTTGAGTGTTTTTAAGGGTTTTTGACTTGGGGTTTCAATCCTTAAGGCCCGGGATCGAATCTACTCACCGTGTGGGCATGTTTCGAGGTCCCGAGGGTGGTGCTTAGGTTAAGACCCTATTATTGTGGATTCTCATTAATGGTGGTTATAATTGGTTGTGATTAGGTAACCGCTAAGGAACTAAAAGATCGATCGTTCTCAGGGGTCGTCCTTATCATACTTCTCGTTCGAACTTGAGGTAAGAAAGCAGTGTATGAATACAGTTGCACCCTGTGCAGGTATATGACATGCATGGTTTGACATTAAGGCATGTTGGTTGATATATGTGGACATGGATTGCATATTAAATGCTAGTGAACGCTGATTACCTGTTTGAGACACTGACTAGTCAGGGACCGACTCTAAAGTCGATGATCACGCATTGAATGGCTCTATGGCATTAATGTGGGACCGGCCCTAAGGTCGATGAACTTATAAGTGCTTTCCTGGTCTACGACCAAATGTGTATAGCCAAGGTATACGACCCCGGTGACCGTTAGTCACGTGGCTAAGGGACGTTGTCCATAGCTTCGACTCTAGAGTCGTAAGGAAGGTTATGTTGGTGACTAATCACCATGCACCTGTCCTGGTCGAACATACAAAAGAATCACTTTACCGTTAAGCCCTGGTGACCCTACCGTCACATGGCTAGAGGGAGCGATGCTCATTATCGTGGCTTTTGGCTATTGTCATCTATTTGTTTGGACTGAGAGTCCTGAAGGGTTATTATGATCGTTGTTGATATTATATCATGTCTTATTGTGTTTTCTTGCTGGGCCTTGGCCCATGGGTGCTATGTGGTGCAGGTAAAGGGAAGGAAAAGCTTAACTAGCCCTGAGTGGAGAGCTTGGGCGATGTTGTGTACATACAGGGCCGCTTGACCGCCACGGTCAAGGAGTTCTCAGAGGGACTAGGGGTTTACCCTATTTTTGCCGCTTAGGCCGGCGGGGATTGTAAATTTGGAACTGTAGCGACTCCTTTGTATTACGAACTACTTGTAAACATTTTGAAAGGCTCATGAGCAGTTTATTTACTTAACGAAATGTACCCTTTCCTTTTTACTGGTTTTTTACCTTAACCTGATAATAACACTTAGATCACGTTTTTAACCTAAGGACTCGGGCAGCGGGTCAAATTTCCGGTTCACCGTTCACCGTAACTGTTCTGGGATAACCAGGGCGTTACAGATTCTATAGATTGAAAGCCCGCGGAACCAGTCTGGTTCCCTCCAGCACGTGGGAGCACCCCGCAGATGTCAGACATTATTGGTTCATGACATCCGGGTTCCTCCTAGAGAAGAACCCCACTTTGGTGCTAGACTTCCAGCATGTGGGTAAGTTATTATTTTCCACTTCTTTTTTCCTTTAGCCATCAAATTTATTTACTGGATACTCACAGTTCCGGAACACAGGTCCATATGCTCAGACCCGGCTCACCAAATCGATCCTGGAGTGGAAGAAATTCTACGCCACTCTGAGTGCTGAGGAGTTGTACGTGGGGGACTTCGTAACTATGGAGAACCTTCGACTGGTCAAAATGTTGGTCACTAACCAGTCGATAGATTCCCCTAGCTTCCAGGGGCTGCAATGCGAGATCCTACCCTGAGGGAGGAACGGGCGCTCATCTACAACGAAGCAGCGGAGGCCGCGGCCAAGACGGATGCAGAGAAAATGAAGAGGGAGCAGGCCTGTCAGGCGGAGAGGGCTGACTCCGAAGAATTGGATGCCCTTCTCGAGGGGAGGCAGGCAAACACTAGAGATCCCGGAGCTACCATTTCGAGGCAAGGTAACTTGCCTCCGATTTTAATTTGTGCTCCTCATTTTGAGGACTTAGTTAGGAATAGGAAACAGTACCGGAACTATCTGACCTGGACCGTCAATAGAGTGGGGCTTTCTTGCCCCATTGTTATAGATACACTGATCCTTATGTACTCATCTTGGTTCTTAAAATAGTGTAATTTTTTGGACCTGGATGACATGGGGGACCAAATCCATTCTTTCGCCCTAGGGGAGTTGAGTTGTGCCCTTTCTAGATATAAGGGTTCATCCTAGAGGACTTTAGACTTAAATATTTATTTCATTTTTTACTTTTATCCCCATTTGTATATCTTTCTTATTAGTTTCTTTGTCTTTCTATCTCAAGTGACTCGGAGATGTCCAACCCTGTGGCCAAAATGAAAGAAATGATCGAGGCCAGGGCGGTCGCAGCTAAGGCATCGGCGAAGAAGGCCGCCAAGGGCCCGACCAAGAAAAGATCACGGAGCTGGTGCTCGAGGATTCAAGGCCATTCCCGGAAGTTTTGGAGAGGGCTTCAGTTGTGAGTTCCCTCCCAGTGGCACCCGTCAAAATGGCCCCGCCCCCATCTACTCCTCTCCAAGTTATCAATTTGGAATATGAGCCCTCTCAAGGTGGAAGGGCGAAGAAGAGAGCAGCGGACTCGATCTTCGTAGAGTCCCTGAAGCGGGCCAAGAGGACCAGGACCAAGGATCTTAACTTGGCCGAGGAGCATTCTTCAAGGGAGAGCCTAATCATCACACAACAACTTTCGGATGCACCCAGGCTTCCCGTCAACCCAGCCCTTCTTGAGGAAAGGGATTCGGTCCTCCAGGAGGAGAGGATGAAAATGGTGTCCCAAGCTTGGGACGATGGTCGAGACAAACGGGATGAGCTGTACCAGGCCCTGACCATCCGGTGGAAGGTGGAGTTTGCCAACCGTCTGGAGGCCTTCAATGCTCCCCAACCCATCATGGACCGATTGGTAGCCGAGACCGGGTTTCGGCCTAAGCTGGGTCAGGACACGGCTTCGTTGGCTGCAGATTTGCTAACCCAGGTGGGAACTACTATATCCACCCTCCAAATAAAGCAGTGTGCTACCTTGGCCAGCCAGAATGCCCTGTTCATCTCCTAGTCCATTCATCACTAGGCCACCGCAGTAAGTCACATGCCCGTATAATCTTTTCATTTTACCATACTTATTGCCAGTGTATTTTCTAACTTTGGTTTGTTCTAGGATGCCCTGTTGGCCCATAGGAACGCGAATCTGGTGGCAAAAATGGTGATGAAGCTGGAGACGACTCAGATGGAGCTGGAGGGGGTCGTTAACTAGAGAGAATCTGCTAAGGAGGCCCTTACCAAGGAGGCTTCTCGGATTGAGGCCGATCGTGAGGAGGCTGCCTGGGTTCGGGCACAGCATGAGGAAGCTTTGCCCATGAAGGAAACCAAACATAAGAAGTTGGTGGACAACCTGGAGGCAGATCTGCATCATGTTCGTGGCTCGGAGGCTTCGATCAAGGCCGTTCTGGAGGCATCTGAGGCCCAACTTTGCCAGGAGCAAGAGAGAGTTGCAAACCATGAGTCCCAGAATCAAGTTTTGGAGGGCACGATACATCTTGAGATGAAGTAGAGCGAGGAGGCTTGCATAGCAAAGGAGTAGGCGGATGCATTGCTTGAGGCCACTTTTGATGAGGCTATTTACATGGCCTGGCTCCAGGACAAGAACATGAACCTCCTCCTCTATCCAGATCCGGCTTCAAAGAGGGCTGAATTTGAGGCCAAGGAGAAAGCTAATGCGGAGCTTCTAGCTGGGGACGAACAAGATGATAATACTTTAGGTGTCCCGGATCAGAATGAAGCCTAGGCCTCGGCCTTTATCTTTTAGTTAGGGCTTCCTTCCTGTTTTTTGTAATTGTATTAATTTTATGGACGCAGATGCGTCCGAGACAATTTTTATTATTCGGATTTATATATTGATTTTATTTTCTACACTATGATTTCCATTTACATTCATCTACTTTTCTTTGAAATTGACTAAGTGTTTTATCACTCTGTATGAATCTAGGTCGAATGTTGGGTCCTGGTTCCAACGGCCGGGAACACTAGGGAAACGTTGCAGAAGGTATTTAGCCTGTCCTAAGACCCACGTTCAGATCTTGGTGGCCTGGATCGTTTTGGACTCATCAATATAACTAAACAAATTTACCCCGACTTTATAGTTCAAGTTCCAATGGCCTGGACCAACAGAGATTTGTTTTAGATATGACTTAATTAGTTAACTCGTTCTAAACCTGATGTTCAGGTACCGTTAAAGAGTTAATAAATGTCGTCTGATTTATTTGTACTGACTCTGGTTTTCAGGTTCCAATTGTCTGGACCATCAGGGATTAGTTGACTAGCTTATTTCAATCCCGAGGTTCAGGTTACAACGACCTGGGCTGTATATAAGACTAATTTTAAACAACTTAATCCTAAGACTCACGTTCTAATGGTTCTGGACCATTATAAAGGAAACATGAATATGGATTTGGTTATCTGGGACCACGTTAGGTCTAGACCAATTTTTAGGTGTTGGGTTTCGAACCCCTGGACCATATAGGTTTGGCCTAGGACTGGGCTTTGAGCCTTGCATCCTATTGGGTTTTGAACCCCTCGGACCATGTATGTCTGGGTTAGGACTAGGCTTTTAGCCTTGCGCCTTATTGGGTTTTGAACCCTCCGGACCATGTACGTTCAGGTTATGACTGGGGTTTGAGCCTTGCACCCTATTGGGTTTTGAACCCCCCGGACCATGTACGTCCGGGTTAGGACTGGGCTTTTAGCCTTGTGTCCTATTGGGTTTTGAACCCCCTAGACCATGTACGTCCGGGTTAGGACTGGGCTTTTAGCCTTGCGCCCTATTCGATTTTGAACCCCCCGGACCATGTACGTCTAGGTTAGGACTGGGCTTTGAGCCTTGCGCACTATTGAGTTTTGAACCCCCCCGGACCATGTACGTCTGGGGTTAGGACTGGGCTTTGAACCTTGTGCCCTATTGGGTTTTGAACCCCCCGGACCATGTACGTCCGGGTTAAGACTGGGCTTTGAGCCTTGCGCCCTATTGGGTTTTGAACCCCCCGGACCATGTACGTCCGGGTGAGGACTGGGCTTTGAGCCTTGCGTCCAATTTGGTTTTGAACCCCTTGGACCATGTACGTCCATGTTAGGACTGGGCTTTGAGCCTTGCGCCCTACTGGGTTTTGAACCCCCCAGACCATGTATGTCCGGGTTAGGACTGGGCTTTGATCCTTGCGCCCTATTGGGTTTTGAACCCCCTGGACCATGTATGTCCAGGTTAGGACTGGACTTTGAGCCTTGCATCCTATTGGGTTTTGAACCCCCCGGACCATGTACGTCTGGGTTAGGACTGGGCTGTTAGCCTTTCATCCTATTTTTTTGGGAGTTAGGTTTTACACCTCCAGTCTATACGAGTCTGAATTAGGACTAAGCTCTGACCTTTGCATCCTATTTTGTCTTTATTCCTGGACTTACTTGTATGGATTGTCATACCCCCCCCCCCCAAGTGATCGAAGAGTGTAGTCTTAGGTCACTTGTTTGTGTAAAAAATTAAGACGGCCATGAACTTTTTCTTTCCTTACAACATTTCTTGTGATGTTTTGTATACACCATTTTCATTAAACAAGAAATCACCCTGGGGCTTACATTGTTAAAAAAGATTTAGACAAGAAAACAAGATCAGATCCTATCGACTACTGATAGTACTGGCGGAGGTGTTCTGCATTCCAAGCCCTTGGGACCTCCATACCATCTAGTCGCCTTAAGCAATACGTTCCTGGACATATTTCGTTTGGTCCTTCCTAGTTTGGTCTCAGAACCCCCACTCCTGGATCTTGAGTTACAGGGAAGACTCTTCTAAGGACTAAATCGCCGGTTTCGAACCTCCAGCTCTTAACTATAGAGTTAAAGTGTCTGGCGATTTTTCCTTGGTACATCTTCAGCTGTGCTTGTGGTTCTTCCCGGGTCTCTTCAATGAGATGGGATCATATGTGTCCCGTTGGTAGGACGGGAACGCTGTTTCTACTAGGATGACTACTTCGTATCCATACACCATTGTATAAGGAGTATGTCCGGTTGATGTTCTTTCTGTGATCCGGGAGGAAGGCTAATTGAATCCACGTTTTCCTCTTCAAGAGGCTCCTCACGGTCCATGAAGATTGGCTGGGCGAGCCATGATAGCACTTCCGGGCGCTCTTCTGATCTCCCCGTACAGTCCCCACTGCTCCATTATCGCATGGGAATTTCATGTAGAGGTGGCAGATGGAGGTGGTGGCGCCAAAGTCGACTAAAGCGGGTCACCCGAAGATCACGTTGTACGGGGTGGAGCAGTCTACCACTATGAAAGTACAATATTTGAACGAGCCCTGAGCCTCATTCCCCAGTGTCACGAGTAGTTGAATCTTACCCATTGGGAGAAATGAATCCTCATTGAAGCCGTAGATCTGTGTCGGGCAGGAAGTCAGATCTGCTTTTGTCAGGCCAATTACTGTGAAGGCCAGTTTGAACATTACGTTGATAGAGGTCCCATCATCCACCAACACTCAGGATACCCTTTTGTTTCCTATTTGGGAATCAATGACCAAGGGGTTATAATGTGGGAAATGAAAGTTCCGGGCATCCTCTTCCGTGAATGTGATGCGTAGGTTCATCAAATTGGGGCGCTGAACTGGAGTTTGGACCAAGTCGCATACCTCGTGGTCGTGATCGAGCTCGCTGAGGTATCTCTTCTAATCATTCCAGGATGGTCCTCCCAGATGTAGGCCTCCTGATATTTTGGCTACGTGACCATCTACCCATGGAGGTGCAGTTCCGGAAGGATACAACATTCTGAGCCCATGTGTTTGCACTATTGGGGCCCCCTGGGGGATCTGTGCTCTTGAACCTGGAGCGTACCCTCCCTGAGGAGGTTGATACGACCCAAGTGTACCCGGGGCCATAGGTTGTCTGGGAGATGCTGGCAGTCCCGGAACTCCTGTTGACATCCATATCCACTAGTGGAGATGCCCTAATTTGATCAGGTTCTCAATTTCATCCTTCAGCTGATGACATTCTTCAGTCGAATGACCCATGTCCTTGTAGTAAGTGCACCTTTTGCTGGTGTCCCTCGAATTTTTTCCCCCTTTGAACATGGGGGTTGGCTTACGGTAATGGACTATGTTGCCCGTTACCAAGTAGATATTTTCTTGGGTGTCCACCAGATTGGTATACTCTGTGTAATGGGGCTCGTACCCCTTTTTTTCCTTTTTTGAGGGCTCGGATCGGTTCTGACCTTTCCCCGATCTCTTTCCCCAAGAGGGATTTATGCTTGCCTCAGCTCCTCTGACTTGAGGCGGTTGGGCTCCGCCGGTAATGGCACTATACCCGGCGGGTGCCACTCCGTACCCGAAAAATGGCGCTTACAGAGCCAAAGCATACCCCGTTGAAGTGGGTCTATAGACCGTCAGGGTCTTGAATGACATCCCATGGGTCCCAATGGATCCGGATGCCACTGGGGGTCCTGGATGCTTCGCTTCTTATCCGAGGAAGGTTTGGGCAGTCGACTGGGTTGTTGGCTACCACCCGAAGGCTTGGATTCGGGCCTCCTCCCAGTTGATGAAACCTTGTGCACTTCTGATGAATTCCTCAAGGGCGTCCACCTTGCTATGCTACATGTCATCCTAGAGAGAGGATCCAGCTCTGATCCCGGACTGGAGAGCCACCAGGCGCTGTCCGTCATCCACTTTAAATTTTGAGGCTTCCTCCGTGAAGCGCTGGATGTAAGCCCTGAGGGTATTAGTGCAATCTTGTTTTACATTGGCCAGCGCGCTGATTTGCGTGTCCATTTTCATGATGGCCACAAATTGCTTATGGAATACTGACTGCAATTTGGACCAAAATTGGATTGATCCTGGCTTGAGTCTTTTCCACCACTCTTCTGCGGATCCAGCCAGAGTGATCGAGAAACATAAGCATTTTCCGTTGTCACAAACGTGAGCCACAGTCATCAGGCGGTTGTAGCGGGACAAATGGTCCCTAGGGTCTGTGTTCCCAGTGTTGGCGGGTAGGTTTGGCATCTTGAACCCCTTTGGTAGTACCACATACAGGATGTGTTTGGTGCATGGTTCCTTTTCCTCCTCTTCGGAATCGGAGCCTCCGCCTTCTTGTTTCCAGACCAAGCGTTCTGTGACCTTCTTAAGAGCGGCCAACTGTTCCCTAAACTGTTTGGCCATTCCATCATCCAGGGGGACTCTCTTGTTCCTCCTGTCATTGAGGTTATTCCTCAAATCGCCTCCTCGGGGAAAAATCTTTTCTTTGCGGGCCCGCTCCTTTTGGGCATTCGTCACGTAAATCCACCAGAGAAGTATCGTCTCCCGAACTGATGGCTTCCGGTTGTTCTTCATGTTTGTGCCCTCCGTGATCTTTGTTCACGGAGGTGCTGGGATAGAAGTGTCATTCCCGTTCGTCCTATTTAGGGACATTCTAGGGCTTAACACCCTACAGGCGCTTCCCCCGCAGATCGTTTGGATGATCCCGTCCTAGGACATGATTCATCCATTCTTTCCTAGGGAATTTCCCTGGGTTGACCCCAGTTTTTAGAACGGAACGATCTTTCTTCTGGGGGTTTGTTTTTCCCATAGGATCGACCACTCTGGCTTTTCCTTTCTTTTGAGTGGGATTCGACAGGCCAGCTCCGAGAAGTGGTCCCAGAGGAGTGATAGGGCTAGTGTTGTTAGGTACGCCAATCCTGATCGGTGGGACATGCGGCTACGTTCCTGGAGGCAGAACAGATGAGGGATTGACTGCCAGTCCTTGGGCAACAATGAAGGCCTGAAGAGCTAGGAGGGACTCTTTCATCTGGAAGGTGGCTTCTTTTTGTTCAGGGATCCTGGCTTCTTGATCCAGGACCTATTGTCTCAAGTGGACCACCTCTGGATCCACCTGTCCAGGCTTCATGTTCTTTTCTTCAGGATGGACGGGGTCTTTGGCCTCGTGATCTTCGTACTCCCCTTCAACTTCCTCGTAGTAGCCTTCGTCATAGTCACCCCCTCCTCGAAGTTCTAGGAGTCATTGGGCAGAGGCCCCTGCTAAGGTATATTCTCAGGTTGGTCTTGAGGAAATGTTTGATCGGGCAATGGTTCTCCATTGTCGCTGGTGAGCAAGATTAAACACGGTATGTCTAGTGTTTACCATTTGTGCAGATGTTCGAGATTTACTCAAGCTTCCTTCGGCTCTCAATGAAAGCACCAAAATGTTTACCAAGTTTTTCGAAAACTAGAAATAGATTAAGAAATAAGATCTAGGAAGAAATGATCAAAATAAACAAACCAATTTTTTACGTGGTTGGGGCGTTAATGAGCCTTACTCGACAAGTCTATTGTATTAGATTTTAGAGAGCTTTTGACAATGGAGTTTTCTGCAAGTTTTGGCAAAGTAATTGCTTATAAGAGAAAATCATGAATCCCCGCTATAGTGCACAATTGGTCTTATTTATAGGCAATCAGGTGTAATGGGCTTGGGCCAGATTAATCTCGGTGCAATAGGGACGTAATTATGGTTTACTCGTTAATGGAGTCATAATACAAAGAATATGGCTTAATAAAACATATTAATCAGGGCCCATTGGGCTGGCTTGGGCAGAGCCAAGCCTTACAACTGCCAATAATACGTAACCTCAGACTGGTCTGCGTGGGCTTCTAAGGGGATCCTAGGGACATGATCTATCAAAGTAGTTGCAATACTTTTTCCTAGGAACAGCATACATTACGTGCATAACCTCTTCTACAGGTTAGTTTAGGAGACCAACTTTCGTGTTTCTTGGGGACATGTCAGCGTCAGGGAAGATCAAACTTTCCCTATCCAGACGTTTGGTCCAGATTCCTTTACTAATATCCTAGTTCATTTACTGGAGTCCTGGTTCGCTTACTACGACGGGTTCATTCTTGACAAGGTCTATTCCCAGACTAGCAAGCTTGCTACCTCTATTGGTATCCCAGAGGATACGGATAGGTTAGGGCTGGGAAGATGAGTTGGGCCGGCATATTGTTCCCGGCTCCCTTGTTATGGTCACACCCATCGAATATTGTTGGGCTCATTGACTATTGGGTCGTTAGGACTTTCTTCTTCCCTATTCTTCGGCCTCAGGATGGGCCTGGATCTCTTTGAGGGAGCCCATGGACCCATTGCATCATGCCACCTGTCCCAAGGGGAAAACATGGATAACATAAATAAAGTAGAAAATTAAAAAAAATCAATTTTTTTCAAAGCAAATCATTAATTAAATAATCCAATCTTAAAAATATATATTATTTTACAAAAATATACCTAATAATAATTACAAAAACAATACTTAAGTGTAAAATAGTACCTTCACACATATTAATTTTCTAATTAAAATTCCACATTATTAAAAAAAAAGCATAAAGTAATTGTTTTTCTTTATTTAAGTTTATTGAATTTTCACTTATTCATTATTTTATTATAAAAAAATTATAGTTTATGACCACACTGTGGGGGTTAGGCTATATAAATCAAGTTTTTTATATTACAACTCAAGAGAATAAATAATAATAATCCATACTCTAATGGGGAAATAACACAAAAAACATAACACAAGTAAACAAGTGATAGAATTGATCTTTGGTATTGAAGAACCTTGATACATAAAATCACAAGTCTATGATTTTATGTGAAACACAAAATGGAACCAAGGCTTGACACAAATGAAGATTTGTTGTCCAAAAATCTCTATTCCTAGCATCATCCTTGAGACTTCTTGAAGCTATTACTTTGGAGTGGGGTTGGGATTCAGAAGCTTTGAATCTTCATACAAGTCAAGCTTTCTTGATGAAGATCTTGGAGAAAACTAGTAATCTTGAGAGCTAGATAGAGAGAGAGAGAGAGAGGTGAGTGATCAATTCACCAAAGACTCAAGTGACCCCATTAAATAGTATATGAACCCTCATTCAGCTCAACCAATGAGATTAAAGCATTTTTTTGAAACTTTGGAGCCAAAAACACGTCACTATACGGACACGTATGGATAGCCCAGGGGATGCATCTCATGCGCCCAGGCAATGTGTCGCCTGTGTATGGTTTTGTAGTTGTTTCCCAAAAAATTAGCATGATGACGTGGCACAAACATAAAGCATGTGAAGGACATATGATGAGACATTATAGAGGACTGGTCGACTCACGACCAGACAGGAGAAGAAAACACACTATCAGGTAAATTCAGAATCTATGTGGAGCAGCAGGAAAAGGAGTTTACAAAAGACATGCGATCAGAGCTGCTCGATGAAATGCAATTAAAGGTCAAAGTTAGTTTAATATACAAATATTTGTGAGATATTTTTAATTTAAAATATAAAGTGTAGTATTTACATATTATTTTATATTTACTTGTTGCACAAGTTATGCAATGCCCGTGGCCCATCTATGTACATTATTGAGTCTATAAATAGAGGACTCAAGAATTCATTATTTTTGACACTGTAATTCTTTACTTTCAGACAATTCTAATAATCTAGTGCTATTATACACGTTTTTGTATCATCTCTCTTAGCTTGTGAAACTTGGTTGACTGTAGTCATCTGATTGCAGGTTTTGAGAATTTACATAAATAATAGTATTAAGTGGACGTAGGTTATTATCGATTAGCGAAGCTGAACCACTATAAATCTGTATGTCGTTTGTTATTCTTAAGTCCAGTTCTTATTTTATATTGTTATTTTGACTCAGTGTCGTTGACCAAATCTCAGGTCAATATTTTGGCACTTTCATTGAGAGCTGAACTCAAAAAGAAGAAAAAAAATGGCTAAATCTACTAGGAAAACGCAGGGTTAACAGGCTGGTCAGACGTCCGAGAATCCTCAAAACCCACCACCTCCGTCGAGAGTTACTAAAGAGGAGCCTCAAGTGGAACTAGAGAAAGAAATCCAAGAATTGAATGCTGAAACCCTGGGAGCATCCATGGGAATGTTGCAAGATGAGTTGGCCATGCTGAAGGCTAACCAAGAGAATGTGGCTAAGACCATGATTATGGAACAAATAGAAATTGACAGAAAAAGGCGAAAGCTCAATGATAGGAAAGTCAAGATGGATCAGCGTCAGAGGGATGCAACTATGGCCTTGGAGGCGGCTATACAGTTAGCATAAGGAGTTTGACCTACATAGAACCCTCCTGAATCATCACGAAATCCTCAGCAGCTAGAATAGCACAGGGTTACTCAACCTGAAAAGTAGCCCCGGAATTCTGGTAAACATACCGAGCAACGTCAACCTCATCGGTCCGATCAAGTTAGGGAACAACCACCTTGACAGAATAGGGACGAGCAGCGTCACCTGAAAGAAGGTCAGGGAATGTTCCTTTAGGAAATAGGAGACAGCTAGACTTAGGTTCTACGATCAAAAATACCTCACGACAAAATAATGTCCAGGGACCTAGCAACCAACGCAAACCTCATAGGCCTCCTCTGGTTTATCCAAACGGTTTTGGACGAAGAGAAGGTGATAGTGCGTACAACAGGTCGCACACTCACAGGTCACAATTTAGAGATGGGCATGATTGCAATGAAGGGGATTCCAGATACAGCAGAAATACAAGAAGAAACGTTGGTTGACCTGATGAGCAAAGGTTCGAGTAGCATGACCCTCCACCTCCTCCACCAATGAATCATCGACCAACAAGTCAAATTGTCGGGGGGCTACCAAGTCAGCCTAATGTCTTTGATCGACTGGGAGCATCAGAGCAAAGATGAAGAAGTGACTATCTAAGGGATATACTAACCATCTGAAGAGAAAAGTATGGAGAGCATATCCATGTTGCAGCTACTCCTACCCCTGGAATACCAAATGTTGTCCAGAACCAAATAGATTATTTGAACCAAGTAGTTCCACAGCTAGTCGGCAATAAAACTTCAAACATAGACTACGATCGGAGGAAAGGCACTCATTTCATTAATATAATTGTCGTGGCCGAAATCCCTAGTAAATTCAAAATTCTTGTGCTACCCAGCTATACTAGAAGAGAAGACTCAGTATCTCACGTGAACAAGTATGAGATACAAATGGATACTCAGAAGGTGTCCGAAGATGCTCGATGCAAGATTTTCTGCCCACTCTGTCTGATGCTGCTCAGGAGTGGTATTGTAAATTTCCACCAGCCACGCAGTTTTACGAACAATTTTATGTTGGTCGCATACATCCAACCGAAGCAAATCACCTAGTAGATATAAAGCAAAAGGAATGAGAGCATCTTAAAGAGTATACTTAGAGGTTCATGAAAGTGGATGCTCACGCCAAAACGGTGGGAGATGAAGGAAAGATGATGGCCATTACAGCCGAGGTACAGCGCCATTCCCCATTATGGAGTAGTTTCCAAGAAAATGGAGTTAAGAACACCTAAGAGTTTTTGGACCAAGCAGATAATACATTAAGTTGGAGAAGACTATCCCCAATGAAGGAAAAGCCTCAAAGGTTGATCAGTTTAAAAAATAAGAGCCAGCCAAAGTTGTTGGCGGTCCTAGTAAGTCCAACAACGGTGGTAAGAACAACAACATAAATGGCAAAAAACAAGCAAGCACTGAACCGTCTACGTCCGACAATAAACTCCCTAAATAGAAAAGATATGAACCAAGGTTTACCAATTATATGGCCCTGGTTGACAGCCGAGAAAAAGTATACGAGGCCAACCACACCACCGTACCATTTACACGACCAGCCCCCTATCAGGAAGGACATTTCAAAAAGAGATACAATAATGTTTTGTCGCTTCCATAATGATTATGGTCATGATATAAATGAATGCAACCAGCTGAATGATGAGATTGAGTTTCTGATACGAGAAGGACATCTGAGGAGATATATACGAGCAGGGGATAATCCCCAACAAAGAGCTAACGGGGGCAACGAGCAGGCACGTGAACGCCAACGGTTGCCTCCTCTACATGCTAGCCCCAGCCGCAGGCACTCTGCTCACCATCTTCGGTGAACCACACTTAGCTGGTGGCAATGGTAAGGAAAGAGAGATGTATGTCAGTGTTATAAAAACAATTAGAGTGCACAGCGAAATTGACATGTTGGGCCAGTGTAAATACACACAAAAATTTACATCTCTCATATAAACAATTTATATGTTCAAGAAAACACTCAGATAGAAACATTAATATAAAATTTTATTAAGCATGCAACATATATATATAAATATACACATACTTATATATATATATATATCATATGCACATTTATACAAATATTCAAGAACAGAAATATTTACCTTTTGAAGCCTATCAACTGTCCTTGAGTCTTTTGGTATGTATATATCTATCTTCCTATCTAGCGCTTTGAATACTCAAGCCACGATCTTCCGGAGTATTCTCTACACCTCAAGATGTGTGTGGGCACATAGAGAACATGGGTTTATAATTTAGAAATCACAAGTATATCTCAACACATAAAAACTTGGATTATGGCTTGAGAATGGTTAGAATAAAAGAAGTTGATGACAATTTCTTGTCTCACAAATTCTGAAACTTTTTCTCAATCTTCACTCCCTTGTTCTTCTTCTTATTATTACATAATATATAAATAGAGAGAGATTATATATTACCCTATTATTCCTAATCATAATAGTAATATATGAATAATAACATAATGATGATAGGAATTGATTTAGGTAAATATCTAACTTACCAAATTTAAATATAGCTATTTTTAAATTAGAAATTAAATATATAATAAAATAAAAACAATACTAATACTTTATCAGTACAGTGCTACACGCACGACACAGTCCCTAGACCGTGTCTTGCGTGAATAGCAGTATTCCCTTTTCAGGGATATTGCATTTTTCTTTTATTTATTTATTTAATAAAATCAATCATTCCACAAAATATGGTATTATCTTTTTAAGGAAAAGATCACAACCATATTTCAAAATTTAAATTTTGAATTCAAAATTTAAATTTTGAAGTCAAAATCCAAAATTCAAATTGATGATCATCATTATCATCATCTTTTAAAATTCAATAAATCAAAAATTATTTTGACTTACCAATTTTATTTTCTCCCACTCAAATAAAATAACTAATTTCAAAATTTTATTTATTTATATATATATCAAAATTATATATTTAAATTAATAAAAATATTTTTGAAAATTTAATAATTAATTATTCAACCTCAATTATCATATAATAGTATATTTGACCCGGAGAATAAAATTCTTCTCAAATTTCCAAATTATAGATTTACCCTTGTATCAACTCTTAACTTGTTATGATGTTGATAGAGCCACCCTTGGGGACCTATGAACCTATAATATCAAGCTCCAACAAATATTAGATTATCAATCAAAGCTCTTTGATTAAATAATCATATTTATTAATCTCATGATTACTCTACTATAAATATGAGATTGAACTCTTGATAATTATAGACATATATTTACAGAGTACTTTATTAAAGAATAAAGTGTCCATTGATATAATCATTACATGCAACGTTAATCCTCTATTAATGGTTCATAATTAAAAAGGAATAAAATTACTGTTTTACCCTTTTATCTATATCTTGTTCCTAGTGTACCATTGACTTTACTAGCGAAGGTTGTGTCACAACAAGTTTGCGATGTGAGCGCTCACAACCTTTTCAGTTCCAAAAGTCAACCCAGTAGGGAACCATTATTCAATCTATAGAAGGTATAGATTCCATATTTGTTAAACTATGTCCCCAGCCATATATATCATTGAGTCCTCAAAAACAATTGTTCTTAGAGTGATCATTATGACAAACCTTAACGTATGAATCAAAGGATCAGATGACATATATAGGAGTTCATAGTAACCTTAGGATTAAGGTCATCGTGTATATGATCATCGTTTGATGTGTTTGATTAATACTATGAAACGGTGTTTAAACAAATATTAACAAATCACATCTGGTCCAGTTCTATATATCACTATATATAAAGTACCTTCACTAAAGTGTCCTACTACACTAGCAACCAGAGTCTAGGTCACTTGTATTCACAATACTAGCAAAACGTACTAGCAATAATTAATCTAAAGATTCCATAACTTTATTTTACTGCGAACTGTTTTAAGTTTATTATCTTAATCTCGATCCCCTCATACCAATATAAGATTAAGACCACATAGATAAACTTTGGAATTTTCTGATATTTACTTAATATTATCAACATAATATCGGACATAGTCTATATATATAATAATTCAATTCAATTATTTATTTCATTTAAAACATTTGTCAACTAAAATTACTTTAATGGCACTATTCCTAACAACCAGGACCTTATGTCACGAGCAAGATATCGAAATGCTAACTGTCGATGAGTGAATTCCCAAAAGCTCGAATAGGGGAAGATTGTATAACTTTCTCTGAGCTTGATGCACATCACATCAGGTTCCCTCACACTGATCCCCTGGTCATAGATGTCCAAATCACCAACACCATAGTGAAGAGAGAGTTGGTGGACACAGGAAGCTCTGTATATATACTTTACAAATCGTCATTGGAGAGAATGAAATTATCAGTACAAGATTTGGAACCATGCAACCAAACCATCTATGGTTTCTCTGGAGAATGGGTCGCTCTAACATGGTCGATCAAACTCTCGGTCACAGCAGGAGTTTCCCTTGCGAACATGACATTACTCACTACTTTTATAGTAGTTGATTGTCCTTCAGCATATAATGTTGTGATCGAAAGACTCATCCTGGTAGAGCTACGAGCAGTGACCTCGATGTGGCATCTAGCCATGAAATTCCCAACAGATGCAGTAGTTGGTGCGTGCTCAGAAATCAAAGGGAGGCAAGGGAATGTTATAAATCCTCCATTATGAAGGAAAAAAGGTATAGGGAAAAGAGTGGGCTCATTGCCTCGAGCAGCACTAACAGATCAGAAAAAAGATTGCAAGGAGTCAGCAAACCAAATTCCCAATCCAGTGAACAAGTCACCATATAAGGTGTTGCCCAAAGTGAGGATGAAGACATAGATCCTCACTTTGGATATTTTGAGGAGGATGTTGGACCTATGGAAGATCTCAAAGAGATTCAATTAGAAGTGGAACAACCAGCCAGAGTTGTGAAAGTCGATAAGAACTTAAAAACAATGATAAAAAAAAAAGAATTGGTGGAATTTTTTAGAGATAATCAAGAAGTATTTGCCTGGTTGCATAGTGATATGATGGGAATAGACCCAGTAGTTATTAGTCATGTCCTAAAAATCCACAAGAACCATCCACTTGTTGGGAATAGTGTCCTTAAAGCAATTGTAGTTGACAAATGTTTTAAAATGAAATAAATAATTCAATTGAATTATTATATGTATATAGACTATGTCCAATATTATGTTGATAATATTAAGTAAATATCAGAAAATTCCAAAGTTTATCTATGTAGTCTTAATCTCTATTGACGACAGAAACTCGTCAACGATATATGGATGGAAAACTCAAAGCTTGTTACGAAAACTGCGTAGATAGAACTTAGGAAAAACTTAGGAAAGAAAGATGCAGAACAACAATGGAGGAAAATCTCGTATATTGCTTTACTATCTCTGTCTACAATCAATTTTTCCAACCCCTTGGTTAGGGGGGTCGAAGCCTATTTATAGATGGGCTCTAATGGCCTCTGATACAAGGTGGTCCCAAGGGACAAGATCGTACGTTGGTACCCTGTCAGAGTAGTGGTGCATGGTGTAGAGGAGCAGAGGGTCATGGTGTTGGTTGTTGGTACATGGTCAGAGACAGGCAGATCATGCTAACACTCATCATAGGAATTCATACCACCACTACTTGTTAGATGTTGATGTCGGAATCACACCTCTGCCTCCCTCAGGGTTGTACACCCCGTACTCGTACATGTACTTCATGCCTGGTGGTCCCTCTTACCTTTCCAAAGTAAGTCTTTTTCCCCAAACTTCTTTATATTTTGCTAAGTGTTGTAGAACCTATGGGTTCTTCAGTGGGGTAGAATGGATTTCCTTAATGCATCCCCCACGTTAAGGTGTTTTTGTGACATAGGCATCGCTTTGCCATAGGCCTCGCATAACAAGACCCCCTCACATAGAAAGGCTCTCTTAAGCTAGCTTCCTGCGTATCGTGAGGCTATGCATCGCGGCTGGCCTGGCGTATCAAGTTGGCGCCTATCCTTTGGACAGGCCTCACGTAACGAGACCCCCTCGCATAGCAAGGATCTCCTTACACCATGTGTGTGTCTCCTTACCCCCACGCTTAGCAAGGCTCTCCTTTCATGCCTGGAGGTTCGATGCGTGACGCCCAAGCAAGTTAAACCTTGTGCATGGATCACCTTGACGCCCTCCTTACACCATGCGTGTGTCTCAGTTTTAAGGCACACTAGTGTGCCAGATTTAGAGTGGTGAGTTGGGCCTCGCTATGTGAGGCCCTTGCTTATAAAGGGGTGCGTCAGGTCGCAGGGGAGTACGTACACACGCCTAAGGCGAGTTGGATCTTGCATAGCGAGGCCCTCACCCCTCCGACGCTCACGCCCCTATGCGCCTTACGCACTTGTTTACCGTGGGGGCTTGGACATGCGGGCCTCATTTTGCGAGACCCCTTTCTTCCACGGTCCTGCGACTTTATCGATGGATGCTTCAAGGGAAATTATCCCGTATTCACAATCTCATATTGGTATGAGATGATCGAGATTAAGATAATAAACTTAAAACAGTTCGTAGTAAAATAAAGTTAAGGAATCTTTAAATTAATTATTGCTAGTACAGTTCGCTAGTATTATGAATACAAGTGACCTAGATCCGGGTTGCTAGTGTAGTTGGACACTTTAGTGAAGGTACTTTATATATAGTGATGTATAGAACTGGACCAGATGTGATTTGTTAATACTTGTGTAAACTTCGTTTCATAGTATTAATCAAACACATCAAACGATGATCATATACACAATGATCTTAATCCTGAGGTTGCTATGAACTCCTATATATGTCATTTGATCATTTGATTCATGCGTTAAGGTTTGTCAGAATGATCAGGCTAAGAACAATTTTTTTGGAGACTCAATGATATATATGGCTGGGGACGTAGTTTAACAGATATGGAATCTATAGATTCTATAGATTTAATAATGGTTCCCTATTGGGTTGACTTTTGGAATTAAAAAGGTTATGAGCACTCTTGTCGCAAACTTTTTGTGGCACAACCTTCACTAGTAAAGTCAATGGTACTCTAGGAACAAGATGTAGATAAAAGGGTAAAATGGTAATTTTATTCCCTTTTAATTATGAACCATTAATAGATGATTAACGTTGTATGTAATGATTATATCAATAGACACTTTATTCTTTAATAAAATACTCAGTAAATATATGTCTATAATTATCAAGAGTTAAATCTCATATTTATAGTGGAGTAATCATGAGAATAATAAATATGATTATTTAATCAATGAGCTTTGATTAATAATCTGCTATTTATTGGAACTTGATATTATAGGTCCCCAGGGTGGCTCTATCAACATCATATCAAGGTAAGAGTTGATATAAGGGTATAACTGTAATTTAGAAATTTGAGAAGAATTTTATTCTTCGGGTCAAGTATGCAATTATATGATAATTGAGGTTGAATAATTAATTTGGAATTAATTATTTATTTTCAAAAATATAATTCATTATAAAAAAAACTTAATCACCTCAAATTTTTCGTAAAACAAACACAATAAAATGAGGCAAAAACTCGCTTATCAATATCTCATCATTCTTATGGAGAATCTTCTTTCTGTAGCCCCTCGAAGATGGAGGCAACTTGGCTATGATCCCATCCACAATGAGGTATTCTGGAAATGTAATCTTTAGAGTAGATAACTTATCCACAATAACTTGTAGCTCATGTACTTGGGGGAGTAAGGGTTTTCCATCAAATAATTTAAATTCCATGTATTGAGTTATGAAGAATTTCTTGGTACCTTCTTCTTCGGTTTTGTACTTCTTCTCAAGTACATCCTATATCATCTTTGCTAATGTTGTATTGGTGTAGAGATCATAGAGAAGATCTGATAGAGAATTGAGAATGTGGCTTCTACATATAATCTCATCTTCTTCCCTTTTCTTCATTTCGTCAATCACTTCTTGAGTACCATCATCCTTTGGAGCATCTAAAGTCTTCAAATCTTTGTCAAGGATGTAATGAACCTTCAATGTTGTGAGGAGGGACTTGATCTTGTCTTGCCATCGAACAAAGTTTGAGCCATCGAATCGATCTAGTCTTACTAGATCTTGAGACTTGAACTTGAGGACTGAGATTGAGGTGTTTTCTTCCATAGTCTTGGCTAGTAGATAAACATTAGAGATAGACAATATTTGATACAAATCTTATGTTTGGGGTTAGAGATTTTTTATTGTTGGGGGTTAGGCTATATAAACCAAGTTTTGTATATTACAACTTCAGAGAATAAACAAGAATAATTTATACTCTGCTGGGGGGATAACACAAAGAACATAACACAAGTAAGTGATAGAATTGACCTTTTGTATTGGAGAACCTTGGTACAAAAAATCAAAAGTTTATGATTTTATGTGAAACACAAAATGGAACCAAGGCTTGACACAAATGAAGATTTGTTGTCGAAAAATCTCTATTTCTAGCATCCTCCTTAATATTTCTTGAAGCTACTACTTTGGAATGAAATTGGGATTCACAAGCCTTGAATCTTCATACAAGTCAAGCTTTCTTGATAAAGATCTTTGAGAAAACTAATAATCTTGAGAGCTAGAGAGAGAGAGAGAGGTGAGTGATCATTTAAGCAAAGACTCGAGTGAACCCTTTAAATAGTTTAGGAACCCTCATTCGGCTCAACCAATGAGATTAAAGCATTTGTTTTAAATTTTGGAGCAAAAAATAGGTCACTGCACGGACACGTACGGACGGCCCAGGCGATGCATCGCCACTATTCAGGTGATGTGTCGTCTGTGTATGGTTTTGTAGTACCAGGGATGCATCGCCTCCCAGAGGCGATGCAACGTAGGTCTCTCTGACTTGGCGCACCAAAACTTGTCACAAAACGTCCACAAATGCCTCAAAACTTTTTTGGGTACTCTTATACACTCCAAAGAAACACTTTGGACCCCAAAAGATGATTTATAAATGTCTATACCAAAAGTCAACTCTCATATGTTGACTTTAGTAAAACCGTCATGGTTTTTGCCCATTTTCGTGCCTAACCAATTTCACTTTGTATTTATCCATCATAACACATACCACCTATAAGTTGAGAAGAGACTTCTCATCCCTCATAATTTTATTTGTATATAAAAAAATAAGAATAAAAAGACAACTAAAGTAGAAGTTTCATGACATAAAATTATGCCAAATAGATTCTTAAAAATAATTTTAGAAAATTAAATAAAAATAATAATATGGTTCTAATAAAATTTAAATTTGAGTAAAATTATACACACACAAAAATATAATATAATTTATCAAAAACACAAATAATTTTATATTAGTTAAAATACAAAGGTATAAACAAATTAATAAAGCAACAATCATATAAAAAGAGGCCTATAATCATTTTGCATAAAGGCCGTTTTTCTTCGATAGTTTATAAGGTTAAAATCATGAAATTTGGTGTTATGCTTAATAATACTATTTTTTATACAATAATTAACTACGCTTAAATTATGAGAATACTTGTGCATGAGAATTAACATGTTAGTTTAACTTAAAATTATAGAAATTTATTTGTACAATACAATTTATGACACAAGATTTTGTCAACGAAATTTACTATAGCAATTAAGCATATTTGGATTAACAAAATAAATGAAAGAAAACAAAGTTTTTATGTGGTTCAGATGTTAACTAAGGCTAATACACCAGTCTCTATTATTTAAAATAAATGAACCAAGTATTACAGCTCTAAAAAGCTACTTCACTATAAGAACTAGAAGAATTTCTATAGAGAAATTTGGTATGGTAATTTGTGTACATAATACATTAACTTGACTCCAATTTGTAATAAGAATCTGGACAAATATCTTCATTATGTAATAAGAAAAAGTTACACATTCAAATTCTAGATATATATAGTTATTATGTTAGAGATATTTGTATGGTCTCAACGGAAAATAAGAAATATTATTACAACTCTATGCAAAATAATAAAAAAAACACAAAGATTGATTAAATAAGATTACAACTCAATACTCAAAATACAAATAGATATAGAAAAGAAATAGATAAAGAGAATGATAAGGACTACAACTTTAAAACAAAAGATACAAATAAATATATAAAGATAAAATAGAAGAATAGAAGATAAAAGCAATGGTAGAAGAAATAGCGAGAACAAAAAAGTAAAATACTCTCACTCACACAACTAAAGTGAAGAGCATTGGGGATCACCAACTTAAACAAGGTTTACAACATTTGCCCAAAAACTTATTTCCCCCTATCTTAAGCACTAAAGGATTCTCTCAATATCGAAAATAGCTCCCTGGAATAATCAAGCATTTTGGTGTATTTCTAGCCAAGTGTTCTAGTGGATAGAAATAGAGTTATCTTACCAGTGAGCATTAGGCTTCTATTTATAGAGTTTTGAAATACCTTTTGAATTTCAAATCCACCAACCCCCATGGTTGTTACCAATGTTTAATTGGATGTTCATAGAATTAAAATGGAGATTTGGGAGTTACTTGGGATGTTAGAACCGTTCAAATTGGAAAAAACTGAAGAAAAAAAACAAATTGACTGTCAGCCTCACTGGCCGCAGCCACAGGCTATTTTCCGCACAAAATATCATTTTTCCAAAACGTCCCAAATCTTTTCCCACATGATTTTGTAACCTCCAAACACCTAATGGGAGTTAAAAACATATCTCCAACAGCCATATTTCATAATGGCTTTGTGAAATCCAATCTCAAATGTGTAACATACAATCTACACATTATTGGGTATTATTTGGGAGTTACAAATTTGTAATTGATTTTGTAACTCCAAAATATGTCACATTTTGGCACACACATGTGTCCAATTTTGTAACTCTCAATAATATGTTACAAGATGTGACAAATCACATTTTGTCACATTATTTAATCTAACATTATATTATATGAAATAATATAGCATTCCCCCACTAGATTAAATAATCATTTTCTATAACACTTATTTAATCAATCAAACATTATATTAAAACATAATATTGCCCCACTTGATTAAATAATCACTCTCTATAGAAACATTTGCATTAGTGCATAAAGTAAAATGTATTTCGACTTGAATTTTACCTTAGTGTAATTCAAAAAGGTTGTTGAAATTTTGGTTGCCGAAGCATTGAACCACTATCCCTTGATAACAAACTGGTGATAACACACACCTTTGCTATGTTCACTTGAGACCTCAATGTCTCGCTTTTGCACCGTTAATGGCCATGTGCACATTCCATTCATAGACTTTTCTTGAGAATGACTCTCAATTCTCATGAGGGGCAGCACCACCCCTAAGTCTATATAGGTAGAACTCTTACAGTATTTTGTCACCCTAAAATACTTGTCTTTTCAAGACTGAGTTCTATTAAAAAATATTTTGGTTTTAACCCTCATTTTGGTAACACACTAGACTCATATCTCAGATGGGACAAAATTTGAGTACTACTACTATTCACTTGATTGACTTGTTATTACCTATTGAACATAATACTAGTTTGGTTACTAGTATTAAGATATGTTACCATCAATTGTGAATCTCTTGAGGGAGTCTAAGTCCCACCCCTTGAGATATAGAAATGATACCATTCGAGTCATTTCTTTTCTCATGCATGCATACTTAAACACTCTCATTATTTTATTCAAATTTTGTTGCTAGCCATAGTTTGATTAAAATAGTGACTTTTTTTAAATATTGATTTTGACCATAGTCAACACCCCTACTATTTTATAGTTCAATATCCAAGATAAACATTTGAATATTAATTCTAGAAACCTATTTGTTTCTAAAATTCTCCTTTATGTTTTAAATTGATTCCTTCTTGAATCAAAATATTACAAAAACAATAACTTTAGACACCTAGCATGTCTAGATTTGTCCATTCTATACACATATAGCCAATGTGATTTAGAATGTGGAATTCCAAATCACCTATTTGATAGGATGACCAAATTAATTAATTATTATCAACAAATAAATTGATTAACTTTGGAGCATTACCCCACATTTTTCACATAATGATAATAAAATATCACTTTAAAATAGAAATCTCTTCATTTCTATTAAGTTCTTTATCCTCCAAGATAAAACTAGACTTATAATTCTCAAAGTTCATCATGAGTCCTCTAGGCCACATGATAAACTCTCAATAGATCAAGATAAAAACCTCAATTTTTATCTTGATTTATTTACTTGCTAAGGCAAGAAACACTTCTTTGAAAGTAACTTTCACTTAGTTTCTTTCTTTTATATATTTCACAAAATAAAATATGTGAACACAAATGTCGTGT
The DNA here is from genome assembly GCF_963169125.1 of Humulus lupulus. Classification (NCBI taxonomy): domain Eukaryota; kingdom Viridiplantae; phylum Streptophyta; class Magnoliopsida; order Rosales; family Cannabaceae; genus Humulus; species Humulus lupulus. The sequence continues at coordinate 81,543,941 of NC_084794.1, read as the reverse complement.
GAAAAATTTTCAAACAAATAATCACTAATTTTCACTTTTAGTTGTTTAAATAATCTCAAAATCACTTAAACAACTTTTGTGTATTTCTTAAGAGTCTCTTTGAGATTCTTTTGAAAACATCAATTTGACATCCATTGATTTTCTCATCAAAATCAAAATGAAGATGTCAATTTTTAAATACTTTAAATCAAAGAAAATAAACCCTCATTGATTTATTTAAACACTTTGATTTCTTATGCTTTAGTTTAAAATTGTCTCATCATTAAGATTAATTTAAACATATCACCATCTTTAACCAAAATAAATAAAGTTCTCTTTAATATGTTCACAATTGGTGTAAAGATTCAAAATTGCTTCTCCAATTTTGCAATGTCTCCTCATTGAGACATTGAATATTTAAGAATTATTGTCACTAAATAATTCTCAAATATATTTCATTTGACCACACTCCAGACTATAAGTCTATTGAGTCAATATGTCATCCCACAATTTTGTAATCCACCTTGATCCATTTTTCTTGCAATGGCAAGACACTTCCAATAAAAGATGTAACTCCCCTTTGGTTCATCTTTTCTTATCTTATAACTTGAGATGCTCAACACTTAAATGAGAAATTTTAATTTCTCAAATTATTCTTTTTATTTACCAAATAAATGGTTACTAATTACATTAATAATCATATTATATGGCAAACTATAAAATCATGATAATTCACATTAATATATTTTTCATATATTAACATAATTATGTCTCAATGTAAATTCACATAATTTGTCAACATATGTCTATCATATTAACATGATTTTTGAATCACATAATTAATTTTAAGTATATCACAAATATCATACAATAATTATCATATCCACATATTGATCAAATCTATTGATTCACAACATCAATATATAGGCATGTCAAAACTACCAAATTATCATGCTTCATCAAATCTCAAAACATAATTTTCATATCAATGTAATACTATCTCACCTATAGCATATACATATAAGTTTTATAGTCCCTACATTATGAAAATCATGTCAAAAGTTCACTTCTAAGGATCACACATTAACTTTCACAAAACAATGTGTCAACTATGTCACAATGTATGTCATATTGTGTTAATATGTTAACAACTACACACTTATTCATATAAGTTTCCCTATTTCTATCACCACTTGAGAGCCACTAGATCTTCTAAGAGAAACAAAGAAGAATATTACCTTATCTTACCATCTTTTCACAAGATCTATATGATTTCTCCTTCCATTGAAACAAACAAGGGTTTTAAGCTGTTGATTGTTAGAGATATTTGTATTTTCTCAATGGAAAATAAGAAATATTATTACAACTCAATACTCAAAATACAAATAGACATAGAAAAGAAATAGATGAGGAGAATGATAAGGACTACAACTTTAAAACAAAAGATACAAATAAATATGTAATGATAAAATAGAAGAATAGAAGATAAAAGCAATGGTAGAAGAAAAAACAAGAACAAAAAAGTAAAACACTCTCACTCACACAACCAAAGTAAAGAGCATTGGGGATAACCAACTTGAACAAGGTTTACAACCTTTTCCCAAAAGCTTATTTCCCCCTATCTCTAGCACTAAGGGATTATCTCAATATTGGAAATAGCTCTCTGGAATAATCAAGTCTTTTGGTATTTCTAGCCAAGTGCTCTAGTGGATAGAAATAGAGTTGTCTTACAAGTGAGCATTAGGCTTCTATTTATAGAGTTTTGAGATACCCTTTAAATTTCAAATTCCACCAACCCCCATGGCTATTACCAATGTTTAATTGGATGTTTATAGAATCAAAATGGAGATTTAGGAGTTACTTGGGATGTTAGAACCGTTCAAATTGGAAAAAAAACTGAAAAAACAAATTGGTTGTCGGCCTCACTGGCCGCGGCCAGGACTATCAGTGGCCGCGGCCACAAGCTTTTTACAGCACAAAATGTTATTTTTCCAAAATAGTCCAAAATGTCCCAAATCTTTTCCCACATGATTTTGTAACCTCCAAACACCTAATGGGAGTTAAAAACATATCTCCCGCAGCCATATTTCCTAATGGCTTTGTGAAATCCAATCTCAAATGTGTAACATACAATCTACACATTATTGGGTAATATTTGGGACTTACAAATTGTAACTAATTTTGTAATTCCAAAATATGTCACATTTTGGCACACACATGTCTCCAAGTTTGTGAGTCTCAATAATATGTTACAAGGTGTGACAAATCACATTTTGTCACATTATTTAATCAAACATTATATTATATGAAATAATATAACATATTATAATATTCATCTCTTAATGAGGGTTATAATTATATAAATAGATACATTCTGCATTCACTAAGCCTGTGGGCCACAGTGTATCTCGTGTGGGCTTAGTATGAGGAGGCTCAGTGCATTTCCTTATTGGGGAAAATACCCCCGACAATATCAGGGTGGTAGCTGCACATTTTTCCATGTCAGGCGGCATCGTGAGACATTCTCTTTGCGGCTTGTACGGGATCGACAGAAAGATCTTTGTGGCAATTAGGTGTCAGATAGTTGTCTGCAATCCAGAACGTCTCTCTACTTGACACCTAGAAAATATTCTTCTACTCCGGAGAAGGGTTCTTACACACTTTGAGGAATTGGTCACATCATGAAGGGTTTTTGGAGCATTACTCCGCGACTAAGTTCTTGGGAGGTAATTCCATTGGAGGATCCACTCCTTCCGTGGTGGTAATGATGATGAGAACTGGACTCAAAGCTCCCGTGGAGCTTTAAACACTCTTAATTTATGTCACATGATGATTGGTAAAATCGCAGACAAAAATATGGATAAGGTTATAATGGTGCACACACTTTAAGCATTACTGTTGTGAATTATATATTTTTACAGACGCAAATAAGTTGTAATCTTATTATTTTTACATGACGGTATTCATTGTAGTCACAACGAACGTTTTGCATGTTTTTTTAGAAATTTTGAATAATTTAAGATATCGAAAACAGGGTTTCAAACATGCAGTACCATCATGCACACAATATTTTGTGCGGGCCCTATTTTTGATATCCTAAATTATTAAAAAAAAATGTGCATAGACTTTGTGTTAACTACAATGAACACCGTTGTTTACAAACATTGGAGGTCTCCACATGTGTGAACAAGAGCACACTCTATAATAGTAGTTCACCATTATATACATGGCCTATATTAATTTATATATATATAAGTTAAGAAATATTTGAAATAGGATCCTTACACTGATGAAAAAAGTATATATAAAATATTGTTCTGTACAAAATCTCCAACTCTTTCGATATTGGCAAATATCTTTTAGTCTCTCTCAAGTAAAGTCTAAAAACAAAGAAGTCTCTTCCCTTTTTAAATGATTGAATTCACTAGTGTTAATATAAGAGTAAATTAAGGCACATGTGTTAACCATAAGCCAAAGAAGATGAGCTTTGTTATATAATTAAGTTTGTATAATCACTTTGGTCTACATATTCTGTTTAAAAGGCTTGACCTTCTTTGTTTACATCACCTATTCTTATTCTTTGGGTGTAATGCCCTGGATAGCCAAGACCGTTACACTGTGTGTTTACAGAAGTGCTAGACTTGCTAATCAAGTCGTTAAGTTGAAAACGTGTTATTGAAACTGTTGTGGAACTAGGGTTAAAAGATTTTGGTCTTAAAAACAACATTTCTTATAAATAACACACTCTCTGTTTACACGGGATCCCAAATTCAATAAAATTAAAACCATTTACAAAAGATTCAAGATTTAATTACTATATTAGCCATACTAAGGCAAAATAGACAGTTAAGCAATCCCTGTCCTGATTCACTCCTCGGCCATGGCGACCGAACAGCTGACTATGTACATTCTGCCCCGCAACCCTCCACCTCAGGGTTGGTCCAACTTGCCTTTGCCTTTACCTGCACCACGTAGCACCCGTGAGCCAAGGCCCAGCAAGAAAACACAATAACAGAGCATAAGCAATCAACAGACAATCCAATATCTCATATCACATAGGCATGTTCTCAATCATATAAACATTCATGATAATCAAGTACTCAGCATACTAAACATACCAACTCATATCAATCACCAATTTACAAATGATAACTAGGGTTAGTGCCCTCAGGCCGCACCCTCTGTCTATCCCACTGGCTCCGGCCCGCTTCAACCGAGCTCAGTGCATGTAAAGCTGTCATTGGCTACCAGTGGCCAAGTCGCGCCCTATGCGCAAATATTTTATACAGCACCCTTAGGTCGTCTATCACATGTTCCATGGCATAATACCATCTTTGACATTATACAGATATCGGGAGCACTTAGTCCCATCACAAACATATACCGGGTGCAGTTTTCTTACCTTTAAATTTATTAGCTTTGTTTACTTTGATCCTTGAGCACGATCCCTCTTGAACCCTAGCGCGCACCTAGTCACAACCACAGGTCAGAACCATCACCAAACCTCAAGTCCAAAACCTAACCTCGAGACCAATCCCGAGCCCTTAGGAAGCCTCAATTCCACCAAACGGGGTGGTGGAATCGAACCCCGAACCCCCAGGCAAAAACCCTTGAAAATAACTCAAAAACCCTCTTCTGGAAGCAGGGTAGCGCTACAACGCTCTTTGGAGGGCGCTACAGCGCTACAATCAGAACCAAAATCCCCCAGACAACCTAGCCTAGCGCTACAGCGCCCAAAGGCTAGCGCTGTAGCGCTAGTCACAAAACCAGCCACCCTGCATTTTTCCTTCCTGCGATTTCCCCGAGCCAACCCTTACCAAAACTTTCCAATCTTCAACCAAACTTAAAAACAAGCTTAACAACACACTCCACTCATCCCAAGCATCCCAAATACACAAAACCCAATCACATGCATCCCTAAACATAGAATTCACCATAGTTGATCCTAAACTTAGAAACTCAGCAAAAACCATAGAAATCTCAGAGCTTGAAACCAAAGTTCCTTACCTTTAATTAAAAAGTTGATGTTGGGATATCCTCTAATCTTCCTTGGCTTCCTCCTCCTCAAACCCTTGGCTTGAATTCCCTAGAATTCCCATCAAATTCTACTTAGATATCAAAGTCAACACCAAAACCAGAAAGTGAAGAAAACCTCGAAGTCTTACCTTTACTGAATGAATTGCCCTGCCAATTGCTCAAGCTTATCTCAGAAACCTAATTGCTCAGCTTGACCTAGCTCTCCTCTGAACTTTGCTCCAAGAAACCTCAAGAAAATGGTGGAGAAAAGCCTAAACCGACCTTGCCTTTCTTTCCCTTCTTTCTCTTTCTTTTCTTTCCTTTTCTTTCCTTCAGACTTCTATTTCATTCTACAAACTCCACTAAGCATAAAGCCTCATTTATGCCTATCTCTTATAAGCCCAAATGACCACAATAGCCTCCCCTTTAATTCTAACTTCTTTAATCCACCTAGGGGTATTTTGGTCATTTCATCCAATTCCTGCTCATTTCTCGAGTGTCTCTAATATTTACTGCTTATTTCCTGATACCTAATCAATCACCAATTATACTCCTCGATATCAAATTAAACCCCAATATATTCTCTAAATTCCCATTTATACCCCTAGGCTCGCCCCGAGCCGGGTATAAATCCTCGCCATGACTTTTTTGCTAACCTGCTCACTAGGATCGTCTCGAATCACAGATCACAAATATATCAACATAATAATGTGGTCTTAACAATTATCACATATATATACAGTTATGCCCTCAACGGGCCAAATTTACAATTATGTCTTTTCTAACCTAATCGGGGCCTACATGCATACTAATACACATAGTCATGCAATCTCAAATATTCAAATAGTCATATAACATACTTTAAATCATTAAATTACATATATTCCAATTATGCCCTCCCGGCACACTAATCAAGGCCCTTAAGCCTCATTAGTAAATTTGGGTCGTTACATTGGGCACCCTTCTTCTCCTCCCACTTTGCTTATATTTCTCAAGGTACTAATATTAACATACCATAATTTTATTCAAACAAACTAACAAAATTATTAATATGCAATAAGCATGCTGCTTACTCTGTTTTACAAATTTACATTATTTTACTTTATCTTTTGATGAAGACTTCCTTCATTTAAGTGGAATGTTATGTACAAACTTTTCATCCTTTCAGTAGTTGGGTATGAAAATATTATGTTCTTCACAAGAGAAAAATAACCATTATAGCTATTCTTCTTCACATATTATTCATTTTGGGTTTTGGTAAAAACAGATATGTAGCTACAAAGGCTTGGAATATAGTTCCCCAGCTTTTAGCTCATCAATCATCACACTTGATCCAACTTTCACTTTCATTTTGGCTGTTGTTTTCAGGTATTTTCTTCTTTCATAATGTTGTGTTGTAGCATTCATTTAATACTGTAAATGAGTAGTGTTAGTTCTATGATTGATTGTGCGTGCTAAAATTTAGGATAGAATTTGTGGATTTGAAAAGAACAACCACTCAAGCCAAAATTATAGGAACTGTATTGTCAGTATTAGGTTGATTAGTATCAGTTCTCTACAAGGGCCCAAAACTTGTATCGTCTCAATATGAACTAGTAGTAGTACTATAACACCCTCCTAATCCAGGACTGTTACACTGTGTACTTAAAATTGTGTCAGACCTGCTAATCAGGTCATTTGGCTTAAAACGTGTAACTAAGGTTAGTGACAAGGGTTAAGGTTAAAAATTTTGGTCAAGAACCATTGACTTTTATTCCAAAAGTGTTACATAACATGGGATCCCAAAATATTACAATTCAAAGGTTAAAAAGAGTAACCAATTAACAAAAGTTACACCAGTCGGCCTAAGCGACAAAATAGGGCTATAACCCTAGTTCCTCTGAGATAACCTCGGTCGTGATGGTCGAGCAGCCGCATATGTACATGCCACCACTGAACCTCTCCAACTCATGGCTGGTCAAGCTTTACCTTACCCTTACCTACACCACAAAGCACCCGTTAGCCGAGGCTCAACAAGAAAACAGAACGTATAACAACAGAGAATATAACTTTAAATAACCATTCAACAATAATCAACAACATTAATTCATAACCAATGTCATTTAGTTCAAACACGCAATCATTGGATCGACCTAGGTCGTTGCCCTATTCAGTTAGCTTTTAAGCCAACTCCCTGGCCTATGCCCTAGCTACGTGACCATAAAGTCACCTGGGGCCTCGCCCTTAGCTCTGTCTCACTAGAAATAGAGTTAGCCCAACCCCTATGGTTCATCTTCGACCTTAGAGTCAATCAACGTAATAGTACATTGCTGGTTTAGGCCAATGCCTTGCAACCAGCGCACAATGCGCTATTGTCGTCCTTGACTCATAAGTCAAGCCCTGATCCAGGATTACATACCTTACTTATAAGAAACAGATGTGGATAGGCACATCCCAAAAAATTAAGCACATATTCATGCTAATCATATAATCCCATTGGATAACCATTTCTATAATACTAAAGATATTCACATGATGGGGCCACATGCCCTAACCATAGAATTCATGTTACAAATATAAGCACTTAAGCATTTATCAAGAAGCATTTATAAAAATAGCCTAACATAACCAATCCTGACCCCGAAGCCCTAATCATATTAATATATAACAAACATGCCAAGTCCTAATCACATACAACACGTTCTGGGTGCAGTTTTCTTACCTTAGGTCCAAGCAAGCATAAATAAGAACGACCCTCGAGCACGATCCCGGTTCCGAGCCCTTAGCGATACCCTAAGTCACAACCATAAAATAGGATTCTATTAACAACGAATGAATAAAGGCTTCACGACCAAGTCCTAGCCTCCGGGACATCGAATTCAACTAAACTCGGTAGTGGAATCGATCCCGAGCACATAAGGTTGCATTCCCGCACTCAAAACCTCCTCAAGGACCAAAAACCCCTTAAGAGTCGCGGCCCTAAGCCCTTATGCAGTGGCCCACCTCCAACCAGAGTCTCAGCCTCCCCAACCAACAGACACGTGCCGCGGCCCATCCATAGTGGCGTTGCGGCCCGCCCTCATCCCTGGTTCCCATCTGTTCTAGAGGGCCACAACACACCAAGAATAGAGCCACAGCCTGACCCCTTTAAACCCAAAAAAACCTCCATTTTCAGCAGCCAAATCTCAACCAAATTAACCCAAAACCATCCCAATAACATAATTTAACTATCACAATAGTTCTAATATGTTTCTAGCAATAAAACCCAGCAGAAAGCTAGCTTAAAACCTCATCAAAAATCCAATTCAATCCAAAAGCTAAAAGGGTTCAAGAACATCTTTAAAATAGCCAAGAATCTCATAATGTAATGGCCAAAATCATAATTCAAAGCTTACCTCAATCTCTATTTGAATCCACAAGCTAATACTGAGCAAATCTCCAAGTCTAGAGCTCCAATTTGTGATTTCTAGTCAAAAATCCCCTTGATTTCCAATGGTCTAGCTAGAGAGAGTCTTGAGAAAAGAAAAGAGTGAGCTGAGAGAAAAAGTGTGTCGGTTTAGGCAGCTCCCAAAGTGTTCTACTGTTTTGTCTTTTGTCCCTTAAGTGGCTAAGTTAATCCCAAGGCTCGGGGTACCAAAAACATCCCCGAGTGGAAAAATGGTAAATTTTCCCAACATTCCCTCCTAGACACTCTAACTTCAAATATATCTCTAATTATTTATTTTCATAAACCGATAACCCAATTAAATGTTTATTTCCCAAAATACCCCTTGACTCGCCCCGAGTCGGGTATCGATTCTCGTTGTGACTTCCCCGCTAACTTGCTCCCTAGGATCGCCTCATGCCGAAAAGTTCAAATAAACCCACATAATAATGTGGTCTCTCACATATATCGCATATATGCACATAAATACACACTTATGCCCGCAACGAGCCAAATTACCAAATCGCCCTTCTAATAAGAAGTGGGCCCACATGCATATTTAATATCCCTAAATATGCACATCTAGTCTTATTATCACATAATTCACATATTAACAATTAATATAGCAATTAAACACGTAATTCCATATATTGTCGTCCCGGCCCCCTAATCAAGGCTCTAAGCCTTATTAGATAATTTTGGGACGTTACAACTACAATCCCATTCCCTTGATCTACAAAAACCACTTTCAAATTGGGCTTTAGACGGTTTTTCACTTGCTGTAGAGTGCCTTCTCAACTCAATCTCTATCATTCTTCAGATGATTGTACTTGTCTAATGTGAAGACTTAGAAGAATGAGAGAGTTTGGAAAGATTATGTAACGACCCAAAATTACTAATAAGGCTTAAGGGCCTTGGTTAGTGTGCTGAGAGGGCATAATTGGTATTATGTGAATATATGATTATGAGTAAATGATTAAGTGTGTGTTAATGAGTATTAAATATGCATGTGGGCCCTGTTTTGCTTATAAGGGGATATTTGTAATTTTGGCCCGTTGAGGGCATAAATGTAATTAATTGTCGAGACCACATTATTATGTGGATATATTTTCAGTTTATGGCTCGAGACTGTCGTGGTGAGTGGATTGACGAAATAGTCACGGTGGGAATTTATACCCGGCTCAGGGGAGCCTGGGGGTATTTTGGGAATATGGAAAATATAACGGGGATTATTAGACATTTGGGTAAATAATTGGGAGTTAATTTGATGACGAGATTAATTGGTAAATGATAGGAACACTCGAGGAATTAGCAGGAATTGGGAGCAACTGACTAGTATACCCTTAGTTGACTAAAGGATTAAGTGTTATGTGGGAGGGCAATTTGGTCTTTTTCAAAAGAAGATATACTCAGATTTAGTATGAATAAAACAGAAAGGAGTAGAACCTCCCTACTCCTTCTCTTTCACGTATTCCTCTCTCTCACTCTCTCTTTGATGAACTGTGAAGCTAATGGTCTAATAGATGCAGAAACAAAGCTTGGGTTGAAGGGAAATTGAAGGAAAAGGAAGGCTGGAATTGCTTAAGGAAGTTGGTATCTTGGACGGGAAACCAGAGGGAACTTCAGCTGGGAAGTATGGGAGTCTAAACTCAAGAAATGGAGGATTGAAGCTGAGGATTAGCTGCCATGGAGGTAAGGTTTCAAGCCTTTGAGTTTACTGAGTTTTAGTTGAGTTTTATTTCTGAACTTGGGTTTTGGGATGGAGTTTCAAGGACTTAAGCTTGGGAATCTGAGGAGTTAAAGCTTGGAATAATATTGGAGGCAACTTAGGGTCGAATCATTCTCTAAGGTAAGGATTTCTTTAATGTTCTGAGAAGTTTTCTAGTTTTTAGTTAGGGTTCTTAAGCTTCAAAGCTCAAATTCTGATCTCTGTGTTTGGTGAGGTTTTTAGCTAAGTTTTGATGTTATTGTGTTGTTTTGGATGATCTATAGTGATTTATGTGGTTAATTTTGGGTTTAGATGTCTTGAGGGATGGATTTTTAGAGCTTTGGCTTGGGGAAATTCGAAGAGCAAACCCAGAAATTTGCAGGTCGGGTTGCAACACTGTAGCGCTAGGTGGGGAGCACTACAGCGCTAGGCTGCTTTTCTGGGGGGCTTTTTGGTTCTATCATAGCGCTGTAGCGCCCTATAGGTAGCACTACCCTGCCTCCATAACTTGGTTTTTAAGCACTTATTAGGGTTTTGCTTAGGGGCTAGGGGGGACGATTTCACCACTTCGTTTGGTGGAATTAGAGGTCCTAAGAGTGTGAGTTTTGTCCTGGGATTGTCCTTTAAAATTTAAAAGTTCCATTTATGGATTGTGACTAGGTTTGTTTCCAAGGCTCGGAGATAAGGATCGTGCTCAAAACCGCTTCACTTTCTCTGCTCAGAAATTAAAGGTAAGAAAACTGCACCCTTTTATGTGGATAAGTTGGGACTAAGAGTCCCCTTTACTTGTACGTGGTGTTTTATGATGGTATTGTGCCATGTAAATATGAAATAAATGGCCTAAGCGTGCCAGAATCAATATTGGCGCACAAGGACGCGGCTCGGCCACTGGTAGCTGAGGTTATCAAATAATCATTAAGCTTGGCCTAAGCGAGCCAGAGTCAATGGGTTGAACACTAGGCTCGGCCTAAGTGAGTCGAAGATAGTGATTTAAACAGAGGGTGCAGCCTAAGGGCGTCGACCCTAGACATTGTGTGATATGTTTATTGATGTTAATCTAATGATTATGGCGTGCACATTGTCTGGATGGTTAATTATTGGTTTGTTGATTGATATCACTGATTATATGAACGATGTGGTCTATTGAGTATTTGATTAATGATTTGTGAGTTATTTGATTACTATTTTTGATTATGCTATGCATTATAGTTTTCTTGCTGGGCCTCGGCTCACGAGTGCTACATGGTGCAGGTAAAGGCAAGGGTTTGATGGTTCAACCATGAGTTGGAGAGCTCTGGGGGAGAGGTGTACATTGTCAGCTGCTCGGCCGCCACGGTCGAGGGTTTGTACAGGGATGGAAACCTAAAATGTAAATTTTGCCATTAGAGTGGCCGTGCTTATTTATAACTTTTGGAATTTTTGTAAATATGTCATTTAAACCCTGTTTTGGGATCCCATGTACTAAACAATCATTTTAATGAGAATTATCTGCTTATGAACAAAATCTTTTAAACTTAACCTGTTTATGACTATAGGATCACGTTTTCATTTGAAAGACTTGGTTAGCACGTCCTGCACTATTTTAAACACACAGTGTAACAGCTTTGGTTATCCAGGGTGTTACAGATTATCTTTGTAGAATTAATCTGAATAATTATAGAGTATAGATATATACATAAGGATAAGCTAAAGGAGTAATAGAAAAGAAACAAAACTTATAACAAATTAACTGATTCTATAACAAACTGCTAGCCAACATCTAACAAACTAACTGATTCTCTAATAGGCCCCCTCAAACTGAGTGTGGTTGGAGAAGTGACACAAAGTTTGTCGCGGAGAATAGGAAACTAATTGCTAGAGATTGGCTCTGTAAGACAATCAGCAACCTAATCCATGTCAAGGACATGATGAACCAGAATATGTTGTTAGTACTGTGTCTCGAACAAAATAAAGATCAATCTTTTATGTTTAGTTCAAGCGTGGAGCACAAGATTTGCAACAAGCATCACTGAGCTCAAATTATCACACCAGATGAAAGGTGGGCTAGGCAAAGCAACAAACAGCTCTTTTAGTTTTGATTGAATCTAGGTAACTTCAGTGACAACATTTTCCAAACTACAGAATTCAACTTCTGTGGAAGACCTGGATATAGTAGTTTGCTTCTTAGATTTCCAAGCCACTAAATTTCCACCAAAAAAGACACAAAATCCAGTGGTGGAACGTTTGTCATCTGGGTCTGAAGCCCAGCCAACATCACAGAAGGCCTCAAGAGTGAAAGAGGAAGCACTGCTCAAATGTAAGCCATAATGCAAAGTGTCAGCAATGTACCTCAAGATCCTTTTAACAGCAACCCAGTGAGACTGTAAAGGAGCATGCATAAATTGGCACACTTTGTTGATACTAAAAGCAAGCTCTGGTTGAGTTAAAGTGGCATATTGCAAAGCTCCCACAATAGACCTATAGATAGATACATCAAGAACATGATCACTCCCAAAGTTAGAAAGTCGAAGACCACTATTCATGGGAGTGTTTTGAGTCGTGACCCCTTGCATTTGAGCTTTGCACAGTAGATCCTAAAGATACTTTCTTTGAGATAAAAACAGTCCAACAGTAGTATGAGATACTTGGATCCCCAAGAAGTAATCTAATTCTCCAAGATCTTTCAAAGAAAATTCTTGACTCAAATTAGAAATAAGAGATGAAACAAAAGAGTTATTGCTGCCCATAACCATAATGTCATCAACATATACAAGAATAAAGGTGTAGCTGGTTGCAGAGAGTCTAACAAGCAAAGATGGATCAGACTTGGAAGAGTGAAATCCAAACCTGACTAGTGCAGTAGATAGCTTCTCAAACCAAGCTCTAGGTGCTTGTTTGAGGCCATAGATAGCTTTCTGTAGTTTGCAAACTTTAGAAGGACTCTCTTGATCAACAAAGCCAGGGGATGCTGCATATATATCTCCTCTTTTAAGTCACCATTGAGGAACGCATTGTTAACATCCAATTGGCGAATAGACCACCCTTTAGAGACAGCTACGGTGAGCACCACTCGAATTGTGACATGCTTGACCACAAGGTTGGATGTCTCATTGTAATCAAAGCCATGTTTTTGATGAAACCCTTTTGCAACAAGATGCGCTTTGTACCTCGATAAAGAACCACCAGCAAGTTCTTTCACACAAAACACCCATTTACAACAAATGACAGTTCTATCGGTGGAAGATCAACTAGAGCCCAAGTGTTATTGGCTTGAAGTGATTGAAACTCAGAGGTCATAGCAGCTGTCCAATTCTCATTCTTCATGGCATCCTTAACAAAAGTAGGTTCAGCTGCTACAATAAGCACTTTAGGCTTGTGAATACCGGACTTGCCTCTAGTTTTCATTGGATGTGAATTAATAGCTGCATGAACAAGGTTAGTAGCAACATGTATAACAGGAGGATTGCAATTTAAAGAACTAGTAACAGCTTCTTCATTTATACGAATATTAGAGTTCTGAGATAATGGAGCAGACATAGTGGGAGAAGCATTTGAGGAAGGGACAAGACTATGACTTGAAGACACGATAAGAAATGCACTTGATGAAGTAGATGGTGAGAAAAATGGATTTGTGGAAGTGGGTATAATCGACACAACAGGTGGAAGGCTTGGTGTAGAATGAATCTCAACTGAAGTGGTAGATGGAATGTTTTTGACAGTATGTGAAAAAGGATAGACAGATTCATCAAATAGTACATCTCTAGAAATATAAATCCTCCTATCCTTGGATAGACATGTGTACCCCTTATGAGCTAGGCTATAACCAATGAAGACACAAGGCACAGATCTATATTGTAGTTTGTTTTGGTTATAAGGCCTAAGATTAGGATAACAAAGACAACCAAACACCCTCAACGTGAGATATCGGGTTTATTTTTAAACAAGACCTCCAAAGGTGACAGATTGTGGAGTGTATAGGTGGGCATCCTATTGATGAGAAAAATAGTTGTTCTATAGGCTTCATCCTAGTACCTAAGTGGTAGAGAGGAATAGGTAAGCAAGGTGAGACCACTTTCTACAATATGATGGTGTTTGAGCTCAACAATACCGTTTTGCTCATGTGTATGGGGACAAGATAAACGATGAATAATGCCATGAGTTTCAAGAAGAGTAGTAAAGGCTCTATACTCACCCCCCCCCCCCCCCCCCCAACCCCCCCAACCCCAATCTGTTTGAATAGCCTTTATTGGATAGCCTAGTTGAACCATGTAAAGGTAGGCAAGGCTTCATCTTTTGTTCTAAGCATATAAACCCAAGTATGCCTTGAGTATGCATCAATAAAGCTTATGTATTACTTATAGCCACTAGAGGAAACAATTGGGGCAAGTCCCCACAAGTCAGAGTCCAGTAGCTACAATGGCTCAGTAAACTCAGTTGTGGAATTAGAAAAAGGCAACTTGTGATGTTTTCCTAAACAGTAGGCAACACAAAAATCAGAGTCTGCTTTATTGCTAATTTTGAGATTGCAAGATGACAAAGCTTTGTTAACAACTCTAGTCATGGGATGTCCTAGTCTAGTGTGCCATAGAGAAAATAAAGTTCTAGGTACATGCATAGAGTGAGTATAATAGTGTTTTGTGGAAGGACCACTATTAACACTAGTACAAAGCATAGACGTATTGGATTGCTTATTGGAGGACAAAGGAGCTAATTGAGAATGGTCAAACTTGTACAGGCCATTTTTATGCTTCCCAACTAGTAAGAACATATTGGTATCCTGGTCCTTGACACAACAATAAGAAGAGTGAAATTCAAAAACTACTTTATTATCCTCAGAAAATTTGGAAACACTAATTAAGTTCTTTGTAATGGAAGGCACATGCAGCAAATTATGAAGGATAAGATGCTGAGAACTAAAAGGAGAAATGAAAGAAGATTGACCAATGCTTTTAGGGGGTGTTTGTTTTGAGTAGTTGAGTTGCCTTGGAAAGTGTAGATGGGCTTAGGATGGAGGTAATATTAAACTCTTGTGTACAAAAAGGTTCACTTTACCATTAAAATACAAGTAGGGCCCACACAAATTATTAACTTTACCCCCTTAAAATTTGAACCAAACATAGGAAGGGATTTAGATTCTCATTCCCACCTTTACTTTACCCCATACCAAACACCTCCTTAATGTGCAAACCTGAGCCATTACCCATTCGGATTTGTTCATGTCCAATGTACTCAGTGTTGTTGTTGAGGTTGTAACCATCAACAGTGATATGGTGAGATGCTCCTGAGTCTGGATACCAGATGGAGTCATGGATAGTCTCTGGTGTGGCATAGAGAGTTTGCATCTCTGCCACAGCAACAGTGCCAGAAAACTGTTGGAATGACTCAGGTCCGGTGAATGATTTATCAAATCGATAGAAACACTGCTTCACTGTGTGTCCAATTTTGTGGCATAGTTGTCAATGAGGTTGTTGTCCCTAAGGAGTGTATTGACCAGGACCTATCTGATTGACTCCTCTAAAATTAGGGTGTTGCGCTCTTCCAGGACTAGATCCACCACCACGCTGAAAAGGCTAGGGAGAGACAACTCCGTGATTGGTACCATAGCCATCAGATCTACCTCTAGAGAACCCATAGGGTGAAGGTGTGATGTCGAAGGTCAGAGTTCCTTGGTGCGAAGGAGTAGAAATGCCTCGAGATGTGGAGGGAAACTTCATCTGAGAGAGATTCACCTCACTGGTGTTGATATCCAGCTCCTTAACTCCTTTTTCAATACGCACTTCAGCAACCATGAGCAAGACTTCAATTTCTGCAACATAGTAGGTATCGGTTTTTGTGTTCACAGAGGTGATGAAAACTTCATATGCACTCGAGAGGCCATTAAAAATAGCTTCTATGTGGTCTTGTGGAGTAAGAACATGACCGATTGTGGAAAGAGTATCCACAAGACCTTTGATCTGCAACAAGTAATCATCTAGCGATCCAGTCATCTTGGTGTTGCAAAGCTTGGTTTTGTATTTACCAATATTGGCTCGATTTTGTGCAATATAATAATCACTGAGTGAGCTCCATATCTGAGCAGCAGTATCATATCCAACCATTCGATTGGTGGTTTTATCAGACATTGATGAAAAGAGCCAAGAAACCAGGATATTATCCTATTTCTCTCAATCTTCAAACTCGAAATTAAGGCAATTTGCATCTTGATCTGCATCGGTGATGTACTTTGGAGGAGCACGAGTAGGATCAAGATACTTCTAAAGTCAAATACCTTTAATGGAGGCATAGAGCTGGTGCTTCCATGGTAGGTAGTTGTGTTCACCCAACTTAATGGACAAGGTATGCTGAAAGGAAACGAGTGAAGATTTTGGTAAAGAAACAGTAGGTTGAGTAGTTGTGTGAGACGAAATACCATTTGCATTGGAAGAATCTGCCATTGTTGAACGATAGAAGCTCTGATACCATGTGAAGACTTAGAAGAATGAGAGAGTTTGGAAACATTATCTCTATTACATTAATTTGAACAATTACATAGTATAGATATATATATATACATAAGGATGAGCTAAAGGAGTAACAGAAAAGAAACAAAACTTATAAAAAACTAACTAATTCTATAACAAACTGCTAGCCAACATCTAACAAACTAACTGATTCTCTAACATCTAATTATTTTTAATAAAGAAAACAAAAAAGTTGTTGACATATCTTAAAGATGGAATTTTCTCTACAACACTTTATAGGGCCAGATCCTGAAATTATACTCGATTGAGCTCATGGTTTCCTTCATGTACTGCCTAGGTATCACGATCTTTACAGTACCTGTAAGCTTCATGGTAAAAAGAGAGTTGAGTGATTGGACACTGAAACATGATATTACATTGATCACTGTTATATACTATGTATGTTATTATGAACTCCCCATTAGGCTATATTTTACAAGGTGTTTGTTATATGTCTGGCTGAAGGTTTTATTTTCTTCAAACATTTCTTGGCCCAGTTTTCATAGTTTATGCCGCCTCTTGTTTCTTGCCTTCAAAAGGGCCCCTTTATATCTCAATCTTTAAGCCATTAGCCATTGTTATTGCCATTGTTGCGAGTTTCATATTCCTTGGAGATTGTCTCCATCTTGGGAGGTACACATTGTTGATTTTTCACTTTTTTTTTTGTATGTTTAGTTATGATATTTTGTAATTTAAAAATATTTTATTTAGTTAGTGTGGTGGGAGAAACAATACTCTTACTTGGGTTTTATGGTGTGTTATGGGGAAAAGCCAATGAAAAGAAGAATAATGACTCTGAGTGCGATAACTTGGAAGCCTCATCAAGTGGAAAGAAGACCCTTTTGTTGCAAAGTCATATTGAAGATGATCATTATGTGCAATAACTTTCCAATGGATTGACAACAATCCGAAACCAAATACAAATCATGTTCTCTATACAAGATTATCATTATTGAATCATTACAATATTAAATTACTAAACATCTCGATTAATTTGCTAAGCAACAAGATTATATCAAATAACCACTTTAGATGAGTAACTATAATTAGTGGAGTTAAATTGAATTAACATATAAAAAAGGACTCCTAGTCCTATGGCCCAACCCCAAATATTGTCTTGATTAATTGAACCAACAGGTAGGGAAATGGCCCTATAATCAAGAGAAATGGCACACACAAATTACTCAATAAGCATTTAAGAAGTCGCTTAAATAGAAAGAAAATGACCCAATTATATTTAAATTATCCAATACCCATTATTTATTTACTATCAACTATTTCCTTTACTTTCTCAATTATCCATCGTGTAACCTATTCTGTAAACAAAATAATAAAAAAAAAAAAATGAATACATGAAAAGAGGAAAACTCTTAATTTACTTTCTCTATGCGTTTTCGTCTTCTTCTTTGCAAACAGTTGTGTTAAAAAAAAATTATTTGGTATCTATTTCTGTTATATTATTTTATATAATATATATCAGATTAAATAATGTGATAAAATGTAATTCGTCACACAAATGTGATTTGTCACACCTTGTAACATATAATTTAGAGTTACAAAATTAGACACATGTGTGTACCTAAATGTAACATATTTTGGAGTTACAAAACTTGTTACAAATTTTTAACTCCCAAATATCACCAAATAATGTGTACATTTTATGTTACACATTTTAATTTTAATTCATCAAAGCCATAAGTGAAATGACTGTTGGAGACATGATTGTAACCCACATAATGTGTATGGAGGTTACAAAGTCACGTGGAAAGATGATAGAACCGTTTGGAAATGAAAAAGCTGAGTTTTGCTGAAATTGGAGTTGTGGTCACGCCCACTGATAATCACTGACCACGGCCTCAGGACAGAGGCCAGTGGCCATGGCCAGGAACATCTATGGCCGCGACCAGGGACGTTGACAACCAACTCCAACTTCTTTTTTTCATCTTGAACGGTTCTAACACCTCATGTAACTCCCAAAACTCCTTTTTAATTTCATAAACATCCAATTAAACATTAGTAACAGCCTAGGGGTTGGTGGAATTTGAAATTCAAAGGGTGTCTCAAAACTCTATAAATAGGATCTTATTGCTCACTTGTAAGACAACTTTATTTCTATCTGCTAGAGCACTTGGCTAGAAATACACCAAAATGCTTGATTATTCTAGAGAGCTATTTTCAATATTGAAAGAATCCCTTAGTGCTTGAGATAAGAGGAAACAACATTTTGGACAAAGATTGTAAACCTTGTTCAAGTTGGTGATCCCCAATGTTCTTCACTTTGGTTGTGTAAGTGATAGTGATTTATTTTATTGTTCTTATTGTTTATTATTTCTTCTATTGATCATCTTGTCATCGTTCTTTTATTTCATCTTCTTCTTTCTATATTTACTTGTATTTTTTGCAATAGAGTTGTAAACTTATTTAATCATCATCTTGTCTTTTGTATTCTTTTGCTTGGAGTTGTAATAGTTCTTATTTTCCATTGCGGAAATAACATTATCTCTAACAATCAAACACTTAATCCCTTGTTTGTTTCAATGGAAGGTGAGACCATCAAGATCATGAACCAAGACCTAGTGAGGTTGGATAGGTTTGATGGATCCAATTTCACTGGTAAGATAAGATAAGTGTAAAAGGTATACACTATTTTATATAGTGGTAATGAGATTGTATTAGCATTCTTTCATATGTTGATATATGAATAAATGTGTAGTTGTTAAAATGTTAACACAATATGAGATACATTGTGATATAGTTGACACGTCGATTTGTGAAACTTAATGTGTAATCCTTAGAAGTGAACTTTTGGCATAATTTTCATAATATAGCGATTGTAAAACTTATTTGTATGATATAGGTGAGATAGTTGTACATTGATATGAAAATTATGTTTTGAGATTTTATAAAGCATGATAGTTTTGTAGTTTTGACATGCCTATATATTGATTTTGTGAATCAATAGAATATATCAATATGTGGATATGAGAATTATTGTATGATATTTGTGATATACTTACAATTAATTATGTGATTCAAAATGCATGTGAATATGATAGACATTTGTTGACAAATTATGTGAAATTACTTTGAGACATAATTATGTTAATATATAAACGTATATTGATATATACATGTGAATTATCATGATTTTATGGTGTGTCATATAATATGATTATTAATGTGATTAGTTACCATTTGTTTGGTAAATAAAAGAATATTTTGAGAAATTAAAATTTCTCATTTAAGTGTTGATCATCTCAAGTTATGAGATAAGAAAAGATGAACCAAATGTGGTTACATCTTTTATTGGAAGTGTCTTGCTATTGCAAAAAAAATGGATGTCAAAATGGTATTTTCAAAAGAATCTCAAAGAGACTCTTAGAAAATTCACAAAAGTTGCTTAAGTAATTTTGAGATTATTTAGACAACTAAAAGTGAAAATTAGTGATTATTTTGAGAAATTTTCACAAGACATTTGTGTTCATATACTTTATTTTGTGAAATATAGAAAATAAAACAACTAAGTGAAAGTTACTTTCAAAGAAGTTCGTTTTGATTTAGCAAGTAAATAAATCAAAATAAACAAACATTGAGGTTTTCTTAATCTTGATCTATTGAGAAATTAATTATGTAGCTTAAAGGACTCATGATGAACCATGGGGATTGTAAGTCTAGATTTATTTTGGAGGATAAATTACTTAATAGAAATAAATAGATTTCTATTTAAAAGTGATATTTTCACTTTATGTGAGAAATGTGGCGGTGATGCTCCAAATTTAATCAATTTATTTTCCTAATGGTTGATTAATTTGGTCATCTTATTAAATAGGTGACTTGGAATTCCACATTCTAAATCATTTTCGCTATATGTGTATAGAATGGATAAATCTAGACATGTTTGGTGTCTAAAGTTATTGTTTTTTATATTTTGATTCAAGAAGGAATCAATTTAAAACATAAAAGATAATTTTTAGAAACAAAGAGATTTCTAGAATTAATATTCAAAAAAATGTTTATTTTGGATATTGAAGTATAAAATAGTGGGGGTGTTGACTATAATTTAAATCACTATTTTAATCAAACTATAGCTAGCAAAAGGTTTGAAAAAAATAATGAGAGAGTTTAAGTATGCATACATGAGAAAAGAAATTACTCAAATGGAATCATTTCTACATCTCAAGGGATGGTATTTAGGCTCCCTAAAGAGATTCGCAGTTGATGGTAACCTATCTTAATACTAGTAACCATACTAGCATTAGGTTCAATACGTAATAACAAGCCAATCAAGTGAATAGTAATAGTATTCAAAAATTTTGTCCCATCTGAGATATGAGTACTAGAGTGTTACCAAAATGAGGGTTAAAACTGAAAGATTTTCTAAAAGAACTCAGTTGAAAAGATAAGTATTTTTTAATAACAAAATATTGTAAGAATTCTACCTATATAGACATAGGGGTGGTGCCGCCACTCATGAGAATTGGGAGTCAAGAAAAGTCTATGAATGGAATGTGCACTTGGTCATTAACGGTACAAAAATGAGACATTGAGGTCTCAAGTGAATATAGCAAATGTGTGTGTGTTATCACTGGTTTGTTATCAAGAGATAGTGGTTCAATGCTTCGACAGCCAAAATTTCAACAAACTTTGTGATAATTACACTAAGGTAAAATTCTAGTCAAAAGACATTTTACTTTATGCATCAATGCAAAGGTTTCTATAGAGAGTAATTAGTTAATCAAGTGGAGGAATATTATATTTTAATATAATGTTTGATTGATTGAATAAGTGTTGCAAAAGTGATTATTTAATCTAGTAGGGGAATGCTATATTATTTCATATAATATAATATTAGATTAAATAATGTAACAAAATGTGATTTGTCACACAAATGTGATTTATCACACCTTGTAACATATAATTGAGAGTTACAAAATTGGACATGTGTGTGCCCAAATGTAACCTATTTTGGAGTTAAAACCAGTTACAAATTTGTAACTCCCAAATATCACCCAATAATGTGTAGATTTTATGTTACACATTTTGATTTGAATTCATCAAATCCATAAGTGAAATGACTATTCGAGACATGATTGTAACCCCCATAATGTGTATGGAGGTTACAAAGTCATGTGGGAAGAGGATAGAACCGTTTGGAAATGCAAAAGCTGAGTTTTGCTGAAATTGAAGTTGTGGTCGTGCCCACTGAAAATCCCTGGCCACGGCCTAGGGACAGAGGCTAGTGGCCGTGGTTAGGAACATCTTTGGTCGCGGCCAGGGACGCTGACAAACAACGCCAACTTTTTTTTTCATCTTGAACGGTTCTAACACCTCAGGTAACTCCCAAAACTCTTTTTTAATTCCATAAACATACAATTAAACATTGGTAACAGCCTAGGGGTTGGTGAAATTGAAAATTCAAATGGTGTCTCAAAACTCTATAAATAGGAGCCTATTGCTCACTTGCAAGACAACTTTATTTCTATCCACTAGAGCACTTGGCTAGAAATACACCAAAATGCTTGATTATTCCAGAGAGATACTTCCAATATTGAGAGAATCTCTTAGTGCTTGAGATAGGGGAAATAAGCTTTAGGACAAAGATTATAAACCTTGTTCAAGTAGGTGATCCTCAATGCTCTTCACTTTGGTTGTGTAAGTAAGAGTGATTTATTTTATTGTTCTTGTTGCTTATTATTTCTTCTATTGAGAATCTTGTCATCGTTCTTTTATTTCATCTTCTTACTTCTATATTTACTTGTATTTTTTGCAATAGAGTTGTAAACTTATTTAATCATCATCTTGTCTTTTGTATTCTTTTGCTTACAGTTGTAATAGTTCTTATTTTACATTGAGGCAATAACATTGTCTCTAACAATTTGTGTACATATATATCCGATGTATGTTTAGTATATGTGTAAAAAAAAAAACTTTATATGCCTGTAGGTATATTTATTTGATATATGTATTTTATTCTGTATATATGTATTTATTTGATATATGTATTTGGTGAGAAGAATATGAATTTTGGCATAAACATTGAAATATATTTGTTTTGATTTGTTTGATATATCTTGATGAGATTTGTCAAACATATTTGCTTGGGGAGAAGTATATAAGTTTTTTATTTGTTTAGTATATTTTACTTTGATTTGTTTAGTTATATGATTTTTTTTAGTATATTTATGCGATTTTTTTTCAAATATACCCATAATTAGAAATAATTTTTTTTTACTGATAACTAATGTGATAACTAAGAAATGTACTCTTCGAAACAGTACCAATCTCCAAAATTCCTTTCAGCTTCTTATTTAACATAAAATATTGTTCTATTACATTTTTGGTATTTATAATTCAAGTAAAATTGAAGAAAATATCAACTAACAGAAAAGTAAAGGTATCGTGCAACACTCCTCAACATCTCTCCATGCTAACGAACTCTTTGAGCCAAGCCGGTTTCACGTTCACCCTCTTAGCTCGCGCTAAAGGTTCTTCACCATTGTTCTGTTGCTCTATTTCTCTTCCTTCCCTGGTATCGTGCACATCAGGGGTCTCTTCTGGACCTATAGTCGATTGGGCTGATTGTTCAATCCACTCTTGGTCTTTCTCTTGTATCACATCTCTGTCCAATTGTAATGCCCTGGTTACCCCATAACAGTTACGGTAAACGGTGAACCAGAAATTTGACCCGCTACCCTAGTCCTTTGGTTAAAAACGTGCTCTAAGTGTTATTCACAGACTAAGGTGGAAAACCAATAAAAAGGAAATGATATATTTTATTAAATACATAAAATTGTTCATGGGCCCATAAAATCTTTTACAAGTTATTTACAACTCATAATGGTCATTACTGTTTCCAAAATTACAAACCCGCCGACCTAAGCGGCAAAAATAGGGTAAACCCCCTAGTTCCTCTGAGAACTCCTTGGCCATGGTGGTCAAGCGGCCGCATATGTACACAACACCACCTAAGCTCTCCACTCAAGGATGGGTGAGCTTTTCTTTCCCTTTACCTACACCACATAGCACCCATGAGCCAAGGCCCAGCAAGAAAGCACAATAATGCATATAGATATTATCAGCTGATTATCATTATAATCACACAGAGCTTATAGCTCTTAAACAGATGAGTGAATATCACTAAAGGTTCTAGTAAACCATACTGAGTGACTGACAAGCAAGTCACTAATTTAAACAAAAGAGTAGCTGATGGGTAAGTCACTAGCCTTAAACAGATGAGAGACTGATGGGTAAGTCTCTAACTTAACAAATGAGTGACTGATGGGTAAGTCACACAAGCGCTTTTAGTTTTCATCGAACTTGAGGTTGGTCCGGCATTAACGCTCTTCTGAGTCATTTAATGCAGATGTCGATTAGATCTAATCTTTATTGGCTTGCGTTGAACACGCTAAGGCCGTCCTGACTTATAAGTCAGCACTATGTGACCAGTGCCCAGTACCACTGCCGAACTTGACTAATAAGTCACAGCTTCACAGTTGATACCGACACCTTTGCCAATTCTGACTAATTAGCCAGTACCATGCACAAGTGAGCAAGATCTGCTAAGCATTCAATAATCAATCCATTTCCACATTTACACAATCAACATGCCTCATGAACAACCATGCATGTCACATATGGGGTGCAGTTCTCTTACCTCTGGTTCGAGCGAGAAATATAATAAGAACTACTCCTGAGAACGATCGACCTTTGATTCCTTAGCGGTTACCTAATCATAACCAATTATAACCTCCATTAATGAAATTCAACACTGAAAGGGTCTTAAGCTAAGCACCACTCTTGGGACCTCGAAACATGCCCACACGGTGAGTGGATTCGATCCCGAGCCTTAAGGATTGAAACCCCAAGTCAAAAACCCTTAAAAATACTCAAAACGGGACTTTGAAGGAACAGAGTAGCGCTACAGCGCTGTTCCCTAGCGCCCCAGCGCTATTCTCAAAACCCCCTACATGCCCAAAAGCCTCCTGGGTAGCGCTGTAGCGCCCTAGGGTGGGCGCTATAGCGCTACCTCCAGACCAGATGCCCCCTGAAACCTCCTTCTTCATCTCCTTCGATTCTAACCTGATTCCAATGCTTCCAAATCCCATTTTTTGTGCCAAATGAACCCAAAAACCATCCTAAATACCCTAAACATCACAACCATAAGAACCCTAGCCAAAACTCCCAACAAAACCAAGTATTCAACCTAGAAATCTCAGCTGTAAAACAGAACTAAAACAGGGCAAACCAGGGAATTCAATGGTTAGAAACTTACCCAAAGCTCAGCTTATGATGCTCTTCAATGGAGGAACACTCTCCCAAACTCCCAAGGCTTACTTCCCAAGTTTGAATCCTCAAGAATGGTTCATAAATCTCAAAGGAAACTGAAGGAAAGATGGGTACAGGAGAAGCTTCAAGTAGACTCTGTTTTCCTACCTCTTTCTCAGCTCAAAAATGGTTATATCTATCTGTAACGCCCCAACTTCAGGGACCGTTACAGTGTGCCTTGTAAACAGTGCTAAACTCGCTAATCGAGTCATTTGGCCAAAAACGTGTAACTAAGTATGATTAGCGGTTTAGGGATTAAACATATTGGTTAGGGTGTAACATTTCACTAGAACGTTTAATATATACATTGGGATCCCGAAAATATAATTTCAGAGTTCATTACAGAAAATATTTACAACAGGCCGTTCTAAGCGGCAAAACAGGGTTCAACCCTAGTTCCACTTTAAACCTCGGCCGTGGCGGACGAGCAGCTTCTTATGTACACATCATCACCTAAGCTCTCCAACTCAAGGATGGTCTAGCTTCCTCTTGCCTTTACCTGCACCACATAGCACCCGTGAGCCGAAGCCCAGCAAGAAAACATAACACTATACATAAACATTATCAAGTGATCATCATTATAATCACACTAAGCATAAAACTTTCAAACCAATGAGTGAACATCACATGATTCAAGAGGGAGAGTGGCTGCTAGGTAAGCCACTAGCCTCCAAGTGCTTATTTCATTCATCGACCCTCGAGGTCGGTCTTGCATTAATGCTCTTTGAGTCATTCAATGCTAATAGTCGATTAGATCTAATCTCCGTTGGCTTGCGTGATCCACGCTAAGACCGTTCTGACTAATGAGTCAGCGCTATGTGACCAGTGTCCAATATCACCGCCGAACCTGACTCATAAGTCACAGCTTCACAGCTGATACCAACACCTTTGCCAATTATGACTGATGAGTCAGTGCAACGTGACCAGTGTCCAGTACCACTGCCGAACCTGACTCATAAGTCACAGCTTCGCAGCTGATACTAACACCTTTTCCAATTCTGACTAACGAGTCAGTGCAATGTGACCAGTGCCCTGTACCATGGCCGAACTTGACTAATAAGTCACAACTTCACAGTTGATCCTATCACCTTTGCCAAATCTGACTAATTAGTCAGTGCCATGCACAAGTAAGCCATGCTATCATTATGTATCATAGGCCAGTTATCCAAGAATAGGGCATTCAGCATGCTTACCAAACAGTTGCTAGCATAATCATGATCATGCACAAATCCAGAGACTCAAGCTCTGTCCAATCTCACATTCATCATTCATGGCATGCCCTAATCACATGTTCATCGTGCATCACATGCATCACATTTAATCACCCAGCATGCCTCAATAATAATCATATGCAAATGGGCAAGATTGCCAGGCATTCATTATGCTATCAATGTTTACATTTAAACATCCAACATGCATCAAGAATAGCCATGCATGTTATACTCAATAGCCAACCAACATGCATCATAATAGCCATGCATGTCATGCTCAATAATCAACCAACATGCATCATAATAGCCATGCATGTCACATATACACAGGGTGCAGTTTTCTTACCTTGGGTTCGAGCGAGAATTAATAAAAGAAACGACCTTTGAGAACGATCAGCTTTCAGTCCCTTAGCGGTCACCTAGTCATAACCAAACATATAGGATACCATTAATAAAAATGACCAACATAAGTTCCCAAACCAATATCTAGCCTCCGGGACATCAATCCACACTTAACCGAGTAGTAGGATCAACCCCGAGGCCTATGGCAAGCATCCCCAAGTCAAAAACCCTATTCTGGCCAAATCTACCCTGATGGGCCGCGGCTCACCCTCAGACAGAAGCATATTTCCTCCCAGAAACACACTCAGGCCGCGGCACACCATAGACAGGCCGTGGCACATTACGCAAACCAGCAAGCCACCAGCTTGCTTCCTCTGCGTTTCTTCTCGAAACCAAACCTTCAAACCAGTCCCAAACCTCAACCTAACACCCAATTTAACCACTAAACATTATCAACAACTCACCCACATCAAAACCCAAGTAAAACATCAACTAAACTTCCATTAATTCCAACTATTTACCATGAAATCACAAGCTGAAAGTCCAAACCCAAAACAGAGTATACCATGAAACTAATGGCTGGAACTTACCTCAAACACGGTTTTGAATCCCCTTTCATGGCTGAATCAAGTTCCTAAGCCCAAACCTTGATTTTTCCTAGCTTGTTCCTTCAAATTGGCTTCAAAATTCCAAAAGGAGAAAGAAGAGAAATGGTGTACGGGTGAGGAGAGAGAGAAGGTTGATGTCTTTGTTTTGGCTCTGTTTCTACAGCCTTCCAAACCCCAAAGCTGATATAAATCCTTAAGGTCAAAAGACCATAATGCCCCTAGGCCAATTTAAACACTTCTAAACACTCCCAAGGGTAAATCCGTCCTTTCCCGCCTATCTCGTTAATTATAATTAACACCCTCCATTTCCCGTTATTCTCAAAATTATCAAATACCAATAAATCACATCCCATTACCCTTTAATTCCCAGTAATGTTCTAATCATCAAAGTGACCCCGAGACTCACCCCGAGCCCCGAACTTAGACCCGTTATGACTAGACCGAACACTTACATTCCCATGATCGTCTCACGTCGAATGGCTCGAACCAATCCACATATAATGTGGTAAAATTATAATTCACCCATATGCATAAAATTACACAATCACGCCCCCAACGGCCAAATTACCAAAATGCCCTTGCATTTAAAATATGAGCCCATATGCATGCATTCACCATCATATAATAATATAATTCACATAAACATGCATATAATCATTAAATATCATAATAAATCAATTATGGCCCTCCCGGCCTCCTAATCAAGGTCCTAGACCTTATTAGGAAATTTGGGGCATTACACTATCCTAGGGGTAAAAAGACCATTATACCCCTAGGTCATTTAAAGGTTTCTAAAGGCTCCCAAGGGAAAAATTGGTATTCCCCACCTATCTCGTTAATCATAATTAACGCTCTCCAATTCCCGCTATTCTCGATAACCTCAAACACCAATAATTCATATTTCGTTACCCTTTAATTCCCGGTAACGCTCTAATCATTAAAATCACCCCGAGACTCATCCCGAGCCCCGAACTTAAACTTGTTAAGACTAGACCGCTAATTAATATTCCATGATCGTCTCATGCCAAATAGCTCGAAAAAACCCAAATTATAATGTGGTCTCAACAATATATCATCGACATGCATACAAATGTACAATTATGCCCTCAACAGGCTAAATTACCATCACACCCCTGTAATTAAAATGTGGACCCACATGCATGCATTTAACGTCATATTATAATATAATTCACATATACATGCATTCTATCAATTAATGGCATAATTGAGCAAGTATGGCCCTCCCGGCCTACTATTCCCGCCATTAAACCACATCGGAGAATTCGGGGCATTACACCAATGGTATTGGGCCTAAGTCTTGGGCTGGTTCAGTGTTGGTAACACTACTCCCTCCCTAAAATCGAACCCTGTCCTCAACGTTTGTCAAGCCATATGTACGCCCTGATTTTCCCACGGGCTGATTAGCGAGCTGAGATACGGCCTAATCATGACTACCACGTGGACATCCCCAAGACCGGAGCTGCCGTCATAAGGTCCTGCCTCCTTAGCTCGAGGTAACCTAAGGGTTCGCCAAGATTGCTTAAGGACTGGGCCTGGGCCCTGAAGACCACAGGTCGAGGGAAGCATCCAGCTCGTTGTACGAGCTGGAGTTGGAGGCTGTGACCTTTTATAAAGTCAATCACGCAAGATAAACGTGCATATATCAGACATCACGTGTCTGATATACCCCTGACTTCTCAGACACGCAGCAGGAACGTGCGTATTCAGACATCCACGACTGGTTTGGGCCGTGCGGCCCATTATCCCCTTACCTATTGATTTGACCACACTTATGTGTCAGGTTTAGGAATTAATCATGAATGTCACAGAGTTGACATGATAGGTAAGAAGGTCACGGGATGACCTTCTTACCAACTCCCAGGTGCCTTCTCCTATAAATATGGAGACCTTGGGAGTTAATAGGGGTTGGATGATATATTGTAAGAAATACCATGTAATTAAATACCCAGTATATAGCAATAATACTGACTAGTGGAGTAGAAGGATTTTAACCTTTGAACCACTTAAAAAACGTATTTTGAGTCACCATTTCATTTTCTAAGGTCATTTATCTATTTCGGTTCAACCTAAGCACTAATCCCTTTCTCTTCCTTTCTTAATTACCTGTTGGCGAAGAACCGCATCAATAGTTTGGTGCTTTCATTGAGAGGAAGTTTGATTAGTGTTGTCGCAAACATCCAACTATGGTGACTACTCGATCCAGGCACGGTAACGAGACGGAACAGCATGATGGCCAGGAGGCTCATCATACTGCCATCCCTGGTGAACAAATTCCTGAAGTCCAACAGCGGCCCGGCAAGCAGCAAGCGGGCCAAGACGACACTGGAAGTTCGGCGCCCCGGCCACCTAATCCGAACCCATGCTATTACACTGCAGTGGAGATGGAGAATGCTCAGCTGAGGAGCCAGCTAGCAATAGCTAATCAACAGATCAAGGATGTGATGGCCCGACTACCCCCTCTCACAACCGACGCTAACGTCGGAGAGAGGCAAGGCGAGGCTCCTAAGTCTCGCCGGGGTAATCGGTCCAGGCATAGCCGCTTGGACAGACTTCCGACAGCCAACTCCACTCCCTCGTCGCACCGTCGAGAGGCAAACTTCGGAGAAATGCCTAGAGCCAAACAACAGCAGTACAGTCGTTCGGTCAGAACTTCAACTCCTAGCTCCCAACCAGCCTCGAGCGCGCCCAGGAGAGCTCGAGGAAATTCCAGAAGGAGGTCCGGGGAGGGCTCGCAGCGTCAGCCCGTCCCCAACAGCCATCCTGCGCCTCGTCCAGACCGCCAGGCGTGGGACCCGCAGATTGGCAGGGCCGAAAGGCCCCCACCTAATTTGATCCGTCCTGACGGAACTAGGATCGCCTCTCCGGTCAGGCATCCTCTGTCGCCAATCAGATATCCATCTCCTCCTCGACCCGTCCGAGATATTCCAGCCTATGGAAATAGCAGGAGAGACCCGCCTTCCGCTGGGCCCTCCCGACGAAGCAGGGCGCCGAGGGAAGGCCCAGATCCTCACCACCAAAGGCGGACTCCGGGCCTATCTAACAGGAGCTACTGGACCGGCAGTCGCCGGAGCAACCTCTTTGGCGGAGACCTGCGTCAGCGCCTGAGCTCAGCACAAAGTCCACAAGCCACCCAGGGGGGCGACCTACGAGATCGCCTTAACTCTCATAGAGGGGAGCCAGCAGGAGGAGACATCCATGCTCGCTCAGGGGGGGCCCTGTCCGAAGTACGGAACGGCAGGAATGCCCCAAATAACCTATCTCAAGATAGGAGGGGCAATAACCCACCAAATATGTACAATGGATCCGGAGTTGTTGAACAGCCCCGGAATAACCAAGGACATCAGGACCAAACCCTCAAACGTCTGGCCCAGATGGAGGAGCTGATGAGGAAGCTCCTGTCAGAGAAAGAAAAAGATGAATATGATTCAGGGGACGAGATGAGGCTCTTCGCCCCCAGCATAGCAGCAATGGCTTACCCACCTGGTTTCCGTATGCCGCACCTGTCTATGTTCAATGGGGACGGAGATCCGTCGGATCATCTGGGGATGTTCAACACCCTGATGATGGCCCACAACATTGGCCCCGAGCTGAGGTGTTTAATCTTTCCTTCCACACTGACTGGACCAGCCAGGCAGTGGTTCAAGCAAGGCAAAAGACAGTCAATCAGCTCCTGGAAAAATTTCTCGGCTGATTTCAAAAGGGCATTCTGAGCCTCCCAGGCTGCCCGCGTTCAGGCCGACTCTCTGGCTAACGTGAGGCAGCAGCCCGGTGAAACTCTGAAGGCCTACCTGAGCAGATTTGCGAACGTTGCTGCTCGGGCCAGAGACGCGGATGATAGCTCCAAGCTCATGGCCATGAGAACTGGAATCCTCGTCGGAGGGGAACTCTGGAAAGATATACAAAGAAAGGGAATCAGCTCGGTTAACGAATTCCTCAACAGGGCCCCGGAATGGATCAACTTGGAGGAAGACGAAGCCTCAACTGCAGGAACCAGCCAGGTCCCTGATCAGCCCGCTGGAGTAGGGACGGAGGTCATGGCAGCGACCCAAAATGTCACACAGAACAACCAGCTCGGTGGAGGCAAAAGAAAGGGGAATGGCGAAAACAGCCAGCACGGCCCAAAGAAGAATAAGTTTGTAGACAAGTTCAAGCCCGTCTACGTGAATTATACAGAGCTCACCCAGTCTAGGGAGAATATCTTCCTAGCTAACTCTACTCGCCTCCCCTGGAAGAGGCCGGAGCCATTGAAGCACCAGAAGGGGAAGAGAGACACCTCCAAGTTTTGTCGTTTTCACAACGATGTTGGCCACAATACTGATGATTGTAGGCATCTGAAAGATGAGATCGAGACTCTCATCCGAGCCGGCCCCTTGGCCCAATACGCGCGGAACAGGGTTCCAGCAAGTCGACCTGCTCCAGAAGTCCCAGCCAGTCAGCTCGGGTCTCGGATAGATCAGGACGTCCCTCCTCCCGTGATAGGAGGGGAGATATCCACCATCTCTGGAGGTCCGCATATGGCTGGCACGAGCAGGGGTACCCAGAAGAGGTACGTGAATGAACTTAAGGCGCACAATGGAGTAGAGTTCATCCCGGAGCAGCGCCTGCCAAAGCAACAACGATTGGAGAAGCAACCGATCATTTTTACAGAAGATGATGCGGGCCATGTCCAGTTCCCGCACAATGACCCTCTGGTCGTAGCAGTTCAGCTCGCTAATCGAAGGGTTAGGAGGGTGCTGATCGAAAATGGGAGCTCGGTGAACCTCCTATTCCAGTCCACATTAGAGAAGATGGGTTTGACTGTCGCCGAGCTGAAGGCGACCTCCATGATGCTATATGGTTTTTCAGTAGAAGGATCAGCGGCTATAGGGACTATCGAACTGGTGATCACCATGGGGGAAGGATCTCGGATAGTCTCCAAACTCCTCGAGTTCGTGGTCATCGACTGCTCCGCTGCGTACAACGCAATTTTGAGACGGCCCACGCTCATAGCCTTTGAGGCCGCCACGTCCATTCGCCACCTCGCGATGAAGTTTCCTACCTCCACGGGAATATGCACTGTCCGTGGCGATCAGCTTACTTCCAGGGAATGCTACAGCATTTCCATGAAGGGAAAATCGAAACCCGGGCAGCTGGCAATGGCCATCCAAAGTGGTGAAGAGGAATCTCGGGACCCCTTTTCTGGTCCTGAGATTGAAAAACCTCAAAGCGTCGAAGGGGAAAATATCGTCTTAAGTGAGGAGATTGACCCCCGAATAGGCGAGGACAGATCCGAGCTCCAAGCTATTGAGGAGCTCGAGGAAGTAAACATTGATCCGCAGAACCCGTCACGGATGGTCAAGCTTGGAAAAAACCTCTGCAGCGAGAGGAAGGCGGAGCTGATCAGATTTCTACGGGATAACCTAGAGGTGTTTGCGTGGTCACATGAGGACATGGTGGGAATCAGCCCGAGTGTCATCATGCACACACTTCATCTAGATAAAAGCGTTCCTGCAAAGTCCCAGAAACAGAGACGCCTAGGAACAACCTGGGCTGAAGCCTTAGAGGAAGAAGTAGCCCGGCTCAAAAAATGCGGCTTTATCCGTGAAGCCAAGTTTCCGATTTGGGTCGCCAACCCCGTGCTGGTCCCGAAGCCCAACGGGAAATGGCGGACCTGCATCGACTTCTCCGACCTGAATAAAGCCTGCCCCAAGGATTGTTTTCCATTGCCAAGGATTGACCAGTTGGTGGATGCCACGGCGAGGCACGAGCTCATGTCCTTTATGGACGCGTACTCAGGCTACAATCAGATCGCCATGAATCCGGCGGACCAGGAGCACACCAGTTTCATGACCCCGACTAACGTTTATTGTTACAAGGTCATGCCCTTCGGGTTGAAGAACGCCGAAGCTACGTATCAAAGGTTGGTGAATAGAATATTCGCAAACCAGATCGGAAAAAACATGGAAGTGTACGTTGATGGCATGCTAGTCAAGTCAAAGACTGCCGATAACCATGTTTTCGACCTGGAGGAATGCTTCAAGATACTACGGGAGTATGGCATGAGGCTAAATCCACAGAAGTGCACTTTTGGAGTCGCATCGGGAAAATTCTTGGGTTTCATCGTCAATACCCGAGGAATCGAGGCAAACCCCGACAAGATCAGATCGTTGCTCGAGCTTCCCTCACCCAGGTCGTGCAAAGATGTCCAAGGCCTGACAGGAAGAGTGGCAGCCCTCAATCGGTTTATTTCCAAGTCCACCGATAAGTGTTTGCCATTCTACAACCTGCTCCGAGGAAATAAGAAGTTCGAGTGGACAGAAGAGTGCGAAAGCGCTTTCCCCGACCTGAAGGCACATCTGGCCGAGCCACCCGTACTATCCAAACCAAAAGCAGGAGAGCCTCTTTTTCTCTACCTGGCTGTCACGGAGGATGCAGCCAATGTTGTATTGGTCCGAGAAGAAGACCAGATTCAGAGGCCAGTCTACTACATCAGCAAGAGACTTCTCGGAGCTGAATCCCGGTACCCGTTGATGGAGAAATTGGCATTCTGCCTTATCACGGCCTCGTGAAAGCTCAGGCCGTACTTCCAGTCCCACTCAATACACGTCATGACCGATCAGCCTTTAAGGCAGGTTTTGCAAAAACTTGAAGCATCGGGACGCTTGTTAAAGTGGGCAATCGAGCTCAGCCAGTTCGAGATTCTGTACACTCCGTGAACTGCTATAAAGAGTCAAGCCCTGGCAGATTTTGTAGCCGAGTGCACAGGATTCCGGGAGGATCCTGCAAAAGACTCACCCCAGGTCACCTCGGCCCAGGCATCGTGGAGGATATTCGTGGATGGTTCATCCAACGAGAACGGCTCTGGAGCTGGAATCATTTTGATATCTCCTGAGGGACATAGATTCCACTCAGCGCTAAGATTCGGATTCAAGGCCTCCAACAACGAGGCCGAATACGTAGCTTTGCTGGGCGGGCTAAGGATAGCCCAGGAGCTGAAGGCAAGCTCCGTCCAGTGCTTCAGTGACTCCCAGCTCGTGGTAAACCAGGTTCTGGGCGAATATCAAGCATGGGGACCCAAGATGGCTGCCCATCTAGCAAGGGTAAAGGTTGAGCTGTCCGTGTTCGAGCGAGGCTCGATCGAGCAAATACCTCGGGAGCAGAACGCTAACGCAGACGCTCTTGCCAAGCTCGCCACCTCCGGGGAGACGGAGACCTTGGGGTTAGTGCCAATAGAATTCTTGGAGAAACCAAGTATAGAAGAAGTCAGGACGGAGGTCGAGATGATCGACGCCAGGCCGACCTGGATGACCCCCATCCTTGAGTATCTCGTCGGGGGAAAGCTACCTGAAGGGTGTAATGATGCGCGGCGAGTTCTGTATCAAGCTCCCAGGTATACTATAGTAGATGGAGTGTTATACCGATGTGGGCACTCCCTACCTCTCCTACGATGTGTTCTTCTGGACGAAGCAAAGGCCATCCTGCAGGAAGTGCATGAGGGTTTTTGCAGAGATCACACTGGGGGGCAAAGCTTCGCCTTAAAGGTCCTGAGGCAAGGTTATTACTGGCCAACTCTGTCCAAAGACTCGATCTCATACGTGAAGAAGTGTGACAAGTGCCAGTGGTTCGCCACAGTTGCCCGAGCTCCCCCAGTCGAGTTGAAGATGATCTCTTCCCCATGGCCGTTTGCAATTTGGGGGATCGACTTGGTTGGTGCCCTCCCTACTGGAAAAGGCGGGGTCCGTTACGCCGTGGTTGCCATCGACTACTTTACGAAGTGGGCTGAGGCAGAACCTTTGGCAATAATAACTTCCAAAAAAGTCCTTGACTTCGTGGTTAAGAGCATTATCTGCCGATTCGGGCTGCCCAAGAAGATTGTTTCCGACAATGGGACTCAGTTCGACAGCGACCTGTTCACCGAGTTTTGTGAGAGGTACGGAATTGTGAAAAGTTTCTCCTCCGTGGCCTATCCTCAGGCGAATGGCCAGGTCGAGGCTGTCAACAAGACGTTAAAGGCGAGCCTGAAGAAGAGACTAGACGAGGCGAAGGGAGTCTGGCCAGAACAGCTCCCCCAGGTTCTCTGGGCATACCGGACCTCGCATCGGACTCCTACGGGTCATACTCCTTTTTCCTTGACCTTTGGGAGTGAGGCAGTCCTCCCTGTGGAGATTAAGGTGCTTTCGCATAGGGTCCAATCATACGACCAGGATCGCAACCACGAGCTACTTCGCACTTCCTTAGACTTGATTGATGAAAGATGAGAAGATTCGTAGCTCCAGCTCGCACATTATCAACAGAAGATCACTCGCTATTTCAACTCAAAAGTCAAGAATCACGCCTTTAACGTTGGCGACCTGGTCCTCAGGGGAGTTTTCTTGGCCAATAAGGATCCCAAAGATGGAGTATTGGGACCGAACTAGGAAGGACCATATCAAGTCATCGAGGTCATTAAGGAAGGAACTTATAAGTTAGCTCGTCTTGATGGAGGGGCAGTCCCACGGACCTGGAACGCCATCCATTTGAAGAGATATTATCAATGATTCACTTGTAAGGCCTGAAAGGCCATTTTTTATGTATTAAGCAATGAGAATTAACTTTTAGTTTATATTTGTACATGTTTTCAAGTGTATTCTAAAGTAACCACGATCGACCCTTTCCCAGTTACTTGGGGGGCATATGGTACCTGGATATAACCAGGTAGCCTTAATGACTTAGAAGTTGATTCATATCGATTGATCGTTGTTTTTCTTAAAAAACGCAAGATATTGATAAGGATTAACGCGAACTAAGTCTTATCCTGGATATAACCAGGTCAAAAAACTTAGAAGTTGATTTAAATCTATTGATCGTTGTTCTTCCTAAAGAGCATGAGATATTGATAAAAATTAACACGAACTAAGTTTTCAAATTAAGTTCCTGGATATAACCAGGTCAAAAAAACTTAGAAGTTGATTTAAATCTATTGATCGCTGTTCTTCCTAAAGAGCACGAGATATTGATAAAAATTAACACGAACTAAGTTTTCAAATTAAGTTCCTGGATATAACCAGGTCAAAAAACTTAGAAGTTGATTTAAATCTATTGATCGCAAAGAGCACGAGATATAGATAAAAATTAACACGAACTAAGTTTTCAAATTAAGTTCCTGGATATAACCAGGTCAAAAAACTTAGAAGTTGATTTAAATCTATTGATCGCTGTTCTTCCTAAAGAGCACGAGATATTGATAAAAATTAACACGAACTAAGTTTTCAAATTAAGTTCCTAGATATGACCAGGTCAAAAAACTTGGAAGTTGATTTAAATCTATTGATCGCTGTTCTTCCTAAAGAGCACGAGATATTGATAAAAATTAACACGAACTAAGTTTTCAAATTAAGTTCCTGGATATGACCAGGTCAAAAAACTTAGAAGTTGATTTAAATCTATTGATCGTTGTTCTTCCTAAAGAGCACGGGATATTGATAAAAGTTAACAAGAACTAAGTTTTTGAAAAAATTGTAACTGAAATGCGTAGAGGCAAAAGGGAGTTAATCAATTCAAAGGTAAAAATTAATTGTCTCGAGGTGGGAACACCTCATGCAAAGGTTACAACAACAAAAAATAAGAAAGAGTGGGGACAGAATGGAAAGGCCCTAGGTTCCACCAGTTGGCCCTTTGGAGGTCACCGTCTCGCCCTGCTCAGCTGCGCCAGAAACTTCCCCGGCCTCGGAAGGTGCTTCTTTCTCGAGGCGAGCTTTGAACTTCTCCAGCAAGGGCTCCCAGACGTCCGCTGCCAAGAAGGAGAAGTCGGCGTCCTGATTATAGGCCCAGCAATGGTAGAACATGTCCTCCATGGCGGTGCCTGAAGTTGCCTGCTCGGCCTCCAGGGCGGCCTTGGCCTCGGCCTTCGCAGTGTCTAGGTCGGCCCGCGAGGCGGCGAGGGCGGCTTTGGTGGTCTCGAGCTCTTGTAGCTTGGGATGGGCCTCTTTTAGCTCGACCTGCGCAGCCGCCAGGGCGTCCTTAGCCGCCTGCAAGGAGGTCTGGTGGCTAGCCACAACCGCCTGGTGCTCGCTCCTCATCTCCTCGAGCTGAGCCTTGGTCCTGGCGATGCTCCGGTGAAGGGCAACGGCGCTCTGCGAAAACGGAGAAGTACATGCCTTAGAAAAAAAAAAAGAGAAAGGAGAAAGGGAAAACAGGGCAAGGCATGATAATCAAAAACCATAAAAGGTTGGGATTAGCTTACCGTTAGGGCCATGCCTAGTGAAGACTCCAGCACGCCCACCGGGCTCCTGGTTTCGATGGCCCTGAGCTCCTTCTCGTTGAACTTGTAGATGTGGCTGACGGCGTAGTTCGCCGACTCATACACCATCCCCCGGAAGGCCTCGGGGATCTTCTCCAGGTCCTGGGGGTCAACCGGGATGCGCACCTCGGAGGTTGAAACTGCCGAAGCCCCGGGCTCCGCCCTTGTGTCCCGGATGAAGGCCGGAGCTCGCGAAGGGGGTGGGGGCATGTTGCTCCCCCCAGCAGCAGAAGGATTAGTTCCCACAACCTGAGCGGCGGGGGGCTGCTCTTTCTCCTTTGCAGGGGACTTGGTCGAGGTCCCAGAGGCTTTTTTGAAAGTCCGGGGCTTCTTCATTTTGGGCCCAGAGGCCCCGGCTGAGGGGTTCCCCCCGGCGAACGCAGCTCGCAGACTCCCTCCGGGCTGAGACATCTCTTCTGTCAAAACAAAGATATGGTTAGTACACAAGTTAGCAGCCATTCAAAAACAAAAACAAAAGGGGAAAAAGGATAAATTTAAGTATATATATATACTAAAAGGGATCTTACCCCTCGAGCTAGAAGAAGAACCTATGGTTACGACCATCGGTCCCGGAGCTCCTGCGGGAGAATCTAAGTAATTTATTTCCCGAGCTGGCGCAAGTTCTGGATCCGACTCTGGTTCCGGGCTAGATTCTTCTACATATTGCCTAAGTCCCGGAGCTACGACACCCCTCCGGAGTGATGGCCATGACCGAAGGTTGGTCCTATACTCCTCGAATAAGATCGACCTAAAGGCTAGGGTGTTATCTACGACTACGGTACCCCTAGGGCGGCTATTTTAGTAATCCAGCACGAGCTGGTCGGCACAGTGAAGCAGGGTTGTATCCAGGTCCGGATCACTTCGGTGACGTTGGACGAGTTGTCTGGGATTGAACCTAGCTAGCCGGGGGTCGGCAATGGCCCTATCTAAATTCCTAAACATGTAAGGGTTACCTTGGCCAGAAGGACCCGCGGCTGCTCCGGACCGGATCCTCCCCTCGTCCGTTCTCTGGGCGACCTCCAACGCTCGCTTCCTGTTCCTCACGAGGGGAACCTCGTCCTCCTCATCTTCGTCCCCCGCGACCTCCTCCACGATGGTAGGCCTGGTATCGCGAGTTGGGGGAAGCGCCCGGATCCTTCTCAAGTTCAGAGTCTGATTTGGGAAGATCAGCTTGCAGGCCACCATCGTCTCGTCTATTATGAGCACGCGGTAATCCTTTTCACTGGGGGGGAAGCCCGCCAGTGTCTCGTACTGGGCCCCGAGGGTCACAGATTTCTCTGTCCTCGCGAAGATAGCTGCAGAATAAATCTAAGTCAGAAAGGGATACAGGAGGAGCTAAATGGTACTTAACTTATGAGCTAAGGTTGAAAAGCACTTACGAGGATGATTGAAGTAGTGGAGCTCGCAGTTTCGGAACCCCGTCGACATAAAGAATTGATCTTTGAAGTTGTTGGGGTGGCTGGGCAGCTCGATGACCGCAGCCGTGTTGGGGAACCAGGTTAAGTAATAAAACCCGTCGCCTCGCCCCCGCTGCTCCGGGCTGGCCTTGAGGCAGAAAAAGTACAAAATATCTGCAGGAGTGGGGATCTCCCACTCCTGTTTCAAGAATAAATATCTTAACCCCGCCAACAGCCGATAAGAGTTGGGGGGGAGCTGGAATGGGGCCAACTTCACGTAATTGAGGAAGTCAGCGAAATACTGATCCAACGGGAGGAAGGCCCCTGCCTTAAAATGCTCGTCACTCCAAGCCGAGAATGCCTCGTCAAGCGGCGCACAACTCCGCTCGCCCTCTGCGGGAGGTCGGGCAATCACTGATGCTCTCCCCAGCCCGATGTTGTGGGAGAGAAATATTTGTTTGACCTTCGCCTGGTCGGTAATCTTTGAGACGATCCTCTCTGCCTCAAAGAATGCATCAGGAGCCACCTCGAGCTCCTGTTCCACCGCTGGCCCGAAGTTGGGGATCGGGGATTCGGCCATCACCTCCTTCCCTTTGTCCTGACGGGAGGACAAGCTTCCTACAGGCTTCTTGGGAGCATTCTTCTTGGATCCCATCTGATCGCCTAGCGAACAAAAAGAAGAAATTTTAGAAGAAGGCGACTTAAAAATGGAGAACAATCTGTTTCCTTGACACGAGCTGAGGTAAGCCCAACTCGTGGAGAGTGAGACCACACGGTTCTAAGAACACGCGCCTGTGCTCCCAACAAATCCCCAATTACTCGAAATTCATGTGTCAAGAGGGTCAGGTTAGAATTTTTCCTTGGAGGGAAAGTTCCAATAGGCAAGAAAGGCAAAACCTCCTGTGAAGCGTGTCCCCTAAGCTACCCGGTTTTGCACCCAAAATACTGGATATTTTGAACTAATATCCCAAAAATCCTACCCAGAAAATGCATCCTGTAAACCATGCTCCTAAACGGTTTTCTACTGTAAAGATACCCTAACCTAAAAGGCTTTCACCCTTCATTCCCACAAAACCTAGCAAACCCTTGCATGTGGCTACAGTAAATATTTACCTAAGCTACAGTAAAAAATAATTTCGAAACATGCACAGTCAGGAGACTTACAGAGTGTTTGGCTGGGAAGTGGATGAGGATATCGCCTGGGTTGGGGCTTCGTCGAAGCAGTTGGTTCCAAGGCTTCGAAGGAGTCTTTGCGCCTGAATTTCTTGAACGTTAGGAATGGCGGTC
Organism: Humulus lupulus; assembly: GCF_963169125.1. Classification (NCBI taxonomy): domain Eukaryota; kingdom Viridiplantae; phylum Streptophyta; class Magnoliopsida; order Rosales; family Cannabaceae; genus Humulus; species Humulus lupulus. Next base: position 81,503,907 of record NC_084794.1, on the reverse strand, counting down.
GGGAAGAAAAGGGTTTTTTCTCTTGAAGATGAAGAGAGAAGAAGAGGAAAATTTCTGAAAAATTTCAAATGAACGGGTGGCCCGTGCGTAAGGTGGCCACCCCTTTTTATATGCGTGAAGAGGGTCGTTGGATTGCCCTGATGTGGGATCCAAGGCCCTCCACTCGAAAGGCGAAACGACGGCTGGGCATAGGCTAGGCCATTAAATGCGGTTCTCGGAAGACGTACCGTCACCAACCACGATGTTCCACGTATTCGGCACCTACGTAGAATGTGGAATATGAAGAGTTCATGGGGAAGCCTAAAAGCCCCTACTGTGGCCCTACACGACATTGTGTACCATGAGCAGAGGCTTGGGGGGCAGATGTACGCCCTGATTTTCCCACGAGCTGATTAGCGAGCTGAGATACGGCCTAATCATGACTACCAAGTGGACATCCCCAAGACCGGAGCTGCCGTCATAAGGTCCTGCCTCCTTAGCTCGAGGTAACCTAAGGGTTCGCCAAGATTGCTTAAGGACTGGGCCTGGGCCCTGAAGACCACAGGTCGAGGGAAGCATCCAGCTCATTGTACGAGCTGGAGTTGGAGGCTGTGACCTTTTATAAAGTCAATCACGCAAGATAAACGTGCATATATCAGACATCACGTGTCTGATATACCCCTGACTTCTCAGACACGCAGCAGGAACGTGCGTATTCAGACATCCACGACTGGTTTGGGCCGTGCGGCCCATTATCCCCTTACCTATTGATTTGACCACACTTATGTGTCAGGTTTAGGAATTAATCATGAATGTCACAGAGTTGACATGATAGGTAAGAAGGTCACGGGATGACCTTCTTACCAACTGCCAGGTGCCTTCTCCTATAAATATGGAGACCTTGGGAGTTAATAGGGGTTGGATGATATATTGTAAGAAATACCATGTAATTAAATACCCAGTATATAGCAATAATACTGACTAGTGGAGTAGAAGGATTTTAACCTTTGAACCACTTAAAAAACGTATTTTGAGTCACCATTTCATTTTCTAAGGTCATTTATCTATTTCGGTTCAACCTAAGCACTAATCCCTTTCTCTTCCTTTCTTAATTACCTGTTGGCGAAGAACCGCGTCAACACCATAAATCCTGCAGAATGTATCAATGTAACACCCTAGTTACTCCAAGACCATTACTGTGAACTTTAAATAGTGCTTAATTCGCTAAATGAGTCATTAGGTTATAAACGTGCATCTAGGTGTTATTAATAGGCTACGGTGAAAAATTCTATTAAAAGGAATGGATATATTTTATTTAAAACATTAAATTGTACATGGGCCCATAAAAGCGTTTACAAGTTATTTACAATCCAAAATGGTCATTACAGTGTAAAAATTACAACCTGTCAACCTAAGCGGCAAAATATAGGGTTAACCCCTAGTTCCTCTGAGAAACACCTTTGATGTGGTGGTCAAGCGGCCGCATATGTACACATCGCCACCTAAGCTCTCCACTCAAGGCTAGGTGAGCTTTTATTTTCATTTACCTGCACCACATAGCACACATGAGCCAAGGCTCAGCAAGAAAACTCATTACTACATGTATACAATATCAATTGATGATTATGATAATCATACTGGGCTTGTAGCCCAAATCAGATAAGTGATGGTCAATAAAGATTCTGATAATCATGTTAGGGCTTGCAGCCCAATCAGATAAGTGACTATTAATTCATACTCTTATTAGATGACTAATAAGTCTATCTCTAAGGCTTTGAACCCTAATCAGATAAGTGACTAATGAGTAAGTCACGATTTTAAATCAAATAAGTGACTACGGAGTCACAAACTTGAATCAGATAAGTGATTGATGAGTAAGTCACAAACTTGGGCTCCGCACCCATATCCGTGTGACCAAGCAATCACCTGGGCCTTCTGGCCCCAGCTCTAAGTAACTGGCCTTTAGACTAGACAAGCGCTTTTGTTTTCATCGAACTTAAGGTCGGTTAAGCATTTCATGCTTATGACGATAATGCTTATGTCGATTAGATCTAATCTTTTCATCTTGCGTTAAACACGCTAATACCGTTCTTGACTCATAAGCCAATACCATATGACCAATGCTCAGTACTACTGCCGAACTTGACTAGTAAGTCCCAGCTTCATAGTCAATACTGACACCGTTGCCGATTCCTGATTCATAGGTCAGTTCGATTAACAAGTAAGCAATGCAACCAGACATATATCATATGTCAAATATCCAAACGTAGGGCATTCAGCATGCTTACTCAACAATCACTAGCATAATTATGATCATGCACCATTACAGAGACTCAAACTCTGATCAATTCCATATTTAGGATTTATGTCATGCCTTAATCACATGCATCTTATGCATTACATGCATCACAAACTGGGTGCAGTTTTCTTACCTCTGGTTCGAGCGTGAAATAATAAGAGAATGACCCTTGAGAACGAGCATTCCTTAAGTCCCTTAGCGGTCACCTAGTCATAATCAAATATGGGATTCCATCAATAAAATGAATAATAAAAGATTCCTAGATCAAGACCTAGCCTCTGGGACGTCGAATCCTACGAAACCGAGTAGTAGGAATGATCCTGAGGCCTAAGGTTTGAGTTCCCATGACAAAAACACATTTCAGGCCAAATAGGTCCTTAAGAGCCGGGGTCCTACTCCACTATGTCACGGCCTGCCCCCCAATTAGAGGCATCAGCCTCTTCTCTGTCTGCACCTTGCGCCACAGCATACAACCTCGTGCTGTGGCCCTACCTACCCATCAGCCAAAAACCCCTATTTTCTCCCATCAAAACCTCATCAAACTCTTATCAAATCAACCCAGAAATCACAACCAATCACCAACACATCATGTCCACTAGTTTAACCACAAAACCCAAGCTTTAAATCGTTTAAAACCTCATCAAATTCCCACTTCTATAATCAAAACTCTCAAGCTCAAAACTAATACAAAAACAGAGCAAGGAACCAGAAAAAGACCTGAAACCTTACCTTAAACTCAAGATTAAACCCTCTTCAATGGTAGAACACAAGCCTAGAACCTCAAGCTCTAATTTCCTAGCTTGAATCCTCAAACTTGCTTCAAAATTTCAAAGGAGGAAGAAGGAGAATGATGATTGTGAGAGAGGAAGGAAAAGGGCTTTGTTTTGCTTAAGCTTTCTACAGCCTTCCTTGGTTAAATATATCCCTTGGTCAAATGACCAAAATGCCCCCCAGGCCTAACCCACTTCTTAACAGCCCCCAAGGGCAAAGTCGTCTTTTCTCCTCTAATCCCGTTAATCATAATTAACGTCCTCCAATTCCCGTTATTCCCAAATAATAATTAAATCATATCACATTATCTTATAATTCTCGGTAATGTACTAATCATCAAATTACCCCGAGACTCACCCCGAGCCCGGAATATAACCCCGTTATGACCAAACCGCTAACTTGTATTCAAAGATCATCTCATGCCGAATAGCTCGAAAAAATCCACATTATAATGCGGCCTCATCATAGATTACCAACATGCATGAAAATATACAAATATGCCCTCAACGGGCCAAATTACCAAAATGCCCTTATAATGAAAAAGGGACCCACATGCATGCATTTATCATCATATAATAATATAATTCACATAATCATGCATATAATCATTTAATGGCATAATAAATAAATTATGGCCCTCCTGGCCTTCTAATCCAACGATTAAACCTCATTAGGGATTTTGGGGCATTACAATCAAAGTCTTCCCAAATTGCATCTTCGAGAGAACTCAGTGACCATTGCACCAACACTTGACTAATTTTTGAGCAGCCTGTGTGCTTTATGCGAGTTTCTAATATGGCTAGAGGCATCATAAGTGGTTTGTTAGCCAAACTGAGCTCCAACAAGAGGTAACAAGTAGGTGGAAGAGCACCACGAAATGGTTTCAGCAAGGACACATGGAAGACTGGATGTATGTAACTGCCACAAGGAAGATCAAGTTTGTAAGCAACTGGTCCAGCTCTGGCTAACACTGCAAAGGGACCAAAGTAGCGACGGCTAAGCTTGGTGTTAAGTCTCTTAGCCACTGTTGTCTCTCTATAAGGTTGGAGCTTTAACAAAACCAGGTCCCCGACCTTGAACTCAATTTCTCTGGCTTTCTTGTTCACTTGCTGGCGTATACAATGCTATGCTTGCTGCAAATTCAGTTTAAGTTGCTATAAGATGTCATCTCTAGTCATCAAGTCCTCCTTGACCACTTGAATGGTTGTTGCCCACGGGTACAAGCTGGTGTGGAAGGTGGAAGTCTCCCATAAACTACTTGAAATGGAGTCATCCCAATTGTTGAATGGTGACATGTATTATAATGATATTCCGCCCAAGACAAAAACTTGCACCACTGTTTCGGATATTACTCCAAGTATCTATTGGTTACTTCAGTTTGGCCATCCATTTGGGGATGATAAGCATAGGTCATCCTCAACGATGTTCCCATAAGCTTGAATAGTTTCCTCCAAAAGGCACTCGTAAAAATAGGATCTCGATCTGACACAATAGTGCGAGGTAATCCATGTAATTGTATCATCATGTGAGTGAATAATTCAGCCACCTTAGTAGCAGAATATTGATTAGGCAAGGCACCAAAGTGAGCATATTTGATGAAACATTCTACTACCACCAATATATTGGTCACCCCATGAGAGTTTAGAAGTCCAACATTGAAGTGCATAGCTAAATCTTCCCAAACCCGTTATGGAATTTTGAGTGGTTGGAACAACCTGTAGGGGTTATTAGAGAATACTTCACCATTTGGGATACCGAGAAAGAGAGCACAAATGTTTTGACCTCCTCTCGCATACCATGCCAATAGAAATTAGCGCCCAAACGCATATAGGATTGTTCCACCCCTGCGTGGCCACCTACAGGAGTAGCATGAAATTCATGCAGTTGCTGTTGCTTCAAGTTAGAATGCTTGCTTATCAACAATTTCTTTTTGTAATAGAGTAGCCCCTCAAGCACCGAATAAATAAAAGTATCTAATTCCCTCTACTGAAATCGGGCATGTAACTCTCTGAGATCAGGGTCGGTCGTGTTTTCGTGTCTCAACTCCTCCAAGAATTAAAAACAACCAGTACTAATGGCTGTATGTAAGCTAGAATATCCTCCGTCATGCTATCTCGATAGTACATCAGCGACAGAATTTTCCCTGACCGCCTTGTACTCAATTGAAAAATAAAATCCCAACAATTTTCGTAAAAATTGTTGTTGTCCGGGTGTCTGAATTACTTGTGTGAGCGGCTCTTTGAGACTTTTGTGATCCGTTAGTATGATAAAATGCATCCCAAGCAAATATTGCCTCCATATCGTAACAGCCTCCATGATAGCACTCATTTCTCGTGTATAAGTCGAAGCTCCTGTAAACTTGGGACCCAATTTTTTGCTAAAAAAAGCAATGGGATGTCTGTCCTGCATTAATACCCCTCAGATGCCTATATTAGAAGCATTCGTCTCCATAATAAATTCCTTAGAGAAATGGGGTAGGTGCAACACAGGGGTAGTCATCATGGCTGATTTAAGTTGTTCAAAGGCTGCTGCTGTCTGTGTATTCCAAGCAAAATTTCCCTTCTTCAAAAGCTTCGTAAGAGGTGCTACAATAAAGGCATAGTGTGTAACAAAGTGTCAGTAGCACCCCATAAGACCGAGGAACCCTCTCAATTGTTTGATAGTACTCGGAACTGGCCAATCCACCATGGTTGCGATCTTGTTAGGATCAGCCTAAACCCCCTCTGACGAAACCAAATGTCACAAGTATTCTATTGTGGTTTGAAAAGTTTGGCATTTTCTCACCTTGTCATAGAAATTGTTATCCTGTAGCATCTGTAAAACGAGTCTCAATTGATACACATGTTCCTCGGTGCTTTGGCTATACACCAAAATATCATCAAAAAAAATACTATGACAAACTGACACAAAAAAGGTTTGAATAATTGATTCATGGCAGCCTGAAAATGTTGAAGGAGCATTAGTGAGGCCAAAGGGCATCACTACAACTTCTTAGTGTCCCTCATGAGTCTGGAAGGTAGTTTTGTGAATGTCTCGATGATCCGTACAAATTTGATGATAACTCGCACGAAGGTCCAACTTAGAAAATATGTTCGCTTGTCCCAATTAATCTAACAACTCATCAATAGTCGAAATAGGAAATCTATCCTTCATCGTTATGCCATTAAGAGCCCTGTAATCAACACAAAAATGCCAAGTACCATATTTCTTTTTTACTAGCAAAACCGATGAGGAATAAAGACTAGTACTTGGTCTCATAAAACCAAAAGAAATCATCTCTTTAACAAGCTGCTCAATGATATCTTTTTTGAAATATGGATACCGATAAGGTCTTACATTGATTTGCACTGACCCCGGTTGCAAGAAAATTATGTGGTCGACATTTCTTTGTGGAGGTAACTGTTTTGGCTCCTCAAAAACAGCAACAAAATTTGTCAACAGCCCTTTACCTTCCATGGGAAAATCGGTTTCCAAACTAGTTAGCTCCATAACATTCTTATTTGGTTCTTCCACCATTTCTATGAGTCTGTACAAGTATTTAATGTCCCCCTATCGCAGGAGAGCATGGAATTAAGTGTAAGTAAGCTGGTGCGCCGCGACTTCTTTCGATATAGCTAACTTGACAACATTGCCCTGCCAAGTAAATTGCATAGTTAATTCCTTATGATCATGAATACATGGGCCTAATGTTTGTAACCATTGCATTCCCAACACTACATCCAAGCCACAAATGGGTAGAATGCAAATATCCACCACAAAACGATGCCCCTGTAAAATCAACTCTACCCCACGACAAATCTTCGAGCACATCAAGAAATTTCCATTTCCCATATAGACCTTGAAGCTCTTGGTTTCTTCCCATGACTAATTCAAGGTAGCAGCCAATGATCCCTGTATAATATTTTTGTTGCTGCCCGTATCTACCAAAACTTCTAATGACTCATTCCCGTGCTTGGCCATAATATGAAAAATCTGAGGATTCATTGAAATCGAAAGCAAGTGGAGACTCACTTCATCCTCCGCTGATTCAAAATCTTGTCCTTTACTTTTTAAACCTACCTGAACATCATCATCAGCTTGTACACATAATCAACATCTTATTTTTACACTTATGACCATAGTTGAACTTTTCATCACAAGTATAACATAGACCACTATCTCTTCGATCTTTCATTTCAGTAGGAGTCAATTTCTTGATGGGAAGAGGGGTAATACCTGACTGTGCAGTAGCCGACTAACCTGAAGTGGTATTAGCAACCGAACTTTGTTTATAAGGAGTAAACGAAGTTGGTTGAATGCCCTAAGTAGTCAACACTGACTTCGTAGACCAACCAGATCGAGTAACCTCCCTCTATCGAGCCACCAAATAATCATTTCAATCTTCAAACAGTTGCGCTTTGGCCATAGCATCCGCCAAATCAATCGGTTTAGCCATGAGTAATTCCTATCGAATGTCTAACTTGAGTCCCCAGATAAAGAAATTCAAGAACATTGAATCTGCCACACCTATGATGCGAGGCATGAGCGATTGAAATTTAGCTCGATATTGAGAAACTTGTCCCATCTGAGTGAGGTTCGAGATTCATCCCAGAGGATCATCATAGATCGATGTCAAAAAATGTTGTTGCAGGGCCTTAATAAAAGAGTCACAATCAGTAATTGAGCCACCCTTTTCCATCCATTGAAACCAAGTAGATGGAGCTCCATCCAAGTGAAATGCTACTACAGCAAGTCTCATAGCATGATCGACCCTGTGCAGATCAAAAAATTTGTTAATCTTATAAATCCAATCGTCAGCATTCATACCATCAAAGTTTGGAACCTTAACCCGCAAGGTTTTGAGGATCGCGTTCAGCTTGCGGAAATCCATCTCAGCATCTGAACGTCTTCCTTTCTCACGAGAAGGATCGTGGATAGCGCTAGCCTCGCCCCCAGTGACCGGCGACGGTGGAGGAGACAAATGGGCCAAACGCCATCAATCAATGACTTTAGATTCTCCAACTGAGACTCTGAGCGCTGCTCCCACTTGAGGTCCATGGCTTGCAACAGTGCTGCAATTTCTTCGTTCTTCATGATGAAAGAAGGAAGGAATCAATGAAAGCACCAATGATAACTAAGAAATGTACTCTTCAATACAGTACCAATCTCTAAAATTCCTTTCAGCTTCTTATTCAACATAAAAAATTGTTCTATTACATTTTTGGTATTTCAAGTAAAATTGCAGAAAATATCAGCTAACAGAAAAGTAAGGGTATTATGCAGCACTCCTCAACGTCTCTCCATACTAACAAACTCTTTGATCCAAGCTAGTTTCACATGCACCCTCTTAGCACACACTGAAGGTTCTTCACCATTGTTCTGTTGCTCTGTTTCTCCTCCTTCCCTGGTATCGTGCACATCAGGGGTTTCTTCTGGATTTGTAGCCGATTGGGCTGATTGCTCAATCCACTCTTGGACTTTCTCTTGTATCACATCTCTATCCAATGGTATTGGGCCTAAGTCTTGGGCTGGTTCAGTGTTGGTAACATGATGTTAAAAAGAATGAAAAAAAAAACAGTTGTTTTTGTTATCAAAACCTAAAAAATTGATGTCATATTTTTTTATATTGTGTAATACCCTGTATATTTATTTGGAGATGAGATTTGTTTAGTATTTTTATTTTATATTTATTTAGTACATCATTAGAGTTGAGGATATCATTTTATTTATTTTGGAGATGAGATTGAGCACTCGCTGAACATAAATAATCGTTAGAAAAAATGGTAGAATAGAAGGTGAAAAATGTCCAAGTTTGACAAAATTGAGATAGAAAAAAAAATAAGGATGATAAGTTATAGTAGATAGAATAATTAGCATTTTTCCTTCCGAACTTATGACACTACCAGATCGTGTCCCTTAAAATATACAACATGTTAAAATCTCCCCTTGAAATATATCATTTACAGAAACTTAGTCCTTCTGTTAGATTCTATTCCATTTTGTCACTTAAACGTTGATGCAGTAAAAATACTAATTATTCTAGCAGATAACTAAGAATATTCATACAAATATAAATAGAAAAATGCTAAACTTACCGATAGAAATAAGTCACGGCTCAGGTGGAGTTACACGTGTATCCTATTAACATATAATATGTTCAATTTAATAATAATAAAAATTAAAGTTTGTACTATTTCTTTACTTTACCAAAATATACTCCATTCTTATCCATTTGTTTTTGCTTTGCTAAGAAGATAACATTTTACCGACTTACAATGAAAGAGAATCTCATATTCATCTATAATCTAAAATGGAGAAGCCAAGGAGATATACTAATTCAATATATCTATTTGGGAAAATACCAGTTTGGCCTCTGTGTTTTTTCCGAATACGCGATCGCGCCCTGTATTTTGTTAAATTCAATTCAAATCATGTGTTTTACAAAATGAATCAAAATAGTACTTTATAACCAATTTTTGTAAAAAAAAAAAAAACAAGTTCAAATGTAATTGTTTACCCAAAAATGGACTACCTGATGACATGGCAGGATTGGCCTGCACGTGGGACGCACGTGGCAATTTAAGTGAGTATAATCTGTTCGACCATCGACCAGAAGAGAATTGGCTCATCAGACATCATAATTACGGGCGACCATCCTGGTCGCATATTTTCATTTATTTCCTTTCAGATATGTAATCTTGCAATTACGTATTAATTGTAATTTCCATGATTATTTGGATAGGCCTGTATTAAATGTAATCAAGGCCCATTGGCCCATGTAAAACTCCTTAAGCCTATAAATAAGAATCAAAAGGCTCAAGAGAGGGGATTTTGGACATTGGAACTTTTGAACTTCGGAATTCTAAGAGAGAAATTGAGTGTTTTTATCCACCATAATTGTATTCATCTGAAAGCTTGTGAAACTCGTAAACCCTAGTTCACTGATCACAGTTCTTGGAATTCTACATTAATAAGAACACTAAGTGGACGTATGTTATTACCATTTTATTGGGGCCGAACCACTATAAATATTTTGTGTCGTTTATCTTTTCATCTTATTTTCTAGCATTTTACTTGACTCCGTGTTGTTGGCCAATTTGAGGGTCAACAATAATATTTCATTTTCAGCTCATCGCATTAATTAAAAATATTTTGACCAGAATCGGGTTTAGGGTACTATTTTGATTCATTTTATAAACACACAGGGTCTTAATTGTCATTTAACAAAACATAAGGATCGATCGTGTATTCAGAAAAAACACAGAGGTCAAAATGGTATTTTCCCTACCTATTTTCATCAACTATGGTTAAGTGAAGAGAAAATGACACTGTGATATTTTTCTTAACATATTTATCATTTCACATTTATTTTTCCTTTTTCTTTTTTAAATGAGATATGCTATTTGATAATACTTTTTCATCTTTTAAATTTGAGATGCTATATTGATAATTTTTTTTTGATGAGTTGCTAAGATGATACATTTTATTCATAGCAAATAGATTTATGGTGAAAGATTAAGAAATTTATGGTGTAATGTTCTTTTTCTCAGGTATGTTATCATTGAATATCTTCCTTTTTTGTTTTTTTTTTTTTTTTCTGGGCAAAGGATATTTTTTTCAAAGATTTTTTACTTTTAGCATTAGAGATAGTGTTACGTAATTTTTTTGGATGAATTAGTACATGGAAGAAGCATGTATATATTAAATTGAAATTTGAATTTTTAATTCTTCGATTATAAGAAAGTTTCATGATTATGAAGATGATGTGAAGATCTTTCTAATATTTTTTCTGTTTTGAAGTTCAAAATACCCTTATTTTTATAAACAATAAATAGAGGCAAGTACAAGACCTAAAAACTCTATTCATATTTTCTTCATTGATTGTGAAAATTAATTTTTATATCAAACAGAAATTATTTTTATTTTCTTAGATACCAAATAGAAATTTGGATGGAAATATTCAAACTTAAGATAGAAAGAGAGAGAAAAAGAAAAATTCATTATATTTATGGAGAGAGAAAAATGCCAGAAATAAGTACCAGTGAAGATAAACCTTAAAAAATCATAAATGGAGGACTGAGCATTCAAACCTCCATTCTTGGATTGTAGATGGATATAGATTACTGTTTTTCTTCCTCTCCATAAGAACCAGATTTCTGGTTCGTTTTATATTGATGAGAAAGAAAAAAAAATAGGCAGAATAAATTAATCAACGTGTATATTTTTATAAGCTGGCCCGTGATTTATTTCCATCGGGATGTATAGCAGCTCTCCTATAAATAATAGCCAATTTCTCCAAATGCAAAAGACAATGTTAGCAGCTAGTTGTCACCTAGCTGGAGTACCATTTGAGGGCCCATACAATCATAGCCCATTTATAAGAGAAGATTTGGGCTGAGATAAGGCCCATACAATCAAAGCCCATATATAAGACGGGCTGTCATTCACGGTCAACAATCAATATGCCAAAAAAAGGAAAAAGGCGCTGTCTAGTCAAGTGAAAAGGAAGCTTCACTCGTATTATTTCAAACACTATTATTGTTTCGTTACACCAATAATTAAAAACTTTTCCTTATTATATGGTTAATGACATAATACAAAATAAAATATGATGAAAACGATTTCAGCTACAAATATGTCTCACTATAAATCTGATTATTATTTAATAATCCTATGTAACTGTAACTATATGCATATAAAAATGAAATGAGATCCTTTTCACACCATATTTAATGGTATTTTGTCCCCAATAATAACACATAATACACTCTCATTTGACAAATAACCTCCAAATCAGGCACAAATAAAACTAAGTATATTTCTTCATTTTCATCAATGAATGAAGATAAAACCACGAGGGAGGGCCCTAGCTAGCTATATCAGCTGACACATTTGCTTATCTCTGTGAGTCTCTTGTCAATAGCTCCGCCCACTAATAAGCTTTTATATATAAGTAAACATAACTACACATAACTCACTCTCTTGCTCTCAAGCTCTGTTTTTTATAAATAATATACATACAAATACAATAGTAGAGAGAGAGAGAGAGAGAGAGATGGTGGCTGAAAGGTACTGTTACCGGGATATGTTGCCGTTTTCGGCGATGGTAACAATGGAATGCATTAACGTTGGACTAAACACACTGTTCAAAGCTGCGACTTTAAGGGGAATGAGTTACCATGTTTTTGTCGTTTATGCTTATGCTGTTGCTGCTCTTGTTCTTCTTCCTGCTCCTTTTATTTCCCGAAGGTAATAACTACCTAATTATATAACTATATAATAACTTAACCTCTTTAATTTCCTATACATATCACTTAATATTCAATCTTTATTATTTATTGTGATTTTTGTTTGTAGATCAAGAGTACTTCCTCCTCTCAGTTTCTCCATAATGATCAAAATCCTTCTTCTTGGCCTGATTGGGTACAGTAATTTCTATTTTTGTAACAAACCCTTCAAAAAAAATTGGGGGGGTTTATCAATTAATTAAAAGACTAGCTGTATATTTTGATGAAATAATGATGGGTAATTTAATGGAATAGGTCTTCATCTCAGATAATGGGATTTACAGGCATCAGTTACAGTTCTCCCACGCTTGCTTCAGCCATTAGCAATCTTGTGCCAGCTTTCACTTTCATTCTTGCCATCATTTTCAGGTACCTTTTTCTTTTATTTCCTCCAACCATTTTAATGTATTAATATTCTTTTCTTCCTCAAGTGGACCAAACACTATCCTCTATTATGCTCTAAGTTTTCTTTTCTTTTTTAACTTTCTCTTCTGACTAAGATTTTTAAATTTTATTTTCTACTTGAAAATGTTAATATTATTGCACTTATTATTAGCTCATATTAAGTCATTGTTTGCGGATTATATAGCAGAAGTCTAACCCAAAATCAGTGAAAAAAAAAAGTATTATTTACTATTTAGTTTTTCAAATTTAAGAGTCATTGCTTTGAAATTTACGTAGGAGAGCAAGTGTCACTTCATTAAACAGAAGCATGATTCTAATGACAGATAGTTGAATCAGAATATCAATAGGCCTATTGGTTTGCACACCTAATCCACTTTGCATGTTTGTTGTAAAAAATAATAATAATAATAATAATAATAATATTTATAAACAAATTACTTTATTCATTTAGTGGAGTGAATTGTGACTCGAGACCCGTTATAATTACTTTCCCCATTTGAGGTCATCTAAACGTCGCGTGCACGGCACACGCACACTCTTGCACTTTATTCAAACTTTTGGATTTAATAAAATATCAACATTTTGTAAAAATAAAATAAAATATATAAATTCATTTAAATGGAAAAGGAACGGTGTCTTGTCTTGTCTAACAAGTAGTCACAATCGACACAACCGCCTTTCTATCTCGAATTCTCAATACATGGTTTAGATGTGTTCAATAAACAATTGGGTTACTATTATAATAATATAGTGGCTTTTTTTTATTATATTATTTACGATAAGCAATGAGCACTTAGATTATTAGATTATTTTTATTAATGTAAACTTTGGTCATAAATTGTAACTAAAGATTATATTTGACACAATATTTACAGTCATTTTAACTAAAAGTGTTAAAGCTATTAACATGAATAATATTCAATAAATATACAATAATTTCTTTAATTAAATTAATATAAAATAATTTAATTCATTAGTTTTAATAATTATTTGCTAAACTATAGCATATTTTTTTAATATATATTAGTTTTGACACCGCTTTTGTATACAAAATATAGTATGGTTATACAGATTTGGTAATGCATTATACATGCTTGTATATTTATATATGGTAAAAAGTTGTCCAACCAACTTAAAGCATTTTTCTTTTAATATTTGTTTGATGCATTGTGTTGTGAGGATCTAGTGTTCAATTTTAGTGATAATCCCAATACAGTTGGTGTACAACAAAAGATTAGATACATATTTAAGTAGTCAAAAAAGTTGGTGTACGATCTTTTTCTTTTCTTTTTTAATTTAATTTGTTGTGGCTACGAGAGTTTTGACCCCTATTATTTAATCAGTTACTCATTTGTGCTATTTATAAAATAAAAAAAGGATGGAGAAAGTGGGCATGAAAAGCACAAGCAGTCAAGCTAAGATGTTGGGCACAGTAGTTTCAATTGGAGGTGCATTTGTGGCCACTCTTTATCAAGGCCCACCCATCATAAGAGCTCCATATTCCAATATCTCACTTCATCAACCCTTAACTCTTCATCAAAACACATCAAATTCCAATTGGGTCGTTGGTGGCCTTCTTTTAACAGCTGAATACATTTTGGTTCCACTTTGGTACATTGTTCAGGTAACCTATCAAAACTAAACTATGCATATTCATTCACATTGAGTTCATAATCTAATAAGTTATTTAATACATGCAGACACAGATTATGAAAGAGTACCCTAATGAACTGACCGTGGTGTTCTTCTACAATCTATATGTGAGCATATTTGCTGGAATAGTGGGCTTTGTTATGGAGACTGATTCAAGTGCTTGGAAATTGAAGCCTGGTATTGCATTAGCCTCCGTTTTATGCTCGGTACGATTATTATTATTATTTGGTTCAATAATTTTTAGTGTGTTAAATTTCATTTCTTTGTGTTAACAATATGGTAACGTTGGTTATGGATATAGGGAGTTTTTGGGTCGTTCTTGAATAATACAGTGCACACGTGGGCATTGCACTTGAAGGGACCTGTCTACGTGGCAATGTTCAAGCCCCTCTCCATTGCAATTGCAGCCGCCATGACCTTCATTTTTCTTGGGGATTCTCTTCATCTTGGAAGGTAACAAAATATAATGATTTATTATATATATATATATATGTATGATTTTTGTGTGTAATTATTTGATTGTTTGTACATGGATATTTGAATGAACAGTGTAATTGGAGCAACGCTGATATCAATTGGGTTTTACACTGTGATGTGGGGAAAAGCTAAAGAAGAAAATGTGAATGAAGTAGAAGAGTACCACCATGTTGAGAGCCTTGAATCACCACCCATTGATAAGACCCCTTTGTTGCAAAGATACAAAGTTGACAAGAAATAGGGCTAATATTCCTAACAATGTAATGTATTAACATATATGTATTATTGTAATATATATAATATGGTGTATTGTAAAATTGCAACTAAAACACTAGACAGAATGTAACAGGTTAGAAAATGCAACAAGAGAAAAGAATGTTTATATATCCTTTTTTACATGTGGAGAAAAGGGCATTGTTATAGCCTTCTTCTTTAGAATTGCAAAGTACGCCACACGCTTCTTTTTTTTTAATGGGTAAGAAAACGGCATATCGTGTAATGTCACTTTCTTCGAGAAAATAACAAAAAAGGGTACACTATCAACGACTTGTCGTTTGAATAGAAATCACATATTGATTTGGTTTACACACGTAAACGACATATCGGGAAGAAACGTTTTAAGGTGTAGACTAGAAAGTTACGTCTTCAACGTGTAAAGAAGTACATCCATAATAATAATGATACAGGAGAGTTAAACAAGATCATGTGGATGTCAAATAAGTTCATGTGCATGTCAAATAAGTTAAACAGGAGAGTTTTAGTCAGAAAAACAAGACTATAAGACCATCTTTCCATTCGAGCAATTAGCCTATAATGATCATGACAAAATAAAAGTAGACATCAAACATTGTAATTTCATTCACTAGTAAACATTGCCACGATAATGTTACATACATTTTATTTCTGTTTGAATCTCAACACTAAAAGCTCATTAAATGAAATAATAAAATATATTTTGTGTGAAACCAAATGTTATGTATCCCTCTTACTTCTCTCTCTCTCTCAACATAGGTAAAAATGCCTACAATTGTTACAAAACGCAATGCAAAAAATCCCCATCATCTTGGCTAAATTTGTATCTGAGCTACGTGCAAAAACACACAAAGACAGCCTCTTAACTCTCTATCTCTCTCGGAGCAAAAAGTAATTTTGGCAAGCAACAGAGAATGGTGGGGTAGCAGCATATGCAAAAGACCAAAATAGAGGGTGAAAGAGTTCAGCCTTCTCTCATGTCTTGAGATTGTCAGACATAGCCGACGGTATGCAATGTGTTGCAAGAATGTCTAAAGTTGCTTCCCTCGCTGTTTTCGTTTGCAGAACAACTATCTGCACGCAAAGTAATTTTGACCGAGCAAAAGTTAGAAACAACACTTTTAGGTCGCCAATCAAGTTTCATCTAGAGAGAAAGAGGGAGAGAAAAAACCTGGTCATATTCTAACTCAAACTTCAGGTATTCATCTTTACAGCTCTCCACCATGTTGGCCAATGTCTTAAGATTTCGCACAGGCTTACCATTGAACTTGAGGATCTGAATACACAGAACCATGATTTTAACAAGTGACCGTGAATAATATAATAAATTAGATACAAGGAAGAAAAAAGCTAGAATAAGCAATATATAGATACTGACCTGTGTATTAACAATGTCTTCGTATCCAATATTAATGTCTGCTACAAGAACCTGGAGAAATTCAGTAAGCAAATGAGAGCCCTGAAAGCAGGATGAACATGAAACAATGAAAGCACAAGATGAGGGAGAAACCTGAGAAACGACAACAACTTGCTCATCGATAGACTGCGCCATAGCATGTAAATGCTTGTCCAATAGTTTCACTGGTGCATCAAATTCATATTCTTTCCCATACTGAAAAAGACCAGCAAACTGCCGGAGGTCAAGATATAATAATTCACAAACAAGCGGAAGAAACAAATATATTTTTGCAAAGCTCTTATTTTTTAAATTATTACAAAAATGATGCTAAGGATATAATCAATGACTACTCGCGTACATGGTATGGTCTCGTTTAAATAATAATAATAAAAAATCATGTCACATCATTAAGACAAAGTTTTGAGTGTAAATTTTGTGTCTAAATTTTTACTGGCTTTTACATTAAGTACCTCCAGAAGGAATAAAAAATTCTAGTTTTTTGGAATGGACTACATAGCTCTTCAAGTAGAGACAACCTTGTCTTACAAAACCTACAGAAGAGGAAGCATCAAAGGTAAATAACTCACCTCAGAACGCAGATATGGAACTGACACAGCACTGAAGACAAATCCAGCAATAATGTAGTAAGGAGGAGGTCTGCCCTTAATGTGAGCAGGGATGAGTCGCTTGTGAGTTGCAAGCCTTATATTGAATTCTAGTATCTTTGACTTACGAAGAACTTTCACCAAAGCACTATCTCCGGTGTATTTTTGAGAGACCAAGTAACTGAAACCTATGCGCTCACCATGTCTGAATGGAACTGAAAATATTGCAATAAAATAATTAATGCCCAAACACATGTAGAAGACAAAAATGAAGAATAAGATCTGACCTGTTCCATCATTAGCGATATTAACCCCATCGAAACTAAGGATAACATCAGAAGGCTTCAGAACATGAGATTCTGGTGCTGTAGGTTCGATTCTTCTGATTCGGACACCCTTCTGATCAGGTCCCATGCCAATCAACGAGCGAAGATCAGGATTTTCCATCTTCTGCCACTCAATTCCAAGAATAGGAAACCCTGAAAAGAAAAGTAAATATACTCGTGTACATAAGTTATTCCGACAACCAAACTCAGTTTCTCCAATGACTTCTATTTTCATTTTTCTTATAAGAGACGGTGGTGTAAACTCAAGAGACCAAAATTACCTGTATATGCACCATTCCTCTCATAATCTTTAATGAAGTGCATAATAACAGTTGTTGGAATGACATAGCCAATATTCTCCACATCTTCATGTTTTAGTGACTGAAATGCAATACCGACACAATTACCCTTGTCATTGAATGCAGGCCCCCCAGAGTTTCCAGAGTTGATAGCAGCATCTATCTGCGGAAATGAAGTGAAATGAAGAAATGAAGAAAAGAGGATAATCCAGCATATTGTAAGGACAAATGAAATATTGAGTGCAGCACCTGCAGCCCCAAAAGCTCAGTTGAGCCATGAACATAAGATAATATCTCCATACGTGACACAACTCCACTTGTCACAGAGATTGTATCACCTCCAATAGGATACCCCACAACTGTCACAGCATCTTGAAGCGCAGGGAGATCTCCAAACTCCAATGGTGAAACGCCTTCCCAGAACTCATCATCACTCACAGACAGCATTGCTGAAGCATCAGCAAATTGAAAAGGAACTTCTCAGTTACATTTTAAGTTTGTATTGAAAAACTAACTGCATGAATAACTGATATTTAATTTGCATGTTCAATTGCATCATCTTTAATGCCTTTCATAGACAAGGCGACCAAAACTAACGCATAGCTTCCATAATGATAATGTTTAGATCAAAATTACTTTTCTTTCCAATTAAATTCAATAAAATCTCATTTCTCAATAACTAAAACGTGCAATCATGGAAACTTAACAAATCATTAACCAAAACAATGTTTAAGCTACTTAAAAGAGAAGGAAAGATAGAAAATAAAGAAAAACAGGAGTATTAACTTGCATAAGATTTTGAAACATGTCACACGCACCTCAAGCCGTTCAGAAAAGGTGTTTTTTCAATGTCAAATCCGATAAATTTAGACGAAGTCGGTTAATAAGAATAATTACATAACAAAACAACACAGAGAATCTTTAAATAAGCCAATAAAATAAAAGAACGAAAGAATGCAACAACAACAAAAAAATCTAAAAAGATGAATCGCGGGCTTCATCGTTTCATAATCTTCTTTCTCCAAAAATAAAAAAAATAAAAATATAAGACTTCTCTCAAAAGTAGATGAAAGCAAAACATTTACTCAGTTTCTTAATATTCTTGTACTGCAAGATAAAGTACACCCTAGAGTCCCTAAACTCAGTTAGCTGAAATCAGAGAGATGTCAAGCCAAAAAGGAAATCTGATTCTAATCTTTGTAATCAAACAGTGTATTAAAATTGTATTCTAATCATGCTCCTACCATGCAACTAGTAAAGTATGTGGGGAGAAAAACTGCAACCAATTAAGTAGTTCATACTAGCAACTCAAGACATAGACCGTAGAACAAAAATTTACATACCAATATCACATTCGGTCCCAATAGCTAGCACAGTAGCCAAGTACTTGGTATCAGACCCACGTTTCTTGAGCTTAACCTGAGTGTGATGCTCCACAGAATGAGCATTGGTCAAGACCCTTCTTCCCCCAATGATGAACCCACTGCTACTCGAGCTGTACTGTCTCTTCCTCTGCCATGGCAATGAGAAATTCGGCTCCGTGTGCACGCAGAACACCTTCACCACCGCGTCCATCGACGGAACCACCCTCACAAAGTTTTCCCACTTCGGTACCGTCAGCGGCGGCTCCGCCACAACGGCCATTGAATGTGCTCCCTCGCCGTTCTGCTCCACGTGTCTCGAGCTTCTGCGCTCTGGAGAGGCCACCGCCATGTTCGACCTCTGTTTCTCCTTCTCAGCCTGTTCTTCTACCTTTCTGGGTCGGCCACGGGCGCGGCGCGATGGTTGGGCACCTCCGAGATCGGAGGCTTCGGACGTAGGAACTGAAACAACGTCGTTAACGGCGGCAGAGGAGGTGGTAGATGTGGTTTGATTGGTGTACTGAAAATCCAAGGTAGTAGTGGTATCGTCAGCTGCAGATTTGGGCTTTCGACCTCGTTTTCTCTTGTTCTCACCCATTTTGGACAGAATAAAGGAATGGAAAGATGGGTTTTTCTGGGTTTTTGAGATAGACCGTTGTGTAGCTTGAAATTTTAGGGCTTTGTGGGTGGAGATTCAAAAATTAGGAATCTACCATCCCCTGAAATTACTGGCGGTAGCGGAGGACGAACAGTACTCGTATACGGAGAAGAAGGAGATGTGATAGTTGGGCTTAACATAGGTCAAAGTAAGGCCCATTAACGGCCCGTTGCAATAATAGAAATTTACAAAAATATGCTAAATTTAAACTTAATTTGAATAAATATGGACAAAAAAAAATAGGGGATTTTTCATAAATATGGCTTTTTAGCTATTAATGTGCAAAAATATGGTAATTAAATTTTTCTTAGTTTGTATGGACAAATTTAATTAAAAAAATCAGATTATGGGAAAAATTTTCCCATATTGAAAAAAAAAATAAACAAAAACAAATCAGCCATGAAGAAGGATACTATTGTAATTAAAGTTGCAAATACTCTGTGGCCGTTAATGTAGGCTGTTAGAGAGCTGTTAACAATTAACTTCTGTTTGTAACCATTAGTTTAGTCAACCTAGGTTTAGTTAGAGGCTTGCTCATGTAACTGAGTTTGATACCCATATATAAGGGACCTCAGCTCATTATTTTAAAACTAACCTAGACACAATTCCTCTATCTATTCTTTTGTATTACTTTTACTGAATAAAGAAGAGAGAGTTACAACTATTTTGTTCTTGTGGTGCTTGCGTGCATGTTCTGTTCTTGGAATAAAGAAGAGTGTGAATAGGAAGATCAATCTCAACAGACTGGTATCAGAGCCAGGTTGGGTTCTTGGAGCTCGGATTGTAGCTGGTTGCGTGGGCAAAAATGATTTTGGTCTATGGAGAGCAAAGATGAGGGCTTTGTTGGTACAGCAGGGAATCCAAGATGCATTTCTTGGTGCTGAGAAGATCAAAGACAAAACCGAGAATGAGAAGAATGAGATGTTGGACAAGGCTCATAGCACCATCATTCTAAGTCTCGGGGATAAGGTCTTGAGGGAAGTTTCCAAGGAAACTACAGCTACTTGATTGTGGACCAAATTGGAAAGCCTATATATGACAAAATCATTGGCAAATCGACTCTTCTTGAAGCAGAAACTCTACTCGTTTAAGATGCAACCAGGGAAGACCATTGAAGATCATTTAGATGACTTTAATAAGATTGTTCTTGATCTTGAGAACATTGATATCAAGATTGAAGATGAAGTCCAGGCGATCATTGTTCTTAACTCATTGCCCATGGATAGTTACGAACATTTCGTTGACACTATGATGTATGGGAGGGATTCTTTGACATTGGAAGAAGTCCAAAGCGCGTTAATGTCCAAAGAATTGAAGAAGAAGACAGAATAGAGAGATGAAAGCACTGGAGATGGGTTGCTGGCACGAGGAAGAACAGAAAAGAGAAGCAGCAAGAACTATAGTGAAGTAAAGAGAAGCAAGTCAAGTTCTAGATTCAAGAAGAGATGTTTTATCTGTAACAAAACAACTCATTTAAAGAGAGACTGTCCTGAACGTAACTATCAGAAGAAAGAAGAATTCAAGAAACATGGAAATGCTGATGTAGTTTCAGATTGTGGAGATAGTGATGGTTATGAAAGTGTTGGAGTATTGGTGGTCACAAATGGTTACTCAGGCTTGGATTGGGTTATTGACTCTGGATGCTCATTTCATGTTTGTCCTGATCGAAGTCAATTTACTGACTATAAAGAAATCAGTGGAGGAACCGTGAAGTTGGGAGATAATAGGTCATGTCCTATTGTTGGTATTGGGTCTGTCAAGCTTCAGTTAATAGGAGGAACCATTAGTGAGTTAAGACATGTACTCGAAATTAAGAGAAACTTAATTTCAGTAGCCATGTTAGACAAAGGAGGCTTTACAGTTAAGGTGGAAGGTGGAGTTCTCAAAGTTTTAAAGGGGTCAATGACTGTCATGAAGGGGTCAATGATTAATGGAGTATATGTACTGCAGGGAAATACTTCAAAGAACTTAATCTCTTTAGCCTCAAAAGAAATGAGCAACTCATCCACACTTTGGCATCGAAGATTAGGCCATGTAAGTCAGAAGGGTCTAGAAATCTTAAACAGAAGAGGTTTGCTTGGAAAGAATGTAGCACAGGACCTGGATTTTTGTGAGCAGTATGTGCTTGGGAAGTCTACAAGAGTTAAGTTTGGAGTTGGCAAGCATAATACAAAAGAAACTCTAGATTACATTCATTTGGACCTCTGGGGAGCCTCAAGGACTATTTCTAAAGGTGGAGCTCGATATTTCTTGACTTTTATTGATGATCATTCCAGGTATGTGTGGTTGTACATACTCAAGTATAAGAATGAAGCCTTTGGGAAATTCAAAGAATGGAAAACTTTGGTTGAAACACAAACTGGAAGAAAGATTAAAAAGCTGAGGACAGACAATGGCTTGGAGTTTTGTTCAGAGGACTTCAATCAATTTTGCAAGAAAAATGGCATTGCAAGGCACCTAACAGTACCAAGAACTCCTCAACAGAATGGGCTAGCTGAAAGGATGAATAGGACCATACTTGAACGTGTTAGATGCATGCTAATTTTCTCTGGATTACCTAAAGTTTTCTGGGCAGAAGCTGCTGTTACTGCATGCTATTTAATCAATAGGTTCCCTTCTTCTGCAATCAGTTTCAAGACTCCAATAGAAGTATGGACAGGTCAACCTGCTAAGTATGATGTATTGAGAACTTTTGGATGTTTGGTATATGCTCATATCAGACAAGGAAAGTTAGAGACAAGGGCTAGAAAATGTATCTTCTTGGGATACCCAGAGGGTGTGAAAGGGTATAAAGTCTGGAGCATTGAGCAAGGGAATCATCAAAAGTTTTTCATAAGCAGGGATGTAGTATTTGAAGAAGATAAAATGTATAAGGATACATTAAGTTCATTCGGTCAATCAAGTACAAATACAGAGATTGATAGATCACAACTTAAGGTGGAACTTGATGAACAAGATAATGCTGAAACAGATGGACTAAATGAAGAGACACAAGGAAATACTGAAGAGGAATTGGATGCTGATATCCAGGACTACCAGTTGACTAGGGACCGAGAGAGAAGAACAATCAAGGCACCAGATAGATTTGGCTATGCTGGAATACTTCATTTTGCTCTGAATGTGGCTGAGATGCATGAAAATGAGCTTGAATCTTACAAAGAAGCAATGGAATCAGCCGATAGTGGAAAATGGAGATGTGCCATGGAAGAAGAAATTCAATCCCTTAACAAAAATAGAACATGGATTCTAGTGGAGAAACCAGCTGATAGAAGAGTGGTGGGCTGCAGATGGATTTTCAAATACAAAGAAGAAATTCCAGGAGTGGGGAAGGCAAGGTTCAAAGCTAGACTAGTTGCAAGGGGATTCACACAAAAAGAAGGTATAGACTACACTGAAATTTTTTCACCAGTAGTTAAACATACTTCAATTAGACTATTACTTGCAATTGTAGCTATTAATGATCTTGAACTTGAACAGATGGATGTAAAAATTGCCTTTCTTCATGGAGAGTTGAATGAGGAAATTCATATGAGGCAGCCAGAAGGTTTTGAGGTTAAGGGCATGGAAGGTCAAGTTTGTTTGCTTAGGAAATCTTTGTATGGCTTGAAGCAATCACCTAGGCAATGGTACAAACGATTCAATGAATATATCACTAACACAGGTTTCAAAAGGAGTGCTTATGACAGTTGTGTCTATGTCAAAACCAGTCATGTGAAATCTGTGGTGTATTTGTTTTTATATGTTGATGATATGCTAATAGCTTGCAAGCATATGGAAGAAATCAACAAAGTAAAGAAAATACTCAGTGCGGAGTTTGAAATGAAAGATCTTGGTTCAGCAAGAAAGATCTTAGGAATTGAGATACTAAGAGATAGGAAATCAAGGAGTCTTATGCTATCTCAAGGTGGATATATCTCAAAGGTGCTTAACAAGTATGGATTCATGGATGCCAAACCAGTAAGCACTCCCATAGCACAACATTTCAAACTGTCAAACACTCAAGCACCCTCAAATGCCGAAGCTCTAAATCACATGAAGAACATCCCTTACACTAGTTTGGTTGGAAGTCTAATGTACATTATGGTATGTACCCGACCAAACCTTGGACAAGGAGTGAGTGTTATCAGCAGGTACATGGGAAATCCAGGACTAGAACACTGGAAAGCTATCAAATGGGTAGTTAGATACTTGAAAGGAACATCAAATGTGGGACTACTGTACAAATCAGGCTCATCAAATCCTGAAGTTGTTGGCTTTGTTGACTCAGATTATGCAGGAGATATTGATAGTAGGAGGTCTCAAACAGGGTACATTTTTAAACTTAATGACTGTGTTATCAACTGGAAGGCAAATTTGCAATCAATAGTGGCTTTATCAACCACTGAGGCAGAGTATATAGCTTGTACCGAAGCAGTAAAGGAAGCACTATGGTTAAAAGGACTGAGTAGAGAAATGGGAATTGATCAAAGGAGTGTTACAGTTTTTAGTGATAGCCAAAGTGCACTCCATTTGAGCAAGAACCAAATGTACCATGAGAGAACTATGCACATTGATGTCCGGCTTCATTTTATCAGAGATGTTATAGCTGAAGGGAAGGTCAAGCTTGAGAAGATATCAACAAAGGAGAACCCTTCAGACATGCTCACCAAACCATTATCCACAGCAAAGTTCAGACATTGTCTGAATTTGTTGAATATTACTGAAACTCAATAATGTTACAAGTTAATTGTTTTGTTTTGTTATTTCTATTTGTACATTTATCACCTACATTGACAACCAAGGTGGAAATATGTAAGTGTGGCCGTTAATGTAGGCTGTTAGACAGCTGTTAACAATTAACTTCTGTTTGTAACCATTAGTTTAGTCAACCTAGGTTTAGTTAGAGGCTTGCTCATGTAACTGAGTTTGATACCCATATATAAGGGACCTCAGCTCATTATTTTAAAACTAACCTAGACACAATTCCTCTGTATATTCTTTTGTATTACTTTTACTGAATAAAGAAGAGAGAGTTACAACTATTTTGTTCTTGTGGTGCTTGCGTGCATGTTCTGTTCTTGGAATAAAGAAGAGTGTGAATAGGAAGATCAATCTCAACATACTCCAATGCTAAAATTTGAGTCGATCAAAAACATCCCCAACATAAATTTTTTCTTCAGCAAGAACACCCATCTCCAGCAACACATTTCACCTCCGGCAAATCCTTGAAGAGATCCTCAAGGTCCGATCAAAATCAACTCCAGCCACAATCCCGAACCTCCACCCACCTCCGATCGACAATCTCCAGCAACAATCGGCAACAAACAGTCGGTTTTGCTTCTCCAGTGTGCATCGGCAACATACATACTCTTCCACATCTCCGGCAACATGCATCTCTGGCGACGTGCTTCTCTAGCGTCCAAAGCATCCAAGAAATAAAAGTTTGTAAAACTTGCTCTATCAATTACTATTTTAATCTCATTTTCTTCAACTTTAAATCTATTAAATTCCTAATTCTTCTACATATTATGGAACTATTGAAATCATATTTTTCTCATAGATATTTTACAGATTATAATGATAACAATGAAGTTCATAATGTGCATTTTTTTTTAAATATATTATTAACTTGAAATTTGAAAAAAAAATATTTAAACCTACTAATATGGTTACATTAATTGACCAAAAATAGACAAAAAACAAGAAGTATGATTATTTTAGATTCTACTTTGTCTTTTCAATAAAAAGAATCATTTGATATTGGTCTGAATTGTAAATGTCAAAACATTCAGTAACAACAAAGTAATCAGTTATCTTGAAAAAACTGTCATTTTCAGTAACGTATGTAATTACAGACTAAAGTAACCAGTTACCTTCACCAGTTACACCCAATTAACTCCTTAAAAATTTGCAAAATTTTACAGGTATGGAAAATACTACTTCTTTGGTTCAATTTGGAGGCAAGTGGAATGAAAAAAATGAGTACGAAGGGTACATAATGATTGGGATATTGACAACTTGGTGAATTTGATAAAAGATGAGATAAAGGAAACAAGAGCAACCATTGAAGTTTATTATCAAGTAGCCAAAGGAACACCACCAATGAAGATTGAAACAGACAATTCAGTGTTGTTCTACATGGAAATAAAGAAAAAAAATTGCTGCAAAAATAACAGACTTACCATTGTGTGTAACTATAGTTCAAGAATCAAGTGATGAAAATAACATTCTTCAACTAGCAAATCAGAAAACTACAGCAAAAGAAATGGATGTGGGAACATTATTAATGCAAGCAAACAAAGCTTCCATCAATGAACATATGTTACTTGAAGAAGGAATGTCAAGCACAACAAATGAGGGCATCAATGTGGCATACATACCTCACCTTGCTGAAAAAGTAGTTGATTTTATAATTGAAGACAATACAAAAAGAAAAAATAAATTGGAAGAAATTCAAATAGTAATATCTGATTACAGAGTAAATAAAATAGAACAAGGACAAATTTACAAGGACAAGAACACAATCAAATCAGCTCTTAGCTACTATGCCATGCTACATAACTTCCAGTTCAAAACAAAAAGATCAGAACCGAGAGAATACCTGGTTACCTGCATAGATAACACATGCAGCTGGTTTGTGAGAGCTTTTAAATACGGAAATCAAGATTTATTCAAGGTACGAAAATGCATTCCAAATCATACTTTCTCTGTTGAAATTGTTATGGAGGATCATATGCAAGCAAAAAGCATCATAATTGGGGAATTAATAAAGAATAAGTACAAGTCAATCAAAATAAATTATACTCCAAATGACAGCATGAATGACATGAATGATGACTTTGGAGTAACCATGGGATACACAAAAGCATGGAGATCAAGAGAAAAAGCTTTGCTTCTAGTAAGAAGGAACCCCGATGATTCATATCAAAAGTTGCCAATGTATCTTTACATGTTGAAGCAAGCAAATCCAGGAACAGTAACACATCTACTCACAGACAATGAAGATAGATTCAAATACCTATACATAACTTTCTCTAACTCAATCAAAGGTTGGAGATACTTGAGGCCTATCATTGTTGTTGATGGAACATTCTTAAAAAATGCACATGGCGGCACCCTATTTTCAGCATCAACATTAGATTCAAACAACAACATTTTTGTCTTGGCTTTTGGAATAGCAGACTCAGAAAATGATAACTCTTGGCTTTGGTTCTTCTCCAAACTGAGAGACACGTATGAAGAACCCGAAGGTATGATAACTTCAATTATATGATCTAGTTTACATGGAAAAAGGAACTGGTTACCCAAACCCAATACACAAATACATGTTATTTATTTTCGTATCTGATAAAAGTAACTGGTTACCTTCACAGGATTGGTTATTGTTTCCGACAAACACAAGAGCATAGAGAATGTAGTACATATAGTGTACCCAAATGCGTTCCATGGAGCTTGCATGCATCACTTGCTCAATAATTTGAAAAGCAAGTATGGAAATCATGAAGAAGAGCTACAAATGAATTTCATTGCAGCAGCAAAAGCATACACAAAAACAGAATGTGAACACTATATGAAAGGCCTTGATAGACTTGACAGACGCATTAGACCCTATTTAGAGAAAGCCAAGTATGAAACTTGGGCAAGATCATACTCACCAACAAAAAGATACACCATGATGATATCCAACATTGCAGAATCGCTCAACGCTGCACTAAAAGCTACAAGAAATCTCCCTATTGATATCTTGATTGAATGTCTTAGAAGTTTGGTTCAGAAGTGAGTTTGGAACAACTCAAATAATGCAAACGGAACATTCACAAAAGTGTCTACAGCAATAGAAAATGAGTTGAGACATGACATTGTTTCAAAAATGAAGTATGAGGTATGCAACTAAACTTATTCTTACTATTCTTTAATTTGTCAGCGGATGGTAACTAGTTACCTTGCGTAACAGCAAAAAAAAAGAGCAATAAACTACATAGAGGGGGAACAGGATACCTTCAACATTAATTGTACATAAGTATTTATGATTTTATTCTAATTAATGACAAAAGTATTTTCAGGTCTTGCCTTTCAACACAATAGAATATCAAGTTCGTGATGAAAAAGGTACAAATTTCACAGTAAATATACACAATAGAACATGTACTTGTAATAGGTTTCAAGAAGATGAAATGCCTTGTGGGCATGCAATTGTTGTAATTGCAAAGAGAAACTTGGGAGTGTGTGATTACTGTGCAAATTTTTACAAAACAGAAACTTTGAAAGCATTGTATGAAGAAAATGTTCATCATTTGCCCCATAAAGATGAATGGAATCTCCCACAACACTTAGACATGGTGGTGCTCCTTCCAAAGGCGACAATCCCTGCAGGAAGACCAAGAAAGAAAAGAATAAGATCAAGAGGGGAACCAAAAGTAATAATCACATGTGGAAAATGTAGTCAACCAGGACATAACAGAAAGACATGCAGGAATCCACCAATTGACAAGACAAACAAGCATAAAAAACAAAAGTCATAGCTTGATATATTACAGGTAAACTACCCTATCATAGCTTCATTCATTAAATCATTGACTTTCATAGTCATACATTTTTATTGAGTATTATAATAACTTTGTCACAAATTCAAATACATTGAATGATTACAGAAAGCATATAAAATTCCTTTTAGAATAAATTGTTGGTTTTTTTGTTGTCTGTTAAATATTTATGCAACCAACACCAGAAAAAACATGGTTTTTAACAATTAAACATAACATTGTGGATTAGAGGTTACAATAAGGTAACCAGTTACCACTTTGCATATAACATGATGACCCAATTGCCCAATTGCTTTGTATATCCCAGTAGCTTTAAAAAAGTCATCAAGCAACAAAAGTAACCAGTTACCCCTTGAATATAAGATTGTTATCCCAAAAAATTGGAGTTCGATGATGTGGCAATAGAAGTGACAAATGGCAAGGAATGGCTGGGTAATCTGGCTTAGGAGTGACCCGGTAGACCAGCGAAGATTTTTGACTGACCAGTCAAGTGTCATGACCGACCAGTCATGACCTTGGCCGACCAGTCATGTGCTTGTCCGCCCAGTCAGGTGCTTGTCCGCCTAGTCAGGTGCTTGTCCGCCCAGTCAGGTGCTTGTCCGACCAGTGAAGGTTTGGCCGACCAGTGAGGAATTTTGGTCCTTCAGTTCTCCTCCTGAGTGTGATGTGGGGCGACTAGACAGAACAGTGCTACGCAAAGGATCCCAGTAACGGTTTCAATAAGAATCGGTCATACCTGTGCGGGAATCTCTCAGATTATCCCATAAAAATAGTGTATTGTTGTATTTTGAATATTATTATTAATTGAATATAGTGAGAATAGCGAAATATCCCGATTATGGGGGACATCATTTGTACGATCCTGAGCCTATAAATACAAGGCCCATGACATCATAAAAGGGATTCGATTCTAATTTTCTGAGAGAATATTTGTATCTGGAGAGAAATAATGTATTCAGTTCATCTGCACTAAAGAAACTCAGTTGACTCAGGTTCATCTGATCTTGACTGTAGATTTATAATCACAACTCCAAGTGGATTAGGCTATTACCAATAAATTGGGGCTGAACCACTATAAAACTATCGGTGTCGTTTTTTCTCTTAAAGGTTTACTGTAGTTTTGACGTCTACTCGTCATTGGCCAAAATCGTGGTCAACAAAGATGAACACCAAACTAAGTACCTGGTTACCATTAAAATAACTTAGTTGCTTTAAAAGTAGAATATGTATAAAATATAATTTTAAAACGTGAAATAAAAAACAAACAAACAAGAAACTGGGTACTTTGCTCTAACAATTGTCACACAGATACAGAAGAAAAGGTTCTCTATTGATTCAAACGATGTACCTACGGGATAGGGATAGAGATTAACCCCATTTAACTAGTGCCGAAATAGGTCGGGAATCCGAAATGACGGCACAGCACAAGCCGCCATACCTCCGGAGGCTCCGCTTTGTCGGAAAAAAAAATAAAAAACATCAAGCACCAAAGGTAACCAGCTACCATTTCGTATATAATATGTAGACCAAACCAAGTACATGGTTACCATTAGAATATCCCTGAAAAACTAACTAAATAAATACACATAATTAACAGAGAAAAAGATCAAAAGATATATAAGATATTCTTAAGTAACCAAGGTCTTACAATAGTAGCAATTTAACATATACAAGAATCCAACTAACTATTGGTCATCATTTTCAAAAGTCAAATATCTTTTCCAAAAGCTGATCTGGTCTAGAGTATAGACAAAATAAAAAATTCTAATATCATTTCCTAAAGCTTCCTAAATAACCTATGCAGCAGTCTTCCTCCTCTTTTGCCTCATATCCAAAAGCTTTTCACGAAACTCATCGTTAGTTAAATATTCGTCTTCTTGTTTCTTCTTCCCATGAAAATACAAGCTAACGACAATGTCTTGGCGAAGCAACTGAGCATCAAGATCTTTTGGCATCTCTTTTTCCTTTCCAGTTATGAATTGCTTGGCAAAATAAGTTATAAAAATCCCACAATCACTGCAATATTGCAAAAAAATAAAAATAAAAACTAAGAACATAAAAACAAAATCAGTAACAAACACGATAAACAAACTTTTTTTAAACAAAAAAAACTCACCACTCAACTTGTTGAGGAACACCTTTAGCAATAGACAATTGCAAAGCATCATTCTCAGCGACGTCATAAGGACTAAGATTAATATTTATATCAGGACAATCATAAAAACAAATCTTTTCCAATAGAAGAGGAATCATTACAGCAAATGCTTCAATTACAAGTAAGCTCAAATTTTCATGCCTCGCCCCCGACATAGAATCATAAATAATGAGCAACCTCATCTTTATGTCAAAATGCAACAAAAGCCAATGAGAAAGATCTTTCACATTAACAGAAATAAGAACATGATCAAGTAGATTCCAGTGAATGCTGCAAAACAATGACTCGCCCCTCATAATCTTCAAAGGAACACAATTGTCATCAATGTTAAATGTACCAGTGCCTGATTTCATAAACTTCTCAAACATGAACACAATATTTTGGCCAAAACAACTATCAGTAGTAGGGACTCTCTTCTTCAAACATTTGCATAACTTAACCTTTCTCCTCAAATAATACATCATGACATCAATATGCTGCATTTTAAAAAATAAAGGCTTATAAGACCACTATGAAGAAACCTGTTACCACTTACAACATAACATAATAAAAAAAACAAAGGGTAACTTGCTCCAATCAACTGCACAACAAAATAAAAAGTTTGGGTAACAAGTTACCATCAGCTAAACATCAAAATTATACATTTGGGTAACCAGTTACACAAAGCATTGCAACACAAAAAATGACTATGGTAACTAGTTACCCCAACTAAACTATTAGATTATACATTTGGGTAGCCAGTTACACATATCGTTGAAACACAAAAAATGACTGTGGGAACTAGTTTCCCCATCAAAATACAGTAATATAGAATTGAAGCACATCAAAGAATTCTTTTAAAAAAAATGATAAACACAACATAAAAAGAAAGAAACTCACAGATGAATCAACAAACTGCCCAGGAAAATACAAACGGTAGAACCACGTCTTCTCGTCAATAAAAATGAAAGTGAAATCGATCGATGGCTCAACCTTGTTATCATCATATTTCTTAAACCTAAAAAATACCAAACAATTTTTAGAAAATGAAACAAACAATTTCACAAAAAAAATTGTACATACTTGTTATTGTGCTTGACTTTAGTTTCAATCCAACTATGAAACTCAGAAGCTTGTTGTTCAGTGTGATTATGACCTAGATCATTAGAAAAAGGACATATATTATCCAATACAATCTTCTTTCTTTAGTGTTTACCTTCATCTTCAGAAGACCCAAACTTTGTCATGAAAGGAGACTTGACCACAGCACTCGGCTTCGCCTCTCTTTTCTTAGGCAAAATAACCACAGGATTAGCCACCCTTGAAGAATCATAAACAACAATCGACCAATTGCTCTTATCTTCCATATTACTACTATCTTTTAATGGTCTCTGATGGACCCAAAACGGGTATGTTTTAAATATTTATAAATCGCAAGCGCACGAATCGTTCATATAGAATAGTGATCGTGTAAGCAAGGATGTCGAACCCAAAGGAGTTGTCTAAAATAAAAAAGAAAACTATTTTAAACCAAAATCAATAAATTATAACCTAGCTCAAAATATTGATGAGATTTTTGTAGAATGAAAATAAAATAAAAGATAATAATAAAGATATTAAAGACAATATGTAAACATAAATTAGTAATAGAATTCAAGATGGTAAAAGAAAGATTATTAAGATAATAGAATCCACAAAGTATAAGTTCAATAATATTTAAAAGTGCATTGATTCTCAAGTTTTAGTAATAGTAGAAATTAATCAAACCATCACTTATTCAAATTAGATCTATCTTCACTTTTAAAAATTATAATTTCAAAGCATTTAGTGTAAATCAATCTAATGAAATAACAAATAAATCGATGAACATTATTTATAAGGCAAAACATAATATTTTTGTTCTAAGCATGGATGTGTACAATTTAATGACACATCTTACACAAAGAATATTATGTTTTTGCACTAATGAAGAACAAAGTGTAAATATGTGCTAACAATCCAAAATACATGATATTTAAGATGAAAGAAGATATTTGAAGAAGAAAATTCCATAAACTTTATTGCACAAAATGGGAAATCAACATACAAAATAAATACTATCCAGTTACATATTGTTTCATCATCACCTTAATAATCTTAAAAAGATTAGAAACGCATAACTAGGATAGCAATTACAAACCAAAAAATTACAAACATAAATAGGAAAATTTGGAGGAGAAACCCCCAAATTTTTCCTCTAAAACTCATAGGAAAAATGACCAAAAAGAAGAAAAAGATGAAGAGAATTGAGAGGTTTTGAAAGTGTAGAACTTGTGGTATGGTAACCTCTCCTCCAAAATTAGGCACTAAACTCCCTTATTTATAGCCAAAAAAGTGTATTAAAATAATCAATTTAAATTAATTAAATTGATTAAATTAGTAGTAATATGGCAAATATGGGTAAATTATAGGGTGTAATGATGATGTTTTGGGGTAAAATGTGTAGAAAAGTTTGGGTAAAAAGTGGTATTTTTGGCAAAGGGGACAAGGGTACAAAAGTGTATTTGTTAGGCTCAAAAATTGGTGGCTTTGGTGGGTGTTGGCAACTGGTGGCATGGATGGAGGCAGGTGGCGTTGGGCTTGCTGGAGCTTTGGGCCGAATTGGGCATGGGGAGGAGAATGGCTGGGACATCTGCGTGGGCCTGGAGCTTGGGCCGAATTGAGCTGTTGAAGGGAAGCTGGCGGCCCAGGCGTTTGGCTGATGGAGCTGCTGGGGCAGCTGGAAAGGTGGGCTTCCTGCTAGGCTCAACTTCAGGTGGGAATGGCTGGAGTGGGCTTGCTGCTGGGCTCGACTTCACGAGGGAATGGTTGGAGTGGATTGAAGCAGGTGAACTGGGCCAGGCGTTGGAGGCAGGAGCTGGGCCCGTGTGGATGAAGGAAGCTTCACGAGGCAGGGGCCTGGAGAGAAAGCTGAAGTTGTTGGGTGGATTGAGCTGCTTTGGCTGTACGGGCTTGCTGTGTGATGGGCAGGGAGGCTCGGCTGGGCAGAACTGAAAGGGCCAGGCTGGTGGAGAGCTGAAGGCTTCAGGAGGTGCTGGCGGCTCCAGGCGTGTGGCTCCAGGTGGCTGCTCCAGGCGGCTCCAACGGCTCCAAGAGGCTTATGGGCCATGGGGCAAGAGGTGGGTTGGTTGGGCCTTTGGACGAAAACACCAAATCTTTTACTTTTCCTTGAAGAATACCACTTTTTCCTTCATTTTTATTGCTTTCAAGAGCCACAAATGCAATAATTTTCCTACAAAATAAATTAAATCATAATCAAATAATTTCAATTATAAAATGAGTAATAATAATTCTTTGAAAATATTAATTATAACTTAATTTATATTTAACATTTAAGCTCAATAATACAACATTTTTTACCTCAAATTAAACAACAATAATTCAAATAATTAACTACAACATTTTACAACATTATAACTATAAAAACACACAAAAATATATAAAATCAAAATAAACCCAATAAATTCAAAACTACTTTAAAACTTAATAAATCAATTAAAAACTCAAGAATTAAGCAACAATTAGGACATAAAAAGTGGTAAAATAACTCTACTTTGTAGAGTTATCATACCCCAAACTTAATATTTTGCTAGTCAAATGTTTAACTCAAAAATTACATAATGGAAATAGTTCAAAGAAAATCACAAATAAAAGTAAAGCGTATGTAATTAATTTGAAAAGTTAAAATTGTTTTCAAAATAGATACTTAACATACAAACACAAAAACATCAAATCATCATGTGAACATTTAGACAAGCTTATGCAAACAAAAAAAATTAAATCTTAAGAGATAATCAAGCAAATTCTAC
The DNA here is from genome assembly GCF_963169125.1 of Humulus lupulus. NCBI lineage: Eukaryota > Viridiplantae > Streptophyta > Magnoliopsida > Rosales > Cannabaceae > Humulus > Humulus lupulus. The sequence continues at coordinate 81,469,653 of NC_084794.1, read as the reverse complement.
GATTTTTCAAAAAATTTTTTTTAGAGATTTAAAGAATTTAATGTTTAAATAAACTATATCCAAATATCACAAATTCGAATAGAATAGAAAAGTGACATATTATAAAAAATATATATTTAAACAAAACTAACTTAAAAATTAAAAATAAAGCTTAATAATTATTTATATTTTTCTAAGAACTAAGAACAATTTCAATCATAATTCTTATCATTAGAAAATGAAAATCACTAATATTTTTTTTCAAACAAAACAAGGAATATATATATATATATAACAAATAAAAATCACATAAAACAAATAAAGATTTTTTTTTTTAATTTTACAACAAATGAAAACACATGCATAAACACAAAGAAAAACACATAAACATATAGAAAAATACATACACACTACCCCCATACTTAAATGAAACATTGTCCTCAATGAGTAATAAAACGGAAAAAGTTAAGAATTACTCCCTTTGATGAATACTTCCTTGATTTGGCTCCTTTGTTTTCTTCTCTTCTTTTCTTTTTGGGCAAGAAGTTTCCTTCAAGCTTTTTGAAAAACAAGTAATAAAAACACACAACAAAAGTGAAATATAAAATGAAACATTAAAGTATGAGTTGCCTCCCACAAAGCGCTTTAGTTTATAGTCTTTAGCTCGACTATAATTTTTTTTTCTTTCAACCTACACCCAATCGATGGTGTAAAATTTCATTTGTAAAGTGAGTTATGACTTTGATGCCAATGCCATAAATAATAATTAATAACATCACACCTACAAGAAAATTAGAAATATGCAATTTTAAGGGAATATAAATAAAATAAGAAAATTGCATATCTATATTAGGCTCATTTTCATTTTGAGTAAATATACAAATTTGTTCAATTATGGGCTCTTGAAATATAATTATATATTTTTTATTTTCCTTATGAGCCTCGAAAATTATTTCATCCAACTCTTTTGTTTCATTAGGGGGTTGGATACATATTACAAGTTCTTCAACAACTTCATTCTCTTTTTCACTTTTAATTTGACTATTTTGATTGGGAATGGGTTGGTTGGGATAAACTTGTTTTTTCGACTCTATAACAGTTGCAAGTTGCCTTACTATCGTCTCAATTTTTGAGATTGACTGAGACTGGGCTTGTAAGATTTGGTAGGTTGATTGCATGAACTGGTGTAGGGTATCCTCTAAAGATGGACTCGTTTCTTGTTGAATGAGATATGATAGGTCGGATTGGGCATGACTTGTATTAAGCATGTTGAATTCATGCTCTTGATTCATTGGAGATTGGGTATGACTCCATGAAAAATTTGGATTATAGGTGGGGGTAAAATAGATATCAAAAGATTCATGCATCATATACATATCATTAGTTTCTCCATAATTTAAATTTGATTGCTCATAATAATTGTACTCAGAATTCCAACTATAATTAAAATGATCCATATGGTAAACTAAATGACAAACTAATAATAAATTTTTTTAAATGACAATTAAGGTAAAAAGAAAAAGGAAATAAAATTAAGAGAACAAAAACAATGTTAAGATATTAAACAATTACACGATAATATGATAAAAGACAAAGAAAAATAAGATAAAATTAAGTAAGATTATAAAAAATTAGGCAAGAGTAGGGAGGCATAGCATGCCATCAACCATAACAAAATTAAAAATTAGGAGGCACAAGTGCCATCAACTAAAACATAAAATAAAAGACTAGGAGGCAAAATTGCCATCAACTAGTAACTTGCAAAAATAAAATAAAAATAACAACAAGATAAATAAAGAAAATTACAACAAGGGTTAGAAGGCACAAGTGTCATCAACTATAAAAATTAAAAAGATAAATAGGAGGCACAAGTGCCGTCGACTATAGAAATTAAAAAGATAAAAATGAGTCACAAGTGCCGTCAACTAAAAAACAAAAATAAATATAAATATATAAGTGTTTACCGAGTTTTTCGGCAACTATAATTATGAAAGATAAGAGAGCTTAAAAAGAAAGGATTTCGAAAATGCAAACAGGATTTTTACGTGGTTGGGGCGTTAATGAGCCTTAGTCCACGAGTCAGTTGTATTAGAGCTTAGAGAGCTTTTTTACAATGTAGTTTTCTGCAAGTTTGAACAGAGTAATCGCTTACAAGAAAAACCTGGGGATTCCCCCTACTGTGCACAACTGGCACTATTTATAGGCAGTCTTGTGCAATGGGCTTGGGCCGGACTAATCCTGGCCCAATAGAGATGTAATCATAGTTTGCTCGCTAATGGAGCCATAATACAAATGATTGAAATATACAACATATATTAACCAAGGCCCATTGGGCCAGCCCAAACATGATCACATTATAAGACTCGCGACAAACAGTTGCTTCAGTTTGGGTGTTACGGTCTATGAGGAAGATTCGGGGGACAAGATCTGTCAGTGTAGTGGCGGCACTGTTTCCCAGGAACAGTGTACGCTCCATGCGTAACTTCTTGTTCATAGTTGAAGAGACCAACTTCTATGTTTCTCGGGGGCCTGTCAGCTTCAGGGAAGACCACACTTTCCCTATCCGGACATCTTGTCCGGGTTCATTTTACTGATGGCCCGGTTCATTCTGGACAGGGACACCTTGTCCGGGTTCATTTACTGATGGCCCGGATCATTCTGGACAAGGTCTATCAAGACTTTCTTCTTCCCTGTTCATTGGGCTTAGGATGGGCCTGGATCTCTTTGAGGGAGCCCATGCACCCATCGTGTCACGCCACGCGTCCCGGGGGAAAACAGGGATAACAATAAGTAAGTTTTTTTATGGGTGGTAGAACCGTCCCAAATTTTTTTTTTTTATCTTTTTTTTTTTAGATTTTATATAAGTATATTTATTTTTTAGTTTTTTTTATAAGTGCAAAAATTAAAATAACTAGTAGAAGAATTCACTAACCTTGAGATAAATTTCGTTATTTTCTTGCAACTCTCCGGCAACGGCGCCAAAAACTTGATAGACCTAAAACGGGTATGTTTTAAATATTTATAAATCGCAAGTGCACGAATCGTTCATATAGAATAGTGATCGTGTAAGCAAGGATGTCGAACCCAAAGGAGTTGTCTAAAATAAAAAAGAAAACTATTTCAAACCAAAATTAATAAATTCTAACCTAGCTCAAAATATTGATGAGATTTTTGTAGATGAAAATAAAATAAAAAATAATAATAAAGACATTAAAGACAATATGTAAACATAAATTAGTAATAGAAATCAATATGGTAAAAGAAAGATTATTAAGATAATAGAATCCACAAAGTATAAGTTCAATAATATTTAAAAGTACATTGATTCCCAAGTTTTAGTAATAGTAGAAATTAATCAAACCATCAGTTATTCAAATTAGATATTCTATTTAAGCACAAGTTTTTATAAAAATATAGGATCTATCTTCACTTTTAAAAATTATAACTTCAAAGCATTTAGTGTAAATCAATCTAATGAAATAACAAATAAATCGATGAACATTATTTATAAGGCAAAACATAATATTTTTGTTCTAAGCATGGATGTGTACAATTTAATGACACATCTTACACAAAGAATATTATGTTTTTGCACTAATGAAGAACAAAGTGTAAATATGTGCTAACAATCCAAAATACATGATATTTAAGATGAAAGAAGATATTTGAAGAAGAAAATTCCATAAACTTTATTGCACAAAATGGGAAATCAACATACAAAATAAATACTATCCAGTTACATATTGTTTCATCATCACCTTAATAATCTTAAAAAGATTAGAAACTCATAACTAGAATAGCAATTACAAACCAAAAAATTACAAACATAAATAGGAAAATTTGGAGGAGAAACCCCCCAAATTTTTCCTCTAAAACTCATAGGAAAAATGACCAAAAAGAAGAAAAAGATGAAGAGAATTGAGAGGTTTTGAAAGTGTAGAACTTGTGGTATGGTAACCTCTCCTCCAAAATTAGGCACTAAACTCCTTTATTTATAGCCAAAAAAAAATGTATTAAAATAATCAATTTAAATTAATTAAATTGATTAAAATAATTAAATTAATAATAATATGGAAAATATGGGTAAATTATAGGGTGTAATGATGATGTTTTGGGGTAAAATGTATAGAAAAGTTTGGGTAAAAAGTGGTATTTTTGGCAAATGGGACAATGGTACAAAAGTGTATTTGTTGGGCTCAAAAATTGGTGGCTTTGGTGGGTGTTGGCAACTGGTGGCATGGATGGAGGCAGGTGGCGTTGGGGCTTGCTGGAGCTTTGGGCCGAATTGGGCATGGGGAGGAGAATGGCTGGGACATCTGCGTGGGCCTGGAGCTTGGGCCGAATTGAGCTGTTGAAGGGAAGTTGGCAGCCCAGGCGTTTGGCTGATGGAGCTGCTGGGGCAGCTGGAAAGGTGGGCTTCCTGCTAGGCTCGACTTCAGGTGGGAATGGCTGGAGTGGGCTTGCTGCTGGGCTCGGCTTCATGAGGGAATGGCTGGAGTGGATTGAAGCAGGTGAACTGGGCCAGGCGTTGGAGGCAGGAGCTGGGCCCGTGTGGCTGAAGGAGGCTTCACGAGGTAGGGGCCTGGAGAGAAAGCTGAAGTCGTTGGGTGGATTGAGCTGCTTTGGCTGTACGGGCTTGCTGCGTGATGGGCAGGGAGGCTCGGCTGGGCAGAACTAAAAGGGGCAGGCTGGTGGAGAGCTGAAGGCTTCAGGAGGTGCTGGCAACTCCAGGCATCACTACAAGAAATTCGGCATTTACCTACCAATTTTATTTGTGGGTAAAAATGATGCATTGGTAGGTAAATCCCTTTACCTATCAATTTTGACCAATAACCTATTGGTAGGTAATAGTTAGTCGAGAAATGTATTATTACCTACGATTAGTATATTGGTAGGTAAAAATCGTGTGGACTCCACAAAAAAATGAGTCAACGTCATTGACCTAGTGTTTGACGTGGCATTATACGTGGCAAGTGACGTGACACTCTACATGGCATATGACGTGGCACTAAATGATTGGGTTACTTGTCTCGTTTTTTTGGTTACGTGACACTAAATAACTGGTCCACATGGCATGAGCTGGTATACCTATTTTTACCTACACTTATTTATTTGTGAGTAAAGATAATGTTTATATGTAGGTAATTTTAATTATATCTTTAAATTTAATTTAATATAAACAATAAATGAAAGTAATTAATTTTAAAAATATTTGTCATTATTCCTCAAATAAATTATTTAACATGAATAACAAAATAAATAAACATATATTATAAAATATTCATTGCTTATTAAATGATGAGTGTTACACTAATTACATTTCATAAAATAAAATATCAACAATTCTATACAATTCTCTTTTCTCTAACTACATTTTTCTTGATATTCTTCACTTTGGAATTATTGCACGAACTGAACTTTGAGAATGTCGATGATGGCTTTGAGAGGTGAGGTTTGGGTTGGCGATAGTGGAAATGACTATAATTAACTTCAACATAAAAAATATCCCCAATTTAATCATCATAAGGATTTCAGATTATATATGACTCATTATTATGGGCTTTTATGACACTTGACATACCAACATATATTAAAAACAAATATATGAGCACATCAAGTCTCATAATCACCAACATAGAATAAGTACACTTATTCTTGAACATCATTGGCAAAATAAATTCAAAGTAACAATGGCGAAAATCCACAAACTATAAAAATCATATTATAGACACAGAACCAGACCCTACAGCCAAAGAGCAACACTAAATCTTAATACAAATATTAGAAACAATGTATCAAACAAAATATACTAAAATATATCCTAGCTCAAAATAGATCCCTTCATATATAGGCATTAAAACAGACTCCTTCCTCAAAACAGAACCACACCCTACACTCAACTAGCAACACCAAAGCTAAATACAAATATCATAAACAAAGTACCAAACAACATATATTAAATCAAATCCTTACTCAAAACAGATCCCTTCATATATAGACATATTAAAACAGATTGTTTGCTCAAAACAGAACCAAACCCTACGATCAAAGAGCAACACTAAAGCTAAATACAAATATCAGAAATAAGAGCAAATCTAACTTGTAAAATGACACATTTAAAAACATTAGCATGTGTACCCAAAAGAACCGGTGCTTAACTATTAGAAAAACTTTGGAAACATAACAACAAATAAATAAATAGAATCAGTGCTTAACTATTAAAAAAAATTCATCCTTAGTCAATTTCATCAGCTATAATACATAAAAGAAAGCTTGATCAATCAGATTTAGGACAGTGAAACACACTAATACTTGAAACATATTAGTTACTCTATAAAGAAAGAGACATTTCCTAAGTTTCCTATTAAAGTTTATACATGAATAAATAAAAGTTAAAAACTGCATTCAAGTATAATCAATCAGATTTATATAGAACTACATGTAAAGCTAACTTTTCATCAAAATAAAACTAATGAAAGCATAGGGAAAACAATATCAGATATGACAAACTCCATGAACATGAACAAAACCCCAAAACTATGAATCACAACTCAAAGCTTAAGGACAATCAATCAAATAAACTAGAATATAGCAATGAAACACATAAACCAAATTACAACAATGAAACATAACTGAAAAACTATACACAACTCAAAGCCGAAACACACTAATCATCAAAACAGAAATTTGTCAAACCTTATCTCAATAAAACAATAAATAAAGTTTAAATCTGCAAAAGAATCATAAAAACTAGTTTCTTTGCTCAATCAAACATAGACCTCAAACAATGAACAAGATCACCAAATCCCTATTGGCTAGGAATCAAGCTCTAATCAGAAACAAAATACCAAAGTAAATATGCAGAAAAAAAAATTTGCTCAATCATGTCTCATAATCAAATTTTGCTAAAAAATCTTACTTATTCAAGTTGCAATAGAGTGAAACCCCAAAGCAAAAAATCTAAACAATATACTATATATATATATATATAAAAAAAAAAACAATCGAAATGCAGAACAATGGATCATCGTTAATACTTCACATTAATGGGATTTAATCAAAATGAATCATAAACATATTCCCCAAAGCCACTAAGCCAATTTTTCTGAAACTTAAAGCCACAAAACCATATTAAAACAATGAAACATAACTGTAATCTAAACAAAAATAAAACTCAAACTCGTAGGATAATGAAACTAACAAATCATTAAAACAAATATTTCTCAAAGCATACATCTAAACCTTATACTAAATATACATAGCAAATAACAATGAAAAGGCCTCAGAATAATGGATCATCATTAATCCTTCAGATTAGTGGGGATTTAATCAAAATGGATCATAAAAATATACGTCAAAGCCACCAAGCCAACATTCTGAAACTCATAAAGCCACTGAGCCAAGTGAATCGAAATCTCAAACCCCCCGAGAAAATCAAAACAAATATAAATCGCAAAATGGTATCCCTGTTAAGTAAGCATGGTTAAAACAGCCAAAATGACAACACCCATAAATCTAAACAAGTTCAATACCCATACTTACAAAAATAAAATGGAGTGTCGGAGGATGACAAAGTTGTATGGATGCCACGATTTAGAACCCACGATTCAGAGATGGAGGCGGCAGCATCGACCAAGACCACTCGTAAATGGAGGTGCAGATTCAGAGATGGAGGCAGCAACAGCGGCTAAGAATACTCATCAGAGGCGGGTTCAAGAAAAGAGGTGAAGGCATCTCGGTTCAACAACGAAGAAGAAAGCCTCTGGGTTGATTCAAGAATAGAGATAAAGGAAACTGGAAATGAAGGCACTCGAACTAGACAAAGGAAGGCACCCGTGCTCAACCATGGAGATTAAGGGTCTCAGCTATGCTCAGCCATGGTTTGATGGTGGAGGCAGTGCTCGGAAGAGAGAGGCGGTGCTCGGAGAAGAGAACAGAGAGAGGCGACTGTGTTTGGAAGAGAGAAGCTTGAGTGTTTTAGATATATGTTAGGGTTTAGGTTTATAAATATAAATTTATATTAAATAATAAAATTATTTATGTTAGTATTATATTTATATGTATTGATAAAATAATGTGTTAACTATAAAATAAGTATGTTCACACAAATGTTGTAGACACATCAGCATTGATTTTAATAAAATTTTAAAATTAAAATAAAATTGGTGGGAAAAGTAAGCTCCAAAAGCTTAAATTTTTTCCCTCCAATATATACGTAGGTAAAACTCTTTACCTACCAATTTTATTGGTAGCGAAAAATAAATCTGAAATAGTTCATATATTTTGCAATATTTACTTACGAATAGTTCGTACCATTAAATATTGGTAAGTAAAACTCATCTTTACCTACAAATAAATATAAGTAGGTAAGAAATTGGTAGGTAAATGTCAGATTCTTTTAGTGCGTGTGGCTCTAGGTGGCTGCTCCAGGCGGCTCCAAGAGGCTTATGGGCCATGGGGCAAGAGGTGGGCTGGTTGGGCCTTTGGACGAAAACACCAAATCTTTTACTTTTCCTTGAAGAATACCACTTTTTCCTTCATTTTTATTGCTTTCAAGAGCCACAAATGCAATAATTTTCCTACAAAATAAATTAAATCATAATCAAATAATTTCAATTATAAAATGAGTCATAATAATTCTTTGAAAATATTAATTATAACTTAATTTATTTTTAACATTTAAGCTCAATAATACAACATTTTTTACCTCAAATTAAACAACAATAATTCAAATAATTAATTGCAACATTTTACAACAAAATAACTATAAAAACACACAAAAATATATAAAATCAAAATAAACCCAATAAATTCAAAATTACTTTAAAACTTAATAAATCAATTAAAAACTCAATAATTAAGCAACAATTAGCACATAAAAAGTGGTAAAATAACTCTATTTTGTAGAATTATCAATCTCTTAGTAGACTCATTTATCATCTTCCACATTTCATTTGACACATGAAATGTAGGAGTTGAAGGAGTCGAGCATAGCAATGAGGCTTCATTAGATTGACTTTGCAAAAACAAAGAGGAAATTTTTTATAATTTATAACAAATATATAAAAAAAAACTACTTCCTTAGACAAAATATGATTAAAACAACATACCTTAACAGGAGTAACAAAATCAGAAGCAATCTTCACAAAATGCTCCAAATCGGCCCCAACTTTTTACCAACTTCAACATCTTGGTACCCCCCACACAAACATCATCAATATAATCCTGGAGAAAACAATGAAATATTTAATCAAGATATACAACAAATAATATAGGAAAAGGCAAGTACACAAGAAACTGTTTACCTGAGAAACATGGTCAAAGTCTATTTGAATTTGAGAATCTAAATCTCGACCATCAGTTTTGACAGACACATCAGACTTAATGTCTACAAGCAAACTGATAACTATAGCAAAATCAGCTTCAAAACTTTTCTTCAAAGAACCAAGTTCACCAATAATCAACTTTTGGGAAGCTTGAACTTCAGTCAGCTTTACATGTAACTCATTGATTTGATATTGGAGTCCCTTGTTATATTGATCCTACATACAATTAAACAGGATGACAAAAACATTAAAACATAATCACATATAAAAAAGGTTTTTTAAAAAGAATAAAAAATGAAAAAAAAAAAACAGAAACAAACCTCCAAATGCTTCTTTGGAAGAAAGAGTCCAGGTCTCAACAAAGGCATCTCCGATAGTGGAATGTCCTCACCTATAGGTGGTGGTGTTGGACAGAATACACTTTCAAATGATAAATTTTTAAAGATACCCAATTTCTTTTCCGCACTAGGAACGACAATATTCACATCAAACTGCATTAAATTGATAAAAAAATAAAGAGAATCAAATAAAAAGAACATGAATAGCAACAAAAAGCTTCAATAATTAAATATGAAATAAAAAAAACTATAAAAATGAGAAGTAACCAATTACTTACAAATATAACAGATACAAAAAGACAACACAAAACAAAAAGAGGAAAAAAATTACCTTCTCATCTATAAAGACTTTCTTAAGAAATTCTTGATAACTCACACTATCCTTGCTATGCCAATTCAATATCCTTGGAAATGAAGAACCAATCCTCCGACATAAAAACGATGAACAAATTGGAAGTGTCTCGTAAATCCATATAAGGAATGCAAGAGGAAAACCAAAATACTTGTAACTCCAATTATCAAGAGACCCATCTGTTTTTCTAGGAATCTTCATGTAAAGAACATTCCTCTCTTTTAAAGTAGAGCGCATATAACACCTAGTTCTTTGCCACAAAAATTTGCCAAATGCAAACTTTTTCAACATGAAAAGCTCACAATCAACCATACAAAAAAACTTGTTGTCTACCCTTGTCTCATTCTGGGTCCCAAACAAAAAACCAGCCAAAAAGTGAACAATACCCAACTTCACAACAAGCTCATCCCCCATAGCATTAAAATTCTCTGAATTAAAAAGATTACTAACTTTATTTTTGCTAACTTTGTCATTCGCTTTAACACCAGGGAAAAATTCTTTCAGAAATACCTTTTTTACCATCAGGAAACATACTTAAATCAACACTACCAGCACAATCTAGCCCAGTAATTAATCCAAACTCACTAATAGAAAACCTCACTACCTTATCACCAAGCTTAAACCAAAACTCAAATTCTTCTTTTTTTAGATGAACTTCCCTCATCAAAACACTATGTACAAGATGTGTTTGCCATGCAGTACTTGGCAAATCCAAAAAATGACTAAAATGAGTCCTTCTAAACATAGCCTTCTGCTTCTTGGTGGACTTTTTTCAAATCAGCTATAACTTCTTGTTTATTCCATTGCTGAACTTTACTTCCAAACCGAAACTCTAGTTTAATCATATAATGACAGCCTGAATAAAATAGGACACAAATACCACAAAAAGGAAAATTAAAATAAATAATTACTACAACATTTAAAAAACCATACACATCTAAGGAAACAAGTTACTTTAAAACTTAACCAGCTACATTACAACATATACAATTAAAACAAAATCAAAATTAAAACAAGAAAAATAAAAAATCACAAATAAAAATGATTATATAACAGAATTAGAAACAACTAATCACAAAAAAAAAAAAAAAAAACCAGTTACATCCTACAAGTAACCAATTACCTTGAACATTAAACAACACATGAAAATGCATACACTTGTAGGGTAACCAATTACATGTAGACTTATCTAGGTACATTACACCCTATACAAGGGAAAAAACAACAACTATAAAACAGCAACACCTAAAAATCAAACTTAAAAATGATTACTGACAATCATTACAAACAAAAACTCACAAAAGAAAGCAACTACATACCAAAAGTAACCAGTTACCTATAAAATTACACAACACATGAATGAAGCATACAACCTATACAAACCAAAAACATATCAAATATAAACACAATAACAGTTAAAAATCACAAATAAATAATCACTTAGAATCATTAAAAACAGACACTCTAAAAAATGAACAAATTATTTACCAAAGTAACTGGTTACCTCAACATTTAAACAACACAGTTAAAATATAGTAACCAGTTACTAGGCATATAAAAATTTGTTCACTATAAAAAGACTAAACACCCTCCTAAGAAAAAAAACAACATTGAAAAAGGAAAATGCGAAACTAAAATACCTGATTGTTTGTCTCATCGATAATCACAGGTCCACAAGGCTTCAATCCTCCCTAGGACTTCGAGGAGAACGTCACAATTTTAATGAGGGTCCAGCCTGATCATAGGACTTAGAAGAGCCAGCATCCCCTCCATTTTGAACCATTTCTACACAAACACAGAAAAATCTCAATCATTAAAGTGAAATAAAAGCATACTACATGGGAATAACATGTCACACCTATTATCATTATTCTAAAACCCAGATAATGTAGCAAACAATATTTAACAAAGAAATTGAAAATGTTGATAAAAAGTTTAAAAAAAAGAGACAGGAACACGTGATATTGGCATTTACCCCAAATAACGTATACAATGAACTTGTTAGGTATCTACATGACAAGAAGTAAAGCCATCAAATTATAAGTAATAATTTCACTAAAAATCAACCAAAAATTTGTGCTTAATTCATGCAATGCAACATATAATAGCCTTTTTCACAGCAAAAATAGTTGACACTAGCAAAGTTACATAAATATACTTAGGTCAGTTCAATTGATAACGAATTACTAATTGAATCTCAAACACAACAATAAAGAATATCACATACTAGCACACAACAAACAAATGCCACAAAATTCATTTAAGAAAACTGCACTATGAAACAAAGAAAAAACACTATTATGAAAATCGTATATAAAAATGCTTGTTTATTAAACTCTTGTCTTTTAGTTATTTATTTATATGTGACAAGATTGTGTGTTTTTTTTTTTTTTTACTTTTCTAAATCAGATCACAATATTTTGTGGTCCCTAAGTGATGGTAGTGGAGACTTGAAATATACAAATTAAACTAAAATAGTGGCTATTAAAAATTGGGGTATTTCAAAATAATATACAAATGCATATACATATACATGTATATATATATATATATTCATACACAGAAAATGTGAACATAAAAATGACAACCACACAAAGTGAACAGAAAATGCAAAATCAACCGAAAGGAAAAATACTAAATACACAAAATGACAACCACCGCATCGACGGCCTCCAACCACCGCACTTACCTCCATTCGCAAAGCTGCTACAAAGATCGGGACACGCCACAGCTCGACCACCTTCACATAGCACCGTTCGCCTGCGACGACCACCGTTCGCCAACGTCGTTCGGCCACTGTTGGAGAAGAAGAAGAAAGGTCGAAACCCTTTCGGTGAAATAGAAAAGAAGAAAAGTTAAAAAAGTGAAAAGCAAAAAGTTATTTATATAAAATTAAATTAAAAATAAATAATAAAAATTTGAAAAGATAAATTTTGCCACATAATAAAATAAGTTAATTAAATGAATAGGAAATTACATAATTACCCTTCTACATTACGAAATTAATTACCTTTCTACATTTGTAGATATAATTAGAAATCAAAATATGGCATAATAATGATTTTTTTTTAAATATGGGAAAAAAATCTCATAGAAGGGAATACAAGTTTTAAAAAGCCATAAAATAATACTTGTAAAAAAAAGCCATATTTTTTAAAGCTTTATTAAAAAACTCATATAAAATGTAATTTTCACAAAAAAATAAGGGATATTTGAGGCATAAGTTCCCAATGTTTGGGTAAAATACCCGGGATGGACCCAAATTCTTTTTTTAGCTAGCAAAGTACCAAAACATCCTAAAAGTGTAATTCCATCAATAGGGTCTCCGTTAGTGGGTCATACTAGACACGTGTATGCCCCAAATTATACATATGTTTAATTTTAAAAAACTAAAAAATTAATTTCAAGTTAGAAAATTAATTAAAAAGTATTCTAAACCCTAAACTAAAAACTAAAGCCAATTAGAAAGAGAGAGAAAAAGTTCTTCCTCCCCTTCTTTCTTCTTCTTCCACTGTCGTGCCCTCCCCGACCTCCCCCGCCGGCGTTCTTAGCTGCCCAGGTCCATCGCGCCTTCATTGGCCTCCCTCGTCGAAGTCCTTCACTACCCAGATCCGTCGTGCCCTCCCCAACCTCCCCTGACATCAACCCAGTGTCACTCTGAAGGATTTCAGGTGTCCAACGCCTGCCGAAGCTTCTCTCTATAGTTGACTCCCCAGATCAAATCTGTGGTGCGACATGGATGAGGTGTAACTCCTCCTCCTCCTTTTTTTGTTGTGGGCAGTTTGTGAAACTTGTTGTGTTTGGGTGGGTTTGGGCAGCAAAGATGCTTTTGGGTTTGACATATGTGGGCTTTGTCTGTTAAAAGAGAAATGTGATTTTATTGGAATCTATAAATTATTTGACAATGTTTATTCAAATGGTGAAGGAGGAGAAAAAGGCATGAGGATTTTAGTTTAGGGTTTAGATTTTAAATTTAGTTTTCTTAATTTAATTTTTTAGTTTTTGAAACATTTTAGAAGTAAATGATTTTATTTTTCTTTAAATATTAATTTTTAAATTATTTTAATTATATATTTTTTAATTATTTTGATTATTAAATCAGGTTTAGGATTTTAAAAATAAATAAAATTAACTTATGACATTAGTTTTAAAAACCAAATTATTAAAAGGTTTTAAATATAAGTGGTATTAATCTCGACCTTATATGTGTACTTAGAAACACACTAACAGAACCCTAAGTAATAAAATTGGACAGAATTACAGTTTTAGGATGTTTGGATACTTTACCCGCTAAAAAAATATTGGGTCCATACCGGTTATTTTACCCAAACATTGGGTACTTATGCTGCAAATATCCCAAAAATAATGCCACCAAAAAATATTTTTATGTTTTTTTTTAATCTTTTTATGGTTTTGTTATATTTTGGTAATATTATTTTGGGAATTTTTCAAAAATATAGTTTTTATACCATTAATATGCAAATTTTTGAGAATTTTATTTTTCTTAATTTGTATGGAAAAATTTATTAAAGAAAAAATTAAAGTATGAGAAATACAATTAGTAGCTAACTAAAATATGGAAATATCACGTTTTTTTTTATCACTGTAATGTTTTCTTTGATTTTGAGGTTATTTTATTTTATTTTTTTCAATTTTTTATTTCTCCTTCATTTTTTCAGCTATTTTTTTTTCTTTTCTACCAATTTTTTCTTTCCATTCTTCTTCTCATTTTTATTCATTTTTTTTTCTTTCATTTGTATTGTTTTTTTTTCATATTTTTTTTCAGTTTTCTTTCTTTTTTTAAAATTTTTTTCTCCTTCTATTTTTTCTTCATTTTTGTATTTATTATTTTCTTCTTCCATTTTTTTTTCACACATATGAGCTTTTTTTATTCTTCCATTTTTTCTTTTTTTTTTCCTTTTTTCATTTTTTCTTTCCTTTTTTTCCATTATTCTTCTTTTTATTCATTCATCTGTTTTTTTTCCTTCATCATTTCTTTTGTTTTGTTTTTTTTTCTTCATATTTTTTTAGTTTTCTTTCCTAAGATTTTTTCCTTCTTTTTTCTTCATTTTTTGTACTTATTATTTTCTCATTCCATTTTCTTTTCTTTTTTCCATTTTCACACATATATTTTAACATTACATAATTATTTTACTATTTTTTATTTATTATCTTTTACTACTGTAATTTTTTTTTATAGTTTTTTCCACTATATTTAAAAAAATTCAAATCAATTTTTTCAGTATTTTCTTTTTACTCTAACCCTTATAGGAATGCCAAAATTTGAAAAGAAAACTAGTAAAAACATGAAAACGTGAATGGGTAACCAGTTACCCATTCAAATCTAGAAAAAAAATTATATGAAGATGATGGGAGAAAAGGGAAAGGGGGTGATCTGATTTTTTTTCTATGTTCAGATTTGTGGTAACTAGTTACTTTTCCATTCTTTGTGTGTATATTTTTTGGGGTAACTAGTTACCTTCACGTTCTTTGTGTGTATATTTTTTGGGTAACTGGTTACCTTCACGTTCTTTGTGTGTATATTTTTTGGGTAACTGGTTACCTTCACGTTCTGATGTGTGTGTATATTTCTAGATTCTTTATGGTAACTGTCACCTATGTTACTAAAATCATAATTACTTCTTCTTCCTTTCTTAATGAAGTGCAGTTCCTTTTTTTCCTTCAAATTTGATATTTATTTTCATATTTAATATGAGTAATCTGTCACCCATCTTCTGGTAACTGGTTGCCCCTCTTATGGCAGAAAGTTACTCCTCTCAAGATAACTGTTTAAATCAAGTAATTGGTTACCTTACCCAAGATTTGAAAAAAGAAACGTACAATCTAAAAAAAAAGAAAAAAATGTTTATAATAAATAAAAAATAGTTTTAAACACAATTCATATTAAAAAAAATTTATAAAACGACCAAAGAAAAATTTAATATAAAATTAATAATATAAAAATAATATTAAAAACAAATAAGCTAAAAAATTAATAATCAAATTACAAACATACCCTTCCAAATTAATAAAACTTAGTTAAGAGTAAAACTATGGCATAAACCAACTTTTATACAAAAATATGAAAAAATAAACTCAAAAAAGTGAAAATTCTTTAAAAAAAAGTCATAGATTAACTTTTTTTTTTTTTGAAAAAAAAACCATATTTTTGCACACTCTATTAAAATTCTTATAGAAAATGTAATTTCCGCTAGTTTTTTTTTGTTTTCCCATTTTTTTATTAGGTAACCAGTTATTAGTGTCGAGCTAGTTATTTTAAAAATTAATGTGGTAGTACTAGTACACCGTTACAACTATCAAAATAATTTTTTTTTTTTTGCAGTGGTAGTAATCAATTACCACTATCAACTTTTTAGTTTTTTAGTAATATGGAGGTAACTAGTTACCACTACAAAATTAGTTTTAACAAAACTATTTTGTTAGTGGTAACAGATTATTAGTATTGAATTAGTCATTTTAAAAATTAATATGCTAGTAATTGATTACTATAAAAAATTATGGGAAAAAAACCTGTAAAAATGTATAAAAAAAAGTCACAAAAAAATGCACAAACTTAAAAACCCCATATTTATCAAACTCGTAGAAAAAAAAATACTATATTTCATGTAAATTCCACTTACACTAACAATCGCTTTAAAAAGAAAATTTACATATTAATTCACTAAAACAAACTTAATTTCAAATTTAACAAAAAAGAAGATATTACAATCCAACTGAAATTATTGTCTGGTCGAAGCACCTACTTTTTAAATTGTGGAAATTACACTCCTTGTGGGCTTTTTTTTTCATTTAATTATTTTTATAGGAATTCCAATTTGTTAATGTTCGTATGGATTTTTTTTTTAATTTCAAATATATTGTGTTTAGATTCTCATATTAATGTGTAAGTTAACAAATAAGTCATAATTTTTGTATAATTAGATTGTAAAAGTTGAAAATTAATTATTTAAAATGTCATATATTATATGACTTTTTTTAAACTTTAATTTGTAGTAATAAGGTAAAGTTATATTTTTATATATTAGATTTTAAAAAAAACCAAAATTTTAAAATGTACCCTTAAATTTAATATAAAATATTTTTTACTAGTATTAGTTTTAATTTTTTAGAAAGAAAAATATCTATCTTCTCCAATATTTAACCAATACCAAAATTTTTAAAAGCACAACTAAGTGATTGATTGTGTTGATCATTTCCTCTTTTTATGGTTTATTTAATTATGAAATGGAGCAAACAATAAGTGTTTCCCAATCTTAAATGTGAGAACAAGGGAAGCAAAAAAGTGTGGATGTCAGTTCACCAGAGGTTGGGTTTATGTCCAAGATTAGGGGGAAGGAAGACGAACTAGTCTGGTTGAAGAATAACCATTAAAGTGTTTGAAGTCAACAACAATGGTTGTCGGTGAAGATAACGGAAATGATAGCGATGCACAATCAGATGTTTTGTTTAAATTAAATGTTTGCTTTTAAAATTTTAGTTGGTATATCTAGTTACATTTTGGTTTTCATTATATATTAGGATTTAGTCGGTATATATTATACAAAATTATATATATTTGATTATTTTATAATGTTTTTTTAAAAAGAATATAATATGAGTAAGAAAATTATAAATTTTTTTTTAGTAATTCTTCCACATTTATTTATGCAATTCACTTATATATATACATATAAAAATAAATCAATATTATAAGATCTTAATTTCTTTGAGTATCTGAAACTTATTAACATGTTAGAAGACGCCTTTGTACTTTAATAACAGGGGCAAGGATCAAGTCACCATCTATTCTTTAATAAATAGTTGACCCCAACCCCAAAACTTGAAAGAGTTATAAGACTATTTACTGACTTCACCATCTATGTCCACCCAAACAAGATGTGAAGTGCACAAGTTTTGTTTATTTTGTTTGACATTCGCTACTCTTTTTATGCTTAACTTAATAATTTTCCTTTTCGATTGATAGTAACCATGTTGCAACAGATTTCACCTACACCAACAGTTTGAAAATTTTCGAATTAGATGTTCCGCTAACAAATAACTTAATCAAATGTTCAGAAATATAAATTGGACATAAATCATCGCAACAGTTGAAGTGCAAATACAGCTCAATTTTTCATTCAATGCTCAAAAAAAAGGTATAGGTATAACCCAAGTCACCATCATTTCTCTATCTATATATACACAACTATTAACTAAATCAAGGGCATAAGTCCATAACAAAATAATTGTTAAACTACGGGTTTCATCTTTCACTAACATCAGAACCGATCAAAAGGTATAACCCAAGTCACCATCATTTCCATCTAACCATAATTAAAATGAACAAGGTGAGAAAGCAATGATGGAGATTCCCCAAAAAAAATTCACACCTAAATAGAGATTCAAAAAATTAGAACAATCAAAAGAAGTCATGCCTAGCTTCATTCTTCTTCTTCAATCACCAAAACACGAACCACATACTCTTTCTGTAATTATAAACATAATGACATTAAAGATTACAACTCAGGTAAAAGCATATTTATGTATGAAATTGTATATTAAAATGATATCATAAACTCACTAATTTTCTCCTTCTTCGCATTGGTCATTTTCTTTGCTTTTGAGGGACCATTTGCCATTGTGGTTATATCACAGTGGTTCTTGCTATAAGAAGAATTAGGTATCTTTTCAAAATTGGAGTCTGAGTCCACACTTACAAGGTCAACCATTTTCCCCTTCTTCAATTTCGAGCCACACTCTCCCATTCCACTATTCGAATAATTTTTGTTGCTCAAACCCAACTTTTCCTTACCTTTTCTTGTAAATATGTTGTCAGAGTCGTCATTTGGAAGCCTGTACTCTTTCTCATTTTCATGCTCAATGCCCTTCTTCAACACTACTCCCTTCATGTCATTGAAGTCGGTCATGACAATCCTCTTCAGCAGTCGTACCCTCTCAAACTGAGGGTCGTACTGAGGATAAACAATATTATACCAAAGTTATACAAACAAATGAAAATCCCTCACATTTTAATATTTCAAAATGTAACAAAAAAAACTTACAATAAGACATAAATACTCTATGGTTACCTCAGCACTAACATGTCTCCCTCCCATTCGATTTATAACAAAGATACCGCTATCAAACAAATTTTGTTGTTGTGGGGTATGCTCCATTACCACAACTTCAAAATCAGTGAAACTAAACTTCCCATTCTTCTCCACCTTGGTATCTTCTTCACATGAAATATCTAGATTTCACAACTTTATTTTCCATGTAAACAAGTTCTATTAATTTCATATACGACATCACATCTCATTTACTAAAAACATGGAACAATAAAGAACACAAACTTTGAAAAACCAAATTGAGACTTAAAAATTTACCACATCATCAACCAAGTGACGCGCACTTGAAGTACCATTTGATTCCAATTTTGAGTCCCATATTTCAACGGTCTTAATACGCATATATATCAAAATCATAACAAAATGATCTTTCACCACTATGGGTATTGAGATCTGCACATTAAATAAAAAAAAATCCAAATTAGTTTAATTAACATGAGGTATAAATAAGATCAAATAAACATGACCCCAACTTTAATACAATCACAGTTTTCCAAAGATCACCTCTCTACACATAAAGAGGGGTCTAATGTATAGGTTATCCTCACGATAATTACGTAACTGAAATGCTTTGGCGTGACCCAGAGAATCACTCTGCCAACAAAAATCATAAACTTATTAAAATAAAATCAAACCATTAAGCATAAGTACATGTCGATTTATGTTGTATTAATACTTCTAATCTAAACTCTAAAACTAATCGTCATTCGAGTCGGCAAAAACCACTTATTCGGATAGCTTTTATAAGTAGCCCTTTTCGTCTTAGTAAGATACCATGCAACTATGTTTATTAACTAAAAAAAACTCGATTTAAACATCATACTAAATTATTCTAACATACCAATAAATCATTTCAAAAACCACATACCGAACTAGACAAGCATTGGTCAGGGCCTAATATTTTTAACTGCCTCCGACTCAAACTATGCTTACTACCACATAAAGCTATAGTTTCCTTGCATTAATAACATCTCACATTAAGGATGGTACAAAATTGTTCAGTTTTGCTACATTAAAAAATTAATGCATATTCACTCTCTCTTAACGAACATGTCATCGTATTTTTCAGGTTTTTTGAAAATGTAGTTCACCATGGCTTTTTCTTGAGGAGAAGGAGAGACACTCAATATAAATGGTCCAAACAAGAACTTAACCCCGCCATCCTTGTCTTGATCTTGCCAATCAAGATTAATAACCTAACTATAAAAATAACATCAAATAAAATAAGGACCAGTCGTAAACTACCAAATATATATAATCGCATATTAACAAATTAGAAGTTCAGCTGTAAAAATACAAAAAATTCCACCTTATTGTTTTTCGCAGTCGACTCAAATCTTCTTTTACCCTTCTTACGGTTAGTAATATACACTTCCTCAACGCAACCCTATAACACAAAACTATTCATAATATTAACCCGATCCAACAAAATAAGCATGGAGTTAAAAGTTAAATAACAGACATTTCTCCCTTTAATGTCACCACTAACATCCAACGTAACAAAATCACAATCGTCTCCGTCATAAGAACCCACATTAGCAAGCCAACAAAAGAAATCAAGATCTGACATTGTCTCTTGATACTTTGTATTCAATGTCGGGTCCTCATCTGTATATGGCTTCTTAGGCAAATCTTCCCCATATAATTTATCTAACACTTTATTCTCAAAGTTACGTTAATTGATCTCTATGAGATTCAAGCGGTGGTTAATACGATTAACATCTGATCTGATCAGGTCAACATTCGCATTCATCGAACGAATAGAAGACTCCATGCCTCGCATTTGTTGTTCAACGATTCGCCAAAGAAACAAATTCTGGTCAGCACCCTGAACATTCGAAACACCCAAGACAATAAATAATCCTTAATTGTAAAAGACACAATTAAACTAATATAAAACTAAACACGTAAAATACAGAAACAGAACAAGGCTTCTAATAAAAAATCCAAATTAACTAACACACCAAAATCAAATGAAACCATAGCTACAATCAACAACAAACAAACTTACACCCATTGCCAAACCAAGCTAATTATGGATGAAATTCCGTTTTTAGTAATTACCAAATTAATTAAACCAAGTGAATTAATTAAAGTGCGGAATGGTAATTAACTGTTTTCACAGATTACAGTTCTGTCGGGACAGAAACTAAACTTGTCACGACAGAAACTGAACACAATAAAAAGACAGTGCAAAACAATAAAGAACACAACGAATTTTTACAAGGTTCAGAAACCCTTTCGGATAACCTACTCCTTGGGGCCACGCCCAGAGAATAAAACCAATTAATAAAGAATCACAAGTATAAAAGCATTGACTTAAACAAAACAAGACCCCCTCTTGAGATTTGCCGCAACTTGTTGTACTTCTCTTCACTAATCTGATCTTGATTGAAATGCTCAACCACTTGAACTCCCTTTAATGGCCAGCGAGTGCTTGCATCCTCCCGACGCAAGGCTTGTAAAAATCTTCTCCCGAAGACTATAAACGTTGTGTTAAAATTACAATGTGTATTCACTCATGAACATGGTATAAACTCACCACTAAAAACTAAACACACATATTTCTACAAGATCACGTGAATACTTATGATCTTGAATACAAAGAGGAACTCTCACAAATATTACAATAAAGCTCACGAATAATGCACCAAAGAGTTCACTTTTCTCACTGCCTTTAGAGCTCTATTTATAGAGTCTTTTTTCGTGCTCACAAAGACTGAGAAAGAATTCTTAATAAAGGCAAGAATCATAGAAGTTATTCTTGATTGTCGAAGAGTTGCCATATTTAGAAGATGCTGATCCGACAGATGCAATATCGGTGGGGATAGCTCAGAGCTGCGTCGGATAAAAAACAAGCTCGAAAAGGAAACAACAATTAATGACATTAAGAACCAGTTTCCTGATTGTAATCCTTGAGCTGCACGAAAATATATAAGCAAATAATCCAAAAACAACTTTGGGTAAGTACCGAATATTTGCAATATATTTTTTCCCTTTATAAACAAAATGAGACCGTATAGGCTAAATAAGGAAGCATATTATTGTCCAAAATTCACAAAAAAGAAAAGTGAATTTCCGAAAATTGTAATAAGGGAAACCAAACAATTCCGAAAATTATAATAAAGGGAAACAAACATTTCCGAAAATTATAATAAAGGAAAACAATTAAATCAATCAATTTATCTTTTAAGAAAAAGATATTTCTATAAAAATGCCAATTATAAAATTTACAATCTCCTCCTTTACAAATTTTACCGACAAGGAATATCTATTTGGAATCGTTGGCCTTTTAATATATAGATATAACATAGTTTAGCTTGTGTCGAGTTTCAAGTTTGATTATCTAACGTTGGAGGTTAAAGTTGCACCACCACACCACTCCCACTCCCAGTCTACCAAAGCAAACGGTGCAAAGCAAGACTTGACCTTTCTATCTTTCTGGTCGTTGTAGGGTTAAGAAACGTTACAGCTACAGTTATTTGCAATTTCCAAAACTCTTTTATTTTTATGTTTTTTGGGTTGGCTTCGCTTTATTCCTGTGTCTCTTTTTGATTGAAAAAAGCTTTGTAAAAAAAAAAAAAAAAAGCTTTAATCATCCACCTTCCACACGTGCTTGCCTTGCCTCACCCCATATTTCTGTTCCAATCCCATTAACTTATATTTCTTTCTTCTTAATATTTTTCTTTCAATCTCGCTTGGTCCCAACTCTTTGTATCTCTTCTAGGTTTTTCGTTTTTCATTTTGGGGATGAACTAGAATCTGGGCCAATCTGATTCTCGCATATTGTTTGTCATTCTGGGTATTCTTAGATCTTTATTTTTGTGACTGGGTTTCTCTTATTTTGATCTAATTCGATCTAATCTGGTCTGAATTTGACTCTTGGGGCAATGTCACAAGGCTATGCCATCGAGCTCTACTTCGATCCCGCACTCGAGAATCAGGTCTTGAAGGCCTGGAACGTCCTGGCTCGCCGTCAGATTAGTACCCAACTCATCGAAATCGAATCACGGCCGCACATCACTCTCTTCTCCACCTCCTCGATCGAACCCACGAAGCTGGAATCGGTTATCAAAGGGTTTGCATCGAAGCAAGACCCTTTGTCCTTGTCTTTCTCTTCAATTGGGAGTCTTTCAAACGACAACAATGTCCTGTTTCTAGGCCCAACACCTTCAATGTCGTTGCTCCAGTTCCACTCTCAATTGTGCGAGCTAATGAAGAAAGAAGGGGTCGAAATTGGGGAGGAGTATCGTCCAGACTCGTGGATCCCTTACTGTGCTGTTGCTCAAGAAGTGCCTAAGGCTCGTATGGCTGAGGCTTTTTGTGTGTTGAGGGAGTTGAAGTTGCCTGTTACTGGCTACGCCATGGATATTGGCTTGGTTGAGTTTTCTCCAGTTCGTGAACACTTCTCTTTTGTGCTTGGTAATACACTAGAAGCTTGATTTTGATTTAGCTGTTGAAGAATTGTTATGTGCTCATTTTTAGAATCTAGTTTTTGGCTTTGGTTTAGTCCAATATGCCTTTTCATGTTGTTGTAATTACAATGGTGGTGCTGCTATTTATAGCATAGTAACAAAATTTGAATTTTTATGTTTAATAACATTCTTTTCTCTTTTTTTCTCATCTTATATTTTGCTATTTTTGATTGAGGATATTGGATATTTCTTAAAATTAGAATAGCTAGTTCTGGTTTAACAGTTCCTGCAGATTTTGTTCTACTCTTAATAATATGCTATATATACATTGACTATACATTTGATTGGTTAAACATCTAAAAAAAATAAAACTCGCCGTTTACCTTTTGAGTGCTAAATGTGTAATTTAGTCTCTGTAATTTTCTTTTGACATCTTTTTCTGTGTAACCAAACCATGATGTATTGAGGAGGCAATTTAACCATGGAAATGTGGTTTAACTCTGAAATAGTGATTAGAACTGAAGTATTATCTTCATAGTATACATTCACAGATGGTTTGTATCTACAATGGTTTATGAAGCTCTGAACTCCTCTCCACTGTAAAAGCAACTTATATACGTATAAATATATCTGAATAAATATTTATATGCAAAAATACCAATATATGTTAAAAGATGTACATACAGGTAAAAAAGGAGGTGAGAAAAATTGACGACAGTCTTATAACATTGTCACCACTCCTTTTACGTGTTCTTAAGGGCACATTAAGAAATGTGGTAATCATGTTAGCTTGAATAAAGATCTTAATGAAGTTAACAGAAATCATTTCAACTCATTTTCCAGTATTATTTGCAACAGCATAACCATGCCCATAATAAATTTTATTGAGAATATCATGTATGTCCATTTAAGAAAATTGGACACAAATAAATAGATGTAAAATCAGTATGGTGTATAGTTCTATAGTTCTATAGAACCAAACTCTTGTATCAATAAAATAAACCCGACTCCTTCCTCATAACTGCCATCAAAAAATGGTTCCAATGATCTACAGGGCCTGGCATGCACCAGTGGACACAGTCATTGTAACCTTTCATCCATTTGTTGCCCCAGTGAGACCCAGGATGCCCATCTGGTCTCATCAGCATAGCCCTTGTCACATCCACAACTCCAAACTTCTTTCCTTGCTTCTTTCCAATTTCTCTTGCCCTCTCCATCTCTTCCACCTGGATGTTCCTCATTTCCCACTCGAAATTCCCCAAATTGGTATCCGCTTCACTCAGGGGACTCGTCCTGTTACAGTAACCTCCAGTGTTCCAAAAGCCATTCTCAAAGTGAGCTGGTGCAAATGTCCTCGTCAGAGTTACAAGACCAGTGCAGTTCTTGCAGGCGTTGATGTAATCAAATGCTTTTCTAAACGCCATTCGAACTGCAAAGCTAATGTTGTGTTTTGTGATGTTTGGTTCGTTGCAGTAGACGCAGCCTGTTAAGTTATTGCCTTGGTGAAGATACATAACTCGGAAGAACCAATGTCCATCAGAGATTATGGCATAGTCTAGTTGGGGAAGGAAATCAGCCCAGCTATTCTCCACTTTGTCAAGCTGGAGATCGAAAGCGCTGGTCCCTGTTCCATTGACCATTCTCTCTTCTCCTACTATGAGAAACTTGGTCCACAGAATCATAAGGGTGAAATCATGACTGGGAAAGAACCATTTCTTGAACCGATCTTCAGTGTCCTTGTAAATTTCTAAAGGCATTTTCTCCTGCAATGTCAATAAACTATGTTAGCGGTGTAAAATTTATGTTTAACTTTTTGATCTATTCCTTTAACCTTGAATTTATCAATCTGATGGCACATTATTCTTAATTTCCTATCAGCAACTACCAAAATCAACTGCAAGATTGGCGGGTATTTTCAATTCCCACTTCAATTTTCAACAAATAGATTGCTTATCAAGGTTTGACCACCACTTTTGTCAAACAATCACTCGAACAAAAATGATGCATGTGCAAGCTCCGTAAATGGAGATATAACAATATTTCAATAATTATATTACACGAATCTAAGTAGCTTTTCCAAACTAATAAACTAATAGAAAATAGAACAAAGGAAACTCCCAGAGCAAGCTACACTTGGTATTCGCCAACTACACAAAAAGTTTCATAGACACAGGGCAAACAAATTGCTCTTCCTCTGTTTTTTCCTAACTCTATGATGCCAAAGGCAAAGCAATGCTCATCTCCATTCAAGTGTTTTTATATAAGAATTAGATTGTATAGTAAAGTTTAATATACTTACTTACAAAGGTGCATGCAATGAGTAAAATCACCCAAGTACTGTTAAATTTACAGTGTTTAAACAAAGCCAAAAAAAAGTGTGTACACTGACTGACCTGTGACAGAAGACAAAGCAGGGACTCTATGTGGTTCCTAGCCACCGAGTCTCCAATAAACGCCATATTCTTGCCTCGAACCATCTCCAAAAAGGCCTTGGCATCAAACCTTGGTAGCTCACACTTTTCAGGTTTCCATCTCCAGTTAAGAAAATCTGTATCTTGTCTTCCATTTTTGAAACAATTCTTCGAATCAGGAATAGTTGTACAGCTTGAATTGGTATAGAGAGAGCCTCTCAGTTCTGGAACCCAGTGACCTTTAAACAAGTCACAATTTTCCACCTCTTCTACAGTACCAAAACAGAACACAAATGTTTAAGAACAAATAAACAAAACGATAAAGACTTAAGGATCATTATAATAATACATATATACAGATTTGAAGAAAAGGAAAACTGGGTTGTGTGCAAAATTGTTACCAAAATGAGTTTTGGAACGGTTCTCTTGAACTGCATGAAGGTTTTGGACAGAACTAAGGCCTTGTTTGGGAATGACCTTAAAACGGTTTGGAGAGGACAGAAGGAAGAAGCTGAATACAGTGACTATGGCCAAAGACGTGAACAAGAAAGGGACTATCTTTCCCATTTTGGACCATCGCTCTCTTTTATCATGGAGTCTAAGTCTTTCTGAGGAAAGAGTACTTGTAGACTTCATGACCCTCTTAGTATACAGTCTCAACTCAACTCTGTCAGAGAAAGACAGAGAAAGAGGGTTTTTTTTTTTTGTATGTGTTTGAATTGTGAAGTCAAGTCTTAAAAAACATATGAAATAATGAGGGGATAATATGTAACTTTCATCATTAAGCAAATTGTGGTGCTTTGCTTTCTAGTGAGATAGGCCATCTTTGCTTACCTTTTCTGGTTTTTATTTCCCTTATTGGTTGGATTATTTGCTTAAATATTTTGGAAGAGAAAAAAAGTAAAAAATGGTAAGAAATGAAATTTCCAAAACAAAAAGTGCCATTGTGGAAAGTAACGTTATTCATGAGAATGTTACACCTGGCGCACAAAGAAAATAAATAAGGGATGGATTTTTTGCAAAATGTACCATTGATGTGGGTCATTACTATTCTCAGATTAGCCTTATTTCACGGCATAATATATTGAAATAGAGGTGTGTGGACCTTAAATGCTTCCCATTTATACTTTTCCAAATTAAAATTCCCACTAAGTCATGGCTATGAGTATGAGACAAACTATGGTAAGTCCAAAATAAGACTTGCAAATGGGGCGACACTTTGTTCCTTTTTATAAAGCAGAGCAATCCAATCCAACGGCTACTATAATATACGATCAGATGAACATGAAATCAGAGCCGTTAAGAGACTGGCATGTGGTAGGGGTAACTTTCTATAGGCATATGATTCTGGTTAATATATTTAAACGTGGAAATGTAAAAAGTTGCATATGTACTTTATGTAGAGTAGTACTACGAGTACTAGTGCAAATATTTATCACTTTAAAATTGATATGTCTTACCGACATTCTAACGTCTAAAGGCAAGTATAAAATAAATAATAAAAGGTAGAATCTCAAAACCGTCATTTCTAACTTTATAACAGTTTATTACTCTACCTGCTCCGTCCACCTATCACTCTAACGCCATTGGGAATAATATCATAATCCACATGTAGTTTTTTCTTATTCATTTTATTGTTTTTTTTATGATAATAGTATTGGAATTAATAGGAATAGTAATGAAAATTAATTATAATGTTTAGTTTGTTGTTGGAATCAATGATCAATTGAGAAAAATGCTCATACTTTCATTTTTTGTTGTTTATATTTTTTAAAATATTCAAAATATAATTAAATTATTAAAAAAATATAAGGAATTTTTATTCTATTCCCATGGGCATTCCACCAAACTAAACACATTCAAGAGCAAAATCTAATAGTAAAAAGCTAAAGGAATAAAATAGTATCGAGATAATATCATTAATGATAGACATAAACTCTTAAGAGAACCAATATAAGGGCTAGTCAAACCACCATACATAATATTTTTCTTAGACAAAGCTAGTTTTCCTAAAGATTGAGCACACTATTAGCAATTTTAGGACAATGATCAAATGATAAAATAACAGTCTTTTTACAAAGGGAAATGATCTCTTTAACAACAATTCAAGGCAAACAATGTTGTTTAATGGCATTAATAGCTAATAAAAAATTTAACTCCACAAAGAGATAAATGTAGCCCAAACCTCAACAAAAGCGAAGAGCATGAAGAATAGCAAGGGGTTCCAACAATGACTAGTTGATAAGTAGTAACCAGTGGCACTACAAGAAATTCGGCATTTACCTACTAATTTTTTACCTACATATATTATTGGTAGCTAAAGAATTCTTTTACCTACAATTATATTTTCGTAGCGACTATTGGTAGGGGATTCCTTAAGAAAACGTGTGGGGCTAGAAAATTTATTATTACCTACCATTAGTATTGGTAGGTATTAGATTTACCTACAATTATTTTTGGAGGGAAATGTTTTAATGATTCCCGTTTATTTTTCCCTCCCATTTTTACATAATTAAAAAAAAAGGTGATGTGGCTGCAAAAAAATGTGATGTGGCTGCTGACATGTGATGAATATGGTGACTTGTCACCCGACTAATACATGTGGGCGTATCACTACGTGACACGTGGCACTAATATATATATATATATTTTAAAAAATAAATTATAAAATTATATAAATTAAAATTTAATTAATATTTTTTTTTTTATATAAACCTAAAATCTATCTAACCCTAACATTTATCTAACCCTCACTCTCTCATCTGCCGCCTCCCTCACTCACAATGTTCTTCTCCATTTTTGACTCCCTCCCTCCATTTTTGACTCCCTCTCACCAGATCTCTCATCTGTTGCCTCCCTTACTCACGACCTCTTCTCCATTTTCGTACTCCCTCTCAACATCTCTCTCCCATTTTCGGACCACTCTCCGAGGTCGACTGGCATTTTCGGACCTCTGTCCATGGTCATCGATGCTTGCTCTGAGCCGCTGCCATTTTTCTTCGAATCTCCTAGCCGCCACACTCATCCTTCGAACCCCTGAGCCGCCACCATCGTTGTTCATTTCTCTGAGTTGCTGCCATTGTTGTTGAGTTATTTGAGTTGTCTCCATCGTTGTTGAGTTCTCTGAGCCGCCTCCATCTTTTTTGAGTTCTCTGAGCTGCCTCCATCTTTGTTGGTCAGTTCTCTTTGGGTAGTTTTTTATTTTCAAATTTGTGTAATTCCTTTGTAATTACTGTTGGTAATGTCTCTGATTTTTTGTTTAAGGCTTGATTTTGATTTCTTTAGAGGCTTTGATTATTTCGAATTGGGTGGATTGGCCTGGCTTTGAGATTTTTCTGGTGGCTTTTACGTTGGATTGGTGGCTGTAATTTTTTTGGAAGTTTGGTTGTTGGTGGCTTTGAGTTTCGGAAAAATTGGCTTGGTGGCTTTGAGGTATAAATCTATGATTTTTTTTTAATAAATCCCCACTGATCTAAAAGATTAATGATGATTCATTTTTCTAAGGCTTTGTTATTTTTGTTGTGAGGCTTTGTTATTGCTGTTCTGAGGCTTTGTGAATGTTATGCTTTGAGAAAATTCTGTTTTGATGATTACTGTGTTTCAGGTGTGTTTCGGGTCTGAGTTGTTTCACTGTTATTTAGTTGTGATTTTGTTTAGAGTTCTTTAGTTATGTGTCATTGTTGTAATCTGGTTTATGTTTTCATTGTTATGCTTTGAGAAAATTATGTTTTGATGATTACTGTGTTTTAGGTCTGAGTTGTTTCACTATTATTTAGCTGTGATTTTATTTACAGTTTTTCAGTTATGTGTCATTGTTGTAATCTGGTTTATGTTTTCATTGTTATATTCTGGTTCATTTTTTTTTTAATTGTCCCTAGTCTTTGAATTGTTATTTGTGTTGGGGTTTTGTTTATGCTCAGAGAGTTATGAACTGTCACATGCAACACTTATTTGTTTTTCAGAAATGTTTTTTACCTTTACTTTGTGTATATAAATTTGGTTTTTTGTTTCTGAATAAAATTTTGAACATTTATTTATACTTGTATAAATTTTGTATCTTTGTCTATTTAGTTAGTGATTTTTTAGGTACTTAGTTATTCATTTTGCTAGTTTTTTGATTCTTATAAAAAAAAATGGAGATTAAATTGGAAATCTATCTGCATGGTTTGCTATGTTCAAAATCTGCATCTTTTTTTGGATGTGTCTTGATTTATATATATTTTTTATCTGTCTTGTTTTCATTTTTTTTGGCCAATTATGTTTAAAAATGATTATGATTGTTATGTTTGGTGATTATGTGGCTTCTTGTACCCATATATATATATGTTGGTATACCAAGTCATGTAAATGCCCTTAATAATTCATATTATATAAATTTCTGAAATCTTTGTGATGATCAAAACGGGGATATTTTATTTGTATTAACTTACTATAATGATGTAATATTGTATTAAGTTTTGAAGAATGAGAAGTATAAATATTCAAATTGTGATGGACCCAAAACGGGTATGTTTAAAAATTTATAAATCGCAAGCGCACGAATCGTTCATATAGAATAGTGATCGTGTAAGCAAGGATGTCGAACCCAAAGGAGTTGTCTAAAATCGAAAAGAGAAAACTATTTTAAATCAAAAGTAATAAATTCTAACCTAGTTCCAAAGATTGATGAGTTTTAATATTATGAACATAAAATAAAAGATTGAAAAATAAAGCTATTTAA
Source organism: Humulus lupulus (assembly GCF_963169125.1). Classification (NCBI taxonomy): domain Eukaryota; kingdom Viridiplantae; phylum Streptophyta; class Magnoliopsida; order Rosales; family Cannabaceae; genus Humulus; species Humulus lupulus. Next base: position 81,438,984 of record NC_084794.1, on the reverse strand, counting down.
GAGAATAAAAATAAAGCAATAATAATTTGAAAATAAGTGTTAAAAGAAAAGATTATTAAGATACTAGAATCCATAAAGTGTAAGTTTAATAATATTTATTAGTATATTGATTCCCAAGTTTTAGTGATAGTTAAAATAATTCAAACTATCATTTTACAAAAAGATTTATAATTTTAAGCACGAATTACTTATAAAAAGATAGGATTTTTCTTCACTTTTCAAAATTATAATTTCAAAGCATTTAGTGTAAATCAATTTAATGAAATAACAAATAAATCAATGAACATTATTTATAAGGCAAAACATAATATTTTTGTTCTAAGCATGGATGTGTACAATTTAATGACACATCTTACACAAAGAATATTATGTTTATGCACTAATGAAGAACAAAGTGTAAATATGTTCTAACAATCTAAAATACAAGATATTTAAGATGAAAGAAATATATGAAGAAGAAAAATCCATAAACTTGTTGCATTACAAGGGAAATCAACATATAACATAAATATTACCTAGTTACAAGTTGCTTCATCATGATCTTAATAATCTTATGAAAAAGATTAGAAGCACATAACTAGAGTAGAAATTACAAAATAAATGACATACATACTTGCAAAATGCTCTTGAAAAACCCAAAATGGAAGAGAGGATGGTAGAGAGAAAATGGGAGAAAAGAAGATAGTAACCAAAAATTAAGCACTCTAAAATGGTCTTGAAATTCTATATTTATAGCCAAAGTGAGATTATTAAAATAATCAATTTAAATTAATTAAATTGATTATATTAATTAAATAAAATAAATATGGTATGTAGAGGTAAATTATAGGGTGTAGTGATGATGTTGTGGTGAAAATGTGTAGACAAAATGGTAAAAAGTTGGCAATTTTGTCATAGGGGACAAAATGCAAAATGATGGGCTCAAGAGGTGGCTGATGGTGTTGGTGGCAGGTGGTTTCGACTGGGTTTTGTGACTGGGCCGAATGGGCCTTGGGCTGAGGCGTTGATGAAGCTGCAGCTGGGCGTTGGTGAGGGATGGTGATGCTGAAGTGATGAGGAGTTTGTGAATGCTAGAGAGAGGGCACGTGGAGGTGGAACAGGTTGGAGGTTGAATGAAATGGTGGACAGCTGGCGGCTTCTTGGAGGCTGAAGGGAGGCGACAGCTGGCAGGGAGCTGGTGAGGCAACGGGCTGGGCCGGGTCTGGGCAGGCGGCCCGCGTGGCTGGTGAAGGAGAAACCGTGGGTTGGGCTACAAAAATGCCACATTTTTCTTCTCTTTTTCAGCTTTTATTCTTTTCATTTATTTTCTTTTCAAACACAAAAATGCAACAATTTACCTACACAAAATAATATAAATTAAGTCATGATAAAATATTTTCAATTATAAGATAAACCATATTAATTATTTGAAAATATTAATTATAACTTAATTTAATTTAACATTTAGTTTCAATAAAACATACATTTTTTTACTTTCCTAAACACAACAACTTAAATAATTAACTGTAGCATTTTACAATAAAATAACTATAAAAATACACAAAAATATATAAAATCAAAATAAACCTAATAAATTCAAAATTACTTAAAAACTTAATAAATCAATTAAAAACTCAAGAATTAAGCAACAATTAGCACATAAAAAGTGGTAAAATAACTCTATTTTGTAGAGTTATCAGATTGTACAATAGTTTGTATATTATCTTAAGCTTATTATTGAATATTTAGTAAGTTTATCTTTAATTGTCTCATGTTCCTCAAGTTTATCTTATCAATGAATTTTTTTTCCAACAAGTGATAAACTTAATGTACTCATATTTGTTTCTATTAAAAAAAAGTCTTCATAAAGTAATCAAATAAAGCATTAATGTTTTATAATTTTTAATTTTTTCTCAATGATCAACTCATTTGATTTTAAAATGTAACTTCAAAACGGTAATTTTTTAAAATGTTATTGAAATTAATAATTTATGACCCAAAAATAATTTTTAATTTTTTTTAAAAGCATTCATCTTTAAAAATTCCAAATAAAATAAATTTAATTTAATTAAAAAAATAGTGTGTATAAGGGTCAATTTTAAATAAAAAGATTTTATTAATAAAATTTAGAAATAGTTTCCCCATTTAGTAGTAAAATTTTATAATTTGTTTTATGAAATGTAAATCATAAAGCAATTTAAAAAATTGATTTTATGATAAAAGTTGAATCAATAAAATAAAGAAAATTTATGGTAAAATTTAAATAAAATGATTTATTTTATGATAAAATTTAAATTAATAAGATTAAGAAAATTGCATTTGGTAATAAAATTTTATAATTTATTTCATAAAATGCAAATTATAAATTTGTGTCAACTACATAATATGTTTCATAAAATTCATACTTGTTAACTTTTTTTTAGTTATTGTTATTAGGAGGGTGTCAAAATACCAGCAGAGTTAGATTTGTTATGGATCGAAGTTGGATAAACATACTTGATAAGTTATCACCAGAATATGCTGCTGGTATAAACGAATTTATAAGTGTTGCAAGTGAGTCCATTAACTCTAATGGGATGGTGTTATGTCCGTGCCGGCGATGCATGAATAAACAATCACAATCTATGAATGTGATCAAGTTGCACTTGCTCACTCATGGTTTTCTTAGTACTTATACTAGATGGTATCACCATGGTGAGGAAATAGAGGGCATACAAGATGAAGTGCTAGTTGGTGTTGAGGATGGTGAACCAGTTGATGATTTGGTTGCAGGCTTACACGATGCTTTTGGTTGTCCATATTTTGATATCGGTCCAACTAGTGATTTCATTAACAATGAATTCCCTTGAAATTCAAGTGACAAGTATGATGCCTTGTTAGATTCGGTTCATAATCCTTTGTATGAGGATTGTACAAACTTTTCTGTCTTAAGTGCAGTCGTAAAGTTAATGAATTTGAAGGTGATTAACAAATGGACAGATAAAGGATTTGACGACCTTTTGAAGTGTCTTAAAGAAATGTTACCTGTTGGTAATCGTTGCCCAATAAGTTATTATCAAATGCGAAAGCTTCTATCTAAAGTTGGCTTGGGGTACGAGCAAATTGACGTGTGCCAATATGATTGTGCATTATTCTACAGTGAGAATGAAAATGCTACAATGTGCCCTATATGCAAATCTAGTCGTTATGTACGGAATAAAATTCTACATAAACGACTTAGATGGTTTCCAATCAAGGCTCGACTGAAACGATTGTTTAGTTCCAAGCATACTTCTAAGGTTATGCGATGGCATAAAGAGGTGCGTAGAGATGAACCTGGGATACTACGTCATCCAGCTGATGGGGATGCTTGGAAGCATTTCGACAAGACATACCCTAAATTTGCAGTGGATTCGAGGAGTGTACGAATGGGATTAGCGTCAAATGGGTTTAACCCTTTCTCAAACATGACATCCACGTACAGCTTATGGTCTGTAATATTAATTCCATATAACATGCCGCCTTGGGCTTCTCCGAACGGAACAAATTATCTCATGTCATTGCTAATACCAGGACCCAAATCTCCTGGAAAAGACTATGATGTGTTTTTGAGACCACTAATTGAAGAACTTAAGGAGTTATGGGAGGGCATTGAGGCGTATGATTCATATGAACGATACATTAGTTATCATAGTTGTCCATTAGAATGATACATTAGTAATCATAGTTGTATTGTAAATGGTGTTCGTTTTCGGTGCAAGGATCGTGATGATAATCTTCGTACACAATGTTCTGGAGTTTGCACTGAAGGGGACCATGACAACGATACTATTATGTATTATGGGGCTTTGCTTGAGATTTTACAATTGTCATTCCTTTTTGATCGGAAAGTGTTTTTATTTCGTTGCAAGTGGTATAATTCCAATCCTAAAGGAAACTCTATTTTTGTGGACCATAATTTGACATTCATTAACACGTCCACAAATTGGTTTCCCGACGAACCATTCATTCTGGCAACTCAAGCACAACAAGTTTTTTATTTGCTTGACATGAAGCATGGTTTAAATTGGAGAATTGTTCAAAAAGTAAATCATCGATCCATTTATAACATTCCAGAAATATCCCATGTCGAGGATGACTTCTTGAATAATGATGTTTTTCAAGATGACCATTCATTTCAGTTGCCACCTTTTCAACCGACTGAGGATTTGATTGAAATTTCCTCTTTAGTGTGTAGAGATGTTGCACCTTTAACTCTTTCAAGCGAGTTTGTTCAAATGAATATTGGCGGGGAAGTAGATGAAGATGAATTTATTGAACTTAACAAATATTTTGATGATGGAGATATCTTCTTTGATGGAGAAGTGATATGTTCTAGTGATAGTGAGACAGAAAATGATTTAGAAGAACAATTTGATGATAACATGGAATCTTAAAAAAATTGTTAGTTATCATTTTTTTTAATTTTACATGTATTCTATGAGTTCTATACATGTAGTCTCTATATATGTATTCTAATCTTTTTTTTTTTATTTTATAAAATTGTTAGTTATCATATATTTTTTATTTTACATGTATTCTATGCGTTCTATACATGTAGTCCCTATATACGTATTCTAATCTTATTTTTTTATTTTATAAAATTGTTAGTTATCATGGCACCTGGACGTCGTACAACTCGTTCCATTTCCCATGCTCAACAAGATGGACCAGTTGATGAGTCTAATACTGCTAGGCAACAACCTTGTCGCACTACTCGTTCCACCATTCATACTCAGCAGGCTAGTCAACAACCAGATGTCCGTATCACTCGCTCTACTATTCATGTTCTACCACCTCGACCAAATGCCCCCACCACTCGCTCTACTGCTCAAGGTGATCCACCTGAAGTTAGCATTCCCCCTATTGTTCAGAGTCAACAAGCTGTCTCCGCTACTGACTCTGCCACTGAACATAATGTATCTCAAACACCATCTGGTATGTCTCATACATTTTACATTTGATTGTTTTAAAATTAGGATGAATTTAAACTTACAATTTTTTTTAATATAGAATCAACCAGTCCTAATAGTAGCAAAACACGTGGGCCTACTCGTGGATACAAAACTGCTAGTGATGCTAAGGCAACTCAAAGTGGGAAGTTACCTGTTGTATTTGAAGCTGAGTGTCGTCAGCCTATTTGTGGAAATGCTGAGAAATTTAATAATGACATTGGATTTTTTGTTTGCAACCATGGCACATTTCATTACAAGGATTGGAGATTTGTCCCCGAGGATGTGAGAGCTCCATTACGATATTTTCTTGTGGTAGGTTTTATATTAAATTTTTTTTCAGTTATAAATTAAACTAATATAAAAGATTTATTAATTTTATTTTATATAATTGTAGGATTCATTTGATATTAACTTGCATGATGAGACCACTATAAAATGCATTGATGATCAAATGAGAAAAGCTTGGAAGAATTTCAAGTACAAGTTACATGGATATTTCAAAGAAATTGGAGGAGAAGAAGATGTTGAAATGGCAAAGAGGAAACGACATCTTGATTTGAAGGATGATCGCCGACAAGATTGGGAAATTTTGTGTGATCGTTGGTTTTCCAACGAATTTAAGGTAATTACTTATTTTCTTAAAATTACAATTTTATTTATGTTAATAACTTTTCTTATTCTCTTTTTTAGGAAATGTCGTTGAAGAATACTACTAATAGTTCAAAGAGAAAGTGGGAGTCTAGAAATGGATCAGTTTCAACACCGCGACATCACATTAGAAGGGGAATGGTGTTAGCTTCTTCCATTGGCCAAATCGAGACTTGGCGTCTAAAACATTATGATGAGAAAAAAGGAATATGGACTGGACCAGATTTAGCAGAAATATATGTAAGTATAAATTTTAAATTTTAATTTTGTAACTTATTTATAATTATCATTACTAATTAGAAAATAAAATGAGTACATAGGATAAAATGATGGCGTTGAGGGCTCAACACACTCCAGAAGAAATGTCTGATAAAGACATTATGGAGCGTATTCTTGGACGCTCTTCTGCACACTTGAAAGGTTGGGGTCGATCTTTTTCAAGTACAACTTCTACTTCCCAATGCAATCCAACTGAGTCAAATAATCCAACATATGATGAGCTAGCCCAACGCCTTGATGAAGCAAACAACCGACTTGATTCTACAAATGACCAACTAAGTATTGTTGTAGAAATACTAAGGAAAAACAATATGATGCCATCGCCTCTATCAGATCAATGTTCTGATGCAAATGTTGGAAATTCTCCCGTCCCTTCAATGCTAGAGGAACAAGATGATTCTTAGTTTTTTTTTATGTTTTTAATTCAAAACTTTAAAGATGTTTTATTATGGACATTTTATCTTTTATGTTTGTTTGTTTGAACATTTTATAATATATGTTTATTTAATTTTATAAAAGTTGTTTGTTTTTTAATTAATTAAATTAATTTTAAATATTTTCCAAAATAATAATTCAATACTACCTACCAATAAATTATACTATTGCCTACACATATTTAAGTGTAGGTAAATGTGAGAACCTAATACACAGCCACGTGGCCAAATAAGCTACTGTCATATGTAATACCTACCAATAAATTAAATTATTGCCTACACATATTTAAGTGTAGGTAAATGTCCGAACCTGATACACTGCCATGTGGCCCAATAAGCTACTGTCACGTGCCACATCATCTGCCACGTCACCTGCCACAGTGGAAGACCTATCATTTTCCAGGTCATCTTTCATGATACATAATTGCCACGTCATGTGGCACGTGGAGTGCCACATCACTTGCCACGTATAATGCCACGTCGAACACTAGGTTAATGACGCTGACTCATTTTTTGTGGGGCCCACACGATTTTTACCTACCAATATACTAATCGTAGGTAATAATACATTTCTCGACTAACTATTACCTACCAATAGGTTATTTAGGGCTGTGCAGAAACGATTCGATCCAATAACAAACCGACCGATTCAATGTCAACCGACTGCTAAAAATTGGATATCCAATCATGATTGGATTGGATCGGATGACATTTTTAAAAATCCAATATTGGATCGGTCGGTTCTTGGATGACATGTAAATCCAATGGATCCAACTGACCGATCCAATCCAATAATGATCCAATACCATCCAATTAATATTCAGATAAAAAATATATTATATATTTTTTTAAAGTTAAAATATATTATATTTTATTACATTTACTGTATTTTTATTATTTGGATGAGTAATTAGTGTTTTTATAATTGAAATAATATTTTTTTAAAAAAAAAAATCAGCCTAAATAAAGGTTTTAAAAGATCGGATGGATCCAATCCGATCCAACAGATAACCAATGGATGGAACCGAACCGATCCAATCATCCATTGGATCGGATCGGATTGATTGGTTCAAGATGATTGGATCGGATCGGTTCCAAAAATCCAACATCCAATTGGATGATTGGATAGGATCGGATGGGCTTAAAAACATTGGATGTCATCCAATGAACACCCCTAAGGTTATTGGTCAAAATTGGTAGGTAAAGAGATTTACCTACCAATGCACCATTTTTACCCACAAATAAAATTGGTAGGTAAAGGCCGAATTTCTTGTAGTGTGGCCATATGGTAGAAGCCATGACGGTGTTGTTGTGACCCCGTATTATGGTTCTGAAGCCAACTTTCTGTTCAATAATGTTGATAGTTGCATTTGTGTCAAGTTTCAAAACACCAACCAGAGGTGGCTTCCAATTCTCAATAAGATGGTGCTACCCAGCATACTAAAATGGATCTCTTGCAGTGTGGTTTGCCGCTTGAAATTTAGCAATGTAGTCCAAAGCCCATCTTAGGTCCTTGATAAGGTCATTTTTATATTAATATTTGATAAGTTTTTCCATGCTTAGATGATGTTATGATAGCATTTTTAATAGTTTTAACTTAGTTTCATGATTCTACAACATATTTTCTACATTGCATTTTATGATGATAAATCTGACATTTTGATGACAAGTGTAGTTAAAATGAAGTTTTAGGAGTATTCCAGGCTTTCAGGATTGAAATGTTGAAGTGGCAGCAACGTACAAGCTATCTAAGGTCAAGAATTGAAGAAATTGAAGATAGGCCACGACTCATAAAATTCAAGTTGCGACACTTTAATTGGAATTGACATTTCAGATTTTTCTGTTCTAGATAGGTCGCTGCCTAGTGAGTCAGGCCGCTGCCTGTGTGACCAATTTCTGTACATATTTTGTTTTAGGCCGCGGAAAGAATTTTCCAGGCCGCGGCCTGCGATGTCGTTTTCAGATTTTTAATTACTTTTTAATTAGAATTTAATTGAGACTATAAAAGATTATTAAGGTTAATTTTAGATTAGGTTTTTATGACAGTTTAGGAGAGAAAAAGACTCAGAAAGGGCTGAAGAGAAGACTACAAGACTACATTACTTTTGTTCATCAATCTAGTTTCTTTTCTTCCTTTAATCTCTTTAATCTTAATTATAATTATGTTTGTGATTATGATTACTATTATGGAGTAGGTTCTTTTTAGGTTAAGGGTTAATTCAAAACCCAAGACATGAATTCTTGATTGTTGATGATGAATATTATTCTTTAATTTCTCTCAATATTAAATTATTTCTATTTTTCCAATTGAATGTTATGAATTTTGTGATTTCTTGTTAGGTGACCAACTAATTAAGGTTTTACATTATTCAATTGTTATCTTAGAATTACTACTCACCTAATAGTTTAGGATTCTAACTGTATGTGATAAATTGCAATTGATAGTGATGTCAAAAGAATTGTTGATTGTGATAAAAAATAGAACATAGGTTAAATGAATTATATGCTTCATTAATTTATTGCCTAGATTAATTTGTTTCCATAGGACTTAATGCTTTATCTAAGTTAAATAGATTGTAAGCTTCATAGATTTATTGCTTAGATAAAAGAGTTAATTATTGAGCACTTCGCCTTGATTACTTATAATAGGGAGACTAAGATAATTGTCTGCTTCAGCATTGTTGACGGTGAGAACTCGTCAACCAAGTTAAGTTAGAAAAATTGAAATATAGAGCTTATCAAATGAAAAACTTCAAAGATCTAATCAGAAACTCAAAGAATAGTTGCAGAAAGAAAATGGTGAAATGAACTTGTATTTTTTATGGTGTAGTGCTACATTGTTTTTTCCAACCCCCTTTCATGTGGCAGTGGGGTTCCTTTTATAGTGGGCTTTAATGGCTCCTGATACGTTGTGGTCCAGGGGACCAAATGGTACACAAGTACATTGTCAGGAGAGTGGTCTCAGGGGTAGTGGTGTTGGTTCCAGTACATGGTCAGATTCCGTGGGGATGTCTCCACTACTTATTTAGTACGAATGTCAAATGAGTGGCGCCAGGCGTAGTGGTGTTGGTGGTGTCGACTCTGACATCTAGTTAGAAACATACAGGCCATGTCCCCTCTCCTAGTACTCCCACTACTTGTCGGGCATGGGCCTTGTGTCCATGCCTTAGCTCCCCTCAGTTTGTCAGGTTGCTCAGTATTTCTTCTGACTTTGCATGAATCGCTATGAGGCTTCCCCAATTCGTTCTTAATGGTGTGTTAAAGAGGTCCTTGATCTTACATCTTGTTAGACCCACAGTAAGAGTGGTGCCCCGTTACTAGCACCTATCTTAAGGGGAGAGATTAGGCCCCTCCAGTGAGGCCCACTACGTATGCGACCCCTAGTGGCACAGATATGACGAGCCGAGGTGGGGGCATCTCTCGCGAGGCCCATGGCATGGCTGATGTGCGGGGAGAGGCGAGGGCGAGACGCTGGTCTCGCGAGGCCCATGGCGCGGCTGATGTGCTGGGCGAGGTGAGGGCGAGACGCTGGTCTCATGAGGTCCATGGCGCGGCTGATGCGCGGGGCGAGGTGAGGGCGAGACGCTGGTCTCGCGAGGCCCATGATGCAACTGATGCGCGGGGCAAGGTGAGGGCGAGATGGCTTGCGAGACGCCTGGGGCGCGCGAGGCGGTTGTGCGACATTATGGGAGCACGCGAGACCCTCATGCGCTTGCGAGGCCACGTGGGCGCGAGGCGCCATATGCGTCCGCGATGTGTTGTATGCATCCATGAGGTGCGAGACGCCTTGGCTGGTGCGAGGCGACAAGTCTCGCGAGATGTCTGGGGCGCTCGTGGGTGCCCAAGGTGAAGTGGTCATTTGGAGCAAGGTTGGTTCGGGCATCCTTTCGAGGGATAAAAGGGATTTCAGACATTGTTGCTTTGGATCTCCCAGGGACCTTAGGCATGAGATGCGGGTCTTTTACTGGTGTAGAATTTTCAGCATCCACACTTGCCCCCAGTCTAGGAGAGGGCCTTTAGGTGCTCTGGTAGACTATTCTCTTTGATTCTTATAAATAGGCCTTCATATCTAGCCTATTATTTACATCTTACCTCTTCAGCTTAGTGGTTTTGAGATTCCTTCTTCTTTCAAGAGGTGAGGGGTTCAATCCCCCACTATCTCATTTTTGTTATTTTTTCCTCCCTTTCTTTTATTTTTTATTTTTATATTTGAGCTCATTTTTGATATGTCCATATCCCTTCAGATATTTGAAGGCTAATGCATCTTTTCTGTTTATTTTTGCAGACGCGTAGTTTCGACCATTTGGCTCTTTTTGACCGTGACGGTGCTTTTGGCCCTCAACCTCCTTTTGACCACGACAGCGTCTCATTTTACTTGCTCGAGGTATATCTTCTTTTTTCCTTATGTTCATTGGGTCCAAATTAGCACTGCTTGGGATGGGGTATTTTGGCCTGAGCTTGTCGTGAGCTAATCTTGTTGCATGCCCTTTGTTGACCGCATTTTTGGCCAACGACGTGAGAATGTAAATAACGACAAACCTTCAAGAGAAATAAAACGACACAGACGGGTTTTGAACAGAAAATAAATAACACAACAATTTTTATAGTGGTTCAGCCCCAATATGTTGGTAATAGCCTAATCCACTTAGAAATTTGATTATTTTATCTACACTCAAGATCAGATGAACCAGTGTCAACTGAGTTTCTTCAGTGTAAATTCTCAGAATACAAAAGAGTTCTCTCTCAAGAAAACACACTTTCTCTCTCTCCCCAATTTGAGCGAAGAATGAGAGATTCCCGCATATGCCCATACCGATTCTTCGTGAAGCCATTTCTGGGAATTTGACGTAGTCTGCTCTTATCTGGTTGATGAATATCACCTTCGGGTCGGCCATAGTGCTCTTGTCTAGCATGCCATTTCTCTATTTGGACAACCATGCACTTGTTGGACATACGCATAAGGACCACGTCCTTAGCCTCTCCTCGGACCAAAGTCTGACCACTCCTTGGACTCTCCTCGGACCAAAGTCCGACCACGCCCTTGGACTCTCCTCGGACCAAATTCTGACCACGCCCTTGGACTCTCCTCGGACCAAGGTCCGACCACGCCCTTGGACTCTCCTCGAACCAAAGTTCGACCATGCCTTGGGCCTCTCATCGGACATGAGTCCGACCACACTTAGAATGTACCTCGGACTAGTGTCCGACCACACTTGGACTGCTCCTCGGGTGCACTTGGCTTGGTCATGCCAGTGCTAGTCAGCAAAGTCACTTCTAGCTGGATGTAACTTACTCGATTGGTCATGACACCTCTCAAGCAGTCAAAAACTCTTCATTGATGTAAGCAAGATCACCCAACCATTCCGTGCCACTTGTCATTTTTATTGCCACATCATCATTTTCAAATTTTGGGATAACACCCTTTTATTCATACCCCGTAGTGGGTCATTTAGAGTGTTTGTACCTAGAGGTTTTGAGTCCATTCCTTTGTGTTTTGTAGCAATCCTCTCATTTATACATGAACCCTTTTTGCTTTCAGGACGAGGTCTCATGGCATGTGAAGGTCCGTTCGACATTCCTCCGAGGTCGAGTTTGTTGACTTGTCTTCAGACTCAGAGTCCCCTGGGGAAAATCCTTACCGTGACAACGACACCTTAAGGCAGGCCCGTATTTGTCATCTCGAGCATATGGCTGAACTTAGGCATAAAATTTGGGTGGTAGAGAGCGAAATAGACTCGGTGTTGAGAGGAGATAGAGTACCTTTCCCCCTTGACCTTAACGACCATGTAGCAAACCTGAGGGCGACGACGGGTGTCTACTGATGACTAGGAAACTGCCCCCTTATTGGCATCCTCCCTAGTGTCCCATGTGTCCAAAAATAAATTGATGGAAATAGTAGAGAATACCATGTTCCTCCAGAATACGCATTATACGTTCCTTCGGACAAGTGTCGGGCTGACTGCCCAAACCCGGGCTACGTGGCTATGAGCGAGCATATCCTGAAGGCGGGTGGTACAATCCCACTACACCCGTTCTTTGTCGCGGTTCTCAACTATTTTAACCTTACTCCACTTCACCTGGCACCCAACAGTTGGCTGACCTTGAGCTGCCTCTTCATCACATTTATGGAACTTGTCCGTCGTGCTCCTATGGCCCAAGAGGTGCATTTCATGTACAATCTCATGCCCTCTCCTAAGTCCAAGGGCTTTTATTTCCTGCAAAAATCCAATACTTCAGTCCCCTTGATAGAGGGCACTGTGTCCAACCCGGGGTCTTGGAAGCAGGACTTTTTCTTTGTACAGGGCCTCCTTTCTGTTCGTGAGCACTTTCGTTCTGCTCCCAGTAAGTACTTCAAGCCATATTTTTTCTTTTCTTTTTGAAACTTACTATTTTATAACTTATGTTTGTGTCGACAATTGTGTGAATTGTGCAGAGCATTTCGCCATACCTGGGGTTGTTGGGTCGGAGGCGGACGCGGTGAATGCATTCATCAATGCTAACCCTGCCGAGAAAAGAGCTACATACCTCTTCACTATGGAAAAAATCAACTTTCACAAGCTGTCCCCAGTTTCGGATCAAAGAAGACGAAGGCTGCTTCGGCTGAGCATCGTTCGGATGAAGGTGAGGCCGAGCGCGTGCCAGAGGGAGTCTCCCTTGGACACGGGCAACCTCATCAGCTATCTTCGTCCCCCGGGGGATGCTCTCCTTTTGCCCCTCTAGACCCTGACATGGCTTCCCACTTCCAGGATCAACAGGTCATGCCGGGGAATTTCATTTGCCCTTATTCTGAGGACTTTGATTCTTTTCCTTAGGCTCCCCTCGACCCCAGTCCATCGGGGGCTTACTTTCCCGATCTTCCTGCACCTCCTCCTGATCTACCGGGGGCTCATTTTTTTGATCTTCTTGTGCTCCTCCTGTTTCAACGAGTGGGGCGTCTGACCTTACTCAGCCAGGTACCCTTGGCTCAGAAGGGGCACCCTGGGTGGGCCGCATGGCGGCCTCTTACGGGCGGTGGTATGTCCAGATCACCACAGGCCTCCCTAAAGCTGATTGGAGTGGTCTTGGGAGTTTCTCTATGTCGGATCTTGGGGAGACTCTCACGTGCTCCGCTGCTTGGGTGAGTTCATGCATCTTATGTCGGCCTTATCCCTTTTTATTCCCTTTTTTTTGTTACTTATCATTGTTGTTGTTATTTTTCTTGTGCAGACCTATATAGTGGCTCAGCGGTTTGCCGACTCGGCTCACAACCTTTCCACATCGAAGACTGAGAGAGACCGTCTTGCGGTTCAGGTCCAGGAGCTTGAGAGGGAGCTTGCTGAAACCAGGTCTAAGCTAGAGAAGGCCTTAGCGAAAGCTTCTGCCTCATCAAAAAAGAAGAAGAGGGCAATTTCCAAGGCCATGATGTTTCAGGAAAGGGTCACTAACTTAGAGGCCGAACTCGAGGGTGCCAAGGCTACTATGGCTGCGTCGCAGGAGAGGGTCGCTTCCTTAGAGGCCAAACTTGAGGGTTCAAAGGTTGCTACAACTGCGTCGCAGGGGAGGGTCGCTTCCTTAGAGGCAGACAAGGCAGCTATTGAGTACAGGTCCATAGAGCGTGCCCTTTATGGCGTATGGAGGCAGGATCCTAACTTCAATTTCTCCTCCTTTGGCGAGCACGCCGTTGCCAGGGCGGCTGGGTGGAGCGCCCGTGGCAAGAGGCCTTGAGATTATCATTTTATAATTTTTGCCAGTTAGTCCACTGTGGATGTATGCTTGTTCGAGCCCTATTGTGCTTGTAATTTTTTTTGAGTCTTGTTATGTTACCAAAACTCTCTTTTTATATATACATATGTGATTATTCATCTTTTATTCCTCTGTGTTCGAGGTCTTTTTGAGCTCGTATGATGGGGTTCGGTAGGTTCCCCTTTTTTATTTATCAGGCTAGATGCCCTTTGGAGCCCATGTGAAAGGGTTCAATAGGTCCTTTTTTGGTGCCTCTTGATTGTTCTTATAAGGATATATTGACCCCTTGGGTTCTAGCTATCCTTTTATATATTTTTGCACGCGCTTATTATTTCTTGCAAGAAGCGTCCTTCTCGTCATTATTCATAGTACTATTTTTGCAAGGGTCTCTTTTAGGACCCTTTTTGTCTAGACGGCTTGGTAGCCACTCTAGGCTTATTGGTGGGTGCTCTTTCTGAGGCCTTCCCTTTTGTGGGAGCATCTGCCTTTATTTGGAAGTTTTTTTTTTTTTTTTTTGTAAGACCTTTTGGCCTCCTTGATGTTCACAAGGGTAGCTAATCCTTGTGAACTCAAGAGATGCCTTGCAAGGTCTTCTCCCTGTTTGTAAGGGTTCATCACATATATATATATTTTATATAAGGACCTCATTTAAGGCCCTGATATAAGAGGTCCTTTTAGGATCCTCCTGATAGGGGGTCCTTTTTAGGTTCCCTCTGATATGAGGGGTCCTTTTCAGGATCCCTCTGTTTGCTATCTGTTTTGCCTCCTGTCCTACCCCCCCAAGTGTTTGGTGAAATTTATTTCAGCAGGCACTTTGGTGGGTGCTACATGGAAGAAGTATGACACGTAAAGTGGCGAACTGATTCATTCATAGCGTGCAGGTTACAATGACATACATATGAAAGGGTTACATCTAATTAGGAGGTTACCTAGGTAGCCTCTTTAATTCTTACTTACTAAGTGAACATAACAGGGAACAAACTAAACATAGGTCTTCTTTGCATGGGTGCAGAAGTCTCACTGGTAGTATTTCTTGAGGTGTTTCGCATTCCATGCCCGAGGTATAATGGTGTTATCCATGCGGGCCAATTTGTAGGTGTTTGGTTGTATGCACTAAGCGAGCTGGTAGGGTCTTTCCCAGTACGCCCCTAGTACCCCCGCCCCCGGGTCTCATGTGTTGGGGAGTACCTTCCTCAGTACCAAGTCTCCTACCCTGAACCTTCTTTCTCACACCCTTGAATTGTAGTACCTCGCTGCCTGTTGCTGATATGTGGCTAACCTTAGTTGTGCCCTTTCCCTCTTGGCTTCTAGCAGGTCCAAGTTCCTGACCAATACTGTGATGTTAGCTTGGTCATCATATACTTGCGTGCGGTTGGAGTTAATCTTCATTTCTATCGGAAGGACAACCTCACAGCCGTAGGCCAAGGTGAAGGGTGTCTCCCCAGTGGTGGAACGAGGGGTGGTCCTGTAGGCCCAGAGTACATTTGGGAGTTCCTCGACCCAAGCCCCTTTCAACTTTTCCAACTTAGTTTCAAGTTCCTTTTCAGGATCTTGTTGATGGCCTCTACTTGCCCATTGGCTTGGGGATGTACTACTGCGGAGAAACTCCTCCTAATCCCTTTTGCCTTGCAGTAGTCCTCGAGCATCCCTCCTTCAAATTGTGTTCCATTGTCGGAGATAATCATGTAAGGTACTCTGAATCTGCAAACAATGTACTTGTTGACAAAGGTGCTGATCTGCTTAGCTGTTATGTTGACTAAGGGCTTCGCTTCCACCCACTTAGTGAAATAGTCGACTGCTACCACCACGTACTTAGCTCCTCCCTTTCCTGTTGGCAGTGCCCCAATCAAGTCAATCCCCACACAGCGAAGGGCCACAGACTGGTCATGCTCACCAGCTCATTTGGTGTCGGGGGTAATTCGCATGTCTCTGGCACTTGTCACACCTTCTCGTGAAGTCGCTCGCGTCCTTCTCCATGGTAGGCCAATAATACCCCTGGCGGATGGCCTTTTTTGCCATGGACTGCCCCCAGCATGGTTTCCACATTCCCCTTCGTGTATCTCTTGTAAAATTTTTGATGCCTCTCTTTTATCTATGCACCGCAGGAGTGGGGTAGAGAATCCTCTCTTATACAAGGTTCCATCTACTAGGGTGTACTGAGCGGCTCTGTAAATCAGTCTGCGGGCCTCTTTTTTATCCAAAGGCAAGGTCCCGTCATTTAAGTACCTCCCAATGGGTGCAAACCATGACTCCTCAAAGCTCTTGACCATGTTGATCCTTTCTTTTGCTATGCTTGGCTTGGGGAGATATTTGACCGGTATGGACTCAAGCGTGTCTTCGTCTCATGTGGAGGCAAGTTTCGCGAGTGCATCGGCGTTTGTGTTCTGCTCCCTGGGGATCTGTTCTATCGTGTATTTTTCGAACTGATCCAAATACTCCTTCACCTAGGTGAGGTATGCAGCCATTTTTGGACCTCTAGCTTGGTATTCGCCTTTCACTTGAAACACTACTAGCTGTGAGTCACTAAAGACATGCAAGTGGGATACCTTTAACTCCTTAGCTAGCCGCAGGCTGGCCAACAACGCCTCATATTTTGCCTCATTATTGGAAGCTTCAAATCCAAATCTCAAGGCACAATACATCTTGTGCCCTTCAGGTCCCGTCATCACTATGCCAGCACCGGCTCCCCCTTCGTTAGATGCCCCATCTACATGGAGGATCCATTCTTCAGGGTGCCTTTCCCCTTCATGCGCCGGTTCATTCTCCTCTATTTCCCCCTCCTCTTGGGGTCGGTATGCAAACTTGACTATAAAGTCTGCAAGTACCTGCCCTTTGATTGAGTTCCTTGGGGTGTAAGTGATGTCGAACTGACTCAATTCAATCGACCATTTTAACAACCTTCCTGAAGTCTCCGGCTTGTGCAAGACTTGACGCAGGGAGGTGTTTGTGAGCACCTCAATCGCATGAGCATGAAAATAGGGCCTCAACTTTCGAGAAGCCACTATCAGTGCATATGCTAACTTCTCTATTTCTTGGTACCGGGTTTCTGCGTCTACCAACCATTTACTCACATAATACACAGGTTGCTGGTGCTTATTTTCCCCCTTGACCAAGGTGGCACTTATGGCATGCTCTGATACAGCTAGATACAAATACAGCTTCTCCCCTTTTTCTGGCTTGGCCAAAAGGGGTGGCTTTCCAAGATGTTCCTTTAGCTTGGTGAAGACATCCTGGCATTCATCATCCCAAGCGAACTTTTTGTTCCCTTTTAGGATGTTGAAGAAAGGGAGGCATTTGTCAGTAAACTTGGAGATGAACCTATTGAGGGCTGCAACTCTCCCCTTTAAGCATTGCACCTCTTTTTTGCTTCGTGGTGGGCTCATTTCCAGCAAGGCCTTGATTTTTTCAGGATTAGCCTCGATACCTCGGGAATTCACCATGAAACCCAGGAATTTTCCTGACGAAACTCCGAAGGTGCATTTGAGTGGATTCAGCTTCATTTTATACCTTCGAAGGGTGTTGAACATTTCCATGAGGTCGCTGGTGAGCTCCCCCGCCTTCTTTGTCTTCACCAGGATATCGTCCATGTATACTTCCATGTTCCTTCCTATTTGATTTGCGAACATTTTTTTCACCAACCTTTGATAGGTGGCACCTGCATTTTTTAAACCAAAGGGCATCACTTTATAGCAATACAACCCCTTGTCCGTTATGAACGAAGTGTGCTCTTCGTCAGCAGGGTTCATGGGTATTTGGTTATACCCAGAATATGCGTCCATGAAGCTAAGTAGCTCGTGCCCCGCTGTGGCATCTACCAACTGGTCTATCCTAGGAAGTGGGAAGCTGTCCTTAGGGTAGGCCTTGTTGAGGTTGGTAAAATCCACACAAGTCCTCCATTTTTCGTTGGGCTTCGGGACTAGCATTGGGTTTGATACCCATAGTGGGTAAAATGCCTCTCGAATGAACCCGTTCGCCTTTAACTTGTCAACCTCCTCTTTTAGGGCCGCGTATCTCTCTGGGTTTAGCGCTCTCCTTTTCTGCCTCACCGGCCTTGCTTTCGGGTCGACGTTCAGATGGTGGCACATGACTGCTGGGTCTATCCCTACCATATCCTCGTGAGTCCAGGAAAATACGTCGAGGTTGGCTTTTAAGAACTCTACTAGCTTCTCCTTCATGTCACCTACAAGGTTTTTCTCTACCTTCAACTTTCTTAACGGCTCATTCATGACCGTTACTTCCTCCAATTCCTCTACCGGTTCAGCTCTGGGCTCTTCTGTGACTTGTGGGTCCAATTCTTTTGGGTTTGCGCCTTCATTCACAACCATCGCCATAGGCACTGTCGGCTTTGTGGCTGTGCGGAGGGATGTGTTATAGCATTCTCTCACTTCCTTTTGCTCTCCTTTCATGCATGCTATTCCCCCAGGAGTTGGGAATTTCATAGCTAAGTGGTATACAGAAGTTATCGCTTTCAATTCTCTTAGGGAAGGTCTCCCTAATACCGCATTGAAGGCTGAGGCGCAATCTACCACAACGAAGTTTGCCATTATGGTGGTTTGTCTAGGCTGTTCTCCCATAGTGAGGGCTAACTCGATTGCCCCTAGGGGCTGTATCGAATCTCCTGTAAATCCATACAAAAAAGTATTGCAAGGCTTTAGGTGTCGGAGGTTTAGTCCCATCTTCTCCAGCGCTGGGCGATATAAGATGTCCACAGAGCTTCCGTTATCCACCAAGACCCAGTGCACCCTCATGTTAGCAAGCTGGACAGTCAACACTAGGGGGTCATTATGGGGGAAATGTACACCCTAGGCGTCTTCTTCGGTGAAGGTTATTGAGCCATTTTCACCCTTAAAACTCTTCGGGGGGTGTTGCTCCAGACTTAGGATGCACGGTGGTGGACTTCGTCTGGCCTCCCTGGCATATCTATCTCGTCCTTTCCTTGACTCACCCTCGAATCCTGGTCCTCCAAAGATGGTCCTGACCTCTCCCTGTACTTCTGGGGCCACCTCTCGCGCCCGCAGCGGGGATGCTCCTTCTTCTGGCCTTTGGTTCTCCTTACGCACATATCTGCCCAAATGTCCCCTGCAGATGAGCTCCTCGATTTCCACCTTCAAATGGTTGCATTCCGTGATGGTGTGGCCGATATCTTTGTGATACTGGCAATACTTGTTGGGGTCTCTTTTAGATCGGTCTTTTTTCATTGGCGGGGGCCTTCTGAAAGGGACCTGGTTTTCGTTCGTAACGAAAATATGTCTCTCGCATGGGTGAGGTCAGTATAAAAGGTGTAGGGGCTCTGTCTGCGTTCATCAGAGCGTTGATACTTCCGGGTCGATCATCTCTCGTCCCCTCATAGACCCTCTTCTTCTTTGCACCACTTTGGCTTTCTCGGATTGAAGGTTTTGGTGGCGACTGGCCTTTTCTGGCTTTGAGGCTTTCGTGACCGTCCTCCACGCGAATATATTTTTGTGCTCGCTCGTAGAAATCATCCAAGTATGTGACCTCCCTCTTGAGCATGTTATCCCATAACTTGCTTCCCGGGCGCACTCCAGTTGTGATGGCCATTTTCAGCTCTCTGCGGGTCAAGCTCCCTACTTTAGCTACCTCCATATTGAACCTGTGAATGTAGCTCTTCAGACTCTCGTTTTCCCCTTGCTTCATGTTGGCGAGGCTGATGCCTGGCATCGTGTAGTCTCTCACGGCATGGTGCTGCTGGAGGAATTCATCGGAAAATTGTTGCCAAGATCTGATGGACCCCGGTCTAAGTCTTTTGAACCATTTGTACGCAGGTCCTTTCAATGTGACAGCGAAGCAATGACATTTGTCCCCGCTACTAATTCCCCTCAGCTTCATCAGGTCATTAAATGCATCCAGATGATATTTCCGATATGTGCTTCCTTCATAAGGGGTCATATGGGGCTCTTTGAAGTTGGCCGAAAGTCGGATGGCTTGGATCTCCTTGATGAAGGGTGACTCATGATCGAACTCATCCTCAAAGGCTTGACCTCCGGAGGCGGTGATGATTTTGCTTCGTAGGCTCCTCATTTCTGTGTCCAGGTCTTGCCTCCTCTTATTCAAGGAGTCTCTCAGCGTGGATGGGTTAGGATCCCTTTTTCCTTTGCCTTCTCGGGGCACCATAGGGGGTGTGGTCCTTTTACCTGCCCTTTTTTATCGAGTTCTTCTCATAAATCTGAGGGTGTTATCCTTGAGGTGACCTTGACATCATTACGAGGGGCAACGTTGGTCTTCGGCTCTGGCCCCTGGCGCTGCTTCGGTGGTCCGGGACGTTCGTGCTGCTTCGTCCGGGGGGTGTTACTAGTGGAGAGTCGGGTCCTTCCGTCATCTACTGGGACGGTGGTTTCTACCCCCTCCTGGCCTCTCTCTTTCCGCTTAGGGAGTGTCACGTTTGATCTCCCTTGCAACAGGCCATTTAGCACATCTTGCATGTTTTCCAGGGTGGTTTCTAGCCTCTGATTCTTGTGGTGAAGTTCTCGTATCTCATCTTTGTAGAATTGAGACTTAGAACTCGAGCTCACGGAGTGGACCCTAAGGTGCTTGTCAGCCTAGCACATTGATGGGCTTGGGTCCTGCCGACTAGAGTTTGGCACCTGCGACGACCTTGGAGGTAGGGCTTCACCGACACCCCTCGTTGGGGCAGCCGCTGACCTTGGACGATCCTCCTCAGGTGGGACCGCCGGGGACGTCTTTCATCTCCGTGAACCTCAAGCTCCCTTGGGGCCTCCACGTTTGCAGGTGGAGGGGGATCCCTCATAAAGGCTTTTAGCTGATCCCCGTCAAGATGGACCTCCACCTCGCGCGGCTCTCTTAACCGTTTCGAACGTCGCGACATCTTTTTCTCATCGGAATCGACGGAAGAACAGTGACTTGCAATCTATCCTTCCCACAGACGGCGCCAAACTGTTGATGGTGAGAACTCGTCCACCAAGTTAAGTTAGAAAAATTGAAATATAGAGCTTATCAAATGAAAAACTTCAAAGATCTAATAAGAAACTCAAAGAATAGTTGCAGAAAGAAAATGGTGAAATGAACTTGTATTTTTTATGGTGTAGTGCTACAGTATTTTTTCCAACCCCCTCTCATGTGGCAATGGGGTTCCTTTTAGAGTGGGCTCTAATGGCTCCTGATACATTGTGGTCCAGGGGACCAAATGGTACACAAGTACATTGTCAGGAGAGTGGTCTCAGGGGTAGTGGTGTTGGTTCCAGTTTATGGTCAGATTCTGTGGGGATGTCTCAACTACTTATTTAGTACCAATGTTAGATGAGTGGCGCCAGGTGTAGTGGTGCTGGTGGTGTTGACTTTGACATCTGGTTAGAAACATACAGGCCATGTCCCCTCTCCTAGTACTCCCATTACTTGTCGGGCATGGGCCTTGTGTCCATGCCTTAGCTCCCCTCAGTTTGTCAAATTGCTCGGTATTTCTTCTGACTTTGCATGAATTGGTATGACGCTTCCCCAATTCGTTCTTAATGGTGCGTTAAAGAGGTCCTTGATCTTACCTCTTGTTAGACCCACAGTAAGAGTGGTGCCCTGTTACTAGCACCTATCTTAAGGGGAGAGATTAGGCCCCTCCAGTGAGGCCCACTACGTATGCGACCCCTAGTGGCACGGATATGACAAGCCGAGGTGCGGGAGTCTCTCGCAAGGCCCATGGCACGTCTGATGTGCGGGGAGAGGTGAGGGCGAGATGCTAGTCTCGCGAGGCCCATGGCGCGGCTGATGCGCAGGGCGAGGCGAGGGCGAGACGCTGGTCTCGCGAGGCCCATGACGTGGCTGGTGCGTGGGGCGAGGTGAGGGCGAGATGTTGGTCTCACGAGGCCCATGGCGCGGCTGATGCACGGGGCGAGGTGAGGGCGAGACGCTGGTCTCACGAGGCCCATGGCCCGGCTGATGCGCAGGGTGAGGCGAGGGTGAGACGCTGGTCTCGTGAGGCCAACAGCGCGGCTGATGCGCGGGGCGAGGCGAGGGCGAGATGGCTCGCGAGATGCCTTGGGCGCGCGAGGCGGTTCTGTGACATTATGGGCGCACGCGAGACCCTCATGCGCCTGCGAGGCCACGTGGGCGCGAGATGCCATATGCGTCTGCGAGGTATTGTATTCACCCGTGAGGTGCGAGGTACCTTGGCTAGTGCGAGGCGACAAGTCTCGCGAGATGTCTGGGGCGCTCGTGGGTGCCCAAGGCGAAGTGGTCATTTGGAGCAAGGTTGGTTCGGGCATCCTTTCGAGGGATAAAAGGGATTTCAGACATTGTTGCTTTGGATCTGCCAGGGACCTTAGGCATGAGATGCGGGTCTTTTACCGGTGTAGAATTTTCAGCATCCACAAGCATTATCTGCGGGGTTAGTAGTTTAATTGAGAAATTAGAATAATATTTATTATTAGTGATTATGAATGATTGTTAAGGGTGGAGATTAACCTTTAGCTGTTTCTTAATATCGTAATATCAATCTTTCATTGCTTTCTAGTTTATGTTATTTAATTTTGAGTTAAAAATCAAAATCCCCCTTTTAAGTTTTAGTTTTTATATTTTGAATAATAAATTGAATAGTAGTCCTCGTGGGTTCGACCCTTATTTATCACTATATTGAAATAGTTGGTATAAGGAATTAATAAAATCAGTAAATAAATTTGATACGGCATACGACACCCATCAAATTTTTGGCACTGTTGCCGGGGACTATTTTATTTAATTTGTTATTCATTTTTTTTCTCTTTTTACTAACTTGGTCTATTAGTTGTGGTTGCTGTTTTTAGGGCTTGCATTGAACTTGGTTTGAGACATGGAAATGTTATGATCCTCAAATGAACAGATATGACTCCTATTCTAGCAATTACAATTCACAATGGGAGGAGTATTGTCATACTTTCTATGGTGGAAATCAATATGTTGAGCCAAATTACTACTCTCAATAAACATATAATGAGTTCACCCCACAATATTCAGATCCATCAATTGGAGATCTCATCAATGCATTGAATGCCAACACTCTCCAACTTCAACAGATGTTAGAGCAGGCTTATGTGCCTATTCCTCAACAACCTCCTATAGGAATGTTACAAGATCAGGAGCCATCAATTTCAGATATGCTAAAAACATTGCTGGCTTCAACTATGCAGACCCAAGTTATTCTTCAGAGTATAGAAGCGTCCCTCAAGAATTTGGAGAGTACTATAGGACAAATTGTTACATCATTGAATAATCTTGAGGTTGAGAATATTGGAGAATTACCCACAGAATTAGAGAGTAATCCAATAGAGAAAGATGGTACCCTAACTCTTCAAAGTGGTCCACAACTTGACATGCCACCTCATCCAGAGATAACATTTGATCAAATTCCAACTCAAGAAGTCAACAATTCAACCCCAGAAGTATCTTCTCCACCAGAGATCGAAACTTTCACGTTAGTTGGTCCATCATCACAGAACACGCTACACAAACCAACTGATATGAGTAAGCTTAAGAGTCATATCATCATAAAGTAAAATATTATCATGAACTTTCTTATTTCTTCTATGCCAAATTCTCCAAATAACCACAAAAAATATCTCAAGTTTTGCCTGTGATATAGTCTCAAGAAGCTCCAAGATGAAATGGTAGAAGTGAGTTTGTTTGGGATGATTAAAACTTACCACTTGTTGGAAGGAATACTGAATAGTCTTGAGCTCCCCACAACCCCATAACGCATGGTGAGTAGAATCATCTCCATGAAGACAAATAGGACCCCTTGGGTTAAAGAGAATTTCGTAGTTGTTGAGATTGAGCGATGACAGGATCCTATCCATTGAAGCCTTCCAAATGAACATCTTCATTTTGGATGGGATCTTCAAAGTCCAAAGAAGTTTCCACCATTTAGAAGGACCTGTCAAAGAAGAAGCTTGGCCCAAAGTACAACTTCCCAATAACCACCACGAACACATAAAGACCCAACTTGTCAAAATGCTAGACTAGCCGATCAGAAATAACTTGGCCAAATAATGGAATAGAAAGGATTGCTTTGGCTTCTTCTTGAATAAAAACATGCTTAATTAATTGTACACTCCAGCCTACACTAGGACAAAAAGAGACTCAACCATAGCATTTTCATCAAGAACTTTAGGAGATATAGAACAAAGAGCATCGCCTCGCAGTGCCCATTTATCCTTATAAACAAAGATTGGAGTTCGAGAGCCCACTTGCTACCAAGACCTACTAAGAAGTAAATATTTTCCCCACATGAAACTTTTCCATAAAAAGATGCTTTGGAAGACAAAGGAACTTGAAGAAAAGAGTATGAAGGATGATATAGGCCTTTGGCTACCTGTGTCGCAAGGGAATTAGGATAGTATTGAATTTGCCAAGCTTATTTAGCTAAAAAGGCTTATTTAAATAAAAAAAAAGAGATTCTAGAATCCAAGACCCTCGTCATTTTTTTCCAACAAACTCTATCCCAAGTGCACCAATGCAACTTCATTTTGTTGTCCGTACTCCCCCACCAAAACTGAGCACAAAGCCGCTGATAGGACTTGATGGAAAATGAAATAATTTCATCGAGTACTTCATAATAGATTGAATGAATGCCTTTAAAAGAACTTATTTACCACCTGCCGAGAACAATATAGATTTCCAACTAATGAGTTTGTTCCATATACGGTCCCGAAGTGAATGGAAATGGTTTTCTCTTGTAAGCCAGCAAAGCAATGCAAACCCATATATTTCTCATGACAGCCTACTACATTGACGTCGAATATAGCTGCCATATTCTGTCGGTCCTCAAGAGAGACAGATTGACTAAAACAAACAATAAATTTTGAAAAATTAACCACTTGACCTGACACATAATTGTACCATCCCAGAATTTTCGTAGCCCTTTTCATAAGAGATGATAACCCTTCATCCATGTTGGAAACTAAATTTTGTGAAACTATTGATGTTTAAGAAAAAAAAAGAAATTTATTAATCGATAAACAGATAAAGTTTAGTTGTAGGTAAAAAAAGGTTCAATAAGCAATTACAAATCTTACAAACAAAAAAAACCATAATAACTTATCAAGCCATTTAAAGAATTAAACACCTAAGAAAACAGTCATAATTGCAAAAAACTACTATACCTATAGATGAATTAATGAGTCTACCTTTCTTTGATAAGACTTTCTGGTATATTGGTGAAAACCCACCTTCATATTATGTTAAAAAAACCTTAAAAATTCTAAAAGCAAGGATAAAGATAGAAACACAACTAGGTGAAATGTCAAATAATTGTTCATTAAAACATAGCTAGGTCAAAACAAGGGTGATAAAACACTATCATTAAACATAGATTAATCTAACATTAGGCAACAAAAACAACAACACAAAATAAAATAAAATAAAAACATACATCTAAAATTCAAACACTCCATAATAGCGGACGAAACTTAGACAAACTACTCATATACCACATTCCAATATAGAGAACCCCTAATCAAACCCATTGAGGGGAGTCCAATAATACAAAGAAGCTCCACAAAGGCCAAAACCAAAGGACCTCAAAGCCCACTAGTGAAACCCGCAACACAAGAGTGACAAAGTTCCAACTGAAACCACCCTTTGATCCATCGGAAAGAGTATAAAACCTACTAAAAATTAAATTATATATATAATTTGTTTAGTTGGTGTTTATGTGTATACCTTACCTCACCAATTTATTACGTGTATATTTCATGTTCAAAACCAAACCAAACCATTTGATCAAGGCATGAACAAACACTTACAACCCACATAGAAAAAAAAACTATAAACACTATTATCATTTTTTCCATTTAAATATGAATATTTGCAAGGAAAAAATAGAAAGATACATGAAAATTGAGAATCACTCTATCTCAAAGCTCCAATAATATTATATAGAACTAGGAAATATAGCCCTCTTCGCCCGGTCTTATAATAACATATCATCATATGTATTTGTATCGCCTCAGATTTTTACTTAGTAAAATAATATTATCTTACGATGTAGTATTTTAGTTTTCGTGGATATTGGTTCAAAACTGGGAATTAGTTAGAAAATCGTAGAGCTAGTTGTGGATTTTATAAGTTTAGCCTATAGTTTAGAAATATTAATTTTATCATAAGGTTTGATTAACGAAGATAGTCCTAGGAATATTTTTTTTTTTATAATCTAAAGTTTAGATAGAATTATTAAGAATGTGACATTTGTCACATGTATGTTTATTAAAGATTTAAGGTTTTAGATGAATAAAAATAATCATGGATAAGTCTAGTAAGTCTAGAACCTTCCCTCAGATGCTAGGATCTCGTACTACTTAGTCAAAGTAGTTTAAACAACTTTAAGTGTGCTTAATGTGGTTTAGTATATAAGCGTAAGCCGATATATCGTAGCTATATGGGCTGATATATCGTCTATGCTTTTACGGAAATACACGTCGGCTTTGCATAAACGAAACCACGGACCCTCAGAATTATGGTGTAGGTGATATATCGCCTATATGGGCGATATATCAGCTCCAGTGGTTATTTTTGAAATTTTGTGGAATCCAAAGCTAGAAACAACCATCAACAAAGTGGACTTGGTCCTGAATGTTTTTGATTGAGTTCTGGGCATCTGTTGAGCGAAAAATGTTATTTTTCATCATTTATTTATTCATTAAAATGAGAGTTAGTTTCACTCCTTGAACTCTATAAATAGGACTTTGCACTCAGCCATTTTTATCATCTTTCAAACACTTTTCAGAGCCTTCAAGCTGTTATTTTCGTTCTAGAGAGAAACACTAGGGTTTTGGGGTTGAAGTTTTCAAATCTAAAGCTTTTCTTAACACTTGGGAAGTAAGCTTTTGTGTGATTTCGATGCTTAAGGTATAGATCAAAGCTCTAAGCTATCTAAGGTACTTTTAATCTTTAGGTTTAGTCCATTTTCATTGTTCTTATTCTTTCCTTTTATTTCAAAACCTAACACGTTATAATGACTTTTGGTTAGGTATTCGATTTCTTTGAAACTTAAGGATTTTGGTAAGTCTTTATTTCGATGGTTTAGATCTTCTCTTCATCTTCTTTTCTCTAGAAGACTTATGGTTTCTTTATGTTTGGTTTTAGGAGTTTCCGATCCTGCGCTTGTCTTCAATATCCCGGATTTGGTAAAGAAAATTAGGTAGTTTAGTTTATGACCTAGTTTATGTTTTGTATGACCTAACATTTTAGGTGCAATAAAGGGGTAAGTTTGTTTGGACCTAATGTGTTCAATGATGTATGACAGGCTTATGTCCGGTAGGCTCGGTTGCCAAAATTTTATGACGAACCTAAGTTGATGTCCGGGGCTTAATTGCCACCCCTGTATAAGCACTTATCTTTTTATTATATCTGACTTTTTATTATGACCTGTGACCTATAGCTATGATTATGACTTATGACCTATGACTTATGACTTATGACTATGAAGTATGATTTAGAATTATGACTTAGGCTATGATATGACCTAGGGTGTTATGATGTTGTATGATTAGTATAAATAAGTTTTGTTATTACACTTGTGAAATTTATGATATGTTTGATTATATGATTAACTTTTGTTTGTATTTTTTTTACTGGGCTTAGATGCTCACCCCTTATGATGTTGTTGTTTCAGGCAATTAAAGATAGAAAGACCGGTGGCGAGTAGAACTTAGGAGCTTCGTGATGTACTCGTGGGGACCATATAGTCGAGGAAGATCAAGCGAAGCTATTTATTTTTATTAAAGAATATTTTATTTTAAAGTTTTATTTAATGTTGCTCATTTTAGTATGTTAAAGACAATTATTTTATTTTTGTAAACCATGGATCCATTTATTTATCTTAAGTTTCATTCAATAAAAGAGCAACGTTTATGTTTATGATCCAACATTATGTTCTCGATAATTTATGAGAAATTAGGACATTACAAGTGGTATCAGAGCCACGACTATATTTGTTCTGAACATTCCCACAAAATACACTCGACAGCTACAAAGGACCAACTCGCTACCAAGTAAGTATACACATTGTTTTCGAAATATGTTTGTAATTTTTTTTTGTGTTATTTTGCAGAATTTAGCTCAATGGACTCAAGTGTGGTTAGAAAAGTTAAAGCTATAAGAAGAATACCAGACCCTGAGTATGAGAATGAGTTCGAGAGAGTGTTTCTTATAATCAACTGAATTCACAAGGAAATAGAAAAGATTATCGATAGTCATACAACCCTTTTAAAATCACATGAGAAGTTCATTGTTCTCATGCATTCAGTCAAACTATCGTTAGCAGAACCATGTTTAAGGATAGCATGGAATGAAGTTTTATTTGATAATGATGTACCTATTGAAGATAAATATGATGTACCTATTAAAATATTCAAGGATATTATATTACCAAATGGAGAAGTAGGAGAAATGGTTCATCAGTTATCAGAGAACCTTAGGGAAGGATTTCTTAATCAAGTTCCTTTTACTTAAAGGTTTATCTACACTCGAGAGGATTATGAGGACTTCACTCAAGATATGCTAGAAGAAGGATCCGATGTGGAGGATTAGACGATATAGGAACACATCGTTAAGTTTTATTTTATGTTATGTTTTAGAAAATTTTCATTTGTTTGTAATAAATTCTCATTTTAATAAAACATGTTATTTTTTTCCTTTTATTTATATTATTAGTAAATGTTAAGAATTTTGGATTCAATTGAAAGTGTAAGGTTTAAATTCCTCTCTTATGGGTTAGCCCATTTGTGAAGGCCCATTTGCTTTGCATTATTAGATTGGATCTAATTAAAATGAATAACAGTTAATAAGGCAAGGGTTGAAATTTCTATCTTTTGGGTCCAAGTGGAACTTAGGGGGCCTTAGTAGTGGGTACAATATACTGAACCCAACCCTCCTCTATGGAAGATTCAATTGTTAAGGCCCATTTACCCGAGTTGGACTTAATTGTAATAGGGTAGTTTTAATAGATAGATGGACCTAATAGACAGTAGTACAATAGGCTAAGTTATAACCTCTACTTGTTTTGTTTGTTTTAACTTTTAAAATTTTTCTCTTTTGGGGAAACAGAAAAGACACATGGAGCAGGAACCAAGAAGATCTGAAAGACTAAATGGCCAGGGAAGAAGAGTAGCCGCCACCCCCATATATGAAGAATTTCCAGCAGCCCAGGGAGTGCCAGAAGCACCCAATGTAGTGGAAGAACCGGCAGCTGCTACTACTCGAGAAAATTTGGAAAGAGAAAATGCCCGTCTTAGGGCAGAGCTAAGGAGAAGGGAAGAAGAGTTCCAAATAAACCCAGGACAACAATAACAAGTGGCACAACAAGTCATTCCTTTAGTAACATTGCTCTAGCACAATTACTACAGCTGGCAGAACCTCGCTACGAGGCCATGTATGAATGCTTTAGAAAACAGTAACCATTTAACTTTGATGGAAGATCTGACCCAATAGAAGCAGAAGAATGGCTTTGATCGGTGAAGTCCATTTTAGAACATTTGCGGCTAGGAAATGAAGATCGAGTCTCATGCGCTTCAAGCTTGCTAAAGAAAGATGCCTGCATCTGGTGGGATATAGTGAAGCAGACTAGAGATGTGAATGTTATGACATGAGACGATTTTATCCAAGAAGTATTACAATCCCACAATTCTAGCCACAAGGGTGGACGAACTCATCGTGCTTACTCAAAGGAATTCGACTATGACAAGTATGCCAGGAAGATTAATAGTGTAACGTCCCGAATTTCCTAATAAGTCTTAGGGCCTTAATTAGGGGGTCAGGATAGAAAATTATGGAATTATGTGATTATATGATATTTATGTTTATCATTATGTGATTATGTGAGTTATATTATAATATACCCTAATGTGCATGTTTTGGTGTATTAAATATGCACGTGGGCCCATTTTTGTTTAATTGGGCAAGTGTTGTAATTTGGCCCGCTATGGGTATATTTGTCATATACGTGGTATGTGTTGTTGGGGTTTTATGCCCTAATTAAAACCCAATTTCTTTGTAATCTCATTTATTATCAATAAAAGAATAGAAATCATTTTTTTGACTTGGTCAATCACTTTGCTCACATGTTTTATTTTCATGATTATTTGTTTAATATAAACTTTTATTAAATCCCGAGCATATAGCTAATCGTATTGACGTAATCACAGTGGAATATAAATATGATTATATGTTCAAAATAAGTTAGTCCTAAGATTAGTCAGTGCACATGATTTACACTGACTTGCCAATCCATGATATGATCTACTTACACATTGTAGCGTTATGTTCTTTCCAGAACATTAGCAGAGTAGATAAGATCAGATGTATTTGTTACATCAGACATGACCGATATTGACAGTTGATAAGATAAGTAAACATACCGTTATTATCTATTCTAGTCATATCATATAGTTGACCATAGGTCAATTCAATCTCAATTCTGAGTGGTTAGTATTCCAACTGATTGTATTATTTGAGTTCTTTGACTTATTCGTTACCAGCTTACCCTACGGACTAGCCTATACTTACATCTTGGGAACTCGGTAGTATAATTGAGTGGGAGTGTTAATTATAGATATGAAAATCTATAGCTTCTGTTGAAGAAGTGAAACGATGGTTTCCTTTTAGTTTGGTTCAAAGTGTTAAATGATAGAGATATCATTTTAGTAATTAAATTAGTTTATGGAAATACCATTTACAAGGAGCTAAGTGTTTTAAGGATAAAATACAATGAGGGGTAAAACGATATTTTAGTCCTATCTCATTGTAGACCGTCTATAGAGGATTGAGTGAAAATTATGGTTGTAACAATGGATAATTAATAGCGTATCTATATTTGTTATAGAGCCTTCTATGAATTCAAGAGTGCAATTCTGAGTCTATAGTGGAGTCACGAGGAATTAATAAGTTAGTATATATATTTGTTAGATTTATGATAACTTATTGGAGATTGATTTCATAGGCCCATGGTCCCCATTGTACCTTGGATAAAATCATCTAGATAGTCTCAATTAATTGATTTAATTATCAATTAGAATTATAAAATTTGACCAAGTCAATTTTAGATAGTTCCACAGAGTTATGTAATTTTGAGAAGAAAAGAGAAATTATGGCATATTTATTAATTAAGATAAATTGGTATCTAAATTAATAAATAAGTTTAAATCAAGGTTCATATTATAAATAATTAATTTGATAAAGGATTTAAAAATTATTTAATTAATTAAATTAATAGAAAATAATACAGGCCTTGATTTTAAGTCCAATGGGCTTATAATCAAATGGGACATTTCACAGGCCTAAAGCCCATGATAATTTCGACCTAGGGCTGTTAATTGGCTATTATTTTATTTATTTTTTTAATTAAATTAAATGGCCTAATTGAGTCTATGAAAGGATTGCTTACAGAGAAGTCAAAATACAAGTTTGACAAGTCACAAGTCAGATTTTTTGATAGGTTTTAAATTATCTCTAAACACAAGTCATTTTCTAAGCCTCTTTGTTATTTTCTCTTCTTCTCTCTGTATCTATCTCATGTGTTGAGAATTGCCCACACTAGTCTGAGTGATTCTAAGGATACTTTGGAAGACTGTGAAGAAATTAGAAGAACGGTTCAGTTTCTTGATAATACTTTGCGACAGAAAGGATACATGGGTTAGAGAAACTAAAAGAAAGACTCATTCATTCCGCTGCATATACTGTACGTATTCTTATCGTTGTTTCTCTTTGAATTCAATTTTAGAAATATGTTCTAGGTTATCTCATAATAATTTTTTTAATATACGATCTAAATGAAAATAAATAAAGATCCTGTATAAGTTTCCTAACATGTGTATGGTACTACATTACTATGTAGATATGTTTGGGTTACTCGGCACGGGACGATCCTAGGGAGTAAGCTAATGGGAAAGTCACAACGGGACCCATACTTGTCTCAGAGTGAGTCAAGGGGTATATTGGGTATTTAGCACATTACCAGGATATTGGGTAATGGGAATGATTATTTGATGATATATTGGGAGTTAGTGAGATCATGAGGGAATTCTGGGAATTTTGACTATTTTACCCTAGGGGGCGTTTTTTAGATCCTGAGCATTAGGATTTGCTTGAGGTTACTTAAGTTCGAAATAACCTTTCAGAAACATAAAAGAACGCTCTCTCTCTCTCTCTCTCGTTTCCTTTTTGACGTCGTTTGCATTTTCGAAGGAAACTCGAGTTTTAGGACTCGGATTCAAGCAAGGATCGAGTCATAGCAATTCTAGGGAAGATTAGAAGCTTATAAGCCGGATGATTTAATTGGGAAATGACTCAATCAGAGGTAATCCAAGTTTTAAGTTTTGAGTTTTAGAGTTTCTAAGCCTTGATTGGATTTTACGTTTTGAGGAGTTTTTGATTGGGACTTGGTTTTTAATGGTTTTGGGCTATTGAGATGTTTGGGAACTTTTTTTTTGGGATTTGAATATGGTTGGATAGGTTTTTGGAGGATTTTAAATGGGAAAAAAATGAAGAAAATGGCTGGGTTTGAGGTTGGGTCGCGACCTTGTTCTAGAAAGTCATGACCTGTGTGAACCCAGAACCAGGAGGGTTTTGCCTGGGCCAAGTCACGGCCCGTACCCTGAAGCCTAGTCAGAGGGCTTTCTATCACAGAGGCGCGCTGCGAACCCAAGGGCCAAGTCGCGGGCCACCTGTGCAGTTTTGGCCAGGTTGGGGTTTTAGTCATGGGAACTTAACTCTAAGGGCTCAGGATCAATCCTACTACCCGGTTTGGTAGGATTCGACATCCTGGAGACTAGGACTCGGTCCGGAAGTCTTTATTTACTCGTTTTTGATGGGATTCAATATTATGGTTATGACTAGGTGATTGCTAGGGGTTCAGAAATAGGATCGTGCTTAAGGGTCGTTTATTGGTAACTTGTGCATGGACCAAAGGTAAGAAAACTGCACCCAGTATGTGATGCATGTGAATATGGTATGGCCTAACTGTTGAATATGGAATGAATAAGAGCTTGAGTCTCTGTAAATGTGCATGCTCATAATTATGCTTGTTATTATTGATGAAGCATGTCGAGTGCTCTATATTTCGATATCTGTTGCATTATGAATGCTGGAATACATTGTTTATCTGAGTAACACATTGATTTGTTAGTCAGAAACGTGAATGGTGTTTAGTGCTGGTTGTGAAGCTTTGACTTATCAGTCATGATTGGCAATAGTATTGAGCATTGGTAGTATGGAATTGACTTATGAGTCAAGAGCAGCAATATCACATTGAATGCTGGTCGATATGATTAGATCTAATCAACATGAGCATTATATGCTCGACCGACCTATTGGTTGAAGAAAACTAAAGCGCTTAGCTAGTCTAGGCTAGTTACTCAGAGCCAAGGCTAAAAGGCTAAAAGGCTCAGGTGGCTGGATGGTCACATGGCTTAGGGCATAGGACCCCAAAATGTCTAATGAGTCATCTATTCAGGGCACAGGAGCCCAGAATGACTTAACATTCATCTATTCAGGGTGTAGGACCCTA
The DNA here is from genome assembly GCF_963169125.1 of Humulus lupulus. Lineage (NCBI taxonomy): Eukaryota > Viridiplantae > Streptophyta > Magnoliopsida > Rosales > Cannabaceae > Humulus > Humulus lupulus. Next base: position 81,405,448 of record NC_084794.1, on the reverse strand, counting down.
GTTTTCTATTTAGGGCACAGGATCCCAGAATGACTTAACAGTCATCTATTCAGGGTGCAGGACCCTAGTCATCTATTCAGGGCACAGGACCCCAGAATGACTTAACAATCATCTATTCAAGGCGCAGGACCCTAGTTATCTATTCAGGGCGCAGGACCCCAGAATGACTTAACAACCATCTATTCAAGGCGCAGGACCCCATAATCATTTATTTGTACATGCCTGCATACACGAATATGGTTATTACTGCTAGGTATGCTTATTATGATTTGATGACATGTTATTATCTGCTTATGATCATGTTTGAGTTTTCTTACTGAGCCTCGACTCACGGGTGCTATGTGGTGCAGGTAAAGGTAAAAGAAATCTGGACCATCCTTGAGTTAGAGAGCTTAGGTAACAATGTGTACATATGCAGCTGCTCGACCACCATGGCCGAGGTTGAAATAGGAACTAGGGTTAAACCCTATTTTTTCGCTTAGGTCAGCTGGTTGTAAATATTTTATTGTAGTTAACCTTTTAAATGTATTTTGGGATCTCGATGTATACAGTAAACATTTTAGTGAAACGTTTGTATCCTTGACCAAAATTTTTCACCCTAAACTGTTAATCACATTTAGTTACACGATTATGGCCAAATGTGTAACGCCCTAGTTACCCCAGAACAGTTACGGTGATTGGTGAACCGTGAATTTAACTTGCTACCCGAGTTCTTTGGTTAAAAACGTGCTTCTAGGTATTATTAACAAGCTAAGGTGGAAAATCAATCAAAAGGAAAGGATATATTTTATTTAAAACATAAAACTGTTCAGGAACCCATAAAAAACATTTACAAGTTATTTACAACTCAAAATGGTCACTACTGTTTAAATTTACAACCTGCCGACCTAAGCGGCAAAAATAGGGTAAACCCCCTAGTTCCTCTGAGAACTCCTTGGCCGTGGTGGTCAAGTGGCCACATATGTACACAACACCACCTAAGCTCTCCACTCAAGGCTAGGTGAGCTTTTCTTTCCCTTTACCTGCACCACATAGCACCCATGAGCCAAAGCCCCGCAACAAAACACAATATAGCATGAATATAATATCAACAATGATCATAATAATTATTCAGGACTTTCAGTCCAAACAGATGAGTGACAGTTGAAAAGTCACTAAGGTGGGTTCCGTTCCCTTTAGCCATGTGACGATAGGGTCACCTGGGCTTTCAAATAAGTGATCCTTTTACTAGCTTATCAAGATAGGTGTTCGATGAACTAGTCACCAATATAACCTACCACATGACCATATAGCCACAGCCATGGGATTCCGCTCCCTAGCCATGTGACAACCATCACCTAGGTCTTTGGCCCTGGCTCTGAGTAACTAGTCCTAGACTAGTCAAGCGCTTATAAGTTTCATCGACCTTAGGTCGGTCCAGCATTAATGCTCCTAGAGTCATTCAACGTGGATATCGATTAGATCTAATCTTTTAATCGGCCCTGCGTTCAATACACTTATGCCATTTCTGACTCTCAGGTCAGTATTATGTGACTAGTGCCGTCCCTGACTAATCAGTGCCATACACAAGTAAGAAAGATTTGCTAAGCATTTAATATGCAATCAATGTCCACATTTTACAACCAACATGCATCAACAACAATCATGCATGTCATATACACAGGGTGCAGTTTTCTTACCTCTAATTCGAGGGAGAGTTAATATAAGAACGACCCTTGAGAACGATCAACCTTTAAGTTCCTTAGCGGTCACCTAGTCATAACCAAATATGGCACACCATCAATCAAATGAATAACAAAGGTCCCTGAACCAAGATCTAGCCTCTCGGACATCAAACCCCACTAATCCGGGTAGTAGGAACAATCCCGAGGCCTAAAACGAAGTTCCCGAGATCAAAACACTCAATTGGCCTCAAAACCACTCAAGAGCCGCAGCCCTAGAAGCTTGAGTCGCGGACCCAAGCCACACCAAGAGCAAGGGCTGCGGCGCCCACTACCCAGTGCCGCGGCGCCCAGCACGCCCAAATGCCTCCACCAACTTCTTCGAGCTTGGGCCACGACCCCCACCTAGAAACCAGCCACAACCTCATTTTCTCCCATCCTAAACCTTCCAAAAACATACCTAAACACTTCCAAATCCAAAAATCAAAATTCCCAAACATCCCAATGATCCAAAATCATCAAATCCTGAGGCTCAATCGAATAAAAAACTCAACGATTCACAAAATCTAATTCAAAGCTTAGAAACTCTAGAAACTCAAAACTTAAAACTTAGATTACCTTCGATTGGGTTGTTTTTCATTAAATCCTTCGGTCAAGAAGCTTATAATCTTTCCTAGGATCGCTATGCCTCGATCCTTTCTTGATTTCGACTCTTAGAACTCAAGATTTCTTCGAAATTGCCTCGAACGGTAAAAGGAACTAACAGGAAGAGAGAAAGTGTTTTCTAACGTACGGTTCTATCTGACGAGCTACTTCAAGCTTAAGTAACCTCAAATAAAACCTAGTGCTCGGGGTCCTGAAAACACCCCCGGGGACATAATAGTCAAAACTCCCAGAATTTTCTCCTGATCTCAATAACTCCCATTTTATCATCAAATAAACATTCTCATTACTCAATATCCCAATAAATGACCCCGTTTTGACAAAACCGCTAATTTATAATATAAGACCGTCTCATGCCGAATAGCTTGAATATATCTCCATAATAATGGGATCTCATCCATAACTCACAATATGCACTAAAATACACAAATATGCCCTCAACGGGCCAATTTACCAAAACACCCTAATAATCAAATGTGGACCCACATGCATGCATTTAACATCATATTATAATATAATTCACATAAACATGCATATAATAATTTAATGGCATAATTAAACAATTATGGCCCTCCCAGCCTACTAATCCACCCATTAAACCGCATTTGGGATTTCGGGGCATTACAAAATGACTCTGTTGACCATGATTTTGGCCAACGACTAGTAGACGTCAGAATGACAGTAAGCCTTGAATAGAAAATAACGACACAAATATTTTTATAGTGGTTCAGCCCCAATTTGTGCGTAATTGCCTAATCCACTTGGAGTTGTGATATATGAAGCCTACACTTAAGATCAGATGGACCTGAGCCATTTGAGTTTCTCAAATGTAAGTAGAGAAATACAAAGTTTCTCTCTCTAGAGAATACAAGCTTTCTCTCTCTAAGCTCTCTCAGAAAATGCCCCAAGAATGCCCCAAGTAACAGTCCCAAAGTCTCAAAATTAGAGAGTCTAAAAGTCTCAAAGCCCCCAAAAGATCAGATCCCCTAAATGATGCCATGAGCCTTTTATTTATAGGCTCATGGATCGTACATGAAAAATATCCCGTTTTGACGGGGTCCTTGGTTGTTTCAACCAACTTTATTTAATAAAGTAATAAACAAATTCAAATTACAACAATAAAGCTATTACTTCAGGATATCTGAGAGATTCACGCGGTAGTTACGAGCGATTTGGGTTGAAGTTGTTACTGAGATTCTATAAAGAAGTCATTGGCAGTTAACTCCTGAGATTCTGACACATCTAGTCAGCTACACTACTCAATCTGACATAGTTGGTCGGATGAAACCCCTTTTTGATGTAACTGGTCGGGTGAACCCCTTTTTGATGTAACTGGTCGGGTGAAACCCCTTTCTGAGGTAACTGGTCGGGTGAAACCCATTTTTGAGGTAACTGGTCGGGTGAAACCCCTTTCTGATGTAACTGGTCGGGTGAAACACTCCCGACTAGTTAAATCCTTACCTAGTTTGATAAACTGCCCTTCTGATGTGTCTGGTCAGGTAAGACTCCCTCCTGACCAGAAAAAATTCTTATCCGGTTGGGTAAATCGTTTCCTGACCAGTTAAACCCTTTCTCGGTCGGACAAACACCCCTTCTGATTAGTCTGGTCGGGTAATTATTTCCTAACTAGGTAAGACCATCTTCCGACCAGTGATATCACAACTCCGTAGGTCATTTTCTAACTTTGTACTTCCCTTGGTCAACACATTTATTGCCATTAATGTGCCGCTTGATGATCATGCATTGCCACCTATCACTTCTGATTGCCACGTCGTCGAACTAAAATTTTGGGGATAACATTCGCCCCCAAGTTTATTATATGATTTACTTGTATGATAAATTTTTTCTCTAGCTAAATGTTATTGAGGTCGTCCAAAAGCTTCCACCCAGTCAGTAACCTTCACAAATAATAAAAGTTCGTCCAGTAAATCTCCAAAAATTGAATAGCCAATCAGAAATTTAGAGAATATCCTAGCAGTTGCCTTCACGTGGTGACTCACTAGTAACTTTAATATTTTTTGTGTCCCAAAATTCCAAAGAAAATGACTTTCGATATTCTCCCACCTTTTCAAGTAAACCCACAACTGAACTTTTCAGGCCATAAAAATGGCACTTATTAGTCCCAATCGTGGGAAAGAGAATACTAAGAGATTTTAGGGTAATTTAAAAGTTCCTCCTTTTCCTTTAAATAGGCCCACGCATGCCTATCCCTCACAAGCAAAAAATACATCACGAAAAAGAAATTCTTCCTGTCTTGGCCGATTCTCCTCCAAAGCTCTAAGGTGCTTCGCTTCCTTCAAGTAGATCAAAGGCTTCTTCAAGAAACCAAGTGTTTTCCCTTCCATATGGGTAAGTTTTTCCTCCTTTGGCTTCATTTTTAAGCATTTTGTCCTTTAAAATTTTGCACAAATATTGGTTAGAATAGATGAATGCCGAAACCCACTTTTGATATGCTCTCCTTGGAATTTTGTGATGAATATTTATAGGATAGTGCTTTTGTGGCTGTTTTGATGTAGATTAGGCTTTGGGTTAGCAAATTTCACTTTCAATTTCATGAAATTTTGAAGAAAAAATAGTTTCTCATCCTCCATTGCATATTTGGGTTCATGGGTTTGCATGAACTTTAAAGTTTTCTTGAAACTTTTTGAAACCCTTGAAATTCCCTCTTTAATCTTGTTGTTGCACTCCATGAATAGGAGAACGTGTTTGTGCCCCATGTTTTTTAGTGAACTTGTGCTTGCTGAGTGAAGAAAAATATTTTCTAAAAACAAAATCATAGTTCAGATTCCTGTGTGTGACTGATCAGAGAGGCATTCTCCTACTCGGATTGTCTTGCTCCGATCAGATTCCTTCACTGCTCGAAACATGTGTGAGCTGCTCGGAATTATGCTTGTGGCCGATTGGGTTTGCCTTGGTTGGTCAGAATCCGTGCCTAACCGGTCGGGTAGGCCCTAACTCCTCTGACACTTGCTAGCCGACCAGACCATGCTTCACTCGGGTGCTGTGACTCCTTGGACACTTGCTCCTTGGCATCACTTAACCAATCAGATGCTATCTTCGTGCCACGGTTATACACCATTCGGGTGTCGTGGCTCCTCGGAAACACCTAGCTCTTGGACTATGCACCAAACCACCCGGGTTTGTGTGCAATAAGTCGAACATACAACCTCATAGTTTCAAAACACATATCACAAAACTATAGGCCTAATGTCCCCGAACACATGACACCCAAACACAATTTCCTTTTTCTTTGTGCATTGCTTAAAATTATCACTACTGCTCACATACATTTTTATCTGGGCAGTAAAATGTTTTCACTGCTCAGAAAAATTTTCACTAGGCAGTAAATATTTTTACTTTGAATTCATTTTCTGTTTGGTTTACTCACCTCCCCATATTTTTTGTAGATGAATCGTTTTGACTACAGGGGAGGTGACAATCAAACAGACTTTGATTCCTCATCTCCCGCTTCAAGTGATACCCTTCTAAGCAGCGATTCTTCTTCCAAATCTCCAAGCAAACAAACTCTGGAAGACCATCTTCGCCGTCTCAAGAAAATCCTTCCGCGATCAGCTTTATACTTCCTTCACGAAGATTAGTTCCTTAAGCAGCTACATCAGCACCAATCGATGTGGGTGAAAAATTCTAGTCAACTTCCTCAGGAACAAGATCCCCAAGTAGCTCGTAGAGCAACACAAAAGGTGGTGGAACGAGTGCCTTTTGTGGGAGAAAATTTACTAGAGGAGGTTGAGACTGAAGCCTCTTCAAAGACTCCTCGCCAAGCACAAAAAACTAGTAAACCCAAGAGAAAGGCTACCCAGACTTTTGCCTCAGAAATCCAACAAACTGCTACACTCAAACCGAGGAAAGAAGAGGATCGTGTGCCTTCATGGTTCATGGCTAAGGCTTCTAAGCTGAACTCCAAATGCTCGATAGATGTTAGGTTCATTTTAGTTTTGTTTTAGAGATTGTTTTATGTTATGTTTTTAGTTATTTAGGATTGTTTAGCGCAGATTTATGCTTGTTTTCTTCTTGTTTCAGGCTTTAATGGTCAAGTACATAATATGGAGTGAAATGAGAAGAAACATGTTAAATATGATAAATAAGATGGATTTCGTGTTGATCGTGGAGTTTCAAGACATTATGTGTGGAAAATACTACATTGAAGATGCTCAACACACGTCGTTTATGCTCTATAACGCAAGTCTGAGACTTCAAGCTGCATTTTGACCATGATTTATTCCCTTTCTGGAAACACTTCTAGAAATAGAAGTTGTAGATATTTCTCTTAGCTTTCCATAGATTTTTTAATAATTCAATTTGGAGTTATATCAAAGGAGTTATGATCAAAATACGAAGAGAATTCCTGCGACCACAGGAAGTGTGTCTTGTGGCCGCAGCTTCAGAGGAGTTTCACATTCTAGAGCATTCCTGGGACCGCAGGAATGGCATCCTGCGACCGCAGGATACGCCTGAAAAAGAGAAAAACGCAGATTTTAATTACGGGGTTTTTAGTCATTTGAGGGGAACAAAACAGGGTTTAGGTTAAAAAATGACGGGCAATTAGACAGAGAGGTGCGTTTTTGGTGTGCTGAACAGAGGGAGACGACGGTGGAGAGCGGAGGACACCATTGGTGGATCCATTCTTGAGTTTTCATCATCTATCTTTAATATTTTCATGTTTGTAATTGAATTCTATGACTGCTAGAATGAATATTATGGGCTAATTTCTCTTTAGGGCTATTATGTGAATCTTTTGGAAACCCCTTTTATGGATTAATGCAGAATTATTGTTCTTCTTCACCTCTTTCAATTCCTTACAATCTGTGTCATTTGTGCAATTATTGATTGATCACCTTTAATTGTTATTTCATGAATCAAATTAAAATCTGAAAAGTGAAATTTGATATGCTTTGATTGTTTGGATGCAAATTCAATTTAGAATGAAAGTATCTAAATTGTTTGCCTATTTTTCTGAGTTGCGTATTTAATGCCTTCTTCATGATTCAACTTACCATAGAAATATAGGAAGTTGTCATTTAGATTGAATTTTATAAATCTTAACCAGATTATGAAGTGTTTTTGCAACTTGTTCTTGAATAGGGAGAAGGGGATATAATTCTTGCATTAGGAAATTAAAGGGTGGAAAATAGAGGATCATAATTGTCCTAATTTCATTTTCTCTGTTATTTTCTGTTTAAATTTTCATGGTGCTTCGTTAGTATTTTTCTTTATTTGAAATCTCTGAAATTGTTCAATCAAATAGAATTAAAAAGATTGGTTGATTGGTAATTGATAAATCAGTCCTTGAGGACGATACTTGGTTTTTACCATTTTATTACGAATTGCGACTGTGTGCACTTCCATAGCAAAAATATCGCAACAATAGACACATTCAAACTTTGGGAATTGAAGGAGGGAATGTGGTATGCCCGCACCCATACCAGAGAGCCAATAATCATGGTGGTGCCTATTGTGCCTGGTCTAGGTATCACATTTATGCAGGAGCTACTATCCTTTTCCATCCTTTCTTTAGGTCAATAGCAAATTACTTTAATGTTTCTCCCTTCAAGATTGCTCCAAACGGGATACAAGCCTTTTCTGCCTTATACATTATCTACCACTTCTAGGGTTGGAACCCACCTACCCCTCATGAGGTACGTTATTTGTTCGATCTTAGGACTAACCCCAGCCACAAGAATACATGTTTTTTCCACCTCTTTCATAGGAAAAAAAAGGTTAAATATCTTCATGGAATTGCCCATAAATTGAATCCTGGAAATTATTATACGAAATACTTTCTTACTCCAGACATCAAAGCCAACAACCTGCTTTTACGCATACATGCCCTTTTAATCTACCTCTCCTAACCAGGGAAATGCATTCCCGGACAAAGGATCTCGCTAACATGCCCATTGAGGAGAAGTATGTTAAGCAGTTGATCACCTTGGAGAATCTTCAATTGGTGGGGTTGTTACAGAACAACCAAGTGATTGTTGTGGGCAGCACTACTGATGAAGCAGATTCGACTGATTAGTCTAACGCAGATACCGAAGTAGTGATTGACCATTTCTCTCCTGAACCATCCCTTCAGCCACGCCGAATAGGTGGTCTTATCATTAGAGAGCCTCTTCTTGAAAATTCTCACCGACCCGCCTTCCCTACCAGGCCTGGCAAAGGCAAAAGCATTGAGCTTCTTAGAGAAGACACCTCATCGTCGGAAGACGACGACGAGATTTTCGATGAAATTTTGAACTCAGGTTTTTCTAACAGTTACCATAATTACATTTTGAGAATGATTGTGATGAAATTATGTAGAGTCATGTGGTCACAGTAAAACTTTTCATTCGCTTATATTTATTTCTCGTTTTCACTAACTGGACTTTTGCTTTACTTTTGTGCAGATCCAGACATGTTTAAGCAGTTCAACACTACGTCTGCCCAAAAGAGGAAAATTGATGAAGGGAGCAGCTTGAATCCTCCAAGCAAGGTCGTGAGGACTACACCGCCTAACCAGGGGAGACCATCTGATCAGTTAGTAACTATCCCACGCTTGACTCCTCAGTCTATTCCTTCTTCTGTCAGCCTTCAAACTACTCGATGAGCCTACTTAAGCAAACCCCTTCGCATTACTTGTGAGTATGGAAAAGAGTTACTAGACCATACTCTTCACCACTCAATGGTAACTCAGACCTTTGAGACTCTACCCCGACAAAGCGTTGAAGTTGTCCTTCACAAAGGCCTTGCTCAAATTATGTGTAATGCCCCAAATTTTCCTAATAGGGTTTAGGACCTTGATTAGGAGGCCGGGAGGGCCATAATTGAGTTATGATGCTATTTAATGATCATATGCATGTTTATGTGAATTATATTATTATATGATGGTAAATGCATGCATATCGGTGTATTTATGAATATAGGGGTATTTTGGTAATTTGGCCGCTATGGGCGTAATTGTGTATTTTGGGTGCATGTTTGTGATTAATTAATATATCCACATTTTAAGGTGGATTGGTTCGAGCTATTCGACATGAGATGATCATGAAATGTAAGTGTTCGGTCTAGTCATAACGAGTTTAAGTTCGGGGCTAGGGGTGAGTCTCGGGGTCATTTTGATGACTTAAGAATTACCAGATATAAAAGGGTAATGGGATACGGTTTATTGGTGTTTGATAATTTTGAGATTAGCGGGAATTGGAGAGCGTTAATTATAATTAACGAGACAGGTTGGAGAGGACGATTTTGCCCTTGGGTAGGCTTTAGAAAATTTTAATGACCTAGAGGCATTTAGGTCATTTGGTTTGGATTTATATTGACTTTGAAGGCTGTAGAAACCTTTAGACCAAGACAGAGCATCATCCTCATCTCCTTCTTTCTCTCCCGTACATGTTCTTCCCTTCATTTTTCCTTTGAATTTTGAGAACCCAAACCGAGGCAACAAGCTAGGAGAGCAAGGCTTGAGGACTTAGGACTTTGGTTCAATCAGTGAGGGGCGGCTAAAGCAAGCTTGAGGTAAGTTTCAGCCATTAATTTTATGGTATACTCTGTTTTGGGCTTTAGTTTTCAGCTTGTGAATTCTTTGTGGAAAGTGGGGATTAATGGAAGTTTTGATTGATGTTAAACTTGGGTTTTGATGAGGGTTTGATATAGATGATGTTTGGGGGTTGGATTGAGTGTGTGAATGATGTTTGGGACTGGTTTGAGGGATTGGTTTCAAGGAAAAACGCAGGGGAAGAAAGCTGGTGGCTTGCTGGTTTGCGTTAAGGGTCGCGGCATGGCTATGGTGAGTCGCGGCTTGTGTGCATTTCTGGGGGAGGTTTTGCCTCTGTCTGAGGGTGAGCCACGGCATGGCTAGGGAGGGCCGTGGCCCATAAGGGCATTTTTGGCCAGAAATAGGTTCTTGACTTGGGGATGCTAGCCTTAGGCCTCGGGGTCGATCCTACTACTTGGTTTAGTTTGGTTTGATGTCCCGGAGGCTGGATATTGGTTTGGGAACCTATGTTAATCATTTTTATTAATGGTGTCCCGTATTTGGTTATGACTAGGTGACCGCTAAAGGACTAAAAGTTGATCGTTCTCAAGGGTCGTTCTTTTAATCATTCTAGCTCGAATCTGAGGTAAGGAAACTGCACCCTGTGTATATGTGACATGCATGGCTATTCTTGATGCATGTTGGTTGGATATTAAACATGGCATGCATGGTTATTATTGGTGCATGTTGGATTGTTAAATATAATGCATATGATGCATGAGAAACATGTGATTAGGACATGCTTTATATACTGAGTATGATATCGTTCAGAGCTTGAGCCTCTGTGTTCGTGCATGGTCCTAATTGTACTTGTGCTAGTTAAGTAAGCATGATGAATACCTTGTATATGGATATTGGTCATGTGATATATGTTTGGTGGCATGGCTTACTTGTGTATGGCACTGACTTATTAGCAGACTCGGCAATGGTGTTAGATCCATCTCTGAAGCTGTGATTTATTAGCCAAGTTCACAATGAGTTGGACACTGGTCGTGTTTCACTGACCTAAGAGTCAGAAGTGGCATAGCGTCATGAACGCCGAGCCAAATGAAGATTAGATCTAATCGATATCAGCGTTGAATGACTCATATGGGGTATTAACGCTGGACCGACCCTAAGGTCGATGAACTTATAAGCGCTTGTCTGGGCTAAGACCAGTTATTCAGAGCTAGTGCATATGGCCCCGGTGACTGTTTGTCACATGGCTAGGGAACGCTGTTCCACAGTTATGACTCTAGAGTCAGGAGGAAGGTTATGTTGGTGACTAATCACCATGCACCTATCCTGTTAAAGCTAGTGAGATGCTCACTTATTGGTTAAGCCTTGGTGATCCTATCGTCACATGGCTAAAGGGTGTTGTTCCCATATTAGAGACCTTTGTTATCTGTTAAGCACTGGTGATCCTATCATCACATGGCTAAGGGTGCTGTCCCCATATTTGTGACCTTTGTGGTAGTCACCTATTTGTTTGGACTGTTAGTCCTGAGTAATTAATACAATCACTGTTGATATTATATCATGTTATATTGTGTTTTCTTGCTGGGCTTCAGCTCACGGGTGCTATGTGATGCAGGTCAAGGCAAAAGAAAGTTGGACCATCCTTGAGTTGGAGAGCTTAGGTGATGACGTGTACATATGCAGCTGCTCGTCCGCCACGGCCGAGGTTTAAAGAGGAACTAGGGCTAAACCCTGTTTTGCCGCATAGAACGGCCTGTTGTAAATATTTTCTTGTAGTAGACTCTGAAATTATAATTTTGGGATCCCAGTATATATATATATTAAACGTTTTAATGAAACGTTACATCTTAACCAAAACTTTTAATCCCTAAACCGCTAATCATACTTAGTTACATGATTTTGGCCAAATAACTCGATTAGCGAATTTAGCACTGTTTACAAGGCACACCGTAACGGTCCCTGGAGTTGGGACGTTACATTATGAGTGTAAGCACTTTATCATAAACACTCACTTTCTTATTGATTGTTTTTATTATGAATACTTTCCAGTTATTTACTCCAAGGACCCATTACTGTTAGTCATGCTCAACGTCAAGCAGTCGACTATAAGGTGTTGGTCAAGGTCTTAAATGATCAATTGGTGGAAGCCCAGGCAAAGATTGAAAGTTTGACTAAGTCTGAGAAAGATCTCCAAGAAAAGAGTGAGAAGGTTGAGAAAATAATTGCTAACTGAGATAGATCGTTGAAGGAGTTCTTTGATGAGAACAGCAAGAAAATCCAAGCCAATAAGACATTGACCGACCAGCTGGAGAAAAAGACTCAAGAGAATGAAGGGCTGAAACAGGAAAAGGAAGTTGATCTGGCTCGTTATGAAGAAATTTACTTCAACTGCTTCTATCAGATTTGAAAGTTAAACAAGCCTCTCAACCTCGAATTTCTCTCTGAAGAAGCAAAGGCCGAAGAGATCGCCAAATGTGAAGCCAAGGCCGCTGAGGAGGTAGCTCTTCTAGATGGCATTGTGCCTACTTCTCCTACTCTATCATTCTGACTAGAGGAGGTACTGGATGTTGACGACGGTGTTGACTAGCCAGAGACTAGTTTACCCAACCAGTAGACACTCTTAGCCGACCAGAGAGCATCCGATCCAACCACGAAGTTTCCTACTCGAGCAGTGATGCATGCTTAGTCGACCAGGGAAGTTGTATCTGTTCTCCCGACCAGGGAAACTTTGCCCCTAACCAGCAAAACATTTTACCTGGCCAGTAATTTACTCTTTTTTCTTATACTTTTGTGAAGAAAATTGCTGCTTAGCAGCCTTGATATTTTTCTCGTACGACCGAGCTGTTGGCATTTATATTCTACTTTTCTTTACTAACTTGAAACATTCTAAGTCTTTTTAAACTTAAAACATTACAAGTTTTTTGTAAATAGTAAAGTCACTTTGATGACTGCCTTATATTTTCGCATGAGTACTTAGTTTTCTAACTTAGAAATTCTAGACATTTCATAAGACCATACTAAGTATACTTTCTCACACTCTTATTGCTCTATCATTTTATGAGCGTAATGTTTATTGTCACACGAATATTTACTTCTAACTTGAAATTTTGAAAATTTCCAAGTTACTTAAGCTTTGTCAAACAAGTTAGCTTAATGGCCTTTTTTGACTTCGAAAATTTACAAGTCAGCCTAAAAACAAATATCTTAACTCATGCTCTTATTGCCTGTGTTAAATTATATACCAGTATACCCCATGGGCCCCCCCAAGTGATCGAGGGTTGAAAGATCCTTGGTCACTTGCTACTTGACCAAAACTGTTCGAGCAGTTAATAACTCGTGAAACACATAGAATATATGGAAAATATTTAAGCAGTTGAACACTGTTGGAATGTATCGAGCAGTTGAACACTGTCCGATTTTACCAACCAGTTGAAGACCGTTCGAAAAATTAACACACATGCATATTTGTAGCAAGAATCGACCACACAACGCATAGTCTTTTTTACTACTCGTAAATTAAAAAAAGGACGAAACGTGTCTAATAACGAGTCTTAAACAACAAAAATTGTTTAAAAATAAATGACTGGTCAGCAAATAACCAACTCATAAACCAAACTTAAATAACAAGTTAAACAACTTGAAATTAAGCTACCACTCTGAAGGCGGTATTTAGTGATAATATATCCATAGACGCTCGCCATTCCAGTGGTTCCTGATCAAGGTCCGTTCACCCAATCTGATCTTAGCACTCCAGCTCATGTCGAAGTGTCCGAGCATACCTCTCCCTTACTTTGTTACTATCCCCAGCCAAGTGTGGACCTCCACATATAGTGTCTAAGGTAAAGTCCACAAGCCCAAGTTGCGAGGGTTGAGATCGATGTCGTTTGAACCCAGGATTGTTGTTGCCTCCTTCTCCTTGGGGTTTATCTGCCTGGTTCTTTTTCAACTTTCCCGATTGGAGAATAAATTCTATCTCGTCCTTGAGGTGATTGCATTCATTCATGTCGTGACCATAATCTCCATGGAAACGACAAAACTTATTCATGTCTCTTTTACTCATCTCTTTCCTAATGGGTGGAGGTTTCCTATAGGGAACCTCCTCGTGACTAGTGAGATATATTTCTGCCTGACTTGCTAAGAGAGTGGTGTAATTAGTGAATTGAGGCTCGTACTTGGTTAGCTTGTCATTTGAACTCAACTTAGCCTTCTTTTCTTCATGGCAGTCAGACCCGTTATTCCCACGTTTCTTTCCACCATTCTTAGGAGGGTTAGCTGATCTGCCCAGATTGTTTATGCCCTTCTCCTCTTTCTCGATTGCATCATCCAATTTCATATACTTGTCCACTCGGTTAAGAAATTGTTGAAGTGTTGAAATTGTATGTCTATGTATACTATCCCACAAAGGGCTCTGGTAAGTGATTCCAGAGGATATGGCAACCATCTTCCCCTCGTCTCCTACAACAGTTGCTCTGTTGGGCTCTCTCATGAATCTCTGTATATAATTCTTTAGAGATTCATCCTTTCCTTGTTTGATATCTACCAAGTGGTTGGCATAAACTGGTGGAGTCCGGGCATCATTGAATTGTCTACAAAACTCCTTCCTGAATGTTTCCCATGAGGTAATGGAATTCGGCTTAAACTTCCAATATCATTCCTGAGCATTATCTGACAACATAGTCGGGAAGACTCTACACCGATAATTATCACTTACCCCGAGCAGTTCCATCTAGTCCTCAAATTTCCCAACATGTATAAAGGGATCTGCTTTTTCTGTATACACCGGTAGCACCGATGATTTATATTTTGATGGTGGCTGGGCTGCTCTGATTCAGGTACAAAACGGATTGCCACTCCTGTGGTCTACTGCATCTATCCCGGAAGGCCGTTTAGATAAACCATGCACTGCAGCTGTTAGCGCATCAAGTTGGGCCTAGATGGCTTGTGTAACTGACGAGGCTCCAAAATTTTGACCTCCCGGTTGGGCATTTCCGTCTGGTGCAGTGCCTTCAAGTATTTCTATTTGATTGGTAGGGCGGGTCAGATCTTGCCCTTCGACCGGGATGGTCTTCCTCTTGTTGCTTATAACGTCCCTTAGATCCTTCCCGGAAGCATGTTCTCCTAGTCGATCGAACACCGTACTCTTCGATTTTTTGGAGGGCTAAGCAGGGCCTGCTCTCTCCCACTACGTTGTTGGATAAGATGCAGTGGTAGCTTCTCGGCACGGCCCGTGCGGTCATTTCCTCATTCTTGTTGGTCATTGCCTTCTTTTTCTTTTGACTGGTCGGTTTGATGACTATCAGCCTCATCTCGACCATACCCATCTTTATACTGTGGAGTTTTCTTATCTCGAGGA
Source organism: Humulus lupulus (assembly GCF_963169125.1). Classification (NCBI taxonomy): domain Eukaryota; kingdom Viridiplantae; phylum Streptophyta; class Magnoliopsida; order Rosales; family Cannabaceae; genus Humulus; species Humulus lupulus. The sequence continues at coordinate 81,390,282 of NC_084794.1, read as the reverse complement.
GCTCTAGTCTGTTTATGCCTGGGCGAAGTCTTCTTACTTCCCGACTGGTGACTTCTTGATCAAGAAGTTTCTGACCGGTGGCTTCTGGAAGGGGTTCTAGAATTCTCCCTTTGCGTCGATTCAGTCCCAGAGCAGACCCCATCATCTGCCCGACCAGTGGGATTGCTTCTACTTCTGTCTGGCCCCTGAGAATCGACCCTGCCAGCAGGGGACTTCTGACAAACATTATTGTTTCTTACTCCTTGGGCAGCTGCTCGTGCTGTGGCTTGGGCATTGGCATGTGCCACTTGAGTAGTTACTTCTAGAGCAAGTGCTGCCTCACGATGTCGCCGGTTGGCCTCCTCCTGCCGTTGCTTGATCTTTTCACTTCTAGCATCCATTTCCCGTCTCTACTGCTCGAATGCAGCTTTCTGCCTGGCCATCTCCTCAGCGAAAGACTCATGCCATGCTTTGAATTGCATCATCTCTTCCTGGAAAGCACCCATGGCCTCCTAGAGTTGTTTGACCTTTGGAGTTGTCTCCTCGAGAAAGACCCTGGGCTTAGTGTTAGGGTTCTCAGGTGCAGGACCTTTTGGTCTAACCGTTTCTTTTGCAGTTGACGTACCAGGCTTCCTGGGTGCCATACTGGTAGGATAGTAGTGTATTTTTTCTATTCAGGCTCTCAATGAAAGCACCAAAAATGTTGACCATGATTTTGGCCACGACGAATAGACGTCAAAATGACAGTAGGCCTTGAATAGAAAATAATGACACAAATAATTTTATAGTTGTTCAGCCCTAATTTGTTGGTAATAGCCTAATCCATTTGGAGTTGTAATATATGAAGCCTACACTTAAGATCAGATGGACCTAAGCCATCTGAGTTTCTCAAGTGTAAGTAGAAAAATACAAAGTTTCTCTCTCTAGAGAATACAAGTTTTCTCTCTCTAAGCTCTCTCAGAAAATGCCCCAAGAATGCCCCAAGTAACAGTCCCAAAGTCCCAAAATTAGAGAGTCTAAAAGTCCCCAAAAGATCAGATCCCCTAAAATGATTCCATGAGCCATTAATTTATAGGCTCATGGATCGTACATGAATAATATCCCGTTTTGACGGGGTCCTTGGTTGTTTCAACCAAATTTAATTAATAAAGTAATAAACAAATTCAAATTACAACAATATAGCTATTACTTCGGGATATCTGAGAGATTCGTGCTGTAGTTACGAGCGATTCAAGTTGAGTTGTTACCAAGATTTTGTAAAGAAGACGCTGAGCAGTTAACTCTTGAGATTCTGACACATCCGATCAGCTACACTCCTCAACCTGACATAGCTGGTCAGGTGAAACCCCTTTCTGATGTAACTAGTAGGGTGAAACCCCTTTTGTAATGCCCCAAAATCTCTAATAAGGTTTAGGACCTTGATTAGGAGGCCGAGAGGGCCATAATTGATCTATTGTGCTATTAAATGATTATATGCATGTTTAGGTGTATTAAATATGCATGTGAACCCATTTTTGATTAATTGGGTGATTTTCTAATTTTGGCCATTTCGAGCATATTTGGCATATATGTGATATGTGTGTGGTGCTTCATTATTATTTGGTTATGTTAGGTTTACTCAGCACGAGATGATCCTAGGAGGTAAGCTAGTGGGAAAGTCACAACGAGATTTATACTTGACTCGGAGTGAGTCAAGGGGTATTTAGCATTACCGGGTTATTGGGTAATGGGAATACATATTTGATGATAAATTGGGAGTTAGTAAGATCAGGGGGAAATTCTGGAGGTTTTGACTATTTTGCCCCCGGGGACATTTTCGGGACCCTAAGCATTAGGATTTGTTTGAGGCTACTTAAGCTTGAAGTAACCTGTTAAGAAATAAAAAGAACGTTTAGAATGTTCTCTCTCCCACAAAGTTCCATTTTCGTCTCCCGATCGCATTTTCGAAGGAAACTTGAGTTCTAGGACTCAGATTCAAGCGAGGATTGAGGCATAGCAATTCTAGGGAAGATTAGAAGCTTATTAGCCAGAGGATTTAGTTGGGAAACGACTTAATCAAAGGTAATTCAAGTTTTTAAGTTCTAAGTTTTTAAAGTTTTTAAGCTTGAATTGGATTTAATGTTTTGATGAGTTTTTGAATGAATTGAAGCTTGGGTTTTGTTGGTTTTGGATCATGGGGATATTTGGGAACTTTGATTTTGGGATTTGGAGATGTTTGGATAGGTTTTTGGAAGGTTTTAAAAGAACCAAAAGCGAGGAAAAATGGCTGGTTTGTGGTTGGGCCGCGGCCCAGGCTCGATGAAGAAGGTGAAGGTTGCTGATGGGCTATTAGGATCGCGGTGCAAGGTGGAGTGCCGCGGTGCTAGGCACAGGCAGAGAAGGGTTCTGCCTCTGTTTGGAGGCGGGCCGCGGCGTTTGGGAGGTAGGGTCGCGGCGCTTGAGGCCATTTGTTGCCAAAGTGATGTTTTGATCATGGGAACTTAAACCCTAGGCCTCGGGATCGTTCCTACTACCCAGTTTAGTGGGATTCAACGTCCCGGAGGATAGGTCTTGGTCCGGGAACCTTTTATTATTCATTTTGATGAAGTTTTATATTATGGTTGTGACTAGGTTATCACTAAGGGCTTGGAATCAGGATCGTGCTTGTGGCTCGTTTATTGGTAACCTGTGCTTGGACCAAAGGTAAGAAAGCTGCACCCAGTATGTGATGCATGTGATGCACAAGAAACATGTGGTTAAGGCATGCCATGAATGTTGAATATGAGATTGATCAGAGCTTGAGTCTCTGTGTTTGTGCATGATCCTAATTATGCTAGAAATTGTTAAGTAAGCATGCTGAATGCCCTACATTCAGATATTTGATATATGATATATGCCTAGTGGCATTGCTTACTTGTGAGTGGCATTGACTTACTAGTCAGAATCGGCAATGGTGTTAGAACTGGCTGTGAAGCTGTGACTTACTAGTCAAGTTCGATAGCGGTACTGAGCACTGGTCATGTGCTATTGACCTATGAGTCAAGAGCAGCATAAGCGTCATGAACGCAGAGCCAATAAAAGATTAGATCTAATCGACATCTGCATTGAATAACTCATTATGAGCATTAATGACGGACCGAACCCAAGTTCGATGAAAAACTATAAGCGCTTGTCTAGTCTATGACTAGTTACTCAGAGTCAGGGCCAGTAGGCCCAGGTGACTGTATCGTCACATGGCTATGGGCTTCAAGCCCTAGCATGGTTAACAGAATCTCAAAGTGTTAAATCACTCATCTGATTAGGGCTTTACGCCCCATCCTGGTTAACAGAACCTCCAAGTGTTAAATAACTCATCTGATTAGGGCTATGTGCTCTAGCATGGTTAACAGAACCTCAAAGTATTAAATCACTCATCTGATTAGGATTGACCTGATAGTCATCCACTCAGGAGGGCAGGATTCCTTATCCTGGATACCCCATCATTATTTGAACTTATTTTCATGCATGATTAAGGTTATTATTGCTAGGCATGCACTTTATGATTTGATGACATGTTATTACTGTTCAGGGGCATATTGAGTTTTCTTGCTAGGCTTCAGCTCACAGGTGCTATGTGATGCAGGTAAAGGCAAAAGAAAGCTGGACCATCCTTGAGTTGGAGAGCTTAGGTGATGATGTGTACATATGCGGCTGCTTGACCGCCACGGCCGAGGGTTGAAAGAGGAACTAGGGTTAAACCCTATTTTGCCGCTTAGATCGACTGGTTGTAAAAATTTGTTTATAATTAACCTTTAAATTATATCTTTTGGGATCCCAATGTATATAATAAACGTTTTAGTGAAACATTATATCTTAACCAAAATTTTTAACCCTAAACCGCTAATCATACTTAGATACACAATTATGGCCAAATAACTCAGTTAGCGAGTTTAGCACTGTTCAAAATACACACTATAACGGTCCCTGGAGTTTAGGGCGTTACAACTTTTTGATGTAATTGGTCGGGTGAAGCCCTTTTCTGAGGTATGTGGTCGTGTGAAACCCCTTTCTGAGGTAACTGGTCGGGTGAAACACTCCCTGACCAGTTAAATCCTTACCTAGTTGGATAAACTGGCCTTCTAATGTGTCTGTCAGGTAAGACTCCCTCCTGACTAGACAAAATTCTTATCCGGTCAGGTAAATCGTTTCCTAACCAGTTAAACCCTTTCCTGGTCGAACAAACACCCCTTCTGATGTGTCTGGTCGGGTAAGACTCCTTCCTGACCAATTAAATTCCTATCATGTTGGGTGACTTATTTCCTGACCAAGTAAAACCATCTTCCGACAAGTGATATCACAACTCCATAGGTCATTTTCTAACCTTTGCACTTCCCTTGGTCAACACATTTATTAATCATTAATGTGCCGCTTGATGATCATGCACTGCCACCTGTCACTTCTGGCTGCCACGTCATCAAACTGAAATTTTGGGGATAACAGACTCATTTAACGAGTTTAGCACTATTTAAAATGCACAGTGTAATGGCCCCTAGGTAGTAGGGCATTACAAACTTGGTATATGAGCAAGCCAAGGTTAAGGGTTCCTATAGACAAGCTGGGCATGTACACTCGTCGCTATAGATAAGCTTCACTCAGGGTATGGTAACTATTTATTTGGTTATGTGTTTAACTGCTTAAATAGAATGTAAATGTTTTACCTACATACCTTATTAGGAAGCATGAGATTCTGTTCGGGCTTAGCCCTTGACTATTGATATGATTATGTGAATACCTGCTCATTGAATTTATGAACATGTTATTTGCATGCTGGAGTTGAGGGCATGGTATGTATGCTGGAAGAGCACGGGTTATGAATTGATGCATAAATGTTGTGGGTGTGTTTTTAGCACTGCAGTGGTATGTGAATGTGGTGTTGTGTGATTGTTCCCATGGAGGAAGGCTTTTGAATGTGCTTATCATGTTTAATGGATCAAGTTATTGACAGTAGACTAATCAGAGGTTATGTATCCAAGGAAGTTAATGGGATCCGGTGGTGGTTGTACCGAGGCTAAGAATTATAGTCAGGGCTTGAACCCTTCACCTGCCCTTCAGAATTTGTAGCATGTGTATACAAATATACAATTAATATTGCAGAGGCAAGAGGAAGAGATCAAGTGTTTGAAACAACCGCAGGTTCTATCAGGGAACACATCTTTTTTTGTTTTGCCAAGAGTGGCACCAGTATTGGCTCAACCTAGGGTTGAGAACTGATAGGAATTCCTTTATGCAAGATTTCAGGAATATTACCCTCCAATTTTTGAGATAGGCCTAGATCCATTCAAAGCTAAGCAATGGATGGGCATGATCAGTTCCATCCTCGAAAGTATGGGGGTGGTAGGTCACGATAGGGTGATCTGTTCTACATATGTGTTGCGGGAGGATGCCTGGACGTGGTGGGAAGTGCTATCCCAGACACGAGATACAACTACGATGGACTGGAAAGAATTTAGGCAGCTGTTTAATAAAAGATATTACTGGGATGCAGTCAAGACTGCTAAGACAAATGAGTTTCTGAACCTGGTTCAGGGAAATGCAACAGTAACCGAGTATGTTAACAAATTTGATGGGTTGGCTAAGTTTGCTTTTGATATGATACCCACGGATGTGTCTTAGAAAGAATGATTTATCCAGGGATTGAATCCCATAATATCTTAGGGCATTAGAGTCTCCCCAGTACATGAAATCTCTACCTACGCTCAGGTTGTAGGGAAGGCTCTTGTTGTTGAGGGCACGAAAAATGAGATTAGGAAGGAGAGTGCTGGAGAGCACGGAGCTGAGACAGTGATACCTCCGTTTATTGGATCAGGCAAGGGCGAGGATTGGAAAGTCTACCCAAAATGCACTCGGTGTAAGAGGCGCCATCTAGGAGAATGCCGAGCAAAGGCATGTTTCTTATGTGGGATGGTTGGGCACCTCAAGAGAGATTGCCCAAGGAAAAGGAAGGATAAGACAAAGGGGGCGAACAGCTCGACCCCAGCTTGAGTGTTCGCTCTGGCATAGTCAGAGTCTGAGACTGAGACTGAGACTGAGATTTGGGCTGGTTCCTCAGTGGTGGCAAGTCAATTTTTAGTTTTGATTCTTGTAATTTGTTGATTGGTTTTGGTGCCATGCTGTTCGTTGCTTGTTGAATCTAGAAAGGCCTAGACTTGATATGCGGATTACATGGTTATGTTGTGATGAGAATAGAGATGAGTTAGATTATTGTGGAAATGACTCATCAATTGATTCAATAGAGTTGGTTATGATTGACTTTGATATGATCCTGGATATGGATTGGTTAGTCGAGTATGGGGCAATGATAGATTGCAAGGAAAGGACGGTAATTCTTGGTCTTGAGGGTGAGAAACCCTTTTATTTGTTGGCACTATGCATGGACCATGTATGCTTATGATATCTGTACTTAAATCTAAGGACCTATGGCAGTAGGGATGCATAGGACTCTTAGCTAGTGTGGTGGATACCACTCAGGTCGTGCTAGTGGGACCAGGACAGACTGGATTAGTTTGTGAGTTTCTGGATGTGTTCTAGGGGATTTTCCAGGATTACCTTTACACAATGGGGGAGAATGGTGATTAGGTTGGTGCCAGGGTGGAACCAGGTCTAGGACACTGTATTGAACGCTTCAGCAGAGCTGCAGAAACCAAAGGTTTAGTGTTTTAGTAAGACGATGTTCTTTAAGGTAGATCTTTGATATGATTATTACCAGCTAAAGATCAGGGAGAAGGGTGAGTAGAAGATTGTCTTTTGTATCAGTTATGGGCACTAGGAGTGTTGAGTTATTTCTTGTGGATTTGACTGATTCCCCAATGGTTTTGATAGATTAGATGAACATGGTATTCAAAGATTATCTGAATTGGATTTGTGATCGTCTTGACTGGTGATATTGTGGTATACTCTCAGTTAGAGATTAGCCAAGGCCAAGGAGCGCCTCAGAGGTCAGGAGTTTCCTTGGATGGGCAGGATACTACATGTGTTTTGTGAAAGAATTCTCGAGGATTGTTACCTCATTGACATAAAAGGTGATTGTCTATGCATCTGTTAGTTGAAGGATATGACCGAAACTGAAGTAGAGTTACTGGTGGGCTAGTTTCCCAACATTACACTTGAGGTTACTCTTTTAGAGAGGTTCAAAGGAAAACAGTTGAGTGACCCACAAATGTAAAAGATTAAGAGGACTGTCTTGGCTGGATTAGCTAAGGATCATGCATGCCAGGTATGAGTTTATTGAGGAATAAGAATCAGACTGGGGATCTGATGGACACTGGGATTAAATAGGGGATCCTGGATGAATCTCATACTACCCCTTATTCTCTTCATTCATGCATCATGAAGATGTACCAGAATATGAAAGCTTTATATTGGTGGCCTGCGATGGAGAGGGACATAATTGAAGGCAAAGTTCCTTACCTGTTAGTAGGTCAAGACAGAGTATCAGAAATCAATAAAGCCAATGCAGCCTTTGTATATTCCACAGTGGAATGATATCACGATGGATTTAGTGGTGGGGTTACCTATGGTAGTTGCCAATGTGATTTTAGTTCAGGTTATTATAGACCAGTATATAAAGTCAGCTTGCTTTTCTCAGTAAGGATGCATAATACAGTTGACCAGTATGCAGATCCCTATGTGAGAGAGAGATAGTACGCCTTCATGGGACTTTAAGATCTACCCTGATGGATAGGGACCCTGTATTTACTTCCAAGTTTTGGGGAAGGTTGCAGAAGGTGATGAGTATACAGTTGGAGTTCAGTACAGCTTATTATCCTCAGATTGATGGTAAATCAGAGGGAGTTATTCAGTTATTGAAGGGGCACCTTATGAGATGCTGTATGGTAGGAAATGTATGTCGCTCATTCACTGGGATAAGATGAGTGAGATGTTATATTTGGATCTTATGGTAGTTAAGGGGATCATTGAGGCTATTGAAAAGATTAGAGCTCGGATGCTCACTTTTCATAATAAATGGGAAAGTTATGTTACTTTGAAGTGAAGAAACGTGGAGTTCCAAGTGGAAGTCTATATCTTCCTTAGAATATCACCGGATAGGGGTAAGGAGATAAGGGAAAGTTGAGCCCTAGATTTGTAGAACCGTTTCAGATCCTGGAGAAGATCAGTCAGGTGGCGTATAGATTGACCTTATTTTTGGCACTATCGACCGTATACAATGTATTTCATATTCCATGTTAAGGAAACATGTGTTAGATGATACTCATGTGTTGAGTTATGAGGATTTGAAATTAGAGGCTAAGTTATCTTGTGAGAAATAGCCAGTTCAGATATGAGACAGAAAGAACAGAGTTGTGAGAAACAATAGCTATACCTTTGGTTAAGGTATTATACAGAAACAGTAAGGTCGAGGGAGTGACTTGAGAACTGGAATTAGTTATGCGGAATTGATATTCTTGGCTATTCAGATAAAATTTCGATGACGAAATTTCTGTAAAGAGGGGATAGTTGTAACGTCCCAAATTTCCTAATAAGGCTTAGGGCCTTGATTAGGAGGCCAAGATGGAAAATTATGAAATTATGTGATTATATGATATTTATGTGTATCATTATGTGATTATGTGAGTTATATTATAATATGACCTGATATGCATGTTTTGGTGTATTGAATATGCATATGGGCCATTTCTGTTTAATTGGGCAATTTTTCTAATTTGGCTTGTTATGGGTATATTTGGCATATATGTGGTATGTGTATGGTACTACATTACTATGTGGATATGTTTGGGTTACTCGGCACGAGACGATCCTAGGGAGTAATCTAATGGGAAAGTCACAACGGGAACCATACTTGACTCGGAGTGAGTCAAAGGGTATATTGGGTATTTAGCACATTACTGGGATATTAGGTAATGGGAATGATTATTTGATGATATATTGGGAATTAGTGAGATCATGAGGGAATTCTGGGAATTTTGACTATTTTATTCCAGGGGCGTTTTTGGGATCCCGAGCATTAGGATTTGCTTGAGGTTACTTAAGCTCGAAGTAACCTGTCAGAAACATAAAAGAATGTTCTCTCTCTCTCTCTCTCTCATTTCCTTTTGACGCCATTCACATTTTCGAAGGAAACTTGAGTTTTAGGACTCGGATTCAAGCAAGGATTGAGTCATAGCAATTCTAGGGAAGATTAGAAGCTTATTAGACGGAGGATTTAATTGGGAAACGACTCAATAAGAGGTAATCCAAGTTTTAAGTTTTGAGTTTTTCGAGTTTCTAAGCCTTGATTGGATTTTATGTTTTGAGGAGTTTTTGATTTGATTGGGACTTGGGCTTTAATGGTTTTGGGCTATTGGGATGTTTGGGCTTTGTTTTTGGGATTTGAATATGTTTGGATAGGTTTTTGGAGGATTTTAAATGGGAAAAAACGAAGAAAATGGTTGGGTTCGAGGTTGGGTCGCGACCTTATTCTAGAAAGTCGCGACCTGTGTGAACCTAGAACCAAGAAGGTTCTACCTGGGGGCGCGCTGTGACTCTAGAGGGCCAAGTCGCAGCCCGCACCCTTAAGCCCAGTCAGAGGGCTTTTTGTCAGGGAGGCACGCTGCGACTACCAGGGCCAAGTCACGGCCCGCCTGTGCAGTTTTGGCCAGGTTGGGTTTTTAGTCGTGGGAACTCAACTCTAAGGGCTCGTGATCGATCCTAGTACCCGGTTTGGTAGGATTCGACATCCCAGAGACTAGGACTCGGTTCGAAAGTCTTTATTTACTCGCTTTTGACGGGATTCTATATTATGATTGTGACTAGAAGAATGCTATGGGTTCAGAAACAGTATCGTGCTTCAAGGTCGTTTATTGGTAACCTGTGCTTAGACCAAAGGTAAGAAAACTCACCCAGTATGTGATGCATGTGAATATGGTATGGTCTGACTATTGAATATTGAATGAATCAGAGCTTGAGTCTCTGTAAATGTGCATGATCATAATTATGATTTTTATTATTGATGAAGCATGTCGAGTGCTATATATTTGGATATATGATGCATTGTGAATGCTGTAATACATTGTTTATCTGAGTAACGCACTGACTTGTTAGTAAAAAACGATAATGGTGTTTAGTGCTGGTCGTGAAGCTCTGATTTATCAGTCATGATCGACAATAATACTGAGCACTAGTCGTATGGAATTGACTTATGAGTCAAGAGCAGAAATAGCACATTGAATTCTGGTCGATATGATTAGATCTAATCAACAGGAGCATTATATGCTCGATCGACCTATTGGTCGAAGAAAAGTAAAGCGCTTTGCTAGTCTAGGCTAGTTACTCAGAGCTAGGGCTAAAAGGCTTAGGTGACTGGATGGTCACATGGCTTAGGGCACATGACCCCAGATTGTCTCATGAGTTATTTATTCAAGGCACAGGACCCCAGAATGACTTAACAGTCATCTATTCAGGGTGCAGGACCCGAGTCATCTATTCAGGGCACAGGACCCCAGTCATCTATTCAGGGTACGAGACCTCATAATGACTTAACAATCATATATTCAGGGCGCAGGACCCCAGTCATTTATTCAGGGTGCAGGACCCCATAAACATTTATTTGTACTTGTCTGCATGCATGAATAGGGTTATTACTGCTAGGCATGCTTATTATGATTTGATGACATGTTATTATCTGCTTATGAGCATGTTTGAGTTTTCTTGCCGAGCCTCGACTCACAGGTGCTATGTGGTGCAGGTAAAGGTAAAAGAAAGTTGGACCATCCTTGAGTTTAAGAGCTTAGGTGACGATGTGTACATATGCGGCTGCTCGACCACCACGACCGAGGTTTAAAGAGGAGCTAGGGTTAAACCCTATTTTTCCACTTAGGTCGGCTGGTTGTAAATATTTTATTGTAATTAACATTTTAAATGTATTTTGGGATCCCAATGTAAACATTAAACGTTTTAGTGAAACGTTTGTATCCTTGACCAAAATTTTTAACCCTAAACTGTCAATCACATCTAGTTACATGATTATGGTCAAATGACTCATTTAATGAGTTTAGCACTATTTAAAATACATAGTGTAACGGTCCCTGAGTAGTAGGGCGTTACAGATAGGCTGGCTAAGTTCACGGCGGACATGGTACCCACCGGGACGCTAAGAATTCAAAGATTCATGAAGGGACTGAAACCTATGATAGCCCGTGACGTAAAGTTGATTTGGGGAATAACCACTTATGTAGAAACATTAGGGGTAGCCTTGGAAGTTGAGCAGGCGGAAGAAAGGATCTGGAAGGAAGGCGCGGCCAGAAGGGACGCAAAAAAGAATAACAATGAACAAAACAACCACAAACGAAAACATGACGGTGGTCAAAATCAAAAAGTCAACAAGAAGAATAAGACTACATCAGAAAGTAACAGAAATAAGAAGCCCTACGTGGAATATCCCCAGTGCCCAACCTGCAAGAGAAAGCATGCAGGAGAATGCCGATATAAGATGAAAGGTTGTTTCAATTGTGGATAAGATGGGAACATTAAAAACGATTTCCCAAAGTTGAAGGACCAAAAGAAAGATGACAAGCTTGTGCCAGCCAGAATTTTTGTTCTTACTAGAGGTGAAGCGGAAATTAGTAATATAGTGGTAACAGGCTAGGTCACTATCTCTGGTAAACTATGCAATGTTTTATTCGATTCAGGGGCTACACATTATTTTGTCTCTATGAATATGACTAATAGCTAAGAACATGTATCCTTTGCCTCTAATAGATGATCTTTTTTATCAATTACAAGGTTCTACGTTATTCTCGGAGATAGATTTGCAGTCAGGGTATCATTAGCTAAGAGTACGAGAAGAAGATATCCTAAAGACGACGTTTCGGACTGGATATGGACACTACGAGTTTCTGGTAATGTATTTTGGCTTAACAAACACACCAGTCGCGTTCATGGACCTTATGAACTGAGTATTAAGGATTATCTGGATAAGTTCATTGTGGTGTTTATAGACGACATATTAATCTACTCAAAGACAAAAGCCAAGCATGAAGAACACCTGTGACCGATGTTGGAACGACTCAAAAGTCATCAATTATACGCTAAATTTAAGAAATGTGAATTCTAGCTAGAGAATGTGGCATTTCTATGACACGTTGTGTCTAAAAATGGTGTTGAAGTAGACCCAGCTAAGATCGAAGTAGTGAAGGACTGGCCCAAACCCAAGAGTGACACGGAGGTGAGAATTTTTCTGGGGTTGGCAGGATACTATAGACGATTTGTTGAAGGGTTCTCCAAAATAGCTACACCCTTAGAAAATTTGACATGGAAGCACCATAAATTTATATGGATGGAGAAGTGCGAAGAAAGCTTCCAAACGTTAAGGGACAAGCTCATATCGGCACCAGTTCTATGTGTCCCAAACGATAAGGGCAAGTTTGTAGTATATTGCGATGCGTTGAAGCAGGGACTTGGATATGTTTTGATGCAAGATGAAAAAGTGGTCTCATATGCCTCGAGACAGCTAAAGGACTACAAACATCGTTACCCGACCCATGACCTAGAATTAGCAGCGGTGGTTTTTGCTCTAGAGATTTGGAGGCACTATTTTTATGGTGAAAAGTGTTAAATATATACGGACCACAAAAGTCTAAAGTACTTCTTTACGCAAAAGGAGCTCAATATGAGGCAACGAATGTGGCTGGAGTTAGTAAAGGACTATGATTGTGAGATCTTGTATCATCCGGGAAAGGCTAATGTTATGGCAGACGCACTTAGTAGGTGGAGTTACGGAAGCATATAAACACTTAAGGGGATAGCTCATCACTCACAAGATGATATTACGAGGTCCGGAATGGAGTTAATAGGACAACTAGATGACCTCACATCAAGTCACCACTAATGGAGGAAATAAAGGAGAAACAACAAGAGGATGAGTTTCTTCTTAAGATGAAGGCATCACTACAAAGCTCGGAGAATGTTAATTTTCCTTGACAAAAGAAGGCATGCTACGATATAGGAATCGAGTGTGTGTGCTAGAAAAAGGTGAATTAAGAGATAGTATTATGAAGGAAGCGCACACTACTCCGTATTCACTTCACCCGGGATCGACCAAGATGTACAACGATGTCAAGACAATGTACTGGTGGCTGGGAATGAAGAAATACATAGCAGAATTTGTAGCAAAATGCCTTATATGTCGACAAGTTAAGGCCGAACATCAGAGACTCGCTGAAACTTTGCAACCATGGGAGGTTCCCAAATGGAAATGGGAGGATATAGAGATGGACTTCGTGACGGGATTACCAAGGACCACCAAGTAGCATGAATTTGTTTGGGTGATAGTAGATAGACTCACAAAATCTGCTCACTTCTTGCCAGTAAGAACAGGTTATAACGCTGATAGAGAATCTGTTTTCACATCAAAGTTTTAGGAAGGTCTATAGCGTGCAATGAGCACTATGTTAAAACTACGTATGACATTTCACCCTCAAACCGATGGTCTGTCAGAATGTACCATACAAATATTAGAAGATATGATGAGGGCGTGTGCTTTCTATTTCTCAGGATCATGGAGCAAGTATCTTCCATTAATAGAATTCTCTTACAACAACAGTTATCAGACAATGATAGGCATGACACCTTATGAGATGCTATATGGACAGAAATGTCGATCACCACTTCATTGGGATGAGGTTGGTGAAAAACAATATTTAGGACCCAATGCCGTAAGAGAAGCAACTGAGGCAGTAGAAAAGATAAGACAACGAATGGTTGCCGCTCAAAGTCTCCAGAAGAGCTATGCCGACGCTAAGAGGTGAACTGTTGAGTTTTTAGTAGGCGATCAAGTCTTTCTCAAATTTTCTTCGATGAAGGGGATTATGCATTTCAGAAAGAAAGGAAAGTTAAGCCCGAGGTTTATAGGTCCTTTTGAGAAATTGGACAACATAGGGCATGTAGCATATCGGTTGGATTTACCACCATCATTAGCTGAAACGCATAACATTTTTCATGTATCGATATTGAGAAAATACATATTAGATCCATCCCATGTGCTAGATTTCAAGGCTCTGCAGTTAAAACAAGATTTCAGTTATGAAGAATGGCTAGTACGTGTTGTAAAGCGAGGAACTAAGGAGTTAAGGTCCAAAAGTATCCCTATGGTTAAAATCTTGTTGAGCAATAGCACATAAAGATAGGCAACATGGGAGTTCGAGGAATATATGAGGGAGCGATATCCTGAGATATTTGGTAAGTAAATTTCGAGGACAAAATTCTTTTAAGTAGGGGAGAATTGTAGCTCCTCAGATTTTTACTTAGTTAGATAGTATTATCTTAGGCTGAAGTATTTTAGTTTTCGTGGATATTGGTTCAAAGTCGGGAATCAGTTAGAAACTCTTAGAGCTGGTTGTGGATTTTATAAGTTTAACCTATAGTTTAGAAATATTAATTTTATCATAAGGTTTGATTAATGAAGATAGTCCTAGGAATATTATTTTTTTATAACCTAAGGTTTAGATAGATTAATTAAGAATGTGACATTTGTCACATGTATGTTTATTAAAGATTTAAGGTTTTAGATGAATAAAAATAATCATGGATAAGTCTAGGAAGTCTAGAACCTTCCTTTAGATGCTAGGATATCGTACTACTCAGTCAAAGTAATTTAAACAACTTTAAGTGTGCTTAAAATGTGTAAAAACGTGGTTTAGTATATCAACGTAAGTCGATATATCGTAGCTACAGGGGTCGATATATCGCTTATGATTTTACGGAAAAATACGTCGACTTTGCATGAACGAAACCATGGACCCTCGGGATTACGGTGCAGGCGATATATCGCCTATAGGGGTGATATATCAGCTCCAATGGCCATTTTTGAAATTTTGTGGAATCTGAAGCTAGAAACAACCCTCAACAACTTGGACTTATTCCTGAACGTTTTTGACCGAGTTCTAGGCATCTGTTGAGCGAAAAATATTATTTTTAATCATTTATTTATTCATTAAAATGGAAGTTAGTTTCACTCCTTGAACTCTATAAATAGGACTTTGCACTCAGTCATTTTTATCATCTTTCAAACACTTTTCAGAGCCTTCAAGATGTTATTTTCGTTCTACAGAGAAACACTAGGGTTTTGGGGTTAAATATTTCAAATCTAAAGCTTTTCTAAACACTTGGGAGGTAATCTTTTGTGTGATTTTGGTGTTTAAGGTATAGATCGAAGCTCTAAGCTATCTAAGGTACTTTAAATCTTCAGGTTTAGTCCATTTTCATTCTTCTTATTCTTTCCTTTTATTTCAAAACCTAACTCGTTATAATGACTTTTGGTGAGGTGTTCAATTTCTTTGAAACTTAAGGTTTTTGGTAACTCTTTATTCCGATGATTTAGATCTTCTCTTCATCTTCTTTTCTCTAGAAGACTTATGGTTTCTTTATGTTTGGTTTTAGGAGTTTCTGATCTCACACTTGTCTTCAATATCCTAGATTTGGTAAGGAAAATTAGGTAGTTTAGTTTATGACCTAGTTTATGTTTTGTATAACCTAACATTTTAGGTACAATAAAGGGTTCAGTGTGTCTGGACCTAAGGTATCCAATGATGTATGACAGACTTATGTCCGGTAGACTCGGTTGCCAAAATTTTATGATGGACCTAAGTTGATGTCCCGGGCTTAATTGTCACCCTTGTATAAGCACTTATATTTTTATTATATTTGACTTGTTATTATGACCTATGACTTATAGCTACGATTATGACTTATGACTATGAACTATAATTTAGACTATGAATTAGAATTATGACTTATGTTATGATATGACCTAGGGTGTTATGGTGTTGTATGATTAGTATAAATACGTTTTGTTATGACGCTTGTGAAATTTATGATATGTTTGATTATATGATTAACTCTTATTTGCACTTTTTTTTACTGGGCTTAGAAGCTCACCCCTTATGATGTTGTTGTTTTAGACAATTAAAGATAGAAAGGTCGGTGGTGAGTGTGACCTAGGAGCTTCGTGTTGTACTCGTGAGGACCATATAGTCGAGGAAGATCAAGCGGGCCTATTTATTTTTATTAAAGAATGTTTTCTTTTAAATTTTTATTTATTGTTGCTCATTTTTGTATGTTAAAGACAATTATTTTATTTTTGTAAACCATGAATCCATTTATTTAAGTTTTCATTCAATAAAAGAGCAACGTTTATGTTTATGATCTAACGTTGTGTTCTCGATAATTTATGAGAAATTAGGTCGTTCCAGTATTTTAAGAACTTTTATACTTATATATACTAGGTAGAAGCAACATGTAATACACATTTGCTTAGTTTTAAAATTGTAAACATTATTTATAATTTTAATAAAAACTGGTTCACTGTTATTTTTTTTAAATATATATAATTGAATGAATTATAGTTCTATAGTATATATAAATATTTATATCAATAATCTCTACATATATGACATCTAAACACAACGTTGACATAGATATATATATTTACGTGACTACATGACATATATATATAATACAAAAATATTCAAAACTAAATTAATAATAGAAATAAAATAAGAATAGAAAAAGTCATAGTGTAGACAGTAGTATACATACATTAACTATTTTTTGTTTCCAATGTATCTCGCAATATCCTTTAGTAAATTTGATGAAGAAAAAAAACTTCAATCACTTGATAAAAAGACAAACTATCACACAAATTTATAAGATAAAAAAAATGATATATATGCATTTATTTATTTATTTTTTAATCAGAAAAGGAAAATTTTTATTCTAAACAAAACCAATACAAAACTAAGCCAAGTTTGGCCCAGAAAACAAACCAGAAATTACATCAAGCCAATTCTAAGAATAAATCCCCTCTCACCAAGTGTCATATTTCTGTGAGTACAACCATAAGATCTATATTGAATCTCTCTTTTAATCTTTTCAACTGTATGATCCACACTATAAGTGTAATTTTCATATATACAAGTGTTTCTATTGATCCAAATGTGATAAGTTGCAACTGCAAAAACCGCTGCCAAAATCTCAGCTTTCACCCCTTTCTTGAAGCCTTCAATCCAACGCAGCCAATCCTCATATTTAAGAGGCCAAATACACCCAGTCCAGCTTTGCAGAAACTGAACCACACACTTCGAATAGGGACAGTCAAAAAACAAATGACTGTGATCCTCCTCAGTCATCTCACAAACAGCGCAAAGAGAATTTTCAACAGGGATCTGGCATCTTAGCAGGTGGTCTCTAGTGATTAAAGAGGAATTTACAGCCTGCCATAACACAAAACAGTGTTTTGGTATACTCAATCTATTCCACACAAAGTTTTTATAGGTCACCTCATTCCCTTCAAGCAAACAATTATACAATCTGCCTGTAGAGAATTTCCCAAGAGCTCTAGCAAACTCAATATCGTCCTTAGAAAACAATTGACGAATATGGCATAACTTCCGCCAGTACCAACTTGTGTCCGGCTTAAGTTGATGCCCCAAAAAATCAGAGTCTTTTAAGTAAATGTGATTCACCCATTTGACCCAAAGAGACTCTTGATTGGAGGTTAAAGCCCAAATATACTTAGCAATTAAAGCCCTGTTCCATTTTGAACCTTCTCTAAAGCCAAGACCTACATACTCTTTGGGAAGGCAGAGCTTTTCCCAAGAAACTAGGTGAAATTTGCTTCTAGATCCATTATTACCCCAAAGAAACCACATACAAAGCTTATCTATTTCTTTAATATTACTTTGAGGTAATAAAAAATTTCCCATCCAATAGTTTCTCAACCCCAAGAGAACAGAGTTAATGAGTTGGGATTTACCTGCATAAGAGAGAGGCCTGCTAGCCCAAGTATGAAGTCTCAGATTTATTTTTTTCAGGATGACACCACAATCTTCAGCCTTCCATTTGGTTGATCGCATAGGCACCCCCAAATATTTGAGAGGAAAACTCCCTTCCTCAACCTTGACAATCCTCATTAATTCCTGTTTTTCTAGCTGGGAAACACCTCCAAAAAAAACCTGTGATTTGTTTTTATTAGCAGAAAGCCCTGTACTTTGGCAGAACTCATCAAAGACTGAAGCCACTATTCGAACCGAGTTGATGTTGGCCTTGCAAAAGATGATGAGGTCATCAACAAAGCATAAGTTGATGAGCTTAAGATCTTTACACAAAGGGTGATACCTGAAAGAATTATCCTGGGCACCAAACTGAATTAATCGAGTGAGGTATTCCATTACAAGAACGAACAACAAAGGAGAAATAGGGTCTCCTTGTCTCAAGCCTTTAGCTCCTTTAAAACTCCCTTGGAATCTCCCATTCATCATGAGAGAATATTTTGTACCTCTAAGGCAGACCATGATCCACTTGATAAAATGGGAAGGAAAACAGTAAGCGTTAAGGAGCTTCTCTAGAAACAGCCAGTCAACTGTATCGTACGCTTTACTTAAATCAATTTTCAAGGCACATCTGGGGGACACAACTTTTCTGCTATAATTCTTAACCAGGTCTTGCAGAATCATAATGTTGTAAGCAAGGGAACTTTGTTTAATGAAGGCCCCTCGGTTTTGATTGATGAGAAAAGGAAGAACCTCAGCAAGTCTGCTACAGATCAACTTCGAGATACACTTGTACAGTCTATTGCAACAGGCAATTGGATGATAATCCACTGCTCGAGTTGGCACATCCGTCTTTGGAACTAAAGCTAAAGTGGTGTCATTCAACTCAACTGAAATGTACCATGTTTCAAAGAACTCAAGAACTGCAGTGGCAATTTCGTCCCCAATCTCTTTCCACAAAGCTTCGTAAAATTCTAAGCCATAGCCATCCGAGCCAGGACTTTTAGTTCCAGGAATGCTGAACAAAGCTCTTCGCACATCCTCCTTGCTAAAATACTTAACCAATCTCAACTGCCTATCAAGATCAAGCTGAGGCCCCATACTAATACACTGGGAGTTGAGAGGCTTAGTAACCGAACTGGGACTGCCCATAATGCTCTGAAAGTGGCTGATAAAGTGCTGAACAACCTCTGAATAATCTTCTATTTTCTGACCAGTATCATTGACAAAAGAAACTATACCGTTTTCCTCTCTTCTTTTTTTAATAGTGGCATGAAAGTAAGCATTGCTATCATCTCCTTTTTGCAACCAAGTAACTTTGCTACGTTGAATAAAAAAACTTCTGTATTGTTTGGCGTGAAAAGCATACCTGCCAGCGGCTTCCTTTTCGGCTTCTTGTAAAGAGTAGTCAGCTGGATTGGATTGAGCCACCAGCTGAGCTTTTTGAAAATCACCTTTAGCAATATGGTAGTTTTGCTCAACATTCCCAATCTCACGCCTATTAAATCTTTTCAGTTCATGTTTGAGTCTCAAAAGCTTCTTTATAATCCTGTTTAAACCAGTCCCATGTATGGCTCCTCCCTAATTCTGCAAAACAATTTCCTCAAATTTGCTATGGTGAGTCCACATATTGAAAAACCTAAAAGGTTTTCTTCCTAGATTTCCCAGCTGATGAGACTTCACAAGGCAGAAACAGTGATCCAAGATCACCTCCCATTGGAAAACAGCTTTTGTGTTAGGAAAGGAGTCGATCCAGTCCTCATTAACGAAGACATGATCAATTTTAGAATAAACTCGAGCACCTCCATCTTGATTATTAGACCAAGTATATTTGGATCCTGAACTCTTAAGAGGCACAATCCAACTCTGAGCTAGCCAAGCAGTTGAGTCCAGCAGCTCCAAGTTAGTGACTGGTCTCCCCCCCACTCTATCATCATAGTTGAAACAAGCATTAAAATCCCCTAAAACAATCCAAGGCTTAACTGTAAAATTTACCTCAGCAAGCCCATTCCATAAGCCAGCCCTTTCCTCTATGGTATTAAAACCATACACAAATGTTACACAGTAAACAGAATTCAAGCCTACCATGTGCACCATACAATGAACAAATTGTTGAGTCTCATCAAGGATATGGACCTTCACAAAGTCCTTCCTCCAAAGAACCAATATGCGCCCTTCTGTGATTGAGCTTTTATGAAAGTCCCAACCAGAACAAAATCTCTCCATCATTTCCTCTACTTTCTCCCCTTTCAATTTATTTTCTAAAATGGCAGCAATTCCCACCTTATTCAATCTTAAGAGATTCATCAAGCTTCCTTGTTTATCTCTTTTATTTAGACCCCGAATGTTCCAGCTAACTAAGTTGCAACAGTCCATGATCAATAGCTGTGGAAGTGCATCCGCTATCACCTCTTTGTACCTGTTCTTGTAACACAGTAAACACATTTTGAGTCTCAGTTGAATCAGTATCTATACTCTTCCTTTTAATCATAGAATTCCCAACTTTCTTAGGTTTTTCCCATTGCTCAATATTCCAATATTGGTGTTGTTCTTCGCCTCAGCTGTCCTCATACAGCTGCTCAAAATGGTCGAGTTGAGCGCAAAAATTGACATGTCGTTGAAACCGGTCTAACCATGTTGCATCATGCTCATGTACCCCTTCATTTTTGGCCCTATGCCTTTCAAACAGATGTATATTTAATCAATCGGATGCCTACTGTTATTCTTGAGCACCACTCGCCTTATTTTCTCTTGTATCACAAACAACCTTCCTATTCTCATTTACGGGTCTTTGGTTGTCTTTGTTTTCCCTTTCTTTGCCCCTATACCGATCACAAATTGCAACTTCGTTCCAAACCATGTGTCTTTTTGGGTTATAGTTCTCACCACAAGGGGTACTCGTGTCTTGATCCTTCTACTTCTCGTGTGTATATTTCTCGCCATGTTGTTTTTAATGAACACTCGTTTCCATTTTCTCCTACCACTTCTCCCTCATCCTCATCCTCATCCTCATCCTCCTCTCCTCCTCCATCTCTTTCTGATTTCCTTCCTCTTCCTCCTGTGTCTTTTCCCTCTACTTCTTCTCTTCCTCCCTCACCTCCTTTAGTTCCTTCCCCTCCTTCTCTAGCCACTTCACCCTCCTTTGCTGCTCTTCCACCGCCCCCTTCTGTCCCTACTACTTCGCCACCACCATCTCTCCCACCTACCCCTCCTCATCCATCCTCCCATTCTCCCTCTTCCTCTTCTCCTGTCCCATTAGTAGTGGATTTAACTGACCAATTTGATGCATCTACTACACCTATTACTAATGTTCACCCAATGATTACTAGAGCTAAAGCTGGGGTTCATAAACCTCGAGTGTTTGTTAGTGTTTATGCAGGACAGGCCCCGGAACCACAAACTTTTCACTAGGCCCACAAGTCCCCTGAATGGAACGGTGCTATGTCCTATGAGATGGCTGCTCTTTGTCGCAATGGTACTTGGATCTTGGTTCCGCCACCTCCTAACGCCACTATCATTGGTTGTAAATGGGTGTATCGTCTCAAACTCAACGCTGATGGCAGTATAGACCGATACAAAGCTCGGTTGGTAGCTAAGGGCTATCACCAAACTGAGGGGTTGGACTATTTTGAGACTTTTAGCCCTGTTGTTAAGGCTGCCACTGTTCGCTTGGTTGTTTCTCTGGCTGTTTCATTGTCTTGGCCTATCAAGCAATTAGATGTCTCTAATGCCTTTCTTCATGGTGATTTATTCGAGGAGGTTTATATGCAACAACCCCCGGGCTTTATTGATTCTTCCAATCCTCATTTTGTCTGCAAACTTCGCAAATCTCTCTACAGTTTGAAGCAGGCCCTGCGTGCGTGGTTTCACAAGCTCACTACGGCCTTACTTTCCTTTGGGTTCCTGGCTTCCAACTCCGATAGCAGCATGTTCATTCATCGTACTACTTCAGTCACTACCATGGTTCTCATCTATGTTGACGATATTATTGTGATTGGTAGCTCCTCTTCTTCTCTTGACACCTTGATCTCTCATCTCCAGCTCCACTTTGCTCTCAAGGACCTTGGTCCTTTGCATTATTTTTTGGGATTGGAAGTTGTTCGCACTTCCGAGGGTCTTCATTTATCTCAAGCGAAGTATATCCATGATTTGCTGGTTCGTACTGATTTGTTAGATTCCAAATCAGCTCCTACCCCTATGGCTACTGGTTCTCCTTTGTCCATTCATACTGGCACCCCTCTTCCCGATGGTACTCAATATCGCAGCACTGTTGGTGCACTCCATTATTGCACCATGACTCGGCCCGACATAGCCTATGCCTTCAACAAAATTTGTCAATTTATGCATCACCCCACTGATGCGCATTGACTTGCTGTTAAGCGCTTACTGCGCTATCTTAAAGGCACTTCGCACTTTGGTTTATGGTTTCAAGCCTCCTCTAATTTTTCTTTTCTTTGCTACACCGATGCGGATTGGGCTTCCTGTCCTGATGATCGTCGTAGCACTAGTGGCTACTGCATCTTTCTTGGCTCTAATCTTGTCTCTTGGTCTTCATCAAAACAGAAAGTTGTATCTCGCTCCAGCACCGAGGTTGAGTATCGTAGCATCGCCAATGGTACCTCTGAACTTACTTGGCTGGAATCCATTCTCTCTGATATTGGTTTTCCTCTATCTTCTCCTTCCACCCTTTGCTGTGACAATCTCAGTGCCACCTATTTGACGACAAACCCGATTTTACATGCTCGCATCAAGCACGTTGAAATGCATTTATTATTTTTAAATAAATATGATTTAATTATTTAAATTATTATAAAATATCTTAAAAATATTCTATTTTAATTAATTAATTAATTATTTTTAAGTTTATGTTTGTTCTAGTTTTTGAATTTGGCAGTGGCAACAAAAAATTATATATTATATGTTTAATACAAAATTTAGTTTTAAGTTTAATTAAATTTTATTTAAGTTATAAAATGTATAGTTTTGTTATTTTTAAATAATTATTTTTGTAAAATATCTCAAAAATGCCTTATTTTAATTTGTTTAATAATTTATTTATTTAATTTTATTTAAGTTTAAGTCATGTTTGGAATCTATTGTTAAATATAAGAATATTCTGTTAAAGTTAACGGAAAAAATAAAAAACTGTTAAAACCAATAATTTTCGTTATCTACACACATTTTATATAGAAGAGATAATCTGATAAGGTAATTATATATTTTTTATAATAATATATTGTTATAATTTTTTTATACATTTTGTAATTTTTCTATACATTTCGTAATTTTTCTATTTTTTAATGTTATGTTTCTATAATTCATCTGAAATTATACATACACATATATAATAACATATTTCTTAAAACTATCTCAAATATCAATGATTATTATTTTGAAATTGCTAATACTTTTTTCTAATTCTTATATAGAAAATATGCGGAACTACATATAGTATCACAATTTCAATTTTTTTTTCTCTTTTTATCTTATATGATTACCGCAAAAGATAAATGATAACACAACAAAAATAAATTAACAATATAGGATCTTAATTTTCTTCATTATCTTAAACATATTAACTTGTTACATAGTCTATATATACTGTTTTATATGTCTCTTAAAAGAGTATGACAGGATATTTTAAAAAATAACACTACAAGAAATTTATATATTAGGGGCAGAGGCATTAGAGGCGGACCTGAATCTGCCTCTAATCCAATAGTCCGCCGCTAATAATGTTTTTTAATTAAAAATTTTATTAGCGGCGGACCCACTTACTATTAGAGGCGGAGTGTCTGCTGCTAATAATGAAGAGGAAAAGTTCGGGAATTTTCCCGAGCTTATATTTGAACGTCTATTAGCAGCGAGCCCCACAGATTTTTAGCAGCGGACTGCCCGCCGCTAATACCTTATAGTGGCGGGACCCACATATTATTAGCGGCGGCCCGCTGCTAATAAGGGAAAATTCTGACCGTTTTTTTTATAGCGGTGGGACCCCATTATTAGCGGCGGACCTCCTATTTAAAAAAACACAGCACCCCGTTCATCAGTTTCTCCCCCTCTCTCATTTTTTGTTGTTCCATTTCTCCCTCTCTGTCTTCTCCACCCCAGCTCACCATCCTCCACCCCGAGTCACCATCCCAACCCACCCTCCTCTGCCTCGAGCCACCGTCCCACCTCACCCTCCTCTGCCTCGAGCCACTGTCCCACCTGTCCCTCCTCTGCCTGAGCGTAGCCCCATTACCGGTAAGTGTTTTATTTTTACATTTATATATATATATATTATTTTGTAAATAACTTTTTTTATTTCTTTTGTTTGTTGAGACCACCACCGGAGCACCGTCGTGCAGTTACAAAGGCACTGTCGGTATTTTTTTTAATTTTCTTTTTAATTTTTTTTTCTTTCTGTTTCTTATATATTTCTATGAGTTTTAATTTTTTTAAGATAATTACATTTTTAATCATAAATTATTGGTATTTTTCAGATTGTTGACACTACAATATGTATTTGGGGATTTTTCACCTTGGAGAAGGTGATTCACAAATTTTCATTTGTGAAAAGTATGTTTTTATTTATTTATTAGATATATGTATTTAAAGTTTGTATATTAAAAAAACAATCATTTTTGTTAGTTATAAAAATCACATTTGACAGTTAATTTTTAAAATTTGGAGTTATAATTTTAAAAAATTTAGTATGTAGTTAGTTAATAATATAAATGAGATGTAATGTTTAAAATTTTAAGAAAAAAATTGTTAGTAATTTGTGAATGTGTATTTTTGTTAAAGTTATGTTATTTGTGTTGAGTATTATCTAGTTTTGGGTATGTTAGTTGTTATGCTATCAAAATTTCTGTAGAAATTTTACACATTTCAATAAAATATAATTTCTAATGAAATGGTTTGTAATTTTAACCAAGACAATTATAATTTAGTAATTAATTAAATATTTGATAAATAGACTAATTTTGATCATTTAAAAAAATTTAATTGTAGTTTTACAAAAATATTTTTGTTTATTATATTCAAATAAATATAATCATAAAGACTTTAGTATTTATTAATTTTTTTTGAATTTAAAACTAATTATAAAATATAAATAAATTTAAATTTATTATTAAATATAAATAAATTTTAAATTATTTTAAAAGTAATATTATAATTAAATTAAAATTAAAATTTAATTAAATTTGTTGAAGTTATTAAAAAACTATAGAGTAATTTAATAAATAAATAAGTTTAGTGTAAGTTGCTATAATAATTTGATTAGCTTATGATATAATCTTATAATTATTTAGTTAACTAATTACTAATTTAATTTAAAAATTTATCAGTAATTATCATATTAATAAATTTAAAATATAATTAATAAAATAATGAATGAAAAAGATTAATAAAAGTTATGTAATTATTAAAAAAAATAGTCTAAAATTTAAATAATAATTAATTTGTAAAATTATTATGACAAATTAAAAAAATTATGAATAAATAATTGATTAAATGATAATTTATTTTTTAATAATAGGTTTACTATTATTAAAAGTTTAAAAAAATAATAATTAATTAATTAAATAAATAATAAATTAGTTTAAGAAAAATTATTGATTTGTTTATTAAATAACATTATCTAATATTAAATAGTTATAAATTAGTTGATTATAGAAATTGATAATTATATTTAATAAAACATCTTAAAATAGCATAAGATATTATAATATTGCATAAGATTTCTAAAATGATAACAATTTTTTTTTGTTATCCATTCCTATTCACATTACTAAAACTCATATAATCTTATAACACTTTAGATGACGATTGACAAGACTTGGACAACATTGAGAAATCGTGCTTGTCAAGAATATTGGAATGGTCTACAATTCTTTTTGACGATGGCCTCAGAACATAAGGATTATGATGGAAGAATTAGGTGTCTGTATGTCAAATGCATAAATAATAGGCTTGAAGCTTTACCTGTTGTCGAAGCACACGTATTCGATAGGGTTTTTTTTTTATCAAGGTTATGAGAGGTGGATTTATCATGGGGAAGAGGAACTAGATGTTGCTGATGGGGTGGTTGATGAGGATGAAGTTGACGAGATGATTCCCATAGTGGAGGACTTCCTCTTACCTACAACTGAGGAAGTAGACAATAATTTTGGCGCGAGTCAGTATTACGACGAGTTGTTTGAGGAGATTGAAGTTGGGTTGTATCCTGGTTGTGATTGGATTTCTTCCCTTAACTTTTTAGCTAAGCTATTGCATTTAAAAGTTAGAGGGAAGATTTCTAACAACATATTTGATGAATTACTAAAGATTTTAAAGCTTGCCTTTGCAAAGGAAAATAAAATTTCATCAACATATTACGAGGCTAAAAAGAGATTGAAGAAGTTAGGGTTGGGATACGAGTCAATTCATGTGTGCCAATATGATTGCTACTTATTTTACAAAGAGCATGCAACTAAAGAGGAATGTCCGGTTTGCGGAAGTAGTCGATGGATTACTTTTGAAAAAAATAAAGGAAAAAAGGTGTCACATACGGTGATGTGTTACTTTCTGTTGACACCCCGGTTGAAAAGACTATACAACTCAAGGCTTACAACGAAGGACATGCTATGGCACCACATTGGGAAATCGAAAGATGATGGGGGTGATGCGACACCTGGTGGATGGGACGCCGTGGAAGAACTTTGATGGCATTCATCCTGATTTTGCAAGTGATCCCATGAATGTTCATTTAGGCTTAGCTGCTGATGGATTTAATCTATTTGGCAACATGAACCTAGCATACAACATATGGCTTGTGGTGTTGGCGAACTATAATCTTCCACCTTGGTTGTGTATGAAAGACAATAATTTCATGCTGACTCTCCTTATTCCTGGGCCAAAATTACCGGGTAAGGACATAGATGTATTTCTAAGACCATTGGTGGATGAGTTGAAGGAGTTGTGGGTTAACGGAGTTGTTACGAGAGATAGTAGGACCAACACTATGTTCAAGCTGCATGCAGCCCTTTTGTGGACAGTTAATGATTTTCCAGCTCGAAGTAGTTTTTCTAGATGGAGTGGTCAGGGATACAAAGCTTGTCCCACGTGTAATGAAGACACATCTTGCATTCGAGTGATCGGTAAGACATCTTATGTTGGTCACAGAAGATTCTTGCCAAGTACACATCGAATGAGAAGGGACACTGAGTTCGACAGACAAATTGAGGAAAGACGTCCTTCGAGAAAAATTACTTATGAGGAAATGTTAAAACAAGTAAACAACCTTCCACCCCAAGTTTTGGGAAATCACTTGCAGTTGGAGGTGTGAAACATAGAAGAGTTGCAGAAGACAGAAATTGGAGGAAAAAAACATCTTCTAAGAGCTTGATTATTGGTGTACAAACAGTTTAAAACACAACATGGATGTCATGCATTCCAAAAAGACACCACTAATGCAAGATATGATTTGAAGAAGATGGGAGTGAGGGAATTATTATGAATTTATGAAGATGAGAATGGAAAGTTGATTAAGTCGATGAAGAAGATGAATCGCTAGTTGATCTTTGTGAAGATGATATTAATCATGTGTCTTCGATTGATGTCAATTTAATTAATTATGAAAGTGATAGTGATTATTCTACATAGTTTTTATATTTTTGTAATAAAGACAATAAATTAAAATATAATAGATAAGACTTGTAATCATTTTGTTCATTTCCATTGGTGATATTTGATCTTTGTTGAGGATGAGTATTAATAGTTAATTTGATACTAACTAATAATTTTGTTCTTAAGTAAAATGTCAGCTGATATAGGCACCTCTCACGGTGGAGATGGTGGTGGTCTAGACCTGCCAAATTCTAGTAGGGTACCCTCCTCCTGCGAGTCAGGTTAATAATAATTTTCAAATTTTGGTCAAAGCTTGAAAGCCAATCTCAACGAATGTTTAATTTATATTAATATTACGATTTTTGGTGATTATTGAAAATATGGATAGCTCAATCGCCGAAAAGAAAGGGGCATGGCCTTGCTAATAACATACCACTTGAAATTCGACGGTGGAATATCAGGAAACCACTAGTTCTTCAGCTTAATCCTAGGACAGACAAAGTGGTTGGCTTGGAGGACCAATCTTTTGTCTGCCAGATAGGCATCCAAGTCACCATGTTGTTGCGAGGACATTACTTGGATTTTGCTAATGTACTTCAACAATTTAAGGATCAAGTCGTACAGAAGATGAATGTAAAAAATTAGAACAAGTCTTATGGTCTAATTTGTTTATTATAATCATTTACAAACTCAACTAATGTGTTATTTTTTTACTGTAGCATTTTTATAATGTTGATGGTCATCTAGAACCCGAGAGAGTTATGAAAACTATCTACACAGAGATGCGCAAAAGATATTCTGAGAGAAAGAACATCAGACATACACATTTCCAAAAATATTACTCTAAACTGAAAGATTTGGAGAGTGTCCTCATTGCCCCACCTGACCATTGCATCAAGGAGAGCTGGAAAGATATTGTTCAGTTGTTTTTTAGTGATAACTCTACAAAATAGAGTTATTTTACTACTTTTTATGTGCTAATTGTTGCTTAGTTCTTGAGTTTTTAACTAATTTGTTAAGTTTTTTTAGTTATTTTGAATTTATTAGGTTTGTTTTATTTTTATAGAATTTTGTGTGCTTTTATAGTTATTTTGTTGTAAAATATGTTGTAGTTTAATTATTTGAATTATTGTTGTGTGTTTAGTGATAAAAATAAATGTATATTTATTCAACTTAAGTGTCAAAACAAATTAAGTTTAAATTAATATTTTCTTTAAATTAATGAGATATATTTGTATGTTAAAAATATTTTATTTGAAGTTAATTTTATAGAAATTTATTTGCATTTTTTTTGTTTAAAGAAAATCAAAAGAAAGAAGTGGCATTTTTGAGAGAAAGGCAAAGGAAATGGCATCACCAGCCAGGCCCACGGCCCATCAGCTCACCAGGCCCGCATGGCCTCCTTCAGTTGCTGCCTCTTCAAGCCCAGCGTGGCCCACAACCCAGCAAGCTGCTCCTCCCAGCCAGCCATCACACTCCTGCCCAGCAGCCCAGCCACGGGCCCAAGCACCAAAACGCCTCCAGCACTTCTCTCCACGCCAGTCACGGCCCATTTATGTTTGTAAATTTTAGTTTGTATTTGCTATTCTAGTTATGAGTTTCTAATCTTTTTAAGATTATTAAGGTGATGATGAAACAATATGTAACTAGATAGTATTTATGTTGTGTGTTGATTTCCCATTTTGTGCAATAAAATTTATGGATTTTCTTCTTCAAATATCTTATTTCATCTTAAATATCATGTATTTTGGATTGTTAGCACATATTTACACTTTGTTATTCATTAGTGCAAAAACATAACATTCTTTTTGTAAGATGTGTCATTAAATTGTACACATCTATGCTTATAACAAAAATATTATGTTTTACCTTATAAATAAGGTTCATTGATTTATTTGTTATTTCATTAGATTGATTTACACTAAATGCTTTGAAATTATAATTTTTAAAAGTGAAGATAGATTCTATATTTTTATAAAAACTTGTGCTTAAATAGAATATCTAATTTGAATAAGTGATGGTTTGATTAATTTTAACTATCACTAAAATTTGGGAATCAGTGTACTTATAAATATTATTGAACTTATATTTTGTGGATTCTATTATCTTAATAATATTTCTTTAACTATAGTGTTTACAATTATTAATTTAGTTATATATATTGTCTTTAATATCTTTATTATAATCTTTTATTTTATTTTTATTGTTATAAATTTTCATCAATCTTTGGAGCTAGGTTAGAATTTATTAATTTTGGTTTAAAATAGTTTTCTTTTCGATTTTAGACAACTCCTTTGAGTTCGACATCCTTGCTTACATGATCACTATTCTATATGAGCGATTCGTGCGTTTGCGATATAAATATTTAAAACATACCCGTTTTGGGTCCATCAAGTTTTTGGCGCCATTACCGGGGAGTTGCAAGAAAAGAAACGAAATTTATCTCAAGGTTAGTAAATTTTTCTACTAGTTATTTTAATTTTTTGCACTTAAAAAAAAAGAAAAATAAACTATATATACAAAAATATAAAAAATATATATCTATAAAAAACCAAAAGAAAAAGATAAAAAAAAAATTGGGACAGTTCTACCACCCATAAAAAACTTACTTATATTTTTATATTTGTTGTTTTTTTAGTTGATGGCACTTGTGCCTCCTATCTGTCCTTTTAATTTTTATAGTTGACGACACTTGTGTCTCCAATCTATCTTTTTAATTTTTATTGTTGACGACACTTGTGTCTCCTAATTTTGTTGTAATTTTCTTTATTTATCTTGTTGTTGTTTTTATTTTATTTTATTTTTGCAAGTTACTAGTTGATGGCAATTTTGCCTCCTAGTCTTTTATTTTATGTTTTAGTTGATGGCACTTGTGCCTCCTAATTTTTACCTCAATTTTGTTATGGTTGATGGCATGCTATGCCTCCCTACTCTTGCCTAATTTTTGATAATCTTACTTAATTTTATCTTATTTTTCTTTGTCTTTTATCATATTATCGTGTAATTGTTTAATATCTTAACATTCTTTTTGTTCTCTTAATTTTATTTAATTTTTCTTTTTACCTTAATTGTCATTTAAAAAAAAATAGTTTGTCATTTAGTTTACCATATGGATCATTTTAACTATAGTTGGAATTCTGAGTACAACTATTATGAGCACTCAAATTTAAATTATGGAGAAACTAATGATATGTATGATATGCATGAATCTTTTGATATCCATTTTGCCCCCACCTATAATCCAAAATTTTCATGGAGTCATACCTAGTCTCCAAAACGGTATGAATTCAACATGCATAATCAAAGTCATGTCCAATCCGACCTATCATATCCCATTCAACAAGAAACAAGCCCATCTTTAGAGGATACCCTACAACAGTTCATACAATCAACCTACCAAATCTTACTAGCCCAGGCTCAGTTGATCTCAAAAATTGAGACAATAGTAGGACAACTTGCAACTGTTATAGAGTCGGAAAAACAAGTTTATCCCAACCAACCTATTCCCAATCCAAATAGTCAAATTCAAAGTGAAAAAGAGAATGAAGTAGTTGAAGAACTTGTAATATGCATCCAACCCCCAAATAAAACCAAAGAGTTGGATGAAATAATTTTCGAGGCTCACGAGGAAAATGAAAAAGATATAATTATATCTCAAGAGCCCATAAATGAACAAATTTGTATATTTACTCAAAATGAAAATGAGCCTAATATAGAAATGCAATTTTCGTATTTTATTGATATTCCATTAAAATTGCATATTTCTAATTTTCTTGTAGGTGTGATGTTATCAATTATTATTTATGGCATTTGCATCAAAGTCATAACTCACTCTACAAATGAAATTTTACATCATCGATTGGGTGTAGGTTAAAAGAAAAAAAATTATAATCGAGCTAAAGACTATAAACTAAATCGCTTTGTGGGAGGCAACCCATACTTTAATGTTTCATTTTATATTTCACTTTTGTTGTGTGCTTTTGTTTCATGTTTTTCAAATTCCAAACAACTTGAAGGAAACTTCTTTCCCAAAAAGAAAAGAAGAGAAGAAAACAAGAGTCAAATCAATGAAGCATTTATCAAAGGGAGTATTTCTTAATTTTTTTCCATTTTATTAAACATTGAGGACAATGATTCATTTAAGTTTGGGAGTAATGTGTATGTATTTTTCTTTGTGTTTATGTGTTTTTCTTTGTGTTTATGCATGTTTTTCATTTGTTGTAAAATTAAAAAAAATTATTTTCTTTATTTGTTTTTCTTTTTGTTTTTATGAGATTTTCATTTGTTATATATATATATATATATATATTCCTTGTTTTGTTTGGAAAAAAAATATTGGTGATTTTCATTTTCTAATGATAAAAATTATGATTGAAATTGTTCTTAGTACTTAGAAAAATATAAATAATTATTACGCTTTACTTTTAATTTTTAAAGTTAGTTTTGTTTAAATATATATTTTTCATAATATGTCACTTTTCTATTCTATTCGAATTTGTGATATTTGGATATAATTTATTTAAACATTAAATTCTTTAAATCTCTAAAAAAATTGAAAAATCCTAGAATTTGCTTGATTATCTCTTGAGATTTTTTTTTTCTTTTTGCATAAGCTTGTCTAAATGTTCACTTGATGATTTGATGTTTTTGTGTTTATATGTTAAGTATCTATTTTGAAAACAATTTTAACTTTTCAAATTAATTACATAAGCTTTACTTTTATTTGTGATTTTCTTTGAACTATTTCCATTATGTAAATTTTGAGTTAAACATTTGACATCACCAATTAAAAAAAATGTATGTGTTTTTAATTTTTCTTTTGCTCGAGGACTAGTAAAATATTAAGTTTGGGGGTGTGATAACTCTACAAAATAGAGTTATTTTACCACTTTTTATGTGCTAATTGTTGTTTAGTTCTTGAGTTTTTAACTAATTTGTTAAGTTGTTTTAGTTATTTTGAATTTATTAGGTTTGTTTTATTTTTATAGAATTTTGTGTGCTTTTATAGTTATTTTGTTGTAAAATATGTTGTAGTTTAATTATTTGAATTATTGTTGTGTGTTTAGTGGTAAAAATAAATGCATATTTATTCAACTTAAGTGTTAAAACAAATTAAGTTTAAATTAATATTTTCTTTAAATTAATGAGATATATTTGTATGTTGAAAATATTTTATTTGAAGTTAATTTTATAAAAATTAATTTGCATTTTTTTTGTTCAAAGGAAATCAAAAGAAAGAAGTGGCATTTTTGAGAGAAAGGCAAAGGAAATGGCATCACCAGCCAGGCCCACGACCCATCAGCTCACCAGGCCCGCATGGCCTCCTTCAGCTGCTGCCTCTTCAAGCCCAGCGTGGCCCATAACCCAGCAAGCTGCTCCTCCCAGCCAGCCATCACACTCCTGCCCAGCAGCCCAGCCACGGGCCCAAGCACCAAAACACCTCCAGTACTTCTCTCCACGCTAGTCACGACTCATTGCCCCTTCAGCCAAGTTCCACCGAAGTCCCCAACATCCCCAGCTGCTGCCTCACCCAACCAGCCCCCGTGTAGCTACCTTCTTTCCTTCATTGAGCCCATAAATGGTCCCCTTGTCACTTTGTCCAAAAATACTATTTTTTTTACCCAAACTTTTATATACATTTTACCCTAAAATCATCATTACACCCTATGATTTACCCTTATTTGTCATATTATTATTAATTTAAATTGATTATTTTAATAATCTCATTTTGGCTATAAATAGGGAATTTTCAAGACCATTTGGGTGTGCCTAATTTTGGAGAGGTTACCATACCACAAGTTCTACACTTTCAAGACTTCTCGATTATCTTCATCTTTTTCTTCTTTTTGGTAATTTTTCCTATGAGTTTTTATAGGAAAAATTTGGGGGTTCATCCTCCAAATTTTCCTATTTATGTTTGTAATTTTTAGTTTGTATTTGTTATTCTAGTTATGAGTTTCTAATCTTTTTAAGATTATTAAGGTGATGATGAAACAATATGTAACTAGATAGTATTTATGTTGTGTGTTGATTTCCCATTTTGTGCAATAAAGTTTATGGATTTTCTTCTTCAAATATCTTCTTTCATCTTAATTATCATGTATTTTGGATTGTTAGCACATATTTACACTTTGTTCTTCATTAGTGCAAAAACATAATATTCTTTGTGTAAGATGTGTCATTAAATTGTACACATCCATGCTTATAACAAAAATATTATGTTTTGCCTTATAAATAATGTTCATTGATTTATTTGTTATTTCATTAGATTGATTTACACTAAATGCTTTGAAATTATAATTTTTAAAAGTGAAGATAGATTCTATATTTTTATAAAAACTTATGCTTAAATAGAATATCTAATTTGAATAAGTAATGGTTTGATTAATTTTAACTATCACTAAAACTTGTGAATCAATGTACTTATATATATATATTATTGAACTTATATTTTGCGGATTCTATTATCTTAATAATCTTTCTTTAACCATCTTGTTTACAATTATTAATTTAGTTATATATATTGTCTTTAATATCTTTTATTTTATTTTTATTGTTACAAATTTTCATCAATCTTTGGAGCTATGTTAGAATTTATTAATTTTGGTTCAAAATAGTTTTCTTTTCGATTTTAGACAACTCCTTTGGGTTCGACATCCTTGCTTACACGATTACTATTCTATATGAACGATTCGTGCGCTTGCGATATAAATATTTAAAGCATACCCGTTTTGGGTCCATCAAGTTTAGCCCAAAATTTATTGTGCGATCCAACGAAAACATGAAAAACAGAATAGAAATGAAGTATACATCAACACAAGGCACAGAATCGTTGGCAGCTAAGTATCACCAATTTGTAAGTAAAAATCTTAATTTAATTTAACAAAATTAATCGTTCTAACACACTCTCTCTACATTTGAATAGGCAAACCCTGATGAACATGTTTTTGATACTTGGAAAGATAGCCATTTGAGAAAATCGACAAATGCTTTTGTCAACGATGCAGCTCGAGAAACTTTTGTAAGTTTAAATTTTTGTGTTATTATTTTTATAAAACTATGTTACTGTTGTGTTTCTAAAACTTTTTATGAACATGAAAAAATGACGGAAGAGCTTAAGAGCGCACGACTTCAAAGCCAGTCTCAAGGACCAACGAAGGGATCTGAAACTGGATCTGAAATTGGATCTGGTACTGATTCCTCCCTGATCGATCATTACGAGATTATTAGTAAAGTACTTGGGGAGAGGTCTAACTTTCAAAGACGAGTGGGTTACAACAAAGTGAAAGGGAAAAAATTGGCTTCCAGCTCCACAAGTCAAAGTCAGTCCCAAGCCCCGCCAGCTCATTTTCCCCAAGTAGATGAAATTAAATAAATAAATAAATTAATTAAAATAAGATATTTTTCAATGATAATTATTTAAAAATAAGAAAATCATACGTTTTATAACTTAAATAAAATTTAATTAAACTTAAACTTCACGTATTAGAATAACATCATATTAAATAAATAATATAATCTACTATCAACTATCAACTAGCGACAAACTTAAATTTTAAATTCACGTATAACATTAATATTATATTCAACATATAATAAATAATATCTTGTTGTCACTGCCAAATTCAAAAACTAGAACAAACATAAACTTAAACAAAAATTAATTAATTAAAATAGAATATTTTAAAGATATTTTATGATAATTTAAATAATTAAATCACATTTATTTAAAAATAATAAATGCATACATATCATTTTTTTTATCTTATAAATTTGTGTGATAATTTATTTTTTATCAAGTGATTGAAGTTCTTTTTCTTCATCAAATTCACCAAAAGGCATTTTGAGAAACATTAGAAACTAAAAAATAGTTGATGTATGTATACTACTGTCTACAATGTAACTTTTTTCTATTATTATTTTATTTCTATTATTAGTTTCTTTTTAAATATTATATATATATGTCATGTAGCCATGTAAATATATATATTTATGTCAATATAGTGTTTATATGTCATATATGTAGAGATTATTGATATAAATATTTATATATACTATAGAACTATAATTCATTCTATTATATAATATGTATTTTTTTTAAAAAAACAATGAATCAATTTTTATTAAAATCATAGACAATGTTTACAACTTTAAAACTAAGCAAACGTACATTGCACGTTGCTTCTACCTAGTAAACTAAATAAATAATTAAAAAAATCAACAAATAGTGCCAACATGGTTTTGAAATATATATAATCTAAGAGAAATTGGTGGAAATGACCTATTTTTATGATCCATTTTTCACTATGGCCTACTTTACATAATTTTTAGTTAAATGACCCATTTTATTAATGAAATTTTGTTATTACCCTTTTTGCTCTTATACTAATATAATAGTAAATTAAAACAAAAAAAAAACCCATAAAACTATCTTCTTCTTCCTCACTAATCTCACCCACCCACCCACAACCACCCTCCCCCATCCCGCCGTCGCCACCACCAGGGATAGTTGCCGGGGACCATTGCCCTTCACAACCGCCACCACGCCTCTCCACAAATCTGGCCAACAAGGTTAGTTTATATGAGTTTTTATTAAAAATAAGATTTGATGTTGTTTTTGTAGATTAAAAGTGTAAAATTATTTTTTTAGTAGATTGAAAGTATTAGTAAGGAATTGAGTTTATTTCCGAAGTTTTATGGAGCTTAAAGGTTGAAAATCTGAAAATTTTAATGGTGGTTTCGGCCATTTTCGGGGATAGAGAAACCCAGAATTTTTTGACAACTTGTCTAATTTTTCGACAGGTTGTCTGATATTTTAGACTAGCTGTCTAAATTTCAGACTAATCGTAGTATATTTTCGACCACCAGTCTAAATTTTAGACCACATGTCGAATTTTCAGACAGCATGTCATTTATTTCGACCACTTATCAAATTTTTAGACAGACTGTCGAATTTTCAGCCAGGGTGTCGAATTTTCATATTTTAATTTTCTTATATAATATTTTAATTGAAGTAATACCAATAATTTATATTTGTTTGTTTGTCGTATTTTTTATCCAGATGTCATCGAAAAACATTGTAATATTTTGTGATGGATTATGGAAAAAGAATGAAGACTCATGGAAATGGATTTCAAATGGCTCACGATCAAGATTAAGTTTGGTACAAACTAACCTCACTTTTGAGGAGTTAGTTGAACATATTTATGAAATTACAGAAATCGATCGCAACCTCTTCGATATAGAATTAGCTTACAAGGTAACGACGATGGTGGGAATTGAACTGATTGCAATAAAGAATAGTAGAGACGTTGTTAGTTTCTTTACATGGCAAGAGTGTGATCTGATTCCATTATGTGTGGGTTTGATAAAGAAGATAGAAAATGCACTCACTAAGGATAAACTTGTTACTGATATTGATTCTACTGTAAAGGTTGATTCTATTGCAGACCTTTCTAGTGATGATGATTTTGATGATGTTGGTTTAAACGATGATAACGATGTTGGTTTATTAGATGATGATGATGATGCCAAATCGGTGATGTTGAAGAGGGGGAAGGAAACAATATTGATGATGACAAATACAGTGATGTCGAAATCATTAGACAGGCAATCAAAATTTTGGACAGCCTGTTGAAATATTGATACAAGTATTCTAAATTTTAGATTGTATGTCGAAAATGATTCAAAACCTCTCAAAATTAATAATAACCCGTCGAACTATAAGATGATTGAGTGTCATGAGTAGCTCCTAACATCAACAAATCCCACATTCTCTCAAGAAATTCCACTAACTTCAGAAGACCTTCAAGAATTTCCGTAAGTGTGTTCTTTAGAGTGACCAAAAGTGAGAGTGAGAGGGGATGAACGTGAATCTGCTAGAGTGTTTAGCCCAAAGCCCTATCTTGACTTAGTCCCAACTCCAAAAAGACCTTTTTGCTCCTAAGCAAACCCAATCCCAAAACCAAACCCGTTTGAAATATCGACAGCTAGTCTCAAACATCAACAACCTGTCTAAGAATTTCAATATCGTCTGAAATTTCGACAGCCCGTCTAAAACTTTCGACACCTCGTCTGAAATTTCGACAGGCTGTCTAAAATTTCGAAAAGTTGTCTGAAATGTCCAAAAAGGCTCCAATAACACAATAAAACATCATTTATCCTAATTAACATTTTATACACTTAAACAAAACTTAATCTTAATGAGTGTTAAATATTTTATTCAAACTACTATTATGATCAATGGATCTAATAGATTCTAATCTTTATCAAACTACTATGATGATCAAGGAGTGGGTGGTAGATATTCTATTGAGGTACTACTATGATGATTATCTTTATAGTATTATAACAACACTTTATCATGTAGAATTGGATATTAATTATAGCTTTTTGACAATTATTCGTGAGTTTCGACAACTTGTCTAAACATTTTGATAGGTAGTCTCAAATTTCGACAGCATGTCTAAACATTTTTACGAATTGTCCAAAAAGTTTGAAATGTACAAGAAGGATCCAATAACTATATAACGATACATATATATTAATTATAATATCCTGTTGACCCACGATTTGGCCAACGGACACGGAGTCAAAATATGATTGAAATAGATGAATGTAAAGAGAATAACGTAATGACAAAAGTAAAGAAAACATAGTGATTTATAGTGGTTCGGCCCCAGGATCTGGTAATGACCTACGTCTACTTAGAATGATATTGATATATAATCAAAAGTATGATCAGAGAACTTGGGTTCAATGAGTTTCAACACTTCTGACCAACAATACAAGTTTGCTTAGAGAAAATCTATAATTCCTATGATTCTGAAGTCCCCAAAAGTCCCTCCCCTTGAGCTACATCTTGCTATTTATAGGCTCATGGAGGGTTACCAAATATTGTTACAGATATTACTCCCTGAATAATCGGATATCCAGAAGATTGCATGAGATAAATTCGGGATTCACAAAGATCTTCCATAATTGTTGCCTTGGCTGCGGAACCACCGACCAGACTGGTCGTGGGTAAGATAGGCTAGTTCTGCTTCTGCTGTGCATACTAGTCGATACTCTAGCAGACGCCTTCCAGGTATCAGCCACGTGTCAAGAGAATTATCTGCCACGTCACAAATGCTAATTTATTGGATAACATATCCTAATTAATATTTTATAAAGTTAAACAAAACTTAATCTTTATAAGATTATGATGATTATAGATTGAGTGGTACATATTTCAATCAAACTACTATGATGATCAAGGATTGGGTGATAGATATCCTATTGAGGTATTATTATGATGATTATCTTCATAGTATTAGAACAACACTTTATCATGTAGAATTGGATCTTAATTATACCTTTTTGACAATTAGTCGTGAGTTTTGACAACTTGTCTCAAATTTCGACAGCATGTCTAAACATTTTCACAGGTTGTCCAAAAAGTTTGAAATGTACAAAAAGGCTCCAATAACTATATAATGATATATATTAATTATAATATCACAATTAACATTTTATAAAGTTAAACAAAACTTAATCTTTATGAGATTTTGATGATTATAGATTGAGTGGTACATATTTCAATCAAACTACTATGATGATCAAGAATTGGTTGTAGATATGCTATTGAGGTACTGCTATGATGATTATCTTCATATTATTAGAACAACACTTTATCATGTAGAATTGGATCTTAATTATACCTTTTTGACAATTAGTCGTGAGTTTCGACAACTTGTCTAAACATTTTCGACTACCTGTCTATATATATCGACATGTTGTCTTATAATTCAACAACCTATCTAAAATTTTTGACCACCTGTTTGTATATTTTGACAGGTTGTGTTATGTTTCGACAATCTGTCTAAAATTTTTGACCACTAGTTAAAAATTTTGATATGTAGTCTAAAACTATCAACAGCCAATTTCAATATTTAGACAACCTAGTTAAAACATTACATATCAAACCAAGTCCAAAAATATGAAATCACGCAATGTTATCAAAACATTACATATCAAACCAAGTCCAAAATAAATCCAAAAATAATAATTTCTTGCATGTGGTTTTGTTGTGTCCATAACATCCACATTTGGAACACTTCCGTTGCTTTTTTTCCCCATCAACATCAGAAACCATACCCTTTACTTTCTTTGATGACGATTCAGGTGCAGAATTAGTCTTCTCCTTTGGAAACTCTCATCTCGAAGGAATTCATTTATTCTTTAGTCTCCCTGGGAGGATTAACTTCACTGGTTTGATAACAACTTGAGACTTAACCTCTTTTGGAAGA
Source organism: Humulus lupulus (assembly GCF_963169125.1). Taxonomy (NCBI): domain Eukaryota; kingdom Viridiplantae; phylum Streptophyta; class Magnoliopsida; order Rosales; family Cannabaceae; genus Humulus; species Humulus lupulus. Next base: position 81,350,642 of record NC_084794.1, on the reverse strand, counting down.
TGCCGTTCTATTTCAGGTGGTAAAGGGTAAATAGATTATGCATAAGCCATCCTCCAAAATTCAGTCGTGTATTTTGAGCATAGACAATATACATCTACTCCACGATACATTGCGGCAGCGACGCCGTGAGTACATGGAATCTTATCAATGGAAAGCTCTCGACGCGTACAAGAATGTTGCGATCATTGTCGTTATCTTCCAATTTCCATGTAAATAAACTAATAATGTCTCTACTATTTTTTATTGCAATTGGTTTAATCTCCACCATTGTCATCTTGTAAGTTAATTTTATATCAAAGAGGTTGCGATCGATTTCTGTAACTTCATAAATGTGTTCAACTAACTCCTCATAAGTTAGGTTAGTTTGTATCAAACTTGATCTTGATCGTGAGCCATTTGAAATCCATTTCCATGAGTCTTCATTCTTTTTCCACAATCCATTACATAATATTACAATATTTTTGAATGACATCTGAAAAAAATAATACAATAAAAAAATATAAATTATTGGTATTACTTTGATTGAAAAGTTATATATAAAAATAAAAATCAAGTTGAAAATCTAGAAATTCGACAACCTGTCTAAAAATTAGATAACTTGTCTGATCATTCGACAACCCGTCTAAAAATTCGACAGGTGGTTGAAAATATACAACGATATGTCTAAAAATTAGACTACTTGTCTAAATTCGACAGATGGTCTAAAATTTAGACAGGTGGTCGAAAAAATACGACTACTGGTCAAAAATATCAGACTCCTTGTCGAAAAATTAGACAAGCTGTCAAAAAATTCTGGGTTTTTCTATCTCGAAAATGGCCAAAACCACTATTAAAATTTTTCAGATTTTCAAGCTTTAAACTCCATAAATAAACCTAAATCCTTACTTATACTTTCAATATACTAAAAAAATTATTTTGCAGTTTAAATATACAAAAACAATTTCAAAAATCTCATTTTTCATACAAATATAAAATAACCTTTTGAATGGGTGGTGGCCGGATTTGTGGAGAGACGGTGGCAGCCGATGATGAGCAGTGTTCGCCGGCGGTGGCGCGGCAAGGGGCAATGGTTGCTGGTGGTGGTCGTGGTGGCAGCGGCGGGATGAGAGTGGGTGGTTGTGGATGGGTGTGGGTGGATGGATGAGAGGAAGAAGATGATAGTTTTTAGGATTTTTGTTTTAATTTATTATTATTTTATTTTAAGGGTAAAATGGGTAATACAAAATATTCATTAATAAAAAAAGCAATTTAGTTAAAAATTATTGAAACTAGACCAAAGTGTAAATGTTATTTTGCCAAGGAGCCCATAATCTAAATCCACACTAAAAAAAATTCCATGTTAAAATTTTCCTAAAAATAGGCTCTTTAAATATATTTTTAAACTAAAAAAATAATTAAAATATATATGCTTTGAGGCCTCAAGTGCAAGTCACGCAGATTCTAACAAGTGTCTTGTAAAAATTGTGCAACAAATATAAACAACGAGGTTCAAGAAAATCATTTCAACTCATTTTACTTACCCCACTCTTGTTCTTGCATCATAAAACTAAATCACCCGACTCCTTTCTGAGAGCTGCCATCAAAAAATCGTTCCAATGATCCACAGGCCCAGGCATGCACCAGTGCGTACAATCATTGCAACCCTTTATCCATTTGTTGTCCCAGTGAGACCCAGGATGCCCATCTGCTCTCATCAGCATAGCCCTTGTCACATCCACAACTCCAAACTTCTTTCCTTGCTTCTCTCCAATTTCTCTTGCTCTTTCTATCTCTTCCATCTGGAACTTCCTTATTTCCCATTCGAAGCCCCCCAAGTCGATCTCGCCTTCACTCAATGGACTTGTCCTATTACAGTTACCTCCGGTGTTCCAAAACCCATTCTCGAAGTGAGATGGTGAATATGTTCTCGTCAGAGTTACAAGACCAGTGCAGTTCTTGCAGGAGTTGATGTAGTCAAATGCTGTTCGAAACGCCATTCGAATTGCGAAGCTGCTCTTGTGTTGCGTCATGTTGGGTTTGTTGCAGTAGACGCAACCAATCAAGTTATTGGCTTGGTGAAGATACATGACTCGGAAGAACCAATGTCCACTGGAGATTATGGCATAGTCTAATTCTGGAAGAAAATCAGCCCAAGTATTCTCCACCTTGTCTAGTTGAAGATCATAAGTGCCGGAACTCGTTCCATTGACCATTATCTCATCTGCTGCTACGAAAAACTTGGTCCACATAATCATAAGGGTGAAGTCATGACTAGTGAAGTACCATTTCTGGAACCGATCTTCTGAGTCCTTGTAAATTTCCATAGGAATTTCCTCCTGCGATATCAATAAAATATGCTATATTAGTGGAGAACTTATATCTTACTGTTTGTCATATTCTTTGCTTAATGAAATATTTATATATCCTTAGTGTTAGGCTTACATTATTTATTTTCATGTTTTATAAAATAGATGAAATTACAGTTTATATAGGATTTTTAATAGAGTGTGCAAAAAGATGACTTTTTTTTAAGAATTTTTAATTTTATGAGTTTATTTTCCCATATTTTTGTATAAAAGTTGGTTTATGCTATAATTTTACTCTTAATCAAGTTTTATTAATTTGAAAATGTATGTTTGTAATTTGATTATTATTTTTTAGCTTATTTGTTTTTTTATATTGTTTTTATATTAAATTTTTCTTTGGTTGTTTTGCAATTTTTTTTGTAATATGAATTGTTTTTAAAATTATTTTTATTTATTATAAACATTTTATCCTTTTTTTTAGATTGTACTTTTTTTTAAAATTCTGGGTAAGGTAACCAGTTACTTGATTGATCTTTGACAGTTATGTAAAAACAAATCCTAGAGCTAGGTTAAATAACATGTACTAGGAGGGGTAACCAGTTATCTTGAGATGAGTAACTTTCTACCATAAGAGGGGTAACCAGTTACCATAAGAGAGGTGACAGGTTACTCATATTAAATATGAAAATAAACATCAAATTTGAAGAAAAAAGAGGAAGAATACTTTCATTAAAAAAATAAGAGGAAGTAACTATGATTTTAGTAACATAGGTAACCAGTACCATAAAGAACTCAGAAATATACACACATCAGAACATGAAGGTAACCAGTTACACCCAGAAATATACACAAAAAGAACGTGAAGGTAACCAGTTATTCATTCACGTTTTCATATTTTTATTAGTTTTCTTTCCAAATTTCGGTATTCCTATAAGTGTTACAGGAAAAAGAAAATACTGAAAATATTGATTTGAATTTTTTACATACAGTGGAAAAAACTATAAAAAAAAATTACAATAATAAAAGATATAAATAAAAAATAGTAAAATAATTATGTAATGTTAAAATATATGTGTGAAAAAATGAAAATGGAATGAGAAAAGAATAAGTAAAAAAATGAAGAAAAAAAAACAAAAGAAATGATGAAGGAAAAATAATGATGAATAAATATAAATAAAAAGAAGAAGAAGAAGAAGAAAATTAATGTAAAAAAGAAAAGAAAAAAATATGAATGAAAAAATTGGTAGAAAAAAAAAAGAAAAAATGGAAGAAGAAAAAAAGAAAGAAAAAAAAAACTTATATGTGTGATCAAAGAAAAAAAAAATAGAATGAGAAAATAATAAATACAACAATGAAGAAAAAATAGAATGAAAAAATGAAAAAAGGAAAGAAAACTGAAAAACTATGAAAAAAAAACAATACAAATGAAAGAGAAAAAATAGATAAATGAATAAAAATGAAAAGAAAAAAGAATGATGAAGGAAAAAATTGGTAGAAAAAAAAGAAAAAAATGGAAGAAAAAATAAGTAATGAAAAACAGAAAGAAAAAATAATTGAAAAAATAATAAAAAAATGAAGGAAAAAATCAAAATAAAAAAAATAGAATAAAATTACCTTTAAAATCAAAGAAAACATAACTACGATAAAAAAATATGATATTTCCATATTTTAGTTAGCTACTAATTATGTTTCTCATATTTTAACTTTTTCATTAATAAATTTTCTCATATAAATTAAGAAAAATATAATTCATATATTTTTGTACATTGATGGTATAAAAATCATATTTTTTAAAATTCCATATTTTATAGGTTGATAAATGTGGGTTGATATCTAGCCCATTTAATTTTAGTGATCTCTTGTTTATGGGTTTAGTATTTATAGTAGTCTAGTTGAAGCAGAAATGTGGGCTTTCTAGTTAACTGAAGTATTTGATAATGATGTCCAGTCCAACTAGGTTAATATAAGCCAAGTCTCATTCCTAATTCTATATATATGAATAGTTTCATCGTTATTCTATAGTCTGATAATCTGCTTCAGAAACAGAGTTCTTAGAGAGGAAGACTTAGTTAGTTAGTATTGCACTGACAATTCACGTTTTCTCTATAGCTGAATGATGTATGTTTATTATATTTTTTAATTGTTTATTGTGTTCTAAATTATATGCAAAATTATTGATAAGATACTGTATGAATATCTAAAACTTAGAATTATCATTTAATGGCAAACTGTTCTTATTGTTAGAATGTGGAAAGTGATGCATGGTAAGAAGTATGAGGTTCCATCTCAAAACCAATTGGTGATGAGTGGAGTAACTCATACTCTTATAAATGGTATGATGATCCCACATACTTTCCATGTGGGATTCTATTCTCTAACATCCCCCCTCAAGATGGTGGCTATTTTTGCTCACCAATCTTGGACGGTTTGATCGCAAGTGGCTCGTTGGCTCTTTTGGCTCTTTTTGGCTCACTATCCCCGAATCACAAAGGGCTCTTTTGGCTCTCTTTTTTGGACCGGTTTTTGGATTTGGATCGGACATACTCGTTAGAGTTTTCTTTGACTCTGAAACCATGTTAGAATGTGGAAAGTGATGCATGGTAAGAAGTATGAGGTTCCATCTCAAAACCAATTGGTGATGAGTGGAGTAACTCATACTCTTATAAATGGTATGATGATCCCACATACTTTCCATGTGGGATTCTATTCTCTAACACTTATAAATCAACTACAAGATTAGGTAGGGTATTTTCAATTCCCACTTCAATTTTCAGCGAATAGATTGCTTATCAAGGTTTGACCACCACTTTTGTCAAACAATCTCTCGAACAAAAATAATGCATGTGCAACGTCTGTACAGAAAGATCGCAATATTTCAATACTCAGATAACACGAATCAAAGTAGCTTTCTCAAAAAGGGTATGTAGCATATAGGATCCCCAATTTTTTCTTAATGTATTACGTAGCTCCCAAATTAATTTTAGTAACATTTAGATCCCAAATTTGCAATTTGGTAATGTTAGTCTTTAAAACACTTTTTCTGTTAGACATCCATTAAAAGCCAGGTGTAATGCAGATGAGCAAGGACTTCAGTGATACATTTAGAGAAATTTGGGGATCTAACAATACATGTAAGAGAAATTGGGGACATTAGGTATTATTTATCCAAATAAACAATATTTGTCATTTAATTAAACTGTTAGGGCTAATCATGACCATTCATGAGACTGAATAGTACAATCTTGATTCTTGATGAATAGTTAGAATTTATATTTTAGGTAAATAATATTGAATTATGTTATATTATTTTTAATATAATGTTTAGATTAAATAATGTGACAAAGTGGGTCACATATTGTAACATAATATGTACGAGAGTTATATTTTTGGATAGGTTGAATATCCAAATGTGTAACATATTTGAGTTACAAAATCAGTTACAAATTTATAACTATCAAATATTACTCAATAATGAGTAGATTATATGTTACACATTTTGAGTTTGAATTTCACAATGTCATAAGTGATATGGTTGTTGGAGATGTGATTTTAACTCTCATAATGTGTATGAAAGTTACAAAATCAAGTGGGGAGGAGTTTGGAACGTTTTGGAAAAGTTTGGAAAATTGAGTGGCTGAAATGCTCTTTGTGGTCACAACCAGTGATTGTCTCAGGCCGCAGCCTAGAAAACAGAAGCCAGCGGCCGCGACCAGGCATATCCCAAGCTGCGGCCAGAGAGGCTGACAACCTTTTTTCTAACTTCAGTTTTATCTAATTTTGAACGTTTCAAACAACCAAGTAACTCCAAAATCTCTATTATAATTCCATAAAACATTCAATTAAACATTGGTAACAACCATGGGGTTGGTGGAATTTGAAATTCAAATGGTGTCTCAAAACTCTATAAATATGAGTTTATTGCTCACTTGTTTGACACACAATTTTCTGTCTACTAGAGCACTTGGCTAGTAAATCACCTAGATGCTTGTTTATTCCAAGGAGTTATTTCCATTTGAGAGACTCCCCTTAGTGCTTGAGATAGAGGAAATAAACTTTTGGAAAAATATTGTAAACTTTATTCAAGTTGGTGATCCTCAATACTTTTTACTTTGATTGTGTGAGTGAGAGTGTTTGTTTTTTGTTATTGTTCTTCTTTTCTACTATTGCTCTTCATCTTCTTCTCTTTATTTTCCTATTTACACTTTTGCTTATTTCTTTTGTTTTTAGAGTTGTAATCTCCTCTACATATTTTCTCTACTACTTCTAGTTTCTTTGTATCGTTTTGTTATAGAGTTGTATTTTCTATTTACTATCTTCTTCTAAATCTTTCTATATTTACATGTATTTTTTGTAATAGAGTTGTAACTTATTTAATCAATCAATTTGTCTTTTGTATTTCTTTGCTTAGAGTTGTAATAGTTCTTATTTTTCATTGAGGCAATATATATATGTATATATATCCCTAACAAATTAAATGACAAATAGTGTTTATTTGGGTAAATAACACATAAGATCTCTAAAAAAAATTATCTTCTTTAGGATACGGGACTATAACAACTAATATTCTCTCTCGCCTAGGGTTTCCGAAACCCTAGCCAGCGCCGCTGCAACATCTCTTCTCGGTCAAGGTTTCGATGGCCTACCTCTGGGCTCTGGCAAGGCCTCGACCGAGAGGCACCATTCTTGATCCTTTGAAGGCTCCTATTCGTGCCGCCTCTCCTTCTCCTTCACAGGCCTTCCGTTCTGGATCTTCGTTCTGACTCTCTTGCTCCTGTTTGTCTCCGGCCGAAGTTGCCTCGTGAGGGTGGTCGTTGCTTTCTCATGAGGGTGGTCGTCGCTATCTCGTGGGGGTGGCTAGTTTCAGCGCACGCTGTCTGGTACCGATGGGGTTTGGTATCTGGCCTTTGAATCAGATCCGGGTGGTGGTGGGAGGGGTGTTTCGGTGTGAATGGGTTTGTTGGTTGGTCTATCCTGTCTTGCTTGTTGTCCTTTTATTTTCTATGCTTTGTTGTTTATATACTTTTATTTTGTTTGGGTTACTGTTAATTAATAATGGTGTTGTTTACCCTTCATCTGTCCATGGGTCATTTGCGAGGATCCTTGGTACTTTTGAAAAAGTTTATTTTATTTTTGGTGTTTGGAAGAATTGTGGTGTGTCCTTTTGGGTGGTTGATGTTCCATCAACATGCTCAGTTTGCGTTTGCAGGGATCTCACTCTTTCTTCCCTTTGCCTTCAAATTCGGGGGATTCCCCGATCTCTATCTTTATTGACCCTGTGTCTCATGAATTTGTATTCTCTTGTGTCGAATTTCATGAGTATAGTTGGTCATTGCTATGTAGACCTTATATTTTGCTGTTTAAATAATGGGTTTATTTTTTTTTTCTAATTTTTATTGGAAGACTTTTGGCTGATTGCCATTAGTGGGTTAAATTTGTCACATGCGCATTTGGTTTGGAAATCTAGTTTTCCCCACACTCTTTTGATGCTCGATATCTGGCGGCTTATTGGACCTTTAGTTGGGGTAGCTATTAGGGTTTTCTTTCTTTTTATTGTAAATGGCTTGGTAAGCCTATTATTTTTTATCATACTTTATGAGCAATATCTTCATGTAATGGACTATGTCTAATTTACCGATTAATGGAAATTTCCTTACCTTTAAAAAAAACACATAAGGTCTCTAACTTCTCTCTCATGTATACCATTTAGGTCCCTAAATTTCTAGGAATGTATCACTTAGGTCTCTATTCATATGCATGAGACGTGGCTTTAAATGGTGATATGATGGAAAATGTTTTTTGGGGACTAACATGTTACAAAATTATAAATTAGGGGATCTAAGTAGTACAAAAATTAATTTGGGGGCCTAAGGCCATCTCCAATCACTACTTCATTATTTTCAATCAACTTTAATTTTATCTTATCATCTTTATCACATCAAATTATTATTTTATCTCCAATCACCATTTTAAAAAATATTTTTTTTTATTCTTTTTAATCATGGATAAATAATTTAATTAATAAATAATGATGTTATGTATATATAAATACTAATAAAGATAATTAAGTAATAATAATTTTATGTCGATTAATAAAAAAAATAAAAATATTATAAATTTACACTTAATTTAAATTGTTGTTAATTTCATTTCATATTTTAAAATTTGATAATGTTATTGGTTTTTATTTTTGTTATTAATTTTTGTGTTGTATATCTATTTATTTAAATTATTAGTATAATATAAAATTAAAATTAAAAAATGAAATATTATTATAATAACAAAAATATATAATTGAATTATATAATATTAAGAGGAAATTGTGTATTTAAAGAAAATTATTAAGGGTATTTTAGACATTTAATTTTAGCCTTAAATGAATAGTGATGCCTTTATTATTGAAAGCAAACAATACATTTTTTATTTCAGAGATAGAGTTGAAAACTCATTAATTGGAGATGATTTTTGGCTTTAAAATGAAGAAAAAAAGGGTTTTAAAAGCACGGTTGGAGATGGCGTAAGTCATACATTAAGGAAAAATTAAGTACTTCAATTGCTATTAACCCTTTTCAAAATAATTGAAAGGATGGCGACAAATTCCAAGAGCTAACTTGGTATTTTCCATTGTTCCATATCACTGTTGAGTTCAATATTCATTTACATTATCAATTAGTGATTCATACTTGCATCCAAATTTCGGTAGCTAATCAACACATGTAGATTCACATTATTAAAAGAGTAAACAATCCATGCCAATTACACAAAGTTTCATAGACACACACACATATATATATGGCAAACAAATTTCTCTTCCTAACGGCCAAGGGCAAAGCAATGTTCATCTCCATTCAAGTGTTTACTATTGAAAAAAGAAAAAAAATGAGATGAATTATGACATCTTGTTAGCTGTATATTCTTATTTATGAATTAGATTGTAAAGTTTCAAATACCAACAAAGTGCATGATGCAATGAGTAAAACCATCCAAGAAGTAATAAATTAGGGTCTTTAAACAAAGCAAAAAAGTGTGTACACTGACTGACCTGTGACAAAAAACAAAGCAGGGACTCTACGTGGTTCCTAGCCAGTGAGTCTCCAACAAACGCCATTTTCTTGCCTCGAACCATCTCCAAAAAGGCCTTGGCATCAAACCTTGGTAGCTCACACTTTTCAGGTTTCCATCTCCAATTAAGAAAACCCACATCTTGCCTTCCATTTTTGAAACAATTCCTCGATTCAGGTATAGTTTTACAGCTTAAATTGGTATAGAGAGAGCCTCTCAATTCTGGAACCCAGTGACCTGTAAACAAGTCACATTTCTCCACCTCCTCTGCAGTACCAAAACAGAACACAAATGTTTTAAGAACAAATAACCAAAACGAAAAATAATTATCTTTATCAATTATACATATATGAAAATTTGAAGAAAAGGAAAACTGGGTTGTGTGCAAAACTTTTACCAAAATAAGTTTTGGAAAGGTTATCTTGAGCTGCGTGAAGGTTTTGGACAGAACTAATAAGACCTTGTTTGGGAATGACCTTGAAAGGGTTTGGCCTGATAGGGAAGAAACTGAATACAGTGACTATGGCCAAAGAAGTGAACAAGAAAGGAACCATTATCTTTCCCATTTTGGACATCTCTCTCTCTTTAATTTTAGCATAGAGTTTCAGAAAAGAGTACTTGTAGTCTTTATGACCCTTCCCAGGATACGATCTCAACTCTGTCAACGTGAAGTCCTAATGATGAGAGAATAATTATAATATGCAACTTTCATCGTGAAATGTAGTGCTTTGCATACCTTTGTTTTATATTTTATATCTAACAGTATTGAAATATTATGTTAATGTAATTTAGGTTAACAGTGGATAAAATAAGATCAAGGAAGTTGCTTATATTAAATGAGAATAAATAGATTTAAAAATAAATGCTCAAAAAACCTTTATTATTTTATAAGGAAAAATTTGTGAAAATGACATCTTTTATAAGTGATTTTGCGTCTACTTTTATAATTTTTTACAAAATGACATCTGTTTATATTTGATTAGTTGCCTAAATTTTTTGACCAACTATTTAAATTATGCGATATCATTTTACAAATAATTATTAAAATTAGACTAGAATGTAAAATGATTTTAAAAAATAGATATTTTGCCCATGACCATTTTATAAAACATATGAAAAGTTATTAAAAAACAAAATCTGAAAAGAGTTATTGAATCAATAACCAAGTCATATAACATAACACAGCCACTAGAATTTGACACAAAATGTCCTTTGAAAAAAAATTGACACAAAATATATAGCATAACTCCGTGTCAATCTTATTGCATAAAATTAAACAGCATATAAACTAAAAGAGTTAATTAAATAAAATTAGTTTAGAACTAAAAATAATGGAACGTCCTTGTAAATACTTGTTATATCTTACACAGATACTTATATTAACAAATGAAGAAAAATCATTGGTGAAAATCCCCAAAGTCGTGCATGCACGAGTATTGTGTGGCATTGACTTAGGATTTTATATTGGAGACATTTATTTTTTTTAATACGAACAATAAAAAAAAATCTTTACAATTATATACCTATAATATAAAATAATTACAAAAATCACTTATAAAATTTTATTTACAAAAATATTTTGCTATGTCATCAAAAAATACTACATTTAAAAAGTAATATAAGTGAATTTGAAATTTGATCGAAACTCTGATTTTCTCGTTTATTTTTTAATTTAAAAAGTAATTTTTTGGTTACTTAAAATGTTAATAAGTTACCAATTAGTTATTTTTTGAACTTTTTTTTATTTATTTTTTGTTTTTTTTCATGGTACGGGCCCTCTCTCTCTCCACTATATATATATTTTTTATTAATTTCTTACATTCTCTCTTATCTTTAATTTCAAAAATCTTTTCCGACCATACCGCTAGTCAGTTGGGTTCAAAAGTTGTATTATCATCGCGACCTACTCTTCAAGGTGATCATTTTGATATGTGGAAAGCATATGTTTTTTGGCTGTCGCCGGATAAGATGACGAGAATAAAAAGCAACATTTTAGTTTCTTTTTTATATTGTGTTGACCAAAAAGTAACTAAATTTTAAACTTGATCAAAATTTAATATACTAAAATTTGTCTTATTTTACATTTAGAAGATAATATATTGTATTCTAAACAACTTAAATTTATTTAACAGTATTCCAAGTAACTTTATTAAAATAGATTATTTAGAATATTGTTTGGTAACTTTTAAGTAGAATATAATAAAAAAATATTGCATAGTATACTAAAAGTAACTTTTAATAATAAGCTATATAGTAATTTGCTATATTTTATTATAACTCATTAGTTTATAAAAAATGACTAATCAACAACGTAAAAATATCTTAAGTAATAAGACATCATAATATAACTTCAAAATGACTAATCAGTATCTTAAGATAAGAAAGTTTTTAAAAAAAATAAGTATTGGAGGTAACCAAAATGTATATAAAATAAAATGCTATAAAAATAAAAAAATTCATGAAAAAAACAACTAATTGGTAACTTATTAACATTTTAAATAACTAAAATATTACTTTTTTAAACCCAGAAAAACGAGAAAACTAAAATTTCAGGAAAATTTCAAATCCAAGCATATTACTTCTAGAATCTAATATTTTTTGATGATGCAAGATATTTTTATAAATAAAATTATGTAGGTGATTTTTGTAATTAAATTATAAAAAAACACTAAAGAATGTAAATTTCTCAAAAAAAAATGTCATCAATTTATAAGATTTTTTTTTTGTGAAGCGTTACCAACTTAAATAAATATGTACTTTTTTTTGAGGTGTCACCCATATATAAATATATATATATATATATATTGTGTGACCAACATATATATACTTTTTTTAAATGTATGTCACCAACATATCTGATATCATGCACTTTTTTAAATTTTATTTTGTACAAAATTATTTATCACTTAATAAAATTGTTTTACCCTGATACTTCTTTATACTAATTACGAAAGTGAAGAATCCAATTCGCACTCCATACGTAATTAAAAAAAAATGAAAACTTAAATCTTAAAATTTAAATATATAATATTAGCTTTAAAAAAAGCAACCCTTATACTCTCTAATGCGAGGAAAAAAAAAGTGAAGCTTTTTTTCGGCTTCCCACAAGTTTTAAAAATAAATATTCTTTTAATACAAGATTAATCTGAAATTTAATTTTAATGTTTCGGTCTAGATATATAAATTTTGGATGGTTATGTTATACACTAACGGCACTCACACTAATTTTTCTACTTTATTATTCAAAATACCTCAATAACAACTTTAGTTATTTTTTATTTTACTCATATTTTTACAATATATCTTACGTCAATTTTTCTATATTATTTTTACACCATTTAAATATTATACTTTTTAATATATTTTATTTATAAAAAAAATTTATAATAAAAAAGAGAGGAGAGAGAAGAGAAATTATTAAAAAAAAATTGAAGAAGCTAAAACTTGTAGTTAGATTTAACTATGCACTATTTATTATATAAAATAAAACGTAATAATACCTCATCTCATAAAGTGTTTTTTTTAGACTTTTTTGGACTTTTTCTTAGCTATATTAACTAATTAGTTATTTTACACAATCTATGTGAGTGCTCTGAAATTTGTACAAATAACTAAATTGACTATTACTACTACTTGTAATTCAAATATTTAACACTAGGGAAATTAATATGCTTTACCGATATTCTAACGTCTAAAAAATCATGTATTAATAAATAAAGGAAAAATGGTCGCAAAAAGTATAATTTTATGTAAAAGTAGTAATTAAATTTTCAATTTTTTTTAGAGCAAATTTTTTATAATGTTAACAATATGTTGGTCTCTCATCATTAAGTGTCACATACTAAGAACACTTATATTGGATGATTTAAAAGAATGAAATATGTAAAATATACAACAACAAAAAAAAATGTTAAAATACTACTCCATTGGGGGATGAATTTTAACTTTTTTTTTATCTCCAACTACAATGCTTCATTACATCTAGTGAATATTGTTTTTCCTTTAAAAAATTGTTTTATTAATTAATCAATCATCTCTCCTCTCTCTTTGTCTCTTGGTCCCACTACATACAAGAAGAATGAATATATATATATATATATATGCCTTGGTTGTTGGGGGAGAGTGAAATAACACCACTGCAAAAAAAAAAATAGAATCTACACGAACTTCGATTGACAGAGACTTAAAAAGATTGAGATAGAACATGCAAACTCAATTAGAACAATGGTGTTTTTCAACGTTGATGAAGCTTCAAACCTTAGGCAAGATCACAACATTGAGCAAACCCTTGAGCAAACAAACACAAACCAAGGCTTATACACGTTGTAAAATGATGTCCTGTCCTGATACTCTATTTCTAAGCCACCGTTGATGCTTGAGGTCTTCTCTTTAGGAAATGAGGATTGAGATTGAACAAGTCTTTAACTCTCAAAGTCAAGCACTTTCTTAGAGAGTTATTGGAGACAACTTAGAGATTCTTGGAGCTAGAAAGAGAGAGATTGGAGAGAGTGATTAAGCCTCCCAAAACACTATTTTTTACCCTTATATACAGTAGGCACAATCATTATGTCTAACCAATAGAATTAGACTTGAAAAACACATCATTTAGAGCATTTACGATATTTCATGTAATACAACAGGCGACGTGTTGCCTGCATGCAGGCGATGTCTCGCCTCTTGGGTGGCGACGTATCGCCACTTTCTCTGACTTTGGACACTTCGAAAGATCCCAAATATGCTCTAAATTCCACCAAAATTTTTGGGAACCCTTAGATACTTTCACGTATCATTTTGGACCCAAATTTGCATTTTATAAGTGCCTACAATTGAAGCTCAAATTCACATCTTCATTATGTGAATTCTACTAAGTGTTTATACCTTGCTTGTATTTTTAACACTTATTATTTGTATTTAACCAATCATAACAATCCCCCACTTGGTTAAATACAAGCCACGTTCTCTAGCTTAAACAATTTTGGTGCACACAATAAAGTGCATTTCAGTTTGAACTTTATCTTAGTGAAAATACCACAAAGTCTTATCAAAATCATTAGTTGCTTAAAGCTTGAACCAAGTATTCCATATGATAACACTGGTGATACCTCACACACCTCCACCACATCTTTTGTTTTCTCACTTTCTCGCTTAGCACTATCATGGCCATGTGCTCATCTCTTCATGGACTTTCCGGGGAGAAGTTCCAACTCCCATGAGAGGCGACACCACCTCTAAGTCCACATAAGTGAAGTTCTTACAACATCTTTGCTACCTTTATAGATGCTTGTTACACTCAAATGAACTTCATTAAAAGCCATAGCCTTAACCCTAACTCGATAGCAACCAACACTAACCATCTCGGATGGAACTTATCATAAATTTTAGTGTTGAAACTATTCATTTATCAATGACTTGTTCTTACCCATTGAACTCTTTCACTTGATTTTTTCAAGTTGAGAGTTGGGTTTCCATCATTGATGAATCTATTGTTCTAGGAGTTTCAATCCCATCCCTTTTGAAGTAGAACTTACTAACATTCTCACAAGAGGTTTTGTAAACGGATCCGCTAAGTTCTCACTTGTCTTAACATATGAGATCGATATGATTCCACCTTGAATAAATTGTCTCACATATTCATGTCTTAGACTAATATGTCTAAGCTTTCCATTGTACACACTATTATATGCTCTAGCAAGTGCGGATTGGCTATCACAATATATTGAAATTGTTGATACCATATCTGAGGTTGAAGGAATATCCATCATGAGATTCCTAAGCCACTTGGCCTCTTTGCCAGTTGCCACTAAAGCTATAAACTCAGCTTCCATGATTGAGTGTGATATACATGTTTTCTTCTTGGAGCCCCATGAGATTGCACCTCCTCCAAGAGTAAACACCCAACTGGTGGTGGAGAGATTGTCTCCAGCTCCCAATATCCAATTAGCATTGGAATATCCTTCAAGTATCTTTGAAAAATTTGTATAGTGAAGACTATACTCTTTGGTACCCTTAAGATAACCAATAATTCTCTCAATAGCTTTCTAATGCTTGATAATTGGATTGCTAGTAAACTTACTAAGTTTACTAACTGCATATGCAATATCCGCTCTTGTGCAATGAGTGTCATACATTAGACTTCCTATTGTACTTGCATATTCCAATTGAGCCACCGCTTTTCCTTCATTTTTTTCAAACTTCACGTTTGAATCAAATGGTGTATGTGCCTCTTTGATTTTGAGATGACTGAATTTGTCGAGCACTTTCTCAACATAGTGGGTTAACACAAAACCCCCACTATTCCTTCTAACTTTGATACCTAGAATGGTATCCACCTCTCCAAGGTCTTTCATTTTAAAGTTGGAAGATAGAAACTCTTTGTCTCCATTATTCATTTCATGTCATTACTCAAAATCAACATATCATCTACATATAGACACACAAGTATGACAAAGTTACCACAAGTCTTAGAGTATAAGCACTTGTCCGCATTGTTATGTCTAAATCCATTAAAAACAATGACTTTATCAAACTTCTTATGCCATTGTTTTGGAGCTTTTTTCAAACCATGTAATGATTGGACAAGTCTACATTTTATGTTCATTTCCTTGAAGAACAAAACCTTCCGATTGTTCTATACAGACCTCCTCCTCGAGATCCCCATTTAGGAATGTCGTTTTGACATCCATTTGGTGAACATAAATGTTGTATATAGATGATAAGGCAAACAACAACCTTATAGAAGTAGTTATTGCTACCGGTGCATATGTTTCAAATTAAGATATTCCCTCTCTTTGTTTGAATCATTTGGCTACTAGCCTAGCCTTGAAGGTTTGTATGGTGCCATCGGTATGGTATTTCTTTCTAAATACCCACTTGCATCCAATTGGTTTGGACTCCTTTGGAAGGTCAACCAATTCCCAAGTGAGGTTTGACATAATTGAATCTATTTCATCATTAATTGCCTCATTCCAAAAAGTTGAGTCCCTTGAGGATATTGCTTCCTTGAAGGTTTTGGGATCATCTTCTATTTGAAGTACCATTGGATGTTTCCAAGTAACTTCCTCATTATCTTCTTTAACAAGTTATAGTGTCTCTATTGGAGAACACTTCTCACTTGATCCTAAATCTTTGAACCTTTGGCTCCTTCTTGGCAATTAAGGTTGCTCGCCAACTATTCTTGGAGTCTCCTCTTGAGACTCTCTAGTTTGAGTTGGTTCTAACTTGTTGTCATCGCATGACATGTTCTCAAATAACTCAACCTCTCTAGATTAAAATATTATATTAGACTCCAAGTCTAATAATCTATAAACTTTGCTATTTTGGGCATAACCCACAAATGCACATCTTATAGCTCTAGGATCCAACTTGGTCCTTTTTGGATCAGTGCTCTTGCAATAAGTAAGACACCCCCACACTTTAAGATAACCAATGTTTGGTTTCTTTCCTGTCCATAACTCATATGGAGATATATTATTTTTCTCCATGGGAATATGATTCAAAATATGACAAGCGGATAGCAAGGCTTCACCCCACAAACTAAAATTCAATTTAAAGTGTAATAGCATAGCATTAATCATCTCAATAAATGTTCTATTGGAGCTTGATTTCATAGACCCATGGTCCCCACTGTACCTTGGATTAAATCATCTAGATCGTCTCAATTAATTTATATAATTATCAATTAGAATTGTGAAAGTTGACCAGGTCAATTTTGGATAGTTTCACAGAGTTATGTAATTTAGAGAAGAAAAGAGAAATTAGGGAAGATTTATTAATTAAGATAAATTAGTGTCTAAATTAATAAATAAGTTTAAATCAAGGTTCAAATTATAAATAATTAATTTGATAAAGGATTTAAATAATTATTCAATTAAATAAATAAATATAAAATAATACAATTATTGATTTTAAGTCCAATGGGCTTATAATTAAATGGGAAATTTCACGGGCCTAAAGCCCATGAGAATTTCAACCTATGGCCGATAATTGACTATTATTTTATTGATTTTTTAATTAAATAAATGACCTAATTGAGTCTATAAAAGGAATGCTAAGTGGGAGTTGAAAATAGATGACAGACACACTTGTTTCTGAGAAGATCAAAAGATCTAATAGTTTTAAATTCTCTCTACAACATAAGTCTTTTTCTAAGCCTCAATATTCTTTTTGTTGGAAAAATTATATTTTATATATAATAAATAGCCAATTTAGGCTAATGTGTGAATGGGAAATTGATGCCTTAAATGTGGTCCATTGATAGCTGCTAATAAATGCAGATTTGGTCAAGGATGTAATCACCGTAATAATGGTGAATATTCTGATCGATATCAAAAATTATGGTAAAGATTGTGATTGATCAATATCACTAATTTTGTGAGATTTTTGGCATTAATTCCCTTGTGTCCACACTTGGTATTCCACCCCATATGAAGCCTATAAAAGGAGGCTTCACTTTTCATTCTAGACACACCAACAAAAAGAGTCACTTACTAAAAAGCTCTCTTGTCTTCTTCTTCTTTGTTTTTCGTAAGTCTTAAGGTGATAGAGTGAAGGTATCAATCCGAGTTCGCTGGAGTAGTGAAAGTGGTGTATTCCTCTACTCGTTAGTCGTTGTATCCTGGGAAGTGGTTGCTCACGTATCCTCTAACACCAATTAGGTAGAGGGGGCAAATCTGCTTTAAGGAAAGTGTGTTTTACGTGCCTCGGCTTTCTTTTCACTTATCAGTTTTATAATTTATTATTTTGTATTTATTTTTCCTGTTCTTCAATTAATAATATATTATTATGTTTGTTAATTTTCTCCATTCTCTTTATTTAAATTTCTAACAATCTTAAAGCAGAATTTAACTTATTTGGAGAAGACGAACATATTGAAGGGCGGAAAATATTTCAGATTTTTTTATTTTGCCATTCAATCAGTGTTGATTAGATTTCTTAATGTATGTTTTCACTGTCTTTTTACACTGCCAATTTTGTTTATGTATATATATCTTGTCTACTATATATTTGCACCGTTTTCTGGCAAGGTTAATTATTTTAATTTTGATATTTACAATACATTGTATATATTCAGTTTATTTTCCACATTTATTAATCTTGCATATTTTGATTAACATGTACAGTATATATACATAATATATGTATTTTATTCACTTATTTCATTATTTTATGCATGTTAATTAAAAATATATATGGAAGCATGTATACTTAGTATGTTTAGTATTTGAGTTTTTTATATTGGTATGCATAAGTGTATTTATATTTTTTTTGTCCTTTATATATATATATATGTATGGTATGTACTCGTTTTCTTTTATAGTATGTACTCGTTTTCTTTTATAGTATGTACTCGTTTTCTTTTACACAGATATATTTCATGGGATACATATATATACCTTATATATACACATAAAATTATATATATAATGATATGCATAAAATTATACTCATGTATATTAGGTTCACGTTTTTCCATGTATTTATTTATATTTTTGCACTTATATTTATTTATAAGGTTAAATTACAATCAAGTATACATATAAATGGAAATTAATATATGCGTTTTATATGCCTGATGTTTATATTACTTTTACTGTCTATCTCATGTGTTTACTCACCACACATGTATAATTTTTTATTGATTGCTAAGATTATATACTTGATTTTAAAACATACTTGCTAAATGGTTAATTTAACACCCATCAGATATGGCTGAAAATATGGATGTCATTGCTACTGGAAGCTTTGAATGATCTCCCCGAACTCCAGCTTCAACCACCAAGGACCAATCTAAGGGTCAGGTTGTGCAAGTTTCGATACCATTGGTACCAACGGTCTCAACGGTTCCTGTGAACCATAATGAGAAACCGGATAAGTTCACTGGGGTGAACTTCAAAACGTGGCAGCAGAAAATGCTTTTCTATCTGACAACATTGAATCTTGCGAGATTCTTAAAAGAGGATCCTCCCTTTATTGGAGAGGATGAGATAGATGTGCAAACTCAGCAAGCAATTGACGCTTGGAAGCACGCTGAATTCCTGTGTAGGAATTATCTTCTGAATGGCTTATCAGACACTCTGTATGGTGTGTACAGTGTGAAGAAAACAGCCAAAGAATTGTGGAACTCTTTGGACCACAAATATAAGGCTGAAGATGTTGGCGCCAAGAAATTCTTGGTTGGTCAATTCTTGAACTTCAAGATGGTAGACTCCAAGAATGTGATAAGCCAAGTGCAAGAGCTTCAATTAATCATCCACGGGATCCATGCTGAAGGAATGGTTTTGAGTGAATCATTCCAAGTAGCTGCAATTATTGAGAAGCTACCCCCTGCATGGAAAGACTTCAAGAACTATTTGAAGCACAAGAGAAAGGAAATGAGTGTTGAAGATCTCATTCTCAGACTTCGCGTTGAAGAGGATAACCAAGGTAATGAGAAGCGAACCTTGAATCCTAATGCTTCCAAGGAAAACTTGATGGAGCATGATAGAGGCTCAAAGGGGAAGAATCCTAAGCACAAGCAAGGGCCCAAGTTGGGACCGAAAGGTGGAATTGCAAAGAAGCCAAAGTTCCAAGGGAAGTGCTTTAACTGTGGCAAGATGGGACATAAATCATCTGAGTGAAAATTGCGCAAGAAGAAGGGCAATGAGATCTATATGGTGGACGCGATATCCCAAGAGGTCGTTGAATTAGACTTATGTGTCGTGGTCTCTGAAGTCAACCTGGTGGATGTGAATCCAAAGGAATGGTGGCTCGACACTGGAGCTACTCGTCATATATGTGCGAACAAGTCAGCATTCTCTGATCTGACTACACTGGAAAATGGAGAGAAGCGGCAACCTCTGAGATAAAAGGGGAAGGAACTGTGTTCTTGAAGATGACGTCTGGAAAGAATGTCAAGCTGCAAAATGTACTGTATGTGCCTGACATTCGTAGGAATCTGATATCTGGAACTCTGCTGAGTGTACATGGGTTCAAGATGGTGTTTGAATCTCATAAAATTGTACTCACTAAAGCGGGTGTTCCTATTGGGAAGGGTTATGTAAAAGAGGGCATGTGGAAGATGAATGTAATGGTTGTTAAGCCAAATGTTGTTATTGATAAAAATAAAGCTAGTACTTCTTCTGTTTACCTTCTTGAGTCTTCAAATTTATGGCACGGTAGACTAGGTCATGTTAATTATAATTCTTTGCGTAGATTAATTAACTTGAATCACATACCCACGTTCAATATTGATTCAAAACATAAGTGCGAAACTTGTGTAGAAGCGAAATTAACCAGGTCATCGTTCAAAACAGTTGAAAGAGACACTGAACCCCTTGATTTAATTCACAGTGATATTTGTGATTTAAAATTTGTTCAAAAAAGAGGTGGTAACAAAAACTTTATTAGTTTTATTGATGATAGTACAAAGTATTGTTATGTGTACTTGCTAAAAAGCAAAGATGAGGCTATAGAGAAATTTACTCTCTATAAGCAAGAGGTTGAAAATCAACTTAATAAGAAAATTAAGATGATAAGAAGTGATCGTGGTGGTGAATATGTAGAAGCATTAGTGAACTTTGTGCACAAAATGGAATCATTCACGAGGTAACACCACCTTATTCTCCTGAATCCAATGGAGTAGCAGAACGGAAAAATCGCACTTTAAAAGAGATGATGAATGCCATGTTATTAAGTTCTGGATTACCGCAGAACATGTGGGGTGAAGCTATTTTGTCAGCTAATTATCTTTTTAATAAGATTCCCCGAAAGAAAGATCAAAAGACCATATAAATTATAGGAAGGTAGACAACCTTCATACAAATACTTAAAAGTGTAGGGATGTCTGGCTAAGGTGATTGCACCATTGCCAAAAAGAATGAAAATAGGTCCAAAAACAGTAGATTGTATTTTCATTGGTTATGCACAAAATAGCAATGCATATCGATTTCTTGTACATGAGTCTAAAAACCCGGACATTCACAAGAATACGATAATGGAATCAAAGAATGCATCATTCTTTGAACATGTATTTCCTTGCAAAGATAATGGGGTTGGACCAAGCTCTTCTAAGCGAACATCTGAAACGATGGATGATCGAGAACAAGAAGAGGAAACTGATGAAGTCCAAGTAGAGCCAAGGCGAAGCAAAAGGGCAAGGATAGAAAATTCTTTTGGACCAGATTTTCTAATTTATATGATAGAGGCAGAACCTCGAACATATAAAGAAGCTGCGAGCTCTATTGAAGGTCCTTTTTGGAAGGAAGCCATAAGGAGTGAAATTGATTCCATCCTGCAAAATCATACTTGGGAACTAGTTGACCTTCCTCCTGGATGTAAACCTTTAGGTTCCAAGTGGATTTTCAAAAGGAAAATGAAAACAAATGGAACAATTGATAAGTACAAGGCCTGATTGGTAATAAAAGGTTACAAACAACAAGAAGGCTATGACTACTTTGATACTTATTCTCCGGTGACGAGAATAAATTCTATCAGGATGATTTTGGAAATTGCTGCATTGCGAAATCTAGAAGTCCATCAAATGGATGTAAAAACTGCCTTTCTAAATGGAGATCTTGATGAAGAAATATACATGGAACAACCTGAGGGTTTTGTAGTTCAGGGAAAGAAAGGAAAGTTTGCAAACTTGTTAAGTCACTGTATGGACTTAAGCAAGCACCAAAGCAATGGCACGAAAAATTTGATAGTGTCATGATGACAAATGGATTTAAAATCAATGAGTGTGACAAATGTGTGTATATCAAAACCACAAACGAGGGATACATCATTCTATGTTTGTATGTAGATGACATACTCATTGTTGGAAGCAACCAACGAATGGTTAAATCCACCAAAACAATGTTAAACTCAAGGTTTGACATGAAGGATATGGGACTGGCTGGTGTAATTTTAGGGATAAAAATTATAAGGACGCCAGATGGACTCAGTTTGAGTCAGTCACACTATGTGGACAAGATACTTGACAAATTCGGTAAAAATGATTCTGGAATTTCTAGAACACCAATTGATACAAGTTAGCACCTATCCAAGAATAATGGTGAAAGTGTGTCCCAAGTAGAATATGCTAGAGCAATAGGAAGTCTAATGTACTTGATGAGTTGTACTAGACCAGACATTGCCTATACTATAAGTACTTTGAGTCGATTCACGAGTAATCCAGGTGAACACTGGAAAGCAATTGCAAGGGTACTTAGGTACTTAAGGTATACTCGTGACTATGGGCCAAACTACACCAGAGATCCAGCTGTGCTTGAAGGATACACTGATGCAAGTTGGATATTTGATATTCATAACTCAAAAGGTGCTAGTGGATATGTCTTCACTCTAGGTGGTGCAGCGGTTTCATGGAAATCTTCGAAACAAACTGTAATCACTAAATCTACAATGGAATCTGAGTTTGTTGCTCTGGATAAATGTAGTGAAGAGGTAGAATGGCTACGTAATTTCCTAGAGGATATTCCAGACTGGCCTAAACCTGTGCCTGCAATATGTATATATTGTGATAATCAAGCAACAATTGGCAGAGCAAAGAATGTTCTATATGACGGTAAGTCAAGACATATGCGTCGACAACATAATACCATTAGACAATTGATCTCAACTGGAGTTATCTCAATTGACTATGTGAAGTCAAAAGATAATATTGCGGATCCGCTAACCAAAGGGTTAAATAGAGATCAAGTTGAAAAGACATCAGAAGGAATGGGACTTAAGCCCAGAAGAAATAAGGTAGATATAAAGGAAAACCCAACCTAGTTGACTGGAGATCCCACGATCTAGGTTCAATGGGACAACCTAATTATATAAACCTTGTAAGATCACTGTGGGGACTAACCCTACCCATTTTGTTGATGAAACAGTTATTCCCGTTGAAAAAAGGATAAGCATTAAGCTTTTAATGACCCTTATGTGTCGGAAGTCCGAACGGGGCAATGCGGGATTGTTCTTAATTAAGAGGTCACCTATGTGAGAGAGAAGTGGGGCCGCTTCAAAGGAGAATTGTGGGGGCTAAATTCTCTAAAACCTCTCGCAGAACCAGGCGGATGTTCATGGCCAAAATGAACATAATCATGAGAACCGATATGATGCCAGGAAGATATCTGTGTGAGATATATCATCATTTACATCAACAGCAGATAGTTCAAAGACATCGCGTCCACTGATATAATAATAACAAGTCAGATATAATAAAAAGATAAGAGCTTACACAGGGGTGGAAATTAAGCCCCAGACATCAACTTAGGTCCATTATAAAAATTTTGGCAACCGAGCTTACCACACATAAGTTCGTCATACATCATTGGACACCTTAGGTCCAGGAACACGTACCCCTTTATTGTACCTGAAATGTTAGGTCATACAAAATTTTATCCCTAAAAAATACGAGGATGACATGGTGAATGAGAATGCGACACGAGACATCACAAATTAGGGAAAAACAAAAAAGTATTGAGAAAAGACTGACAGACAATAAAGATAGATCCAGGACCTATAGGGAAGTCGACCAAGCCTAAACCCCCTAGGGGTGGTTGGCCTAAGTAGGCCCAAGAATCCTAGGGGTGGTCAGCCCTAGTGTGTCCAAGAACTCCTAGAAGTGGTCGGCCTGACCCCTACCCCAGGGGTGGTCGGCCCAAGTATGCCTAAGGACCCCTAGGGGTTGTCGACCTGACCCCAACCCCTAGGATGGTCGGCCTGACATGCTCAAGAACCATCTGGGTGGTCGGCCCACCCTATTCTTCACAGGGTGGTCAGCCTAAACCCCCAAGTACACTTCACTGAGAAATACTCACTCTCATTCAAACTGAGATCAACAGGCCTAGCACCTAGAAGGTCACAGGCCTAGCACCCAGAGGATCAACAGGTGCAGCACCCAGAAGATCACAGGCCTAGCACCCAAGGTCGAGTCATTAGACCTAGCACCTAAGTCTCATATACCAACAGAGACTTAACATATCCCTAGAGGTTTCTATCGTGCATTAACAACGAGAAGACCCACGATCTCATAATCATGGGGAGGTGGACATGTATCTCCACTACCTAATAATCATGTACCAAACCATGATCTCAGTATTGTTGGTCATGTAACAACCCCTGAGTACTATAAATAAAGGACCCAGGGCTTCATTTCAATGGATTGCTTTTTCTAGAATTTTTGAGATATGAAGAGCATTTGGGGAGAAATTCTGGGCAAATCAGAAATGAGTGAATACTTTTTTCATCAGTCTAATTGTCGAGTAATTCAATACTAAAAGCTAAGTGGATTAGGTTATTACTATTCATTAGAACAGGGCTGAACCACTATAAAATTTCTGTGTGTTTAATTAAGAAAATCGTACTTTGTTGTTTATTATATTTATTTCATTCAAAATGTATCGTATACTGTACATACGACCGTTGGCCAATTTCACATGTCAACATTTTGGTGCTTTCATTGAGAGTACAAAATCAAGAATCACACTCTCATCATTTTTACGATGCCTCCAAAATCCAGTCAGACAAAGAAGACTGCTCCCAGGGATTCCACCACCAAGGATCCCATAGATCCCATTAACGAACCTCGGGTGGAGGTTGGAGATCAACCTAATGCAGAAGATCCACAGGACGCTCACCGGAAAAAGATGGCTTATGGCGAGGCAGGAGGCCTTTGCTGCAGAAATTGCTCTTCAGAGGGCGACTATGGAACGGCAATGACGGGAGATAGATGAGCAGGTCCAGAGAATGATCCAGAGGGAGCAGGAAGCAGACCAGAGACACCAGGACGCTGTTGTGGCCTTGGAGGCAGCTACTCAGTTAGCACGAGCTAACGCTGAAGCTGTTGCTCAAGCAATGAGGGAGGCTCAGGCAAAAGAAGTAGGAATGCTAGACAGCAGTAACAGAGAGTCCCAGGGGAGGAGTAGGACCCCAAGGATACTCTCATAACCACTTTCCCATAGACAAGATGAGGAGGCACAGTCCAAGACTGCCTCCTCCATGTCTAAAAAGAATAACACTTCATCTTGGAGTTGGAGTATTACCAACCCAAAGGCCCCTTCCCAGGGGGACATACGAAACAACGCAGGAGATGAAGGTCAAACATCTGAGAGGCATGACAAGAATGGAAATGGCCACTCAACGTCTCAAAGTCATGTAGGAGGATAGGCTCGGGGGCAAGGTCGCATCGACAGGGGCAAGGTGGACCTACCACCCCTACACCCTCAGTCTTGCAAGGGAAAGGAATCGATGAATAACACCAATACTGTGTTCAATAGGCTGGGGAAAGATGCGCAACCTCAGGATTTGAGGGAGGTCATCAACAGGAGGACCAACACTCAGGAGGGGGTACCAGGGACATCTACCCCACCCAGAGCAGTGATCCCACCAGCAGTGCAGGCTCAAATAGATGCCCTCGTTATGGCTGTTCAGGGTCTAACAAAGAAACCTTTAGATATCGAGTTGGCTCATAGAAGTGGGAGCCCTTTCAATGCCGAGATCCAAGCTGCCTAACCACCACCAAAATACAAGACCCCGAAACTTCCTACATACACTGGGAAGGAGGACCCAGTACGACACATTAGGAAGTTCGAGGATCAGATGGAGTTACTCGATGTGGAGCACGATTATAGGTGCAGGATATTCTCTACCACTCTCTTTGACTCAACTTAGGAATGGTATTGGAAATTCAAACCTGGATCCATCACTTCCTGGGAGCAGTTCAGGAAGGAATTCTGCAAGGTCTTCAGTGTCGGGCGGACTCAACCAGTTTATGCCAATCAGTTAGCTGACATCAAGCAAGGGAAAGATGAATCCCTAAAAGACTACATTCAAAGATTCATGAGAGAGGCAAACTGAGCGTCCACGGTAGGAGATGAAGGGAAGTTCATTGCCATCTCGGCAGGAATAATTTATCGTAGTCCCTTGTGGGATTGTATACACAGGAACCCTATCAACACCTTGTAGGAGTTCCTGGACCGAGCTGACAAATACATGAAGCTAGATGAATGGTGCAAACCCTCAGGGCGGTAGTGGGGGCAGTGGTAAGAAGAGGAATACCTCAGGGGCCGAGCAGGGTGGAGAAAAGAAAGCTAAGTCAGCACCCACCGACAAACAGCCTAAGCATCAACCCTACCAGCCCAGGTTCACCAATTATATAGTCCTGACTACATCAAGGGCTGAGATTCACTTGGTAACATACCCGGAGGTACCATACCAAAAGCCACCACCCTTGCGTTCAGAAGGAAAGAGGGACAAGAATAAGTTTTGTCGTTTCCATAATGATTATGGGCATAACACAAACGAGTGCAAACAATTGAAGGATGAGATAGAATTTCTTCTTCGATCAGGAAAACTCTCGAGATACCGAGGCAAGACCGAAACCCCAGGTAGGAATCTAGAATTTTGAAGGCAGAGGAGTCCACCATTGGAGCCGGCAACTGTAGACTTCACACTAGATACCATATGTGGAGGGCCCCACATAGCAGGCAACAGTAACAATGCTTGTGAGCAATATGCAAGGACCCTCAAACATGAGGTAGGGGAGTCTTCCCAGTGTATGGCAGTCGATGACCGGTCTCCAAAAAATCCAAAGTATGAAAGTGAAACTCTCACTTTTATAAAGGATGACTCCAGGCACATGAGATACCCCCACACTGACCCTCTGGTCCTTACCATTCAAATCGCCAATGCCCGAGTGAAGATACGCGTGGTGGATACAGGAAGCTCAGTAGATATCATCTATAAATAATCCCTCGAGAAGATGAAGCTCACAGTCAAGGAGCTGACACCGTGTTCCCAAATGATATATGGGTTCATAGGAGAATGCCTAGCACTAGCATGAACTATCAGACTACCGGTCACGGTGGGGGATGTGCCCATGCACGAGAATGATATAATGCATCAGTGGTCAAGGCAAAGAAAGGACCATGCGTAAACAATATGGTAGTAACCTGCTGTGAAGAGAAGGAAGGAACTGATGAGGTTGTCAACATGGAAGTTGACGTTGAAAGAAACACTCTACTAGAGCTGAGGGCTCCTTTGAACGAAGATTTGTTATTATAGCAAGTTTCCCAAAGCGAGGGAAACGACATCGATCCTCGCTTTGGGGATGACGTCATGGGGGTAGGACCAATCGAAGATCTTGACGAAGTCCTACTAAATGAGGAGGACCTGACTAGAGTAATTAAAGTTGGGAAGGAGATAAAGGTGGAAATTAAGGCACGGTTGGTATAATTTTTTAAATTAATCAGGACGTCTTTGCCTGGTCACATAAGGACATGGTTTGAACTTCTCCATCCGTGATAAGCCATATCCTCAGTGCAACAAAAGAGGAGACTGCTTGACGAAGACCGATCTCAAGCCCTAAAGGAGGAGGTCGAGCGGCTAAAAAAATAGTTTTATAAGGGAGGCCTACTACCCAGATTGGGTATCGAACCCTGTGCTGGTCCCAAAGCCAAATGGGAAGTGAAGAACCTGCGTGGACTTCACAGATCTAAACAAGGCCTGCCCCAATAACTGCTTCCCACTACCCAGAATAGACCAATTGGTCGATGCAACTGCAAGACATAAAATACTCTCATTCATGGATGCATATTCTGGGTATAATCAAATAAGTATGCACCCTCTCGACGAGGAACACACCAGCTTCCGGACAGACAAGGTATTGTATTGTTATAAGGTGATGCCATTCAGCTTAAAGAACACAGGAGCCACGTACCAGCATTTAGTGAATGGCATGTTCCAAGACTTGATCGGCAAGAATATGGAGGTATACGTTGATGACATGTTGGTCATGTCCAAAGAAGCTGGAGGGCATGTTCGAGACTTGGAGGAATGCTTTGCAATACTTAGAACGTATAGCATGAAGTTAAACCCTCTTAAGTGCTCGCTTGGAGTTGGTTCTGGTAAGTTTCTCGTATGCATAGTCAATTCACGTGGAATCGAGGCAAATCCCAAGAAGATCAAAGCATTGATCGACATGAAGTCACCTACCACAATAAAAGAAGTGCAAAGCTTAACCGGGAGAGTAGCTTCCCTCGGTAGGTTCATATCAAAGTCTACGGACAAGTGTGTCCCTTTCTTTAACTTACTGAGGGGCAGCAAGAAGATCCAATGGACCGAGGAATGTGAAGAAGCTTTCCAAGCCTTGAAGGAGCATATTGCTTAACCTCCCGTCCTAGCGAAGCCAATATATGGTGAAGTACTATTCATCTATTTGGCAATCACTGAACATGCAATTAGCGCTGCTTTGGTAAAAGAAGAGAACAGGGTACAACACCCTGTGTACTATATGAGTTAAAGAATAGTAGGTGCAGAGTCTAGGTATCCCCCTCTTGAAAAGCTAGCCTACTGTTTAGTAATCGCCTCTCGAAAGTTGCTTCCATATTTCCACGCTCACTCGATCTGAGTCTTGACCGATCAACCGCTGAGACAAGTTCTTCAGAAACTGGAGGCCTCGGGACGATTACTCAAATGGGTAGTGGAACTAAGACAATTTGATATCACTTATCATTTGAGGGTGGCAATAAAAGGACAAGCATTGCCAGACTTCATAGTCGAAGGTACCAACCTTGAAGACCCTTCCAACCGGTGGGAGAATGGAGAAACTGAGAAGAAAGGAGATACTATATGGAAGCTATATGTTGATGGAGCATCCAATGAACACAACTTAGGTGCAGGAATCATACTGATCACTCTGGAGAATCACTGAATGCATTGTGCTCTCAGATTTGGATTCAACACTTCAAACAACGAGGCTAAGTACGAGTCATTAATAGTAGGATTACGCTTGTCTCAAGATGTGCATGCACAGTCCCTAGAGATATTCAATGATTCCTAGCTAGTGGTGTATCAGGTGCTGGGGGAGTATCAAGCCAAGGCACTTAGGATGGTGCAGTACCTGAACAAGGTGAAGGACTTGTTGACACAGTTCAAGAGATACTCGATTACACAAATCCCGAGGGAGCAGAATGCCAATACTGATGCCTTAGCCAAGCTTGCCAGTGCCAAAGATGCGGACACCCTGAATACCGTTCCCATCGAATCCTTGGTGGAAAGAAGCATAGCCGAGTAGAAGGAAAATGTATTATTTTTTAATAATCAATGTAACAGCCATTGTGCTTCAATGAATGAATGGATTTAATTTCTTAAGTTTCACTTAATTCTTTAAAAAAATTCAACGAGGGACTTGTTCTATAGACCTGTCAACCCCATCGGATCATATTCGA
This sequence comes from Humulus lupulus, assembly GCF_963169125.1. Lineage (NCBI taxonomy): Eukaryota > Viridiplantae > Streptophyta > Magnoliopsida > Rosales > Cannabaceae > Humulus > Humulus lupulus. The sequence continues at coordinate 81,321,103 of NC_084794.1, read as the reverse complement.
TTCCGGTCCTTGAGGGACCTATCGATCCATAAGATCCAAACAAGAGACTAGTCTGAGGACCTTGTCACTGAATTATGGATCATGTTCGATCTTGGTTCTTGAGGAGCCTATTGACCCATACGATCCAAATGAGAGACAGGTCCAAGGACCTTGTCGCCAAAATATGGATCATGTTCGATCTTGGTTCTTGAGCAGCCTATCAATCCATACGATCCAAATGAGAGATAGGTCCTAGGACCTTGTCGCCAAAATATGGATCATGTTCGATTCTGGTCCTTGAAGGACCTATCGACCCATACGATCCAAACGAGAGACTAGTCCTAGGATCTTGTCGCCAAAATATGGATCATGTTCGATTTTTGTTCATGAGGAGCCTATCAACCCATACAATCCAAACGAGAGACAGGTCCTAGGACCTTGTCGCCAAAATATGGATCATGTTCGATCTTGGTTCTTGAGGAGCCTATCGATCCATACAATCCAAACGAGAGACATGTCCTAGGACCTTGTTGCCAAGATATTTGATCATGTTCGATCCTAGTTCTTGACGAACCTATCGACGCACACGATCAACAAGAAAGACAGGTCCTAGGACCTTGTCACCAAAATATGGATCATGTTCGATTTTTGGTTCTTGAGGAGCCTATCGACTCATTCGATCCAAACGAGAGACAGGTCCTTGGACCTTGTCGCCAAATTATGGAAATTGTTCGATCTTGGTTCTTAAGGAGCCTATCGACCCATACGATCCAAACAAGAGACAGGTCCTAGGACCTTGTCGCCAAATTATGGATCATGTTCGATCTTGGTTCTTGAGGAGCCTATTGACCTATACGATCCAAACAAGAGACATATTCTAGGACCTTGTCCCTAAATTTATTGATCATGTTCGATCCTGGTTCTTGAGGAACCTATTGACCCATACGATCAACAAAAGAGACTGGTCCGAGGACCAGTCTCCATTATTTGATCATATTCGATCCTGGTTCTTGAGGAACCTATCGACCCATACGATCAAAAAAAGAGACTGGTCTGAAGACCAGTCACCATCATCGTATCATAATCAAATCTGTTCCTTGAGGGATCAATTGATAATTTGATCTAAGACTCATTACAAGCTCGATTAGCCCATCTAGACCTGGTTGGTCCAAATTAGACACATCTGTCTACAATCATTATAACGAGTACATGAGAGATTACATAGATCGTGATCGACACTTGCTACACAATCTGTATCTGAGTATAGGTATCATTACTACTGATTATGAAACCATCACCTGACTACCAATGAGGGAGAAGCATTTGCTGCTTGCATCATTGGGTGAAAAGGATAGTACTATGTGTCTAACGCTCGAAGCAAGGCATGGTCAAGTAGCAAGTGACCAAGGCTTTTAAACCCATGATCACTTGGGGGGCATATAGTGCATACTGATTGGGGTATACACAAGAAATGAGGGCATGACCTTAAGTACTAAGCAAGCTCAAGTTTTTCTAGGACATTTGTTTAACATATGTTTCGAAAGTGCAAAAGACAAAAACAAAAAAGGCATTGGTGGTCGACCTATCACCCATGGGGTGGTCGACCTGACCTGTTTTGTTCATGGTACTTGATGAAGTATCATACTACTCACATTACCATGGTTGTTAGCATGAAAAACATTAAAGAGTAATGTTAGTATGGCACATGAAATACATGTGTTCAGAGTATACAGATACCTGAACCAATGAGGGTTGTGAGTTGATATACCTAGTAAGCATTGGAAATTAAAATTTTAAATCAATACACTGAGTACTCATAACAAAATAGCATAAAGGCATGAAATGTCATATGTAAAAATTGTCAAGTACAAGGTGCCCCACCAATGGCATGGAAGGAAAGACAGAGTAAAAGACCAAAAGAAGACTAACTAGGGTGAGGAGTACCATCTGAAAGACCACCCTGAGCCTCGGCAGCCTCACGAGCCAGACACTTCCTAATCTCCTTCGCTCGCATCTTCTCGGGAAGGAAATCCAAGTTCAGATCTTTGTTGGACTTCCAAATCAAGTATAAGCAAGAGAAAGTTGTCTCTGAATACTCCTCTCGAGCCTTGTCCTGAGCAGCTTTGACCTCTTGCTCCTTCTCGACAAGAGAATCCTTCCGCAATTGGTCCATGTCAGAAATCAGCTTCTCTTTCTCAACTTCAGACTGTTGGAGCTTATTGGCAAGTTTCCCCTCCATCTGGGTTATCCTAAGAGTCAACTCTATCACTTCCTGCTGTTTGAGCTCCACGGTACTACGGAGGGTGTTGATCTCTTCATCCTTTGAAGCAATGTCAGCATCCCTAAATCCAAGAACGTGCCTAAAGTCCAGCACCTCTTGGCAGATAGCTTCAAGCTCATAACGAAGGTTGGAGAGCATAAAGGTATACTCCACAGACCTATCATGGACATGAGAGACCAGCATCAGTGCCTACAAAAAAAACATACAAGTGTTAGATAAACATCAAAACACAAGCTAACTAGACAAGAAGAGAACTGTAAAGGACTCACACTCTGAACGTCTAGGAGCGACTTTATTAGAATGGTGCTCAAGTCCTCATTCTTAATCCCATAAAAAGCTATTGTCGTTTGCTCTAGATGAGAAGCTCGATCCATGAGAGCACCTAAGTTCCGTATAGCAGACTGATGTGGCTCAGATAAGGGAGCAAGCGCAGAACAGGAAGCACCTACATCAGTGAAAACGGGAGGAACTGGTGTAGACAAAGATGGCTCTACCTCTGCGACAGGACTAGACGCCAAAATAATTGGACTAGACGCCAAAGGAGTTGGAGGAGACAACTCGAGAGGAACCTCCATTACCGACTCAGCCTCAACCCTATCCCTTTTTGCCACTCGAATAGAAGGACTAGCCTCAGTGGCAGTCGACCTCTGCTGGGTATGAAAAAAACCAAACATGTCTGAGCCTGTAAAAGAAGATCAAATGTTAGAAGGGTATTAAACACAAATGAATCATAAAATAAAGGTGATAAAATGTCAAACCTTCTGAATGAGATTTAGGTTCAAACGTAGTCTTATCAAAGTCGTCTGAAGAAAGCGATGAGTACGCGACAGATGCACCCACCTCATCACCCTCATGTTCAGCTGGCACAAGCGAAGAGGGTACCTTCTCGACATGAATGGGTCCCGTGGAGTCTATGGCGGTCACAGGCTCAGGACCATCGTCATTCAGAACATCGGCTATAGTAAGAGGAAACAACCCCACCTTCCTAAGGTTCTCTGAGGTAACGAGGTTCTTGACATTCTTCTCCTCAGGGGTCATGGCATTCAGTACCTTGGTCCTAAATTTCGTAGCCTGGGTCGGGAGCGGTCTTTAAAAAGGCCCAATGTGCTTAAACTTGGAGTAGTTGACCTCTGCGTCCTTAGTTAGGAAATAGTTGTATGCGTATCTAAATGCCTTGTATTTCCAGAGATCTCTTTCAAGAAGGTGTGGGTACCCTCGATTATATAATGGTGGAAGTGGAAATACCCCGAGTTGCGCTGAGAAGGGTTTGTCTTCAGGTCAAACAAGTAGTGGATCTCGTGAGGCACTGCAGCATCCCATTTTCTGCGATGATAGACAATGTACAATGCATATAAGACCAAGATCGCATTAGGAGCCAATTGAGAAGGACTAATACCAAAATAGTCTGCAACACTATGAAAGTATGGATGAAGAGGAAGTAGGGCGCCAGACTTAATGGCAGAACATACCCAGAGGGGGGTCCTCACCTCTATCATCTGGACCAGGGATAGTAATAGACACGCCGGAGAGGTCAAAGGTCTTCCTTAAGTTTTTTACCTTCTCTTCAGTCATGTCAGAGGCTGCCCTCTTGAACCAAACAACCTCATAATTAGCAGGACGAGGCTTCTCAACCTGTTTCCATATGATTTCACTGGCGAAGGCGGCCCCAGAATGTGGTGAATTGAACTCCTTTGGTCGTCTCTTCTTCTGTTGTGCAGCTGGCGAGACTGTCTTGCTTTTGGAAGGGGGTGAACCACCTTAGGCCGAAAACTGTGAATAGAACGCTCCTGAGGATGAGTAGCATAGCAATGAGAACCCTCAGTATGTCCTTGATGAAAAGAAGATTGATGGGGTATCACGGTGCAAAGGACGTTGCAATGAGTATCGCTGACTTGACCTATCCCGCTGAGAAGAATGACTCCGCTGAGATATGCCTTGAGAGCCGCGGGCCATACTGTGCTAAGAAGAGCCACATGAGGAGGCCTGAGTGATGTGCCTGGCAATATGAGTTTCATCTTCAGAAGGTTGTCGAGTCGTCTGTTTTACTCTCTCCATTGGGCAATGCCTTTTCAAGAGATCTTCCTCACTAAACAAATATAAAGCAGAGCGAGGGAGAATCCTTTTCACCCTTTCCAAGAACTCCTGGGGAGTACGCTCACTTAATGACTTGTCTGATGAAGAGGAGCTGGACATCTACAATAGAAGAAAAATAAAGAGTAAAGTTAGTAAGTGAGCATAGTGAAGCCCATAGCTGGGGGCATATCCATGAACTAAGAAGCACAAACGAAGAAATCAGGAGAAAAATTCTATATAGGGGGTTGGTCCAGTGAGCCTAAGCTTGGGCCGATCACCCTAAATCCATCAAATTACAAAGCATAAAAGATGGAGCATAGGTGGTCAGCCTACCACCTTAGGTCGTCCACCCCAGGGATGCAAGCCTCAGAAAAATGTCAGAGGACTGTTCAAGTCTCCGGAAAAAGTAATTTTTACAGTACAAGGAAGACCCCCAAGGAGATCAGTTGAGAGAAAATAAAAATTAGGGTCCCAGGTGGTCGACTTATGCTTGGGCTGATGTAACGCCCTAGTTACGCAAGAACAGTTACGGTGAACCAAAAATTTAACTCGCTACCCTAGTTCTTTGGTTAAAGACGTGCTTCTAGGTATTATTAACAGGCTAAGGTGGAAAAAACCAATCAAAAGGAAATGATATATTTTATTTAGAACATAAAACTGTTCATGGGCCCATCAAAAACATTTACAAGTTATTTACAACTCAAAATGGTCATTACTGTTTAAATTTACAACCCGCCGACCTAAGCGGCAAAAACAGGGTAAACCCCCTAGTTCCTCTGAGAACTCCTTGGTTGTGGTGGTCAAGCGGCCGCATATGTACACAGCATCACCTAAGCTCTCCACTCAAGGCTGGATGAGATTTTCTTTCCCTTTACCTGCACCACATAGCACCCATGAGCCAAAGCCCAGCAAGAAAACACAATATATCATGAATATAGTATCAGCAATAATCATAATCATCATTCAGGACTTTAAGTCCAAAACAGATGAGTGACAGTCGCAAAAGTCACTAAGGTGGGTTCCGTTCCCTCTAGCCATGTGACGATAGGGTCACCGGGGCTTTACAAATAAGTGATCCTTTCACTAGCTTAAACAGGATAGGTGCTTGATGACTGGTAACCAACATAACCCACCTCGTGACCATAGAGTCACAACCATGGGATTCTGCTCCCTAGCCATGTGACAAGCTGTCACCTAGGCCCTTGGCCCTGGCTCTGAGTAACTAATCTTAGACTATTCAAGCGCTTATAAGTTTCATCGACCTTAGGGTCGGTCCAGCATTAATGCTCCTAGAGTCATTCAACACTGATATCGATTAGATCTAATATTTTATCAGCCCTGCATTCAGGACGCAATCAATGTCCATATTTATCAACCAACATGCCTCAACAACAATCATGAATGTCATATACACAGGGTGCAGTTTTCTTACCTCTGATTCGAGCGAGAATGAATAAAAGAACGACCCATAAGAGCGATCTGACTTTTAGTCCTTTAGTGGTCACCTAGTCATAACCAAATATGGGACACCATCAATAAAATGAATAACAAAGGTTCCCAAACCAAGATCTATCCTCCGGGACATCAATCCCCACTAATCCGAGTAGTAGGAACAATCCCGAGGCCTAAAACCAAGTTCCCGAGGTCAAAACACTCAAACGGCCTCAAAACCACCCAAGAGTCCCAGACCTAGCTCCTTGATTCCCAGCCCCCAGCCACATCAGGAGCAAGGGCCAGGGTGCCACTTACTCAGGGTCGCGGCACCCAGCACAGGCCAAAAGCCTCCAGCTGCTTCTTCGAGCTTGGGCCGCGGCCCCCCACCCAGAAACAGCCAAAAACTTGATTTCCTTCATCCCAAACCTTCCAAAAACACACCTAAAAAACTTCCAAATCAAAAAATCAAAGTTCCCAAACTTCCCAATGATCCAAAACCATCAAATCCCGAGGCTCAAACGAACCAAAAACTCAACGATTCACAAAATCCAATTCGAAGCTTTGAAACTCTAAAAACTCAAAACTTAAAACTTAGATTACCTTTGATTGGGTTGTTTCTCGTCAAATCCTTCTGTCAAGAAGCTTCTAATCTTTCCTCGATCCTCGCTTGATTCCGACTCCTAGAACTCAATATTTCTTCGAAATTGCCTCGAATGATAAAATGAACTAACGGGAAGAGAGAAAGTATTTTTCTAACATACGGTTTTTTCTGACAAGCTACTTCAAGCTTAAGTAACGTCAAATAAAACCTAGTGCTTGGGGTCCCAAAAACACCCCCGGGGACATTATAGTCAAAACTTCCAGAATTTCCTCCTGATCTCAATAATTCCTAATCTATCATCAAATAAACATTCCCATTACTCAATATCCCAATAAAAGACCCTGTTATGACAAAACCGCTAATTCACAATATAAGACCGTCTCATGCCGAATAGCTCGAATATATCTCCATAATAATGGGATCTCATCCATAACTCACATTATGCACCAAAATACACAATTATGCCATCAACGGGCCAAATTATCAAAACACCCTAATAATCAAATATGAACCCACACGCATGCATATAACATCATATTATAATATAATTCACATAAACACGCATATTATCAGTTAATGGCATAATTAAACAGTTATGGCCCTCCCAACCTACTAATCCATCCATTAAACTGCATTAGGGATTTCGGGGAATTACAACTATCCCTTCCTTACAGAAATTTCATCCTCAAAATTTACCTAAACAGCTCGGGATACTGATTCTACATATCTGACTCCAGCTCCCATGTCGCTTCCTCGACCTTATTGTTCCTCCACAATACCTTAATCAAAGGTATCGTCTTTTTCCTAAGGACCTTATCCTTTCTGTCAAGTATCTGGATTGGCTGCTCCTCAAAGGAGAGATCTGCCTCAAGCTCCAGATCTTCATAACTCAAAATATGATTCACATCTGATACATACCTCTGAAAAGCTGAAACATGAAATAATTTATGCACGGCTGACAATGCTGGAGGCAAGGCTAGTTTGTATGCCACTTGACCAATCGTCTCCAGGATCTCAAATGGACCTACAAACCTAGGTCTCAGCTTGCCCTTCTTCCCAAACCTTCTCACCCATTTCCATGGCGAGACTCTAAGGAAGACATAGTCTCCCACTTGGAACTCAACATTCCTACGCTTAGGATCTGCATAGCTCTTCTATCTACTCTAAGAAGCGAGCATCCGAGCTCTAATCTTTTCAACGGCCTCACTGGTCCTCTGAACTACCTCAGGGCCCAAGTATCTCCTTTTACCTATCTCATCCCAATGAATGGGAGATCTACACTTCCTACCATACAACATCTCATAAGGTGCAACTCCAATGGCAGACTGATAACTATTGTTGTAGGAAAACTCTATCAAAGGTAGATACTTGCTCCAGGATCCACCAAAGTCCAACACACATGCTCGCAGCATGTCTTCCAATATCTGGATTGTCCTCTCAGTTGCCCATCTGTCAAAGGAAGATAAGCAGTATTGAACTTCAACTGTGTTCCCATGGCCTTCTATAAACTCCCCCAGAACTTGGAAGTAAAAGTGGGGTCACGATCTGACACGATCGACCTTGGCACTCCATAAAGGCGCACGATCTCTCTCACATAGATATCTGCATACTGATCAATTGTATAAGTAGTCCTCACTAGCAAGAAGTGAGCTAACTTGGTGTAGCGATCCACTATCACCCAAATAGAATCATGTTGACCAACAGTCCTGGGTAAGCCCACCACGAAATCCATCGTGATGTCCTCCCACTTCCACTCTTGGATATCCAGGGGTTACAATAACCCTGTCGGCCTCTGATGCTCAGCCTTGACCTGCTGACATGTGAAGAACTTAGCCACATACTCTAGTACATCTCTCTTCATCCCTGGCTACCAATACAATGATCTCACATCCTGATACATCTTTGTGGTGCCTGGATGCAAAGAGTAAGGTGTAGTATGAGATTCATCCAGGATCTCTCACCTCAAAGCAGTGTCTAACGGAACACATATCCGCCCCTTGTATCTCAACAAGCCTAACTTAGACACTGTATAATCTCTGGATGCTCCAGCCAAAACATCCTATCTGATCTTGATCAGCTGTGGACCACTCAACTGACCCTCCTTGAATCTCTCCAACAGTGTAGACTGTAGCGAAATATTAGCCATATGGCCCACCAGCAACTCTATACCAGTTCTGGTCATATCATCTGCTAACTCTCTGGCTATCAGCCTCGTACCATAAATCTGTCCTGGACCCTTCTAGCTTAAAGCATCAGCTACCACGTTGGCTTTTCCTGGATGATACAAAATCTCACAATCATAATCTTTTACTAACTCCAGCCAACGCCTTTGTCTCATATTCAAGTCTTTCTGGGTGAAGAAGTATTTCTGGCTCTTGTGGTCTGTGTAGATCTCACACTTCTCTCCATAAAGATAATGCCTCCATATCTTTAACGCAAAGACCATAGCCGCCAACTCTAAATCATGAGTGAGATATCTCTTTTCATACTCCTTCAACTGATGAAAATCATAAGCAATTACCTTCTCTGACTGCATTAGAACACAGCCCAAACCCTGATGAGAAGCATCACAATAAATCACAAACTTCTCCTAATCTGTCAGAAGACTCAGAATCGGAGCTGTAATTAATCTCTACTTCAGTTCCTGGTAGCTGTTCTCACATTTATCTGACCACACAAATTTATGACTCTTGCGTGTCAGCTTAGTCAATGCAGTAGCAATATTTGAGAACCATTCCACAAAATGTCTCTAATAACCTGCCAATCCAAGGAAACTTCTAACCTCAGAAGCATTCTTTGGCCTTGGCCAATCTTTGACTGCTTCAATCTTTGCTGGATCTACTTTAATCCCCTCCTTACTGACAATGTGCCCAAGAAAGGATACCTGAGATAACCAGAACTCACATTTCTTGAACTTTGCAAACAATCTGTGTTCCCTCAGTCTCTATAGAACCAACCTCAGATGCTGCTCATGCTTTGACTCAAACTAAGAATATACCAGAATATCATCGATGAAGACGATCACAAACTGGTCCAGATAATCCTTGAACACTCTGTTCATCAGATCCATAAAAGCAGTTGGGGCATTAGTCAATCCAAAAGACATGACTAAGAACTCATAATGCCCATACCTGGTGCGAAAAGCAGTCTTTGGTATGTCTCCCTCCTTGACCCTCAACTGATGATAACTAGAACGAAGATCAATCTTTGAGAATACCTTCTTACCCTGTAACTGATCAAACAGATCATCTATCCTTGGAAAAGGATACTTATTCTTGATTGTTAACTTATTCAATTCTCTGTAATCAATGCACATCCTCATAGAACCATCCTTATTTTTCACAAATAGAACTGGCGCACCCCAAGGTGAGAAACTAGGTCTGATAAAATCCAAATCCAACAGCTCTTGCAACTGTACCTTTAATTCTTTTAACTCAGCTGGGGCCATTCTATAAGGTGCTCTAGACACTGGCTCCATCCCTGGAGCCAGTTCTATCACGAACTCAATCTCTCTGTGCGGTGGCAACCCTAGTAAATCTTCTGGAAACACATCCAGAAATTCACAAACAAGTCTGGTCTCTTCTGGTCTCACTAGCACGACCTGAGTGGTATCAACCACAATGGCCAAGAATCCAATGCAACCTCCTAGCAATAGATCTCTAACCCTCAATACGGAAAGCATAGGTATGCGAGGTCCATGCACAGTACCAACAAACACAAAAAGGATCCTCACCTTCGGGCTCAAAGGAGACCATCTTCCTTCTGCAATCAATGGTAGCCCCATACTTCGCTAACCAATCCATACCCAATATCATATCGAAGTCAGTCATAACTAACTCTATCAAATTCACTGACAATTCTCTGCCCTCCACTGTCACTAGCAAAGATCTGACCCATCTCTTGGATACCACTAACTCCCCAATGGGTAGCAAAGTTCCAAACCCCACAGCATAAAAATCACAGGGTCTACACAGTCTATCAATAATACTACTAGCAACAAAAGAGTGTGTAGCACCAGAATCAATCAAAACATTATATGGGGTTCCAACACTAAGAAGCTGACCTGTAACAACTGAGGGAGAAGCCTCAGCTTCTGCTTGTGTCAATGCGAACACTCGAGCTGGGGCCGAGCTATCTGCTTTCCTGGGTTCTTCTTTTCTGGCCTTAGGGAAATCCTCCCTAAAATGATCCACTGCTCCACATAAGAAGCAGGCCCTTGACCTACACTCTCCCAAATGACACCTCTTACATCTAGGGCATTCAGGATAAGACTTCCAGGCTTCATTACCACCTAAACAACCCATTGAAATACCACGGGGCCGCCTATCAGGACCAGGAACTGGGAAGGTGTCAGGAACCTTCCTCTTCTGATCACTGGGCCTCCACCCCTACTTGAACCCACAAATGGAGGACCTATCCTCGTAAACTCCTTTCTGGATGCACTGTCTCGCCAGATCTTATTCTCCGCACTCTCAACTGTGAGTGCCTTCTCAACCACCTGTGCATAGGTAGTAACCCCAGCCACAGTGGTAATACGTACATCACGGGCTAATCTGGGTTGTAGCCCCTGCAGAAGCCTCTCTCTTCTGGTCCCATCAGTGGGCACCAGCTCCATGGAAAATTTTGCCAAACGATCAAATTTCAAGGCATACTTAGTGACTGACAAACCTCCCTGAAGTAGCCTAATGAACTCAGCCTTTGTCGCCCTGATGGCATCCTTATAATACTTTTCGTTAAAAAGAGTCTGAAACTCATCCCAACTCAGGGCATTAACATTTCTAGTCTGGGTAATAACCTCCCACAAAATTCGGGCATCCTCCCGAAACATATAAGTGGCATAGGCCACCCTCTCATTACCAGTCACCCTCATGAAATCCAGGATGGTGTTAATCATACTCATCCACCGCTCTGTCTTGGCAGGATCTGCACTGCCCTCAAAAACTGGAGGTTGTTGCTTCCTGAACCTTTCATAGAGAGGCTCCCATTTTATTTCCAACCTCAGTCAGCTACCCAGCTGCTAGCACCGACACAGGAGGTGCCTCTGATACACTGGCCACTACAAGTGCTTGCTGTTGTCTCAGGAGACAAAGTTCTTCCCCTTGTCTCAACATTGTAGCCTGCAGGTCGTTAATTATCCGCAGCCAGTTTACAGGATCTGGCTGTGGAATCTGTCCTTGGTCATTTTCTTGACCCTGATTGTTATTATTCTGGCCTTGATCACTCTGGCCAGCTGACATATCTGTCTGCCCTGGATTTATTCTTATCATTGATACCTTGCTGAAACAATGATCAATACGGCCAGTCAGGTAGTAATAACTAAACCTCTTGCCGCCTTATGGTCCAAGAACAAGCAGACAATTATCATATTCCACAGTCATACAATTATACAAGCAAATACATGTTTATAGCATTTAGCACTTAGCATGTATCACATAATAGTTCACAATCAACAATACTAATAAGTATGTTCCATCAATTTCAATACTATTTAGCACACGGTTGCTGAGAATGTATTATTCAGGGCACAGGGTTAACATGGTGTCTCATGCATACAGGTAAAGCTTACATACTATATTTAAGCAGTTATACATATAACTACATAAATAGTTACCAAACCATAAGTTGAGCTAGACTTCAATGATGAGTGTACATGCCCATCCAGTCTACAGGAGCCCTAACCTTGGCACGCTCTGATACCAAGTTGTAACGCCCTGGTTACCCCAGAACAGTTACGGTGAACCAGAAATTTAAATCGTTACCCGAGTTCTTTGGTTAAAAATGGGCTTCTAGGTATTATTAACAGGCTAAGGTGGAAAAAAATCAATCAAAAGGAAAGGATATATTTTATTTAGAACATAAAACTGTTCATGGGCCCATCAAAAACATTTACAAGTTATTTACAACTCAAAATGGTCATTACTGTTTAAATTTACAACCCGCCAACCTAAGCGGTAAAAATAGGGTAAACCTCCTAGTTCCTCTGAGAACTCCTTGGCCGTGGTGGTCAAGCGGCCGCATATGTACACAGCATCACCTAAGCTCTCCACTCAAGGTTGGGTGAGCTTTTCTTTCCCTTTACCTGCACCACATAGCACCCATGAGCCAAAGCCCAGCAAGAAAACACAATATATCATGAATATAGTATCAACAATGATCATAATCATCATTCAGGACTTTCAGTCCAAAACAGATGAGTGACAGTCGCAAAAGTCACTAAGGTGGGTTACGTTCCCTCTAGCCATGTGATGATAGGGTCACCGGGTCTTTACAAATAAGTGATCCTTTCACTAGCTTAAACAAGATAGGTGCTTGATGACTAGTCACCAACATAACCTACCTCGTGACCTTAGAGTCACAACCATGGGATTCCGCTCCCTAGCCACGTGACAAGTTGTCACCTAGGCCCTTGGCCCTGGCTCTGAGTAACTAGTCTTAGACTAGTCAAGCGCTTATAAGTTTCATCGACCTTAGGGTCGGTCCAGCATTAATGCTCCTAGAGTCATTCAATGCTGATATCGATTAGATCTAATCTTTTATCGGCCTTGCGTTCAGGACGCTTATGCCATTTCTGACTCTCAGGTCAGTGATATGCGACCAGTGCCATCCCTGACTAATCAGTGCCATACACAAGTAAGCAAGCTCTAATAAGCATTTAATATGCAATCAATGTCCACATTTATTAACCAACATGCCTCAACAACAATCATGCATGTCATATACACAGGGTGCAGTTTTCTTACCTCTGATTCGAGCAAGAATGAATAAAAGAACGACCTTTGAGAGCGATCTAACTTTTAGTCCTTTAGCGGCCACCTAGTCATAACCAAATATGGGATACCATCAATAAAATGAATAACAAAGGTTCCCGAACCAAGATCTAGCCTCCGGGACATCAATCCCCACTAATTCGGGTAGTAGGAACAATCCTGAGGCCTAAAACCAAGTTCCCGAGGTTAAAACACTCAAACGACCTCAAAACCACCCAAGAGCCCCAGCCCTAGCACCTTGAGCCGCGGCCCCCAGCCACATTAAGAGCAAGGGCCGCGGTGCCCAGCACAGGCCAAAAGCCTCCAGCTGCTTCTTCGAGCTTGGGCTGCGGCGCCCAAGAACAGGGCCGCAGCCCCCCACCCAGAACCAGCCAAAAACTCGATTTCCTTCATCCCAAACCTTCCAAAAACACACCTAAACACTTCCAAATCCAAAAATCAAAGTTCCCAAACTTCCCAATGATCCAAAACCATCAAATCCCGAGGCTCAAACGAACCAAAAACTCAACGATTCATAAAATCCAATTCGAAGCTTAGAAACTCTAAAAACTCAAAACTTAAAACTTAGATTACCTTTGATTGGGTTGTTTCTCGTCAAATCCTTCGGTCAAGAAGCATCTAATCTTTCCTAGGATCGCTATGCCTCGATCCTCACTTGATTCCAACTCCTAGAATTCAAGATTTCTTCGAAATTGCCTCGAACAGTAAAATGAACTAACGGGGAAAGAGAAAGTATTTTTCTAACATACGGTTCTATCTGACAAGCTACTTCAAGCTTAAGTAACCTCAAATAAAACCTAGTGCTCGGGGTCCCGAAAACACCCCCGGGGACATTATAGTCAAAACTTCCAGAATTTCCTCCTGATCTCAACAATTCCCAATTTATCATCAAATAAACATTCCCAATACTCAATATCCCAATAAAAGACCCCGTTATGACAAAATCGCTAATTCACAATATAAGATCGTCTCATGCCGAATAGCTCGAATATATCTCCATAATAATGGGATCTCATCCATAACTCACATTATGCACCAAAATACACAATTATGCCCTCAACGGGCCAAATTATCAAAACATCCTAATAATAAAATGTGGACCCACACGCTTGCATATAACATCATATTATAATATAATTCACATAAACATGCATATTATCAGTTAATGGCATAATTAAACATTTATGGCCCTCCTAACCTACTAATCCAGCCATTAAACCGCATTAGGGATTTCGGGGCATTACAGCCGACCACCCTGGATCCCTGAAAATCACCCAAGAGTATGGCGGTTGGCCCATGAGGTGAATACTACTCGGCCCATGATGAAGCCCTAGGGGTGGTCGGCCCTAACCCTAATCCTAGAACTAGAAATCGCATAAGGCAGGGGAAGGGAATCCCTGGAGGTACTTGGCCCATGATTCGGCGTAACCCTAATCCTAGACTTGGAAATCGCATAAGGCAAGGAAATGGAAGCCATGGAGGTACTCGGACCATGATCGGAAACTCTAGGTGGTCAGCCCTAACCGTAATCCTAGACCTGGAAATCGCACAAGGTAAGAAACCCTGGAGGTGTTCAACCCATAATGAAGCCCAAGGAATGCTCAGCCCATGAGGGAATAAACATCCCTAAAAATCACCTATGCTAGGGTTTGGAATCCTAGAAATCGCCAGGCTAATGAGGTGGTCGACCTAGGGTCTTACATCCCTGAAAATCGCCCATCCTAGGGTTTCATAAACCTAAAGTCACATGTGCTGGGGTTTGTAGCCCTGGAAATCAACCAGGATAAGGAATTTTACAGAGAAATCTTAACTTGATTCAAGTAAGTCAATTATTTTGGATCAAACTAAAACAAAACAAGAAGATTCAGACAAAATTCCTCAAATATTGAAAGTGTTTCTTCTAAATCTAAGCATGTTTAAATTAAATGGTGTAAGGAATAGAAGAAAGTACTTACCAAAGACCTGAGTTTGATGAGGAACTGGAGAAATCAAGCTTGGAACTCGTTTGGGAGAGGCGCATAAAGCAAGAATGAGAAGAGAAGCCCTACTTATAACCTCTCAGGCAGACAAGATATTTTTAGGAATTCAAATTTCCTTGAAAAAATTTTGGTATGATTAAAATTTCAAATTCCTTGAAAAATATCTACATTTTTAGGAATTTAAAACTCCTTGAAAAATATATATATTTTTAGGAAATAAAATTCCTTGAAAAAATATCTTATATTTTTAGGAATTAAAATTCCTTGAAAAATATTTTGTATTTTTAGGAATTAATATCCTTGAAAAGTATATTATATTTTTTGGACGTCAAAACTCCTTGAAAAATAAGTTATATTTTTAGGATTCCAAATTTCCTTGAAAAATATATTAGAATATTAGGAAGTTAATTTTTATAGTTAAAAAAGTACTATGTAATGTCCCAAGGACTTGACTATTTAAGTACTGCTACGGTATGTTTCTCGGGCCAGGATCAAGTTTGTCGTAACGTTGAAAACATTACAATAAACTTGGGGGCAAATGTTATCCCTCAAAAATATGAGGATGACATGGAAAATGAGAGTGCGACACGTGACATCACAAATCAGGGAAAAACGACAAAGTATTAAGAAAAGACTGACGGGCAAAAAAGATAGGTCCAGGCCCCATAGGGAAGTCAACCAAGCCTAAACCCCCTAGGGGTGGTGGGCCTGACCCCTACCCCTAGGGGTGGTTAGCTTAAGCAGTCCCAAGAGCCCTAGGGGTGGTCGGCCTGACCCCTACTACAGGGGTGGTCAACCCCAGTGTGTCCAAGAGCCCCTAGGAGTGGTCGGCCTGACCCCTACCCAAGGGGTCAGTTCCAATATGCCCAAGGACCTCTAGGGTGGTCGGCCTGACCCCAACCCCTAGGGTGATCAGCCTGACATGCTCAAGAACCACCTGGGTGGTCGGCCCACCCTATTCCTCATAGGGTGGTCGGGCTAAACCCATAAATACACTTCATTAAGAAATACTCACTCTCGTTCAAACTGAGATCAATAGGCCTAGCACCCAGAAGGTCACAGTCCTAGCACCCAGAGGATCAATAGGTCCAGCACCCAGAAGGTCACAGACCTAGCACCCAAGCTCGGGTAGTCAAACCTGGCACCTAAGTCTCATATACCAACAGAGACTTAACATCTTCCCAGAGGTTTCTAACGTGCATTATCCACCACGATCTAGAGAAACAACAAGAAGACCCACAATCTCATATTCATGGGGAGGTGGACACGTATCTCCACTACCTGATAATCGTGTACCAAACCACGATCCCAGTATTACTTGTCATGTAACAGCCCCTGGGTACTCTAAATAAAGGATCCAGGGCTTCATTTCAAAGGATCGCTTTTTCTGGAATTTTTGAGATCTGAAGAACAATTGGGGAGAAATTCTAGGCAAATAAAAAATGAGTGAATACTTTTGTTCATCAGTGTAATTTTCGAGTGATTCAATACTAAAAGCTCAGTGGATTAGGTTATTATTGTTCATTAGAACAGGGCTGAACCACTATAAAATTTCTATGTGTTTTACTTAAGATAATCATACTTTGTCGTTTATTCTATTTATTTCATTCAAAAGGTGTCGTATACTGTACATACGACCATTGGCCAATTTCACAGGTCAACACAAAACATAAACTAGATCATAAACTATACTACCTAATTTTCCTTACCAAAAACTGGAATATTGGAGACAAGAGCGGGATTGGAAACTCCTAAAACCAAACATAAAGAAATCATAAGTCCTCTAGAGAAAAGAAGATGAATGGAAGATCTAAACCATTGGAATAAGGACTTACCAAAAACCTTAAGTTTCAAAGAATCGAACACCTAACCAAAAGTCATTATAACGAGTTAAGTTTTGAAATAAAAGGAAAGAAGAAGAAGAATGGAAATGCACTAAACCTGAAGATTAACGATACCTTAGATAGCTTAAAGCTTCGATCTATACCTCAACCACTGAAATCACACAAAAGCTTACTTCCCAAGTGTTTAGAAAAGCTTTAGAATTGAAAGCTTTAACCCCAAAACCCTAGTGTTTCTCTCTAAAACGAACTTAGCAGCATGGAGGCTCTGAACTGTGCTTGAAAGATGATGAAAATGGTTGAGTAAAGGGTCCTATTTATAGAGTTCAAGGAGTGAAACTAACTCCTTTTAGAATGAATAAATAAATGATTAAAAATACATTTTTTGTTGAACAGATGCCCAGAACTTGGTCAAAAACGTTCAGGAACAAGTCAAAGTTGTTGAGGGTTGTTTCTAGTTCAGGATTCTATGAAAATTCAAAAATGCCATCAAGGGCCGATATATCGCCCCCTATGGGCGATATATTGCCTGCCCTTATGTCCTGAGCCTTTGTGGTTTCATTCGTACGAAGTCGACGTGTTTTCCGTATCAACCTTAGGCGACATATCGGCCCCTAGAGTTGCAATATATCGGCATACGCTGATATTTTATGCATGTTTTTGCACATTTTCAGCACACTTGAAGTTTGTTGAAACAGCTTTGACTGAGTAAAACGTGATCCTAACAACTACTGGAAGGTTCCAGACCTTCTAGATTTATCCTTTATTAATTTATTAATCTAAAATGCTTAAATCCTTAATAAACATACATGTGACAAGTGTCACGTTCTTACTTATTTTATCTAAACCTTAGGTTATAATAAATAATATTCTTAGGACTATCTTCATTAATCAAACCTTATGATAAAATTAATATTTCCAAACTATATGCTAAACTTATAAAATCCATAACTAGCTCTACGAGTTTCCAACTAAATACCGGCTTGAACCAATAACCATGAAAACTAAAATACTAAGCTACTACTACTCCTATCTAGCTAAGTAAAATTATGGGACGCTACAGTATCACTCAAACCCAGGATCAGAACATTGGATAGCAGTTAAGCATATCCTGAAGTATTTACGGCGAACTAGGGATTACATGTTAGTCTACAAGGGTGGTCTTCTGAACCCTGTAGGCTACACTGATTCAGATTTTTAGACTGATGTCGATGACAGGAAGTCTACTTCTAGAATGGTGTTTACTCTTGGGGGTGGAGCTGTGATATGGAGAAGCATAAAGCAGACAGCGATCTCAGATTCCACCATGGAGGTTGAATACATAGCTGCATCAGAAGCAACTAAGGAAATAGTCTGGCTAAAGAAGTTCTATTCAGATCTTGGTGTTTTTCCAGAAATGGATAAACCACTTGTGTTGTTTTGGGACAACACAGGACCGATAGCCAACTCGAAAGAACCTCAAAGTCACAAGAGGAGTAAGCATATAGAAAGGAAGTATCACATTATTCGAGAATATGTGGCCAGAGGAGATGTGAAGGTTATGAAGATTGCATCTGAAGACAATCTTGCGGATCCATTTACAAAGACACTACAAAAAGCTACATTTAATAAGCATATCAAAGAAATAGGATTAATAGAATTAAGGCATTAGTTTTAATTAGTTCAAGTGGGAGTTTGTTGGGGTTTTATGCCCTAATTAAAACCCAATTTCTTTGTAATCGCATTTATTATCAATAAAAGAAAATAAATTATTTTTTGACTTAGTCAATCACTTTGATCACATGTTTTATTTTCATGATTATTTGTTTAATATAAACTTCTATTAATTCCCGAGCATATAGCTAATCGTATTTATAATGACGTAATCACAGTGGAATATAAATATGATTATATGTTCAAAATAAGTTAGTCCTAAGATTAGTCAGTGCACAAGATTTACATTGACTTGCCAATCTACGATATGATATACTTACACATTATAGTGTTATGTTCTTTCCAAATCATTAGCAAAGTAGATAAGATCAGATGTATTTGTTACATCGGACTGGACCGATATTGACAGTAGATAGGATAAGTAAACATATCGTTATTATCTATTCTAGTCATATCATATAGTTGACCATAGGTCAATTCAATCTCAATTCTAAGTGGTTAGTATTCTAACTGATTGTATTATTTGACTTGTTCGTTACTAGCTTACCCTAAGGACTAGCCCATACTTACATCTTGGGAACTTGGTAGTATAATTGAGTGGGAGTGTTAATCATATATATGAACATCTATAGCTTCTGATGAAGAAGTGAAACGATGGTTTCCTTTTAGTTTGGTTCAAGGTGCTAAATGATAGAGATCTCATTTCAGTAATTAATATTAGTTTATTGAATTATCATTTACAAGGAACTAAGTGTTTTAAGGATAAAATACAATGAGGGGTAAAACGGTATTTTAGTCCCATCTCATTGTAGACCGTCTATAGAGGATTGAGTGACAATTATGGTTGTAATAATGGATAATTAATAACGTATCTATATTGCTTATAGAACGTTCTATGAATTCAAGAGTGTAATTCTGAGTCTTTAGTGGAGTCACGAGAAATTAATAATATTGTACCCTAATTTTAGCCCGAGTTCATTCACTTAGCTTGGGTACAGCTGGCGAATAAATATACAGAGAAATAAGCAGGGGAATGATATATGCTTATTATCCAAGTGGACAACACCAGTTTCATGTGGTCGCACGTGGAGTTAGGCGTCCTGGGTTTAATCCGAGCTACGGACACAAAGGTTGTTGAAGCACGAGCTTGGAGGAGATATCCAATTCGTGGTAGTTCAAGTATATTTCATATCCGCGGATCCCCAGAGATTCGAGATCCCTTTATACTTATACTTATGACAAAGCTATCATATTTAATATCCCAGATATTAGGAGTACATTTACCTTGTGATTAAATCATATCCCAATATAAATGGGAATTATTTGTATTAAATGTAATGATTATGTAAATGTGTGATTGACTCACGCGGTTACCCAAACCTGTCCATGAAATTCCCTTATAAATACTAGGAATATTGGACAGAAAATGGACAATTATTCTGTAATACTGAAACTCTGCCAAAATAGAGAGAAAAACAGCAATAATATAGCTCGTTGACTAGGTGGATTTTAACCACTGAACCACGTAAAAGTTCTATGTTCTTGAGTGAAATCATTTATTTTTCATTACGATTTATTAAGCGCTAATCTACCTTATTATAGCTTAATACACTGTTGGTGAAAAACCACGTCAACAGTTTTGTGCTTTCATTGAAAGAAAAATTAGTGCTTTATCGAAATCCCAGTCGAATCTCATCATGGTGCTCACCCGCTCAATGCACGATAATGAGATAGAGCAGCCTGGTGGGCAGGAGGCCCATCATACTGTTGTTTCGAACAAGCATGGCCCTGAAGTCCAGCAACGTCCGGGAAAGCAACTGGCGGGTCACGGCGACACTGGGAGTTCAGCGTGATTACCACTAAATCCAAACCCAAACTACTTAACTGCCATTGAGATGGAAAATATGCAGTTAAGAAGCCATCTCTCTAAGGCAAACAGGAAAATTAAGGAGATTTTGGCTCGGTTACCCCCTCTTGCAACCGACGTTAATGTCGGAAAGAGGAAAAGTGGGTCTCACAAGTCCCACAAGAATAACCAATCCAAACCAAGTCGTTTAGTCAAAACTGCCACCCCAAGTTATGTGCCTACAGGGCGAGATTGCCAGATTGCTCAACCCAGTGGCCCCCATAAGGGTCATCAGCATGTTATTCGATCGATTAGAACCGCAACCCCAAGTTTGGTGACTCCTTCACAAGTACCTAGGAATTCCCATGGAAATCCACAAGGAGGGGCTGGGACAGTCTCATAGAGACAAAATGTTCCAGCAAACCCTCCTACGTCGCGATTGGATCTTCAGGCGTAGAGAGCTAGAAATAATGGGGCAGAACAAAGGTGGGCTAATCTAGTTTGCCCTGATGGGACAAGGATTGCCTCGCTAATAAGGCATCCCCTGTCACCTATAATACATCTGACGCCACCTCATCCTGCACAGGACATTCCAGCTTATGGAGACAGCAGGAGAAATCCTCCTCCTTCTGCCAATACCTACGTCCCACGGACACGTGTTGAAAATCCAAATCCTCGGCCCAAACCGCGAGCTATAAGCATCGCAAATGGGAGTTACTGGACTGAAATTCATTGTAGTGGTAGGTCCAAGGGCGACCTAAGAAATCAATTGAGTTCAGCGCAAAGCCCTCGGTACGAGTCGCAACTTGATTTGCGTGATCACCTAAATTCTCGGAAAAGGAATCCAGCTCGGAATGAAGATGTTAGTTATGCTCGACAAGAGGGAGGTCCATCCATAGTACGTGATAATGGGAATGCCCCACCAAACCAAGCTCAAGCTTGGAGGGACAATAACCCATCAAACGCATACGATAGGATGGGAGCTGTTGAACAGCCCCCAAGTAACCTAGGGAGCAGACCCTCGAGAGGCTAGCTCTGATTGAAGAGCAAATGAAGAAACTTTTATCTGGAAAAGACAAAGACGATTGTGACTCAGAGGATGAGCTCGAGCCTTTCGCTCCAAATATTGCGGCGGCCACATAACCGATAGGCTTCAGAATGCCACACTTGTCAAAGTTTGATGGAGATGGAGACCCGTCAGATCACCTCAGAATGTTTAACACCATGATGATGGCCCATAATGTTGGACTCAATCTAAGGTGTATTTTATTCCCTACAACTCTAGTTGGGCCAGCCAGGCAGTGGTTTAAACAGTAAAAGATACATTCCATAAGCTCGTGGAAGAAGTTTTCCTCCGAGTTCAAAAACGCATTCTGAGCTTCACAAGCAGCTCAAGTTGAGGCTGATTCATTGACCAATGTAAAGCAGCAACCTGTCGAAACGTTGAAGGCATATCTAAGTTGATTTGCCAATGTTGCTGCACGAGCTAGGGATGCTAATGACAATTCCAAGCTCATGGCATTGAGGACAGGAATCCTTGTCGGTGGGGGGGGGGGGGGGGGGGGGGGACCTGTGGCAAGAACTCCAAATGAAAAGAGTTAAGAGTGTGGACGAATCCTTGACCTGAGCTTAAGAGTGGATTAACCTAGAGGAGGCGCGAGCTTCTGTCACAGGAACCAGCCAGACCACCGTCCAGCCCGTCGGAGTGGTAACGGATGTTAAAGCTACGACTCAAACTGTTACCCAGAATAACCAAGGGGGAAATAACAATAGGAAGGGGAATGGCGAGGGTGACCAGAGCGGGACAAAGAAAAATAAGTTTGGGGAGAAATTCAAGCATGTTTTTGCCACTTACACCGACCTAACGGATACTAGGAAGCTCATCTTCCTGGCAAATTCTACTCGCCTTCCATGGAATAAGCTAGAGTCGTTGAAGAACTAGAGGGCAAAGAAAGATCCTTCGAAGTTCTGCCAATTCCATAATGATATCGGTCATAACACTGATGACTGTTGACAGTTGAAGGATGAGAGTGAAACTCTCATCAGAGCGGGACCTTTGGCCCAATACGCCCAAAATCGGGTGGTCCTTAATCAGCTCGCTGAACCAAAACCTTCGTCAATCCCCAAAGCTCCAGTAAGTCAAACTGGAGCTCAAGAAAATTAGGACGACCCCCTCCGATAATAGGAGGAGATATAGTCACCAATTCGGGAGGACCTCATCTGGCAGGCATGAGCAGCGGGGCCAGAAGAGGTACATTAACGAACTAAAATCCCATAACGGAATGGAGTTCATTCCAGAATACGATTATCAAAACAACAAAGATTTGAAAAACAACCAATCATTTTTACAGAAGAGGTTTCTAGCCACGTCCAATTCCCACATAACGATCCCTTGGTCATAACCGTTCAGCTCGCCAACTGTAGGGTCCAGAGGACACTAGTAGATAATGGGAATTCTGTGAATCTACTTTTTAGGTCCACCTTGGAAAGAATGGGGTTGTCTGTAACAGACTTGAAGGCGACCTCAATGACTTTGTACGGGTTTTCTAGTGAAGGGTCAGCAGCCATCAAGACGATCGAATTAGTTGTAACATTGGGAGAAGGTTCACAAAATGTCTCCAAGCTACTTGAATTCATGGTAATCGACTTTCTAGATGCATACAATGCGATTTTGGGCTGACCTGGGTTGATGGCATTTGAAGCCATAACCTTTATCCGCCACCTAGCAATAAAATTCCCCTCGGCTGTGGGAATATGCACCGTCAGAGGTGATCAGCTCATTGCCAGACAATGCTATAGCATTTCTATGAAGGGAAAATCACAACCCGGGCAGCAAGCTATGGTCATAAATGACAGAGGGGAGGAGTCCCAGGAAGTGGAAGTTACTTGTGGGACGGAAGAACCTCAAGAAGCAGAGGATAGCGACGTCGCCCTATGTGATGACATTGACCCACGGATAGGCGAAGACAGGTCAGAGCTCCAGGCTATAGACGAGCTCGAGGAGGTAAACATTGACCCCAATGATGCTTCAAGAGTCGTAAAGTTTGGGAAGAATCTTAATGATAAAAGGAAGGAGTTGGTCAATTTCTTACGAGAGAATGGACATTTTCATCTGGTCACATGAAGACATGATGGGAATAAGCCTGAGTGTAATCATGCACACTTTAAATTTGGACAAGAACGTTCCCGTAAAATCCCAAAAATGGAGATGCTTGGGAACTGTCCGAGCTGAAGCTCTTGAGGAAGAAGTAGCTTGACAATTAAAGTGTGGGTTCATTCATGAAGCAAAATAATCAATCTAGGTCGCCAATCCTATGCTGGTCCCAAAGCCAAATGGGAAATGGAGGACCTACATCGACTTTTCTGACCTGAACAAAGCTTGTCCCAAGGATTGCTTTCCACTACCAAGGATTGATCAGTTGGTAGATGTCGTGGCAGGTCACGAGCTCATGTCCTTCATTGATGCGTATTCTGGATATAACCATATCGCAATGAATCCTGCAGACTAGGAACATACTAGCTTCATGACCCCAAATAATGTATATTGTTATAAAGTCATGCCCATCGGGCTGAAGAATGTCGGAGCTACATATCAACTCTTAGTCAACAAAATGTTTGCTAATCAGATCAGGAGAAGTATGGAAGTGTATGTCGATGATATGCTCGTCGAGTCAAAGACTGTCGATAACCATGTATCTAATCTAGAAGAATGTTTTGGAATCTTAAGGAGGTATGACATGAAGCTGAATCCTCAGAAGTGCACGTTCGGAGTGGCATCTGGAAATTTCTGGGTTTCATAGTCAACACAAGATGAATAGAGGCAAATCCGAAGAAAGTCAGGTCGTTGTTAGAAATGCCCTCGCCCAGGTCGCGTAAAGAAGTTCAAAGCCTGACTGGAAAGGTGCAGCTTTAAATCGTTTTATTTCAAAATCTACTGACAAGTGCCTACCATTTTACAACTTGCTCAGGGGAAACAAAAAATTTGAGCGAACTAAGGAGTGCGAGCAGGCATTACTCGACCTAAAAACACAGCTGGCCGAGCCCCCAGTGTTATCTAAGCCTATGTCTTGAGAACCTCTATTCCTTTATTTGGCCGTGACAGAAAATGCAGTCAGTGTCGTGTTAGTCCGAGAAGAAGACCGTGCTCAAAAACCAGTATATTATATAAGCAAGAGACTTCTCGGAGATGAGTCACGATACCCAGTGATAGAGAAGTTGGCATTCTGTCTGATAATGGCTTCCAGGAAGCTCCGGCCATATTTCCAGTCCCAATCAATCAACGTCATGACTGACCAACCTTTAAGGTAGGTATTGCAAAAACCTGAAACGTCGGGACGTCTTTTAAAATGGGCTATCGAGCTTAGCCAGTTTGAGATATTGTGCGTGGCACGGACATCAATCAAAAGTCAGGCCCTTGCTGATTTTATGGCATAATGCACCAGATTTCAAGAGAAGCTCTTGAAGGAACCGGTGCAGGAGTTAAGGAAAATCTTTGTGGATGGATCATCAAACGAGAAAGGATCGGGAGCTGGGATCATCTTAATCTCCCCAGGGGCATCGATTTAATACAGCTCTGAGATTCGGATTCGAGGCATCCAACAATGAAGCCGAATATGAGGCCTTATTAGCTGGGCTGAGAGTGGCAAGGGAGCTCAAGGCGAAGGCCATCCAATGCTATAGTGGGTCTCAGCTCGTGATCAATCAGGTATTGGGAGAATACCAAGCTCGAGGTACGAAGATGGCAGCCTACTTAACTAAGGTGAAGGGAGAATTATCTGAATTTGAGTACATTTCTGTTGAACAGATACCTCGCGAGCAAAATTCTAATCCTGACGCCTTAGCACGACGTGCCACCACAAAAGAAGCCGAGACATTGAATGTAGTGCTAGTAGAGTTCTTGGAGAGTCCGAGTGTGACAGAAATGATAGAAGTTGAAATGATAAACACAAGACCGACCAAGATGACTCCCATAATGGAATACCTCACAACAGGAAGGCTACCTGACGATAAAAAGTGTAATGCCCTGGGTACTCCAAGACCGCAACTGTGAACTTTAAATCGTGCTTAACTCGCTAATCGAGTCATTTGGTTATAAACGTGCATCTAGGTGTTATTAATAGGCTATGGTAAAAAACTCAATCAAAAGGAAAGGATATATTTTATTTAAAACATAAAATTGTACATGGGCCCATAAAAGTGTTTACAAGTTATTTACAATTCAAAATGGTCATTACATTGTAAAATTACAACCCGCCGACCTAAGCGACAAAATATAGGGTTAACCCCAATGTTATCAAGGTTCTAGTAACCATGTTGGGGCTTGTAGCCCTAATCAGATAATATCGAGATTCTGATAATCATGATGGGACGCGTAGCCCTAATCAAATGAGTGACTGATGCGTAAGTCACTAACTTAAACCAGATGAGTGACTGATGAGTGAGTCACTAACATGGGCTCCGCACCCTTATCCATGTGACGATGCAGTCACCTAGGCCTTCTGACCCTGACTCTAAGCAACTAGCCAGTAGACTAGACAAGTGCTTTTAATATAATGCTTATGTCGATTAGATCTTATCTTTTTGGCTTGCGTGAAGCGATGTGTACATGTTCGGCCTACCTGGCTGCCACGGCCGGGGTTATTTTGGGAAAAATGCGATGTATAGACTAGAATTTGTCGCCTAGTCGACCTTAAATGTATTTTGAGATGTAAAGTATTTTCTAAATAGCATTTTTGGGATCCCAAATGTATAGCGCTTTATAATTTCAATGAGTGACTACATTTTCAAATTAATTTACTTTTACTACAGTATAGCCACATTTTTAACCTAAAACCTCGATTAGTGAGTTAAATGCACATTTTTTAAACTCACTTAATATTGGTTCTTAGGAAGTAGGGTGTTACACCACTTGGAACTCCACGTTCCTACGCTTGGGATCTGCATAACTTTTCTGCCTACTCTGAGAAGCAAGCATCCAAGCTCTAATCTTCTCATTCGCCCCATTGGTCCTCTGAACTGCCTCAGGACCCAAGTATCTCATTTCCCCTGTCTCATCCCAATGAATGGGAGATCTGCATTTCCTACCATACAGCATCTCATAAGGTGCCACCCCATGGTCGACTGATAACTGTTGTTGTAGGAAAACTCTATCAAAGGTAGACACTTACTCCAGGATCTACCAAAGTCCAGCACACATGCCCGCAGCATGTCCTCCAATATCTGGATCGTCTTCTCAGATTGTCCATCTGTCTGAGGATGATAAGCAGTACTGTGTACCCATGGCCTTCTGTAAACTCCCCCAGAACTTGGAAGTGAAAGTGGGGTCCCGATCTGAAACGATCGACCTCGGTGCTCCATGGAGGCGCACGATCTCTCTCACATAGAGATCTGCGTACTAATCAACCATATAAGTAGTCCTCACTAGTAAGAAGTGAGCTGACTTGGTATAGCAATACACAATAACCCATACTAAATCATGCTGAAAAACTCCCCTAAAGTAGCCTAATGAACTCATCAGCCTTTGCCGCCCTGATAGCATCATTATAATATTTCTCGTTGAACAAAGTCTGAAACTCTTCCCAACTCAGGGCATTGATGTTTCTAGTCTGGGATATAACCTCCCACCAAATTTGAGCATCCTCCCGAAACATGTAAGTGAAATATGCCACCCTCTCATTACTAGGCACCCTTATGAAGTCAAGGATGGTGGTAATTATGCTCATCCATTACTCTGCCTTAGCAGGATCTACACTACCCTTAAATACTAGAGGTTGCTGCTTCCTGAACCTTTCATAAAGTGGTTCCCATTTGCTTCGAGCCTCAGGTAGCTACTCAATTGTTGGCACTGATACAGGTGGTGCCTCAGGCAAAACGTTCCCTGCAAGAACTTATTGTTGTCTCAGGAGGCAGATTTCTTCTTCCTGCCTCAAAACTCTAGCCTGTAAGTCATTAAACAACTGTTGCTAGTTATCAGGAGCTAGCTATGAAATCTGATTCTGGTCATTCTCTTGACCATGTCTACTATTTTGGCCTTGATCATCCTAGCCAGCTTGTGAATCTGTCTGTCTTGGAATCATTCATATAGCTTAAACTGTGCTGAAACAATCAATGCAACCAGTTAAGCAGTGATAACTAATCCTCTGGCCGCCTCACGATCCAAGATCAATAGATAATCACCCACATTCCACAATTATACAGATATATAAATGGATACATGATCACAACATTTAGCATTTAACATGTATCAATTGATAATTCACAATGAACAATACTAATGAGTATGTTCTAGCAATGTCAGTACCAATAAGCATGTTCTTGCTGATGATGCAGTAGTCAAGGCCCAGCCTTATTAATGTATCTAATGTAGACAGGTAAAGCATTTATACTTTATTTAAGCAGTTAAATATATATCTACATAAATAGTTACCAAAGCATGGGTCAAGCTTGTCTTCAGTGGCGAGTGTACATGCCCAACCAGTCTACAGGAACCCTAAACCTTGGCATGCTCTGATACCAAGTTGTAACGCCCTAGATACTCCAAGACCGTTACTGTGAACTTTGAGCTGTGCTTAACTCGCTAATCGAGTCATTTGGTTATAAACGTGCATCTAGGTGTTATTAATAGGCTAAGGTGAAAAATTCAATCAAAAGGAAAGGATATATTTTATTTAAAACATAAAATTGTACATGGGCCCATGAAAGCGTTTACAACTTATTTACAATTCAAAACGGTCATTACAGTGTAAAATTACAACCCACCGACCTAAGCGACAAAATATAGGGTTAACCCCTAGTTCCTCTGAGAAACTCCTTGGTCGTGGTGGTCAAGCGGCCACATATGTACACATCTCCACCTAAGCTCTCCACTCAAGGCTGGGTGAGCTTTTCTTTCCCTTTACCTGCACCACATAGCACCCGTGAGCCAAGGCTCAGCAAGAAAACTCATTACTGCATGTATATAATATCAAATGATGATCATGATAATCATACAGAGCTTACAGCCCTAAACAGATGATTGAACATCACTTCAAGGTTCTGGTAACCATGCTGGGGCTTGTAGCCCTAATTAGATAATATCGAGATTCTGATAATCATGATGGGACGTGTAGCCCTAATCAGATGAGTGATTGATGCGTAAGTCCCTAACTTAAACCAGATGAGTGACTGATGAGTGAGTCACTAACATGGGCTCCGCACCCTTATCCATGTGACGATGCAGTCACCTAGGCCTTCTGGCCCTGACTCTAAGTAACTAGCCAGTAGACTAGACAAGCGCTTTTGTTTTTCATCGAACTTTAAGTCGGTCAAGTATTTCATGCTTAGGATGATAATGCTTATGTCGATTAGATCTAATCTTTTCGGCTTGCGTTAAACACGCTAATACTGTTCTTGACTCATAAGCCAATACCATACGACCAGTGCTCAGTGCTACTGCCGAACTTGACTAATGAGTCACAGCTTCACAGTTATTACCAACACCATTGTCGATTCTGACTAATGAGTCAGTGCCATTCACAAGTAAGTAAGTTTTGCTAAGCATTTGATATGCAATCAATTTCCACATATACATCACTCAACATGCCTCAATAATAACCATGCATGTCACATATGGGGTGCAGATTTCTTACCTCTGGTTCGAGCGAGAATTAATAAAAGAACGACCCTTGAGAACGATCGATCATTTGATTCCTTAGCGGTCACCTAGTCATAACCAAGTATAACTCCCATCAATGAAAATGAGAAATGAAAGGTTCATGACCTAAACCTTACTCTCGGGACCTCAAATCGTACCCAAACGGTGAGTAGATTTGATCCCGAGCCTTCGGAATTGAAACCCCGAGCCAAAAACCCTCAAAAGTGCCTAAAATAGAAATCTAGAAAAGCAGGGTAGCACTGTAGCGCTGCCTCCCTAGCGCCCCAGCACTACAAGCAGGGTTGAATGGCCCTGGCTAGCGCTGTAGCGCCCATACCTGGACGTTGTAGCGCTACAACTAGGGTTTTCAACCCTGGTTTTTCCCTCCTTCGACTTCTCCATTTCCAACCTTCATGAATTGATTCTAAACTTCACCCAAACTCACAAAAGAACCCCAAAACCATATATACAAGTCCTAGGCATCAAAACCTAGTCAATCTTTGCCAAAAACCTCATTGAATCCCCAACTATCCACTTCAAAATCTCAGCTAAATACTAATAGAAAAACAGAGCAAAACCAGAGTTTTAATGGTTAAAAACTTACCTCAAGATCAGTATAGAACCCTCTTTAATGCTGGAACACAACCCTAAGCCCTCAAGACTCACGTCCCTAGCTTGATTCCTAAAAAAAAAAGCTCAAAATTTTCAAAGGAAAAGGAAGGAGAAAATTGGTCAAGAGAAGATGAAGATGATGCTCTGTTTTGGTTTATGCTTCTACAGCCATCATAGCTCACATATATCCCTTAGGTAAAAAGAAAATATTTCCCTAGGTCATTTAAATCCCTCAAAAGGCTACCAAGGGTAAAACCGTCATTTCTCCTCTATCTCGTTAATCTTAATTAACGCTCTCCAATTCTTGTCATTCTCAATATTCTCAAATGCTAACAAATCATATCCCATTACCCTTTAATTCCCGGTAATGTTCTAATCCTCAAATTACCTTGAGACTCACCCCGAGCCTCGAAATCAACCCCGTTATGACCAAACCGCTATCTTGCATTCTAAGATCGTCTCATGCCGAATGGCTCGAAAAAATCCACATTATAATGTGGCCTCATCAATAATTCACCAACATGCATGTAAATACACAACTATGCCCTCAACGGGCCAAATTACCGAAATTCCCTTATAATGAAATGTGGACCCACATGCATGCATTTAACATCATATAATAATATAATTCACATAAACATGCACATAATCATTTAATGGCATAATAAATCAATTATGGCCATCATATAATCCAACCATTAAACCTCATTAGGGATTTTGGGACATTACAAAAATTATGCAAGAAAAATACTTTATCAAGCTCCGCGATTTGTGATAGTGGATGGGACGTTGTACCGACGTGGTCATTCATTGCCTCTCCTACAATGTGTTCTACCTGAGGAAACTAAAACCATTTTGCAAGAAGTGCACGAAGGCTTTTGTGGAGAACATGCTGGGGGGCAAAACCTAGCACTGAAAATATTGAGGCAAGGTTATTTTTGGCCCACTCTAACAAAACACTAAATCTCGTATGTTCAGAAGTGCGAAAAATGCCAGCGTTTCGCTATAATTTCCCAAGCTACTCCAGTTGAGCTAACGATGATCTTATCCCCATGGCCATTTGCGGTATGGGGAATTGACCTAATAGGGTCCCTACCTATGGGAAAGGGAGGAGTTCGTTACGCGGTGGTGATGATCGACTATTTCATGAAGTGGGTAGAATCCAAACCTCAGGCAACCATCACTTCAAAGTGATTCCTAGACTTCGTGGTAAAGAGTATTATATGTCGATTTGGGCTTCCTATAAAGATCATGTCATACAATGGGACACAATTCGACATCGATCTCTTTACAGATTTTTGTGAAAAATATGGCATTATGAAGAGTTGCTCCTCAGTAGCATATCCGCAGGCCAATGGGTAGGTTGAAGCTGTGAACAAAACCCTAAAGGCGAGCTTGAAGAAGAGGTTAGATGAAGGAAAAGGATTATGGCCAGAATAGCTCCTGCAAGTACTTTGGGCCTACCGAACTTCTCACAGAACCTCCACGGAACATACTCCTTTTTCCTTAACTTTTGGAAATGAGGTCGTCCTTCCAGTTGAAGCCATGGTAGCCACTCACAGGCAAAGGAAATTCAACCAAGAGCAAAATGATGGACTACTTAACGCATCCCTCAATTTGATTGAAGAAAAATGAGAAGAGTCGTAGTTACAACTCGCCCATCATCAACAAAAAATCACTCGCTATTTTATTTCTAAAGTTAAGACGCGTAGATTTGGATTGGGCGATCTGGTTCTCCGAAGGGTATTTCTAGCAAATAAGGATCCCAAGGATGATGTTTTAGGCCCGAATTGCGAGGGACCATATCAGGTCGTTGAGGTTTTACATGAAGGAACTTTCAAGTTAGCTCGGGTGAATGGGGAAGTAATCCCACAAACCTGGAACGCCCTACATTTGAAAAAATATTATCAGTAACACCACCATCAATGTAAGGCTTATTTATAAAAGCCATTTTATTAAATAATAGGTGGATTATTAAATAATTTTTAAGATTGTATGAGTTCATGTTCTAGTGTTTGTAAAAGCAACCAAGAATGTTTCTACATTCTGGTTACTTGGGGGGCATATATATAACCCAAGGCTGGCAAAATTAAGCTTGTGTGATAAGATTAACAAACTTAGAGCTTGGAAAAATTGATTATTCAAGGGCTTGTTAAAGCTCGAGTTATCAATAAACCTAGCACGAACTAAGTTTAAATCATTTAAAACACTGGACGTAACTAGGTCAAAAACTTAGAGCTTGAAAAAATTGATTATTCAAGGGCTTGTTAAAGTTATCAATAAACCTAGCACGAACTAAGTTTAAATCATTTAAAACACTGGACGTAACTAGGTCAAAAACTTGGAAAGTTGGGAAAATTATTTAATATCAAGGGCTTGTTAAAGCTCGAGTTATCAATAAACCTAGCACGAACTAAGTTTAAATTATTAAAAACTCTGGATATAACCGGATTCAAGGCCTGAATTTTAACAGGTATGATACAAATCAACACACAAAACTTGGATATAACCAAGCTCGATAAATTCTATCCCGATCTAACAATCGATTCCTAAAATCTCAAATGTACAAGTATAAGGATTCATAAATATGAGAGATAGTAAAGGAGAGATAAATGGATCAAAAAGTTAGATGTGTATTGAAATAAAGCAAGCAAATTATCCCAAGGAGAAAAAACCTCGAACTAAGCCCGAAGGCAATTGTTTGATAAAAAAAATTGAAATAATTACAAACAAATATAAGAGAGGTATCATTGAGCTCCATCAGCTCGCCCCGAAGATATGACCTCCTCGCCACCCCCCTCAGCTGCTCCGGAAGCCTCACCAGTCTCTAACGGTTCTTGCAAGAGCCGAGACTTGAATCTTGCAAGGTACGGATCCTACATCTCGACTCCCATGAAAGAGAAGTTCCCATCCGAGTTGAAGGCCCAGCACTAGTATAGATAAATTTAAATTATAATATAATTATGTGGTATTATATATGTGTAAATATTAAAAGATATAAGGATATTATTGATAATTATAGAAAATATTTGAAATAAATAAAAAAAATATTTTCAAATATAATATTTAAATAATATAGATAAAATAAATAGAGAAGTTGATGGATCGTATAATGTAAAACTTAGAAGTAATATAGAAAAATGTATGTTTAGGTGAGGTATTTTAATAAATAAAGTAGAGCACTCATTGGGAATGTTCTAACGTGTCAACACCTGAGGGTGTAAGTGTAACCTTTTGCATAAGATTATAGATTTTTGTTGCAATTAAAAAAAACAATTAGGTTTTTTTTTAATCTACTTATTTACTTTTTATTTTGACAAAAGAAATTGTATTAACATAAACTAAAATCTTAAAAATATATTTTTTAAATTTTAATTAGGGATAAATTAAAAATAATAATTTTTTATTTTTATAATTTCTTAAATCAAATTTAGTTTTTTTGCTTTATCTTTTAAATAAAATGTTTTATAAATATAATTTTAAAAAATTGTAAGATTTGGCCCAATAAGATGTTGACATAGGTGTTGCCACTGCGGGTTGACCTCATTGCACTAAATCTTATCAAATTAATTAACCATTGTAAATCATATTTTCAAAATAAGTTTAATTAAAATAATTTTATACAAAAAAAAAACTTTTACCCATTTCAGAAACTCTAAAAATAAAACAAATATATATTAATATTTTGATTTATTCATAATAAAATTTGAACAAATATATTGTTTTTTTTTAGTATTTAGGATTTTAGTTTTTATTTTGTAAGTTAATACAATTTCATCTAAAATATTTTTAAAACCTAAATATATTTATATATATATATATTGAAAAAAAATCTAAATATATATATACTACAAAAGTCTTTAATAGTGGCACGCCAGTCTCTAGTAGTACTTAATGATGATGGACCAACTAATACACAACTAAATGTTAAAATTAGGAAGTCTTGTCATTAAAAAAATGGTAAATATCATTTTAGTCTCTGTGTTGTGTGAAAATTACCGATCGGACTATCTGTTTTATTAAATGACAATTCATACTCTGTGTTTTGCAAAACAAACAAAGTAGTACCATTAATCAGAATTTGGTCAAACATTTTTTGAATATGATCAAAATGCCCTCGAATTTTATTAATTAAATATAAATTAAATAATTTTTGAATAAAAATATAAAAAAAAAACTATTTTAAATAATAAAAAATTAACATAAATTTTTTTATAAAAAATATCAAATTTAAATAAAACTCAATAAACATTAAATTAAAAATTAAATGCTAAATTAAAACCTAAGTATTAATCAAAACTATCAAAATCTTTCTTTGTTCTTGAGTTCAAGTTAAATCCAGATTTGAAAACAAAAATCTTCATCAACACTAGATCTAAAAAATCACGACAAATCTCAAAACTTAGATCTAAAAACCAAAATTCATACAAACTAGATCTAAAAAATACACTAAATCTCAAAACACAGATTTGAAAAATAACAATAAATCTCAAAATAATTCAAGATGAGAATCTCACAATCATTGTCAATGGCCTTCACCCTCATCACAGATAAAACCCAGAACTCCAGTCGTCCTCAGTCGAAACAACCTCTTGGTTCTCATTGACACGCCTTGTTAGCTAACCACACCCCTTCGGCGCTAAAGACTCAGTCGGCGAATTCCTTACATATTTGGAAACGTCATAGCCTAGGTCGAGTTGTCACATTCCCCTTCTTCTTCGTCAACCCCGCGTTAGCCGTTGCTCCTCGATCCTCAGCGCACTCCCATCCTCGTCGACTTTAGATCTCCATCTCCGACGGAGAAGCAATTTCCAGATCTCGTTCCACGACGAATGAGCACTTGAGATCTTGTCTTGGCAGCAGCGTCTTGCAAGTGGTGAAGACTGTTGGGATTTTATACCTTACTTTAAACTCGATTTCTTTGTAATCTCATTTTATTATCAATAAAAGAATAGAAATCATTTTTGACTTTGTCAATCACTTTGCTCACATGTTTTATTTTCATGATTATTTGTTTGATATAAACTTCTATTAAATCCAGAGCATATAGCTAATCATATTTATAGTGACGTAATCACTGTGGAGTATAAATATGATTGTATGTTAAAAAATAAGTTAGTCCTAAGATTATTCAGTACACATGATTAACACTGACTTGCCTTACACATTGTAGTGTTATGTTCTTTCCAGAACATTAGCAAAGAAGATAAGATCGGATGTATTTGTTACATCAGATTGGACCGATATTGATAGTAGATAGGATAAGTAAACATATCCTTATTATCTATTCTAGTCATATCATATAGGTGATCATAGGTCAATTCAATCTCAATTCTGAGTGGGTAGTATTCTAACTGATTGTATTATTTGAGTTCTTTGACTTGTTCGTTACTAGCTTACCCTACATACTAGCCCATACTTACATCTTGGGAACTCGGTAGTATAATTGAGTGGGAGTGTTAATCATAGATATGAACATCTATAGCTTCTGATGAAGAAGTAAGACGATGGTTTCCTTTTAGTTTGGTTCGAGGTGCTAAATGATAGAGATCTCATTAGTTTATTGAAATATCATTTACAAGGAACTAAGGGTTTTAAGGATAAAATACAATGAGGGGTAAAACGGTATTTTAGTCTCATCTCATTGTAGACTGTCTAGAGGTTGAATGATAATTATGGTTGTAACAATGGATAACTAATAATGTATCTATATTGCTTATAGAATGTTCTATGAATTCAATAGTGCAATTATGAGTCTTTAGTAGAGCCACGAGGAATTAATAAGTTAGTAAATTTATGATAACTTATTGTAGACTGTCTAGAGGTTAAATGATAATTATGGTTGTAACAATGGATAATTAATAATGTATCTATATTGCTTATAGAATGTTCTATGAATTCAACTGTGCAATTATGAGTCTTTAGTAGAGCCACGAGGAATTAATAAGTTAGTAAATTTATGATAACTTATTGGAGTTTGATTTCACAAGCCCATGGTCCCCACAGTACCTTGGATAAAATCACCTAGATAATGTCAATTAATTGATTTAATTATCAATTATAATTATCAAAGTTGTCCAAGTCAATTTTGGATTGTTTTACAAAGTTATGCAATTTAGAGAAGAAAAGAGATTTTAGGACAGATTTATTAATTAAGACAAATTGATGTCTAAATTAATAAATAAGTTTAAATCAATGTTCAAATTATAAATAATTAATTTGATAAAGGATTTAAATAATTATTTAATTAATTAATCAATACAAAATAATATGTGCCTTGATTTTAAGTCCAATGGGCTTCTAATTAAATGAGAAATTTCACGGGTCTAAAGCCCATGATAATTTCGACCTAATGGCTTATATTACTTATTATTTTATTGATTTTTTAATTAAATAAGTGACTTAATTAAGCCTATAAAAGGAATGTTAATTAAATTAGAAATTTCACGGGTCTAAAGCCCATGATAATTTCGACCTAATGGCTTATATTCCTTATTATTTTATTGATTTTTTAATTAAATAAGTGACTTAATTGAGCCTATAAAATGAATGCTAAATGAGAGTTGAGATCAGAAGATATGGAGATGAACATCTGATCAGAAGATCTAGTTTTGATACTTTAGGATTTTAGACTCTCTCTACAACAAAAGTTATTTTCTAAGCCTCAATACTATATTCTCTTCTTCTCACTGTATCTATCTCATGTGTTGAGAATTGCCTACTCTAGTCTAGGTGATTCTAAGGATATTGTGGAAGACTGTGAAGAAATTTGAAAATCGGTTTAGTTTCTTGGTGATACTCTACGACAGAAATGATATACAAAGGTTAGAGAAACTGAAGGAATAACTTATTCATTCTGTTGCGTATAAGCAGATCTGTTTAATTCAATTATAGAAATATGTTCTAGGTTTTCTTATATTAATTTGTTTAATATATGATTTACATAAAAATAAATAAGATCTTGTATAAGTTTTCCCAACAAAGACCATCTAGATGAAGACGACCTGCAAAAATTAGAAGATGGAGCAAGACAAGAGGAAGAAGAAGAGGGTGAAGAGCGTTTTGGTCTTTCTTTTTCTTTTTTTGACAAAAAACATTTTAGGGATTTTAATTTGTTAGTTTTTATTTTAGACAGATTTAATTTTAGTTTTTTCTTAACTTTATATTTTAATTTTACTTATAAATTTGTTAGTTTTTATTTTGTAATTAAGTAATATATTTTTAATTATTGAATCAATTCATTAATTATAAAACTCGAAGACATTTTGGTGATATTGAAAAATATTTTGACCAAAATCTAGTCAATGGTACTATTTTGTTATGTATTGTAAAACGTATGGTCTGAATTGTTATTTAACAAAACAAAAGGTCTAATCGTAACTTTCACATAACATAAGGTTCAAATAGTATGTACCCTTAACAAAATTAGGAGTTTAAGTGCATTTTTAATTCTAAGAATTATTTTTTATAATTACTTAAACATGTATATAATTAAATTAAGAAAAAAAAATACTAGTTTGACCACTTTATTTTTTTTAATTACGTGATTGGGCTTTGTGTTTTGTTAAATGACATTTTAGACATCTTGTTTTGTAAAATGAATCAAAATAGTACCTTGAGCCAGATTTTAGTCAAAATATTTTTTAATGTCACCAAAATACCCCTGTTTTTATAAATTAATTAATTAAAAAACAAAATTAAAAGTAAGAGAATATATTTAAATTAATTAAAATTTTAAATTAATTTTAATAAATAAAAAATTAAAATTAAAACAAAACCCTAAACTTTATAACTAAGAAATAAAATCAAACCCCCGTAATTATGAAATATAATTGAAACAAAACTTCATTTGAAAAAAATTAAAACAAAAAGAAAATTTGAACCATTCTTCTTTCTTTCTTCCCCGTCCCCAAATTTGATTATGAGATGGCAGAGCTTCCTTAAAATAAAAATAATTTACAAACTAAACATTTAAAGACAAATTCCTAAATCTGAATTAAGACCTAAAGCTTTCAACTTTAGACCCAAATTCTTAAAAATGTCAAATCCAAAAGCTTTAGACCCAGATTTAATCGCTCATCGCCAGCCCTTCGTCTTTCGTTCAAATCCAAGAATTTTATATCCAAATTTAGCCACTCGTCTATCTACATTGTCATTTGATAAAACAGTGTCTAATCGCATTATCCAGAAAACACACGAGTAAAACTAGTATTTTTCCTTCGAAGTTAAATACATAAAGCATTTTTAAGTTGGAGTTTTGTCTTGTACCATAACCCATAAATGTATTTCAATTTTGCTTTGATTTATTCAAAACCAAACCAGAACATTACATTCGATCAAGGCATGAACAAACACCGACAGCAAAGAACCGTGAACATCCGTATCAATCTATATTCGCTTTTGAAAATCACTCTCGAAGCTCCAAACAGTATCATACGCAATTATTACGACTAGTCTAACGTTAATGTTGTCAAAACAGTAAGCCATACAAGCTGAAACCATTGAACACTCACACAACGATTTTGATACGTGGAAAAGTCCTTTCTACACGAGAATCACGGTCACCTTTTGGACGTTTCAAAGTACAGAGATTATGAATTTGCGTATACAAGACATGGAGCAACATCCTGTGTATCTTTTGTTTTGGGTGTAGAAGAGCTTCTACGTAGTTTGTGTGCGTGTGTATACTTATTTGTCATTTAATTTGAATCAACCATTCATGTGAAAAAAGTATAAAAGTGCCATAATCTATCTGGGGGTGAAAAGTTCCAAAAGCCTTTCCCAAGGCACGGGAAAATGGCGAACGCTCATCCATGCCCATCTGCCCCTTTATTCCTCAATTGAAGAACTTCTCCCTCTCGCTCTCAATTGAAAAGTACACAACACAAAGAAGTCAAATGCACCAGAAGAAAAAAAAAGTCTATCCAAAATTTCCTCTGAGTTGCGAGAAAATATTCCGATTCTGGTTATAACTTATAATACAAAGGGAAAAATACAATACATGAAGACAGGCCTGTGCAAATATCAATAACCAGAATGATTTTCTTTCAAGTAACAAAAATTCGGCAGTCATGACTAAAGTAAATAACTATATTTGTAACTGGAAGGTGGGGAAAAAAAATTTGACAGACAGAAGATACATGCCGGCCTCAGCCTGAATGGACAGTTCATACAATCCAATCCTCTCCTTTAAAATGGACCGGGAAGGATTGGGGTAGTAGTAGTAGTAGTAGAAGTAGTAGTAATGTACCTGAATGAGCATAGTCCTTACATGGTGGGGCACCAATTTCTTAGTTTCTAGGCAGCACAACAAACATGTTTTTTTTTCTTTTTAATCTTGAGTTAGATATCTACACGGGGGGAACTTATCTGCAGAGGCGGATCTGCCACAAAAAGATTCATTTACCATGTTGAGTTGATTCCAGGGCCATAACAATTTTCCAAAGTTAGAGAGGGACGGTGGTATGGCAGTGTTCAGCAAGACGAACTCTTGGGCTTCGCCTCCATAATCTGATCATTCAAATAACCAGAGTTCTGACACTTGACTTGCAGAGCTGCACATGGTTAGGTAAATGAAAGAAGAAATATATTAATTAAAGGAGTATACTTTCTATTTATTGGTAAGAAGATGACGTTCAATATGAATATTTTCAACAATTACAAAGTTGACAGTAGCCTTTGACATCAGAGGTTAATGACATGAATTAAATTCTTACAGTTATTTATTACTCATGAATGAATTAGAAGGGTTAAAATTTAAGTATAAAAAACTCACAGTTAGGAACACTAATTATAGCTCACTCAATTATTTATGCACGGCAATAAATTCTCACCAGGCCTAAACAGACTATGAGGTTTTCCTCATTGCAACACAATCCTACTGCCATGAAGGGTGTTTGTAGCTAATTCTGTCCACTGCATCAAGTCCACCATCGGGTTCCTTTCTCTTCAATACACCACCGACCTGAAACATCTTTAGCTGCTCCTCTACAAGGGCCTGTGAACTTGAAACAGAAAGTTGTCTCAATCCTGTAGGCAGCCTCTCATCTCTCCGTTCAGCATCTATGCTCCCAGGACCTGCATTAAGGTCCAAACCCTGACTTCCCCATTTCCTACCATCAGGGCCAATGTTACTAGCACCTCCTGGAAGGTTCATCACATATGGTCGGGCGAAAGCAGATGGGACTACACCTGCAGGCCCCATAAGAGGTGAGGGGATGGTAGGAAAACAAAGTGGTCCACCAGAGGAAGAGTCCATATATGCTGGTGAACAACCTGAGAAGGAGTTGGATGACAAGGGAAAACTAGTTTCAAAAGGGAATCCTGGATATGGAATTTGGTTGGCAGGTGAAAATGCAACTGCAGGGGAGGACGAAAGCACTGGGCCCCTGTAAATCTCAGGACCAAATGAGGAGCTGGGAGTAGGAGGACACAAGACCCTCTGTGACCCAGCCGGAGAACCATAACTCTGCTCCCCTCTACCAGGAAAAATTGGTGGAACAGTGATGGCTGAATAAGCATTGCCAGGGGGAAACCACGATGAAAAGTTCCCAAATTCTGCGTTGTTGACTCTTATTCCAGGAACAGGTCCGGCCGATGGCAAACTGCTTTTGATAGACTGAACAGAAGGTGCCGCTTCAGTACCAACATCATCAAGCCCTGGCCCATTGTTCAAATCAAAGTCTCTGGAGGCATTAACCGCACCATTAGATAATCCACTAGATAATGACGATCTAGCAGGTAAAGGAGCCATTTCTAACCTAGCGTGGTTGCTAGTAGAAAATAGCCCAACATCAGGACTCTCATCAGCTCTATTCAAATCAAGATCAAGTCCTCCAGCACCAGCAACGCGATCACAAGGCCCAGACTCATCCTCATAAGCTCTGTCGTCAGGTACATTCAAGTCAAAATCCAAAGGAGCACGACCTTGTCTGCTAAAAGTAGAGTCAACGGCATCACTGGTCTTTCTGGGTTCTGCAGGCCGAAAT
Organism: Humulus lupulus; assembly: GCF_963169125.1. Lineage (NCBI taxonomy): Eukaryota > Viridiplantae > Streptophyta > Magnoliopsida > Rosales > Cannabaceae > Humulus > Humulus lupulus. Next base: position 81,280,417 of record NC_084794.1, on the reverse strand, counting down.
GCACTTGTAGCTGCTGACCCTTTCCATCCAAGTTCTCCCTTACTCCGCAGCAGGTTTTCTGGAGGATTAAATGCTCCTTTGGCAGGAGCAGCCACAGTAATTGAAGATGGGAAACCCCCAGAAGTAGAGGAATTTTGAAAAGGTAAAGTGCAAGGCAAATGAATACCTGATGAACTTCCAGGTTCTCCCACTTTCACAAGGTCCCCGTTACTCCCATCATCAGAAGGAAAGCCTTCATTTAAATCAAAGTCCAGTTTTACAAAAGAATCAGGGCCAGAAGCATTCACACTTGCAGGTTGCTGTTGCTCTGTCTCAGCTGATTCCAAATCATCTATCTTGTGCCTATTAGACTTCTCACATTGTTCACTTTCTTGCACAGCAACTGCATGCACCTCGATTTTGGGAGATGGGGCAACTGAAGAGTGACCAACAGATTCTTTTGTCTCCAAGTTGTCCTTGCGACAATCATTGTCACGATCAAAAGTAGTACATAAATCCGCTTGTCCATCTGTCCGCGGCTCAGCTAGACCTCCAGTCTTGACATCATCAGTCTTTTCACCATTGCACTCCACATTCAAAGTATTTCCAGAGCCAGAAGAATGCAAGGGATCATCGCTTTTCCCATTCAAAGGCTCAGCATTACTTGCTGTCACAATAGATGGCTTCTGTTCTGTTGAAACATCATTATATAACTCCTTGTCAGCGTTCTGATCCCCATGACCCACTTCTGAAGATGAGCAAGTTGATGTTTCATTATCCTTCTCCACTTTTGCACTCCCAGAACGAGCTTCAGAAGCCATTGGCACACTGTTTTCCACAGTTCTCTCATCTCCATATTCTGCTTTCTTATCAGCTTTTTTATCCTCATCAGATGAAGTTTCTAGTTTTAATTTATTATCAAAACTGCTGATACTTCTTGTCCTACGAACTCCAAACTTTCTTTGCTCGTGAAACTGGTAAGCTCCTTCCGCATCCGTACAACCTTCTTTTCTAGCTGAAACAGGTATGGTTACGGAAACATCATATGGTTCACCAGGTTTATGATCAGACAATTTTAACGCATCTGCATTTTCTTGTGAACTCAAAGAACCATCCAAATGCACGCTAGACTCCCCTGCTCTGTCCCCATGAGCAGGAGAAACACCTTTCATATCCCCAGAATCATTGGTTGGTCCACCACTAACAGGATTTCTTGATTCATTTTTAGCAAGTAAAGAATCGGCTGTATTACCCCGCTCTGAAGGGGAACCAACACTAACCCCCCCAATAGATTGTTGGCATTGGGCTTGAGAAACCTCCTCCCCTAATTGTTTCAACTTTCCATCATTGCCTGAGCTTGATCCCTCAGGCGTAGATGGATTTCTCCCAGGAGAAGCTGATGGTGACACATTACCCGATTTAGATATTTCTCCTGCAGCCACACTAGCAAGCAAATTCATCCCCCCATCATCCCCTGGTGAAGTAGAAGCACTAGCTTCAGAAATCTTTGCACAGCTTTCAAGTAAAGCATCCATGGAGCTTAAAGGTGCCTCGTATGATTTCCCAGACCTTGAAATTATATTTGATAAAGAACCAGCTGCTTTAGATGCTTCTGTTGGTTTTTCGCCATCTTCACCAGCCCTTTGTTGCTCTACGCAAGCAGGAACTGCAGATTCCTCAAACCCACATTCCTTTCCTTGACACAAATCTGAGTTTATATCTGAAGAAATATTAGCACGGACAGCATCATTTCGACCTTTAGGCTTTTTATCATGATTATCATGCTTTTCCGTGGGAGGAGAAGCTCTGCCACAAGTGGCAACAGAGTCTTCAAAAGAAGATCCAGAGGCACCTCTTGCAGGGCTACGACCAGTGTTTGGAAATCTTACAATGAGTCTATTATTCCCGTGTTCAACAGGAGGAACATCAGCAAGTTTCTCATGGGATACTCCAGTAGTTGGTTTTTCAGGAGTCACATTTCTACTTGGCGTACTAGCTTTACCTGACCCAATTTCCTTCTGAACTCCTGCAATAGCAGATCCTTGAAAGCCATTGATAGCTTTTCGGTGGCGAGATCCACTGCTAGAAACTTTATTCACACACACAGAACCAGCTGTTGAACTCCTTGCATCTTCTCTACATGATGAACCCACTGTTTTTGCATGATCACTTGACTGGCTGTTGTTCTGTGACTGACTAGAACTGCTACTTTTTTCCTCCTTAATTGGTGTCAAAGGAAGGTCTGAGGAGCCCGCAGCAACTAACATTCTGAAGTTCTGATCTTTCGAGAAAGTACCCACGGATGCACTCATTAGTTTAGTTGATCCAGGAGATGCAGATGCCTTGGAAGCAGCATCCCCAGAACCAAGCTTAACCTGATGAGCTTTAGAGACAGAAGGTTGTACATTGGAGCTCTTTGAACCAACCTCAGCAGAATTTCCTGTTTTTTTACTCCCAACATGAGAAACTTCAGACGATGCAGGCTTATTGGGCCATGAAACACCACGACCTGGTCCAGATTTGGCAGCATCACTCATATTCATCTCAGCTTCAACACGTCTCTTCCACGTGTCAACCAAAGTCCTAGCTTTCTTCTGAATTTCAGAATTCTTATGACTCCGCAAATGATTGACAGATTTGCCCACATTACAACTCTTAAGGGCATGCAGATTTACAGGCAGCTTATCAAGTGCCCGAAGTAATGCCAAAAGAAACTCCTCAACAGATTTATCACATTCTTTGGGACTACAACTGTCACCAATTTTCCCCTTATGGACCTCTTGAAGCCATTCATCCAGCACAGGTAAGCCCCTAAGCTGAACAAAACGTCCAAGACAATCATATCTATCCGTGACTGCAATCACATCAACAAGCATTATTCTGCCAGCCAAGTCTATTTTCTTATCAGCGCTGTCAGGTTGCATAAGCTGAACTAACTTCTCAACCCCAGCAAGGTCCACAAGCCCTCCTTTGTCAGTTATTTTTGCTATCTCAGACTTTATCATATTTTCAGGCCTAAATTGACCTGAATCGCCATCTTCTACTTTTACTAAACGCTCTCGTTTCACAGAATCAGTACCCTGATCACCCCGTTCCCTCTTTTTTCCCTTAGCCTGTGAAGAAAAAGAGGACGCGCTGTTTTGTACAATATCAGAACCAGATTTCAATTGCGGTGTTGATGATGGACCATTCAAAGGTTTTGGAGAACGGCCTCCTGACTGCACGCCCCCATGCATTTCTAGTCTTGTCTTGTCTAATAGCTTATCTACTTCTTCCTGTCGTTCCTGCAATTACAAGGATTAATGACAACAAGTCTTATTAATCAATGGCGATCACAAGACAATAAAACAGACAAATATATAATAATAATAATGATGATACTCACATTAATATAGTCTTTATCAGTTAACCACCATAAACACTTGTTCTCAGTGTCATACACTCGTCTGCAAACAAATGAGGATATCCCTGGAGGAAGTTCAACACCTTTACGAAGGAATGCGACTTTACAGGGATGGAGTAGCGATGCAGCAGGAATCTCATCCTTGTGAAAGGAATAAAAGACCTCGTTCAGTGCAGCGTCTTGCAATATCCCTTTTGCAAGCCTTATATCAGCAGGTCGATAAAGCCAATTTACACCTAAACTTAGAGTATCCTCCTTGTCTAACGTCAGCCTACGTATTATTCCGATAAATGGAGGGGAGTCCTGGGGTGGCTTAAAAAGTGCACAGTCACCAACTCGAATTTTGCGTCCATCCTAACGACAAAGGAAAGTTTTTTGTGAGTTTATTGAATAGTAAACAAAATACATGCTTTTGATGAGATAAAATCAAATTCAGCAAAGATATGTTTGTTGTTCCAATAAACTTCAAGATAGGAAGTATAAAAATAGGGTATGGATCCAAAGCACATACGATCATGAACAACCCATCTCAATTGCCACGGCTATCAAAAAAAAAAAAAGATTTACACAGACCTTTTTAAAGCAGAAATTGTGAAGATTAACACAATGAGAAGGCCAAAAACCACATAGACGTGTTGCTTGCAATAATCACAAGGCCAAACATGAAATTGGACATACTATAAAACACTCGAATCACTCGAAAACATTTCTCTCTTTTAGGGGAGGGTTGCAGCTGAAATTTACTGAAAAACGATGCATACATCAAAACCAAGTTGAAACCATGCAACAAAACTTAACCTTCACTTCAAAAGAACAAAAACCGATCAATTAGCAATAAATTTCTTTCAAAATAAAAGTAACAAGGGGAAAAAGTAAACAAATTTCTATTTTGTCAAAATCTTATCAACTGGAAATGTTTTCAAGTAAAAATTTCAAAGGATTTCTGAATCAGCATAGCCACCCCCAGGTCAAACTGACAAAAGCTCACATACATTACTTCCACAATAAAATTATGCAGTCGTGACTGTGAGAGAAATTGGGAAGTGAGTCATACAGCAACGGCAAATATTCACGAGGAAATCAGACCAGCTAAATCAATCTACACAATCGAACCCCCAAAAGCGAGAAAACTATGCGGATATGAATCTCTTGACTAAGATCAATTTAGAAAAGAATTATAAATCGTCCCGGGAAAATTTTATCAATTGCAAAGTAAAATTCAAATAGAAAAGCATTACAAACCAATCAAACCCTCAAAAAAGGCGGACAAAAAAAGGAACCAAGCGCAGAAACAATACAAGAGAATTTCAAAGGCCACGAACAGATAATTGACCACAGAGACCCAATAAATAAACCCAGATATATGTGAATATATGTACTTTGCAGAAGAAATCGGGGGTATTCGAATCGTTCACAGCTACAGTCGTCGCGGTCGAATTAGGGACCGGCCACATGTGCCGACTCCGTTTCCACTTCTCACCTCCCGACCCATGCATAGCCCTCCATCTTCCTTGATTTTTAAATCGATCGCAACCACGTCCTTGAAAAGAAACATCAATCCCAAATGGAATTCCACAACAGAAAAAAGAAAGAAAACCCTAGATTCGAAGAATTGGAGCTGAGCAAAACCCTAGATCAGGACCCAGATCTTCGATTGAAAGAATGAAATAGCAAACCCATAATCGGAATTTGGGGACAAGTCTGGTAACGTGAGGTCTAGGGCTTAGTTGAGAGGAAAATAAGATTTGGGTAGGGATTTACGGTGGGGTTGTTAAGAGAGATAAATTTGGGCAATTTGGGATCGAAAGGAGGAGGACTGGAATATTAGCTAAATTCAGAGATTTCGTGCGAAGAACTCGCGATTAGATAGAGAGAGAGAGAGAAAGATAGAACGAAACGAGTTAACGCGAAACGGCGAATGGAAGAGCAAGTGAGTCTATAGGACAGAGAGAAAGAAAGAGAGAGAGAGAGAGAGAAATGGTTTCGGGGACGAACGAAATTGCCAGTTTTGTCAAGCTAATGGTTGATGTGGACAAGGTCAACGACGTCGTTTCAGATTTGCCACTTGTCGTTATACCAATTCTCTCTAGTTTTTCTTTTGTAACCAAATTATATTTCCACCCTTTATTTGTATCAAAATTGCAATGATTTCTGATTAAGAACAAATATTTTCAAAAACATCAAAAAGATGCTTGGACACATAATATGATTACAAAAGGAATTTATATTATTTTGGGAAGAATTGTTTTTTGAATGAAAAAGTGTAGTTCATTTAGAGTCATTAATGAAAAGAAAAAAAATTGTAATACGAGTTAAAGAGCATTTGGTAGAATTTTATAAACTTTCGTGGACTGGTTTTCTATATTTTTTTTCCAAAGAGATGAGTTAAATTAAAAAGGAGCACAGATAAAGATTACGCTAAAGTAAACTGATTTAATTAGGAGTCCAAATCCATGAAGCTCTATTAACTCCAAACATGTTACTAATGCGGCAAAATAAGCCGATTAGGAAACTCTATTTTTAGTAATTTAATTTGTAATATACCTAAAATAATATAATGATGGGAATTAGGTTATTGAATTAACAAAATAAGATTCATAATTTACCTATATTCTTAAATTTGTAATGAGCATTATGTTCATTTATTGAATTTATCAAGGATTTGCAAAATAATATGTGCAAGCCAAAACTAGATTCCAATTTGAGTGCAACTAATAATTTGGAATTAATATCTAAATGTTATAAATTTAATCCAAATGGAAAACAAAAATAAGGAGCATTATTAATTGACACAAAATTCAAGAAGTAGTCTTTTCTTTTGCAATGACTTACCTATTAATAAAGATTGTACCAGGTTCAATACAGCGAACCAAAAGAAAGAAATTTGAAGAAAGAATGGTTTTTCCAAAATGATTAAAAGTAAGGAAGGATACTATCATTTTCCTTTCTAATGTTGCTAGAATTCTCTCAATTATTGATTTTAATTTCTTCTTCATGATGATTGCTTGGCAAGTTTGGACTAGCAAGAACAACATTCCAGATCACTCCAGACCCAAAGGACTTAGTAGAGTGGTTTGCATGTGGTTTGTGATAGAATTAAACTTGCAAAAGTTCTTAAATGTGTGATTTGTATCTACAAAAATTATCAACTCTCAGATTTGTTGTTATGATGATATGGATGTGCTTGTTGTTGGAGATAAACAAAACGTATATTTGGAGAAACAGAGAAATTGTGGTATTTTTCTAAAAGAAACCCAAAGAAATGCACATATTATTTTGGGAAGCGAGTCATTTTTTGTCCATTGTTACTTCGACCCTAAGGAATGAAAACCAAGATAGGAAGGATGTGACCGAAATGTAAGAAACACGATGCACAAAACGCATATACATAGAAGTCCTTTGAGGGCATGTTCTAAAGACACTATAAAAAATCCATCCTCTAAAAGGGAAGGGATCAATTTTCAAAGAAGGGCATATACATAAAATACACACTATAAAACAATAGACTTTACCATGAAATATTTTCTTTTTACATTTCAATCTCCTTCTCAGTTTCCGTTTCCCGGGTATTATCTCGTATAAATTTCATTGTTAGATAGATTTACATTCAACACTTATCAAACACTTGTTAGTGGATTTTAAAATTGTGTGTTTGGATATTCTAAATATGTTTTAGACAGTCAAGCACCAACCTATTGGAAGGAAGGTGTTCTCTCTTGTGCATCTTCAGCCCTTGTGAGGTTTGTTGTGTGGTGTTGTTTAGGGTTTTCCACTAAAATAATATTTCATATTGGACCTCCTCTTTATCATTACATATAATTTTATAATTAATTTTACTATTTATTCTCTTGCATGAAATATTAAAATACTACCCTTGATTAGTAAATGATATATTGTGTGTAAAAGTTGTTTATATTTGTTTCATAACTTTTCTTTTAATGAATCAGTAAGTTATGTGACAGTATTCCAATTTCAAACAATTCTATATGTATGTATACAAGTAACACAGAGTAAAAATGTAATGTAAGCTTAAAGCCATCGTTCGTTGAAGTTAATGTTGTAATTTTCCACTAACACTCCAAAAAGTAGTAAAATTGAAAGGTTTTCAATAATAAAAATGTAATCGAGGGATTCTTTTGTATTTTCCAAAACCATATTAGGCTTCTTCTTTTACTAGAGAGAGAAAAAAACAAAAATGTAATATAAGGTCCTTTTCTCATATTTTCTTAATTATTTTAAAATTCATACAAGTATTAATGTAATATTTTTATGTATTGAATTAGTGTCATTGTAACTCAGACATTAAACTTATTTATTATTCATTTTTTGAAAGTGAATTAATTTTATTATTAGTTTTATTTTTTATTTTTTGGGAGAGGACACACATCATATTATTATATTATGGAGAAATTAGGGTAGTATGATAAAAAAACAATAAGAAAATCACAGACACAATATTTAGTTGATAATGACTAAATTATTTAAATATCGGTTACCATAAAATAAATTATTAAAATAAAATAAAAAATTTAATTACTTTCCAAAATAATAGAATTAAATTTCCAAATAGGTTGGGAAAATGATAATAAAAGTAGTATTTAGTAGTTTTTTTTTTTTTTTGCTGGAAAGTAGTATTTAGTAGTTAGACAACCCTATTGAAGCTTTCCGGAAAATGAAAAACCTATTTCTCATTAACTTTAAACAGATTATAATGAGTATTATAAATCAATAATTAAATTTTTTTAAAAAATCTTATTTTTAGTAGAGAAAGAAAGAATACAGCTAATGTCTACTAAGCAAAATCGTGATTTTTTCTTTACCTTATTTTAGATAATCCATCCCCTCTAATTAAAGTTCCTTTTAAAAAAGAAAACCTCGTCTAATTAATTCCATTTCTATTTGCTGCCATCCAGTTATGTCTAATTTTTATTACCTATCCACCTAAAGTAGTTATTAATTCTATATCCCATATTACAGTTAGAAGGCTATGGTCTTAAACACTTTTGAATCTATTGGTATAATTAGCTTCTACTTTTTAGAGATTCTTTTTTAATTTTAAAATATGTAATTATTTTTTCTCTAATTTATTTACATTTTTATTTATGCATTTCACTCTCCAAACCACGTGTATGCGACATTATAAATACGTGCCACCTACAATAAAATAAAAATAATAGATTATAATAATCTCATATATATATATACATATAGTAAATGTAAATTACAAATTATTATCCTTAGATAAAACTATCGTAGAGTGCACATTTGTTTAGTTTTAAAATTCTAAATATTACTTATAATTTTAATAAAATTTGATTCATTATTTTAATATATATATACAATAAAATAAATTATAGTTCTATAATATATATAAATATTTGTATCAATAATCTTTACACATCTAAACATAATATATATATTTATATGGCTTCAAGACATATATATAAAATACAATAATATTTAAAAATAAAATAAGAATAGAAAAAATCATAGTATAGACAGTAATATACATGTATCAATTATTTTTAGTTTCTAATATATCTCACAATAACTTTTGGTGAATTTGATTAAGAAAAAGAGCTACAATCACTTGATAAAAAACAAACTATCACACAAATATATAAGATAAAAAAAAATGATATGTATGCATTTATTATTTTTAAATAAATATGATTTAATTGTTTTAATTATCATAAAATATCTTTAAAATATCATATTTTAATTAATTTATTTATGTTTGTTCTAGTATTTTAATTGACAGTGACAATAAAATATTATATATTATATGTTTAATATAATATTAAATTTAAGTTTAATTAAATTTTATTTAAGTTATAAAATATATAGTTTTATTATTTTTAAATAATTATTATTATAAAATATCTCAAAAATATCATATTTTAATTTATTTAATTATTTATTTATTTAATTTTATTTAAGTTTAAATTATGTTTAGAATTTACTATTAAATATAAGAATATTCTGTCAAAGTTAACACACTTTTTATATAGAAGAGATATAAGTATAATACAACTTTTCATATACACCCAAACATTTATTTATAAATTTTAAAATATAAATTTTATTTTACAAGAAAATTTAATTATTTAACTGGGTCTATTTTAATTAAAAAATATATATACATAAATAAATAAAATTGTAAATATTAATTTTATTTATTTTTATTTTTATTTTTATTTATAGATAAAAATATAATTATTAATTTTATTCAAGTAAGGTTATGTAATTAATTATTTAATTTTAAAATAAATATTTGGAAGAAAACATATTGGTTGATTTTAATATTTGGATGGAAGAAATAAGTTATGAATAATGCCGTTGCCTTTTATTAACATCACTTAACTAAGTGAAATAATTTGTAATTCAAATTAATAAAATAAAAGTGAATAATAAATACATGTTTGTTGTGATATTCAAATCTAGTTTTGATAGAAACCAAGACCCAAAATAAGAAAAAAAATTCAGTACGATTTTGAGTCCAAGGCATATATTATAATGTACATACATCAGCATATACTAGTATTTATAATATTATTTCATTCATATCTATTTTCTACCCAATCAAGCCAATCCAAATCAAACTTAATGAATTACATATAAAAAAAAATGGAAAAGGGCAAGATATTAGGTTTTTCTCCCCTAAAAGGAAAAAATAATAAATAAAAAATCACAAAGAGCTTGTGCAATATGTAATAAGAAGCATAGAATGGTCCAAACAAAGCTTTAAAAGTAATGTCCACAACTAAATATGGACATTTCAACAAATATTATCAATGCTCCCCTCAAAGAGTTCTCATATAGAACTTTTATAAACGAAAGAGAGTTCAAGCTTAAAATATCAACATTAAATCAGGTCAATGTGATTAGGATCATTACTATCTAACATTATTCTAAACCAAAGTAGATAATTTATACATGTGATTGTAGTTAGTTATATTCACTAATGTCACTTCACTTTAAGCCTCTAACCTAAATAAACCTAGACAATAAAAATGAAACCGACCTAATAAACTCTACATTTTGAAGACTCAAAGCCACGTGACTTTAATAACTCAACTAATTCACACACATTAATATCACAAACAAAACCTCTCTTATTAAGTAATTTTTATGTATTGAAATTTCTCCTTGATTACATGCCATTAACAAAGTTAATGCACTTATATTATTATTATTATAGTACAATACAACCTCTTTCATCCAATGATCATAGCCATTAGACAAAAAATACCAATCATATCATGTGATGAGTCAACATGTTGTGAAGAATCCAACATATTGTGAAAGACATATAAACACATCTTTAGATAGATGTACCATATAACCAAGTCAATTTGAGCCATGGGTTTCTTTTAATTGGGGTGCTATCATAAATCACAAGCTAAACATTTTTCTTTTTTATTATTTTTTTTAACTTACTTTGGGATTCTAATATTTTGATTGGTCACCCTCAAGTTCAACTAATTTAGAAAGGAAAGAAAAAAAGAATATCACATTATAGTCATTAGAATAGGAACTGGCTCACATGGATTGTCGTTTTCCTCCCTCTATTTATTGATGATGATGATGCATATTAGGAGTTCCTATTAAGCTTTTTCAAAACCCCACCACCCCATAAGAGAAACCATCCAAATCCCACGAGTCTTTGATGTTGATAGGTGGAAAATGACTGATTTAGTTGGTGTTTTCTTTAGGTTTTAAAATGGGGTTTTTTCCTTCTTTTTCTAAAGGTAACTTGAAAGCAACATTGATAAATAAAGACAAATGTAATATAGTCTTTTTTCTTTTTAATAATATATTATGTATAATTAAAAACTTGATTAGGATGTAATTGTTTTGTATTAAACCTCAACAAACAAACAAACAAACAAAGAAGAAAATTATAGAACGGTAGTTAAATAAAAAGAGAGAATGGATTGATATCCACATGCAAAGCTATCTGATATGACTGTGACTCATCTGAGTGGCTACCTTGAAGGAAGGTGTGCAGAAGTAATGAATAGTAATTTATAGCAAAACAACAAATATATTCACTATATATATATATATATATATAAATGAATAGCACATAGTGCCAGAAATTGTTGATTTGTTTGTACAAGTCTTAAAAACTATCAATATAATTTCTGCCTCTGACATTTCTGACATATTTTAGAACTTGGCCCATATTAACTTTTTATTTTTATTTTGTACTTGTTTTTGTGTCTTAATACATGTATGGTAACCTAAACAACTATAAGTACATGAACTCATATGGGAAAATAAACCTTTGTTTCATCTTTATCAAAGTGATTTTGACAAGAATTTGAACTCATTATAGACTAATATTTTAATCTAATTCACCTGAATTATCATTTTCTTATATATAAACCGGCATGATCTATGCAACTTACATAAGAGCATGCATAATTTATGGATTATCTTAATATTTTTATCATTAATATTTTATTTTACACCTAACTTATATAATAAGGTCAGCATGTTCCAGAATCTGGAGGCCGGCCCAAACCAAATTTCTTTTGTTTCAGTAAATTTTGTCCAATAAGATAAGGCTCACATTGGCCTGGCTCTTAGCTATGCAAAAAAAATAAATAAAGTCATGGAATTAGTTTTTTTTTTTCTTTTCTATACTTAAAAAAGTAATCATCCTAGAATTGATGTGCAACATGGTTTTTGTCCATTAAGAGTATAAACTATTAAATCAAGACCATTGACATAAAAAATAATTAAAAAAATATGACATTTTGAAAAAGAGAAAAGAATAAACAATGAATACAATATAGTGGTGTCTTTCTTTGTTTAAGAGATAGACCAAAGTTGGTTTTGGTTCAACCTCAATAGTTAAATTTACTTTCAATGGTAGAGATTTTGTTGACCCAACAAATGGTCCAGAACTAAGATTGGTTATCTCGTATCCAAATAAAACCACTTTCCTTAGGGAATAAGAGTCAAAGCATTACAAATACAAGGGCAAGAAAGTCAGAAAAATTGGGCAAGCACCAAACAAACCAAATTACATGATGGTGATGATTATGATGATGTTATAGACCAACAAAATTTTGCAAATAAGTATCATTATTTGATTATATTATGTAAGAAAAACATAAACAAATATACACTACTAAAGGAGAACAAAAAATAATTGTAACATTACTTTAGTTTTTTTGAGTGGGGCCAATCTTGAGTCATGGATCAACATCACTAAGTTCACTAACACGTTTCATGTCTGGGGATCTCCCTGTTTTTGTTGAAAAAAAAAATTAATAAAATAAAATTGGTAAGGCCAAAGGTGCGTGTTTGAAATAATAAGGTAGATGAGTGAGAATTTGAAAACGATAGATCTTGACATTATAATATTATTGACTGAAGTGGTAGACACGGCATTGCCTTTTGTGTTTGATACTTGTTCAAATGTAGAGAACATACTTTTTCACAATCAACTACCCCATATTATGTCTCTTATGTCTTTTCCAAACTTAGAAAAACGCCTTCTTTTTTCTTTTCATGGGCTTGATTAAAGGCCCAATATAAGAAGAACTTTTTTTTGTTTGTCATTCTGTTTTATGGTGGTGTTTGACATGTTATGTTATTTTATTAGAGGAAATTAGATTTTATATGGGATTTTTATTATAGTGTGCAAAAATATGGTTTTTTTTCAAAAAAAGTTAATCTATGACTTTTTTTAATAATTTTCATTTTTATGGGTTTATTTTCCCATATTTTTGTATAAAAGTTGGTTTATGTCATAGTTTTACTCTTAATCAGGTTTTATTAATTTGGAAGGATATGTTTGAAATTTGATTGTTATTTTTTTAGCTTATTTGTTTTTTTATATTGTTTTTATATTACTAATTTTATATTAAATTTTTCTATGGTTGTTTTGCAATTTTTTTTTTTTTGTAATATGAATTGTTTTTAAAATTATTTTTTATTTATTATAAACACGTTTTTTTAGATTGTACGTTTTTTTTTCAAATTCTGGGTAAGGTAACCAGTTACTTTTTTTTATCTTTGACAGTTATGTAAAAAAAAAATCTTAAAGCTAGGTTAAATAACATGCACCAGGAGGGGTAACTAGTGGTAACCAGTTATCCTGAGATAAGTAACTTTCTGCCATAAGATGGGTAACCAGTTACCTAAGAGGGATGACGAGTTACTCATATTAAATATGAAAATAAACATCAATTTTGAAGGAAAAAGTGGAAGGGCACTTCATTAAAAAAGGAAGAAGAAGTAATTATGATTTTAGTAACATAGGTAACCAGATATCATAAAGAAACCATAAATATACACACATCAGAATGTGAAGGTAACCAGTTACCCCCAGAAATATACACACAAAGAACGTGAAGGTAACCAGTTACCCATTCACGTTTTCATATTTTTATTAGTTTTCTTTCCAAATTTTGGTATTCCTAAAAAGAAAATGCTGAAAAAATTGATTTGAATTTTTTTTACATATAGTGGAAAAAACTATAAAAAAAAATTACAATAATACAAGATAATAATAAAAAAATAGTAAAATAATTATGTAATGTTAAAATATATGTGTGAAAAAAATGAAAAAAAAAAAAATGGAATGAGAAAAGAACAAGTACAAAAATGAAAAAAAATAGATGAATAAATAAGAATGAAAAGAAGAAGAAAAATGTAAAGAAAAAAAAAAGAATGAAAAAATTGAAAAAAAAAATGGAAGAATAAAAAAATCTCATATGTGTGAAAAAAGAAAAAAAAAAATAGAAGGAGAAAATAATAAAAACAAAAATGAAGAAAAAATAGAATGAAAAAAAAAAAGAAAAAAAGTTGAAAAAATATGAACAAAAAAAAACAAAGTAATATAAATGAAAGGAAACAAATTAATAAATGAATAAAAATGAAAATAATTAGAAGAAGAATGGAAAAATTGAAAGAAAAAAAAGGATGAAGGAAAAAGTTGGTAGAAAAAAAAAAGAAAAATAAAAAAATGAAAGTAAAAATAAGTATGGAAAAAGAAAGAAAGAAAAATAACTGAAAAAATAATAAAAAAATGAAGGAAATTTTTTTAAAATAAAATTACCTTCATAATCAAAGAAAACTTAATTATAATAAAAAAATGTGGCATTTCCATATTTTAGTTAGTTACTAATTGTGTTTTCCATACTTTAATTTTTTCTTTAATAAATTTTCCTATATAAATTAAGAAAAATATAATTTCTATATTTTTGCACATTAATAGTATAAAAACCATATTTTTTAAAAATTCTCATTTTATTAAGGGATTTTATACACGAATAATGATATGGGAATGTAACAAAATATTACACCAACTAACGTGGTGCTGTTTTTTAAAATAGTAGATCCTACCTAAAATAAATTTGATTGGTTAAATGAAACTGTCACTTTAGTTGATGTATTGTTTTGTATATACTAGGTACATGAAATGTACAATGTACATTTGTTTGATTTTATTTAAAAAATTTATTAAATATATTTATTAGGTTTCTATGATTTTTATATAAATTTTAAAGAAATAAACAATATTATATATATATATATAAATCACATTAACATATTAAAATAAAAGTTAAACCTAAACATTGTTTATGGTTTTTTCAAAAAAAAAAATTATGATAATATTTTAGATCATAAACTACACTATTTAATGTATAAAACATTCATGCTATTATTCATTCATAATTATGTATTATATATTATTATAATAATGATATTTTGTAATATTTGAATTTATATTAATATAATTATTAAATATCTAATTTTTTATTAAATATTATTATAATACATATAATTTATAATATTTAAATTTATATTAATATAATTAATAAATATTTATTTTTAATAACTTTTAAAGGTATATTATGTTAAATATTTGTAATATTATGTTAAAGTTAAAAAAAAAACCTTAAAACAAAAAAAATCAGTTATCTACAAGCTTTTTATACAGAAGATATATATATATATACGTATAAACTAAATTAATTACAAAAAATATCTTAAGAAATCTTATTTATATGCATAACATGCCACATCAGCATTAATATACCTGAATTAAAACTTGTTCTATCAGATTTTTAAAAAAACTGTACAAATCTCGCTTCCCGGATTTTGTTTGTATTTTTGGTTTTGAAAAGTGACATTTTAGTTGCTTATAGTACTCATAAGCTACCGATTTGTTGCTTTTCTTTTATTAAAAAAAAACTTTATTTTAAATCATATTTTTTTCACCTACATTCTTGTTAACTCCAAAGCATATTTGTAGAAAATTAGTTATTTTAAAATACTCATTAGTTACCTTTAAAAACATAATTTTATTTTTAGATTATATTGTGGTATTTATTACTTAAGATATTTTTATGTTAATTTCAAGTATATTTTAGAAACTAATAAGATCATATAGCATAACAAGTTTCCATATCATTCACAAGTTACCCTATATAGCTTATTGGCAAAGGATACTAGTTAGCATATAACATAGTTACTTTTAAATAAAAAATTATAATACACTTTTTAGTCATTCATATTATTTACATATGAATTGTGTAGAATTTTTTAAAAGAAACTTAGAAGTTACTTAAGAATTACATTAAAAAAAATACACTAAAACTATAACAATTTATAGTTTATTAGAAATGTCACTATTTGATATACTACTTAGTAATCATAAAATGTAACAGTAAAATACACATTTTGGTCACGAGATTTACATGTGAATAGTATGAATTTTTTTATTAACCAAAGTGAAAATAAATTTAGAAGTTCCTTTTGAATCATGGAAAAAAATACACATTTTAGAATTCTTAAATTTAACTTTTTTACTTAACAAACTCAAGAGTAACTACAAAAAATTATTTTTTCATTTAAAGAAAAAGTAAATTAAGATACCGTTTGGTTACTTTATGATTTATTTAGAAAAGTATTGAAGTTTTTATTTTAAAAGATGCTTCTTTATAATATCGATAAAATACTAATTGGTTACTTTTTTATTAAAAAAATTATATTTAAATCATAATATTTGAGATACATTTTGGTTACCTCCAAAATTTATTTGCAAACATCTTAATATATTAATTAGTTATTTTTAGGTTATATTATGATATTTTATTATTTAAAATACATTTTGGTAATCGAACTTATTTTAGAAACTAATGATTTGTCATATAATATAACAAATTACCATATTAATTAAACGATTATATTTAGTATATTTTACAGTAACATTTAAAAAATATATATAATACACATTTTAGTCACTATATTTTTTTACATGTGAATTACAGAGGTATTCTAATTAACTAAGAAAAAAAGAAACTAATAAGTTACTTTAAAATCTTAGCAAAATAATGCACATTTTTTGTTACTTACAATGTCAATAAGATTCCGATTGGTTACTTTTTCGTAAAAGCTTAATTTTTAGACCGTATTAATTCATATATATTTTGGTTCTCTCTAAATCTTATTTGTAGATATCTTAAGATACTCATTAGTTATTTTTAGATTATATTATGGTATCTTATTATTTAAGATATATTTTTGTAACCTTCAAGCCTATTTCACAAACTAATTAGTTAATATATAGTATATTGTTAGACCCAAAACGGGTATGTTTTAATATTTAAACTCGCAAGTGCACAAATCGTTTCGGAATATAATGTTCATGTAAGTACAAGGTCGAACCCATGGGAGTTGACTAACATCAAAAGAAACTATTTCAAACAAAGCAAGAATATTCTAATCTAGTTCCAAATATTTGATGAGATTTTGTTTTAGAAAAATAAAAGACAAGTAATAAAAAGATTTAAGATTAAATAGAAAAATGGTTTTCAAATGAGATATGTAAAATAAGATTATTAAGATATTAGAATCCACAAAATGCAAGTTCAATAGTATTTATAAGTATATTGATTCTCAAGTTTAGATATAGTTGAAATAAATCACACTATATTTTTTTCAAAATACATTTTCTATTCAAGCACAAGTTACTTTCAAAAAGGTATAATTTTTCTTCACTTATATAAGATATAATTTCTAAGCATTAGTTGTGTTACAACCTAATGAAACTACCAAAAATCAAAGAGATTATGTTTAGGCAAAATATGATACTTATGCTCTAAGAATTAGATGTGAACAATTTAATGAAAAACATTTAATCAAACAATATCATATTTTTGCATAATAAAGAACTAAGTGTAATATGCTTTAACAATCAACACTAGATGAAAAAGGCATATCTTTGATAGAAAAATCCATAAACAATGTTGTACAAATGACAAATCAACATACAACAAAAAAAATACTATCTAGTTACATTTTGCTTCATCATCATCTTAATAACCTTTGAAAAAGATTAGAAGCTCATAACTAGATTGAAATAAAAATTACAAAATAACATACTTGACATGCTCTTCAAAAGATGAAAATGGTAGAGAAAATAGTGAAGAGAAGAGAGAAAAATATGTGTAGAAGATGTTGAAAAGATGAAGAAGAAGAGCTCTCCAAATGGTCTTACAATACTCTATTTATAGGCAAAATATGGAGATTAAATTAATCAAATTAAAATAAATAAATTGATTAATTTAATTGTGTTGGGAAGTGGTAGGATAAATAGAGTAAGTATAAGAGTATTGGAAAGATGAAATGTTTGGTTGGGTAAAAGATTAGTGAAAAGCTAGGGTAAAAAAATGAATTAGGAATGTTTATTTAGGTAAGAAAAATAGGGAAGAGTGAATTGATATTTGAGTGAAAAATATTGGGAAGGAAAAAACATGATTTTTGGCATTTTTTTGTGGCTGTGTTGGCATTTGGGGACAGCTGAGATGGTGTTGGGCCTGGGCCCAAATTGCTGGAGTGATTCGATTGTGTAATGGAGTTGGCTGGAAATGGGCAGCCTTGGGCGTGAGGTGCTATATGCTGAGTTGGGGAGCTCCTTGGTGGCGACAGCTGGCGGGGGACTTGGGAGCATTTGACTAAAGCAAATGGCTGAAGGTAACGCCTGGGAGGATGCAAATGACATTGATGAAGGCAGTGGCAAGTGCACGGCTGGGCTTGATGAGGAGCTGAAAGAGGCAGGCGTGGGCCTTGGACTGCTGGTGGGCCTTGGAGCTTGGGCCTTTAGCTTTTCAGAAATACCAAAATGTCCTCATTTCTTTCAGCTACTCTTGAAAATACCACATTTCCTTCATTTTTCTTTCTTTTTAAGAGTATACATTCCCTACAAAATAAATATAAAATAAATCATAATACAATATTTTCAACTATAAAATAAATCAATTTAATTATTTGAAAATATTAATTATAACTTAATTTATATTTTACATTTAAGTTCAATAATACAACATTTTTTTTACCACTAACTTAACAATAATAATTCTAAATAATTAAGCTATAACATTTTACAATAATATAACAATAAAAATACACAAAAATCTATAAAATTAAATTAAGCCTAATAAATTCAAAATTACTTAAAAACTTAATAAATCAATTAAAAACTCAAGAATTAAGCAACAATTAGCATATAAAAAGTGGTAAAATAACTCTATTTTGTAGAGTTATCATATATCAAGTTGCTATATTTAGTAAATGGTTCTATTTAGTAATATAATACACGTTTTAGTCACTCATATTTTTTACATATGAATTATAAAGGTATACTGATTAACCAAGCAAAAAAAAAAATACAAGTTAATTTAAAATCATAGCAAATAATGCACATATTTTGGACTCTTTGAATTAAATTTTACTTAAATAAATTAACAATTAGCTACAAAGTTACTTTTTCATACATAATAGAAACTATCAACTAAATTTCAAAAATAAGTTTGGAGTTAATTAAATGAAATATAGTTTTTTGTAGAATGGTAACTAATCACTATTTGATTGGTATCGTAAGCAACCAAATTGTTGCTTTTGATTTCGGTGACAACCAGAAAACATATGCTTTCCACATATCAAAATAATTACATTAAAGAGTAGGTCGCAATGATACCACTCTTAAGCCCAAACTTCTAATAGTGTGGTAGAAATTTTATTTTAAAGTTGTGGAGAAGAGAGAAAAAAGTAATATAATATTATATTATTTGCAAAAATGATAGAAATCACCATATTTATGTAATTAAGATGAGTGAATGTATTTTTGTAATTAAGATGATAAAAAAATGTCAAATGTAGATTTCTCTTTTATTAAAGCCCATAACAATATGTGGAGATGACCGGCCCTGATTTTGTTACTTGGTATAATAAGGTTTTTGACAATGGTCATTTTTTCCTTCATATTTATAGGATTTTTGTAGTGTTTATATATATGGAAATTTCAAGTTCGAAAAAAAAACAGAACTAATTTAACAATTTTTTATGGAAAAGCTATATATTTAAGGAAATTATATGGGAATTAATTCCCATACCCAGAAAAAAAAAAACATAATTAGAATAACAAAAAAGAAAACCTGAAAACCTGAAAACCACACTACATAAAGCCTATATATATCTATGACTAGTTGAAGTAGCACGTGCAACATCATCAAATTATCATTTTATAGCTAAGGTAATTTATTAATGTTTTAAAATAAAATTTTATGTTATTTAATTTTGTAAAAAAAAAAAAAATCAGCATCCTCACATTTGTGGTTTGGCAAATAAAAATATAGAAAAAAATAGCTTTAGTAATTTCTTAATAAACACATAGGTAAATATATGTTTGTTTAATATTATAGCCTACTTACTCAAAATAATTGCAATATCATATATAGTTTTGCATAAGTAGTTATAAATATATAATTGTCTCTTAAATTTAGTATAAATTGAGAGTAGTGATCATAGAAATATGTACTTCTTTTAATTATACTACCAATTTTTGATAAATTAATGATTAGTTTCAAATTATTAATTCCATATTTTACTATATTTAATATAGTAATTATTTACGTAAGCTTTTGATATATTTAAAATCATATTTTTTTTCGTGTCATTCATGTGAATCCAAACACAATACTAATTGAATGTGTTCGGAAAACTTTAATGTCAGAGATGGAAGAATAAAATATACTCCAAATTAAAACAATAAAAACAAATAATTATATTGAAGAAGAGACAAGTGGCATGTTATGTTGCTAATAACTAATAACAAAGATTAATAATACCTGATAAAAGTAAATATATATATACATTTATATATATATATATATATATATGATCCACTACACTTTCAACAAATACCTCATCTCATTAAAGTGATTCTCTATTTCTAGTGGAAAATTTTACATTATTTTTACGCACAAAGGAAAAAGAAAGAATTACACAATGAATTATTTCATCAACATACTAGAAACAAATAGTATTAGACAAAAAATTGCTAAGAGAATAAATACTGCTTATTTAAGTATTAAGGTAATTATAAGAACTATCTTATGATGATGTTAGAATTCCATGGATGGTAAAACTATAGTACTTTAATAAAATTTTGTTATATGTTTATGTTGAAATTAAGTTGGGTCTCCATGCTAGAATTTGTGTCTTCTTAGCAAAGAACTCATGAAAACATAATGATGTCTTTTATTTAGTTTTTTTTTTTTTTGCTTTCGGTGGCTGGTATATGATAAACTTTATTGTATATATTTTAGAAATTATTGTTTATTTTACTGAAAGAAATTAATATACTTTATTTTTATAGTAATATAAGCAATTTATATGTATAAATTCAGAAACATGAAAAATAGTGTAACAATAAAATATTCAAATAACTCACTACAAATTCAGAAACAAAACAGACACAACACACAAACACACTAAAATATGTATGTGAAGAAAACATACACGTACAAAAATAAATAATCAAACATTTAAATGATCACATATCAATTTCTATTTAAGCTTAATGTGTAAATTCTAACACTACTACAAAAACACTCTATTAGGATACTTTTTTAGGGCACTCACCTAGATGCGAGCCCTAAAAACAGCTCCTAGACTCGTGACTCTTTAAAAAATTTCTTTTCGCGAGCCCTAAAAACTGATGTGTGTCCTAAAAGTTTGAATTTTTTTTTAACAAAAGTTCCTGGACTTTTTAGGATACTCATTAAGAATCCTTAAAAACACATTTTATGACACGCAGTAAGTGTCTTAAAAACATATGTGGGTCCTAAAAAACCTTAATAAAAAATTTAAGTGTAATATGAGTGGTGACTTTTAAGAGCTCACTTTGGGTGTCCTAAAAGAGTATTAAGGGCTCCCAAAGCGTGTCCTAAAATCTTTTGAGTAAAAAATGACAAAAATTTCTATCATTTTTGAATTGGGTTATATTAGGGCATCATTTCTCATCAGCACACACAAAGGAAGAAGACAAAAATCAGCCGCCTCTTTCCCTCTACAACTCTTTCCCGCCTCTGTCAGTACGAGGCCCTGACCGTCGCCCTGCCGCCGTCCCCCATCGACACTTGCCGGCGCATTGGACGCAGAAGGTCGCCGACCTTCGACCCCCGCGAGCCCAACCCCTCTCGCGCCACCCTCTGCCGCCTAGAGTCGTTCGAAGTCGCGGTGGTGCTATTTTTCCCAAACTCTTCCGAGTGTTTTTCGACTGCCTCGAGCCACCCCGACCCAAACGACCACTGTTGACTGTGTTTTTAGCCAACGACGTGAGAACGTCAATAACGACAAGCCTTCAAGAGAATGTAAATGACATAGACAGTTTAATCAAGAAAAGTAAATAACACAAGAGATTTTATAGTGGTTCAGCCCCAATATATTGGTAATAGCCTAATCCACTTAGAGTTGTGATTTATAGATCTGCACTCAAGATCAGATGGACTGAGCCAACTGAGTTTCTTCAGTACAGATTGCAAAAATACAAGAATCCTTTCAAATACCAGCACTTTCTCTCTCTAGAATACTCAGACCCAAATTTTCTCTCTCTAGAATACACAGACCCAAATTTTCCCAAAAGTCTAGAACAAAGAAGCAGAAGCCCCCCTCTAACCCCATAAGCCCTCTATTTATAGGCTTAGGGTCATACATACGGTATCCCCTAGAATCGGGATATTTTATTATATTTAAAAACATTCAAAATGTAATAAAACCCCCCATTTGTGGGAAGAATGAGAGATTCCCGCGTATCTTGTTGAAGCCGTTTCTGGGAATCTTGACTTAGTCCTCCTCTAGCTAGTTGATCCACCTCACCTCCACTCTGGTCGATCATACACATGCTGGTCGGACATACACTTGCTGGTAGGACACGCAAGTGCTGGACATGCACTTCTCTCCTCTAACATGACACTCTCCTCTAGCATGCCATTTCTTTATTTGGACAACCATGCACTGGTTGGACATATGCATAAAGACCAAATTCTTGGGGTCTCCTCGGACCACACCCTTGGGGTCTCCTCGGACCACACCCTTGGGATCTCCTAGGATGCACTCTCCTTAGCTCTCCTAGGATGCACTCTCCTTAGCTTTCCTCGGACCACACCCTTGGGATCTCCTAGGATGCACTCTCCTTAGCTCTCCTAGGATGCACTCTCCTTGGATTCTCCTCGGACCAAGGTGGTCCGACCGGACCTCTTGGGGCTCTCCTCCTCGGACCAAGGTCCGAACACATGCTCCTTGGCTTCTCCTCGGACCAAGGTCCGAATCCATCTCTTAGACCCCTCGGACTAAGGTCCGACCGGACCTCTTGGGGCCTCTCAAGCAGTCCAAATTCTTCGTCAGTCTACCGGGTCACTTTATCACAACTCTGAGGAGTCAATGTATTTATTGACTATTAATATGTCTTTTACTGACCATGCACTTGCCACTTGTCACCTTTATTGCCACGTCATTGATCTCTAATTTCTGGGGATAACAACCACCACCAATGCATTCCTTGCGCTTTGGGCATCGAAACCCACTAAAGGATTGAACTCAACGTTCATCGGAATTGGAAGACGACATTCGCCGGAATCCATGGAGGTCCGAGAAATCATAGTTCAAATTCGCCCATTCTAGGCCTTTCCAAGAAGAACCACCACCACCACGACGCTCCCCGAGACTTGGGCTTCGATGCCCAGTCATCATTTTCCCGAACCACCACCGTGGGGTGGTGGCACCGCCGTTAATGTAACGCCCTGGTTACTTCAAGACCGTTACTGTGAACTTTGAACCGTGCTTAACTCGCTAACGAGTCATTTGGTTAAAAATGTGCATCTAAGTGTTATTAATAGGCTAAGGTGAAAAACTTGATCAAAAGGAAATGATATATTTTATTTAAAACAGAAAACTGTACATTGGCCCATTAAAGCGTTTACAAGTTATTTACAACTCAAAATGGTCATTACAGTGTAAAAATTACAACTCGCCGATCTAAGCGGCAAAAATAGGGTTAACCCCTAGTTCCTCTGAGAAACACCTTGGCCGTGGTGGTCAAGCAGCCGCATTTGTACACATCGCCACCTAAGCTCTCCACTCAAGGCTGGGTCAACTTTTATTTCCCTTTACCTGCACCACATAGCACCCGTGAGCCAAGGCTCAGCAAGAAAACTCATCACTGCATGTATATAATATCAAATGATGATCATGATAATCATACAGAGCTTGGGGCTTATAGCCCTAATAAGATAATATCGAGATTCTGATAATCATGCTGCGGCATGTAGCCCTAATCAGATGAGTGACTGATGAGTAAGTCACTAGTTTTAACCAGATGAGTGACTATGGAGTCACAAACTTGAATCAAATAAGTGGCTCATGTGCGAGTCACGAACTTGGGCTCAACACCCACAGCCGTGTGACGATGTGCAGTCACCTGAGCCTTCTGGCCCCGACTCTAAGTGACTAGCCATTAGACTAGACAAGCGATTTTGTGTTCATCGAACTTAAGGTCGATCAAGCATTTCATGCTTATGATGGTAATGCTTATGTCGATTAGATCTAATCTTTTTGGCTTGCGTTAAATACGCTAATAACGTTCTTGACTCATAAGCCAATACCATACGACTAGTGCTCAGTACTACTGCCGAACTTGACTAGTAAGTCACAGCTTCACATTAGTACTGACACCATTGCCGATTCCTGACTCATAGGTCAGTGTCATTCACAGATAAGCAAGATTACTAAGCATTTAATATGCAATCAATGTCCACATATATAACACTCAACATGCCTCATTAATAACCATGCATGTCACATACTGGGTGCAGTTTTCTTACCTCTAGTTCGAGCGAGAATTAATACAAGAACGACCCTTGAGAATGATCAATTCCTTAGCGGTCACCTAGTCATAACCAAATATAACCTCCATCAATGAAAATGAGCAATGAAAGGTTCATGACCTAAACCTCACTCCCGGGACCTCGAATAGTACCTAAACGGTGAATAGATTTGATCCCGAGCCTTAGGAATTGAAACCACGAGCCAAAATCCCTCAAAAGTGCTCAAAATAGAAATCTGGAAAAGTAGGGCAGCGCTGCCCCCTTAGCGCCCCAACGCTACAAGCAAGGTAGTTTTGCCCTGGCTAGCGCTGTAGCGCTAAGACTAGGTAGAACTGCCCTGGTTTTTCCCTCCTTCGACTCTTCCATTTCCAACCTGAAAAACATACTCCCAAACCTCATTCAAACTCCCAATTGAACCCAAATAACCACTCTACAAGTCCTAGGCATCATAACCCAATCAATCATAGCCAAAAGCTCCCATCAATCCTCAATTATCCAACTCAAAAACCAAGCTGAAAACCAAATGAAAACAAAGTATAAAACCTGAGTTTTAATGGCTAGAAACTTACCTCAAGCTCAATATGGAACCCTCTTCAATGGTGGAACACAACCCTAGACTCTCAAGGTTCACTTCCATAGCTTGGTTCCTCAAATTAAGCACAAAAATTCAAAGAGAAAAGGAAGAGAAAAGACTATCGGGAGAAGGAGAAAAAGAAGCTCTGTTTTGCAAGGTTTCTACAGCCTTCAATTGTTAATATAATCCTTAAGGTGAAAAGACAATATTGCCCCTAGGTCATTTAAAGTCCTTTAAAGGCTTCCGAGGGTAAAACCGTCATTTTCCCCTATCTCGTTAATTATAATTAATACCCTCCAATTCTCGCTATTCCCAATATTCTCAAATGATAACAAATCATATCCCATTACCCTTTAATTCCCGGTAATGTTCTAATCACCAAATTACCCCAAGACTCACTCCGAGCCTCGAAATCAACCCCGTTATGACCAAATCGCTAACCTGCTTTAAAAGATCGTCTCATATCGAATAGCTCGAACAAATTCACATTATAATGTGGCCTCATCATAAATCGCCAACATGCATGAAAATACACAATTATGCCCTCAACGAGCCAAATTACCAAAATACCCCTATCATGAAATGTGGACTCACATGCATGCATTTAACATCATATAATAATATAATTCACATAAACATGCATATAATCATTTAATGACATAACAAATCAATTATGGCCCTCCCGACCTACTAATCCAATCACTAAACCTCATTAGGGATTTTAGGGGCATTACAATTAACGTCGGAGCTCTGGCGGGAGCTTTGGCTATCAATTAATTTTTTAAAAATTAAAAATAAAACTTTTTAGGACCCACAATGCGAGCCCTAGAAACATTCTTTTAGGACTCGCATTGCGAGTCCTAAAATCATTGCGAGTCCTAAAAAACTCCAGTTTAAGGATCTCAAATATAAGACTCGCGCCCCGCGAGTCCTAAAAACTTTTTATAGTAGTGTAATAGTATATTAATACACTTTGCTATGCTTTTGGATGGTTTGTTTATGCATACTTCTTTCTCATTTTTATTTAATTTATTAAATCTCTACTTTGTACTCTCTTGACGTGCATAACAAATGACAGCTTTTAGTCAAAAGAAATTGGATACCATCTATTCCAATTTAAGCTTATTTAAATTAAAACATTTTTTTGTAAGAGAGCATGTTACAAGCTTTTTACAGCAGATAGTAGTGAAATGCCAAATTTAACTGATCTCATGATAATATTTGAAGCAATTAAAACTAATCATATAAACTACAAGGTGTTCCTGCAATAAGTTAGTTAGACAAACTAACAAATTAATAAATCCAACAATTTCTCACACGGACATGCACGACTTACACTCCAAACTGCGTGACTTACGATCATAAATGATAGATTGCTAGATCAGTTAACTTGAAGGTTAATCTAATAACTATTATATTATTTTATAATATAATGTAATATTATATTATATTATAATATAATGTTTTAGATTAAATAAATGTGACAAAGAGTGTCACATATTGTAACATATAATAGAGAGTTACAATATTTAGATATATGAGACATATCCAAATAATGTAACATATTTGGTGTTACAAATTTGTAACTTCCAAATATTACCCTTTGTTGTGTAAATTTGGTGTTACATAATATTGAGATGAATTTCATAAAGACATTTGAGAAATGGCTGTTAGAGATATGATTTTAACCCTAATAATGTGTTTTGGGGGTTACAAAATCATTTGGGAGGGTTTGGAACCGTTTGGAAAAACAGCACATTTTCAAGTGCTGAAAATGGGTTGTGGCCGTGGCCACTGAATGGTGGTGGCCGTGGCCTGGGAAATAGAAAGCAGTGGCCGCGGCCACTGATGTCCCTAGCCGCGGCCACAGGTGCATTTCAGGCCATTTTTTTTCTTCAGTTTTTTCCAAAAGTGTTGAACGGTTCCAAAATCCCAAATAACTCCCAAATCTCAATTTTAATTCCATTTTAATCCAATTAAACATTGGTAACAGCCATGGGGGTTGGTGGAATTTGAAATTTAAAGGGTGTCTCTAAAATCTATAAATAGGAGCCTATAGCTCACTTGAAAGACAACAACATTTCTATCCATTAGAGCACTTGGCTAGAAGCACCTTGAGGCTTGATAATTTCATAAAGCATTGCCAATATCTGTGAGAGATCCCTTAGTGCTTGAGTTAGGGGGAAATAAGCTTTTGGACAAAGGTTTCAAACCTTGTTCAAGTTGGTGATCCCCAACACTCTTTACTTTGGTTGTGTGAGTGAGAGTTTATTGTTTTTGTTCTTGTTCTTATTTTCTTATACTGCTTTTCTTCTTTTTCTTCTTGTTCTATTTACTTGTACTTTTGTTTAAGAGTTGTAATCCTTTTATTTCCTTTGTTCAAACACTTCTAGTTTATTTGTATCTTTTGTAATAGAGTTGTACTTTCTATTTCTATCATCTTACATCTCCTTCTCCTTTTATTTGTATTTTCAATTATAGAGTTGTAACACTCATTTTAATCAATCCTTATTTATGTTATCCATAAAATTAGCATTGATGACGTGGCAAATAATCCCTGGACACGTGGCTGACACCTGGAAACGTTTGCTAGAGTATCGACCAGAGGACACATTAGAAGCAGTGTAAGCCTGTCTTACCCGCGACCAGTCTGGTCGATGGTTCCGTGTACAAGGCGACATTTATGGGAAGATCTTTATGAATCCCGAATTTATCTCATACAATCTTCTGGGTATCCGAGTATTCAGGAAAGAATATCTGTAACAATCTTTTGTAATCCCCCTTGAGCCTATAAATAGCAAGAGATAGCTCAAGGGAGGGGACTTTTTGGCTTTTGAATCACTTGAGACTATAGTAATTCTCCTAGTAAACTTGTATTGTTCTTCAGAGATTAGCGAAACTCATTGAACCCCAGTTCTTTGATCACTCTTCTAATTTTTATATCAATATCATTCTAAGTGGACGTAGGTCATTACCAGATCCTGGGGCCGAACCACTATAAATTACTGTGTCATATTTACTTTTGTCATTACGTTCTTCTCATCTCTTTCATTCATATCAAGCATATTTTGACTCCATGTCAGTTGGCCAAATCTTGGGTCAACATTCTGGTGCTTTCGTTGAGAGCTTGATTTATCGTCGTTGAGAAACTAATGGCGAAAGCTGGAAGGAAAACTGGACAGGCGGCCGCCGCTGCACCGTCAAACCCGCCACCTCCTCCTTCTCCTGCAAGCATGGCGGAGGATGAGCCACAACTGGACTTTGAGGAGGAGGAAATGGATGATGCAACGCTGAAGAGTACCCTGGGTGCATTGCAGGAAGAGCTGGCTAGTCTGAGAGCCAGTCAGGAGACTGCCGCTGGAGTTATGGCGCGGCAGCAGCAGGAGATCGAACGGCAGCGCGCAGAATTGAGCGAAAGGCAGGCGGAGGTGGACCGCCGCCAGAACGAAGCCATGGCAGCCCTTGAAGCAGCCTTGCTATTGGCCAGAAATCAGACTGCACCTGCCTCGCAGCCTGACCAACCGGTGAATGGGCCACCCCAGAGGGGTCCTAATCCGAGCCCACCGATCCAGCCTTCGAGTCTGCAAAGGCCCGAGCAGCCTCAGATGCCCCATGACGATGTCCCACAGGATCCTGAAGCACACCCACCATCCCAAGCTGCTCGGGGTAACCCCCCGCAACAGAGGCAGAATAGGGTCGAGCATCAGCCTCGCAGCCCTAGACGTCGTAGGGATGATGGGCCGAACCTACCGAACAGAGGTCAATACCCTCCTGGCAACAGGAGAGATTCAGAGTTAGGCTCTACGGTCTGGGGCCCCCCACGGCACGATGATGCATGGGGACACCACGACCAGCGCAGGCCATCCTCTAACGCTCGGGATGGTTCAGCTAGGAACGGACCTCGAGGGAACAGTCGATCTCACTATAGCCAGTCGAGGTTCAGAGATGGCCACGGATACAATGAGGCCGACTCAGGCAAAGGAAATGCCGGTGGGAGGAATGGAGAAAGAGGTAAAGGCAGGAGCCAGGTACCTCAAAATGACCAACCAAATGGACAGGACGCTGGGGGGCAGCCCAGACAAAATAATGTCTTCAACCGGCTCGGGGATAGCGAGCAGCGGAGAAGAGAAGAGGACCTTAGAGATGTACTCAATGATCGCCGTGAGAGACACGGGGAGAACGTCCCCCCGGCAACAGAAGCCACAACGATTCCTACCGTAGTGCAGGCCCAAATAGACGCCCTCAACCAGGCTGTGCAGCAACTGGTCGGGGGAAGGACTTCATACATCGACCACGATAGGAGGAAAGGCACTCCTTTCGTACAAAGGATAGCTAACGCCGAAACTCCCAGCAAATTCAAGATGCCTACGCTTCCAAACTTTGACGGGTATGGAGACCCAGTCTCGCACGTCAATAAGTTTGAAGTTCAGATGGATATTCAGAAAGTGTCTGAAGACGCTCGGTGCAGGATCTTCCCTGCAACACTTTCTGAAGCTGCGCAGGAGTGGTTCTTCAAGTTCCCTCCCGCGAGCATTGTTTCCTGGGAAATGTTCGTACGGGAGTTCTACGGACAGTTCTATGCTGGTCGTGTGCACCCAACCGAAGCGAACCGGTTAGTCAAAATTCGCCAGCAGGACGGGGAGTCAGTAAAGGATTACGTCCAGCGCTTTATGCGAGCGGCGGCTGGAGCAAAAACAGTAGGAGACAAAGGCAAGATGATGGCCATTACCGCAAGGGTTAAACGTTGCTCTCCCCTCAGGAAAAGTCTCCGAAAAGAAGGAGTGAGAACTACCCAAGAATTCTTAGACCGAGCTGACCGCTACATCAAGCTCGAAGAAGCCATTGCTGATGATGGAAAACCCTTGAACAAGGGTAAGAAGGCCGCCGAACCCGCCAAAGCCGCCAATGGTTCCAAACCTAATGACAACGGCAAAGGCAATGGAAACGGCAACGGTAATGGCAAGAATGGTGGAAAACGGCCGTATAACGAGCCTTCCACCTCCGACAACAAATGAGCTAAGGGTAATCGTTATGAGCCTCGGTTCACTAACTACACTGCCCTCGTTGAGTCTCGGGGAGAGGTTTACCAGGCCACAAGCTCCAGTGTGCCATACAAGAAACCTGGACCCATTCGGAAGGACATTTCAAAAAGAGACACTACCAAGTTCTGTCGTTACCATAACGACTACGGACATGACACTAATGAATGCAACCAGTTAAAAGACGAAATCGAGTTCCTTATTAGAAAAGGACACTTGAGAAGATACGTACGGGCCTTGGGAAATTCCCAACGAGAAGCTCCAGGTGGCAACGAGCAGGCGTCCACACACCAACGCTCGCCACCATTACAGCCTGCCCCCGTGGCTGGAACACTCTTAACCATCTGTGGAGGCCCGCACCTCGTGGGAAACAGCGGAAAAGCCAGAGAACGATATGCTCGGACTCTGCGCCATGACCAGGACATCGAGATGATGACTGTGGAGGACCGTGCACCCAAAAAGGCTCGGTCAGAGGAAGGTGAGATAACCTTCTCTGATAGCGATGCCCAACACGTCCGGTTCCCACATTCCGATCTGCTGGTCGTGGACATCCAGATGGCCAATATGATGGTGAAGAGAGTACTGGTCGATACAGGAAGTTCAGTGAACATCCTGTATAAGTCAACACTGGAACGCATGAAATTGTCCGTAAAAGACTTGGAACCCTGCAATCAAACGATATACGGCTTCTCTGGAGAAGGACTCGCCCCAGCCGGAATGATCAAACTCCCAGTAACGACAGGTACAGTGCCTGCAACAAGGACATTACTCGCCACTTTTGTAGTGGTCGATTGTCCTTCGGTGTACAACGGTGTTATTGGAAGGCCCATACTGGTCGATCTACGGGCCGTCATCTCTATGTGGCACCTAGCCATGAAGTTCCCAACAGACGCGGGGGTAGGATGCGTTTTGGGAAACCAAAGAGAAGCCAGGGAGTGCTACAACGCCTCGATCACAAAGGCGAAAAGCGGAACGCCGAGGAGCACTGCCCCAGATAGATTGCAGATGGCAGTTGATACGCAAGCCCAATCAGGTGATGAAGTCACCAAATAGGGTGTTGCCCAAAGTGAGGATGGAGATTTGGATCCTCGCTTTGGGGATTTTGAAGAAAATGTTGGACCCGTCGAGGACCTGGAAGAGGTCCAACTCGACAAAGAAGACCCAACCAAAGTCATAAAGGTTGGAAAAAACTTAGAGCCTACCACGAAGCACGCACTGGTGGAATTCTTGCGAGAGAACCAGGAAGTTTTCGCCTGGTCGCATAAAGACATGGTTGGGATAGATCCAGCAGTAATCAGCCATGTCCTGAATATAGACAAGACCTTTCCACCCGTGCAGCAAAAAAGAAGGCTGCTCGATAAAGACAGATCACGAGCCAAAAAAGAAGAAGTGGAAAGGCTAAAGGAGAATGGATTGATAAGGGTGGCTTTTTATCATTCGTGGGTCTCCAATCCGGTGCTGGTCCCCAAGCCTAACGGCAAGTGGCGGACCTGTGTGGATTTTACAGACCTCAATAAAGCCTGCCCAAAAGACTGCTTCCCACTCCCAAGGATCGACCAACTGGTCGATGCTACTGCAGGGCACGAGATCCTCTCATTTA
Organism: Humulus lupulus; assembly: GCF_963169125.1. Taxonomy (NCBI): domain Eukaryota; kingdom Viridiplantae; phylum Streptophyta; class Magnoliopsida; order Rosales; family Cannabaceae; genus Humulus; species Humulus lupulus. The sequence goes on along the minus strand of NC_084794.1, from coordinate 81,248,631 downwards.
TGGATGCATATTCAGGCTATAACCAGATTAGCATGCATCCCCCAGATGAGGATCACACCAGCTTTCGGACCGATACGGGCTTGTATTGCTACAGAGTAATGCCTTTCGGACTGAAAAACGCAGGTGCGACTTACCAACGGCTGGTCAACCACATGTCTAAAGAGCAAATTGGTGTAAACATGGAGGTATATGTGGATGACATGCTGGTAAAGTCTAAGAAAGCAGAAGGGCATGTGAGGGATTTACAAGAGTGCTTTAATGTGTTAAACAAGTACCAAATGAAATTAAATCCCCTCAAGTGTTCCTTTGGAGTCGGATCAGGGAAGTTTTTGGGGTTTATCGTAAATTCAAGGGGAATCGAGGCCAACCCCGACAAGATAAAAGCCCTGATCGACATGAAGTCACCAGAAAGGATCAAAGATGTACAAAGTTTAACCGGAAGAATCGCAGCCCTAAGTAGATTCATTTCAAAATCAACAGACAAGTGCGTCCCGTTCTTCAATCTACTTAGGGGGAATAAAAAATTTGAGTGGACAGAACACTGCGAGCAAGCATTCCAGGCGCTGAAAGCTCATATGGCACAGCCCCCCATCTTATCAAAGCCGATCAAAGGAGAAACTTTGTTTATTTACCTGGCGATTACTGAATTTGCTGCCAGCGCGGTGCTAGTGAGAGAAGAAGAAGGAGCACAAAAAGCAGTTACTATGTCAGCAAGAGACTGATCGGGGCAGAATTGAAATATCCACCAATCGAGAGGTTAGCATATTGCTTAATCCTTGCCTCTAGAAAGCTGCGCCCCTACTTCCAAGCTCATCCTATCACGGTTCTAACTGATCAGCCCCTTCGACAAGTCCTCCAAAAACCCGAGGCGGCTGGGCGATTGTTAAAATGGGCAGTCGAGTTAGGGCAGTTCGACATAACCTATTCACCGCAAGCAGCAGTAAAAGGACAAGTCTTAGCCGATCTTATTGCGGAGTTCACCGAACTCCCAGATAGCGAGCAGTGCGAACAGCCTGAAGCGCCCGAGCCTCAAGACAAAACTCCTTCGTGGAAGCTATTCACGGATGGTTCATCCAACGAATCCCACGCTGGAGCGGGAGTGATATTGATAACGCCGGAAGGGCATCGATTTCACTGCGCCATCAGGTTCGACATCACTGCATCAAACAATGAAGCAGAATACGAAGCACTCCTCGCTGGATTGAGAATGGCAAAGGATATGAGCATAAAGACGCTTGATATCTACAGTGATTCACAGCTGGTGGTGAATCAGGTCCTTGGAGAATATCAAGCGCGGGGTTTGAAAATGGTAGCCTACATAAATAAAGCAAAAGATCTGCTCGCCCAGTTCACGAAGTACACCCTCCAACAGATCCCGCGAGATCAGAATTCAAACGCAGATGCCTTAGCCAAACTCGCGAGCGCAAAGGATGCTGACACTTTGAACATTGTGCCAGTTGAAAGACTGAGTAAGCCGAGCATACAAGCAACTGAGTCCAGTATGGAGATTCGAATGGAGGATACATGGATGGCGCCTTACTTGGAGTATCTGACAAATGGTATGCTCCCAACAGATAGGAACAAAGCCAGAACTCTGCAAAGACGAGCTGCTAGGTACATAATGGTCGATGGAGTTATGTACTGAAGAGGATTTTCAATGCCACTACTCAGGTGCATTACGCCAGAAAAGGCTAAGGAACTCATGAAGGAGGTGCATGAAGGCTTCTGCGGGGATCACGCTGGGGGGCAGAGTTTGGCAAAAAAGATTCTAAGGCAAGGCTACTTCTGGCCAATGATGAACGGGGATTCGATGGAGTATGTACAAAGATGTGATAAATGTTAAAGGTTCTCCAAGATTCCACGAGCAGCTCCAAACGAACTGAAGCAGATGCAAAGCCCGTGGCCTTTTGCAGTATGGGGGATAGATTTGATTGGATCCTTGCCTACAGGGAAAGGCAGAGTAAAGTACGCAGTTGTGGCAGTTGATTACTTCACCAAATGGGCCGAAGCTGAACCACTCGCAACCATCACAACCAAGAAAGTTCTTGACTTCGTCATCAAGAACATTGTATGCAGATATGGTTTGCCCAGGAAGATAGTTTCAGACAACGGGACCCAATTTGACAGCGACTTATTCACTGATTTCTGCGAGAGGCATGGAGTTATCAAAAGCTTTTCTTCAGTTGCACACCCCCAAGCAAACGGGCAGGTCAAAGTCGTAAACAAGACTCTTAAAGACACCCTGAAGAAAAGACTTGAAGAAGCTAAATGAGCGTGGCCAGAGCAGTTGCCTGAAGTCCTCTGGTCGTATAGAACGTCTCACCGTACAGCAACAGGACATACTCCATTTTCCCTAGCCTACGGATATGAAGCCATGTTTCCTGTCGAGTTAGATCCCCCCTCGCATCAGCGTTTGACTTACGACCAAGATCAGAACAGCCAGCTAATGATGGAGTCCCTAGACTTAATCGATGAGATACGAGAGAAATCTCAACTCCGAGTTGCTGCATACCAGCAAAAAGTCGCCCGGTACTTTAACTCCAAAGTTAAAGAAAGAAAATTCAATGTCGGACATTTGGTGCTACGACGAGTTTTCTTAAATACCCGCGACCCTACTGCTGGAGTGCTCGGACCTAATTGGGAGGGACCTTACCAGATTGAAGAAGTCCTTCACCCAGGCACATACAAACTTGCACGCTTAAACGGAGATCTCGTTCCACGTTACTGGAATGGAGAACACCTGCGCAAGTATTATCAATGAACAGTCCTTTTTAAAGAACTGGCTTGTGTTAAAATTTTTTAATTTTTACAAGTTTTGCAAAGAGGGTTAGCCACGCTGTATGATTAACCGCTCGTATATGTAAGGTTCTATTATAGAATCACTCGTAAAGACATGTTTAGTCCATTTTTAATACGAGATTATAAGGGACTGTGCGCAGCCAGTCATTCTTGCCAACCTTTGTGAGTTTACATTTATAAGTATTTGTTCATTACGTGTGTTGTTTTGCTGTATTACAAGTATCATTTTTCCGCACGAACAGGAATGTTCGAACAGGCCATGGTCAGGGCAAGTGACCAAGGACCTAAAGCTCCTCGATCACTTGGGGGGCATATAAGGCACATCGATAGCAAAGCATACTCTCAAAAGGTATGTAAACACATGAACAAAATGAGTGAAAGCATGCTACAGTACTTAGAATATTTTTCAAAATTTATGTTTTGTTAAATAATACCAAAGTACTATGCTAAGTTCGGTCATACAGACAAATGTTATAATAAATAAAGATATTATAGCATCAAGATTTAAGCTTTTACACCGCAAGCATCGCTGCTTGGATGTAACTGTTCGAGTAAAAGAAAAAAGGGTTTACTGCCCATGCAGCAAAGTTTAAAAAGAAATTATTGTCTTTACACCACAACCCGTGGGTCATATAGCCAAAAAGAAAGAAAAAATAAATGAGAAAGTTTAAGAGGCATTTGGGGCCGGAGGGTCCTGGGCAGCATCCTAGTTGGTCGCGTCCTCGACAACTTCTTCTTCTTCCACACCAACGATGCTTGGAGAGGCAGGGATCCTCAATCTTGCCTCCTCCTCGGCCAGTTGGGCGGTGCAGCGAGCCAACTCAGCAACCCTGACTTCTTCCGAAAGATAGCTGAAGTCGGCACCCTGATTGTTTTTCCAGAAGTTGTAGAAACATCGGAGTGTCGTCCTCTTGTACTTTTCAAGATTTTTGGAGTTGTCAAGCTCCAGCTGCTTCACCTTGCCTTCAAGGATGACAATAGCCTCGTCCTTGGACTTGAGTATCTCTCCCAGATGCTTGATCTTGCGAAGATGAGTTTGATTGAACTCTCGATACTCTTGCCTCAACTTCACGGCGGCATCTTTTGCGGCTTCAGCCTCTGACAGTTTGGTCACCGCAGCATCCCTTTCTCGAGCCAGCGCCTCAAACTCCTTGGCGTGCCTAGCCTCTGCAGCCGAAAGCTCCTCAGCCGCCTTCACTTGATGCCTCTCAGTGGCCTTTGCCTTTGCCTGCTCGATGGAAGCCTGGATACGGGTACGAGCAGTGATAGCAGATAGCAAGGCCTGTGAACAAAGGAAAAAGTTAGAGCCTGCCGTGAAGAGTAAAAGACTAAGGCTTAAAAAAGTGAAGAAGTACTCACACTGGAGATTTCATTCAGGGCCCTATTTAGAACCTGGTCAGCCCCCAAGTTTTCAGCCTCGACCATTGCATCCCTGACACGGTCACCTTTGCCAATGCGGTCAAGGCGATCCCTGGCTGATCGAAGGGTGCGGCTCATGAGTTTAGCCCCGAGAGCTTTGTCACGAACAATTTCATCTCTGGCAGGTGCAGCCGGAGGATTCGGTGGGGCAGGAGGAGTCTGCTTCTTAGTTGGCGCTGGTGGATGAGTTTGCCCCGTTGGCCCAGGAGTCTGCCCAGTTGGCGCGTCCTTGGGAAGGTCTTCTGTTCGACCCTTCTTGGCCGGAGGGCCTCGGCTGGATTCGCCAGTTCTCCTTTTGGATCTCCGTTGGAGTTGGGGAACCTCCTCTTCTTCCTCGGCCTGGTACATGTCAAAGATATTGGGAGTAGCCATATCTGCATGCACGTAAACACAGGAAACTGATAAGAATAAGAGGCAGATGAAAATATATTATATGCAACAGAAGAAAGGCAACAAAGTGAATACCCGAGCTACAACTACTGGTCGCTACACTATTAACTCTATTAGTCATATACTCATTATCTGGCCTGAAGAAGTCTGGCCCTAATTTTGGAGTATACGTAAAATTGCCTTCCCCGTCGAACAAATGACAGGGAATTGGCAAACCATTTAAAAGTAAGATAGTGTTACCATTATCATCAGAGGACTCTCCCAAGTCCACAGCTGGCTCTTTGGCCTTTTGTTTCCCCTTGCCTTGGGGAGCAGAAGGCCTTTCTGTGGAAGGATTGCCCGTGGGCTCCCTAATAGTAATCCCCGTTGGCCTCCTCCTCCGAGGAGACATGGGAGGTTGCTGCTCGGGAACCCCCTTGGCAGTGGCTTCGTCCACCACGGACGCTCTATTTTCATGGCGAGGAGCCAGGAGGCCAGACCGCCTCAAGTTTTCTTCAGTCACCAGGATCTTGACGATTTTTGCTGCGTCGGACATCCTGGCCAGAGTGTTAGACCTCAACACCATGTCTGGTGTTGGGGTTGGGCATAACCAAGGGCCTGAAAAATAGATTATGGTTTCAGAAAAATGAAGGGAGACACCTTGAGTAAAAGTATCGACCAGTCAAAAATGGTGCTTACCTCCTCGTGCGAAGGCCAGGTTGTTGCTGGATATGTCCGGGGTAAGGAAGTACTCTTTATTGTATTGCCCCACATTCGAGATGTGCATTGTGTCACTCAGGAATGTTCGACTGGTTTCCTGGTGACAAAAATGGAAGAAACCCGTTCCGTGTTGTTGCGGGTTAGACTTGAGGTCAAAGAGGTAGTTGACCTTGTGGGGTGAAGGTTCTGGCCATTTCTTAAGTTTATACAGGATATAGAGTGCGGCCAGCATTCTATATCCGTTTGGAGTTATTTGGAAGGGGGCGACACCGAAATAATTGGCCACCCCCACAAAAAAGGGATGAAGAGGAAGATAAGCTCTCGCCTCAATATGATACCGAGACCAGGCGCTGTTGATACCCCCGGGGAGGTTAGCCCTTTGATCTGCGGCAGGTTGTATAATGGAAACCCCTGTGAGGGGGAATTTTCTGAAGCAGTTAGCAATCATTTGAAGAGTTACTGAACTGGCTGGGGAAGTATACCACTCGACATCAGGCAAGTTCTGATGGCGAGGGTTGGCCCTAATTTGGATGTTAGGGTCAGGAGCAAGATTTTCTCGACCACTGGTCGAGGGAGCCCTTGCCTGTGAATCAGGACGGGCAGGAGAATTTGGGTTGTTTTCAGACTCGGGTCTTTTCTTGCCTGAAGATTTGGAACGGGCCATTGAAGGAGAAGGATGAGGTCTGGAAGAGGATCGCGAAAAAGGCATTTCGTGGACATGGTCGGCTGGTTGATCTTCTCCCTCGAGCAGTTGGGCGAGAAGGTCGTTGTCAATAGGCCTTTCACCTCCCCACAAATCTAGCATTAAAATCCGCACACAGAAGAATAGGGAGGTGAGGATAGAAAACTTTTAAAAGCTTTTTAGAATAACGCTGGTCGAGTATAAAAATTAAGTTTTTATACAACAGCATTCTAACGAAAAGCTAAATCTTTCTACACGAACAGTTTGAAAAACGGATCAAAGGGTGAAAGTAAAATTTTTTTCTGAAAGAGCTTTTTCAACTCCCCTTAGGGCAGGAAAAATTTATTTTTTTCAACTAGCCTAAAGATCGAATTTTTACTTCGATTTTACGTCCTAAAAAGCATGATCCTGGATTTTAAACTAACTCGTAACTCTACTTTTCCTACAAAACATTCTGTCTACAAATACCTCAAACCAGAAACAGATAATCTCAAACAGTCCACATTCAGAAGCATGCACCACGAAAAATTAGAAGCATGGGATTTCGAAAACTTACCAAGAAGAATGATCGTGGAGGTGGAAGAAAGGTCTTCGGAGATCAAGGATCTCACGATCTGAGTCTTGGAAGTGTAGGAAAACGGTCTCCGGGGAAGTTTAAAACTCTGGTTTTTAGGGTTTCTTGTAAAAATAGTGGCGTGCGTAAAAAGAAAAAGGAGGCTTCGAAGATCTTATATAAGTTTGTCTCTGACATTAAAAAGTGTAATCATTAGTTTCCCTTTTTCAAAGTATTGGGAAACGGGATGGCCGTCGAAATCGTTTCTGGGGAACCGAGAGGACACGATTAGACAGAAGTGGGTTACTTTTTTCAAGAACACATGAAGCGTTCTGACACGTCAGGCGGGGTTACAGAAGAGTCGTTCGTCCAAAAGTTTATTTACTGCTCGTGATAAATAAACTTGGGGGCAAATGTTATCCATAAAATTAGCATTGATGACGTGGCAAATAATCCCTGGACACGTGGCTGACACCTGGAAACGTTTGCTAGAGTATCGACCAGAGGACACATTAGAAGCAGTGTAAGCCTGTCTTACCCGCGACCAGTCTGGTCGATGGTTTCGTGTGCAAGGCGACATTTATGGGAAGATCTTTATGAATCTCGAATTTATCTCATACAATCTTCTGGGTATCCGAGTATTCAGGAAAGAATATCTGTAACAATCTTTTGTAATCCCCCTTGAGCCTATAAATAGCAAGAGATAGCTCAAGAGAAGGGACTTTTTGGCTTTTGAATCACTTGAGACTATAGTAATTCTCCTAGTAAACTTGTATCGTTCTTCAGAGATTAGCGAAACTCATTGAACCCCAGTTCTTTGATCACTCTTCTGATTTTTATATCAATATCATCCTAAGTGGACGTAGGTCATTACCAGATCCTGGGGCCGAACCACTATAAATTACTGTGTCATATTTACTTTTTTCATTACGTTCTTCTCATCTCTTTCATTCATATCAAGCATATTTTGACTCCGTGTCAGTTGGCCAAATCTTGGGTCAACAATTTATTTGTAATATATTGCATAGAGTTGTATTTTCTTACCATTTCCATTGAGCCAATCTATTTTTTCCTAACATTCAAAATCTTATCCCTTTGTTTGTTTCAATGGAAGGCGAGACCATCAAAATCATGAATCAAGACCTAGTGAGGTTGGATAGGTTTGATGGGTCCAATTTCACTAGGTGGCAAGACAAGGTGAGATTCCTTTTTACCACTCTCAAAATCGCCTACATTCTAGAATCCACTCTAGAACCTCTCCCAACGCCATCCAACAAGGACACTCCCGAGGAGGTGGAGAAAAGAAGGAAGAGGGAGGAGGACAATCTCCTTTGTAGGGGTCATATCCTCAACGCCCTATCCGATAGGCTCTATGACCTTTACACCGAGACCAAATCAACCAAGGAGATATGGGATGCACTTGAGAAAAAGTTCAAGGCGGAAGAGGAAGGTACCAAAAAGATTTTGATATCTCAATACTTTGATTTCAAATTTTTTGGTGATAAACCTATTCTTCCTCAAATTCATGAATTGCAAATAATTGTTAACAAACTGAAAGTTTTAAAGATTGAGCTTCCCGAGGCCTTTCAAGTTGGTGTTATAGTGGCTAAATTACCACCAACTTGGAAGAACTATAGGAAAATAATCCCTCATAAAAATGAGGATTATTCTTTGGAGGAAATCCAAAAGCATATTCGAATCAAAGAGGAATCGATATGTAGAGATAAACTTGTGGAGGGGTCTAATGGAGAGACTTCCAAAGAAAATGCGGTGTCACAACCAAAACATCCCAAAAACAAAGGGAAAAAGGGTAACGAGAAGCCTTTGGGTCCAAAAACCAACCCAAACAAGTTTAAGGGAAAGAAAGGTCCTTGCTTTGTGTGTGGGAAAAAAGGGTCACTATGCTAGAGAGTGTAGGCATAGAAAAGACCAACAAGGACCTAAGGTGAACGCAACTCAAGAGGAAAACATAGTTGCTACCCTTAGTGAGGTGAATGCGGTCCAAGGCAAGGTGAAAGGGTGGTGGTATGATACATGTGCCACCGTCCATGTCACCTATGACAAATCATTATTCAAGACCTTTGAAGAGTCAAAGGGCAACCATGAGATTCAAATGGGCAATGAGGGAAAATCCAAGGTACTTGGCAAAGGTACCATTAAAGTCTTTTTCACCTCCGGCAAGAAAGTTACATTAGTGAATGTACTTTATGTTCCCAAAATGAGTAGAAACTTGGTAAGTGGTGATTTGCTTGGCAAGCCCGGCATTAAAGCTGTTTTTGAGTCCGGTAAAATTATACTTACCAAATCCAATTTATTTTTGGGAAAGGGGTACTCTCGTGAGGGTATGGTTAAATTGTGCACCAATGATGTAACTTTCAATGTTATCAATAAAAATGGTAATTCTGCCTATATTGTTGAGTATGATTCTTTATTTTTGTGGCATCTTAGACTATCGCATATATGTTTTTCAACCATGAAAAGAGTAGTAAAATGTGGTATGATTGCATGCAATATTAAAAACTATGGTAAACGTGAAACATGTGTTAAGGAAAAAATGATTAAGAAACCATTTCCTAGTGTAGAAAGATCATCTAATTTACTAGATTTAATCCATAGTGATCTTTGTGAATTAAATGGTGTTTTAACTAGAGGTGGTAAAAGGTATTTTCTTACTTTTATAGATGATTTTAGTAGATATACCTATGTGTTTCTTTTAAAGCATAAAGATGAAACTTTTGATGCTTTTAAATTGTATAAATTAGAAGTTGAAAATCAACTAAATAAAAAGATTAAGGTGCTAAGAAGTGATAGAGGAGGAGAATACTTCTCTAATGAATTCAATACATTTTGTGAAGAAAATGGTATAATTCATGAGTGCACTGCACCTTATACACCACAACACAATGGTGTTGCTGAAAGGAAAAATAGGACTTATCTAGAGATGATAAATTCTATGTTGGTGTTTTCTAAGTTGAACTTCAACTTATGGGGTGAAGCGCTTTTAACCGCTTGTCACATTCTTAATCGAATACCAATGAAGAAAAATGAGATATCTCCATATGAGTTATGGAAAGAAAGAAAACCCAACATAGGGTACTTCAAAGTGTGGGGGTGTCTTGCATATTGCAAGAAAAACAAACCTAATAGAACAAAGTTAGGTTCAAGAGCCATAAAGTGTGCTATTTGTTGGTTATGCCAACAATAGTAAAGCTTATAGGCTATTAGACTTAGAGTATAATATTGTGATTGAATCTAGAGAAGTTGAATTTTTTGAGAATATGTTATGTGACAACAATTCTCAAGCTTCAACATCTCTAAAGGAGAATTTGTTATATGAGAACAATTCTCAAGCTTCTACATCCAAAGTTGATTCTCAAGAGGAGAATTCTCAAAAAGATGTAAAGCAACCCTTTGAACCTAGAAGAAGTCAAAGGCTTAAAAATCATAAAAGTATAGTAGTGGATGAGATAGATTCTCAACGAATTTCATTCTACATGGTAGAAGGAAATAGAGAGGAAGTTATTAGGAAAAATCCTATTGTACTTCTCGTTGAGGATGATCCTAAGACTTATAGAGAAGCTATGCAATCAAGAGATAGTGCATTTTGGAAAAAAGCCATCAATGATGAGATGGATTTCATTCTTTCCAATAACACTTCGGAATTGGTAGACCTCCCACCGGGGTCTAAGCCAATTGGTTGTAAGTGGGTATTTAGGAGAAAATACCACACTGACGGCACTATCCAAACCTTTAAAGCTAGATTAGTAGCTAAAGGGTTTAGGCAAAAAGAGGGTATCGATTATTTCGATACTTATGCGCCTGTTGCAAGAACAACTTCTATAAGAATTTTGTTCGCTTTAGCTTCTATACACAACTTGTATGTTCATCAAATGGATGTCAAAATGACATTCCTTAATGATGACCTTAATGAGGAAGTCTATATGGAACAACCTGAAGGGTTTGTCCTACCAAAATATGAACATAAAGTTTGTAGACTTGTAAAATCCTTGTATGGATTGAAACAAGCTCTTAAGCAAAGGCATGAGAAATTTGATCAAGTCATCATGTCTAATGGGTTTAGACATAACAATGGAGACAAGTATTTGTATTCCAAAACTTGTAAGGGATATGTGATCATTGTTTGCTTATATGTGGATGACATGCTTATTCTAAGTAATAACATGAAAGGGATAGAAAAAATGAAGAGGTTTCTATCATCAACCTTCAACATGAAAGATCTTGGAGAAGTTGACACCATACTTGGTATCAAAGTAAAGAAACATAGTGGGGGTTTTGCGTTAGGGCAAGCCCACTATGTTGAGAAAGTATTGAACAAATTTAACCATCTCAAGGTTAAAGATGCCAATACTTCATTCGATCATAGTGTAAAACTAGAGAAGAATGAAGGAAGAGTGATGGCTCAATTGGAGTACGCTAGTGCTATAGGGAGTCTAATGTACGCTGCCCAATGTACTAGACCTGATATATCATTTGCGGTAAGTAAACTTAGTAGGTTTACAAGTAATCCAAGTGTGGATCAATGGAAGGCAATTGCAAGAGTCCTAGGTTATCTCAAGAAAACCAAAGGATTAAGCCTTCACTGCTCCAAATTTCCTTTGATTTTAGAAGGATATACAGATGCAAGTTGGATATCCAATCTTGGGGACAACTTGTCCACAACTGGTTGGGTATTTACACTTGGTGGAGGTGCAATTTCTTGGGGTTCCAAGAAACAAACCTGTATATCTCATTCCACTATGGAAGCAGAGTTCATAGCTCTAGCTGCTACTGGCAAAGAGGCTGAATGGTTAAGGGATCTGTTGATAGAGATTCCCTTAATCAAAGAGAATGTATCTACTATATCGATACATTGTGATAGCCAAGCAACATTGGCTAGGGCATACATCGGAGTGTATAATGGGAAGTCTAGACATATTATTCTAAGACATGGATATGTAAGAGAATTGATTCAAAGAGGAGTCATCTCAATATCCTATGTGAGAACAAATGAAAATCTGGCAGATCCTTTCACTAAGCCACTAACGAGGGATTTAGTGGCTGCATCATCTCGAGGGATAGGAGTTAAACTCCCTAAAGAGATTTACGATTGATGGTAACCTATCTTAAATAGTGTTAGGTTAAATAGGTAACAACAAGTCAATCAAGTGAATATTAGTTGTACTCAAAACAAGTCCTATCTGAGATATTGAGTACTTGTGTGTTACCAAGTTGAGGGTTAAAACCGAAAGATTTTTTAATAGAATTCAGTCTTGTAAAGACAAGTATTTTTGGTAATAAAATACTGTAAGAATTCTACCTATATGGACCTAGGGGTGGTGCCGCCTCTCATGAGAATTGGGAGTATTCTCAAGAACGTCCATGAATGGAAAGTGCACATGGCCATTAACGGTGCAAAGCGAGACATAGAGGTCTCAAGTGAACATCGCAAAGGTGTGTGTGTTATCATCGATTTGTTATCATGAAAAGATGGTTCAATGCCTAGTGCAACCAAATTTTCGACAAATTTTGTGATAATTACATTATAGTAAAGTTCAAGTTGAAAAACACTTTGCTTTATGCACTAATGCAATGACTCCTATAAGAGAGAGTTCTTATTTAATCAAGTGGGGGATATCTTATATTTTAAAATATAATGATTGATTAAATAAGCGTTACAATAGATAACTATTTAATCTAGTGGGGGAATGTTATATTATTTTATGATATAATGTAATATTATATTATATTATAATATAATGTTTTAGATTAAATAAATGTGACAAAGAGTGTCACATATTGTAATATGTAATAGAGAGTTACAATATTTAGATATATGAGACATATCCAAATAATGTAACATATTTGGTGTTACAAATTTGTAACTTCCAAATATTACCCTTTATTGTGTAAATTTGGTGTTACACAATATTGAGATGAATTTCATAAAGTCATTTGAGAAATGGCTGTTAGAGATATGATTTTAACCCCAATAATGTGTTTTGGGGGTTACAAAATCATTTGGGAGGATTTGGAACCGTTTGGAAAAACAGCACATTTTCAAGTGCTGAAACTGGGTTGTGGCCGCGACCACTGAATGATGGTGGCCGCGGCCTGGGGGACACAAAGCAGTGGCCGCGGCCACTGATGTCCCTGGCCGGGGGCACAGGTGCATTTCAGGCCATTTTTTTTCTTCAGTTTTTTCCAAAAGTGTTGAACGGTTCCAAAATCCCAAATAACTCCCAAATCTCAATTTTAATTCTATATTAATCCAATTAAACATTGGTAACATCCATGGGGGTTGGTGGAATTTGAAATTCAAAGGGTGTCTCTAAACTCTATAAATAGGAGCCTATAGCTCACTTGAAAGACAACAACATTTCTATCCATTAGAGCACCTGGCTAGAAACACCTTGAGGCTTGATAATTCCAGAAAGCATTTCCAATATTTGTGAGAGATCCCTTAGTGCTTGAGTTAGGGGGAAATAAGCTTTTGGACAAAGGTTTCAAACCTTGTTCAAGTTGGTGATCCCCAACACTCTTCACTTTGGTTGTGTGAGTGAGAGTTATTGTTTTTGTTCTTGTTCTTATTTTCTTCTATTGCTTTTCTTCTTTTTCTTCTTGTTCTATTTACTTGTACTTTTGTTTAAGAGTTGTAATCCTTTTATTTCCTTTGTTCAAACACTTCTAGTTTATTTGTATCTTTTGTAATAGAGTTGTACTTTCTATTTCTATCATCTTACACCTCCTTCTCCATTTATTTGTATTTTCAATTATAGAGTTGTAACACTCCTTTTAATGAATCATTATTTATTTGTAATATATTGCATAGAGTTGTATTTTCTTACCATTTCCATTGAGCCAATCTATTTTTTCCTAACAATAACTTATAACAGTTGTTGCCTTCAGATACGTTTCATAATGCATACTATCTCTACTTCAGAAATCTCTGAATGAAGGATTTAGAAGAACATTTTTTATAATAAACACTTTGATATTTTATTACTTCGTAATTCTCTGCCTTACACAAAGAGAGATGATGGCCTTATATAGCCATGTATTCCAGCACACAAACTTAACCCACCCTAGTCAAAACCAACCATACTTAGGACCGGATAAGGGATAAGATTCCTTGACCAAAGCATAAAGTAAAGTGGAGAGGATAAGATTCACTGACCAAAGCAAAATGTTAAATGACCAAAGCATAAAGTAAAGCATACAAGATAAGAGATAAGATTTGTGACAGTCAAAATCCCGTGATCCGTAAGGGGAAAGACCGGGTAAGCTGTACAATCCCACACCGCCTGGGTAAGGTCAAGTGTAATGATTCTAAGACTGTGTAGGTATGGGACTACACAGTTGAAGAGGGCTTAAATGGATTGATGGGTACTACCTATATCAGGAAGGTGCATCTTCTTTTCGGTAGCCCATCACTTGAGAACTCCATGGTTAAGCGTGCTTGGCCTGGAGTAATCTAGGGATGGGTGACCTCCTGGGAAGTTTTCCCAGGAAGTGTGCGAGTGAGGACAAAGCACGCTGGAAAGACTTGTCTTGGTTTGTAGGGCCAGTCGTCATTCCAGAAAGCAGCCATAGTGATGTGGGGCATCACATAATGGTATCAGAGCCTTGACCCAGCCGAAAGTGTGGCCGACAGGGACGTCGGGCCCGTAAGGGGGGGTGATTGTGACAGTCAGAATCCCGTGATCCGTAAGGGGAAAGACCGGGTAAGCTGTGCAATCCCACACCGCCTGGGGAAGGTCAAGTGTAATGATTCTAAGACTGTGTAGGTATGGGACTACACAGTTGAAGAGGGCTTAAATGGATTGATAGGTACTACCTAAATTAGGAAGGTGCATCTTCTTTTCGGTAGCCCATCACTTGAGAACTCCATGGTTAAGCGTGCTTGGCTTGGAGTAATCTAGGGATGGGTGACCTCCTGGGAAGTTTTCCCAGGAAGTGTGCGAGTGAGGACAAAGCACGCTGGAAAGACTTGTCTTGGTTTGTAGGGCCAGCCGTCATTCCAGAAAGCAGCCATAGTGATGTCGGGCGTCACAGTTGGTATCAGAGCCTTGACCCAGCCGGAAGTGTGGCCGACGGGGACGTCGGGCCCGTAAGGGGGGGTGATTGTGACAGTCAAAATCCCGTGATCCGTAAGGGGAAAGACCGGGTAAGTTGTACAATCCCACACCGCCTGGGTAAGGTCAAGTGTAATGATTCTAATACTGTGTAGGTATGGGACTACACAGTTGAAGAGGGCTTAAATGGATTGATGGGTACTACCTATATCAGGAAGGTGCATCTTCTTTTCGGTAGCCCATCACTTGAGAACTCCATGGTTAAGTGTGCTTGGCCTGGAGTAATCTAGGGATGGGTGACCTCCTGGGAAGTTTTCCCAGGAAGTGTGCGAGTGAGGACAAAGCACGCTGGAAAGACTTGTCTTGGTTTGTAGGGCCAGCCGTCATTCCAGAAAGCAGCCATAGTGATGTGGGGCGTCACAAGATTCCCTGACCAAAACAAAAGGCTAAAAGACATAATATTTATTTAAAAATTATTTCACGGCTAGTCCCATAGTCAGAATCATATGTTGGATCCTCGTGAAGTGGGTTCCATACTTCATCGGAGCCTTCATCCTATCCTACTGACGAATCTCTACTTCAGATTATGGCAAACGAAACCTCATCTACAAGTTCTACAAGCTTTAATGCTCCTATAATATCGCCATTGTCACTTACTCATTCTCCATCTTTCCGCAAGTCCACAGCCAACAAACTTGACTTTATTTATGAACTATCGTATGTTCCCAAAGAAAACAAGATTACTAATAGCAACCTTCCTTTGATTAACCCATACTAGATTTTCCCAAAATCTATAAATCCTTTTACTAAAACTCTCATCAAACCTTCCTACAAAGCCCCAAAAGAATATATCCAAGCTTCTAAATTTAGTGAGTGTCAATTGAGACCTACTCCTGAGGTCCAATTCATTACTTTAAAAATACCTCCTGAATTTATTCCCCAATGGATTGCGCAAGGATTCACCCATATTCATTTTGGTGTCATACACTTAAAAATAACTACACTATTCTCTAACTTTAATATGTCTCTCAAAGACAATCGCTTTACTGATGCTTTCAAAGTTGAAGTCCAATTGGCTGGAATTGACCAAGATCTTACTTCCATTGGAGCTACTCTTCACTACCAGATGACATACAAATTCCAAGATCACGCTCTGGATCTTTCTTTGCCAACAACTGAAGAAGCATTACTGGTCTTGGAAGACTCTACCCAAGTTCCAACATGCACTCATATTCCAAGGCAAATCTTTACAGATGATCTTATGAAGATTTTGCTCAGCTCATGAATAGAAAACTATGAGATGCTCCACCAACGTCAAAAAGTTGTCTAGTCTCTTACTGAACCATCTTATCACAAGAAAGAAGATGGCTCTGTCAAAATAGTCTTTGACAGAACTCAAACAAAGACACCCAATTGCTTTACCACCCAGTACATGATGACTTCTGTCACACCAACTGATGTGGAAATCCAATCCTTTGATTCTCAAGGCATCTCTATTTATGCTTTCGAATCTTCAGATGGACATAAGTATTGGGATGTTTGCGATTGCAAAAACTGCCTAAAAACAGAAGAAAACCTCCCAAAGTGACGTTCTAGCTCAGGAAAACGACTTAAGCAACAACTAGATAAAGGAGAAAAAGGAATTGGGTTGTTGGGCCAACCCTCTGGAAAGTTTGGCTGTATTGTCAAATATTCTGCTCCCAAAGACTTACATGACTCTCCACCAGAACCAACTGGATGGGACATTGAGCTTCCTCCAACAAACTCCCAGGAGCCTCCACTTTCAGCTCCTCAACAGAACATTTTGCCATGCTACAAAAAGCTGCAAAATGGATGCGACACCATGGAGAAGCCTTTCCTGCTCAAAATCAGTTCCAAAAAATTCCACAAGTATGTATGATGACTACTGCTGATTATGAGTCAGATTTTCCTCCTCTCAAAAAATTTGATAGGCAAGATGACCAAGGTACGGTTTCTCACCAACCAAAGGTTCAAAACCCCACAACTAGGAATGCAGATGGGTCTCTCAAAAAAGTATCTCCAGCCGAAGAAGTTATCAACTGGCAATCAGAAAATATGATTGCCCAATACAAGGTCTTAAAGCAAGTTGTGGTACAAAATACTAGAATAGAGACAGCAGTAAAACAATCTCAAACTACTGTCATTGATAAACTTACTGCAAAAATCCAACAGACTCATGAAGAACTTCTGACCATCATTAAAGCAAACTTAGTTTAGTATTCCTAGCAAAAGAAACTAAGATGAAGAGCCTAAAAACTCAATATGAATCCCTTAAGAATCGGTTTTTCCAACAACAACCGACAAAGGCTCCTTCAATTAGCTATTTGGGGACTTCGTCCCCATTCGGGGTAACTACGAAGTCAGTTCCTTGGCAGTTTGCTACAATACCAAAGACCTCCCAAACTTTTCCTATTACTGGATCTATGCAAGAGGACTTTGTTGTACGACTAAGTCGCATGCTTGATGAAAGTCATCAAAAAAAAACAAAAAAAGGGAAAGAAGAAAGAATCACAAAGCCTACCGACATACGAACTCAAGAAACTTATGGTTCACCCAACCTCAAATCCTTTGTCATGAATGATTCGACATACAAACGCTCTCCACATCCCAGAAAAAGAAACAGACTCAGACAATCAAGGCTCTTCGGCTAGTTTAGAAAATTCTTCAGATGTCTAGTCTGAGGAAATGAGTTCAACTTCTAATGATACTATACCTAGTGATCCTGAAAGCTTATCCAACGATGACGATGGAGCACTTCCACACTTGATGGTTCAACCTGCTGATGGATCAAACTCCCAGACCGAATCAATTATCACAAGTGAAGACGAAAGTGGAAATGAATCAACAACACCACATGTTCCCTAAAGACGAAAGAGTAAAAGTTAAAACTTTAAAACTTTTACTTTAGATGACCTCCCTCCATCAAAATGGGGTGAAAGGTTCCAAGAGTTTCAGGCTTGGCTCAGCCTGGAATCCCAAAGACCAGAAGCACAAACAGGAACGGTTCTCCTCAACTTTGTCTCCTGATTTACAGGTACCCTACAAGACTGGTGGACAAGTCTTGGCGATTATAGATAGATGGCATTTTTGCAACTTTCATCTGTCACCAATGCCCTAGCCTATCTGTATATTGAATTTTGTGGACAGGACACTCAAGTCACTGAAAGACTACGAGCAAAATTCTTTAAACTAAAATGTTGTTCAATGGATAAGAAAGATTTGGAGAAGCATCACAAAAAGATGACTCAACGTTTCTACCAAATAGGTGGAATTGATGATCCAAATCTAAAACAAGTTTTCCTCTCTTCCATACCAGAACCACTAGGAGAAGAAACCTTCAGACTTCTTTTGAGAACAGGAAGAATTCTAGCTGATGCTACAATTGGAGAAATCTATCAGCTAGTTCTAAAGGTATTGGAAAAGATGTGCTCTCAGCACAAATTTATCCAAGAATTCATGAAACAATCCAAGAGGCTCGGAAAGGTTTGGAGCCAAAGGACCTGCGGATCAAATGTCCATCAGAATCAGCATGTTCTTGTCTTCCAAAAGAAAATAAACACAACAAAAGGTTTAAAACCTTTAAGACATTTAAATCCTCAAAGGAAAAAGGATGCTGCTCATTCAAATTCCTAAAGAGGAAGCGCTCTTTCAGGAAAAAGTTTGACAGATGTTTTATCTGTGGAAACAAAGGGCATTATGCCAAACAATGCCCCAAAGGGAAAACTGCCAAATTGATCTCCCACATTCAACAAACGACTGGCGTATCTCTCGAAGAAAATGACCTAGAATCCATCTTCTCTACTGACGACGAAATGAATCCAGAGTCCTTCTGTGCATTCGAACAACTGGAGACTTCAGATGAATTCTACCACATGGCAGCTATCAATACAATACAACCATCACCAATCATCTCCATACAAATCCTCTCTACAAAATATGCTCGACTAGTCAAAGTAGTAGCCTTCTTTGATACTGGAGTACCATACACCATGATGAACCTTGATGTTCTCCCTCCAGAATATTGGAGAAAAGAAAAACAATTCTTCCACGCTGCAAACGGAAGTATTTTCTGTACAGAGCTCATCAGTAAACCAATTAAATTACAATCCTTCCTAGGATGCTCTGTCATTCATAGAGTATGTTTATCCATAAATCAGTTGCTGATGACGTGGCAAGGATTTTTGACACGTGGTGGACACGTAGCAGAGATACAGCTCGCCTATCGACCAGCATTATTTTTACACAAAGAGATCAAATTCTATATACGACCAACTTGGTCGTATGTTCGTTTATTTATGTAAAGATCTATACAGTTGTGAGGATATCCAAGAATATCTCTTCATTATGACCTGCAGATCCGATCATTAAGGATAGATATTATTTCCTAATTCATGTAACTCTTCCTGAGCCTATAAATATACAAGAGATAGCTCAAGGAAGGGGATCGATCTTTTTGCTTAAAGAATTACATTACTATTATCCATCATTGTATTGTTTTCTTCTTCTAAGGTCCGTGAAACTCAGGAACCCTCGTTCTTTGATCACACCTTGGGAGTTCAATATTAATAATAGTATCAAGTGGACGTAGGTCATTACCAATTACTGGGGCCGAACCACTATAAATCCTTGTGTTCTTTATCTTTCCATTAGATTATTTTCAAGCTCTATATAGTTTTCTTATCGTTTCCTAGACTCCGTGTCGTTGACCAAAATCAGGGTCAACATTCTGGTGCTTTCATTGAGAGCTTTGAATTCGAGAAAAACTAATGGTAAAGACTACCAAGAAAACTGGACAGGCTGCTGCCGCTCCATCCAAGCCTCCTCCACCAAACATGGCTGAATACGAACCTCATTTGGAGTTCGATGAGGAGGAAGTAGACTCTGAGGCCCTGAAGACAACACTGGGGGTGTTGCAAGATGAACTGACCGCTCTGAGGGCCAATCAAGAGAGTGCTGCCGAGGTAATGGCGTCACAGCAGAGAGAAATAGAGCGCCAGCGCCAAGAGCTGAGCGAGAGACAGGCGGAGATGGACCGTCGTTAAAGGGATGCCATGGCAGCCCTCAAAGCAGCCCTCCAATTGGCTAGGAATTAGGCTGCACTTGCCTCGCAGCCTGATCACCCCCTGAGTGGACCACCTCAAAGAGGTACAAATCCTAGCCCTCCGCTCCAGTCGACAAGCCCTCAAAGGCCGGAGCAGCCACCATTGCCTCAGAATGATGTCCCATCTAGGGACCTTGAGATGCAGCCTCCATCCCAGGCTGGTCGAGGCAATCCCCTGCGTCCCAGGCAGAATAGGGTCGGGCAACAGCCTCGAAGCCCTAGACGCCCAAGGGGTGAAGAGTCGCACCCACCGAGCAGGGGGCAACATCCTTCTGCCAACAGAAGGAATTTAGAGATAGGCTCTGTGGTCAGGGGCCCTCCACGGCATGACAATGCACGGGTACCCACCGACCAGCGCAGGCCTCCCCCTAGCACTCGGGAAGTTCCGGCCCAAGGAGGTAACAGAGGAAACAGTCGGTCCCACCATAGCCAGTCAAGGTTCAGAGATGGGCATGGCTACAATGAGGCCGACTCAGGTAGAGGAAATGCTGGTCGGAGAAACGAGGAGAGAGGTGGAGGCAGAAGCCCACCACCTAGAGAAGACCGACAAGCATGACATAATGTTGGGGGGTAGCCCAGACAAAACAACGTCTTTAGCCGGCTCGGAGCCAGCGAGTAGCGGCAGAGAGACGACATGAGGGATGTACTCAACAACCGCCGAGAAAGGCACAATGAGTACATTCCCCCGGCACTGGAGGCCCCAGCAATTCCTAAAGTCGTTTAAGCTCAAATCGATGCCCTGAACCAGGCTGTACAACAGCTGGTCGGGGTGCGGACATCGTATATCGAGTACGATTGGAGGAGAGGCACTCCTTTCATACAAAGAATTGCTGTGGCAGAAACCCCCAGTAAGTTCAAGATGCCAACTCTGCCAAACTTTGACGGGTACGGAGACCCGGTATCTTATGTAAAGAAATTTGAGATACAAATGGACATTCAAAAAGTGTCTGAAGATGCTCGTGCAGGATCTTCCCAGCGACCCTTTCTGATGCCGCTCAGGAGTGGTTCTTTAAGTTCCCTCCTGCAAGTATGATATCCTGGGAAATGTTCGTAAAGGAGTTTTACGGACAGTTCTATGCAGGTCGTGTGCACCCCACTGAGGCAAACCAACTAGTCGAGATACGGCAGAAAGAAGGAGAGCCTTTGAAGGAATATGTTCAGCGTTTCATGTGAGCCGCAACAGGAGCCAAGACTGTGGGCGATGAAGGCAAGATGATGGCCCTAACCGCTGGGAATAGGCGCCATTCTCCTCTCTGGAGTAGCCTCAGGAAGCACGGGGTTAATACTACCCAAGAGTTTTTAGATCAAGCTGATCGGTACATCAAGCTCGAGGACGCGATTGCCAACGAAGGCAAGTTGCCAGCAAAGGACAAGGGGCCCAAGGAAGATCCCGCCAAAGCCGCCAACGGGTCTAAGCCCAATGGCAACGGCAAAGGCAACGGGAATGACAACGGTAAAAAATGGTGGAAAGCGGGCGAATGGCGAACCCTCGACCTCCGAGAGTAAACGCCCCAAAAATAATCGGTATGAACCGAAATTCACCAATTACACCGCCCTTGTCGAGAGCCAAGCCGAGGTGTTCCAAGCGACCATCTCGAGCGTGCCCTACAGATGACCCGCGCCTATAAGAACCTTAATTAGGAGGCCGGGAGGGCCATAATTGATTTATTATAGTATTTAATGATTATATGCATGTCTACGTGAATTATATTATTATATGATGATGAATGCATGCATAAGGGTTCATATATTAATTATGAGGGTAATTTGGTAATTTGGCCACTGTGGGCATAATTGTATATTTCGGGTGCATGGTTGTGATTAATTAATATAGCCACATTATAAGGTGGATTGGTCCGAGCTATTTGGCATGAGACGATCATGAGATGTAAGTGTTCGGTCTAGTCATAACTGGTTTAAGTCCGGGGCTCGGGGTGAGTCTCGGGGTGAATTTTATGATTAGAGCATTACCGAGAATTAAAGGGTAATGGGATATGATTTATAGGTATTTGGGAATATTGAGAATAGCGGGAATTGGGGAGCGTTAATTATAATTAACGAGATAGGCAGGAAATGACGGTTTTACCCTTGGAAGCTTTTAAAGGGGTTTATTTGGCTTAAGGGCATTATGGTCTTTTGACCCTAAGGATTTATATCAGCTTTTAAGTGTTAGAAAGCTGTGGAAATACAGGGGAAAAACAGAGCTTCTTTTCCTTCTCTCCCGATAGATTTTCTTCCTCTTTTCTCTTTGGATTTTCAAGCTCAGTTTGAGGAATTAAGCCAAGGAACCAAGCCTAGCCAAGCTAGGGTTGTGCTCCACCATTGAAGAGGGTGTGTTGCCAAGATTAAGGTGAGTTTCTAGCCACTAGAACTCTTGATTTTGCTCTGTTTTCTAAGTTAAGTTTCAGCTGGTTTTTGGGTTGGAAACTTGGGAATTGGTTGGGGTTTTGGCTAGGGTTCTTGGGGTTGTGGTCCCTAGGACATGTGGAGATGGTATTTGGGTTCATTTGGGAGTTAATTTGATGTTTGGAAGCTTTTGGATTGGGTTAGAAATGGTAGAATCGAAAGAAGGAAAATCTGGGAATTGGCTGGCTGAAGGTAGCGCTACAGCGCCCAGTGTAGGGCGCTACAGCGCTACCTGCAGGGAGGCTGGGCGGTTGGTGGTTCTGCCTTGAGCGCTGGGGCGCTAGAAGGGCAGCGCTGTAGCGCTACCCTGTTCCCTCAGAACCCTGTTTTGGGTGTTTTTAAGGGCTTTTGGCTTGGGGTTTCAATCCTTAAGGCCCGGGATCGAATCTACTCACCGTGTGGGCATGTTTCGAGGTCCTGAGAGTGGGGTTTAGGTTAAGACCCTATCTTTGGTGATTTTCATTAATTGGAGATTGTATCTGGTTATGACTAGGTGACCGCTAAAGGACTAAAAGTTGATCGTTCTCAAGGGTCGTTCCTCTAATCGTTCTAGCTCGACTTTGAGGTAAGAAAATTGCACCCTGTGTATATGTGACATGCATGGTGATTATGGATGCACGTTGGTTGGTTATTGAGCATGACATGCATGGCTATTATGATGCATGTTGGTTGAATATTGAGTATGACATGCGTGGTTATTATTGATGCATGTCGGTTGATTATTAAACGTGACATGCATGGCTGTTATTGGTGCATGTTGGGTTACGGGATATATTGCTTATGATGCATGAGAAACATGTGTTTGGGACATGCTTTATATACTGAGTATGATACCGTTCAGAGCTGGAGTCTCTGTGTTTATGCATGGTCCTAATAGCACTAATACCTGTTTAGTAAGCATGCTAAATGCCTCGTTTATGGATATGGAACATGTGATATGTGATTGGCAGCATGACTTACTTGTGTATGACACTGACTAGTCAGGGACCGACTCTAAGGTCGATGATTACGCATTGAATGGCTCTATGGCATTAATGCTAGACCGACCCTAAGGTCGATGATTACGCATTGAATGGCCCTATGGCATTAATGCTAGACCGACCCTAAGGTCGAAGAATTTATAAGCGCTTGCCTGGTCTACGACCAGATGACTATAGCCAAGGTATATGACCCCGGTGACTGTTTGTCACATGGCTAAGGGACGTTGTCCATAGTTTCGACTCTAGAGTCGTGAGGAAGGTTATGTTGGTGACTAATCACCTTGCACCTGTCCTAATCAAACTTAAGAAAGAATCACTTACCAGTTAAGCCCTGGTGACCCTATCGTCGCGCGGCTAGAGGGAGCGATGCTCATTATTGTGGCTTTTGGCTATTGTCACCTATATTGCTTGGACTGATAGTCCTGAATGGTTATTACGATCGTTGTTGATATTATATCATGTTATATTGTGTTTTCTTGATGGGCTTTGGCTCACGGGTGCTACATGGTGCAGGTAAAGGCAAGAGGAAGTTGGACCATCCTTGAGTTGGAGAGCTTAGGTGATGATGTGTACATATGCAGCTGCTCGTCCACCACGGCCGAGGTTTAAAGTGGAACTAGGGTTGAACCCTGTTTTGCCGCTTAGAACGGTCTGTTGTAAATATTTTCTGTAATAAACTCTGAAATTATATTTTCGGGATCCCAATGTATATATTAAACGTTCTAGTGAAACGTTACATCCTAATCAAAGTTCTTAATCCCTAAACCGCTAATCATACTTAGTTCACGATTTTGGCCAAATGACTCGATTAGCGAGTTTAGCACTGTTTACAAGGCACACCGTAACGGTCCCAGGAGTTGGGGCGTTACAACTTGGTATCAAAGCGAGCCAAGGTTTATGGTTCCTGAAGATAAGCTGGGCATGTACACTCATCATTGAAGATAACTTCACTCAAGGAATGGTAACTATTTCTGTAGCTGTGTGCATAGCTGTTTGTATAAAATGTGAATGCTTTACCTGTGCATTGTATTAGGGAGCATGAGATTCCGATAGAGCCTGGCTCTTGACTATATGATTATATGCTCCGTGAATATATATGTATATATGACTGTGATCATATGATTGCCTGCTCCATGAATATATGTAATTGTGTTATTTGCATGCTGGGGTTAGAAGCATGGTTTGAGTATTGGAGGAGCAGGGATTATGAGTAATATATGAATGCCATGGGCATGTTTGCAGCACTGCAAGTGGTTTATGATTATGGTGTGGTAAGATTTATCTCGTGGGAAAGCCCTTGATATGGTTATTGTGGCTAATAGGTCAAGTTATTGACTGCAGATTGAATCAGCAGGTTTATTCAAGGCAGATTATGAGGCCTGGTGATAGTTATACAGGGGCTGGGAGTTATAGCCAGGGTATCAGTTCTTTGTCTGCATCTTTGAATGTTCAGTAGACGCTTACAGACTTGCAATTAAGATTGCAGAGGCAGGAGGAAGAGATCAGGTACTTGAAGCAACAACGGAGTCTGTTGGGGAGTACCTCTTCCTTTGCTATGCCAGGGGTGGCATCAGTTTCAGCTCAACCTAGGGTTGAGAACAGATGGGAATTTCTCTGTGGAAGATTCCTGAGGTTTTATCCTCCAATATTTGAGGGAGGCCTAGATCCATTCAGAGCTGAGCAATGGATGGGTATGATCAGCTCCATTCTGGATAGTATGGGACTAGTGGGTCACGATAGGATGATCTGTGCTACATGTGTACTGCGGGATGATGCCCGGACATGGTGGGAGGTAGTATCCCAGACACGAGATACAGCTATGATGGACTGGAAAGAGTTTAGGCAGCTGTTTAATGAGAAGTATTACTGTGATATGGCTAAGACTGCCAAGGTGAATGAGTTTCTGAATCTTGCTCAGGGTAATGCATTAGTGACTGAGTATGTTACTAAATTTGATGAGTTGGCCAAGTTTGCCTTAGACATGGTACCCACGGATGTGGCTCGGAAGGAAAGATTTATTCAAGGGTTGAATCCTGGAATAGCTCAGGGCATTAGAGTTGCCCCAGTGTATGAAGTCTCTACCTATGCTCAGGTGGTAGAGAAGGCTCTTGCTGCTGAGAGTATAGTAGTTGGGCAGTGGAGTGCTGGAGAGCATGGAGCCCAGATAGTGGTACCTCCACTTATTGGAACAAGTAATAAGGAAAGCTAGAAGACTCGTCCAAAGTGCACTCGGTGCAAGAGGCATCATCTGGGAGAATGTCGAGCAAAGGCATGTTTCTTATGTAGGATGGTGAAAAGGGTGTTGGTCGATACAGGAAGTTCAGTCAACATCCTATATAAGTCCTCGCTGGAAAGGATGAAACTGTCCATCAAGGACCTAGAGCCATGCAACCAAACCATTTATGGTTTTTCTGGAGAAGGGCTCGCCCCAGTGGGGTCAATTAGACTCCCAGTCACAGCAGGTACCGCACCTGCTAACAGGACATTACTCACCACTTTTATAGTGGTTGATTGTCCTTTGGCGTATAATGCTGTAATAGGGAGACCTATTCTAGTTGACCTTCGAGCCGTCACTTCTGTATGGCACCTCGCCATGAAATTCCCAACAAACGCAGGAGTAGGATGCGTACTAGGAAACCAGCGAGAGGCGAGAGAATGCTACAATGCCTCGATCACCAAGGCAAAAAATGGTGTATCGAGGGATGCCGCTGGAAAAGAGTTGCAAATGGCATCTGATGTTCAAGCCCGCTCAAGTGATAATCTCACCAAATAGGGCGTTGCCCAAAGTGAGGATAGAGACTTAGATCCTCGCTTTGGGGATTTCGAAGAAGAAGTAGGCCCCATCGAGGACCTTGAAGAAGTCCAACTCGATGAGGGGAATTCGACCAGAGTTGTGAAAGTCGGTAAAAACTTAGAGACAACGACAAAATAAGCACTGGTGGAGTTCTTAAAAAGGAACCAGGACGTCTTTTCCTGGTCGCATAAAGACATGGTTGGGATAGATCCTGCAATCATCAGTCATGTCCTGAACATTGACAAAAACTTCCCACCTGTGCAACAGAAAAGAAGGCTACTCGACAAGGACTGATCGAAAGCTTTGAAGGAAGAAGTCGAGAAGCTGAAGGAGAATGGGTTCATCAGGGTGGCATTTTATCCATCGTGGGTCTCCAATCCCGTACTCGTGCCCAAGCTGAATGGCAAGTGGTGTACGTGCGTGAATTTTACAGACCTCAATAAAGCCTGCCCTAAAGACTGTTTTCCACTCTCGAGGATTGACCAGCTGGTCGATGCCACTACAGGACACGAGATCCTCTCATTTATGGATGCATACTCTGGGTATAACCAAATTAGTATACATCCCCCTGATGAGGATCACACTGGCTTTCAAACTGATATAGGGCTCTACTGCTACAAGGTGATGCCCTTTGGTTTGAAAAACGCTGGTGCGACTTACCAGAGACTCGTCAGCCACATGTTTAAGGAGTTGATCGGGGCAAACATGGAGGTCTACGTCGACGACATGCTGGTTAAGTCGAAGAAGGCAGAAGGACATGTAAGGGATTTGTAGGAATGCTTCAATGTCCTTAATAAATATAGGATGAAGCTGAATCTCCTCAAATGTTCCTTCGGAGTTGGATCAGGGAAGTTCTTGGGATTCATAGTTAACTCAAGAGGATTTGAAGCTAATCCCGAGAAGATAAAAGCCCTGATCGAGATGAAGTTGCCAATAAAGATTAAGGATGTCCAAAGTCTGACTGGGAGAATTGCCGCCCTTAGTAGATTTATTTCAAAATCAATGAACAAGTGTGTCCCATTTTTCAATCTACTCAGAGGCAACAAGAAATTTGAATGGACAGATGAGTGCGAATAGGCCTTTCAAGCATTGAAAGCGCATATGGTGCAGCCGCCCATCCTGTCGAAGCCAGTAGATAAAGAGACTTTGTTCGTCTACCTGGCAATCACAGATTACGCTGCTAGTGCTGTTCTGGTGAGAGAAGAAGAAGGTGTGCCGAAGGCCGTCTATTACATAAGCAAAAGGCTGATCGGAGCAGAATTAAGATATCCCCCCATTGAAAGGTTAGCCTACTGCTTAGTATTTGCCTCTAGGAAGTTGCGGCCTTATTTCCAATCCCATCCGATTACGGTATTAACCGACCAGCCTCTTCGGCAAGTTCTGCAAAAGCCAGAGGCTGCCAAAAGATTACTAAAGTGGGCAGTCGAGCTCGGACAGTTCGACATATCTTACCTGCCGCGAGCAGCAATAAAGGGACAAGCCTTAGCTGACTTCATCGCCGAGTTTACAGAGCCCGCGAGTGGCGAGCAGATCGAAGAGCCTAGCGAACCTGAATGTCAAACACAAGCACCCTCATGGAAATTATTCATCGACGGATCATCTAACGAATCCCACGCAGGAGCAGGAGTGATATTGATAATGCTGGAAGGGCATCGATTTCACTGTGCAATAAGATTTGACTTCACTGCCTCTAACAATGAGGCTGAAATATGAAGCACTGCTCGCTGGACTACGATTAGCCAAGGACATGAACATTAAAGCGCTTGACATTTATAGTGATTCTCAGCTAGTCGTGAATCAGATCTTGGGAGAGTATCAAGCACGAGGATTAAAAATGGTCGCCTATCTGAACAAAGCAAAAGATCTGTTAGCCCAGTTCGGCCGATACACTCTACAGCAAGTGCCTCTTGATCAGAATTCTAATGCAGACGCTTTGGCAAAGTTAGCAAATGCAAGAGATGCTGATACTCAGAACATAGTGCCAGTCGAGCGACTGCCCGCACCCAGCATCCAAGCAACAGAAACCTCTCTAGTCATCGAAATGGTGGATACATGGATGGCGCCATATGTAGAATATCTATCAAGCGGCATGCTACCAACAGACAGAAGCAAAGTTAAGACCCTTCAGCGGCAGGCTACTAGGTATATCTTGGTCGATGGAATTCTGTACCGAAGGGGATACTCACTGCCACTTCTCAGGTGTATTACAAAGAAAAAAGCCAAAGAGTTGATGAAGGAGGTACATGAAGGTTTTTGCGGGGACTACGTTGGGGGGCAAAGCCTGTTGAAAAAGATCCTAAGGCAAGGATATTTATAGCCAACAATGAATGAAGACTCCATGGAGTTCGTGCGAAAATGTGACAAGTGCCAAAGGTTTTCTAAGATCTCACGAGCAGCTCCCAATGAGTTAAAGCAAATGCAGAGTCCATGGCCCTTTGCGGTTTGGGGAATAGATCTAATCAGATCTTTGCCTACAGGGAAAGATGGTGTAAAGCACACAGTGGTTGCTGTTGAATACTTCACCAAATGGGCCAAGGCTGAGCCACTCGCGACCATAACAACGAAGAAAGTGCTTGACTTCGTGGTCAAAAACATCATCTGTCGCTATGGATTGCCAAAAAAGATAGTCTCAAATAATGGCACCCAATTCGACAGTGATCTATTCACAGACTTCTGCAAACGCCACGACATTATTAAAATATTTTCTTCATTTGCTCATCCCCAGGCGAATGGACAAGTCGAGGCAGTCAACAAAACGCTGAAGGATACACTGAAGAAAAGACTTGAAGAAGCTAAGGGAGCATGACCAGAACAGTTGCCTGAAGTCCTTTGGTCGTATAGAACTTCCCACCGAACAACAAGAGATCATACCCCATTTTCCTTGGCATACGGATATGAAGCCATGTTGCCTGTTGAGTTGGATCCGCCTTCTCACCGCAGATTAACATACGGCCAGGATTCTAACAGCCAGCTCCTCACGGAATCCTTGGACTCGATTGATGAAAGACGAGAACAAGCCCAGCTCCGAGTAGCTGCATACCAGCAAAAGGTCGCCCGTTATTTCAACTCCAAAGTTCGAGAAAGAAAGTTCAATGTTGGAGACCTTGTGCTTCGATGAATTTTTCTTAACACCCGCGACCAAGCTGGTGGAGTACTTGGGCCAAATTGGGAAGGGCCTCACTAGATTGATGAAGTCCTTCACCCAGGCACTTATAAACTTGCCCGCTTAAACGGAGATCTCATTCCTCGATATTGGAATGGAGAACACATGCGCAAGTATTATCAATGAACAATTCTTCTTAAAGAATTGGCTTGTATAAATTTTACTTTTTACAAGTTTTGTGTAAGATCTTATTGATCACTCGTAAAGACATGTTTAGTCCATTTACTACGAGAATAAAAGGGACTCTGCTCAGCTAGTCATTTCTTGTCAACTATTGTATTTATTACAAGTATTTGCTCATTACGTGTGTTGTTTTGCTATATTATAATTCTAATCGCATTGTTACGAGCAGTAACGTTTGGGCAGGTTCTAGTCAAGGCAAGTGACCAAGGACCTAAAGCTCCCCGATCACTTGGGGGGCATACAAGGTACAAGTAAGCAAAACATATCGTTAAAAGGTATGTAAACACATGAGCAAAATAAGTGAAAGCATGCTAGGGAACTTAGAGTATTTTTCAAAATTTTGATATTTTGTTAAATCAAACTAAAGTGCTATGCTAAGTTCGGTCATGCGAACAATTAGATATTATAATAATATGCAAATATATTGTAATATCAAAGCGATCCTTTTACACCGCAAGCAGTAACTGCTTAGATGTAATTGTTTAAAATAAAAATAAAAGCTGCCCGTGCAGCAAACCAAAAAATTATATTGTCTTTACATCACAACCCGTAGGTCGTGTAATTAAAAAAAAGAAATATAAAAGGAAAAAATTAAGGAGCTTGAGGAGCTGGAGGATCTTGGGGAGGGTTCTAGTCGACGGCTTCATTGTCCGCACCCTCCATCCCGGCGGCCAGCTAGATTTCGGGGGAAGCAGGGACCCTCGACCCTTCTTCTTCAGCAAGTTGAGCTGCGCAACGAGCCAGCTCAACTTCCCTCGCGTTCTCAGGAAGATAATCAAAATTGGCACCCTGATTGTGCTTTAAGAATTCATAGAACCACCTAAGGGTGGCATTTTTGTACCTTTCTAAGTTGGCAGCATTGGTCTTCTCCAAGTCCTTAACTCGGTCCTCCATGTCTTTGGTTTCTAGCCTGCTCGCGATCAAGTCCAGCTCGAGTTGCTTAGCCACCTTATAATTAGAGCGGTTGGACTCCTTGTATTGGTCCCTCAGCTCGCGGGCTTTTTCTAGAGACTTCAGCTTCTCCTCCAACTCCTTGGCCAGTTGGGCCTTTTCTGCTGTCACCACCGCCAGCTGATCATCGTGCCTGGCCTCGGTAGCTTTGAGTTCGTTCTCGTGCCATTGATCCGAGGTCTTGGCCTCCTCAGTGATGGCACCCAGGCGGATGCGACCAGCAATAAGAGTCTGCATGGCCTGCATTTAGAACAAAAATTAGACAAACAGTAAAATTACCAAAAGCCTAATGTCACAAAGGAGACAACTTACACTGGTGAACTCATTCAGGGCTCGGTTCAGAATTGGATCGACGCCCATCGTCTCCGTAGCCGCCATTGCCGCCCGACAGTGGTTGTGCTTGGCGATTTTTGTAAGCCTCTCCTTGATCAGTTTAAAGGAGCGGCCAACCATCAGATTCCCGGTTGAGGCAGGAGCTTCCTGCTGGGTTTGGTCAGATGCGGCAGCAGGAGAAGGAGTTGACCCGGCCGCAGCAGATGAAGTCTGCTACTCGTGGGGGGTAGGCGAAGTCGCGGTGGCTGAGGGCCCGGCCTCCGAAAGGCCTGCATTTCGGACCTTCTTCGGCTGAGGCTCTTTGCTGCTCTCCCCAGCATGTTTCTTGCTGGCTTTCTTTTTGCTCTGAGGGGCAGCAGCAGCCTCTGGGGTGCTGTAAAGGTCGAATACATTGGTGGAGTCCATACCTGAAAAGCAAGAACAAAGTCAAACCATGAGACAGCATGAATAGCCAAACACATTACATCAGAAAAAGAAATAAAAAAGGATTGCAAAGTCCCATACCCGAGCTATTATTACTGGTCGCTACACTACAGACTCTACTAGTCTTACACTCATTCTTTGACACGAAGAAGTCTGGCCCTAAGAGTGGAGCATATTTAAAATTGTCATCCCCGTCGAATAGATGACAGGGAATTGGAAAATTGTTTAAAAGCGAAATTACTATACTGTTGTCATCTGACGAGCCGTCAGAGAATTCGACAGGCTCGGTGGCCTTCTGCTTTCCTTTCCCCGATGGGGCCAAGGGCCTCTCTGCTCGAGGAGTGCTAGCAGTTTCCCTGATCGTGATCCCATTCGATCTCCTCCGCGGAGGAGATGGTCGGGGTTGCTGCTCGGGTTCCTCTTCGGCGCGAACACTCCCTGCTGAAGGCCCCCTCGTATTTGATTGAGGGGCCCAGAGGCCAGCCAACCTAAGGTTAGCCTCTATAACCAGATTCTTGACACTCTTCTCAGCATCTGGCATGCTGGCTAAGAGTGCTGATCTTGACTCCATTCCCAGAGTTGGGTTTGGTCGTAGCCACGGGCCTGGAAGACATCAAAAGTTTAAGACATTGTGGAGGAAAACACTAAGTGAAGAAGTCAGCCGGCGATACGAAAGTTTTACCTCCTCGTGCGAAAGTCAGGTTGTCTGCGACTAGGTCAGGCGTAAGGAAGTACTCTTGGTAGTACCTCCCCACGTTTGAGATGTGGGTTGTGTCCGTCAGGAAAGTGCATCCGTTTTCCTGATGACAAAATGGAAGAACCCCGTGCCTTCATGGTTGGGGTTAGATTTGAGGTCGAACAGATAGTTGACCTCATGTGACGATGGCACGGGCCATTTTTTCTGGCTGTACAGGATATAGAGTGCAGCGAGCATCCTATATCCATTTGGGGTAATTTGTAAGGGGGCAACTCCAAAATAGTTGGCCACCCCCTGAAAGAATGGATGAAGAGGCAAGGTGGCCCCTCCCTCAACATGAAACCGCGACCAGGCGCTGTAGGCGCCTCCAGGCAGATTAGCCCTTTGGTCTGGGTTGGGCTTGACTAGGGTCATCCCTGTCAGACTATATTTTCTTAAGTAGTTGGCGATCATTTTGACCGTGACCCTACTTTCAGAGACTACATGCCACTCGACATACGGCTGAGTAGCATGTCGAGGGCGGGCGTGTCTTTGGATGTTTGGATCAGGGACATTTTCCTCTCGACCACTGGTCGAGGGAGCATCAGCAGCAGGCTGATGAGAAGTGTTGGAGGTTTTTCTTTTCTGGGCCTTAGTTTTGGTGCGAGCCATGTTTTAGGTCAAAACTGGGGAAGTGTTTGGATTAATACGAGAAAAAGGAATATAGGGTATCAATGTCGAGGGTTGTTCTTCGTACTCAAGCAGTTGAGCCAACAGATCGTCGTCGATGGGTCTTTCTCCTCCCCACGGGTCTTGCATATAAATTGCAAACAGACAAAGGGGGAGATAAGGCGCACAACCTGGGAGCTTATGTTGAAAGTTGGAATAACGTTGCTCGCGTTTATCGACCAGCAGCATTCTAATCGAAACACTGAGTTTTATGCGAGCAGTTTGAAAAACGGATCAAAAAGTGAAAGTAAAAAGTTTTTTTTGAAAAAAGCTTTTTCAACTCCAAAGGGGTGGGAAAATCCCAGTTTTTCAGCTAGCCTAAAAATCGAATTTTTACTTCGATTTTACGCCCTAAATCCATGATCCTGACTATCAAATTGATGCCAAACTTATATAAAGCAAAAGTACACTACCCTATCAAGCATCAAATGATATATGAAAAATCTTCACAAATTTCTACCCAAGAACACAAAAAGTTTCAGAGCACAGAAGCATCATGCATGTCATCTCAAAGGGTTAAACGTCGAGGAAAGTTTACCTAAATGGAGATTGGAGATTCTGAGAAGGAAGAACTTTGAGTTTGCAGGTGAGAGATCCTCAGCAAAGTGTCTGAAAACCTTAAAGTCTGGGGCTCTGAAATATATTTCTTGAGAGTTCTTGGCAAAAAGATGGCATGTAAAGAGTTAAAAGAAGATTGTGGGGATTATTTATAGAGCGGATGTGTGCCGAAAAGGGATAATCATGGGTTACCTTTTTCAAGGCATGGGGGAGTGTAACAGCCGTCAGAATGATTTCTTGAAAACTGAAAAGGCATGATTGGACATGATTAGGTCATTATTTTCAAGAACGCACGAGAGTTCTGACAGATTTTGTGGGGTATACGAAAAGTTATTTTCCTAAGTGTACTTATTGCTGGTCGCAATAAATAAACTTGGGGGGCAAATGTTTATCCATAAATTAGTTGCTGATGACGTGGCAAGGATTTTTGACACATGGCGGACACGTAGCAGAGATACGGCTCGCTTATTGACCAGCATTATTTTTACACAAAGAGATCAAATTCTATATACGACCAACCTGGTCGTATGTTCGCTTATTTATGTAAAGATCTGTACAATTGTGAGGATATCCGAGAATATCTCTTTATTATGACCTGCAGATCCGATCATTACAGATAGATATTATTTCCTAATTCATGTAACTCTTCCTGAGCCTATAAATATACAGGAGATAGCTCAAGGAAGGGGATCGATCTTTTTGCTTAAAGAATTACATTACTATTATCCATCATTGTATTGTTTTCTTCTTCTAAGGTCCGTGAAACTCAGGAACCCTCGTTCTTTGATCACACATTGGGAGTTCAATATTAATAATAGTATCAAGTGGACGTTGGTCATTACCAATTACTGGGGCCGAACCACTATAAATCCCTGTGTTCTTTATCTTTCCATTACATTATTTTCAAGCTCTATATCTTTTTCTTGTCGTTTCCTAGACTCCATGTCATTGACCCAAATCAGGGTCAACAGAGTAATTGGCTCAAAATTACTAGGGAATGATCTAATTATAGGTTTTGATGTCTACAAACAACATTTTGCTCCATGAGAATCCATACCAAACTATTTCCTAATGCTTCTTGATCCATTCTCCAAGGTCAAACAAAGGCTCATAGAAAATTCCTGTGCTACAAGTCATGTTGAGTTCCTCCAAAAATGTGAACGCCCTCTATGGAAAAATCAACAATTCTTCATCGGTTTACCATTCAAGCTCAATGAAGACATTAACCCTACCAAGGAAAGTCACCCAAGCATACCCAAAGCATCAACAAATGGCAACCGAAGAATGCAGAGAACTACAACAACAAGGATTGATTGAACCAACCTCCTCTTCATGGGCATGCCATGCTTTCTACGCCAATAAGAGATCAGAATAGGTTCTGGGAAAACAAAGACTAGTCATTAATTACAAGCCCTTGAATGAATTTTTGGCAGATGATAAATTCCCTTGCCAAACAAGAATTCCTTATTTGCAAGCCTGTCAAAGGCTCAAATATTTTTGAAATTCGATCTAAAGGCAGGATTTTGGCAATTGGGTATCAAACAAGAAGATAGACCCAAAATGACCTTCTGCATTCCAAATCACCACTATTAGTGAGCTGTCCTTCCTTTTGGTATCAAAACAGCCCCATCACTGTTCCAAAAGGCCATGACCAGAATCTACGACCCCATTCTAGATAAGGCCCTGATCTACATTGATGATATATTGCTCTTCTCACAAGATGAACAAGCCCATCACTATCTACTAGCCCAGTTCATCTCTCTTACAGAAGCCCATGGGGTCATGTTATCCAAAAAGAAGATGCTCAATGGACAAGCCCAAATTGACTTTTTGGGAATGAAGCTTTTTTAAAGGCCAATATGAGGCCCAACCTCACATAGCTCATGAATTACTGAAGTTTCCCGAAAAGGACTTCACAAAGGTCCAAATCCAATAGTTATTAGGAATTGTAAGTTACTTACGGGATTTTGTCCTGCAGCTTTCAGAAATGACAAGACCACTCAGCAACATGCTTAAAAAGCAAACTCCACCATGGTCATAAGAGCAAATTGTAGTAGTCAAAAAACTAAAGGAGATGATGCAGACACTACCACCTTTACAGATTCCTTCTGATGGAAAAAGAATCTTGCAAACAGTCGCTAGTGATCTGTATTAGGGAGCTGTCCTACTTGAATAGGAAAAGACAGGGAAAAGAAAAATATGTGGATACAAGAGTGGCCACTTCAAAGATTCTCAGCTCCACTATCATTCTACCCTAAAAGAATTATTGGCGATAAAGATGGGTATTACAAAATTTGAATTCCATCTAATAGGTCATCACTTCTTGGTAGGTTTGGACTTTTTCGCGTCAAAAGGAATGATCGGTCTAAATAAAAGTAAGACGAAAAATGCCCAACTTTTGAGATTGACAGTCTGGTTTGACAACTACTCTTTTGACATTAAACACATCCATGGAAAAGACAATACTGTGGCTGATTTCTTATCCATATCACCCTTTGCTACAAATCTAGCCTCAGGATACTCACCAAGAACCATCCCTATCGTCTCCCAAAAATAATTACATACCATCCCATTCATACTCATGATGGCTTCTTCCTCTATAGTCAAACACAATCAATCTTTTTCGTGTGAATAAAAAAATATCCTTTCAAAGACGTCCCACAAATCAGCCAAAGAAAGAGCAACTCACCGAGCAATCTTTCTTCAAAATTTTATGATTTCCAAACTTGAACCTTCTATACAAAATGACTTGGAATCCATCCAAAGTATCCATTTGCTCAAATCCTACCTCTTTGAGACGCTATCTTCACACCAAAACCAGTAGCTCAATTCTCCTAGTTTTTGGCCAGTGTTTTTACCATAGCTGTCGAGGTACAAACTGTTGGAAAACTTATACAGGATCTTTATTTATTTTCATGTATATCTAATATTAAACAAATTAATACGAGATAGACTAAAACATGTTTCTAAAATTGAATTCAAAGAGAAACAAAGACAAAAATACTTACAGCATACGCAGCGAAATGAAATAGTCATTTCTTTAGTTTCTCTAACTCTTGTATCCTCTTTGTCGCAGAGTATTGTTAAGAAACTGAACCGATCTTCTATTTTCTTCACAATCTTCTAATGTATCCTTAGAATCACCTAGACTAGTGTGGGAAATTCTCAACACATGAGATAGATATAGAGAGAAGAAGAGAAAATAACAAAGAGGCTTAGAAAATGACTTGTGTTTAGAGAGAATCTAAAACTATCAGAAAATCTGACTTGTGACTTGTGTTTTGACTTCTCTCTAAGCACTCCTATTATAGACTCAATTAGGCCATTTAATTTAATTAAAAAATAAATAAAATAATAGCCATTTTAAAGCCCTAGGTCGAAATTATCATGGGCTTTAGGCCCATGAAATTTCCCATTTGATTATAAACCTATTGGACTTAAAATCAAGACCTGCATTATTTTCTATTGATTTAATTAATTAAATAATTATTTAAATCCTTTATCAAATTAATTATTTATAATTTGAATCTTGATTTAAACTTATTTATTAATTTAGATACTAATTTATCTTAATTAATAAATCAGCCATAATTGATCTTTTCTTCTCAAAATTACATAATTATGTGAAACTATCCAAAATTGACCTGGTCAACTTTAATAATTCTAATTGATAATTAAATCAATTAATTGAGACTATCTAGATGATTTTATCCAAGGTACAATGGGGACCATGGGCCTATGAAATCAAGCTCCAATAAGTTATCATAAATCTAACAAATAAATTTACTAACTTATTAAGTCCTCGTGACTCCACTATGGACTTGGAATTGCACTCTTGAATTCATAGAATGCTCTATAACAAATATAGATACGCTATTAATTATCCATTCTTACAACCATAATTGTCACTCAATCCTCTATAGACGGTCTACAATGAGATAGGACTAAAATACCGTTTTACCCCTCATTGTATTTTATCCTTAAAACACTTAGTTCCTTGTAAATAATATTTCAGTAAACTAATTTAATTACTGAAATGAGATCTCTATCATTTAACACCTTGAACCAAACTAAAAGGAAACCATCGTTTCACTTCTTCATCAGAAGCTACAGATGTTCATAACTATGATTAACACTCCCACTCAATTATACTATTGAGTTCCCAAGATGTAAGTATGGGCTAGTCCGTAGGGTAAGCTGGTAACGAACAAGTTAAAGAACTCAAATAATACAATCAGTTAGAATACTAACCACTCAAAATTGAGATTGAATTGACGTATGGTCAACTATATGACATGACTAGAATAGATAATTACCATATGTTTACTTATCTTATCAACTGTCAATATCGGTCCAATCCGATGTAACAAATACATCCGATCTTATCTACTTTGCTAATGTTCTGGAAAGAGCATAACACTGTAATGTGTAAGTAGATCATATCGTAGATTGGCAAGTCAGTGTAAATCCGGTGCACTGACTAATCTTAGGACTAACTTATTTTGAACATATAATCATATTTATATTTCACTGTGATTACGTCCCTATAAATAAGATTAGCTATATGCTCGAGATTTAATAGAAGTTTATATTAAACAAATAATCATGAAAATAAAACATGTGAGCAAAGTAATTAACCAAGTCAAAAAATGATTTCTATTCTTTTATTGATAATAAAATGAGATTACAAAGAATTTGAGTTTTAATTAGTGCATAAAACCCCAACACAAACTATGGCCTTGCACACATCCATAAAATATTTCTTGGACAAAAAAAGGTTCAAATCGACTTACCAAGTCCAAATGGACATTCTTTCCTAGTTTGCTCCATTGGGAAAATGGAAAAATGTCCTATTGGCTGAATGGAAAAAGGTCAAGAATGAAATGCCTACTTTTATCTACCCACCAGGCCCAAATGTTGCCAGCCTAATGAACTGTTATACTGTTCTCTTCCTGAGTCTTAATGCAAAACTTGATGCAGAATATAATATAGTTATCAATCCAACATTCGAAGTCTGCGGGTCAAAAGAAAGAACCTAAACGAATCAAAAAGAGTATTCATTACCAGTTATTGAACCTAAACAAATAAAAGGAGTGGTAGTTGGTGAGAAAATACATATATTTTGATAATATGTGTGATGATTTTATATTTAAATTATATAAATATTATGTATGTTTGTTGTTGAAATTTATCACACTGGTAAAGAGAGAGAGGGGTTACGTGGGGC
Organism: Humulus lupulus; assembly: GCF_963169125.1. Lineage (NCBI taxonomy): Eukaryota > Viridiplantae > Streptophyta > Magnoliopsida > Rosales > Cannabaceae > Humulus > Humulus lupulus. Next base: position 81,210,472 of record NC_084794.1, on the reverse strand, counting down.
GATGATGGGCTGATAAAGAATGAGCAAAGAGAGAGGTCCAAGAGTTCCATTGCATTAATGAAAGGCAGTTTGCAAGCAAAAATAAAAAGTAATATCAGTCTAAAACATAAAAAACATTGATATTTAGGGCTGTGCAAAAAATCCAGAAAATTGAATAAACCGCTTAAACCGACTGACCAAACACCAAAAAAATCAAAACTAATGGAACCGAAAAACTGTTGAAATCACCTCGGTGCAAACCACCCTTAATTCAGTCGTTTTACAAATCGGTCGAAAACTGACCGTAAAAATCGAAATCGACCGTTCTAACCATGTAAAATTTGAATATATGTATATATGGTATATAATACATTCATTATACTTTACTTTAGGGCTTGTCTTATATTAAATTATTAATATTATTTTTTATTAAATAAAAAAAAAGAAACATGCATTTCTCTGATTCTATTCTCTCTATCCCCTAACCCTCACAACCTCACGGCGTCTCTTAGGCTCTCACAATCTTACTCAACCTCTCATCTCTCCACTCTCCAGTCAAGGGCTCCATCCAATCTCACGGTCAAGCCTCCTCACAACAATCTCAGCCTCTCCACTCTCACAGTCAAGGCCTTCACCCTATTCTCTCGGCTTGAATCCTCTCATCCTTCAACCTCACGGTGGTGGCAGGCAGCAAAGAAGGAGGTTTGTTCGCTCTTCTCTAGGCCTAAGCCGCTGGCGCGACACCTGCATCTTCACAGTTCACACAATTGTGTGTATGTGGTATGAATCAAATTTTAACATTTGTTTTTCTATTTCATTATTTATTTATTTGATTTTATTTATTTTTGTTATTGCAAATTACAAAACCTGGTACTGTTATATCTATACTTTGAGTGATTTTTAGTTTTATCATTTTTGGGATTGACATTTTTGTTTGATTTAGATGGAGTTTACTGTGATAGTTTATTTAAATGGTTTTATTTTTTGTCTTTTTGGCTTAAATAATGCAATTGACTGTTGTGTTAGGCTTGTATAAGTGTGTATAATTTTCACACTAGTTTGTTTCTTTAATTTTTTTTATTGAAGGTGGAGTGAGTGCCGAGTGGTAGTAGTGTGCTATACTATGCTTTTTTTATTGTTTGTGTTAGAGAACGCTACACTAAATATCATCTTGAGACTTTGAGAATGCTTTAATTTGTTATAGAATAATCTATTTGAAATTGTGATTGAGACTCTGTTGTTTGATTTTTTTTTTTTTGGTATTGGGCTATGTTTATAAAATCTGTTATAGCCTTCTGGAGATCTTGATTGATGCTGTTTGATTATTATGAAATCTCTATATGTGCTTTTTTATTTTATTTTATTTTTTTCACTTAAAGCTTTTCTTGAGTTTTGTCAAATGTTACATAGTTTGATTTATATAGATTTTTTGTTTCTAATTCTTTATCTTTGAATTTAGATACTTGTTGTGGATGATATTTTAATTTCATTTGGCTTCCTCATTTTTAGTAAAGAATCTTTAAAATGGATAACATGAAAAATATAGAGGAGATGATGGAGGATTGGTTGGAGTACACAGAAACTAATTTGTCAAATTCTTGTGGAGATGACGAAGGACTGGTTGTGATTTGTAGTTGTAGACTTTTGGTTTTAACTTGTCTTGGATTGGACAATAGACATTGAACTTTTGATAATGTGTTATGATTTGAGGTTTTGCTTTTGGATTTTTAATTATGTTTCAAATTTTCAAATTTGGGATGTAACTACTAACTATGTATTTAGGTTTTTAATATTCAAGTTAACATCAACAAGTTAATTGAATCATTTTTATACGAAAAAAATCTCAAAAATAGATTCCAACAATCCACATTTTTTAGTTTTAAAAAAAAAAAAAATTAAAAAATAAAAATCGGTTTAATTAGTTTAATCGACCAAATCGCGGTCGGTTTTTGGATCACACCAATTCGAACCGAAAACCGAATTCTGGATTTCAGAATAAGAAAAAATCGTCCAAACCGACCGATGCTCAGCTCTATTGATATTACCTAAATCACCTTATATAACTTGAAAATTCAATTATTTTATTAAAAATTATGAAAGACAGAAAAACAAAACAAAAGGGTTTAAAGAAAATAAAAAGTGGATGAATCCCTCTCATATATTATACATGATAGATATATATAGTTTATATATTCTTATATGAAAAATTATTAGGTAGCAATTTTTTAATCACTATTCACAAGTACTTAGGGGGTGTTTGGTATGGGGTAAAGTAAAAGTGAGAATGAGAATCTAAAACCATTCCTATGTTTGATTCAAATTTTAAAGGGGTAAAGTGATTAATTTGTATAGGTCCCACATCTATTTTAAAGGTAAAGTGAAATCTTTTGCACACAAGAGTTTAATATCACCTCCATCTTAAACCCCTCTACACTTTCCAAGGCAACTCAACTACTCAAAACAAACACCCCCTTAATATTTCTGGTACATGGATAAATTACAACTCGTGTTATTAAATGACGTTGTATAATGTAGTTACAGGAGACCTTCAACAAATTTTCAATAATTTTTAAATAATTTAGGAAGCTGAAATTAGAATTCAAACAAATTGTTGCACATGTGCTTGTTTCAATATCTATACGTGCATGCAATAGGCTGTTTAAATCCTATTTTCGACATTTTAAATTATCTGGAATTTTCTAAAAATTTGTGGGAGATCTCATGTAACTTCATTATACATTCTCATGTAAAAAAAGTTACAACTTATTAATATACCAAAAATATTAAAAATACCTATAGATAGTGATAAAAAAACAATCACTACTATAATGATACCCTTCATGTATATATCTATATGATATATAGTTAATTCTTATAAATAAGATTAGTTCAATAACCGGATAACTAAGAAGCACATCAACTAATGGAGTAAATGTCATTGAGGAAGATGAGCATGATGATGTTAGGGACAGATGACCTATGCCAGTTCGTGCAGACATCTTCGTGCTCCGACCTTGCAAGAATCACACTTGTAGCATGGTATGGCGTTGATCCTATGGTAACAATCTGGTTCTTGCACCACTGTCGTAGCTTCCATCACGTTCTGGTATTATATGTCGTTGGAAGCTTACAGCAAGCAAATTGACACATAAACATATATCTATATTTATATAAAAAGTGTGTAGATAAAGAAAATTCTTGTTTTTGACAGTTTGTTTTGTTAATTTTAACAGAATATACCTTTAAAAATAATTGAAATAGATATTTATTAATTATATTAATATAAATTTAAATGTTATAAAATATTTTAATTATAATAATATATAATACAAGACTAGATATTTAATAATTATATTAATATAAATGCAAATGTTATAAAATATTATTATAATAATATTTAATACTAGATATTTAATACTTATATTAATATAAATTTAAATATTATAAAATATCATTATAACAATAATATATAATACATAATATTAATTTTTATTAAAAAAAATTATCATTTATATTTAAAAAGGTTAACATATTATATATATTTAAAAACCATAAATAATGTTTTGGTTTAATTTTTATTTAATATGTTTATGTCATTCTTTTATATATACTATTGTTTATTTATTTGAAATTTATATGACAATGATACAAATTTAATACAAATAATTGATAAATTTTATAAATAAAACTAAACAAGCGTGCATTGCACATTATTTGTATGTAGTATATATATGAGTCTGTTTCTAGGCTTGAATTTTTTTATAAAAAAAACTTATAATAATTATCATGAAGTTGAAGACATATATATACACATGAAAAGAAAATTAACAAGTTAAAAGTGAAAGTTTGGTATTTTTGTACTTTGTGAATTATTTTTAAAATAATATTAAAAATAGAAAAGTATCTTTTGTGTGTTAAAAGAGAAAGAGTCTCACATAGATTTGGAACACTCATTTAAGAGTGCATATTTAATGGCAGCTCTACCCTTGGGGATGTCCGCCAAGGGGTACCCTGTTTTGTGCGCATGGATGAAGAGACACACACTTGACTATCACACACGAGCGCCCGCTCGCCATTGTCCGTTCGACCTACCCGAGCTGGCTGGTTCTTGTGGTGTGACACTTATTATTTTTGTTGAAAAATGTTTAAATGTTTTTTATTAATCAATTAATTTATTGAAAAAAACATTTTTTTTAAAGATCAGTCAAACAAGAGAATGAATCATTCCCACTCTCTCTCCCATTTGTTCTGAACGTGAACCATGACTTCCCCCACATCACAAATGTTTTATTTTCCTATGTATGACCTTGCTTTTTAATTCAATAAAAATACAAATCAATGGGAGAGACGATATCCTCTATTTTAAACAAACATCATTTATAAGTTTTTTTTAGCATTAATGGGGTGTACGTAGAGCAATGTTCTTCGGGGGAACTGAGATAGAGATAATCTGGGCTGTTTTATCATGAGGACGGTGTGGTTGATAGGTTGCCTTTCACAATTTGGGAAGAGTCGCAAAACGTCTTAAAGAAGCGACTGACTCAGCGACTGAGTCCGGACTCAACCCAGAAAATTCATTCGGTAAATTCGTTCCTTTTTTAATTTATGTAGCAATAATTTTAAGACGCTTTAGTTTCTGCCATGTTTACCGATGAGTGTTTTTGGTTCTACTTCTTTTAACATTAACAAGCCTTTTTCGTTTTAAGGGTCTCCATTTTAAACGATGGAAATAAAAGATGTTACTTTTCCTTACCATGAAAAAAAGTCGATAATGTCTTGTCCACTATTAAACCTGTTGTATATGAGTCTATTGACAAGAAAGAAAAGAAAGACAAACGATGTAGAGTCTTGGGATGAGAATGATTTCCTTTGTAAGAATTTTATCTTGAATGGTTCGTGTGATGATTTGTATGATTATTATAACTTTGACAAATATGCTAAGGAAATCTGGGAGGCATTACAAAAGAGTACGACACTGATGAGGCTAGAACTAAGAAGTATGCTGTCAATCGCTACCTGAAATTCCAAATGACTGATTACACGTGTTGGAAAAACAATCAGAGTGCGCAACGAAATGGCATGGTGGACCCAATGTATATAACACAAAAAATTTCTATATCTCATATAAACAGTTTATATATTCAAGAAAACATCAAGACAGAAACATTAATATACAATATTATTAATCATGCAACATATATATAAATATACACATATTTATATATATATCATATACACATATACACAAATATTCAAGAACAAAAGTATTTACCTTTTGAAGCCTATCAAGTGTCATTGAGTCTTTTCGTATATATATATATATCGATCTTTCTATCCAACGCTTTGAGTACTCAAACCATGATCTTCCGGAGTATTCTCTACACCTCAAGATGTGTGTGGGCACATAGAGAACAAGTGTTTGTAATTTAGGAATCACAGGTATATCTCAACACATGAGAACTTGAATTATGGCTTGAGAAATGTTAGAATAAAAGAAGAAGATGACAATTTCTTGTCTGACAAAAATTCTGAAACTTTTCTAAATTCTTAATGACTTGTTTATGTATATCTTTTATTCTTGCTATTCTATAACATATATATATATAAATAAATTATTGTATTACCTTATTATTCCTAATAATAATAGTAATATAATAATAATAATATCATAATGATGATAGAAATTGATTTAAGTAAATATCTAACTTACCAAATTTGAAAATATCTATTTTCAAATTATTAATTAAATAAATAAATAAAATAAAAACAACACATATACATTATCTGTGCATTGCTACACGCATGGCACAGTCCCTGGATTGTGTCATGTGTGAACAACAGTATTCCCTTTTCAAGAATATTGCATTTTTCTTTTATTTATTTAACTAAAATCAATCATTCCACAAAATATGATATTATCCTTTTAGGAAAAAGATCACAACCATAATTCAAAATTTAAATTTTAAATTCAAAATTCAAATTGATGAGCATCATTATCATCATCTTTTAAAATTCAATAAATCAAAAACTATTTTTGACTTGCTAATTTTATTTTCTCCTACTCAAATAAAATAATTAATTTTAAAAATTAATTAATTAATTAATATATATATTTTGAAATTAAATATTTAAATTAATAAAAATATTTTAGAAAATTTAATAATTAATTATTCAATCTCAATTATCATATAATTGTATACTTGACCTGAAAAATAAAATTCTTCTCAAATTTCAAAATTACAGTTTTACCTTTGTATCAACTTTTACCTTGATATGGTGTTGATAGAACCACCCTAAGGACCTATGGACCTATAATATCAAGCTCCAATAAATATTAGATTATTAATGAAAGCTCTTTGATTCAATAATTATATTTATTAATCTCATGATTACTCCACTATAAATATGAGATTGAACTCTTGATAATTATAGACATATATTTACAGAGTACTTTATTAAAGAATAAAGTGTCCATTGATATAATCATTACACACAATGTTAATCCTCTATTAATGATTCATAATTAAAAGGGAATAAAATTACCTTTTTACCTTTTTACCCTTTTACTATATCTTGTTCCTAGTGTACCATTGACTTTACTAGTGAAGGTTGTGTCACAACAAGTTTGCGATGTGAGCGCTCATAACCTTTTCAGTTCCAAAAGTCAACCCAATAGGGAACCATTATTCAATCTATAAGTAGGTATAAATTTCATATCTGTTAAACCATGTCCCCAGCCATATATATCATTGAGTCCCCAAAATAATTGTTCTTAGTTTGATCATTCTGACAAACCTTAACGCATGAATCAAAGGATCAGATAACATATATAGGAGTTCATAGTAACATCAAGATTAAGATCATTGTGTATATGATTATCGTTTGATGTGTTTGATTAATACTACAAAATAGTGTTTAAACAAGTATTAACAAATCACATCTGATCTAGTTCTATATATCACTATATATACAGTACCTTCACTAAGGTGTCCTACTACACTAGTGACCCGGATCTGAGTAACTTGTATTCATAGTACTAACGAACCGTACTAGCAGTAACTAATCTAAAGATTCCATAACTTTATTTTACTGCGAACTGTTTCAAGTTTATTATCTTAATCTCGATCTTCTAATACCAATATGAGATTAAGACCACATAGATAAACTTTGGAATTTTATGATGTTTACTTAATATTATCAACATAATATCATACATATTATATATATATAATAATTCAATTCAATTACTTATTTCATTTCAACATTTGTCAACTACAATTATTTTAAGGGCACTATTCCCAATAATAAGCCTGTAGGGATGCAGTCCCATGAGCTACATAAAATTGCTCATGAAATTATTTCTGAAGGTATGACTCTCGATAAACAATTTCAAGTTGCTATTATGATTGACAAATTACCCCATAGTTGGAGGGATTTTAAAAATGTTCTCAGGCATAAGACTAAGGAGTTTTCCTTAGAAAGTTTGATTACCCGCCTTCACATTGAGGAGGAGGTACGAAAGCAAGACCAGAAAGATGAGGTACTCGTTGTCTCAAACAACAACAACACCAAGAAGTTCACTGTTGTAGTTCTAAAGCCCAATGGCAAAAAATTTAAGAATCAAAACCACAAGCTTAATCCAAATTCTAATCGCAATAATAATCCTCGAAACAACAATCAAAATTGGAACCCTCCAAGGAACCAAAACGGAAGGTAGCAACCACCCTTAAATAATGACTTTGGAAATTTTATATTCTACAGCTGTAATAGACTGGGTCATATGGCACGCAAGTGTCAGAACATGCCAAGCACTGCCCATTCGCAGGCTAACCTGACTAAAAGGGCATTTACGGCTATGATTTCTGAGATCAACCTTGTTGGTGGATTAGATGGGCGGTGGGTAGACATTGGTGCCTCTCGCCATGTCTACTATGATCGTGCTATGTTCAAAACATACATTGCTGCTGAGAATAGGAAAGTGTTGTTAGGAGACTCTCACACCACCACTGTTGCTGAAATTGGAAATGTGGAACTAAAGTTTATCTCTGGAAAGACTTTATTACTGAAAGATGTAATGCATACTCCAGAGATGAAAAAGAATCTGGTTTCTGGTTTTTTGCTTAATAAGGACGGGTTTACTAAAACTATTGGGGCTGATTTGTACACCATCCCTAAGAATGGTATTTTTGTTGGGAAATGTTATGCTACTGATGACATGTTTAAGTTGAGCGTTGAATTTAATAAAGTGTCTACTTCTGCTTATATGTTGTGTAATTTTAATGTTTGACATGCTAGACTTTGTCATGTTAATAAGTGTATTATTAAGAACATGAGTAGCTTAGATTTAATTCCTAAAATGTCATTAAATTATTTTGAAAAATGTGATTTTTGTAGCCCAGCAAAAATAACTAAAACTCGACATAAATATGTTGTTAGAGAATCTGAGCCTTTAGATTTAATTCATTTTGATATATGTGAGCTTGATGAGGTATTGACCAGAAATGGTAAACGCTACTTTATTACATTTATTGATGACTGTTATGATTTTACCTATGTCTATCTTATGAAAATCAAAAGTGATGTGCTTGACATGTTCAAATTATTTGTGAGTGAAATTGACAATCAATTCAATAAGAAAATAAAGAGATTTCATAGTGATAGAAGAATTGAATATAATTCAAGCATGTTCATCGAGTTTTATAATTCACATGACATTGTTCACAAAAAGACTGCACCATATTCACCTGAAATGAATGGTAAAGCTGAAAGAAAAAATAGGACCTTTACTGAATCTGTTGTTGCTGTTTTATTGCATTCTGGTGCTGCATCTCATTGGTGGGATGAAATTTTGCTAACTGGATGCTATGTCTTGAATATAGTTTCTAAGTCTAAGAGCAAAGAATCACCATATGAGATTTTGAAAAATAGGCAACCGAACTTGTATTATTTTAGAACCAGGGGTTGTGGCTTATGTTCGTATTCCTGATCCTAAGAGAATTAAGCTAGAAACTAAATCCTATGAATGTGTATTAATCGGTTATGTAATTAATGGTAAAGCATATAGGTTCTATGATCTAAATGTGCAAGTTATTGTGGAATCAAATGACGTTGATTTTTATGAAAATAGATTATCGTTTAAATTGAGAAATAGTGGGGGTGCATCTTCTAGCAACATTCCTATGATTATGAGTAATGAACATATTGATGATAGATAATCAGAACCTAGGAGAAGTAAGAGAGCTAGAATTGCTAAATATTATGGTTCTGATTTGTGTGCTTATACCTAAGAGGAGGATCCTGCTAACCTCTAAGGAACATTGTCTTCTTTAGATGCTGACCTTTGGCAAGAAGCATCAATGATGAAATGGATTATCTTAAGTCTAAAAAACATGATATTTAGTTGATTTACCTCCTAGTTTCAAACCTATAGGTTGTAAGTGGATTTTGAAAAAGAAATTGAAATTCGATGGTACTATTGACAAGTACAAAGCTCGCTTTGTAGCCAAGGGTTTTAGGCAAATAGAAAATGTAGATTTCTTTGGCACTTTTTCACCTGTCACTAGAATAACATCCATTAGAGTCTTGATTTCCCTAGCTACAATTCACAATTTAGTAGTGCACCAAATGGAGGTTAAGACTGCATTTTTGAATGGTGAATTAGAAGAGGAGATTTACATGGATCAACTTGAAGGTTTTGTGATCCTTAGTCAGGAACATAGGGTTTTCAAATTAGATAAGTCTATGTATGGTCTTAAGCAGACACCTAAGGAGTGGCATGAGAAATTTGAATATTTAGTTATCTCACATGGTTTTAAAGTGAATGAACGTGACAAATGCATCTATTATAAATCTAAGAATGACATTGCACTATTATATGTATATATGTAGATGGCTTGCTTATTTTTGGTTCGAATATTCATGCTATGAATACTGTGAAATCTTTGTTGTGTGCCAACTTTGATATGAAAGAACTCGGAGAAGCGAGTGTAATCCTTGGTATAAAGATTACTAGGTCTGAAAAGAGAATTTCTCTGGATCAATCTCATTACGTTGAGAAGATTCTAAAGAATTACAATTACTTTGATTGTAAACCTACTTGCACACCATATGATCCAAGTGTAAAATTATTTAAGAACATTGGTGAAGGATGTAACGACCCAAATTTGCTAATAAGACTTAGGACCTTGATTAGCGTGCCTGGAGGGTAATAAGTGAATTATGGATATAATATGTGAATTTATGTGAATATGTGATAGAGATGCATGTTAAGTTGAATTAAATGTGCATGTGGGCCCCGTTTGGATATTAGGGGCATGATTGTAATTTTAGCCCGTTGAGGGCATAAATGTGATAAATATGATATGTATGTGATTTATCTGTGTAGCACGGTCGGAGACAGTCTTAGGGAGCAGTTAGCCAGAAAGTCACAACGGGGTTGAGAATCTGACTCAGGGTGAGTCAAGGGGTATTTTGGGTATTAGATGTTGTATGGGGTTATCGGGTTATGGAAATAAATAGTTGGAGATATATTTGAGGTTAGAATGTCTAGAAGGGTATATTGGGAAAATTTACCATTTTGCCCTCGGGGACGTTTTTGGTACCCTGAGCCTTGAGGTAACTTTAAAGCTTAAGTTAAATAAAACAAAGTCTAGGAAGTTTTTAGAAACTCAGGAACCGACTCTTTCTCCCTCTCTTGAAGCTGTCCTCTCTTCATATTTCTCTAAGGCATATCAAGGGAAAACTTGGTGAAGCTAACTAGAAGCTAAGGAGTTCAACTGGGATTTTGGGGAGCCTGAAGCTTGGAGCTTAGGAAGCTGGTTCAGAGATTCAATCCGGCAAGGGTAAGCATTAAATTATAAGGATTATGTTTGGAATTTCTGCTGGTTTTCTTAGAGTATGCATGGTTGGATTCTAGGACTGGTTTTGATTTTTTGATGGGTGTGGGAATTGGTTCTTGAGTTTGTTGGTATGTCTAAGTTGCATGAGTATGAATTCTGGGCTCAATTTTGAGGTTGGGGGTGATTTTGGTTGAGGTATGTGGAGTTTCGCTCGAAGGAAATGCAAGGAAATGGTGTTTTTCTGGGTTTGGAGGTAAGGGCCGCGGCCCTAGGAGGGGCATGCCGCGGCCCGTGTGCACGCGAGGCCATGGTGCTCGAGGCGCGCCGCGGCGCTTGGCCAAGCATGCCGCAGTCCCTGCGTGTTTCAAGGAGGTGTTAGCCTTTGTTTTGAGGCTAGCCGCGACGCTTGTGGGGTTGGGTCGCGACCCTAGTTCAAAGTGCAGGGTGACTTGAGGGTTTTGACTTGGGAACCTAATTGCTAAGGCTCGGGATGGATTTTATCACCCGGATTGATAGAATTCAAGGTCCTAGAGATTAGAATTGTGACTCAAAGCTATTTAATGGATTAGAACTTGATGGATGAATATTGTTAAAGCGTTGTGACTAGGGTTTCGGCGAGGCTCAGGTTAGGGGACTGTGCTCGAGATATCAGTGCTTGGAAAGCTCGGGACGCAGGTAAGAAAACCACTGTACCCATAGAGCTTGTATGCAGGGCTGGACCCTATATGGTTATGCTGTAGGGCGTAGCCCTTTGATTGAGTTTATTCATGTCTAGTATGTGGTTTACTATGCTTTGTATGCATATGTGTTAATGTTCGGCAAGAGCCAGGAACGGCGCAGGCCGGGAACGACAAGGGGCCGGGAATGGCGTTAGGCACGTGGAGTGTAAGGCCTAGCGCGACAAGGGGCTGGGAGCAGCGTTGAGCACGTGGAGTGCGAGTTGCCAGGGCGAGACCCTAAAGGATACCTGGGATATCCTCACGGTGTGGACCGCGAACCCAGGGCCTGGTAAAGCGCCTGGGACGGCATGGTCGTATGTGTTTAGCCTATTGATGGCCTGCTTATATGCTAAGTGTTTGTTATGCATATGTTTTCTGCTTGTGAGGGTTTTCTTGCTGGGCTTCGGCTCACAGGTGCTCTGTGGTGCAGGTAAGGATAAGAGGAAAGTCGACCAAGCATGAGTACGGAGAGCGTGAAGCGGTGTGTACATGTTTGGCCTGCCTGGCTGCCACGGCCAGGGGTACTTTTGGGAAAATGATTGAACTAAACTCAGATTTTTTCGTCTAGTCGACTTTGGTTGTAATTATATGTTGTAAATATTTCTAAACAGTATTTTGGGATCCTAAATGTCAAAAAACTTTATGATTTTCAGTAAATGGAATTATTTTCAAAGTTTATAACTCTGTTTATGATTTAATTACACTTTTGACCCAAAACCTCGATTAGCGAGTTGAATGCACGTTTTAAACTCACTTAGTAACGGCTCTAAGGAAGTAGGGCGTTACAAAGGTGTTAGACAATATGAGTATTTGAGCATAATTGGCAGCCTTCGGTATGCCACTGATTGTGCTAGACTCGTCATTGCTTATGTTGTGGGATTACTGTGCAAGTTTACTAGTAGACCTATGATGTGTGTCGTATGTCGTGCTAAATTTAATTATTCATTTTAATCACTTATACCAGCTACTTTAGTATAGCGGTAAATAAGGGTCGAATCCACAATGACTACGATTCTAATTATTATTCAAAATAAGAAATAAACCAAAATTAACTATGGGATTTGGTTTTAAAGATTAATGACATAAAATAAAATAACAATTAAAAGAGTAAAGATTAAAGATTAAAGATTAACGATTCAAGAACTAAGGAAACTGAGATTTTAAAGAAATAGTCAAGAGTTACTCTCTACCTTCAACAATCAATCTATCAACAAAGATAAATAATATTCTCTCATTCCCAATTACACTATTAACACCGCAGATAACACTTAGCAGTCAATTATCCTAGTTTTCATATTATAATTAATTAAAGCTAAGCGCTCTTAACTAATGCTTTTTACCAACTAATAAACCCATTAAGCATGGGATCTATTTAACCTAGGAAAATCTTCATTAAGAATGCAATTCATTTAACCTAGACTCTATTTTTCATCACAATCAAGATACCCGTCACAATACCCTAATTGTAATTTATCACTCTACTTAGAATCATAAACCATTAGGTGAATAACAATCCTCAGATGATAGTAAAATAATGAAAAACCCTAATTAGCGGCTGTCTAAACAAGATTTTACAAGATCCATGACATTTAAGTAGAAAAAATAGAAGTAATTTAACATAAGGGAATGGAAAGAATAAGATTTATCAATGCATTCAAGATCTCACATCTGGGGTTTTGAAATAACCCTAAACTACAAAGAAAACTACATATTCACATTCATATTCACAAACATAAATATTCAATGACAATAAATAAGTTTTGAGAAGAAAGAAAAAAATAGATTGAAGAATGTAGATGATGATGTCTTTTCTTCTCTTATGTTGCTCTAGCCTATAAAATTCTCAATCCAAAGTTTTTCTAAAAAGTCAACCATAATTCCTTTTATAGCCCCTTAAAAATTACATTTAAAAACAAAAGTTTAAGAAAATTTAATCATAGGCTGCAGCCAGTGATTCTTGGTGGCTGCGACCACAAGAGCTTTTCTGGGCAAGTATTGAGCGTCGGCCACGAGCAAGAGTTTATGGTGACCTTGACCACTGCTCTCTGACTCCCAGGCCATGGTCTAGAATAAGGCTGCCTGCGGCCACAACCCTTTTCATCACACATCCTTTTTTTCTTCAAAACCTTCGACTTTAATCTCGAACCTTAGGTTTAGGAACTTCTAAAACACTTCAAATCTGTCCCAAACTTCATTTTCTCGAGTCTTATCATCTCTCATCAATTCCTAACCACAAAAATACATCGAATTCATCAATAATACCTTGTAAAATATTTTATGCCTTAAACATCAAAGACTCGTAAAACAAAGCTAAGAATACCTAAAAATATTAGAAATTAACATTATCTAAATGCAAAAGGATAACAAATATAATTTTCAAAATGCCCTTATCAAATTCTCCCACAGTTAGACTTTGCTAGTCCCTTAGCAATTCAACTAATAAAAACTAAAAATTAAACAAATAAAACATAAGCAATGATTTTGTCGAAAGTGTTAGTTGTCTCAAAAATAGATCAAACAAATACGTCATAAGAAAAATCTGAATTTCACATTCCTCAGAATTTCAACTCAATGCCCAGTCACCACTTAAACTTGATCTATTTATGATTATGCACAATTAAACCTACCAAAACACAAGCATTCGAATCAATTTATACATGCAAAAATATGTTTTAAAATCTCTTGTATAATGAATATTTTCATGAAAAACATCCACTCCATAGACATTAACCAATTATTCTCCACTAATGTAAACACACAAAATCAATAATCAAAAGGTCTTTAAAAGCTTGTAATGTAAGACTAAGGTTGGGGGTAGATGAAAAAAAATATCTAAGCTTAAACCACACCATAGCCTATATTTTTCTCTATTCTTGAGATATTCCATAAATTTCCCATACAATTAAAGGAAGTACATAATTTTTCCCTTTTCTCTTTCACATCAATCATACTCAATGCCCAGTCACCACTTAAACTTGATCTATTTATGATTATGCACAATTAAACCTACCAAAACACAAGCATTCGAATAAATTTATACATGCCAAAATATGTTTTAAAATCTCTTGTATAATGAATATTTTCATGAAAAACATCCACTCCATAGACATTAACCAATTATTCTCCACTAATGTAAACACACAAAATCAATAATCAAAAGGTCTTTAAAAGCTTGTAATGTAAGACTAAGGTTGAAGGTAGATGAAAAAAAATATCTAAGCTTAAACCACACCATAGCCTATATTTTTCTCTATTCTTGAGATATTCCATAAATTTCCCATACAATTAAAGAAAGTACATAATTTTTCCCTTTTCTCTTTCACATCAATCATACTCAATGCCCAGTCACCACTTAAACTTGATCTATTTATGATTATGCACAATTAAACCTACCAAAACACAAGCATTCGAATCAATTTATACATGCCAAAATATGTTTTAAAATCTCTTGTATAATGAATATTTTCATGAAAAACATCCACTCCATAGACATTAACCAATTATTCTCCAATCAATAATCAAAAGGTCTTTAAAAGCTTGTAATGTAAGACTAAGGTTGAAGGAAGATGAAAAAAAATATCTAAGCTTAAACCACACCATAGCCTATATTTTTCTCTATTCTTGAGATATTCCATAAATTTCCCATACAATTAAAGAAAGTACATAATTTTTCCCTTTTCTCTTTCACATCAATCATACTATCCCCCCCCCCCCTGCAAAGTTTTTTTTTTCAACTTCATGATGAGAAATAATATATCTTATATATTCACATTACAAACAAATACATATTGTCTCCTTCTTACAATCCATAACCCAACCCACAAAATCAAATATTCATATAAAAACTATGGTGTAATGGGTCACAAAAAGGATAAAAATTTTATGTTGGAAAAGGTTTAGAAATTGGCTTATAAAAGAAAAAGATTATTCATTATGACTCAAAAATAGGAAAGTAGAATATTCAATTTCATAGGTAAGTTTGAAAGCCCCAAAGAATCCAAAGAACATGTATTAATCATCTTCCTAATTATGTGCACTTAGGATTTCGCCTCATTCTCGTCATCTTGCATCATGGGAATAGGTGGTGGACACGGTTGAAACCACTGTGGTGCAGGTGGATAGTTTTCCATCGCCATACCCAAGTGCATGACATTCATTCTGAAACAAACATCCTGGTAGTTGGCCCATTCAATCATCCACTGCTGGTGTGCTTGGAATTCAGTGCAATGAGCATGTAACTCTTGAGAGGTATTGTACACAGATTCCTCCACAAGTGTCATACAATTCGCCAATGTCATATTTTTGGTTGATGGCCGTGGCCTAGCCTGAGTTTGAGAGGATGAGCTCACCCTAGCAGTATCAGTGACCTTGAAGTGAGTAATGGATGATCTATTCAACACATGCATAGGCTGCAGCAAAGGCTCAGAAGGATCCCATGTCACACCAGCTTGAGCACACATGTCGGTAATGAGATGGGGATGATAGAACCCCTTAGACACATGTCTGAAGTTGTTCTTAATGAATGACTTGATTATGCATCCCACATCAATTGTTTTACCCTTCAATATGGCATATAGAACTATTGCAGTATCCGTATTAACATCATTGGCGTGTTTAGTTGGAAAGAGCTTCGCATTAATAAACTTATGCCATGCTTTTTCAATAACTCTCATTGCTTCTCACTTGAACTTAATAGGATGGCCTGTTTCAGTTGTGATCCATTGAGTGTTCGGTTTGCATAGAAATTGGATGATCTCATCAAAGTTGGGGTTATCCACTATTTGTCTATACTCATCATTTTATATGCTTGGAAGTCCATAAAACTGATTTATTGCCGCACTTGAAAAGTTCACATCGACCCCTCTCACTGTAGCCATAGACGTGACTTGAGAAATTCCATTGGCATAAAACTTTCTTACTATAGGGATCACTGCAGTAAGGTTGAGAACAAAATTTCTTCCAATTACTTTTTTCAATCTCCTCCACAATTGATGGGTACCCATGACGAACTTCAATATCATTGTTTTCTGCTTTGCTACCGCATCTTGATAGCGTTTAAATGCCTCATCGAAAATAAATTTGTTGCAATCAAATTGAGCCCCAGATGAGGAAGCATCTTTGGTATTATTTCTAACTCTCTTTGGTGCCATACTTCACTGCAAAACTCACTAGAAAGCTTCCTTTAAACACAATCAAGCACTAAGAGAGCAAATCAAGATTTCCAAAAATACCAACCCAAACTCTTCTCACAACACCAACTAAGTATCAACTATGTAATTAAATACTTCCTCTTCAAAAATATTCAACAAATTCCCAAAAGAACTCAATCACACTTCACTTCCACCTTTTATCAAACACTTGGTAAGCATAAGCTAAACCAAGAGTTGAAAATATTGTTATAGTAATCTAATCTCCCCAAAGTTCATATTATCACTAATACAACAACATAAACACTTAATCCAAGCCAATGATCACAATATATAAGCAATTCACCCACCAAAAATCATGAAATCCAAAATGTCCCAATTCTTTCTCTTGAATCTTCAAAATCCCATGAATCAAACAATGTAGAAAAAGAACTTACTTGTAGTTGACAATAAAGACTCTTGGAAGCTTGAATGTACTCTTGAATTGCCTTGAATTGATTGGGATAGGCTCAATCTTAAAAAAATTGAAATTGTGAGGGTTAGGTTTTGAGATGGGAAATGGAAGATTAATGATGTAAATGGTGAAATTTGGTGAAAAATGAAAAAAAAAAAAAATGAAGATTGATGGTGAGTTTAATGAGTAAGAGAGGATGGAAATGAGTGGTATATGGTGAAATGAGAGAGGAGGGTCGAAGGTGTTGAAGCAAGTTTGTGAGAAATGGGAGAAAAATTATATGGGGCTTTTATAAAAAAATATGTTGAAATCATGAGGTGGCCGCGACCACTGGGCATTTGGCCCAATTTTTTTTTTTACAATTTTCACGGTTCTTAAATACATAAAAAAATTAATTCTAAGTTCAAAAAGAAAAAAATTACAAGGAAAATAAATTAAACGAAAATGTCAAAAAAAAAAACAAAAAAAAAATTACATAAACTTTGCTAATTTTAACGTCACTAGCTCGACATGAAACTTCTTCATTCTTCATCAATGTATTCCGGATCGAAGAGGTGAATCACAGTAGCTTGTTCCTCCTTGGTAGACTCATAATAAGACTTCAATCTCTGACCATTAATCTTGACTATTTTTCTCGTTGATGGACTTGTAATTTCCACCACTCAATGAGGATAATGGTGTACCACTATGAAAGGTCCAACCCATCAGGATTTTGACTTACCCGGAAATAGTTTAAGACGAGAATGATACAATAATATTTTTTGTCCCGCGTCAAATGTCTTCCGAATAATTCTATTTCGATCATGAAGTGCTTTGGTCTTTTCTTTGTAAATCTTAGAGCTCTCATAAGCATCATTATGAATTTCCTCAAGCTCTTGTAATTGCAACATTCTTTGTTGGTCTTCATTATCCATCTCTATGTTACACTTTTTCACAGCCCACCAAGCTTTATGCTCTAGTTCAACCAGTAAATGACAAGGCTTTCCATACACCAACCGATACGGTGACATACCAAGTGGTGTTTTGTATGCGTGCGGTATGCCCATAGAGCATCATCTAGTCTTACACTCCAATCCTTCCTAGTTGGATTCACCGTCTTTCCAAGGATATACTTGAATTCTCTATATGATACCTCTACTTGGCCATTCGCTTGTGGATGGTAAGCAATGGTTACTTTATGAGTCACTTGATAGTGCCGAAATAAAACTTCAATAGTTTTATTGCAGAAATGAGTACCTTGGTCTCTAATTATTGCCCTTGGAGTGCCAAATCTCACAAATATATTCGATCTAATGAACTCAACCATTGTTTTAGAATTATTCGCTTTAGTTGCTTTTGCTTCCACCCATTTGGACACATAATCCACTGCTAAGAGAATATACTCAAAACTGAATGAAGATGGAAATGGTCCCTTAAAATCAATGCCCCATACATCAAAAATCTTGATAATAAGTATGGGAGTTTGGGGCATTTGATCCCTAGCAGTCATGTTACCAACTTGTTGGCAACAGTCACATGCCTTGCAATATGCATATGAATCTTTAAAGATCGTAGGCCAATAAAAATCATTGTCAAGTACTATATGGGTTGTTCTTTTAGGTCCAAAATGACCTCCACAAGTAGGAGAATGCAAGAAAGCAAGGATAGATTAAAATTCAGAATTATGAACACACATTCGAATGACTTGATCATCGCAATGTTTTCATAAATAAGGCTCACCACAAATGTAAAACTTAGCATCGTGATTAATCTTGTTATTTTGAGCTTGGGTGAGGTCTCCTGGTAACTCTTTAGTGGCCAAATAGTTAACAATATCAGGAAACCATGGAGTAACTTCTTTAAGAGCTAGGAGTTGTTCGTCAGGAAATTTTTCATTTAATGGCAAGCTATCTTCATTCCGAATAAGTCTACTTAAATGATCCGCCACCAAGTATTTTGACCCTCTCCTGTCTTTTATTTCAAGATCGAATTCTTGAAGGAGTAAAATCTACCAAATAAGTCTGGGCTTCGCTTATTTTTTAGCTAATAAATATTGAAGAGCTACAAGGTCAGTGTAATCAATAACTTTAGTTCTAATCAAATAAGGCCGCAACTTTTATAGAGCAATGATTCACAAGTCGGAATATTCAATTGCATGTCTAAATATAAACTTTTATCTTCTAGACAAGATTCACAAACCAGAAGAGTTCTAACTCTTAGTTCTCTCAAAAGTCCATATTTTGTTAACTATTTTATCCTATCTAGACCTATATAACCAAGTCTAAGATGCGAAAGATATGTGTCATCCTCATTCAAATTTTTTTGTCTTTTGTTACCTTGCGGTTTGCTACTTTAAATAATTCTGAATTATGAAGTGTTCGTTCATTTTAATGAAAGCGTTAAAGTTCGAATATTCAATTGCATGTCTAAAGATAAATTAATAATCACATTATAAATAAAATATTCTAAAGTCATTAAATGCAATAAAATTCTAAATAACAAAAAGGAAAAATAAACTACACATTGTTCAAACAACAATAATGTTTTCTTTTAATAAAACTAATGAATTTTAAAACAAATGGATTTTCTTCAACACTTTCTTGAACTAGATATTTTTCTTCTTTTTCACTTCATGAACTTTATCAGCAACCTTCCTTGAACTGTTAGATTCATCCATCTACACAAAAGAATAAACATCGTTAGTGGATCCTGAGTTAAAAACTCAGAATGACAAATCACTTTTCACTTAGTTATAAGAACAAATAAATCATATTTACCTTTCTTTTTCTTCATAAATTCAACGATTATTTCACGCTTGGCTTATAAGATTTCATTCTCATAAAACCACTTATCATATATGTATCCATACGTAGCATAGATGACCTCTCATATATCATATGCAGATTTAAGGCTTTGTAGAGTATTTTTGGTCTCTATATTTACTGATTGGAGGAAATAATACCTAGTCATATGATTTATTCTTAACCACTGGGCATACTCAAACTGATCATTCACTGAAGCATCTATTGGTGGTGTTTTAACAACCTCCATCAAATTCTCTCTTAACAAAATCAATATCATGTCTCCAAAATACTATATTTTCATCATTAAATTCAACTACTACATTGCAGTCGTTTTCATACATTTTAATCGAAAGTCAATAAAATACAATAAAATTATTATTTGAAAAATATCAATGTTTTGGAAAATTTTCATGATGCATGAATGCAACAATTAAAAGACATAAATTAACATTTACTTTTCCACGATAAAACTACCCAACAAATAAAGTGTCGCCTTATGATCGGTCAAGTTAAATTCAGATAGCTTATAAGACAATCTTATCTTTATAATTTAAAACTTAAAAATATAAAGTACCGCTGGTTTGAGCAAGATGCAATTATCCACCGCAAAAGCTTAATTGCATCTTTGTAAGCGTAACCTATTATTTCAAAATTCATGACTTAACTTAGAGAGTGCCGCCTTAGGGTCGGTCAAGCCTAAAATACATCACTCCTTCCTATCTTCGTAATAAGTCAAGCTTGGTATTAATATGTTTAGAAACCTTCCTTAGGGGGACATAAACAAAGCTGCCTCAAGGCCCTATTCATATCTTATGGTGTTGTACTAATAATGGAGACCATAGGTCACATTGAGATGTTTACCTTCTCCCACTTACTATTTTGGATTAAATGTGTTTCATTAAACTAATCAATTAATTCCAAATTAATTACTAGTTTATTAATAACCCTATGAATGTAATTAATTACAAAATACATTTATAATTATAAAAGATCCTGTTTCTATAGTTAATGTGATCTAGATAATTACCCATTACATTCATCTAACTTTACTAAAATGTTTTTTTTTTTTTACATAAAGTTGGTTATTTTAAAGGCCTATAAAATCTATTGTCTTTATTATGGTGCGAGTTACAAAGTTTTAACTAATTTAATACTTAGTAGTTTATATGCAATTGGTTTCTCCAAAATAATTAATGTAAACAAATAGGACAATCCTAAATAATCATGTTTCTAAAAGATGCATGATTAATGAGAAACTGTCTGGGGTTTCAAGAATGACGTGTAATTGACTAATGTATGATCATGTTATCAATTAAACATCAATGAACATTTATTTAAATAAATAAATAAACAATAAATGATGAACCGAGTACTATTGAGTATTTTAAATTTACAACCTTTGAAAAAATAAAAATAAAATTTCAAAAGTAGCCTATGACTAGTTTTCAAAACTCCAAGGATGCTTCTTCTCTCTTTTAGGCTTTCTTGCAAATCTTTAGGAATTTGTAGGCCCAGCTAATTAATTAGAAACTAACTTTCTAATTAATTTATTTAATTAAAACTAACTTTTAATTAAATAACTATTTATGCCATCTTTTTTTTTTTGATCAAGAAGAAATAACCTTCATTGAACAAGACAAGCAATTACAATCAAGGGCAAACCGCCCAAACAAAAGCCAAGAAACAGCCAACCTAGCTCCACCCTCACTCTACATACATTGAAGCTTTCTTAAGAAAAGCTTGAGATGAGGGACAACCTTCCTACTATGAACAATGAATAATCTGTATTGGACTAAGGTAGTTACATCTTTAGCTATACAGTTAGCTGTCAAAGAGAACCCATAAAAAATGCATCTATTCCTATTCCTCCATATATGATAAACCACTGTTGCTAGAACCATATTCAGGATCATGCTCAAACTGTCATTTTGCCCAAAACTGAGTCTCACAGTCCAATCCGAATACTTGATGGCCCAAGCTTGAAACCCAAGCCAAGAAAAAATACAAGACAAGACTCTCTTGGATAAACAGCACTCAAAGAACAAATGGTGATGACTCTCCAACTGGTCTTCACAAACTGGACAGAGAGAGCTATTCAGCTGAATGCTAGATTTAGCCAAGTTATTTCTAGTTAGGAGATAAGAGTTGACCACCATCCATAACAAGAATCGGTGCTTAGGGAGGAGTGTACGACACCAGACAACGTTCTTATAGGCCACAAGTTGCTGGTTTAATGAGCTATTATACAGCTTGGAAGGCTTGAATTTCCCAGAAAAACCAACAACAATTATCTCTCCTTCATTGAATTTGTTTCTTAGATGGCAGAGTTTCTGCCAATATCAACTGCTATCTTGCTTCAAAACATAGTCCCAAAAGTTAACCCCCTTTAGGTACACATACTGAACCCATTTGACCCAAAGAGTATCTTGTTTAGTAGTGACAGCCCAAACATATTTAGCTAGAAGTGCTCTATTCCAGCTAGCGCCATCTCTGAGCCCAAGCCCTCCATAAGCCTTAGGAAGGCAAACCTGCTGCCAAGATGCTAGATGAAGTTTACTACGAGTCCCCGAGGCCCCCCAAAGGAACATTCTACATAACTTCTCTACCTCCTTGATGATGCTTTGAGGTAAAATAAACACATTCATCCAATAGTTTCTCAAGCCAAAAAGGACCGTGTGAATGAGCAATAAACGGCCAGCATAAGATAGATGCTTACTAGACCAGGAAAACAGCTTAGTTCTCATTTTTTGGACTATGATCTCACAGTCCACATGCTTCCATTTCATAGGCCTCATAGGAACCCCAAGATAATGAAGAGGAAATGTCCCTTCAGGAAGCTGAATGACCTGCATTATCACATTCCTATCCGCTGCACTAACTCCTCCAAAATAAGTTTGAGACTTCTTAGCATTTATTGACAACCCAGATGCCTCACTAAACTTCCCTAGAGTATCCTTAAGAACACTAACAGCCGCAAGAGAGCCTTTCCAAAACAAAATAACATCATCTGCAAAACACAAGTTAACAAGCTTTAGGCTCTTGCACATGGGATGAAACCGAAATGAAGGAGACCTGGCAGCCAATTGCAAACTTCTAGTCATATATTCCATAATGAGCACAAATAGAAGATGGGACATAGGATCCCTTTGGCGCAGGCCCTTTTCCCCCTTGAAACTACTTTGAACACAACCATTTATCAATAACGAATAGGTAGTATTCCTAATACAACTCATAACCTAGCCAATGAACTTCATTGGAAAGCAGTAGGCCTTCAAGAGATTTTCCAAAAAATGCCAGTCAACAGTATCATAGGCCTTGCTAAGGTCTATCTTAATTTCACAACGAGGAGAAGTAATAGCCCTACCATAATTCTTAATAAGATCTTGAAGAATCATGATATTGTGAGCAATAGATCTACCACGAACAAACGCACCTTGATTAGATTGAATAAGAGAGGGAAGCACCACTGCCAGCCGAGAACATAACAACTTAGCCATGACTTTATAAAGGGTCGAGCAGCAAGCAATAGGTCTGTAATCTGAGGCCCTAGCTGGATTAGACACTTTAGGAATCAAAGACAAATTAGTTTCATGAAGCTCCTTAGGAAATTGGCCTGTAAAGAAACCATGTATAATTGCTGAACATATATCCTGACCAATATCCTTCCAAAGAAACTTGAAGAAACCTGAACCATATCCATCTGGACCAGGCGATTTATTACTAGGAATACTAAACAAAGCAGCTCTAATTTCCTTGTTGGAAAAGGGTTTTAAAAGATAAAGCTGCTGCTCAACTGAAAGCTTGGAGCCCAAAGCTATACAATGTAGGTCTACTATTCCTATAGCAAGACTAGAACTACCAAGATGGTTCTTGAAATGATCAGCAAAATGGTCCACCACCTCCTTAAAGTCATCTAGTAACATACCTCGATCATTAATATATGAGACTATAATATTCTCTGTTTTTCGCTTTTTCAGAAAGGCATGAAAAAATGATGAGTTCAAATCTCCCTTTCTAATCCAGTTGATCTTACTACGTTGAGCAAGAAAACTATGATACATTTGTTCCTGTTGATGAAACTCAGAAGCCCTCTCCTTCACCACCACCTGCAACTCAAGATCTTGAGGATTCTCTTGGGCTTGAAACTGGGCATCTTGAAAGGCCTCCAATGCCGACTGATAACCAGACCCTACATCTCCAATACAATCCCTATTAAACTTCTTAAGCCTATGCTTCAACCGAATTAACCTGATAAAAATTGCTCTCAAACCAGAAACTTTAACAGGGGCCCTCTAGTTGCTCAAAACCACCTGGTTAAACTCAGGATGGCTAGACCAGAAATTATAAAATCTGAACAATTTAATTCCCATAGCCTCCATAGGGATATTAGAGACTATACAAGAACAATGATCAGAAACCACCTCCCATCGAAACATAGCCAAAGACTGAGGAAATATGTCCAACCACTCCTCATTGATTAAGACATGGTCTATTTTTGAGTAGATCCTAACTAAGCCATCTTGGTTGTTAGTCCAAGTAAAATAAGAACCCATACTCTTAAGAGCTTCAACTTTAGCATTAGTCAGCCACCCTATAGGATCAGCCAATTCAAAACTAGCAATTGGATTACCACCAGACCTATCTCCACCAGAAAAAGGGGCATTAAAATCCCCTAAAACTATCCAAGCTTTGACTGAGAGCGATAGGCGAGTTAAAGCATGCCATAAGCTTCTTCTGTTCTCTACTGAATTGTAACCATAGACAAAAGTGACATGGAAGACACTCCTGTGGCCTACCAATTTCACCTGGCAGTGAACCAGCTGAGGAGAATCTTCCAAAATAATCAAATTCACTATCCTTTTCCACCAAACTATTAACAGTCTACCCTCTGTGACCAGACTAGAGTAAAAATCCCAATTAGGAAATTTATGCTCCATGAACTCACCAATTTTATTCCCGCGCAATTTAGTTTCCAACAAACCACTAATTCCAATCCTATTCTTCCTAAACACGTCTTGGACTGAACTTTGTTTATTCGCACTATTCAGCCCCCTTAAATTCCAACTCAGAATAGAGCACTTATCCATTAGATAAACTACCTCCAAGATGGCCAATCTTACTGCCCTTTTCTTGTTCCTGAAGAACAACAAATTGGTTTTTCTATTTTTGAACCGGAGCTACCAGGTTAGAGATACCACTGGCAGTGTGACCCTGTCTATTCTGAGTTGCAACACGCCTAGGGGTTTGCCATTTCACTTCCCTGTTTCTCTCCATAACCAGACCAGAAATGGCCTCCCCTGAAAGAGTAACTTCGCTCGTACCCGGCACTGAGTGTTCTACCACTTTAGACCCATCATCTTTCTCACCTGGTTCCCCTTCATGAAGCCCCTCAGAAACTTTTGGCTGCTCCAAAGGAATCTCAGCTTTAGAACGAACTTCTTTTTCCACCCAAGTAGTCTTATGTTCCTTTCGACAATCTGCCATAGAATGCCCAAAACCAGAGCAACTCTTACATTTAGTAGGCAGCCACTCATACTCTATTCCTTGTTCAACAATCTGGCCATGCTCATTGATAAACTGAAAGCTTCGAGGTGGATTATCAGTGATTTCCATCTCCACTAAAACCCTCGCAAACTGCACTCGAGAACGCTCCCTAGTAAACTTATCTACTAAAAGAGGTTTTCCAATCGTGCTCACCAAAGCACTGATACACTTGCTGCCCCAATACTGCAAACCAAGGTCATGTAAACGAATCCAAAGCAGAACCGAATGAATCAAACGGATAGCGCTAAGATCTGCAGTCCACAGCCTGATGATGATAGGTTTTCTATCAAATTGAAGAACGCCATTCTCTAGTACATGATCTCTAGTTGCTTCATCATTGAACTTCACCAAAGTTAGCCCCAATGTCATTCTAGAAATTTGGGCTATCCCTAGATGACCCCAAACTCTTTTTATGAAACCTTCAAACACTACCATTGGAGGATTTGCTCCAAGCACCATGCAAACCACAGCAGAGCTCCAATTAGCTGACTGAATTTTCACCTCTTCAATATCCACTTGCGCCAACTTCTGCCCATTCCTAAAAATAGGTTCAGTAAATTCAAGTTTTGGTTCAGAAAAGGAAAGCTTACTCGAACGAAATTGTTGCCAGTGAAGCTGGGACTCTGACTGAAAATCCCCTTCCGTAACCTTATCACCTTCTTCACTCCTATTCGCCCAAGAAACATTCCTCACATCGGAACCCAATCCATTGTCCACCACCTCAACAGGCTGGGCACTCTTACCCTGTCGATCCATATTACCATCCTGCATAACCCCGGACCCAAGCACTTCGAAATCCATTAAATTGAAATGCTCTAGTTCAGCGACATCATCTCCCTCTAAACCAAGCACTGCCTTCGTTTGAACCACCGGAAAAACCTTCTCAGACCGATCATCAGAAAGAATTGCAGGCCTACGAATCGGCTTCTTCCGCTTCGCCATGGAAGAGAGCAACCCGACCCTTCGGATTTTCCCCTTCTTTGGTATTTTCTCTTTTCCTATGCCATCTTTTTAATTTAGTTGAATTTAAACAATTAAATAATCAAATTCAAATAATTATTTCAACTTAAGATAAAATCATAACCAACTAAAAGATATTTTATTTTTCTAATAAAAATAAAATAAGATAATTAAACTTTTACATTCAAATAATTTAAAATTAATTAAATAAAAGATAATGACACAAAATGTAAAGCGCCATATTCTATTACTTTGTAAAATGTCTTACAACTCATAAATAATTAGAAAAAAAATACCACTTAACATATGAAATTCAGTGGGGCATTGATAAAACATGCAAGTTGGACCCAATAGTTTAAAAATAAAAATAAAGCGTTCTTATGCATCGTTAAAAGAAAAAAAAAATTAAGTCCCACTGATAGTTTTAAAACTAAAATCCATAACATGATTCTTTAAAAAACTCGACCCTTATGCTGATTGTTTAGTCGTTCATAGGATACCCCTTGCCATACACACCCAAACGTTGGAACCCCTCACATCACAGCGCGTGCCAAAGAGAAACTCTATTTATTACCTGAAAGGGGGAAAGCAAGAGGGTGAGCTAAAAGTCCAGTAATGAAGTACAAACAAATACAACAATAATCAAGGAAACACATTAAGAACATATTTATAACGTAAAACTAATAACATACCATATCATAGCCATATCACATTCATTTCATAATCATAATCATACATCATAATCACACATCATAATCACACATCATAATCTCATACTCTTTGTGATCATGATACGACTATTGTCCATGTCACATCTTGAGGTAACCAGTAAAAGCATAAAACTGGAAAGACCTCCTCTGTGAGGTAAACAAGATCTCAGGTTTTTGAATAACCTCGAAGCGTCCACTCTATGAGTTACTTCATATCCTTTGCAACTCCTGTGTTGTGTCGCGTTCAGCACGCTAGCAACCCTTTGCTTTTTCATACAACATACAAACACATGTAATCCATTTCATATCAAAACAAAGGAAACACATGTTGCATCATACTCATCATAACATCTCAAGATAGAATTCCATATTTCATATTACATGGTCCATCATCATACATATCACATCATTTTCCTCATAACAAACCAATCTTACCATTTCATAGCATAAACATAGAAATTCTATCTAACTTCCTTACCTCAGGTCTGAGCAAAACAAAGTTGAGAAAAACTTCACAGTGAGCCTATAATCATAATCAAACATCATCTCTTAGAATCACATGTCAATACTCTTGGCCAACACATATACCCCACGTGTGCTTGGGCCATGCACACGTGGTACAAGTTGCCTAATAATTCAAAACATACACATTTTCACATAAAATCACAAAAGAATAATGCTAATTCTACCTATTAACCCTTCATGATTACAAAGTAAAAACTATATGTTTGAACAATATGCATATTTTTTAACGTAAAAATATATTTGCATGCGACATGCATACGTGAGAGCGTTGTTAAAATATAACGTTTTAAAATGATAATTCCTACATGCTTATTTCTTACCTTTTCAAATAAAATTCAGCAATATTATTACTTTACCATTATTTGTTTCTTTAAGTCTCAAAGTTTGATTAAACATCTAATACATTATTTTTACTTTATAAAAATAATTCATTTAGCTTTTTCTTATTTTCTCATAAAATAATAGTCCCATTTATTATTTTAAATAACATAGAAAATAACAAAACTTGTAGTCATTTAGAAATATCTTATACAAAAGAAAAACAAAACTTTTTCATAATATAACCTAAATAAGATTCTCCCATGATCAATAATAAAATGATGCCATAAACCAAAACTACATAATAAAATAATTAACCAACATTCATAAACAATATCCTCAAAACAACAAGAACCAAAACGACAAGAACAACAATCATAAGACAAAAGGTTCCCATTACCTCTCTTGCTAGAACTCAAGGACCCAAAACAATGGCCACCACCTTTGATCAAACCCCCTTAGGGATTTTGAAAATCATAACAAAGAGAAGAAGAAAATTCTTAGCATCAAGAAGAAAAGAAGATAACTTAGAGGATTCAAACCATTAATCCAAGAACACATACCTAAGGCTTTTGAAATCCTCCTCTTCTCTTCTCCTTCTTTCTCTTTCTAGCTCTCATGCACTCTCTTTCTCTCCTCCTAGCTGATGACACCTAAGCATGAAATGACCTCTTCTTTTCTTTCTTTTCCTTTTATCTAACCGAAGGCAATAACTAGTCCTAATGAAAAAAAAGGTAAGTTTCCTCTTTGTCTTTATATTCATTCATTTATTTTTCTTAATTAGAGGAAAATAAAGAGTGCATAAAAGATGACAAATCTTCTTCATTTTTTAGCTAAAATCACCCAATCAATTAACTAAATTCTCAAATCAAAAAGGAAAAGAAATCCTCCATTTCCCACTATAGTCCACACACCCACTCCTCTCTTTTCTTTTCTCTTCTTTTATTTAATTTATTTAATTCTTTTAATAAAATAAAATAAATAAAATAAAAGGAAATAATGTGTAGGAAATTCTATTGCATGCTCACCATGAAACTATACACATGCACACACTTAATTGCTAAGGTGCATCACTACCTACCATGCACCTTGGTGCATTCAACCAAAACTCATGTTCTTATTTAATTAATAAATAAACAATACAACTAACAATTAAAATTTACACAATTCCTACCAGATAATTACAAAAATTTCTAACACTTAACAATTAAAAATAAAAAAAGCACAAAATTAATAAATAAAAAAAATTGGTGCGCAACATAAAATTAGGATCTAACTTGGGCACCAAGAATGGTGCCCTAGATCACTAGGGCCGTAGGTGCTGTGCACACATGGAGCAGGAGCTCGGCCAGGGCATGCGCGCATGTGATGCGCACGCAAGGGGCGTGGTTCAGCATGGAGCCACGGGGCCGCAGCTGGGAAGGCAGCAGCCAGGCATGAGGCAGGCGTGGGTGCGGAGGCTCGGGTCTGTTCTTGCGTGCGCGTGGCTAGGGAGGGCTTGGGTTGCTGGCTTGGCTGGTGGCTCGGGTCCTCCTTTTCTTTGTGTGCATATTTTTTTTAAAATTACATATTTCAAAAATAACATTTACAAAAAATCATGTCCTTTATGGCTTACACAAGATCTAGAAACTCAAATCCCTAACCCAATAGTACCATATAATTAACGATCCATCATTCAACCATACATTAAAAAAAATATCCATCCATTCAATATACATATCAACATACATATAACAAATGCAAGAAACTCAAACAATATTTAATATATATATATATATGTATGGACTTCTCGGGTACCAATTGTTGGTATGAAATGATCAAATCAAAGGTGCGCAACAGAATATATGGACCCATTTTAATAAATATTAATACTAGCCAGGATCATATACATATATAAATATTAAATCACATACAAAACTGACCAACGATTACCTCTTATAGCCTAACAAGTGTCCTTGAATCTTTTTGTATAAAATCAACGATCTTCCTATCCAGTAATCTGGAAGCTCACACCTTGATCTTCCAGACCAATCCTCAAACACACAAGGATGTGTGTGGGCACGTAGGATTCAAAGTGTTAATTTATGTTACTCTCTAGATGTACTCAACACATGATATCTAGAAAGGTTTGACTGAGAGAAGATGCTTAGAATATTTTTCAGGTTTTTAGAAAACTATCGCTCTAGAGAGAGAGTCTGTATTTTTAATCTCATAAAAATAATTAAAAACTTCTTTTGAAAGTCACATACTATCTTAATTATATAAAAATAATTTAATCTAATTAAATAGTATTTATTTTATTAAAAATAAAATTCAAATTAAAACTAATATGATATATATTTGTTATCCCTCAAAAATCTAGAGATGATGTAGCAAATGAGAAAGCGGCACGTGGAATCACAAATCAGGGAAAAACGACGAAGTATTGAAAAAAAAGACTGATGAGCAAAAAAGATAGGTCTGGGACCTATAGAGAAGTCAATCAGGCCAAAACCCCCTAGGGGTGGTCGGCCCAAGCATGCCCAAGAACCCCTCGGGGTGGTCGACCCACCCTATCCTCCATAAGGTGGTCAACCTACACTCCCAAAGATGAGTAAAACTCACGCTCGTTCAGACTGAGATCAATAGGCCTAGCACCCAGAAGATCAATAGGCCTAGCACCCAGGAGATCACAGGCCTAGCACCCAGAGGACCAATGGGCCAAGCACTCAAGCTCTAAAGGGTCGTCGAGCCTAGCACCTAAGTCTCATAGACCAATCTAGACTTAGCATTTTCTCGTAGGTCTCAATCGTGCATTGTCAACCACGATCCATAGAAGACAATGGAAAGACCCACGTTCTCATAATCATGGGAAGCACACGTATCTCCACTCCCAATGATCGTGTACCAAACCACGATCCTAGTCTTACTGATCATGTAACAACCCCTGGGTACTATAAATAAAGGACCCAGGGCTTCATTGAAGTGGGGACGAATAGTTTGGGAGATACTCTGGGCAAATTAGCAACGAGTGAATCTTTTGTTCATCAGTGTAATTGTCTATCGAGTAATTCAATACTAAAAACTAAGTGGATTAGGTTATTACTGTGCATTAGAATAGGGTTGAACCACTATAAATTCTTGTGTGTTTGTTTAAGATATTTGTACTCTGACGTATTTTATATTCATTCCGTTCAAAAGGTGTCGTATACTGTACATACGACCATTGACCAATTTCACAGGTCAACAATATTTAATTATTTATTTAAATCATATTTAAAAAGAATAATTAAATAGTTGATTAAAAAAATTTATTTGAAATTCAAAATTCAAATCACAGGGATAAAAATCCCTGAGTTAGGCGCCACACATTGTGTTGTACAGTGTGTGTCGCCCAACCTCATTAGGGTTTCCCTAATTTTCTCATTTGTTTTTTAATCAAATCTTAAGATAATATATTTATCCCAACATAAATTCAGTTAATTCAAAATTAACTTTATCTTAAAATATCTGTTGACCACGATTTTGGCCAACGACGATTAGACGTCAAAACTACAATGAACCTTCAAGAGAATAATACGACACAGATAATTTTATAGTGGTTCAGCCCCAATTTATTGGTAATAGCCTAATCCACTTGGAGTTGTGATATATTTAGCCTACACTTAAGATCAGATGAACTTGAGCCAACTGAGTTTCTTAAGTGCAAGTAGAAAAATATAGAGTTTCTCTCTAGAGAATACAAACTTTATCTCTCTAACCCCTCAGAAAATGCCCCAAGAATGCCCAAGTAACAGTCCCCGAAATCTCAAAACGAGAGAGTTTTCTCAGCCTAAAAAGATCAGATCCCCCAAATGATTTCATGAGCCATTTATTTATAGGCTCATGGATCGTACATAAATATCTCCCTTTTACCGGGTCTTTGGTTCTTCCAACAGACTTTAATTAATAAAATATAAATAAATCTAATATTACAACAATATGGCTATTATTCCGGAATATCTGAGAGATTCCCGCGCAGGTATGACCGATTCTTGTTGATGCCGTTACTGGGATCTTTTGCGTAGCCCTGCTCTGTTTAGTCGGTCCACACCACACCCAGGAGGAAAACTGAAGGGCCAAAGCACTCCACTGGTCAGACAAGCACATAACTGGGCGGACAAGCTCCTGACTGGGCAGACAAGCACATGACTGGGCGGACAAGCACCTGACTAGGCGGACAAGCACTTGACTGGGCGGACAAGCACCTGACTGGGCGGACAAGCACTTGACTGGTCGGTCATGACACTTCTCTGGTCTAGCATGACACTTGACTGGTCAGTCAAAAATTTTCACCGGTCGGACATAAATTCTATCAGATCGGTCAGATCACTTTATCACAACTTCGAAGAGCCAACACATTTATTGACTATTAATGTGCCATTTACTGACCATGCATTACCACTTGTCACTCCTGATTGCCACGTCATCGAACTCCAATTTTTGGGGATAACATTTGCCCCCCAAGTTTATTATACGATAAACTCATATGATAAACTTTTCTTCTAGCAAAATGTTTTTGAGGTCATCCAAAAGCTTCCATCCGGTCGATAACTTTCACGTAAACCCATGATTGAACTTGTCTTTTGATCTTGTTGTTGTGTATTTTGGATGAGGAATTGTGTTTGTGTTCATGGAATTTAGGGCTTTTGTTTTTTGGAATAGGTTTAGGGGTTGTGCGTGGTCATGTCCGATCAGCCATAATTTTTTTCTCTTGTTGTTTGAACACTTGGGCACTTTGTCATGCCCTAAACCGCTCGGATGAAGGGCACCATTACTCGGCCATTCCCTTGGCTGCTCGGGCACCACTTCGATCGGACCCTATGCCATTCGCTCGGACATGGCGCGCTCAAGCTCCTCGGACAGGCATGGCATACTCCTCAGTCCCCAGCATCCGCTCGGACCCCACATCGTAGCTCCTCGGATAGCTGCCCAGAAACGCATGCGCTCGGCAACCCCTTGGCACGCTGCTCGGACACGCGTGCACGACTCAGGATGTTTCGGCGTGACGCAGGTGCACCGCTCGGACACTAGGCCATCCGCTCGGACGCTACGCTCAGCTGCTCGGATGAATGCCCCCCACATTGCTCGGATGCAGCCCTGCTGCTTGGACGGATGCCCCCGTCCGCTCGGACACAGCCTTGGCTGCTCGGACACCAGCATTCAGACGCGCACGGGCCTACTTGGACATACTCAGCATCCGCTCGGCCCAGCACCCCTGCTGCTCGGACACACCGCACAGTCGCTTGGGACACCTGCAACCTCACCGCTCGGATGCATGCCCTTATGTTCTCGGGCTTGTAAAAAATGGTTTACTTCAGGAACTCATCATTTTGTTAGTCATGCTCAATCATCAGAGTTTCCTACTGGACCAGTGATATATGCTCAGCTGACCAGGGAAGTTGTATCTGTTCTCCCGACCAGGAAAACTTTGCACCTGATCAGCTAGACTTTGTACCTGGCCAGTAGTTTACTCTTTTTTCTTGTGAAGACAATTGTTGCTTAGCAGCTTTGATATTTTTTTCGTATAGTCAAGCTGTTGGTTTTTATACTTTACTTTTCTTTGTTAACTTAAAACATTCTAAGTCTTTTTAGACTTAAAAAGTTATAAGTTTTTTGTGAATAGTAAAGTCACTCTGATGTATTGTAATGCCCCGGATTCCCTAATATGGTTTAATGGCTGGATTAGTAGGCCGGGAGGGCCATAACTGTTTAATTATGCCATTAAATGAATTTATGCATGTTCATGAGAATTATATTATAATATGATGTTAAATGCGTGCATGTGAGTCCACATTTGTTTACAGGGGTGTGATGGTCATTTGGCTCATTGAGAGTATAATTGTATAATTGCATGCATGTCGATGATATGTGTTGAGACCACATTATAATGTGGGTTTGCTCGAGCTATTCGGCATGAGACGATCTTAGAATATTGATTAGCGGTTTAGTCACAACAGGTTTAAGTGTCGGGGCTTGGATTGAGTCTCGGGGTGATTTTAATGATTAGAGCGTTACCGGGTATTAAGGGGTAACGACATGTGAATTATTGGTGTTTGAGATTATTGAGAATAGCGGGAATTGGAGAGCGTTAATTATGATTAACGAGTTAGGAGGGAAGTACCAAATATGCCCTTGGGAGCCTTGAGAAAGTATTAATTGACCTAGGGGTAAAATGGACATTTCACCCCTAGGATAGATATATCCTTTGATAGCTGAAGAAGATAGTGGAAAAACAGAGTATGCCTAAGAGTTCTCCCGTACCTTCTTCTCTTCACCTTTCTTTGTGATTTTTGAACCAATTTTGAGGATTCTAGCTTGGGAAGCAAGCCTTGGGAGTTTGGGAGTGTGTTCCATCATTGAAGAGCGTCATAAGCTGAACTTTGGGTAAGTTTCTAACCATGGATTTCTCTGGTTTGCCTTGTTCTGGTTATGTTTTGCAGCTGAGATTTCTAGGGTGAATTCTTGGTTTTGTTGGGAGTTTTGGCTAGGGTTCCCATGCTTGTGATGTTTGGGGTGTGTTAGGATGTTTTTTGGGTTCATTTGGCATCAAGAATAGGATTTGGAAGCTTGGAAATCGAGTTAGAATCAAAGGAGTTGAAGAAGGTCGGTTCAGGGGAGTTTGGGTCTGGAGGCAGCGCTGTAGCGCCCACCCTAGGGCGCTACAACGCTCCTCAGGAGGCTTTTTGACATATGGGTGGTTCTGAGTATAGCGCTAGGGCGCTAGGGGTTGAGCGCTGTAGCGCTACCCTGTTCCTTCTAAGTCTCGTTTTGAGTGTTTTTAAGGGTTTTTGACTTGGGGTTTCAATCCTTAAGGTCCGGGATCGAATCCACTCACCGTGTGGGCATGTTTCGAGGTCCCGAGAGTGGTGTTTAGGTTAAGACCCTATTTATGTGGATTCCTATTAACGGAGGTTATATTTGGTTGTGACTAGGTAACCGCTAAGGAACTAAAAGATTGATCGTTCTCAGGGGTCGTTCTTATAATAGCTCTCACTCGAACCTGAGGTAAGAAAACAGTGTATGAATACAGTTGCACCCTGTATATGTATATGACATTCATGGTTTGTTATTGAGGCATTTTGGTTGATATATGTGGACATGGATTGCATTTTAAATGCTAGTGAACGCTGATTACTTGTTTATGGCACTGACTAGTCAGGGACCGACCCTAAAGTCGAGAAACATGCATTGAATGGCTCTATGGCATTAATGTTGGACCGACCCTAAGGTCGAAGAACTTATAAGCACTTGCCTGGTCTAAGACCAGATGTTCATAGCCAAGGTATATGACCCCGGTGACTGTTTGTCACATGGCTAAGGGACGCTGTCCATAGTTACGACTCTAGAGTCAGGAGGAAGGTTATGTTGGTGACCAATCACCATGCACCTATCCTGATTAAACTTATGAAAGAACCACTTATCAGTTAAGCCTTGGTGACCCTATCGTCACGTGGCTAGAGGGAGCTGTACCCATCTTTTGTGACTTTGGCTACTGTCACCTATCTGTTATGGACTGATAGTCCTGGATGATTATTATGATCGTTGTTGATATTATGTCATGCTTTATTGTGTTTTCTTGCTGGGCCTTGGCTCATGGGTGCTATGTGGTGCAGGTAAAGGGAAAGAGAAGCTCACCCAACCCTGAGTGGAGAGCTTGGGCGATGTTGTGTACATATTGGGCCGCTTGACCACCACGGTCAGGGAGTTCTCAGAGGGACTAGGGGTTTACCCTATTTTTGCCGCTTAGGTCGGCGGGGATTGTAAATTTGAAACAGTAGCGACCTTTTGTATTATGAACAGCTTGTAAACATTTTGAAAGACTCATGAGCAGTTTATTTACTTAATGAAATGCACCCTTTCCTTTTTACTGGTTTTTCACCTTAGCCTGTTAATAACACTTAGATCACGTTTTTTTTAACCAAAGGACTCGGGTAATGAGTCGAATTTCTGGTTCACTGTTCACCGTAACTGGTCTGGGGTAACCAGGGCGTTACAACTTGGTATCAGAGCAATGCCAAGGTTAAGGCTCCTGTAGACTGGCTGGGTATGTACACGCATCACCGAAGTCAAGCTCGACTCATGGTTTGGTAACTATTTATGTGGTTACATGTATAATTGTTTAAATGTGGTATATATGCTTTACCTGTGCGCATGGGATACTATGTTGAGCCTGTGCCCTGAAATAGTATATCTTCAGCAAATGTGTGCTAATTAGTACTGAGATTGCTGGAACCTGCTTATTAGTATGGTTATTTACAAGTTATTATGTGATACATGCTGAGTGCTGAATGCTATAAACATGTATCTGCTCATATATTGAATGACTGTGGAATGTGATGATTGTCTGTTTGTTCTTGGACCGTAAGGCGGCAAGAGGTTTAGTTATTACTACCTGACTGGCCGTATTGATTATTGTTTCAATAAGGTATCAGTGACAGAATGAACCCAGGGCAGACAGACATGTCAGCTGGCCAGAGTGATCCAGGCCATAATAATAACAGTTAGGGTCAAGAGAATGACCAATCCCAGATTCCACAGCCAGCACCTGCAAACTGGCAACAATTGTTTGAGGAATTGCAGGCAACAGTGTTAAAGCAGGGAGAGGAGCTTCGTCTCCTAAGACAGCAGCAAGTGCCTGTAGTGGCCAGTGTTGCAGAGGCACTCTTATTGCTCTAATATTTTATGAGCTCAATACTTATTGTCACACAAATATCTGCTTCTAACTTAAAATTTTGAAAAATTCCAAGTTACTTAAGCTTTGTCAAACAAGTTAGCTTAATGGCCTTTTTGGACTTCGAAAATTTACAAGTTAGCCTAAAAACAGATATCTTAACTCATGCTCTTATTGCCTATGTTAAATTATATACCAGTATACCCCATGTGCCCCCCAAATGATCGAGGGTCGAAAGATCCTTAGTCACTTGCTACTTGACCGAATCTGTTCGAGCAGTTAATTGCTCGTGAAACACATAGAATATATTGAAAATATTCGAGTAGTTGAACACTGCTTGAATGTATCGACCAGTTGAACACTGTTCGAATAATTAACACACATGCACATTTGTAGCAAGAATCGACCACGCTACGCGTAATCTCTTTTATTACTCGTAAATTAAAACAGGACAATACGTGTCTAATAATGAGTCTTAAACAACAAAAATTGTTCAAAAATAGATGACTGGTCAGCAAATAACCAGCTCATAAACCAAAATTTAAATAACAAGTTAAACAACTTGAAATTAAACTACCACTCTGAAAGCGGTATTTAGAAATAATATATCCACAGACGCTCGCCGTTCCAGTGGCTCCTGATCCTAGCACTCCCACTCGGCATACTTCTCCCTTGCTTCGTTCTTTCCTCAGCCAAGTGTGGACCTCCACATATAGTGTCTAAGGTGAAGTCCACAGGTCCGAGCTGCAAGGGTGGAGATCTCTGTCGTTTGAAACCAGGATTGCTGCTGCCTCCTTCTCTTTGGGATGTCTCTGCCCGGTACTTCCTCAACTTGCTCGATCGGAGAAGAAATTCTATCTTGTCCTTGAGGTGATTGCATTCATTCGTGTCATGGCCATAATATCCATGGAAACGACAAAACTTATTCATATCTCTCTTCCTCATATCTTTCCTGATGGGTGGAGGTTTCTTGTAGGGAACCTCTTCATGACTAGCAATATATATTTCTGCTCGGCTGGCCGAGATGTTGGTTTTTATTGATCAAATCAGAGATTATGCGCAGCGGAACAACAATCAAATTGTTAGATTAATCCCATAAGATTTCTAGATCTACTTCTTCACACTCATATATATATTGAATCAAAGACAAGAATAGAAAAATTACCTCAGGTCCTTCCTTGTTGCTATCTTTTCGTATGGCTGAATCCTTGAGATCTCACACCAAGATCTTCCAAAATGTTCTCAGGCACACAAAGAACGAGTGTGGGCTCGCTATACAAATAATAGGCAATAACTATTTATCATATGTTCTCAACACATGAGATCTGATAAAGTTTGGACCTAGGTTTTGTGAAGAACAATGACCTTTGTTTTTGTCACTGTTCTCTTTTCTCTGAGAGAATCCTAGATATTTTTCTATCCCTGAAAACTTACGTTCTGTGAAAACTGATATCCAATATTTAATAATATCCAATATATTAAAATATTTGTTATTTTAAACAAATTCAAAATAACTGATCAATTATCAGATTTTTGTTTAAATAATAATATTTTAATCATATTAAAATATCTCATTATTTATTTAATATTTAAATAACTAAAATTGTGGAATCAAGAGACTCAGTCCATCTCTTATGCGTGTAGCACAGTGCCTATGCACTGTGCCACACGTGTACCACATGCATGTGTAGGCATGTGATTTTTCCCAATTTTTATTATTATTTAAATACCAAAAATCCCAAAAATAAATTAATTCAAAATTAATTATATTTTTGATAAATCAAATAATTAATTAATTCTTAATTAATTAATTACACATAATTAAACAATAATTATGTTTGATACATAGAAAAATATTTTACTTATCACATAAGTCATTTTTGCCAATTTTTGTATTTGACTTTGACAGTGATTGTTTGAGCCATTTCGGGGACCATGGACCTATAACATTAAGCTCCAATAAATTGAAACTAAATAATTACACTCTTTAATTATAATAGTTAATTTATTAATTTTGATATTACTCCACTATAAATTCAGAATTGCACTCTTTATGTTATAGATATACTTTTACAGAAATCTTTTTCCTAAGTTGTCCATTGATATAACCATCTTACAATAGTTCAACCCTCTAATAAATTAGTTCATAAATTAGAATGAGAGAATTACCATTTAACCTTTCTAATTTACTTCTTATTCCTTAAGTACCATTAATTCACTAGTGAATAATTAATCTATAATCTAATTATAGATTTGAGCTGAAAATCATTCAGTTCCAGAATTAACCCTTAAGGGAACTAATATACGATCCGTTAGGAAAGATTAGATTCCGTATTGTTGATACATGTTCCCAGCCATCCATGATATTAAATCTCCAAAACAAAAGTCATTAGCCTCATTCTTTGAAGAGACCTTAACGAATGAATCAAAAGATTTAATAAACATGAACAGGAGTTCATGAACACTCAGGATTTAGGTTGATCTATAAATGATCATCAGTTATGATATGAATTACAAGTCTTTATTGTTAAATGGTTTTTGGATAAAGACTTTAATTCATATCGGTCCATGTCATATATAATCATATTATATAAGCACCTTTACCGAGATGTCTTACCACATCAATAATCCGAATCTAGATTATTTGTATCATTATGATACTCAGTAAACCGTACTTACAACTCCAATTAAAGAATTCCATAACTTTAATTTGTCGTTGTTGACTATTTTTATTCATTCATGTGATCATAATTCTCTCGTACTAATACAAGATCACATCCTCAATAATGAATATGGAATTTTTATGATATTTACAAAATTATTCAAACAATAATTTAACAATCTAAATATGACAATAATAATAAACCATTGTATTTATTTATTCACAGGAAAAACAAATGTCTTTACATGCTTTTAGGACACACTCCTAACACGAGAGAGTGGTGTAATTAGTGAACTGAGGCTCATACTTGGTTGGCTTTTCATTTGAACTCAACTTTGCTTTCTTTTCCTCATGGTGGTCAGACCCGTTATTTCCATGTTTCTTTCCACCATTATTAGGAGAGTCAGTTGATCTGCCTGGATTGTTTATGCCATTCTCCTCTTTCTCGATTGCATCATCCAATTTCATATACTTGTCTGCTCAGTCAAGAAATTGTTGAAGTGTTGAAATTGGATTTCTATGTATGCTATCCCACAAAGGGCTCTGATAAGTTATCCCAGCGGATATTGCAACCATCTTCCCCTCGTCTCCTACAGCAGTTGCTCTATTGGCTTCTCTCATGAATCTCTGTATATAATTCTTTATAGACTCATCTTTTCCTTGTTTGATATCTGCCAAGTGGTTGGCATAAACGGGTGGAGTCCGGGCAGTGTTGAATTGTCTACAAAACTCCTTCCTGAATGCTTCCCAAGAGGTAATGGAGTTTGGCTTAAACTTCCAATACCATTCCTGGGCAGTATCCGACAATGTAGTCGGGAAAACTCTACACCGATAATCGTCACTTACTCCGAGAAATTCCATCTGGTCCTCGAACTTCCCAACATGTCTGTTGGGATCTGCCTTTTCTGTATATATTGGAAGAATCGGTGCTTTATATTTTGCTGGAGGCTGGGCTGCTCTAATCCGGGCACAAAATGGGATGCCACTCCGGTGGTCTATCGCATCTATCCCGGAAGGTCGTTTTGACAAACCTTGCACTGCAGTTGTTAGCACGTCAAGCTGGGCTTGGATGGCTGGTGTAACTGATGAAGTTCCAAGGTCTTGACCGCCTGGTCGGGCATTATCATCTGGTGCACTGTTGTCAAGTATTTCTACTTGAATGGCAGGGCGGTTTAGATTTTTCCCTTCGACCGGGACGGTCCTCCTCTTGTTGGTGATAACGTCCCTCAGATCCTTTCAGGAAGCATGCTCTCCTGCCCGATCGAACATCGTACTTTTCGATTTTTCAGAGGGCTTACTATGCGGGACTTGCGCTCTCCCACTACGCTGCTGCCCGGGGTGCAGTGGAGCCCTTTCAGTACACCCCGGGCAGTCTTTTCCTCCTTGTTGGTCATTGCCCTCCTTTTCCTTTGACTGGTCGGTGTGATGACTATCAGCCTCATCACGACCATGCCCATCTTTGAATTGTGAAGTCCTCTTATCTCAAGGAGTCTTGGTCTGATCCTGTCTGGGTGGAGTCTTTTTACTGTCTGATCGGTGATTCCCTGATCTAGAAGCTTCTGATCGGTGGCTCTTGGAGGGGGTTCTAGAGTGCTCCCTTTGCGTCGAGGCAGTTCTGGATCGGTCCCCATCATCTTCCCGACCGGGGGGGTTACTCCTACTTCTGTCCGGTCCCCAAGAATTGGCTCTGTCAGTGGTCCTTCGACCAGCATTATTATTTCTTGCTCCCTGGGTGGCTGCTTGTGCTGCGGCTTGAGCGTTGGCTTGGGCCAATTAGGTAGCCGCTTCTAGAGCAAGTGCTGCTTCACGATGTCTCCGGTCGACTTCCTCCTGTCGCTGTCTGAGCTCTTCGCTTCTGGCCTCCATACCGTGTCTTTGCTGCTCTAACACAGCTCTCTACTTGGCCATCTCTTCAGCGAAAGACTCCTGCCGAGCATTGAATTGCATCATCTCCTCTTGGAAAGTGCCTATTGCTTCCTGGAGTTGTTCAACTTCTGAAGTAGTCTCCTCGAGAAACACCCTGGGCTCAGTCTTTGGGTTTTGCGGTCCAGGCTCTTCAGATCTAGCAGGCTTCTTTGACGTGCTTGACTTTTTGGATGCCACATTGGTATTCTTGGGCGCCATTTTGATATGATAGTCGTGTGCTTCTTCTCTTCAGGCTCTCAATGAAAGCACCAAAATGTTGACCACGATTTTGGCCAACGACGAGTAGACGTCAAAACTACAATGAACCTTCAAGAGAATAATACGACACAGATAATTTTATAGTGGTTTAGCCCCAATTTATTGGTAATAGCCTAATCCACTTGGAGTTGTGATATATTTAGCCTACACTTAAGATCAGATGAACTTGAGCCAACTGAGTTTCTTAAGTGCAAGTAGAAAAATATAGAGTTTCTCTCTAGAGAATACAAACTTTATCTCTCTAACCCCTCAGAAAATGCCCCAAGAATGCCCAAGTAACAGTCCCCAAAATCTCAAAACGAGAGAGTTTTCTCAGCCTAAAAAGATCAGATCCCCCAAATGATTTCATGAGCCATTTATTTATAGGCTCATGGATCGTACATAAATATCTCCCTTTCATCGGGTCTTTGGTTCTTCCAACAGACTTTAATTAATAAAATATAAATAAATCTAATATTACAACAATCTGGCTATTATTCCGAGATATCTGAGAGATTCCCGCACAGGTATGACCGATTCTTGTTGATGCCGTTACTGAGATCTTTTGCGTAGCCCTGCTCTGTTTAGTCGGTCCACACCACACCCAGGAGGAAAACTGAAGGGCCAAAGCACTCCACTGGTCAGACAAGCACATAACTGGGCGGACAAGCTCCTGACTGGGCAGGCACCTGACTGGGCGGACAAGCACTTGACTAGGCGGACAACCACCTGACTGGGCGGACAAGCACTTAACTGGTCGGTCATGACACTTCTCTGGTCTAGCATGACACTTGACTAGTCAGTCAAAAATCTTCACCTGTCGGACATAAATTCTATCAGATCGGTCAGATCACTTTATCACAACTCCGAAGAGCCAACACATTTATTGACTATTAATGTGTCATTTACTGACCATGCATTGCCACTTGTCACTCTTGATTGCCACGCCATCGAACTCCAATTTTTGGGGATAACAATATCAGTTTTAAATTAAATAAAAAAATATCATATTCTAAATAAGATATTTATTATTCTCTCTTTATATTAATCCAAACAAGATTAATATCAATTTTAACCTATAGTTTTTCAAAATAAAATCTATATAGTTAAATAATTAACTAATTCACAATTAATCAATTACCCATAATTATCACATAATTATTTCATTGCCTTGAAAAATTAATTCCTTTGCAATTTAGTCATTCTCTCTAGAAATCTTTCTTTTGACATCCTTACCCTTGACAGTGTAGGACAAAGGTGATGTGGGGACCATGGACCTATAATACGAAGCTCCAATAAACCATATTATAAATCAAACTCTTTAATCTAATAATTTTATTTATTAATTCCATGATTACTCCACTATAAATATGGAGTTGCACTCTAAGTATTTATAGAATTATATTTACAGAGTTTTATCTTGTAGTCCATTGATATAATCAATATATGTAGTTCTGTCCTCCATTATTTGTTCCTTAATTAGAGCTGGTCAAAGTTACCATTTTACCCTTCTAATTATCTCTCGATCCTTAAGTACCATTAATTCACTAGAGAATAATTAATCTATAATCTAATTATAGATTTGAGTTCAATAACTATTCAGTTCCAGAATTAACCCTTAAGGGAACCAATATTCGATCCGTTAGGAAAGTATGGATTCCAATATTATAATTCATGTTCCCAGCCATCCATGATATTGAATCTCCAAAACAAAAGTCATTAGCCTCATTATTATAAGAGATCTTAATGAGTGAATCAAAAGATCCAATAAACACAAACAAGAGTTCATGAATACTATGGATTTAGACTGATCTACAAATGATCATCTATTATGATAAGAATTAAATCTTTATGTCAAACGGCAAGTTTATAAAGATAATTAATTCTCATCGTTCTTGTCATATAAAATCTCTATTATGTACAACAACTTTACTAAGATTTCTATCCACATCAGTAATCCAAATCTAGATTACTCGCATCTCGTATGCTTAGCAAACCGTACTAGTAACCATTCATTAAAGATTTCATACTTTAGTATGTTACTGACTATTTTATTCATTATATATGATCTTAATTCTCTCGTACTAATACAAGATCATATTCTCATGAATGAATAGGGAATTTTCTTGATATTATCATATAATTAATTCAAACAATAATTATAACATTAAAATATAATAAAATTGTACTTTTATTTAAAACCAATAAAATGTCTTTACATGCTTTTAGGACATTAATCCTAACGGACCAAACAACTAAAATATGACACAAGGTCTCACTTGCTGACCTAAGGCTATTTGTTGAACCATACTAGTCAAGTGCGCAAGCTGCTGCTCTACTTTTGAGTTAGTCTCATTTACTCCCTTAATTGAACCCTCATGATGAACTCCAAACTGTTGGGAATTGGCTGCCATATGAGAAATTAAACTCCTAGCTACAACAAGAGTCTTGTCCACCCGTGCTCCCCCACTTACTGCATCAATCATGTTCATGTCCAATGGAAATAGTCCTTCATAAAAGTACTGGATCAGGAGTTGTTCACTTATTTGGTGGTGGGGGCAGCTGGCACATAGCCTTTTAAATCTCTCCCAATACTCATATAAAGACTCCCCAGTCTATTGGCGAATGCCACAAATTTCCTTTCTTATGCTACCAACCTTAGATGATGGAAAGTAACTCTCCAAGAACAACGTCTTCATTTCATTCCAGCTATTAATAGTTCCAGGAGGAAGGTAATAGAGTCATTCCTTTGCACCATCCTTCAAAGAAAATGGAAAGGCTCTCAATTTTAATCTGCTCTTGAGTTACTAACGATGGCTTCATACTAGAGCAGACTATGTGAAATTCTGTCAGATGCTTATTTGGGTCCTCTCCTGGTAGCCCATGGAAAAAGGGTGGTAAATGTATGAGGACCAACTTGAGTTCAAAGTTAACCTCCAATGCTGAATATTGAACACATAAAGGTTGATGGTCAAGATTCGGCGCCACCAACTCTTTCAACATCCTTTCCTGAGGCATCCGAGACTCAATTGATGTTTCAAAGTCAGAATCGTCATCAGATGGTAATGATGTTTGTACTGGATTGACTTTACTTGAAGGTTGAAAGAGTGGATTATCAGTAATAGTTATAT
This sequence comes from Humulus lupulus, assembly GCF_963169125.1. Lineage (NCBI taxonomy): Eukaryota > Viridiplantae > Streptophyta > Magnoliopsida > Rosales > Cannabaceae > Humulus > Humulus lupulus. The sequence goes on along the minus strand of NC_084794.1, from coordinate 81,165,847 downwards.
TGCTTTATGGCTTGTAGTCTTTCTTGAGTATCGTCGTCAGGCATATACACCTGCAATCAAAAGTTTAAACTAGTTAGTATGTAGTTAATTAATAAATAGAGTTACAATAGTCCCCGGTGTTGGTATTTAATGATCAAATCAAAGGCATGCAACATAATATATAGACTCATTTTAATAAATATTACTACCAGCCAGACTCATATACATATATAAATATTAAATCACATACAAAATAGATTAGGGATTACGTCTTGTACCCTATCAGGTGTCCTTGAATCTTTTTGTATAAAATCAACGATCTTCCAATCCAGCAATCTGAAAGTTCACACCTGATCTTCCAGACCAATCCTCAAACACACAAGGACGTGTGTGGGTACATAGGATTCAAAATGTTGATTATGTGACTCTCTAGATGTACTCAACACATGAGATATAGAGAGGCTTGATAGAGAGAAGGTTTAAAATAGTTTTCAGGTTTTGAGAAAACTATCGCTTTTAAGAGAGAGCGAGAAAGTCTATATTTTTATTCTAAAAAATAATAATAATAAAGCTTATTCTAAAAGTCACGTATTATCAGACTTATATAAAGATATTTAATCTAATTAAATAATCTTTATTTTATAAAAAATATAATTCAAATTAAAAATAATCAGATATTTATATTTAATTATTTATTTAAATCATATATAAAAAGAATAATTAAATAACTGATTAAACAAAATTATTTGAAATTCAAAATTCCAATCTCAAGGATAAAAATCATTGAGTTAGGCACCACACACTGTGCTGCACAGTGTGTGTCACCCAACCTAATTAAGTTTTCCCTCATTTTCTCATTTGTTTTGTTTAATCAATCTTTAAGATAATATATTTATCCCAACATAAATATCTTAAAATATCACTTTTAAATTAAATAAATAAATATCATATTGTAAATAAGATATTTATTATTCTCTCTCTTCATATTAATCCAAACAAGATTAATATTAATTTTAAACTATAGTTTTTCAAAATAAACACTATATAGTTAAATAATTAATTAATTCATAATTAATCAATTACCCATAATTATCACATAATTATTTCCTTGCCTTAGAAAATTAATTCATTTGCAATTTAGTCCTTTCACTTTACAAATCTTTCTTTTGACATCCTTACCCTTGACTGTGTAGGACAGAGGTGATTTGGGGACCATGGACCTATAATACGAAGCTCCAATAAACCATATTATTAATTAAACTCTTTAATCTAATAATATTATTTATTAATTCCATGATTACTCCACTATAAATATGGAATTGCACTCTAAGTATTTATAGAATTATATTTATAGAGTTTTCTCTTGTAGTCCATTGATATAATCAATATATGTAGTTCTGTCCTCCATTATTGGTTCGTTAATTAGAGCTGGTCAAAATATCCGTTTTACCATTATAATTACCTCTTGATCCTTAAGTACCATTAATTCACTATCGAATAATTAATCTACAATCTAATTATAGTTTTGAGCTCAACAACTATTCAGTTCCAGAATTAACCCTTAAGGGAACCAATATTCGATTCGTTAGGAAAGCATGAATTCAATTATTATAATTCATGTTTCCAGCCATTTATGATATTGAATCTCCAAAACAAAAATTATTAGCCTCATTATTCTAAGAGACCTTAATGAGTGAATCCAAATATCCAATAACATAAACATGAGTTCATGAATACTCAAGATTTAGACTGGTCTACAAATGATCATCAATTATGATAAGAATTAAATCTTTACGTCAAACATCAACTTTATAAAGATAATTAATTCTCATCGGTCCTGTCATATATGATCTCTATTATATACAACACTGTTACTAAGATGTCTCCACATCAGTAATTCGAATCTAGATTACTCGCATCTCGTATGCTTAACAAACTGTACTAGTAAGCATTCATTAAAGATTCCATACTTTAATATGTTACTGACTATTTTATTCATTATTTATGATCTTAATTCTCTCGTACTAATACAAGATCATATTCTCATGAATGGATAAGGAATTTTCTTGATATTATTATATAATTAATTCAAACAATAATTATAACATTCAAATATAATAAAATTGTACCTTTATTTAAAAACAATAAAATTTCTTTACATGCTTTTGGGCATCAATCCTAATACCCGGCAACGACGCCAAAAATTGGACGTGTGTCATATGCCGTGTCAAATTTAATTGTGTATTTTAATCACTTATACCAGTCACTTCAGTATAACGGTAAATAAGGATCGAACCTACGAGGACTATGATTTTAATTATTATTCAAAATAAGAAATAAACAAAAATTAACTAGGGGATTTGATTTTAAAGATTAATAACATAAAATAAAATAACAATTAAAAAAGTAAAGATTAAAGATTAACGATTCAAGAACTAAGGAAACTGCGATTTTAAAGAAATAGTCAAGAGTTACTCTCCACCTTCGACAATCAATCTATCAACAAAGATAAATAATATTCCCTTATTCCAAATCAAACTATTAACCCCAAAGATAACACTTAAACACTCAGTTATCCTAGTTTCCCTATTATAAATAATTAAACCTAAGCGCTCTTAACTAATCATTTTTACCAAGAAATAAACCCATTAAGCATGCGATCTATTTAACCTAGCAAAAGCATTACACTCTATGGAAACAGGTTAATCTAGGAAACAAATTCATTAAGCATGCAATTCATTTAACCTAGGTTCTATTTTTCATCACAATCAAGATACCCGTCACAATACCCTAATTGTAATTTATCACTCTACTTAGAATTCTAAACCATTAGGTGAATAGCAATCCTAAGATGATAGTAGAATAATGCATAACCCTAATTAGCGGTCGTCTAAACAAGATTTTACAAGATCCATGACGTTCAAATAGAAAAAATAGAAGCAATTTAATATAAGGGAATAGAAAGAATAAGATTTATCAATGCATTCAAGATCTCATGTTTAGGGTTTTGAAATAACCCTCAACTACAAAGAAAACTACTCTATAATCACATTCATATTCACAAACATAAATATTCAATGACAATAAATAATTTTTTAGAAGAAAAAAAAAATAGACTGAAGAATATAGATGATGATGTCTTTTCTTCTCTTCTATTTCTCTAGCTTATAAAATTCACAATCCAAAGGTGTTCTAAAAGTTAACCCTAATCCCTTTTATAGCCCCTTAAATATTACATTTAAAAATAAAAAATTTAAGAAAATTTAATTGCTGGCCGCGACCATTGATTCTTGATGGCTGTAGCCACAAGAGCTTTTTTGGGCAAGTATCGAGTGCCGGCTGCGGCCAGGAGTTTTTGGTGGTCATGGCCATTACTCTCTATCTCCCAGGCTGTGACCTGGAATAAGGCTAGTCGCGACCACATTCCTTTTCAGCACGCATCCTTTTTTATTTGAAATCTTTGACTTTATGCTCGAACCTCGGGTTTGGGAACTTCTAAAACACTTCAAATCTGTCCCAAATTTCATTTTCTCGAGTACTATTGTCTCTCGTCAATTCCTAACCAAAAAAATACATCAAATTCATCAATAATGCCTTGTAAAAAAATTTTATGGCTTAAACATCAAAGACTCGTCAAACAAAGCTAAGAACACCTAAAAACAATAGAAATTAAAATTTTCTAAATGCGAAAGGTTAACAAATATAATATCCAAAATGCTCTGATCTACCTAGTATAGAGCATTGGCATGCTATGGAAAGGGTCATGGGATACCTTAAAAGAACCATGAACCTCAGATTATATTATCAGAAGTTTCAAGCTGTCCTTGAAGGATAAAGTGATGCAGACTTGAACACTCTCTCAGATGACTCCAAAGCAACAAGTGGCTATATTTTTAGTATAGATGGTGGAATTTTTTTTTGGAAATCAAAGAAACAAACTATTTTAGCTCAATCCACCATGGAGTCTAAATTGATAGCAATACCTACTGCTAGTGAAGAAGCAGGTTGGTTGAGAAGCCTACTAGCTGAGATCTCTTTATGGGAAAGACCAATACAAGATGTGTTAATTCACTGTGATAGTATCACGACTGTTGCAAAAATTCAGAACCATTATTACACGGTAAGAGACAAAAAATACGTCATAAGCACAACATTTTTAGAGAGTTCCTCTCAACAGGATCTGTTAAAGTGGATCATGTGCGCACTGATGATAATTAAGCGAATCCTTGGACGAAAGGATCAGCTAGAGAGAAAGTCCATAAAACTTCAAAAGGAATGAGACTACTGCCTTGAGAATGATGAGTCACTCATAATGGTAACCCAACCTAAGACTAGAGATCCTAAGAATTAGGTTCAATGGGTAATAACAAGTTGTGAAGTGATTTGAGTTGGATCATGCCATTTTCCTTAAGTAAATAGAAGCTTGAAGTCTTGAAGCGATAAGAAGATGAGCTAATAGAAATTCTTAACGAGACCTATACCCTATGTGGAGTGGAGTACCTAGCTACATGAGTACTCTTGATGGACTCACATATGTGAATGTGGAATTGGGGCCGCTTTCTATGGAATATTGGGCAACATTTCTAGAGCATTCACTATACTGGGATAGACGTGCATGACCATTAACGCACAAACTTTTGAATACACCCTTGAAAGGTTGTGTGTGGTTTGATGTCAAAGATAGAGTTCAAAACTTTGTGTCACTCTAGTGTAATCTAATTTGTTATCACTATGCAAATGTTCAAGTCGAAAGATATCTTTATTTATGCTCAGTCTTATAGATTCTGATATTGCTCGAGAAAATATTTTAAAAAAAATTCAAGTGGAGGATTGTTTGTACTTTTTGTACTTTGTGAATTATTTTAAAAATAATATTAAAATTAGAGAAATGTCTTTGTGTGTTAAAAGAGAAAGAGTCCCACATGGATTTGGAACACTATTTTAAGGGTGTATATTTAGTGGGAGCTCTACCCTTGAGGATATGCTTCAAGGGGTACCTAGTTTTGTGTGCATGAGTGAAGAGACACACACTTGACCAACACATACGTGTGCGCCTGCCGCCGCCGTCCGTCCCATCCGACCGAGCCGAGCTGGCTGGTTGGTATGTTGTGACACTTATTATTTTTGTTGAAAAGTGTTTTAATAAAATAAATATATATTTTTTATCAATTTATTTATTGAAAGAAAACGTTTTTATTTTTATTTTTAAAGATCAGTCAAACGAGAGAATGAGTCATTCCTACTCTCTCTCCCATTTGTTCTGAACATGAACCACGATTTCCCCCACATTATGAACGTTTTCTTTTCCCGTTATATGACCTGACTTTTTAATTCGATAAAAAGACATATCAATGGGAGAGACGATTTTCTCTATTTTAAACAAACATTATTTCTGAGTTTTTTCGAGCACTAATGGGGTGTACGTAGAACAATGTTATTCAGTGCAGGGGGATACTGAGACAACGACGATCTAAGCTGTTTTATCCTGAGAATGGCGTGATTGATAGGTTGCCTCGCAGAATTTGGGTAGAATTGTAAAATGTCTTAAAGAAAACGACTGAATCCGCAACTCAACGCAAAAAATTCATTCAGTAAATTCGTTCCTTTTGAATTTCTTCAGCCACATAAATAAATTCAATTTGTGTCTCTAAATTAACTACTTTAATTTGCATATTATATAAATATAAAAAATATATATCAATATAATTGGCATGTGATGTTTTGTGGTGTCAGGTGAAGAAAGTGATTTTTAACATTAAACAAAAAAAATTCTGATTGGCTGGATGGAGCCAATTCATTCTTGCCTAACCTTTCCTCATCTACCTAACCATGTCCCTCCTGCAGAAAGAAAGACAGATTCTCTAGTTAATATAGTTGAAATAAAGAAGCAAGTGATACAAATATAATGACAGCATATAACATCTTTTAAAATAGTTGAAATAATCTGTTAATAGATGAAGAGAATGGAGCTTAAGTAACAAGGTGGGATTTAATCAGTTTTTACTACCAATCACTTACTTGAATAAAGAAAGTGACAAATGTTCTAAACTGAGTGTTTTGGATAAAACAATAACGAAGTAGGATTTATTTTTAAATAAAAATTGACCTATTTACTGGTTACTCCTCTAAAAATGAAACAAGTAACCAGTTATCATTTTGAAAATTGAAATAGTTATTTTATTGGAATCTTCATAAATTTAACTAACTAGTAACCAATTACCACTATGAAAATTGAAAATAAAAATGGTAACTGGTAACCAATTACAGTGTTGTGTTTTTCAGATTGTTGGCAAACTAGTAACGAGCTACTCTCTGAAAATTAATAACTAGTTACTCTATCATTTGTTTTTTCATATTTTGACATACCAGTAACCAGTTCCTACTTCGAAATAGAAAGAAAGAAGAAAAAAAACACATGTCTCTTGTTTCTAAGATTTAACAAACTAGTAACTGCTTACCATTCTAAGATTGAAAAATCTGGGTAATCAATTACTATGTTATTTTGGACTTTGACAAATAGTAACCAATTAATACTCTGAATTTAAAAAAATATATTATGAATTGATTATTTTTAGTTTAAAATTAGTGTACACATAGTTTAATTATTAGTTAAACATAGTTCAATCTTTCATCTGTTGTCTCAAGTTGCTTATGTTAATGTTAATACAGATACTTAGCAAGTTCCAACTATAGTGCATGTGTGTATGCTGGTTTGAAGAGAGGAAATGAGATAAAAAGATGAGACAAAGTTCATAGTCCAAAATGAAGAGCCAACGTCCTTTGTGGTTTTTGTATTGCCTCTCTGTGTGACATTATAGTTTCTAGGCCCCGTTTAATGGAAGTTTGCATCTCTTATTTATAGAGGGAGGGGTTTACAATTGACAAAAATGCCGCTAATAAGAAAAACAAGTACAGTTGGTTAACTATCTTTAATGTGTAATAATGTTATGGGATAATGTGCCGCGTCAGAGGCATGAGCATGCTTCTGGGGAGGAGGCACGTCAGAGACGTGCTTCTTTGGTATGACGCCGAAGGTATTTTGGGAATCAACGTTCATCGCTTCTCGCTGGGTGTTCTCGTCGGAGTGTCTTTCTTTAATGCAAGAGACCAAGATGGATTTTGGCTTGTCAATTCTCATTGTTCTCTTTCCTTGTGCGAGCTCCGGGCTGAGGTTAGGTTATGTTTCCTTGATGACGAAGGAGTTAGGAGACTTGCTGAGTGTTTGATGAATGAGTTTTTCACTGATGGGAGGTTATTCTCATAGAGACCTTCATTGTTAGATCCTTTCTACAAGCTTCAATCCTTACATTCAATTCTCATTCTAGGCTTAGCAGGATATGACTCTTCTCGTTTTGATGGAGGACGAGAACTTACACAATCTTTGTGTGATCTGTGTAGTTCTCGCGAGTTGGGTGTGAGGGTGAGTCAGCTTAGTATGCAACACATGTCCTCTATGATAAACCATACAATAACAGTCGGACGATTGCCTTGCTTGAGTCCAATTCGAGACTTTATGACTTCTACTTGCGAGCTCTCGTAAGGAGTCAAGACTTCTTTATGATGCTACGGTAGAGTTTGTTTATCTTGGTAGGACCCAATGGATACCTTTTTTCTTTCTAATTTTTTTTTGGGTACAATATTTACTTTTAAGGATCCCAAAATTAGAATATCACACTACAATTTGTCTGTCGGTGATACAAAACTTCACCTTTCTTTATTAAAATCTCTACTTGTGTTGATCATATGTAGATATACAAATATATAAAGCTTAATTAAGCTGCTTTAGGTCCAACAAAAAGTAACTAATAGTTTGGAGATGGTCATTTATTAGTTTCACAAACTCTTCTTCTACATCGTCTTGCTAAAGCAAAAGTTCAACAAAAGTTCGACCCATCTTAATGCCATAAAGAACCATGCATATAACGTATATATATATATTATGAATAAATATGATTTTTTCCCTGAACTATTACTACTTTAAAATCGTGCCCCTAAAGTTTGTTGCGTTGTTAAAAATTCTCATTGAACTATTACCACTATCAAATCATGCTTTCTTGTCCAAAAGAGGTGATATGACACACTGAGGAATTGAGACATAAATTTTTCACTCCCCCTGAAGTATCATCACTGTAAAGTTGTGCCCCATGAATTATTATTAAATTTTAATATTTGTCCCTCGAACTATTACAACTACCAAAATATGCCCTCTGAATTTTAGATAAAGAGAGACAATTTAGTAGTGGTAATAGTTTGTGGGGAATTTTTAACAACGAAAGAATTTGGGAGCACGATTTAAAAATGATAATAGTTCGAAGGGAAAAAAAAATCATATTTACTCTATATACTAGATACAAGCAACATGAAATGTACGTTGCTTAGTTTTATTTATAGAATTTATTAATTATTTTTATTAAATTTGTATCATTGTCATATAAATTTTAAATAAATAAATAATATTATATAGAAAAGAATAACATAAACATATTAAATGAATCATTAAACCAAAGCATAATTACTAATTTTTAAATATATATATATAATATGATAACTTTTGAATGAAAAACATTTTTGCCCCTGAACTATACCACTATATGATTGTACCCCCAAATGATTCGTGATGTTAAAAATTCCCACCGAACTATGCACATTACTGAAATATGAGACTTCTGTTAGATTTCGTCATGGGTGGCTAACAGATTGATGATGTGGCATTTTGTCGATTGATGTGATATTGTTAGGTGTAGAATAATTAACAATTTTGCCCCCGAACATTGGCCACTACCAAATTGTGTCATTTTTATTAAAAATGACACAATTTTTTCTTAAAAATAATAATTAAATTCTTAAAACTTAAAAAAATCATTTTAGAAGATTAAGAAGATAAACAATACTAAAAGTTTTAAATTAATTAAATAAATGTTCAAATATTCAAAAATTAAAAACCTAATTAATAACAAATAACTTTTATTTACTTATTCTTTTATTTTACAATATAAAATAAATATATCTTAAAATAAAAATGAAAAATAAATCCTAAAACAAAGTTATTTCCCCTTTGTCCTCTTCCTTTTAATTTTTTTTTTTATTTGTCTAAGTCATTCGTCATTCGTCTTCCTCTTTAATTTTATTTATTTATTTTAGTATTTATTTTAAATTTTCATTCTAAAATATATTTATATTATATTGTAAAAGAAAAGAATAGTAAAAAGTAGAAAATAGTTATTTGTTATTAATTAGATTTTTAATTTTTTATGGATTTAATTAATATTTTAAAGAAAAAATTTAGATTTTTTTAATAAAAAGGGCACAATTTGGTAGTGGTCAAAGTTCAGGGGGTAAAATTGCTAATTATTCTACACATGACACTATCACATCAACAGATAAAAATGTCACATCATCAGTCTGTTAACCACCTAGGACAAAATCTAACAGAAGTCTCATATTTCAGTAACGTGTATAGTTCGGGAGAAATTTTCAACATTGCGAATCATTCGGGAGTTACAATCATATAGTTGTCATAGTTCAATGGGCAAAAATGTTATTTATTCTAACTTTTTTTTTTTACATAAATGATAATTTAAAAAAGAATTAACATTAAGTATTATATATTATTATTATAATGATATTTTATAATATTTAAATTTATAGCAATATAAGTATTAAATGTCTAATTTTGTATTATATATTATAATAATAATATTTTATAATATTTAAATTTATATTAATATAATTATTAAATATCTATTTTTATATTATATATTATTATAATAATGATATTTTATAACAACTAAATTTGAATTTATATTAATATAATTATTATATATATAGTTTTTTTATTAAATATTATTATAATAATGATATTTTATAATATTTAAATTTATATTAATATAATTAATAAATATATATTTTTAGTCAGTCTTACAAGTATAATCTGCTAACCATTAAAAAAAATTTCCTTTATTTATACTCCTTTTATATATAAGAGATATTTTTATTACTTACAAAATAGAATCTACATGTGAATGTGTAAATGTATATAAACTAAAGTGATATATATATATATATGTTTATATATAATATAAAGTCGTCTCAACAAATTTGGAAGCTTTTGAGTGTAAATTTAATGAAAAGCATTTTTAAATTAGTACAAAAAGTACAATAATGGAACATTTTCAATAAGAAAATACTAAGGTTTATATTACACTAAAATATCTAGTGAAAATTAAAGAAAAAATTACCGAAATCTAAACTATAAAATAACATTATAATTAAATAAAAAAAATATACAACATAAAATTTATTTTTTCATATCCTTTTAGATATAAATCAAAGTCCAATACTCTCTAATAAACTTATTTTAAATAAAATTAAAACTATATATAGGTATCAATAGGCTTACCTAACATAAATTTATTGAACATGAAATAAGAAAATTGAAGGAAAGCTCTCACCTAATAAAAATTATAAAATCTATATTTATAGGTTAGTAATCAAAAAAATAATATTTTTTAATTATAGTAATTTTTATAGTTAGTTAAAAATTAATATTATTTTACACAAAGTACCAAAATTAACACATTTATTACAAAAATACTATCATACAGTAATTTTTTCTTTTTTACGATTGAAGAGTTTTCTTTTCATTTTTACGATTTGCACGTTTCCGATAATACTTACCGATTCTGAAATGGTCCGTCGATTTTAAAAAGCTTCATATAGTCACAAGGATGAAAAGCATCAAAGCTTGTTCATGCTGGAAAATGTGAATGCCACCACCAACTCCTTCCATGGCCCACAAGTCGCAGTCGAAGAACGACAAGTCGTACCTTTGTAACCTCCATTAATGACAAGTTCATGGTTACATATGAAAGAAATATGAAGAATGTTAGGTTTTGATGCGTATACGAGTGGTTCCATTTCGGTCTTCTCTGCACAAAAATTTTTGACATTTTTTTTTACAATGAATCAGGCACCTTAGTGACCTTCATTTTTACCTTATGTGTTTATGAAGAAGGTGTACATTTGTGTATAAGAGGGTGATGGTGAGTGAGTGTGGGTAAATATAATTTGTGGCTATTAAAAATAACAACAAGGAGTTTTTGAAGAGTTATCAGTGTTAAGTGTGTTAAGCATGTGCATTGCTTTTTTGCTGGAATGAATAACACCACATATCACTAGTTATATAAAAAATTTCGTATCTATAATGTTGACATATGTAGCTTAAAAAAGAATATAACTAATGTGTGAATGTATGGAAAAGAATATAACTATTGAACATACTGAACATATATAGTTCTCATATGTCGTAGTTTGAACATAACTACCACCTTTCAAAATAAAAAAGAATATAACTACTAATTATATATATATATATATATATATATCTCGCTCCATTATTGTAGTGCACCTTTCAAACCTTTTAGTCAGTGTATGTCTTGAAAAAAAGCAAAAAAAATCTCTTTGCATGTATATCTGTCCCCATTTCTATCATAACTTTAGTAAGTTGTTTTTTTTTAGTTTATTTTTGACATATATTACAATGCAGTGAGAAGTTTTTCAATGTTATTTTTAGAAAAAAACCCAATATTGTTTTGTTGTTGTTTTTTAGTTTATGTTGAGTTGATGCAATGTATTGATTGTATCGTTGTGAGGTTGATGTCTAGTTGATTTTAAGTTGTTTTTTCAACACTGTATTATTTAGGTTTACACTACTACAATAATGGCCTTTAACTTCAGTTTTTTAGGCTAATAGATTTCGAACAGAAATTTATCTATGCGAAGTTAAAAATTAAGAATATACTTCGGTAATTACATAAAAACTAAAGTCTATTCATACATTTAACTTCAGTTTTTATGTAATAACTGAAGTTAAAGAGTTTCAGCGTGAATATTTAAACTTTTTAACTTCGGTTATTACATAAAACCGAAGTTAAATGTATGAATAGATTTCATTTTTTTATGTAATAACCGAAGTTAAATGGTTATTTAAAAAAATATTTTGTTTTGTAATAATCTAATTATATATATATATATTTTCGTTTTGAAAATAACCGAAATATTTATATTTTTGTTTCATATTATATAACCAAATATTTATTTTATATTTAATATTTAGAAATCTAATTTAATTTAATATAAATAATGTTTTATTTCCTTTACTAACATTATTATGATTTAATTTGTCATTTGCATAAATAAAATTCATCAAGTTTGTAATCTCATAAAAACATTCATATACTAAACATTCATTCTTTTGTCTAAACAAAAAGACATAGTATTCATACCAATTGACATAATTATAAGTAGCTATAAAACTAAATTCATCTAATAATAAATAAAATCTGTCAATCTTGCTAACCATTCATGTTGTATTGGGAGGAGGTCATCGATCTCACTGTACACATTTTTCCCATCAAACTATAAAATTGAAAAATAAAAATTAATGAGCATACTAATTATTTTATAGTTTACATAAGCCAAAATAAATTATAAAAATATAAACAAACCTACTTTATTTTTTAGGACTCCCACCGCATTTGCTGCCCTTACAAGATCCCGAATGTATTTTAATACATAGAAACCACATTCATGACTATTTGGCTGTTTTGGGCACTGAATATTGAAGATCTTTGTAAACTTCCAAAGCATGGAATTTGAAGACGCCCTTTCGTATGCACTACATTAAGAAATTAAAGATGTAAAAAATTTAATAATTTAAACTTGAAAAATTTAAGAAACATAATTTTAAAAATAAAACTTACTTCATCATCAATGCATCAATTTGTGGAGGTCGTTCATGTACTTTTAATGGGCCAAGAAATACGACCTTTCCTTGTGGCATAGCGATTACTAGCATCCAATATTTACTAAAATAATAAATAAGTTAAATTAATTAAATGATTACATGAAAATAGTAGTTAAAGTAGTTATTACTTCACGTTCCAAGGAATAAAGTACATTTGTCCTGGTCTATCCATTGTCATCAACCAATTGGCCATAATTGAAGTTGTAAGCTCCACTTCTTGTGCATTGTTAGTACTAAGATGCTCAGTATCAAAAAACTTGAAATAGACATGTGTATTTTAGTAAAGGCTCTCCCAAATGCATCTGTAAAAAATTCTCAAGTATTAATTAAATTTTTTTTTTTTTGGAAGAGTTTCCCCTATAAATAGGACTACCCAAATCTGTTAACATTTAATTTATAGCTAAAATATTCCACAGTTCGCAGAGGATGTAAGTAGAATCATGTCATGTTTATCTTAAATTAAAGATTAAGTTGAAGTTGAAGGGATACCTCATGCCAAAAAGTATGGATGAGCCTCCAATATTATCCAAAGTTGCTACTTGCTCTACATCTTCCAAAGTGATGAAGATGGACTCGCGACTCATAAATGATTGGTCAACGGGAATTACTACGACTCCTGTTGTTCCTTTAATCGAACAATATTCCTTCACAATAAATCTAAGACTAATGTGGATGTGATTCATTATATGACCATTGAATAGTTGGGGTTCTATTTCAACTTATCCTACATTGATGTGAGATCCAGATGATGACACATGTGGCCTAGGCATGGATTTATGTTTCGCCATGGACACACTTCTTAACATTGCAGGGTTCATTTGTAGGGGACCCTGTATAATATCATTTAAATCATTAATACTATATACATATATAACAAATGAATAAAGTTATGAATTATTCTATACCTCATGAGTCATAATTAAATGTTTCGGCCAAGGAAGGAATGTATCGGTTGTATCACGAACATATCGTACTTCACCAACTACAAGTGGGATTTTGGCATCCTCTTGTATAAAATTGGTGACCAAAACTTGCGCGACCGAATCATCTAGTTGAACTGTATGAATTGTGCAAGGCCCACTGAATCAATTATGACACCCTCAGCCGCTATTGTTTACCGAGTTTTTCGGAAACGAATACAAACAAAATAATAAAAAGATAAGAATTGTAGAAGTGTAGAAATATAAATAGACAAATAGGTTTTTTACGTGGTTCAGGCGTTAACGAGCCCTAGTCCACAAGTCGATGTTATTATACTTGTAGAGAATTACAGTAAAATGGCTGGTGTACAAGAACCTCACAAACTCACAGTGTTTCTCTCGAGTTCTCTAGAAGAAGACGAAGCTAGAGAGATTTTGGCAGAGTTCTTGCTATGTAATGTGTTCTTTTTTTTTTCTCTCCTATTGCAAAATGAGGAGGTCTTTATAGCTAGAGTTTTGGATTAGGGTTTTACTCTGCCCCCATGAGTCTTAATTACACCAGCCATAAATAGGGGATACAATTACCGTAGTCGCCTGGCTACCAGGCTCTATGTGGGTATATTTACATGAAAGTATGGGGAATGCACAAAGGCAGCTGTCTTTTCCAGGCTGTCAGCGGAACAGTAGGCGAAATGGTACTTTTAGGCGTGCTGGGATGTGTGCGGCCTCGACCTGTCGGGCGTGTCAGGCGGGATCCTGTGTCAGGTGGATATCATTCCAACTATGCCTCCTCCATGACTCGACCGCTTGGTCTTCTTCCGTGCGAGGCACGGAACTGTATCTGCGAAGGTAACCTGAAGAGCTTCTCCTGGAAGGACCTTCCCCGAAGGATATCCCTTCGGGAGTCCGGGAGAATTGACGAGTTTCCGCGTCGCGGTTGCTTGAAAGAGTATGCTGGACACTAAACGGGAGAGGCGAAGCCTTTCTGTCCATCCGCGAGCTCTGGTCACCTTTCGTGAAAGACTTTGATAACTCTACTTCCCCGAGGCTATCCATCTAAACGCTATCCAGAAATCTGGATAACATTTACCCCCCAAGGTCACGGGGCTTGAGAGGTCCGGGAGCTTGTACAGTCCTCCGGGTGTTCTGGTCTCTAGATTAGGCGAGGGGTCACCTCCTGTGTTCCTGGAAGAGTTCCTTTTTCCCGCCTGAGTGTCAGTACAAAAAAAAAGGAAATTTCTTCTGTTTGAACTCAAGTACTCAAGTGTGGCAAGGGCCACGCGTCATGCAGGGAATGGCTCTGTGACCAAGACGTGTGCGTGAGGCGACTGGCTGAGTGTGCGTGCGTCAGGTGTCTGAGTAGTGATTTGACGGTATTTAATGGTACACTGGGCCAGAGATGGTATAATGATGGGAAATAAATACTTTATTCCCATCCGAGGAGTCTTAAATGGGACCGGCACTTCATCCCCAACCGTTGGATTTGATGCATGCGGTATGGGAAGATCGGGACCGTCCATTTGTGGAATTCGAAACGATTTCGTTCCTGCTATAAAAACGAGGGAACAGACCTTTCTTCCTCTTTACGCTTTCAAATTCTCGAGTCTTTCAGATTCTCAGATTCCCAAATCTTCGAACTCTCAAGCTTCCAAGCTCCCTTTCCTTCGAATTCGCCACTTCTTTTGGTAAGGAATCCAGAAAATTTTCTTTCGATTTGGCAGTAGGTTTGATCGCCGAAGTTCTAAGTTTGAATCGTTGCTTGTCTTTGCAGCCTTTACTTAACGTGTTCGTGCGGTGCAGTGACCCGATTACCCCCTCAATCTTCAACTACTCGAATACCAGTAAGTATTTTTACTTTGCTTTTTCCTTCTAAACCTCAGATTGTTGGTAGTTGTTAGGGTTGAGTTTTCTGCCGGTGTCATCCTTATGCATGCGTGAATAGGGCTTTGATAGGCATGCAACTGATGTGAGTCAATAAGTCATTTCTTTGCATGCTTCGACGATTTGCTTTTGGAAAGTTGTTTCTCGTTTGCTTGTGCTGTTCTGGTTTGTTATTTTAGGGCATAAGCGTGAACGCCTTTAGGGTGTCTTCCCCTGGGAAGACACTTCTCTCGGCGGGCTTAGGCTCGAAGTTTGAATCTGGTTCCTAGCTGTCCTCCGGGTGGCATGGTGCCAGCCCCTCGGCAAGCTCGGTGGGAGCCTCTCCAAGCAGTTTTCGGGGAGGGTCTCCCCGACGCCTTTAATACCATTAGGGTATGGCAAGGGTGCTGACTGCTTGGAGTGCTTTCTTCTTTGTTTCTTTTGCTCAGTGACGAACACCTCAAAGGAACAAGTCATCGTTGCGGTAGAGGCTGAATCTGCCCAGGAGCAAGGTTCCCCTGTTGCCGGCGCGAAGGGGAAAGCAAAAACTAAGGTGGCCTCGGCTAGCCCACCGACTATCAACAACTCCATCTGGGAGATGGACCAGAAGCCGAACCTGCTCAGGAACTACGGCATGCTGGAGCTGTATTCCTCAGAGGTAGGCCTTAAGAACATCCCAGTCCTGATGTGGCACCGCCTGTCGGTGCTGGGTGAGTCTGCCAGTCAGAGTCACGAGGGTTTTGGCGCCTGGAGCTGGGCACACATAGTGTGTGGGGCACACTTGCCCCTAAGAAGTTATTTTGCCAACTTCTGCGTGAAGGCGGGGATTGCCCCCTTCCAGTTGATTCCCCCCAGCTACAAACTTCTAGCGGGGTGGTACATCTTTTGCAAATCCAGGAACCTGGAGGCCCCTACCCCGGAGGAGGTGCTATACTTCTATGGGATGAAGTCTCAGCCCATGAGAGGTCATGCAGACAAGGTGGGGTTTTATAGGCTGGAGAGGTATCCGGACGTGATGTGCCCCACATGTCATACCGCGAGGGTTCCAGATCTCCAGGAGTACTGGTTCCTGACGACTGGCTTCCCATTGAAGAGGGTGCCAGCTCTATCTTTGGACTTCAAAGTCCCTGGTAAGTGCTTCTTCCTCTCTTTTTTAACTTTGTTTCTTTAAGTTTGGTTTGCCTTCCGGGAGGATCTCTAACACTCGTGTTTGGATTTTGCAGAAGCCGTCCCGCGGACACCTCGCTGTGCGGAGATGATAAGGAGGTCAAACTTCTACGAGGGGCTCTCGGAGGAAGAGCTGAAGATGGAAGGACTTGTGACCACCGAATCTTTGAGGGAGTATGGGCTACTCGCCTCTTTCCAAAATATTGAGCCAGTGAGTGGCAGGGGGCAAAGTCAGGTGTCAGCTGACGTCCGGGAGCAGATTGCCCTGGAACTGTCCAAGGTGATCTGCCAAGCGGCCCAGGACGAGAATAATTTATCTCCCAGTTGGGCGGAGAGGTTCCCCGACCTCCAGCCGGAGGAAGAAGAGATCGAGGCTCGCCACGCCGCAGCTTACCCCAATGAAGGGACTCCGGGAGCTGGTACCTCCGGGAGAGGTAAGACTAGTTTTCGATTGATCCACACCCCCAGCCTGTCTGAGGTTTCCCGGACTTCTCAGGTGGGGTTCGATCCCCGCTTCCTTAGGCTAGATCCGCGTAGGATACCCTTTGACAGATATTGCGATAGGGTAGATGAGCTCCTCGGGTGTTTGAGTGACGGTAGTCTTCCAGAAGGTGTCACCATGGTTGACCCTTCTTCCCTCAGCATGTCATTCCCGGACTTCAAGGAGTACGGGAGCTTCCTGGAGCAGGAAGCGGTGTTTTGTTTTGCTCGGGGAAGGCCATCCACGTTTCTCGTGCATGGTCGTCCCTTTCAAACTTTTCCCTTTTTTTGTTTCTTGTTCCCTGCTGGGGGACTTGTTTGTGCTTTTATGTTGTTGCTTGTTTTGTTTTCTGCTTATCTTTTTTCACATTGCTTGCTGGTTGGTTAACCTTGCTTCGTACATTTCTTGTAGAACATCCTGAAGCAAAGATGTTGGGGAGAGCTACCTCACTTATCAAGAAGGCCGCCACCAGCCAAGACCCGTCCAAGGGGAAAAGACGAAAGGTCGGAGCTGGTAGGGGAGGTAAAGCTGCCACACCCAAGAAGACAAGTGGCGAGGCGCAAGGGTCTCCGGTGGTGGAGAGGTCAATCGTGCCCGTGGTGGAGAAGCCTCCTGTCAAGGGGCCTTCCGAGAACATGGTGGTCTCGAGTAGTAGCAGTGATGGGGAAGGTCTTGTGTTCCCCGCGAAGAGAGCCGGGGTGAGCAAGCGCTCTGGAGGAGAGGCTGAGGGCGACAAGAAGAAACGCCTTAGACACTCTTCTCCTGGAGGTGATGGAGACCTCCGGGCTGCACGCAGTCCCCACCAGACTACCCCCACCCAGCAGCAAACACAACTCCAACAACAAAAGCAACAGCAACAACAACAACAACCACAAAGACAATCAACACCGCCACAGCAGCAGCAAAAGCAACAGCAACATCAGCAGCAACAAGAAACCGGGGCGGTAGTGTCTTCGCTACCGTCCCTAATACCCCGTCTACTTCCTCCTCCAGTCCAAAGGGAGTCCACCCTTTCGGGGTCTCCTTCTTCTTCTTCTCTTCCACTTTCTCAACAAACAAGCCTTCCTCAGCCTGGCCTGAAGTTCCACTTCCCTCAGAAACCAACCCGTTTCCCCGCTGCCCTCCTGGAGGGTGTAAGACGGGCTGATAATTTTTTGAAGAGGCGGTTGGAGGCCGAGAAGGCTGTTACTCAGGGAAGGGCAGACAACCTGTCTGCCGTGAAGAGAGCTGAGCTGGCCGAGGGGGTGAGATCCCTTCACCCGGCTGGAGCGGTTTTGGATGGCCCAGCCTTGGAGAAGAGGCTGGTGCCTAGGCTCGGATGTGCATTGGCGCCGTTCGGAGCGGAGATGATGGAGGACATGGCCCTGAGCTTGTGCGAGCTCAATTCTGAGATATGGGCCATCAGTAGCAGTAAGGACCCGCTGTTGCTGACACATGCCGTAAAGCAGCAACTTTCTGGGGTAAGCTGTTAGTTGTTGTGTTCTGGGATCAATTGTCTTAGTACATTTGGTTCTGCTTAACTCATTCTGTTGTCTTTCCTCGCAGGCCTCTCTCATCGTGGAACGCTCGTTCCGAGAGGTGGGTGCAGTTCTGGTTCAGCTGGAGGAGAGCCAGGTGGCTCGCCAGGCCTTGGAGGCGGAGAAGCAGAAACTGACCCAACAGGTCGAGAGCATAAAGGGGGAGGCTGTGGAGAAGATTAACCAGGCCCGGCGCACGGCTGAAGAAGAGGCGGACAAGAAATATTTTGCCAAATATCAAGAGTACCGGGCCAGCGCGGAGAATGAGTTCAAGCAGCGGTCGGATGACTTGAAGGCCAAGAACTCCAAGCTCCAGGAAGAGCTATCCCAGGCCAGGGGGAGAAGGACACACTGGATGCCCGCTTGCAATCGAAAAACAATCTCCTCCTTAAGTAGAATGAGGAATACGCCATTCTTCAGAATAAGCTGTACGAGGAGGAGCAAGATCACAAGAGGAGCAAGGATCTCGCGTCTATGCAGGAGTTGGGGCTCGCTGAGAAGGATAAACAGATTGGAGCCTTGCAATTCACTATCAGGGGGCATGTGACCGAGAAGCAATCCTTGCTGGATCAAAATAAGGTGCAGCGCAAGGAGATTGATTCCCTTAAGGGAGAGCGGGATGCATCCAAGGCCGAGCTGGAAAAACTGAGGGCTCAATTGGCTGTCGCGGAGGCAAAGCTGGCGACCTCTGAGGCGGAGCGCTTGAAGGAGAAGGAAGATGCCGAGGTGGTGCTGAATAGAACGATTAATCTATCCCACGTGGTCCTCATGCACCAACTTTGGAAAATAAACCCGGAGGTAGTAGGCTACCTGGGAGAGGACGCCACCGCCATGAGGGAAAAGATACAGGCGTGGGATCAAAGCCCAGAGGTGTATGTCCAGACTTATAACATCGACGAGCCTGCTGGAGTCCCTGAGGCAGAAGATCCCGAAGAGGCGGGGACCTCTGAACTTGCCATTGATGACGTTCCATCTTCCAATGAGCTGACTCCGCCAGCCCCAGTTGAAACCGCTGTCTCCGAGACCCCGGTCGTGGAAGCCGCTGCCACCCCCAGTGCTTGAAGGGGTCTTATTCTTTGTGTAATAATAATAATTTTTTTTTTCTTTATTTTCCTTTGGGGCGAAGCTCCCTGTACTCTTTTTTTTTTTTAATTGCGGGAACATTACAGATGTCCGGTCCGCAGGGCCTTCATTGTCATAATT
The DNA here is from genome assembly GCF_963169125.1 of Humulus lupulus. NCBI lineage: Eukaryota > Viridiplantae > Streptophyta > Magnoliopsida > Rosales > Cannabaceae > Humulus > Humulus lupulus. The sequence goes on along the minus strand of NC_084794.1, from coordinate 81,145,915 downwards.
GTAGACTTCTTCTTTCCTTTCCTGCTGAGTTTCTTGTTTAATTTTGTGCTTAGGGTAGAGACTTTTATACGATAGAAACTACTGTAGGGGCGCATGAGGTTTAGGTTCCAACGGCTAGAACCTATGCATTTCTAACTTGAAGCTCCAACGGCTTATGTCTTTTCCCACGTAGTTTCTAGGTTACGGAGGGTTCTTGGTTCCAACGGCCAGACTCCCTCTTTCATCGTACTCAGCTTTCCTAAGGTAAATAGCCAATCCCGGGACTTGTAGTTATACTGTTCGCTGGGATGGCTAAGGTGACCCGTTGCATCTTCCCATCGTGATCTTTACAAAGCTTGCGAGGCCAACACTTAATACGATTCCGCGGGATGGTGCCGGAACGGGAGTTCTTTTGGTGGGCGTTGCTAGACTTAGGGCTAGATCTTTGCGAAGCAAAACTAACTGTCGTTGCGGACCTCACGGTGGCCGACTTCAGGGACTTGGCATGAAGCCTTGCGAGGCAAAGTTCGTTGCGGTCGAGGAAATCTTCACGCCTACCATGTGCGATCCTGGAGCAGGGGCTTTGCGAAGAAAAGCCTGCTGTAATTGGAGGATCGATTATATTTGCTCCCAGAGCTGAAGCTTGCGAAGCGAAGTTTGCAGTGGTTGAGGAGCTCACCATGCCTTTTTTTTGTGAGACCCGGAGCTAAAGCCTGCGAAGCAAAGCTTACAGCGGTCGCGGATCTTGCCATCTTTCGCCTTGCGGGACCCGGAGCTGGAGCTTACGAAGCAAAGCTCTCAGCGGTCACGGATCTTGCCATGCATTACTTTATGAGACCCGGAGCTGAAGCTTGCGAAGCAAAGCTTTCAGCAGACGCGTAGTATTCTGCGAAGGACTTGTTAGGAAGTTGGGGGTGTTTCGGCGTGGCTCTCTGAATGTGCCCCAACCTCCAGTCCTGTTCATCGCTGGGCTACACAGGAGATAATTTTCATGATGCATAATGGCAGATATTTTCATGGCAATTTTCACATAACCACATAATGCACACATGACACGTAATGCAAATATGTTCATGGCAACAAATCAACCTAAGCTTAATCAATTTTAAAAATTTCAAACACAATGCTAGCACATAAGTGGTGTTCTCTTTATGTTTTGTTCAAGGGGCGTATGGCTATGCCTTAACCATGTATACCCCCCCAAGTGAGCGTGGGGTCCGGACGTCTCCGGACCGCGTGGTCACTTGTTAAAACGCAGCTTGGAACAAAGGGATAAAAAATGCAGTAAAAGCGGAGTGAAACTCTCTGTGTTTTATTAAATTAGCCTGTTAGGCATGTGTTTTACAGCTGGGAGGACTATCTCCATATTTTACATTTTTGCTACGTCCACCAAGGACTTTCGACTAGATAGTCCGGGGCTTACTGATAGTAACGGCGGAGGTGTTCCGCGTTCCAGGCGCGCGGGACTTTAGATCCGTCGAGTCTCTTTAAGTGATACGTCCCATGGCCCACTTTTTCTTGAACTTCATAGGGGCCTTCCCAGTTGGGTCCGAGGACTCCCACTCCCGGATCCTGCGTTGCAGGAAATACTCTCCGTAGGACAAGGTCCCCAACTTCGAATGTACGGCTCTTGACTCTTGAGTTGAAGTGTCGGGCTATCTTGCCTTGGTACATTTTGAGTTGGACCTGTGACTGCTCCCGGAGCTCTTCAATCATGTCCAGGGACTCCTGGAGAAGGGCGTGGTTCCGGGTAGGGTCGTAGGTGTCCTGCCTGTGAGAGGTGATCATAGTTTCTACTGGGATGACGGCCTCGCAACCGAAGGTCATGGAGTAAGGTGTGTGCCCTGTCGAAGTTCTCTCTGTTGTGCGATAGGCCCAAAGTACTCGTGGGAGCTCTTCCGGCCAGTGAGCCTTGCATGCTTGGAGTTTTTTCTTCAACGTGGTCTTTAAAATTTTGTTCACTGCCTCCACTTTCCCATTAGCTTGAGGTCTGGCGACTGCGGAAAAGCTTTTGATGATTCCATGCGAAGCACAGAAGTTCGTGAAATGTTCACTATCAAATTGCTTCCCATTGTCGGACACAATTTTACGTGGAAGCCTGAAACGACACACTATATTCTTGATGACAAAGTCCAGTGCTTTCTTAGACGTGACCGTGTTCATAGGTTCAGCTTCAGCCCATTTGGTGAAGTAGTCTATCGCGACTATGGCATACTTCACTCCGCCCTTTCCAGTTGGAAGGGAACCTACTAGGTCAATGCCCCAAACGGCGAACGGCCAGGGGCTGGTCATTAAGGTAATTTCTGTAGGCGGCGCTCGCGGAACCTTGGCGTACCTCTGGCACTGCTCACATTTTCTGACATAATCCACACAATCCTTCTTCATGGTGGGCTAGAAGTATCCTTGACGAAGGATCTTTTTGGAGAGGCTCAGCCCGGAGGTATGGTCACCATAGAAGCCTCTGTGAATCTCATGGATGACGGTGCTGATTTCGGTTCCGGCAACACACCTAAGGAAGGGTATGGACAACCCCCTGCGGTAAAGTTTTCCATCCATAACCACGTATCGGGGAGCTTGATATTGGAGCTTTATTGCGTCAGCTTTATCAGTGGGGAGCTCTCCAGTGGTGAGAAATCTGAGGATGGGTCCTATCCAGGAATGGGAATGGTCGATGATGGCATTTACCCTCTGTGTCTCAGTACTAGGTGCTTCTAAGTGCCCGATGGGCACTAGGCCATATTGTTCAATCTCCGGGTCTGTTGCAAGCTTGGCCAGTGTGTCTGCGAGTGAATTCTGGTCCCGGGGGACCTGGCGGATTTGGTAGCCTTTGAAATGCTGCAGGAGGCCGCGGGAGAGAGACACGTAAGCAGCCATTTTTTCGCCTTTCGTCTGGTATTCTCCGGATATTTGGTTTACCACAAGTAGGGAGTCGCTGTATACTTCGATTTTTTGGGCTCCGACTTCTCTGGCCAGTTGTAATCCAGCTAGCATGGCTTCGTGTTCTGCCTCGTTGTTGGATGCTAGGAACGCGAAATGGATGGCGCTCTGGAGCTGATGTCCTTGGGGAGAAATTAGGATAACTCCTGCTCCAGCTCCTTTTTCATTTGAGGCTCCGTCTACATAGACCTTCCATGTGGGAAGTTCCTGGACAGGATCTTCCGGGAGGTCATTCATTCCTGAGCATTCCACAATAAAGTCCGCGAGAGCTTGAACTTTTATGGAAACGCGTGGCTGGTAGTGGATGTCAAACTGGCTCAGCTCCATGGCCCATTTAAGTAATCTGCCAGAAGACTCGGGCTTCTGCAGGACTTGCCGGAGAGGGTGGTTGGTGAGTACTCTGATGGTGTGCGTTTGGAAATAGGGCCTTAGCTTCCGTGAAGCGATTAGCAAGCAGAGGGAGAGTTTTTCGATCATTGTATATCTGGACTCGGCGTCCAGTAACCTCGTGCTCACGTAATACACAGGGAGTTGGAGACGGCCGTCTTCCCGGACGAGAGCGGCACTTACGGCATGCTTTGTCACATCTAAGTACAAGAACAACGCCTCTCCTTCGACAGGTTTGGACAGAATGGGAGCTCGAGTTAGATGTTCCTTGAGGTGTTGGAAGGCTGCTTCGCATTCGGGGGTCCACTCGAACCTCTTGTTTCCTCGCAACACATTGAAGAAGGGGACACATTTGTCAGTGGCCTTAGATACGAAGCGGCTGAGAGCAGCTATCCTTCCGTTAACGCTTTGGACATCCTTATGCTTTCGGGGAGAAGGCATATCTATGAACGCTTTAATTTTCTCAGGGTTGGCCTCCACTCCGCGGGAGCTGACAATGAAACCGAGGAACTTCCCAGACGAGACCCCGAAAGTACATCTCTTCGGATTCAGTTTCATTCCGTACTTTCGGATCACGGCGAAAGCTTCCTCAAGGTCGTCACTGTGGTCCCCGGAGGTCTTGGATTTCACCAACATGTCGTCTACATACACCTCCATGTTCCTCCCCAGCTGATCCTTGAACATCTTGTTTACTAGACGCTGGTATGTCGCCCCAGCATTCTTCAAACCGAATGGCATGACCACGTAACAATAGACACCCTTGTCCGTGAGGAAGCTGGTGTGTTCCTGGTCCGCGACATGCATCTTGATCTGGTTGTATCCGGAGTATGCATCCATGAAGGATAAGAGTTCATACCCGGAAGTAGCGTCTACCATCTGATCGATTCGCGGAAGAGGGAAACAGTCTTTTGGGCAGGCTTTGTTCAGGTCCGTGAAGTCAATACACATTCTCCAGGATCCATCGGGTTTCGGGACCAGAACCGGGTTGGCCAACCACACGGGATAGAGTGACTCCTGGAGAAAGCCTATGGACATCAGCTTGTCCACTTCAGCTTTGACTGCTTCGGCCCTTACTGGGTCTAACGGCCTCCTCTTTTGGCGAACTGGAGTTGCAGATGGGTCTATGTTGAGTGCGTGGCACGCAACATTAGGATTAATCCCCGTCATATCAGCGTGGCACCATGCCAGGATATCCTGATTATTCTTCACAGTGGCCACGATCTTTTCTCGAATGGCCGATGGAAGGTTTTTCCCCACCTGAATGACTTTGGTGGGATCTTCCGAGTTGAGGATCACCTCTTCGACTTCCTCCATCGGCTCTATCGCCCTCTCGACCCCCACTCTAGGGTCGAGTTCGTCAACGTATGCCCCTTGGGCACCCCCAGTCTCTGGTAAATCCTCTGCCAAAGGCGTGGCAACAATCGCCTCCTGGACCGTGTAGACGGATCAGACGGAGACGTTGTAACAGCTTTGTGCACTTCGTTGGTCTCCCCGGAGGGTGCCGATGCGCCCATTGTCGCATGGAAACTTCAAGCATAAGTGGCGTATCGAGGTTATGGCCCCAACATCGATTAGGACCGGCCGGCCTAGGATGGCATTATACGCCGTGGGGCAGTCGACCACCACGAATGTGCAGTGCTTGAAGGCACAAGCGTTGCTGTCTCCTCTGAGGGTGACTGGAAGTTGAATTTTGCCTAAGGGCATGAGTGCATCCCCATTGAACCCCTGAAGCTGGATGGGGCATGGGATCAGATCTGTCTCCGTTAATCCGATCGCGTGGAAGGCAGCTTTGAAGAGGATGTTGATGGAGCTTCCATTATCGACTAGGATCCGTGACACCTTCTTATTGGCGATCTGGGCTTCCACAACGAGGGGATCGTTGTGGGGGAAGTGCACATGTCGGGCGTCATCTTCCGTGAAGGTGATGGGAAGATCCATCATTCGGGGACGCTGAGCAGGTGACTGAACCAAGGCGCACATCTCCCCGGTGTGTTCTAACTCCCTCAAGTCCCTTTTCTGGGAGTTGCGGGTGCTTCCGGCAAGGTGCGGTCCTCCGGAAATGGTGGCCACGTGTCCGTTAACGGGTGGCGGAGCAAGGCCAGGCGGATATGGTTTTCCGGGTCTTGGAGTCAACATGGCAATGGGTGCCGGAGAGGTCGGAGCAGGAAGCGCTGGGAACTGAGATCCAGGAGCTTGGGGGTGACCGGCTCCAGGAGCGCTAGCGGTCCCCCTCTGTCCCGGAGAGTATGCAGCTCCGTGAACTATTCCTTGTCCGGGATAGATTATGGGTATCCTCACCCATTGACCGAGGTGTCCCGCTCTTGCCAGGGACTCGATCTCATCCTTCAGCTGAAGGCATTCGTTTGTGGTGTGCCCCACGTCTCCGTGGAACTCACACCTCTTATTGGAGTCTCGTGGACGCCTTCCTCCGTGAGACACTTTCGGGGGCTTCCGGTAGTTGACCATATTACAGGTCGCCCGATAGACGTTCTCTCACGAGTCTATCAAACTGGTGTACTCCGTGAACTTGGGCTCATAGTTCTTCCGGGGTTTCTTTGAATGGTCCCCCCGGTTGGAGTTTCTTCCGCCTCGTTTATTCCGCGATTGGCTCAGATTTTGTTCTGGGCCTTCCGCTTGCGGTTGCGACGGGCCGGGAGCGATACTACATCCGGTTGGTACAACTCCGTACCCAGAGAAATGGGTTTGACTCGGCGTCTGAGCAGACGCGGAAGGTCCATACACGCTTGGAGTGAACTGGGCTCCTGGAAGCGTGAGGGCTGGCGCGGGAGCTTGCGAAGCAAAGCTCGGTGCAGTCATGGAGGGCGTCGGAGCTGGGGGAACTCCAAAGGCCTGTTGGTAGGCATCTTCAAGGTTGATGATTCCTTGAGCTTTTGATATGAATTCGGACAGAGTTTCTGCTCGCCTCCTTTGCATTTCTGCCCATAGCAGGGAGCCGACGGTAAGCCCCGATTGAAGGGCGATCAGCTTCATGTCATCGCTGACCTTGGTCTTAGCAGCAGCTTCCATCATTCTTTGAATGAAAGCTTTGAGGCTCTCATTGGGTAGCTGCTTTATGTTGGTTAAAGAACCAACCTCCATGTCGTGGTCCCGGGCAGCAATGAACTGCCTCTTGAATGCGGACTGTAGCTCCTTCCAACTGTGGATGGATCCGGGAGCCAATCTTTTCCACCAGTCTTCCGCGGACTTGGTAAGGGTGAGTGAGAAGCACATGCATTTGGCATCCTCACTGACGCGCGCCACTTGCATCATCTTGTTGTATTTAGCTAGATGGGTGCGCGGGTCTGTCCTCCCCTCATATAATTCTATGTGAGGCATTTTGAAGTTTTCCGGGAGGGGCGTTTCTGTGATCCTCCGAATACATGGTTCCGGGTCTTCTTCCTCAGAGTCTGACAGGGCCCCACTTTGCTTCCAGACCAGCTTGGTCAAGGCAGCGATCTGTTCCTCGAGCCTCTTTGTATCGCTCTTCGGGAGGTCACGTCCCCGGAGCTTGTCGTTGAGATGATTTCGCAGGTCATCTCCGCGAGGCCGGGCCTTTTCTCCTTTGGCCTTTTCGTACTTGGCCTCCAACCTTTTCCTTAGGTCCACCGTGGACCAGCTATCTTCGGAGTTCGTGTCCGCAGCCCGACCGTCCTGGTTGATGGAATCACTGGGGCGGTTGTTCCTTCCCCTAGGCCTGGGTGCCTTAGCACCGGGCCCTTTAGGCACAGAGTGCCCCCTTGGGGCTGAAGGGCGTCTGGGCTTAGAAGCGCCAGAGACCTTCTGGGCGCGGGGGGGGGGGGGGGGGGGCAGTCGGCCTGGTGATTCACGCCTTTAGGAGGTGCGGGGGCGTTAGTGCGCACAGGCTCCCCAACTTTTTCTTTGCCCTTGTTAGGGGCGGCTTTGGATGGTCCAGCAGCGGCGGGATCTGGCATGGTGGCATCAGCACCACCTAAAACAGAGGCGTCCTCGTCCGAGTTGCCTAGATCTCCGAACTTACTTTGGAGGCGCTCCATCATGCGCTGCATTTTTCCGGAGACGCGCTCCTGCTCAGCGAGCTTGGCCTTAGTGGCCACCAGTTCTTCGGCTACTTGGACCAGTTCTGGATCCTTCTCGTAGTAGTAGCCGTCTTTGTAGTAACCGTCTCAGACATACTCTTCTTCGTTTTCTAAGTATGTCGTTTCTTCAGTACTGACCCGATCCTGGCGGGATGTCGGGTCTTCACCTTGGTAGTCCGAGTCGTGGGTACTTTCTCCTTCGGTCTGGGCTGCCGAGGGTTCGTTTTGTACTGCATCTTCCATCACAGTATCGGGGTTGACCCTAGGATTCTTGTCAACCGCGGATTTTCTCGTAGTCACCATCTTTTCAGTACGCAGAAAAAGAGCTGACTAACAACTCCCTACAACTCTCAATGAAAGCACCAAAATGTTTACCGAGTTTTTCGGAAACGAATACAAACAAAATAATAAAAAGATAAGAACTGTAGAAGTGTATAAATATAAATAGACAAATAGGTTTTTTACGTGGTTCAGGCGTTAACGAGCCCTAGTCCACGAGTCGATGTTATTATACTTGTAGAGAATTACAGTAAAATGGCTGGTGTACAAGAACCTCACAAACTCACAGTGTTTCTCTCGAGTTCTCTAGAAGAAGACGAAGCTAGAGAGATTTTGGTAGAGTTCTTGCTATGTAATGTGTTCTTTTTTTTTTCTCTCCTATTGCAAAATGAGGAGGTCTTTATAGCTAGAGTTTTGGATTAGGGTTTTACTCTGCCCCCATGAGTCTTAATTACACCAGCCATAAATAGGGGATACAATTACCGTAGTCGCCTGGCTACCAGGCTCTATGTGGGTATATTTACATGAAAGTATGGGGAATGCACAAAGGCAGCTGTCTTTTCCAGGCTGTCAGCGGAACAGTAGGCGAAATGGTACTTTTAGGCGTGCTGGGATGTGTGCGGCCTCGACCTGTCGGGCGTGTCAGGCGGGATCCTGTGTCAGGTGGATATCATTCCAACTATGCCTCCTCCATGACTCGACCGCTTGGTCTTCTTCCATGCGAGGCACGGAACTGTATCCGCGAAGGTAACCTGAAGAGCTTCTCCTGGAAGGACCTTCCCCGAAGGATATCCCTTCGGGAGTCCGGGAGAATTGACAAGTTTCCACGTCGCGGTTGCTTGAAAGAGTATGATGGACACTAAACGGGAGAGGCGAAGCCTTTCTGTCCATCCGCGAGCTCTGGTCACCTTTCGTGAAAGACTTTGATAACTCTGCTTCCCCGAGGCTATCCATCTAAACACTATCCGGAAATCTGGATAACAACTATGTTGTGAATATTATCTGAACATAGTTTCACAACGTTGTTATGTTGTGGAGGGAACTAATACATAACAGGTTGAAATTGTTCTTCAATATTTTTTTTTTCATTATTGTATTCTACTTCAATGCCCATATTCTCCAATTAATTGTAGAATTGTTCTTCATTCTCAGTCTCCTCTGATTGTCTAGCTTTTTCCCTCTTCAGCTCTTCAATTTCTTTTGTGAGTCTAGCAATCTCATTTTCTTTATGAGAAACAACATCTGACACTTTCCTTTTTTTTCTTCCAAATAATGAAGTAATTTCAGCAGTAAACCTACAAAATAATCCACCAAGTTAATTATTTTAGTTAGTAAATGCAAAACTAACACAAATTAAGAAGTAACATACCCAGCAGCTTGAACACGACCTGAGTGCTCAAGTGTCCTTAACGCTTGAGTCAAGATGTCATCCCAACCCTTAGCTACAATTTCACCACGATTAGCTTTTTCTTTCAATTCCTGTTATTCAACATACCATTAACCCATAAAATTAATAATGTATACAAATGGAAGTTAGTTTAATCATTGTTACATTACTTTAGATCACTTACTATCTTCTCTTGAATCTGTATGTCCAATTTTGTGACAAGATTTTTTTTTCACGAACTCTTAGCCAAACTTCATGGCATTCTACATTTTGCACACCTCGTTCTTTTTTCTACAACATACAAGATAATTGAAGTTATTTGGTGATACTTAATATATGTTAAACTACTAATGTGAATTACTTACTAAATCCTCTCTAATATTTACCATGCCTTTGCGAGATGTGCAATGCCTCGACGTATTTTGTAGAGCTCGTTCTGTAATGACCCGAATTTCCTAATAAGGTTTAGGACCTTGATTAGGAGGCCGGGAGAGCCATGATTGATTTATTATGATATTAAATGATTATATGCATGATTATGTGAATTATATTATTATATGATGATAAATGCATGCATATGTGTCAACTTTTCATTATAAGGGCATTTTGGTAATTTGGCCCGTTGATGGCATATTTGTGTATTTTCATGCATGTTGGTGAATTATGAATAAGACCACATTATAATGTGGATTTGTTCAAGCCATTTGACATGAGACGATGTTTGAAGGCAAGTTAACAGTTTGGTCATAACTGGGTTAATTTCGGGGCTCGGGGTGAGTCCCGGGGAAATTTTAGGATTAGTACATTACCGGAAATTAAAGGGTAATGGGATATGATGTATTAGCATTTGAGAATATTGGGAGTAACGAGAATTGAAGGACGTTAATTATGATTAGCGGGATAAGTGGGAAATGACATTTTTGCCCTTGGGGGTTATTAAGAAAAGAAGATAGGCTTGGCGGCATTTAGGTCATTTGACCTTAGGATATGTTTAAAATTAGTAAGATGTAGAAGAAAGAGACCAAAATAGAGCTTCTTTCCCTCCCCCACGATCATCTTCTTCTCTCCTTCTTCCTTTGAAATTTTTAAGCCCCAATTGAAGAATCAAGCTAGAGAACCAAGCCTTGAGGGTCTAGGGTTGTGTTCTACCATTGAAGAGGGTTCCATATTGAACTTGAGGTAAGATTTTCACCATAGAAACTTTGGTTCTTGCTCTATTTTTCATTGATTTTCAGTTGGGATTTTTGATTGGGATAGTGAGAATTGATGGAAGTATATGGCAAAGATTGATTGGGTTATGATGCCTAGGAAGTATATGGCAAGTTTTGAAGCTTGGAATTGGAGAAATTGAAGGAGGAAAAACCAGGGCTGAATCAGCCTGGTTCTAGTGCTACAACGCCCAAGGGAGGGCGCTACAGCGCTGTCCAGGGCCATTCATCCCTGCTTGTAGCGCTCTGGCGCTAGGGGGGCAGCGCTACCCTGTTTTTCCAGGGTCCTATTTTGGGCACTTTTGAGGGTTTTTGGCTTGGGGTTTCAATTCTTAAGGCTCGGGATCGAATCTACTAACCGTTTGAGTACGATTCGAGGTTCCGAGAGTGAGGTTTAGGTCAAGAACCTTTTATTGTTGATTTCATTAATTGGATTCCATATTTGGTTATGACTATGTGACCGCTAAGGGATCAAATGATCGATAGTTCTCAAAGGTCGTTCATTTATTATTTCTCGCTCGAACCAAAGGTAAGAAAGCTGTACCCAGTATGTGACATGCATGTTTATTGATGAAGCATGTGAGTGCTCTATTTGTATATCTGGAATGCATATCAAATGCTTAGCAATTTGCTTATCTTTGTATGGCACTGACCTATGAGTCAGGAATCGGCAATGGTGTCAGTATTGTCTGTGATGCTGTGACTTATTAGTCAAGTTCGGCAGTAGTACTGAGCACTGGTCGTATGGTATTGGCTTATGAGTCAAGAATGATATTAGTGTGTTTAACGCAAAATCGACATAAGCATTATCATCATAAGTATGAAATGCTTGACCGACCTTAAGTTCGATGAACACAAAAGCTCTTGTCTAGTCTAATGGCTAGTTACTTAGAGCCAGGGTCAAAAAGGCCCAAGTGACTACATCGTCACATGGATAAGGGTGCGGAGCCCAAGTACGTGACTCACTCATTAATCACTTATCTGACTCAAGTTTGTGACTTCATAGTTACTCATCTGATTAGGGTGTAAACCCAAGTTTGTGACTCCATAGTCACTCATCTGATTAGGGTGCGGAGCCCAAAGTGTGATTCACTCATCTGATTTGGGCTACAAGCCCCATTATGATTACCGAAATCATGAAGTGATATTCACTCATCTGATTAGGGTACGAACCCCCAGTGCGTGACTTAATTGTCACTTATTTTAGATGGATACAATGGCCATCTACTTTCATTATGACTTGATAGTCATCAATACAAAGTGCATGTCCCATGAATCATCTATACAAAGGGTAGGGCCCATATGTCATCTATACAAAGGGCAGGGCCCACAACCATTATTTGGACTTAATTGCATGCATGAATAGAGCTATTATTGCTAGGCAAGCCTATAATGACTTAGTAACATGTTATTACTGTTCATGAGCATATTGAGTTTTCTTGCTGAGCTTCAGCTCACAGGTGCTATGTGGTGCAGGTAAAGGAAAAAGAAAGATGGACCATCCTTGGGTTGGAGAGCTTAGGTGACGATGTGTACATATGTGGCTGCTCGACCGCCATGGCCGAGGGTGTAAAGAAGAACTAGGGTTAAACCGTATTTTGCCGCTTAGGTCGGCTGGTTGTAAATATTTTCTTGTAATTAACCTTTAAATTATATTTTGGGATCCCAATGTATATGGTAAACATTTTAGTGAAACGTTGTATATTAACCAATTTTTTTAACCCTAAACCGCTAATCATACTTAGTTACACGATTATGACCAAATGACTCGATTAACGAGTACAACACTATTTAAATGCACACCATAACGGTCCCTGTGTAGTAGGGCGTTACACGTTCTATTTGAGCTTTCCTGAATTCCTACAAAAAATATTTAAATTTAAGTTACTAAACACTTACTCATATTTCGAAACTGAGTTTTCACAAAAAATAGTATCTGAAACTCTGGAGATAGACGATGTTGGACAAACTGTAGCCAATCCTTGTGGTCGATTTCTAGATACGCTGATGGGACATGTGAGAGTCGTTCCATCATGTTTTCATTTGCCAATGGGTAGATGTATTTGGTAGTGATACAAGTCTTAAAATCCTTCATCATTCTTCCAGCAATTTTCAAGCACTCTTTCTTCCATGACTCTGGAATGTTGTAGCCACCCTGAAAATATAAAGAAAAATAATCAATTAAATTTAAACATTAAATTCAAATGAACACCAAAGCATTATACATTCCATAGGTTAACTTACATATATATATATATATCAGTCCAAATATTATCTTTCAAATGTTGTGGGACACACCTCCAATCAGCATAATTCATAGAGATTGAATTTCTGCATCTAACTCCAAGGTATTAAATCATCTCTGAATATGCATCTCCAAAAGGTTCTCCCCCTATCATTATACTCAAGGTCTACCTTGATTCCTTTATCTTTTCGTTGATTTACATGACCCATCTTTGCAGGACTCGCTTATTTGGTATATTCTCATCTCCTGGATCTGTCATCTGCAACATAAACATCAATTTAACAATTATTAGTACCAATTTATACATTACTAAAACACATCACATAATTATGACATAAATAAACACATATTACTCACTGAACATATTTTTCTTTTTCTTTTGGGTTGATTGATAATCCACCCATATTCTTTCTTCAATGTCGCTTCTAATGTCGCTTCTTCAATGTCTTTTGAACAAGCATGAATTTCCTCAACTTGTTCATGTATCAGTTGTCCAACTATGAAACAATCATGACATAAACATCATTTTCCTCATCGTCTTCATTCTCTAAAAACTTCCTCTATTTCTATGTGTTGGTGCAGCAAATTGGACAACCTTCGTAACCTTTTGTACTCAACCTTGATAAATTACTATATGCTGGGAAATCACTAATAGTCCACAACAACACAATTTTCATTAAAGAATTATTTCTTTAAACAATCATATGCCTTAACACCATTTTCATACAACTCTTTCAAATCATCAATTAATGGTGCTAAATAAATATCAATATCGTGTCCTGATTGTTTTGAGAATGAAATCATTAACGAAAGCATCATAAACTTCCTTTTCATGACTAACCATGGAGGAAGATTGTACATAACAAGGAAGATGAGCCACAAACTATGCCGACTACTATGTGGGTTTACTCCATCGGCAGATAAACCTAGACGAAGATGTCTTGGTTCAGTTTTAAATTATGGATTCAAGTGATTTACTTTTTCCCAGGCTTGTGAATCAGCAGGATGTCAGAGTTTGCCGTCTTTCACTCGCCTAGTCTCATGCCATATTAAGTTTTCAGAGTGCTCTGCACTTTGATATAACTGCTTAAGCCGAGAAATCAAAGGCAAGTACCACATCACTTTTTGAGGAATGATTTTCCTAATTTCCTTACTCTTGTTAGGTTTTACCGCGGTAAACCACATTCAGGGCAAGTGTCCATGTCTGCATACTCTTTACGATATAAAACACAATCATTCGGACATGCATGGATCTTTTCATACTTCAACCCTATCAAATTTAAAGTTTTCCTAGCTTCATATGTAGACTCTGGGAAGTAGTTATCCTTAAAAGCAGCTAAAAATTGACTAAAACATTTATCGCTCACTCTATTTTCTACTACTTTATGTTGTAAAATTTCACCATTGTATGTAATCTTATTTTATTGCACCCATTGAACAAGGTTTATCTGCATCTCTAACCAAATTATCAAAAAATTTCTGGATCAACAACAAACTCTTCTTGAGCTTCATCAAGCAATTCCATAGGATGATCATCAAAATCATCTACCCCTCGCCTCCCTAATGGACATGGATCTATATTTGATTATTCTCCATGCCAATACCATGTAGTATAAATTCTATTGAATCCCCGACAAAATACATGATCTTTTATCATGGTAATATTCCCTTTTGATCTATTACCACAATCTACACATAGACAAGGAATTCTTTCAGGATCACTACAATTCTTTAAGCAAAACTCTAAAAATTTGTTGATTCATCTTGAAATTATGGTGTTTCTCTTCTCTCATGCATCCACGATTTATCCATAATAATAATAATAATAATAATAAGAATAATAATAATAATAACTATAAAAACATTTCCTATTAAGTTTTACAAAACAAATATCACATATTAAAAAACATGTTTAATTAATAAATCCTAAAAAAATCGGGCAAAGTTTTCTCTGTTTCTATAACATATCCCAATTTCATAAGTACATATTAATTAAATACAAACAAACACAATAATAACAAGCATAGTTCTGTCCTTATCAATTAATAATTCCTAAAAAAATTAGGCAGAGTTTTCTCTATTTCTATAACATATTCCAATTTCATAAGTACATATTAATTAAATACAAACAAACACAATAATAACAAGCATAATTCTGTCCTTATCAATTAATAATTCCTAAAAAATTGGGCAGAATTTCCTTTATTTCTTTAACATATTCCAATTTCATAAGTACCTATTAATTTAATACAAACAAACACAATAATCAACAAGCATACTTTTGTCCTTATCAATTAATAAACCTTAAAAAAAATTGGACAGAGTTTCCTCTATTTCTATAACATATTCCAATTTCATAAGTACCTATTAACTAAATACAAACAAATACAATAATAACAAGCATAATTCTGCCCTTATCAATTAATAAACCTACAAAAAATTGGGCAGAGTTTCATCTGTTTCAATAACATATTCAAATTTCATAATTACCTATTAATTCAACACAAACAAACATAATAATCAACATGCATAATTTCATCCTTATACCACCACATCACACAAATTTCTCAGAACCTACTTCACTAATTTTCAAACTTAAGTTCAACTAAATTCAATATGGTTGAACTATAATTCTATAAATATGTGCAATAGTAATAAATAAAAATAAAATTCTCACTCACCTTAAAATTAATCTTCAAGCTAGTAACCACCAATAAAAAATTAAATTACCCCCAAAACAATAACCGTCCTAAAAATAATATAAAAAAAATTAAATATTATAATTATTGAGTTTATAATAACTAGTACCAAACATTAAAGCATATTATACAAATAAAACTTTATTTTAACTAAATATTAACTTGAATTTTTTTACAACAACAACATATTTAAACATTAAAACTATATTTTACAAATGATTTTTTTAACTAGATATTAACTTGATTTTTTTTATTATAATAACAACATATTAAATTTTTTTTAACAGCAACAACATATTAACTTCATTAGTTTTCTAAATAATTATTCTAAATAAAACATATTATAAAATACAAAAATAAATCAAATAAATTAGAAATTTAATAATACATTAATATTAAATTTGGATTAATAAAAAATTTTATCACAAACACATTTTTTAAGATTCATACATTCTTAAATAATCAAATACAACTCTAAAATATTATTATCAACCATAAACACATATACATTATCAATATATTATCAAAAAATATAAAAAAAATTAGAAATAATATATATATATATATACATATAAAATCATGTAAACATCTATTTAACGATCAATACATAGTACAAACCTCAAAACTTTGTATATAAGCTGAAAATCTGTTGAAAAACCCAAAACAATGGGTATTTCCGAACACCACATGTCACCATTGTCAAGACACCATTTTTTCACTCAAAATTGAAAATAACCAAGTTTCTATGTTATATTTGAGTTTTCTAGCAAGATTGATGGATGAAATTGGAAGAAAATGAGGAAAAATAGTGGTAAATGGTGAAACCCTCATTTTTCTCACGGTTAAAGTGGAGGTTTTTGCTCTCTGTTTGGGGGGTTTCAACGTTTCGGAAATGAGGGAGAAGCCGAAGGGGTTCGGATATAAGCACCTTTAACTTCGATTTTTAGCAGTTAAAGGGTTCCGTCATTTCTTCTCGCAAAAATGCCCATCCGCCTATTACCCTTTAACTTTACTTTACGTAAATAACCGAAGTAATAGCTTAATTTCTATGAGCGCCAAACCAAAAAGCGAAGTTAAAAGTCTTTTAAAAGCTTTAACTTCGCCTTTTATGTATTTCCCAATATCCTTATGTGTAAAAACCGAAGTTAAAGCTTTTTTTTTTTTTAGTGTTAGTGTTACACCAAAATTTCGAGAATAGAAATTTTGATCTCAAAAGTCAGGCTCGTGAAATATAAGCACGGAATAAGCACATTCATCATAAAGTCAGCTGTAATGAGAAAGTCAAGGACGACCTCGTTGAGTATTAAAATGGTGATGTTGGAATTGGTGAGCTCGGAGTTACGCGATCTCGAATGGGTTCTGAGGCTACAAGTCGAGCTCGAAGTTACAATGAAAGGGGAGTCAACACTTGTATAAATCTATTGGTTCAATTTTTGCCATCAGACAAGACAACTCGAGCTCAGGCATTATGAGCTCGGGGAGGGATGATCTTGATAAAGTCTCTTGCTAAGACCGAGGTAAACCAAGTTGACGAGCTCGTGGTGGATAACCGATCTCGGAGGCATTCATTTGAGGTCAATAGACACATGTGAATGTAGTTACTGTTTGAATATCCCTATATATAAGGGATTGGTTGTAATTTGTTAATAAACCCCGAATATTGTGGGATTTATGCGCGTATTGTGTAATTATATGCATTTAATTATATTTAATTTGCGATTTGAATAATAACTCCCCCGAAATGTGAGGGGAGATATTTCGTAAACCAGACTATAAATAGACTGGTGCTATTCACTTGAAGGGGATTGAGAAATTTGAATGGGGAAGACTCTGTAATATTGCTTCCAGAAAAGCTTTGAGAGAATTCCAAAAATTGAATAATACCGACTCTTGGACTAGGCAGATTTTAACTGTTGAACCACGTAAAAATCGTGTCTCTTATTATTTGTCTCCTTTGGTATTTTGTTTAATTGCTCTTCATTTCTAAGTTGACGAAAAACGACGTCAACAGTTTGGTGCTCTCGTTGAGAGCTGAACTCAAGATGTGAGCCTGTTTAATAAAAAAACCTTCTGAATAATCAATGGCCGCTACAAACAACCCCAGTACTGGTGGGCGGCCATTGCCCCAAATACCCAAGGAGCAGGCTCCTCGTCCCGAGGAATATCCCCGACGACATGGAAAGCAGCCTATGGTGGACCCGGACCCTGAGGAGAGGAGTGATTCATCCAATTCTCGAGGGCCACTTGCTCCCAGGCCTGATGAGGATTTATATTACAACCCTGAAAGATATGTTCCTATCGTGGAACTTGAAAATTGTCACTTGCGCAAACAATTGGTAGAGGCAACAAAACGCAATGAAGAATTAGCCAGACAGGCAACTGACACCCATGCACCTCCCTGGAGGCCTAGAGGATGTCGTTGTGGGAGCACGGCCGCTAGGAGGGTAGAACAAGCATCGCAACTGAATTAACCAAGGCCCCGGAGGGGTACCCGAGCTGAGGCCACTGTCAACCCAACTACGGAATTGCCTACAGGAACGAGTAATAACCGAGCCCCTCCAATGGCTCGGAACTCGAATCTTGATGCTGTAAGAAATAATCTGGAACCTGTACGGGCGAATTTTGGGCCATCTAGACCTAACAATGGGAGATAGCCACCATCACCCATAAGGCATCCGCCATCACCAATAAGACACCCTTCGCTAGTCTGAGAGGTCCCACAGCCTGCACGACAGAGGCCATCTCGTAGCGGCAGTCAAGATGGAAACCGACAAGCCAGGCCTGGATAGGGGAACGAAAGGGAGGCTACCCGAGATCGCAGAGCTCCTCAGCCTTCGGTAAGCCAAACGTCAAGATCACAAACTGCTGGAACAAGAAGGCCAGCAGGGGACCCACTTCGTAATCACCGAGCCACACCTCTAGAGAGGTCTACACGTTACCTAAGCGAAGGCTTGGACTACACTCTGTTTGTAAGCATTTATAACACTGAGCCGAGGCATACAAGGAATCGAGGGAATCACCTTGATCTGCGGGATCATCTAAACCATAACTGAGGATGAGATAATCACCCAAACCCTGATCTGCGTGACCATCTGAATGGCCGTAAACAACCAGCATATAACCCTATACCAAGACAGAGAGCTGGAGCTTTTATTAACGATAACTAGCCCCCTTAGGTCCAGGCTCGACCCCTAGTGGACTTAGTCCAGGAAAGGATTGACCAGTTAGAAAGAGCATTCAAGCTCCTGCAAGACGAGCATAACAGGGACAAGGCTGAAGATTTCGATGAGGAGCTCGAGCCTTTTGCCCCACATATCTCCAGCACTCCATTTCCTCAGGGATTCAGGATACCCCATGTCCCACCATTTGATGGAACCTTAGACCTGTATAGTCGTCTGAGTACCTTCAACACCATCATGCGAGCCAGCAATGTTGGCTACCAGCTCAGATGTATGCTGTTCCCAGCCACACTTACAGGACCAACAAAAAACTGGTTTGAGAAGTTTAGAAGACATTCAATCTCATCCTAGGATCAGTTAGCTAGAGACTTTAAGAAGAAATTTAAGGCTATGGTTTGCATCAGGCCCGTGGCCTCAGCCTTAACTAATGTCCGACAACATCAAGATGAGTCATTAAAGAGTTACCTCACGAGGTTTAACCTAGAAGTTGCCCGAGCTTGGAATGTCGACGATAGTGGCCGCCCGATGGCCGTTAGAGCGGGTATTTTGCCAGGAAGTCCCCTTTGGGAAGATTTACAAAGGAAACCTATCAGGTCACTAACCGAATTCAATCGGAGGGCTTAGAGATTTGTCAATGTAGAAGAGGCGAGGTTAGCACTTAACCTTACCTCACCACCCATAACTACAATGACAAATGTGAACTTTGCCTCGACCTCGGCGACCCCATCAACTTCAAAACCCTCTGGGGATAACCCTTCTAAAAGGAAGAAGAATAAAGGGAAGAACTGTTAGGAGCGAGTTTCCTAATACGCAGCGGAATGGTGGTGGGGTTGGCCAAGTGTACAACAAAAGTTTTGTAACATATTTAAACTGCCTTTAAATATGCGGATCCATTAATATACATACATTAATCATAAGCAAGTTAAGAATAGAAATCATACCTCTTGAAGCCTATCAAGTGTCCTTGCTATCTTTTCGTAATTATAACGATCTTCCTATCCAAGCTGCGTACTCACACCAAGATCTTCCAAAGCGTTCTCTACACATCAAGAAGTGTGTGGGCACTTAGAGAATGAAGGATAGTTTATTTGTGATTCTACTTGATGTACTCAACACATGAGATCAAGAGAATTGGCCTGAGAATTGGTTCTTTATTTTTCAGGGAGAGAAAAATATCATTCTATTTGTCACAGAGTGAATAGATTGAGTTGTCTTAGATATCTCAGTTATCTGTATATTTTCTGATTAGTCATACTTAAAAGAAAATATTCAAATTTAAAAAATAAATCTGTAACCAACTTACAATTTACTTTTTAATTAATTATTTATTTTTATTAATGAAAATATCCAAAAACTAATTTTTTTAATTATCCATTAATTAATTAATTAAATAAATAAAAATAAAAATCCTATCCCTGAAAAGTAGCAGTACACGCCACACAAAGTCCATTGACTGTGTGTGCACGTGTACCACCCCTATTTTTAGGGATATTTGATTTTTCTATTTTTATTTAATTATTTATTCAAACGAATTTGTGAGATAAGATTTAACAACCTGATAACTAATTCAAATTTAAATTAAATATATTTTTAACTAATTGTCAAATATAATTAATTATTTGAATAAATATTAATCTTTTAAATTCAAATCCAATTTGAACTTATCATATTATTATCTCCCACTCAAATAAAGATATTTAATTAATTCTACTAATTAATTAAATCTAATATTTTTTAAAATAAATATTTAATTCATTACAATTTCGAAAATTATAATTAATTATTTAATTAAAATTCAAAATTAATTTAATTATTTAATATAATTTTGAAAATTATACAATAATTAAATATTAATTAATTTTGTTAACTACAACTAATTTGTAATTAATTAATTAATCACTATTATCATATAATTGCATATTTGGCCCGAAGCACAAATTTCTTCTTAAATATGTCTTTAAACTATTTTTCCCTTCATATTAACTCTTACCTTGAATAGTGTTGATAGAGCCGCTATGGGGACCTATGGACCTATAATTCCAAGCTCCAATAAATTTGAGATTATTAATTAAACTCTTTAATTAAATAATCTTAATTTATTAATCTCATGATTATTCCACTATAAATATGAGACTGCACTCTTGTAATTATAGACATTTCATTTACTTAGTACTTTATAATTATAAAGCGTCCATTGATATAATCATTGCATACAAATTGACCCTCTAATAATGGTTCATAATTAATCAGGAATAAAATTACCGTTTTACCCTTTTAATTATCTTTTGTTTCCTTAAGTACCATTGGCTTTACTAGTGAAGGTTAATTCATAACTTAATTATGAATTTGAGCTCAATAACCTTTCAGTCCCAAAAGTCAACCTTTAAGAGAACCATTATTCAATCTCTTACGAGAAGGCATAGATTCCATATCTGTATACTATGTCCCTAGCCATCTACATTAATGAGTTCCCAAAACAAAAGTTTTTAGCTTGATCATTCTGACAGACCCTAACGAGTGAATCAAAGAACTCATATAACATAAACAGGAGTTCATAGTAACTTTATGATTAAGATCTATTTGTATATGATCATCAGTTGATATATTTAATTAATACTTCGAAACGGTATTTAACTAAGTATTAATAAAGATATCTGGTCCAGTTCTATATATTATCTAATATATAAAGCACATCCACTAAAGTGTCCTACCACACTAGTGATCCGGATCTAGATCACATGTATTTATAATACTAGTGGACCATACTTGCAGTAATTAATCTAAAGATTCCATAACTTTATTTTACTGCGAACTATTCAAGTTCATTTATCTCAAACACAATTCTCCCGTACCAATACGTGTTTGAGATCACATATATGAACTTATGATTTTTTATGATATTTACATAATATTATCACAGAATAATATAGTCCATAAAATATATGCATAAAAAATTCAATTTATTTATTTATTTCATAAAACAATGTCTACTACATATGCTTTCAGGGCACAATTCCCAACAATAACCCCGAGGCTGATGGAGGTAAAAAGAAGAAAGGGGATAAATACTCCTCTATATACAAGGTGTATACCGAGCTCAATGAGTCTTGTGAGAATATTTACCTGGCCAATGAAAACCAGGCCCCGTTCAGACGATCCAACTCCATGAGGAATCAGAAGGCGAAAAGGGACTCAAATAAATACTGTAGATTCCATAGAGACATTGGACACATAATCGACGAGTGTCAGAAATTAAAGGATGAGATTGAAGGTTTGATCTCTAGGGGATATTTCGGTCAATACATCAGAAATTAAAATCCCAATCAAGCATCAATAAGTCAGAGGGCAGCAGCCGCGCAGCCTGCCCAACACAATAACTCCCGAGCTCAGGAGGATGAGAGACCCCCTCCGATTGATGGAGAGTATGTGGTAACCATCTCGGGGGGACCTCATATCGCAGGTTTGGGCAGGAATGCCCAGAAAAGATACGTAAACGAGCTTAAGACCGGAGACGGTTCTCCTTACGAAATCGAACCGCGAGCTCCAAAACAATATAGGGTTGAAACTCAACCCATAACATTTACAGAAGAGGATGCGACACATGTCCAATTTCCTCATAACGACCCCCTGGTCATTACTCTACAGCTCGCAAACAAGAGGGTACACCGAGTTTTGATTGATAACGGGAGCTCGGTGAATATCCTTTACAAAGCCACTCTAGAAAATATGGGACTCGCGCTTTGCGATTTGAAAGCATGTGCAACAACTTTGTACAGTTTTTCAGGAGCAGGGATTTCCTGTATGGGATCCATCAAATTCCCCGTAACCATGGGAGACTATCTAGTCTCGGTAACCAAGACGATGGAGTTTGTCGTGGTGGACCTCCCATTAGCCTACAACGTACTGCTCGGGAGACCCGCCTTGATTGGGCTGGGGGCAGTGTCGTCTGTTAGGCACTTGGCCATCAAGTTCCTGACCTCTAGTGGCATCGAGACGCTGAAGGGAGACCAGCTCGCAGGAAGGGAGTGCTACAACATTTCAATAAGAGGAAATAGTCAAACAAGTGCACAAGCTCTATTGGTTATCCAAGAAATATATGGATCTGTTTTTGAAATTGATGAGGAGATTGATCCCAAAGTAGATGAGAGGGCTGATCTTGAACCTTTGGAAGAGCTCGATGAGGTAAAGCTCAATGCAGTAGATGTTACAAAGGTGGGTAAGAACCTTTCTGAAAAGGCAAGATATCAATTGATTTACTTCTTAAAAGAAAACTAGGATGTGTTTGCATGGTCGCACTCGGACTAGGAATCAGTCCAAATGTCATGAGCCATGCACTCAATATTAATAAAAGCTTCCCCCCGAAGCAGCAAAAACAAAGACTCCTGGATGATGATAGAAAGAAGGCTCTCAAGTAGGAGGTCGACAGGTTAAAGGCAAATCGATTCATACGAGATGCCTTTTATCCTGATTGGATTGCCAATCCAGTGTTGGTCCCGAAACCCAACGGCAAATGGTGAACCTGTATCGACTACTCAGATCTTAGCAAGGCACACCCTAATGACTGTTTCCCCTTGCCTCGGATAGATCAGCTCGTAGATGCCACTGCAAGTCATGGCATCATGTCATTCATGGACGCTTATTTTGGATATAACCAGATCTCCATGCATGCACCAGATCAAGAACACACGAACTTCGTGACTGACAAAGGGTTATACTGTTACAATGTCTTTCAGGCTCAAAAATGCGGGAGCCATGTACCAAAGGCTGGTGAACAGGATGTTTGCTAAGCAGATAGGAAATAACATGGAAGCTTATGTTGACGATATGTTAGTTAAATCGAAACATAGCGATAACCATGTCGATGATCTCGCAGAGTGCTTTACCGTACTTCAAAAGTACAACATAAAAATTAACCCACAAAAGTGCTCGTTCGGAGTGTCTTTGGGAAAGTTCCTTGGATTTATAATAAATGCATGAGGGATAGAAGTTAATCCAGACAAGATTAAGGCATTGATAGAAATGCCCTTGCCTAGGAGGCACAAGGATGTCTAGAGCTTAACTGGACGGATGGCGGCATTGAGTAGGTTTATCTCGAAATGTACAGACCGTTGTCTTCCTTTTTTCAACCTTTTGAGAGGGGGAAAAAATTCGAGTGGTCAGAGGAGTGCGAACTTGCATTTCAGAACCTTAAGAAGCACCTCACTGAACCACCAATCTTGTCGAAACCTATCACGGGAGAGGTTTTGTATTTATACCTCGCGATAACCGAACACGCCATTAGTGCGGTGCTCTTCCGAGAAGAGAAAAAAGTACAAAAGCCTGTATATTATGTCAACAAAAGGTTATTGGGGGCAGAATCAAGATACTCGTTGATGGAAAAATTGGCTATTAGCTTGATACATTCATCCTGAAAGCTCCGACCTTATTTCGAAGCACACCCCATTCATGTGCTAACTGACCAGCCACTGCAACAAGTTTTGTCCAAACTAGAGGCATCTGGAAGATTGTTAAAGTGGGTTGTCGAACTTAGACAATTTGAGATCACGTACCAGCGAAGAACGACCATCAAGGGACAAGCCCTGGTGGATTTTATTGTCGAGTGTACTGGAATTTCAAATGACGAAGTTGTAACCGCAACCCACGAGCTGTGGAAACTTTATGTTGACAGATCCTCCAACGAAAACGGATCGGGGGCAGGCATTATACTGATTACCCTAGCAGGAAATCGATTCCACTATGCTTTAAGGATCAACTTCGAATCATCGAATAACGAGGCTGAGTACGAAGCGTTACTAGCAGGACTTTGAATAGCCAAAGAACTCAAAGCGAAGGCTATACACTGCTATAGCGACTCTCAGTTGGTGGTTAACCAAGTTTTAGGGGAATATCAGGCTTATGGCATAATAATGGCCGCATACCTAGAGAAAGAAAAAGCTGCGCTCGGACAATTTGAATTCTACGCTATAGAGCAAGTCCCCCGAGAACAAAATTCAAATGTAGACGCGTTGGCCAGGTTCGCTACAACCAGCGAGGCCGAGACACTGAACGTGGTCCCGATAGAAATTCTATCGACCTCGAGTATCAGCGAGCCTGACGAAGAGGATGTATGCCTGATCGACTCACAACCTACCTGGATGACCCCAATAATCGATTACCTCGAAACTTGAAGTCTCCCAGCATACTAGAACCAGGCTTGGAGGCTGATGTATCAGATCCCGAGGTACACTATTATGGAAGGAAGGTTGTATCGAAGAGGGTATTCTATGCAATTCCTCCGATGTGTAACTCCACCTGAGGCGAAGAAAATTTTGGAAGAATTCATGAAGGATTTTGTGGAGATCATACTGGGGGGCATAGTCTATCAAAAAAAGTGGTAAGACAGGGGTATTTTTGGCCCAAAGTCAAGGCAGACGCGTTCGAGTATGTCAAACGATGTGATAAATGCCAGTGATTTGCTTCAATTCCACGAGCTCCACCTTCCAAGCTTACTATTTTGTCCTCCCCATGGCCATTTGCAGTGTGGGTAATTGACCTTATAGGCTCGTACCAACTGGCAAAGGTGGAGTAAGGTATGCTGTGGTCGCGATCGATTATTTCACGAAATGGACCGAAGCTGAACCCCTGGCCACCATTACCTTGAAAAAAGTTTTAGATTTTGTGGTAAAAAAATATCATATGCTAATATGGGATGCCCAGAAAGATAGTGTCGGACAACGAAACCCAGTTTGATAGTGACTTGTTTACCCATTTATGCAAAAAAATGGGATAATAAAAAGCTTCTCCTCCGTCGCCCATCCCCAGTCAAACAGCCAGGTCAAAGTAGTCAACAAGACTCTAAAGAGCTCCATAAAGAAAAGGTTAGAAGAGGCAAAAGGAAGGTGGCCTGAGGAGTTACCTCAAGTTTTGTGGGCTTATCGAACCACAACTTGGACTTCAACGGGGCATACTCCCTTCTCCCTAGCGTATGGGTGCGAGGCCATGTTGCCTATTGAAGTCTAAATCCCTACAATACGGAGCCACGCATACAATCAGGCCTTAAACCAATCCCAGCTCGAAGAAAATCTAGACCTCATTGAAGAAAGACGAGATGAAGCTCAATTTAATAATGTTGCATACCAGCAGTGAGCTACAAGGTACTTTAATAAAAGGGTTCGAGATAGAAAATTCTGATTGGGAGACCTGGTACTAAGACATGTATTTTTAGCTACATGAGACTCGTCTGCCGGGGTACTCGGACCTAACTAGGAAGGACCGTACCAGATCGAGTCTGTTATCTGACCTGGGGTGTATAAATTTGTAACGACCCGAAATTACTAATAAGGCTTAAGGGCCTTGATTAGTGTGCCGGGAGGGCATAATTGGTTTATGTGTGATTTAAATGATTTAATGCATGATTATGTGATAAGCATGCTTATATGATTATGTGGATATGTGAAATGAATGATTATGAGTATTAGTATGCATGTAGGCCCTGTTGAGGGCATAAATGTGATTATTTGCGATAAATTGTTGAGACCACATTATCATGTGGGCATATTTGCAGTGTATGGCTCAAGACGGTCCTAGTGAGCGGTTTGGCGAAATAGTCACAGTGGGGATTTATACCCAGCTTGGGGGAGCCTGAGGGTACTTTTGGAAATTTAGGATATATATTGGAGATTATTAGACATTGGGTAAATAACTGGTGATTATTTGGATGCTGGGATTTAAGTGGTAAATATTAGGAACACTTGAGGAATTAGTGGGAATTAGGAAAAAATTACCATTATACCCCTAGATTAAGTTAAATGCTAGTTTTATTTTGGGAGGGCAGAATGGTCTTTTCCTAAACTAAGGATATAGTCAGTTTTTCTTAGAATTAAGCAGAATATTGTGGAACCACTGAAGAAAAGAAAAACACAGAAACACTCCCTCTCTCTCTCTCAAGTTGGATATGGAAGCTTAGGAACAAGGGGTGCATAAACTAGGCATGAGCTGGGGAAAATATTTAAAGAAAACAGAAGGAATTGAGAAGGGAATTAAGCTTGACTTGTAGCTAGAAATTCAGAGGAGGAAACTGCTATATTGAGGTAAGAGTTTTGGGCATTCAATTATGATTTTTTCTGCTGGGTTGTCTAGGTAAGTTTGGACTCTTAAACTTGAAATGAATGATGGAATTAGACTAGGTTCTTGGAATGTTATTAGCTGATTGATATAATTAGTGACTTCAATTTTATTGCTGAGATTTTAAGGATTAAGATAGGTGGATTACTCTTAAAATTCATAGCTTGATTGAAGATGGAATTGGGGAAAGATTTTGGGTAAATTTGTGTGTGCATGGCTGGGAGAAGGAGGAGAAAACCCAGGCTTTCTCTAGGTTCACAGGGCGCACTGCGACCTAGCCTAGTGGTGCCACGGCACGTGTGGCCTTCCTGGCCTAGGAGCTATTTGACTTGGGGGCGCGCCGTGACTTGCTTGGCCAAGTCGCGACCTGCCTCCCCTTTGGCGTAAGAGCTTTCTCTTTGACGTGGGGCAAGTCACGACTTGCTGAGCTAAGTCGCGACCCGCCTGGGAGTTTTAAGCTTAGAGGAGTTCTTAGTGTTGTTAAGGCTCGGGGGTTCGAACCTAGGGGCTCGGGACAATTTCTACTACCCGGTTTAGTTGAAATTGAGGTCCCGGAGGCTAGATTTGTTCCCTAGGTATTTTATTTTTAATTGGAAGTTGATAGATATCAATGACTCTTGTGACTAGGTTTGTCGCCGAGGCTTGAGGCTAGGGATCGTGCTCGAAATCAGTTCACCTTATCCACTTGGATTCAAAGGTAAAAAACCGCACCTGATTATGTGGCTATGTTGGGACTAAGAATTCCCTATACTTGTATGCAATGTTGTATGATGGTATTATGCCATGTGAACATGAAATAAACGGCGTAAGAGTGCCAGAATTAATATTGGCGCACAAGACGCGGCTCGACCACTAGTAGTTGAGGTTAATTATATAATCACTGAGCTCAGCCTAAGCGAGCAGGAGTCAGTGGGATAAACAGAGGGTGCGGCCTAAGGGTGTCGACCCTGGATATTATATTATATGTTTACTGTTGTTAATCTATTGATTATGGCATGATAATTACCTGAATGTGGTCTGATGATTAATATCACTGATTATGTGAATAATGTGGTCTGCTAAGTATCTGATTGATGATTTGTGAATTATTTGATTACTGATTATTGATTATGCTCTGTGATATGGTTTTCTTTCTGAGCCTTTGCTCCCTGGTGGTGCAGGTAAAGGCAAGGGTAAGCTGGACCAACCCTGAATTGGAGAGCTCTGGGGGCGGCATGTACATAGCCGGCTGCTCGGCCGCCACGGCCGAGGGATGATACTGTAATGCCCCAACTCCTGGGACCGTTACAATGTGCCTTGTAAATAGTGCTAAACTCACTAATCGAGTCGTTTGGCCAAAATCGTGAACTAAGTATGATTAGTGGTTTAGGGATTAAACATTTTGGTTAAGATGTAACGTTTCACTAGAACGTTTAATATATATACTTTGGCATCCCGAAAATATAATTTCAAAGTCTATTACAGAAAAATATTTACAACAGGCCGTTCTAAGCGGCAAAACAGGGTTCAACCCTAGTTCCACTTTAAACCTCGGCCGTGGCGGACGAGCAGCTGCATATGTACACGTCATCACCTAAGCTCTCCAACTCAAGGATGGTCCAGCTTCCTCTTGCCTTTACCTGCACCACGTAGCACCCGTGAGCCAAAGCCCAGCAAGAAAACACAATAAAGCATGATATAATATCAACAACGATCATAATAACCATTCAGGACTATCAGTCCAAGCAAATAGGTGACAATAGCCAAAAGTCACAATAATGAGCCTCGCTCCTTCTAGCCATGTGGCGATAGGGTCACCGGGCTTAACCGGTAAGTGATTCTTTCTTAAGTTTGATTAGGATAGGTGCAAGGTGATTAGTCACCAACATAACCTTCCTCACGACTCTAGAGTCGAAACTATAAACAACGTCCCTTAGCCATGTGAAAAACGGTCATCGGGGTCATATACCTTGGCTATAGTCATCCGGTCGTAGACCAGGCAAGCGCTTATAAGTTCTTCGACCCTAGAGTCGGTCTAGCATTAATGCCATAGAGCCATTCAATACGTGATTCTCGACTTTAGAGTCGGTCCCTGACTAGTTAGTGCCATACACAAGCAAGTCATGCCACCAATCGTATACCACATGTTCAATATCCATAAACAAGGTATTTAGCATGCTTACTAAACAGATAACAGTACAATTAGGACCATGCACAACCACAGAGGCCCAAGCTCTGAACAATATCATACCCAGTATACAAAGCATGTCCTAATCACATGTTTCTCATGCATCATATGCAATATATCCAGCAATCCAACATGCACCAATAACATCCATGCATGTCACGTTTAATAGTCAACCAACATGCATCAAGAATAGCCATGCATGTCATACATAATAATCAACCGACATGCATCAATAATAACCACACATGTCATACTCAGTAATCAACCAACATGCATCACAATAGTCATGCATGTCACATATACACAGGGTGCAGTTTTCTTACCTCAAAGTCGAGCTAGAATGATTTAAAGAACGACCCTTGAGAATGATCAACCTTTAGTCCTTTAGCGGTAACCTAGTCATAACCAAATATAAGATACCATCAATAAAAATGGTCAACATAAGTTTCCAAACCAATATCTCGCCTCCGGGACATCAATCCCCACTTAACTGGGTACTAGGATCAACCCCGAGGCCTTAAGCTAGCATCCCTAGGCCAAAAACCCATTTTTGGCCAAATCTACCTTGATGGGCCGCGGCTCACACTCCTGACAGAGCCATTTTCATCTTTAAAGCCATCACAGGCAGCGGCACACCATAGACAGGCCGCGGCTCATTTCGCAAACCAGCCAAGAAACCGGCACGCACCAGCCAACTCTCCCCTACGTTTTCCTCTCAAGCCAGCCCTTCAAACTTGTCCCAAACCCCAACCTAACACCCAATTCAACCACCAAACATCCTCTACAACTCACCCTCATCAAAAACCAAAGTAAACATCACCCAAACCTCCATTAATTCAAACTTTCTACAAGTGATTCACAAGTCAAAACCTAAAACTCAAAATAGAGTATGAACCAGAAATTAATGGTAGAAACTTACCCCAAACACGATTTGAATCCTTCCCAATGGCTGAACTCAAGCTTAACCTCCCCAAGCTTGACTCCCTAGCTTGCTTCCTCAAGATAGGCTCTCAAAACTTAAAGAAGAGGGTGAAGGAGGACTTGTACGGGAAGGAAGGGAGAAAGAGAGGATAGGCTCTGTTTTAATATCAATCCACAGCCTTCCAAAATTCCTAAGGCTGATATAAATCTTTAAGGTCAAAAGACCATATTGCCCTTAAGCCAAATAAATCCCTCTAAAAGCTTCCGAGGGTAAAACCGTCCTTTCCCGCCTATCTCGTTAATTATAATTAACGCTCTCCAATTCCCACTATTCTCAATATTCCCATATACCAATAAATCATATCCCATTACCCTTTAATTCCCGGTAATGCTCTAATCATTAAATTCACCCTGAGACTCACCTCGAGCCCCGAACTTAAACCCGTTATGACTAGACCGAACACTTACATTCTCATGATCGTCTCATGTCAAATAGCTCGAACTAATCCACCTTATAATGTGGCTATATTAATTAATCACAATCATACACCCAAAATATACAATTACGCCCATAGTGGCCAAATTACCAAATTACCCTCATAATTAATATATGAACCCATATGCATGCATTCACCATCATATAATAATATAATTAACATAAACATGCATATAATCATTAAATACTATAATAAATCAATTATGGCCCTCCCGGCCTCCTAATCAAGGTCCTAAACCTTATTAGGAAATTTGGGGCATTACAGATACAGGGACAAGAGACCCTAAAATGCCTATTTTGCCATTAGAGTGGCTTGTGGTTATTTATAACCTTTGAAAATTTTGTAGAATGTTATTTAACCCTGTTTTTGGGATCCTGTGTATCAAACGCTTATTTAAAATGGAAATTTATCTTTTATGACCAAAATCTTTTAACCCTAGTTCTATAATAGTTTAGCGTCACGTTTTCAACTAAATGACTTGATTAACAAGTCTTGCACCTTTATAAACACACAGTGCAACGGTCTTGGTTATCCAGGGCGTTACAAAATTGGTGAGATTAAACGGAGAGTTGGTTCCGCGAGCTTGGAATGGCGAACATCTACGACCTTATTATCAATAATGTGGAAATGATGTTTTCATTGTAACCAAGCTTGTTTAATAAAATGTTAAGTTTTTTTCAAAAAATTGTTTTCTTGATTAAATGTTGTATTTTTTGCAAACTCTTTTAATTCAATAACCTATGGTCACACTTATAGGATATTAAGGGGGCATCAGTGGTATACAATCATACCACAAGTTTGAAAACATAAATAACATAGAATAAAGCTGTTTGGATTTAGCCAGATTGAAAAAGTGTATGGAGTAATAACCAAACACGCAAGCTAAAGTTGTCTGGACTTAACCAGATTGAAAAAAATTATAAGTGGATGGATTACAAACTAAACACGAGCTAAATTAGTTTGGAACAAACCAGCTAAAACTAATCGACAAGCAAGAAAGTTGGAATAAAAAACAAACCAACTACAAATTAAGTCGATCCCGAGGTTGGAAAATTTTGCAAAAATTAGTTTCGACCTCACAACCTCAAGGAGCTACTCAAGGATGAGAAAAAGTGACTAGAAAAGTAAGATATAACTAAACTACTAAACTTACATGCCAATTAAGTACTTTTGAGTACATGGTGAAAGTAAGGTCCGACCTTGATATTAACGAAGACAGACATAGATATTTCGAACAAACGGTGCATGACTGCATTGGAATTCAAGCATAAATCCAATATATGTATTTGTACAGATAAACAAATATAAAAGAAAGTTTTTAATATAACATGTTCAAAATATTTTGACCCCGAAATGTAAAGCATAATATTAAAACAAAAAGATGAAAGAAAAATTCAATGCATAAAATATTTTTAAGCTAGAAGATTGTATGCATAAAGATTAACATTGCTATATAAAAAATAGCTCTAAATTGAGCTGTGAATTGTCTTCACCCTAAGGGCATGTATAAAGTAAATTAATTATTACAAAAATTAATAATGGGATGCAGCCCATGACTTTGCCCACACGGGGTAGGTTCCTCCCCTTCAGCGGCTCTGGACACTGCAGCCGTCTCTTCGACCTCAGCCCTGGCGCCTTCTTCGTCGAGGCGAGTCTACCACCTCTCAACGAACTCGGCCTCAAGGTTGTCCAAGAAGCTGGCGTCGAGATCATGATGGTTGACCCAGATATGGTACATTTCCATGTCGATGACATGATCTTTTTTCTTCTTGAACTCCTAAAGAAGGTGGGCCTTCTCACCTTCGATTATATCAAAGGTTGCCTTTTTGTCGTCCTCTAGTTTGCTGTTGAGCTCTTGGAGTTCTCTGATTTTGGAGTCCTTCTCCTTGATCTTGGAGTTCTTGGCCTCAACTTCTTTCAAAGTCACGGCCATTGTAGACTTGAGATCAGACACCCTTTGGGCAGATGCCAGGGCAACCTCCAGCTTCTGTTCAAGCTCGGACACCTTCAGCGTCGCGACCTTAATGTCCTCTGCAAGCTTTAACTGGAGGTTCTTCGCCTCTTGAGCGTAGGCCTGACTCGCTAAAACCTCGTTGTTCAACTTGAAGTTGTGTTGAACAAACGCGATGAAAGCCTGTACACATAAACACAAATGGGTTGTTAAACATGCAAGATAAGTATGTATAGGCGATGTTACAAAATAAAATGACTTACCGAGATGAAGAGCTCGCTGCCCTTGTCAAAGATGGTGTTTGTGTCATGACAGGAGGTAAGGAACCATCGTTGGGGAGCTCCGAGGTTGCTAAGGCTTTGGTCGACTCGAGATAAGACATCTGAGCCCAAGTTGGTCTTGTGTGACCCTGCGGCTGGATCAATCACATAATCAGGAACGTGGATCGAGATAGATGGAAGATGTTCACGGGTAAGGACTGGTTTCCTAGGGGCTGGAGCAGGTTGCTGGGAGAATGAGACTGGAGGCGGGAGGACCACAAGCTCCACCATCTCCACTTCAGTATAGACCCTGACCTCAGGTGTAGAGTCAGTGGCTTGGCTCGGATTTTGGACAACTGAGGCTGGAAGAGTCCCCTCAATTTTCTTCAGGGCTTTGAAGGGGTGCCCTCCTCTTCGAGACGTCCTTGGGCGCTTGCTTCCTTTGGCTCCCATGGGGAGATTGAGCACATTGTCCAGGTCAGAGTCCATGTCGTCTGTAAAACATACAAGTTACAGTTTAGTATACAAGCCTAAGTCACTAAAAGAAGCAAAAATAAGAAGAAAAGAAATCTAATTGGTACTCTCTATCGAGCTTGAGCTCAGCGACCAAGTAATTCCTCTATCCTCCGAGGATGCTGGGGGAGTCCCTTCTTTATAAGTAGGGGTTAGCCTCAAGAGGTCCCTATATATATTGGTCTCGTATTGAACGGCAACCCCATCCCATACCTCATTTAGACTGTACATGGTTTGAAACAGGCCTAGCCAACTATCGAACCTATGCACCCTATGATCTACCCAAGACCAAACGTAAAAATTATCCCTAGGGCTGGGGGAAAGGATTAAGGTGTCGGGTTTGTGCTTAAGTAAGGAAGGTCACCACATTTTGGAGCTAAGCACAACTTTACCTTCGCTACCCAAGCTCGGTGAAGCTTTGTCTTGAGCTTCGTTTCTCGAAGCAGGATGGTCATTACGGCGAGCTGAAGGGGGGCGAGCCCACGAGCTTGAAGACCTCCTCCTAGGAGGAAGCTTGTCGATAGGAAGCAACACCTGATCCCGCCGAAAGTATTTGCGATAGTCAGAGTCATCAGTTGACTGGCCTTCCTCCAAAAGGCCGCAGGCTCGAAGTCGCTCTTCGTGGAGAAGATACGACAACGATCGCCGTCCATAGGAACAAAGTTGCCTTATGTTCCACCATTGAGTTGGTGGGTATGGGACGGTGGTAGTTGGCTGTAGAAACAAATTAACGTTAGAATTCTGAGCTTTACGATTTGGTGAAAAAGAAATAAGGTTAGGCTTTAGAATACTTACGAATGCGTTGGAAAGAGTAAAACTTCGAAGTAGCAAGGCCATCCGTCCAGAAGAACGCGGGCTTGAAGTTTGGGGGATGGTTTGGCATGTCTCCGAAAAAGCTTCTTCTCCTTCGGATAACTCGAGAGGTAGTAGAAGCCGTCTCCTCCCCGAGCTCGAGAGAGGTTGCCCTTGAGGCAAAAGAAATATAATATCTCTCGAGGTGAGGGTCCTTCCCACTCAAAATCGTGATATAGTGACTTAAGGGCCGAGAGGATCCTGTAGGAGTTGGTCTGGAGTTGGAAGAGAGCAAGTCCAACGAAGTCCAGAAAGTCTTTGAAGTAGGAATTTAGGGGGAGCAGAGCCCCTACCCTCATGTGCTCGCGACTCCATGCAGCGAGCTTGATTTTGTTATCAGGATTGCCATCTCCTGGGGCAAAGCAGCTTTGCTTGCTCGAGGTCATAGGCTGAAAAATTAGAGCGCTCGAGAGCTTCAAGCCATACTAGGCTAGCATGTCAGATATTTGGCACGTAGATGTGACTGAGCTCCAGTAGTGTTTGGCCTCGAAGAACTCCTCCCTTGAGGTCGGAATTGAAAAAACTTGTGAGGTAGAAAGGAGGCTCAAAGGATCTCCCATAAGCGAGAATGAAAGAACACCAGGCTCGAAAGCGATGGTGACTTTGAGTTTCGGATCGAGAGGGACGGGTTTGGTCTAGGGATACGGATCTGGGTAGACTGCAACCCGGTGTATTTTCCTCTTCTTCTCCTTGACCTCGTCTATCTGGCATCGAAAGTGATATCGGATGTCTTCTTGTTCGCACCTTTCGCGGTGCTCGCATATCAGGCATTGGTGTCGAGTTAAGGGTGATTTCAGGCTAGGAGTTGATGGGGAATAAGGGATTGCGAGCTCTGACCCCCATCGATTCTTAGAATTTTGCGACATCTAGCAAGAAAGAAAAGGGTGAGGGTCAGGAATGAAGGAAAAAAAAAACAGAAAAGATAGTTCTGGTGATTCGAGCTCAAAAGCCTGAGACCATGAATATACCTCAATCAAGATTGGAGTCTCAAAAGGGTGCAAAAAAGTTATGGCTTCGAGCGTGTACTCACATGAGAGAATGGGGAAGTGGATATCAGTTTTAAGGATCTTAGATTTTCAGGGATACAGCTGACAGTTAACCAAAAAGGTGATATTTTTGGGATTTGTGCAGTTAAAACCCTAAATCAAAACCCTTATTTCTTGGCTTACACGAAACACTATTAATAAAAAAATAACCCAGTTTCTACTCATTTACACCAGAGATTTTGAGTTTAAAAAAGTAACTACAACAACAATATTTCGAATTGAAAATTTGCCTAATATCGATCAAGTATCCTTATAGCAGTAGTAAAAAACCAGTAAATATGTTCACAGTGCAGAAGAAATACGTAAACAACACATGAAAACCAAAAGCACGGGAGAAGAGTGTGAACTTACACAATGTAGTTCGTGGAATTGAGGAGATTGTCGACTGAAGGAGCGCTTGCAGGAAAGCTTTCACGGATTCAAAAGAATCGGAGTTATTTTGTTTCCGTGGTTTGGAAACATACAAAGAGGTCTCTGGTATCTCATTTTTCTTTCTCAGGTGTGAGATATTTCTGTAAATAGAGTGAAAAAGTGAATGAGGAAGATGAAGAAGGTTCATTTAGAGACCCCAGAATATCAAGGGTCATATTGATCTGGGCCATTGGTTTGGTTTAGAAACTGAACTGATGTTCAGGGTACAAATATGACGATGGCAGCCAAAAGCTGAGACACGAAGAGACGTGGGTATATGAAAAGAGTACTTGAGTACTCTGACTGCGCAATCCATGGCTAATGCATGTCCACACTCGAGTGTGGAAGGTGGCTCGGTTTTTGGAGGGATCAGTTCAAAAGTTTCACTCTTATAGTATTCAAACTGATACTTTTGAGGGGGCAAAATGTTACACCCAAATTTCGAGAATAGAAATTTTGATCTCAAAAGTCAGGCTCGTGAAATATAAGCTCAGAATAATCATATTCATCATAAAGTCAGTTGTAATGAGAAAGTCAAGGACGGTCTCGCTGAGTATTAAAATGGTGACATCGGAATTGGTGAGCTCAGAGTTATGCAATCTCGAAGGAGTTCTGAGGCTACAAATCGAGCTCGAAGTTACAATGAAAGGGGAGTCAACACTTGTATAAATCTACTGGTTCAATTTCTACCATCAGACAAGACAAGTCGAGCTCAGGGAGGGATGATCTCGATAAAGTGTCTTGCTAAGACCGAGGTAAACCAAGTTGACGAGCTTGTAGTGGATAGCCGATCTCAGAGGCATTCATTCGAGGTCAATAGACACATGTGAACGTAGTTACTGTTTGAATATCCCTATATATAAGGGATTGATTATAATCTATTAATAACCCCGAATATCGTGGGATTTATGCACGTATTGTGTAATTTTATGCATTTAATTATATTTAATTTGTGATTTGAATAATAACTCCCCCGAAATGTGAGGGGAGATATTCTGTAAACCAGAATATAAATAGACTGGTGCTATTCAATTGAAGGGGACTGAGAAATTTGTATGGGGAAGACTCTGTAAAATTGCTTCCAAAAAACTTTGAGAGAATTCCAGAAATTGAATAACACCGACTTGTGGACTAGGCAGATTTTAACTGTTGAACCACGTAAAAATCGTGTCTCTTATTGTTTGTCTCCTTTGGTATTTTGTTTAATTGCTCTTCATTTCTAAGTTGACGAAAAACAACGTCAATAGTTAGGTTTACGTTTACGTAAAGTTGTCTAATATCATTTTGTTTTTGTGTTGTTTATATTTATGTGTAGTTGTTTTCATTTTGTTATTTAGTTGTTTAAGTTTATGTATAGTTGTTATGTTGTTGTCTAATTGATGTTTAGTTATTTTCTGATATATTTTGAATTTTTTAAAAGATATTTTAGTATGCAATGAGTTGACTTCTAGCTGTTGTCCAAATGTTGTTTTATAGTTATTTTTTAATGTATTAATATGCATTGGGTTGATGTTTAGTTCTAAATTGAAATAAAAATTGGAACGAATTACCGATAAAGTTTCTGGCTGAGTCACGAACTTTGTCGTTCTCTTTAAGAAGTTTCGCGGCTCTGCCCCAAGTGTGCGCGACAGTCTATCAACTACGCCGTCCCCAGGATAAAACAACCACTGTAACGATACCTCTCTGCACCGAAAGGCTTCGCTCTCGTACACCCTGAAAAGCTCAGAGAAAATTCGATTTTATTAGAAGATAATGTTTTTCTATAAAAAGAGATGTATTTCCCCGTTATTCTGATTTGACTTATGTAAAGAAAACGTTTATACAATCGTGGGAGGAATTATCGTGGTCATATGCAGTTAAAACGGATCACATTTACTGCTTCTTAATAAATCGTTTTAAACTTAATTAATAAATAAAAAAATATTTATTTTATTAAATAATTTTTTTTTCAACAAAAAATAAGCTACGACACCACACCACCCGCTCGCTCAGCTCGGCTCGGTCGGATGGACGGCAGCGGCGACGCGCGCACGTGTGGTGGTCAAGTGTGTGAGTCCTCACCTATTCCCACAGAACTGGGTACCCCTTGGGGCACACCCCAATGCATGGCACTTACATCTTATATACACTCTTGGAGGAGTGTTCCAAATCCAGGTGAGACTTTTCCCATATCACACACAAATACACTTTTTCAAAAAAAATTTAACAATTCACTTTTAACTTTTAACAAAAAGTTCCAACAATCCCCCACTTGAATTTAAAAAAAAAAAAATTCTCAAGCAATATCAGAATCTATAAGATTGTGCATAAACAAATGTATCTTTCGATTTGAACATTTGCATAGTGAATACAATTTAGATTATACTAGAGTGACACACAGTCTTGAACTCTATTTCTAACATCGTACCACGCACCAGCCTTTCAAGGGTGTAGTCAAAACGCCTGTGCGTTAATGGCCATGCACGTCTATCCCAATATAGTGAATGCTCTAGAAATTTTGCCCAAAATTCCATAGGAAGTGGCCCCACTTCCACATTCACATAGGTGAGTCTATCAAGAGTAGTCCTGTAGCACGGTACTCCACTCCACACAGAGTATAGATCTCATTAAGAGTTTCTATTAACTCATCCTCTCATCGCTTTAGGAATTCATGCTTCTATATGCTTTAATGGAAATAGCATGATCCAACTCATATCACTTCCCAACTTGTTATTACCCATTGAACCTCATTCTTAGGATCTCCAGTGTTTAGGTTGGGTTACCATCATGAGTGATTCATCATTCTAAGGGCAATAGTCCCATTCCTTTCGATGTTTTATAGACTTCGTCTCTAGCTAATCATTTCATCAAAGGATCTGCTAAGTTATCATCATTGCGTACATGGTCCACTCTAATAGCTCATGTTGAGAGAAACTCTCTAACAATACTATGCTTACGACGTATCTGTCATCTCTTACCGTTGTAATAACGGTTCTGAATTTTTGCAGTAGCCGCGGTACTATCGCAGCGGATCAACAAAGCTAGTATCGGTTTTTCCCATAAAGGGATCTCAGCTAGCAGGCTTCTCAGCCAACCTGCTTCTTCACTAGCTGTAGCTAGTGCTATCATTTCAGACTCCATGGTGGATTGAGCCAAAATAGTTTGTTTCTTAGACTTCCAATAAATAGCTCCACCTACTATACTAAAAATATAGCCACTTGTAGCTTTGGAGTCATCAGACAGAGTGTTCCAGTCTGCATCACTTTAACCTTCAAGAACAGCTGGAAACTTCTGATAATGTAATTCAAGGTTCATGGTTCTCTTTAGGTATCTCATGACCCTTTCAATAGCATGCCAATGCTTTATACTAGGTCTCCTAGTATACTTGCACAATAATCCCACGACATAGGCAATGTCGGGTCTCGTACAATCAGTGGCATATCGAAGACTACCAATGATGCTCGCATAGTCAGATTGTCTCACACCGTCACCAGTGCTCTTAAATAACTTTACACTTGGATCATATGGTGTGCAAGTAGGTTTACAATCAAACTAATTGTACTTCTTTAGAATCTTCTCAATATAGTGAGATTGATCCAAAGAAATTCCCTTTGCAGACCTAGTAATCTTAATACCAAGTATTACATTCGCTTCTCCAAGGTCTTTCATATCAAAGTTAGCACATAACAAAGATTTAACAGCATTCACAACATGGATATTCGAACAAAAAATGAGCAAGTCATCCACATATAGACATACAATAGTGCAAATGTCATTCTCTGATTTATAATAAATGCATTTGTCACTTTCATTCACTTTAAACCCATGTGAGATAACTAAATTGTCAAATTTCTCATGCCATTGCTTAGGTGC
The DNA here is from genome assembly GCF_963169125.1 of Humulus lupulus. Taxonomy (NCBI): domain Eukaryota; kingdom Viridiplantae; phylum Streptophyta; class Magnoliopsida; order Rosales; family Cannabaceae; genus Humulus; species Humulus lupulus. Next base: position 81,106,987 of record NC_084794.1, on the reverse strand, counting down.
CTGCTTAAGACCATACAAAGATTTATCTAACTTGCAAACCTTATGTTCCTGGCCATGGATCACAAACCCTTCAGGTTGATCCATATATATCTCCTCTTCTAATTTACCATTCAAAAAAAGCAGTCTTAACATCCATTTGGTGTACAACTAGATTGTGAACTGCAGCTAGGGAAATCAAAACTCTAATGGATGTTATTATAGTAACAGGTGAAAAGGTGTCAAAGAAATCTATATTTTCTCTCTATCTAAAACCCCTGGCTACCAATCGAGCCTTGTACTTATCAACTGTAACGCCCTGGATAGCCAAGATCGCTACACTGTGTACTTATAAAGGTGCAAGACTTGCTAATTAAGTCATTATTTTAAAAATGTGTCACTAAACATGTAAGAGCTAGGGTTAAAAAGTTTTGGTCTCAAAAGACTCATTTCATATATTTAAACTATTATAAACATGAGATCCCTTAACAAAACAGAGTCAAAATAAGTTTACAGACTCCCAAAAGTACATGAGTATTCACTAGCCATACTAAGGCAAAACAGACAGTCTTCAGGTCTCACGTCCTTGCCTAAACCTCAACCGTGGCGGCCGAGCACCTGGCTATGTACATTCAGCTCGCTGAGCTCTCCAGTCAAGGCTGGTCTACTTTTCCCTTGCCTTTACTTGCACCACGTAGCACCCGTGAGCCAAGGCCCAACAAGAAAACATCTTATACAACTCAATCAATGATAACAGACAATTAACTCATTACGCATGTATTCCCATCAGATAGTCCACAACAGATATTCAGCACATACAATCAGATTCAAGATACAATCTATCACATATAACACTCATATCACATAATATTCAGGGCCGACGACTTAGGCCGCACCCTCTGTTTAACCCACTGACTCCGACCCGCTTAAACCGAGCTCAGTGCATAATAAGCTATCCTCGGCTAACAGTGGCTGAGCCGCGCCCTGTGTGCTAGTGAAACCCTTGGCACCCTTAGGCCGTTGGTTCACTAAATGGCTTGCATGGCATAATACCATCTTTTCAAGCGTTTACAATAGGGAACCCTTAGTCCCGTCACATATATTCAACCAGGTGCAGTTTTCTTACCTTTAGTCTGTACGGTTATTGAATTACAAGCAACGCCCCTCAAGCACGATCCGTTCTCGAGCCTAAACCTTTATTACCTAGTCACAACCAAAGTATAGGGTTCCATTAATACTCGAATATAGGTTTCTGGTTACAAAACTAACTCCTGGGAATCCGAATTCCACCAAGCACGGTGGTGAAACCAATCCCGAGCATACTAGACCACTTTCCCGTGCCTAAAACCCTCAAAAACTCATGTGTGCAACCAAGGGCTGCGGCCCTTGAAGCTTAGCTGCGGCCCTAGCCTCAAAACAGAACCAAGCCCATGTTGAACAAAACACGCACCGCGGCCCTAGCCTTGGGCGCCGCGGCGCCCTCCCATGGCCGAGCCTCCTTGGCCCTTTTTCATCCTAGGGCCGCAGCGCTCTAGAACAGAGCCACGACCCTCCCCTTCGTGCCTAGAAAACCCATCATTTCTAAGCTTGAAACCTCACCTTAAACCACCCCAAAGCTCTCCAACTCACAACCAAATAATCCCAACTCCTTTAGCATGACTTAAACAACATAATTCCACAGAAAACATAGCCTAACACACACTAATCTTCTCTTTTCAATTTCTGAAACTCAAGAGCTATAAACACTCAAACCAGCCATTCAAATCCAATTTAAAACCTCTAAACCATGAGTTGAAACTTACCTCTTCTGTTGAACCACTTCACCAAGCCAAAGCCAAGCTAAGTCTCCAAGTTTCCTCCTCAATTCTGCCTTAAGACATCAAAACCATGTTTGCTTCAACACTTAACCAAAACCCAGAATTCTAAGCACAAAGAAGAAGATTAAACCCTATTTTAGTTCTTGATTTACTCCTGAGCTAAGCCTCCAAATCACACCCCTTCAATCCTCCAAACTCCAGCTGAATTCTAGCAAATTCTCTTTAAGTTTATGTGTTTCTTCCCCTTGTTTTCCTTGAGAGAGAATAGAGAGGTAAGGCTAAGAAAATAAGGTCGGTTTATATTTTCTAAAGGCTTCCTTATGTCTATCTTACTCGTTAAGTTAATCCCGAGGCTCGGGGTGCCGAAACCGTCCCCGAGGCCAAAATGGAAAAATCCCCCAATATTCCCGCCTAGACATCCTAACCTCAAATATATCTCCATATATTTATTTTCATGACTCGATAGTCCAAATCACTACCCGATACCTTAAATACCCCTGACTTGCCCAAAGTCGTATCTTAAGTCCCGTTGTGACTTTTCCCGTTATCTGACCCTAGGATCGTCTTGAGTCGTGCCCTACAAACCTACCACATAATAATGTGGTTCTCACATTTATCACATAATAACATCAATTATCATATAAACATTACTAAACATATAATTACTCATTTAAATCACAATTATTCCATTAATGCCCTCTTGGCACACTAATCAAGGCCCTTAAGCCTTATTAGCGATTTTTGGGTCGTTACATCAACAGTACCATCAGGTTTTAACTTCTTTTTCTGAATCCACTTACAACCTATAGGCTTACAACCAGGAGGTAAATCAACTAAGTACCACATATTGTTACACTCAAGAGAGTCCATTTCATCATTTATGGCTTCTTGCCAGAGGTCAGCTGTAATGCCCTACTTCTTTAGAGCCGTTACTAAGTGAGTTTAAAACGTGCAATTAACTCGCTAATCGAGGTTTTAGGTTAAAAGTGTAGCTAAACTGTAATAAAATTCATACAATTGAAAATATAATCATCCATTGAAAATTATAAAGCGATATACATTTGGGATCCCAAAATACTGTTTAGAAATATTTACAATTCAAAAATATAATTAAAGTCGACTAAACGAAAAAATTAGGTTTAATATAGACATCTCCCAAAAAAGACCCCTGGTCATGGTAGCCAGGCAGGCCAAACATGTATGCCTCGCTTCACACTCTCCATACTCATGGTTGGTCGAATTTCCCCTTGCCTTTACCTGCACCATAGAGCACCTGTGAGCCGAAGCCTAGCAAGAAAACTCCACACAAGCAAATAACATATGCATAACCATTAATTAACACATAACAAAACCACCAACAGACTAAACACATACGACCATGCCGTCCCAGGCGCTTTACCAGGCCCTGGGTTCGCGGTCTACACCATGAGGATATCCCAGGTATCCTAAAGGGTCTCACCCTAACAACTCGCACTCCGCATGCTTAACGCTGCTCCCGGCCCCATGCCGTACTTGACTGTAACGCCCTAAACTCCAGGGACCGTTACGGTGTGCCTTGTAAACAGTGCTAAACTCGCTAATCGAGTCATTTGGCCAAAATCGTGTAACTAAGTATGATTAGCAGTTTAGGGATTAAATGTTTTGGTTAAGATGTAACATTTCATTAGAATGTTTATTATATACATTGGGATCCCAAAAATATAATTTAAAGGTCTGTTACAAGAAAATATTTACAACCAGCCTATCTAGGCGGCAAAACAGGGTTTAACCCTAGTTCCTCTTCAAACCTCGGCCGTGGTGGTCGAGCAGCTGCATATGTACACATCATCACCTAAGCTCTCCAACTCAAGGATGGTCCAACTTTCTTTTTCCTTTACCTGCACCACATAGCACCCGTGAGCCGAAGCCCAGCAAGAAAACTCAAGATGCTCATAAATAGTCATATCATGACATCAAATCATAAGGCACACACCTAGCAAAGATAACCCTATTCAAGCTGGCAAATGAGTTCACGTAATGTTGAGTATAGCACATCAACCAATGATCATAATAATCATCCAGGGCTTTTAGCCCAAAATAGAAGAGTGACAGTTGTAATAGTCACTAAGGTGGGTTCCGTTCCCAAAAACCATGTGACGATAGGGTCACTGGGCTTATAGATAAGTGATCCTTTCACTAGCTTAAGTAGGATAGGTGTATGATGACTAGTCATCAACATAACCTTCTTCATAACTCTAGAGTCATAACTATGGAACACTGTTCCCTAGCCATGTGACAAGCAGTCACCTAGGCCTTAGGCCCTGGCTCTGAGTAACTAGTCTTAGACTAGCCAAGCGCTTATAAGTTTCATCGACCTTAGGGTCGGTCCAGCATTAATGCCCTAGAGTCATTCAACGCTGATATCGATTAGATCTAATCTTCATTCGGCCCTACGTTCAGGACGCTTATGCCATTTCTGACTCTTAGGTCAGTATCCCTGACTAGTCAGTACCATAGACAAGTAAGCAATGCCACCAAACATATATCATATATCCAATATTCGAATACAAGGCATTCAACATGCTTACTTAACAATTACTAGCATAATTAGGACCATGCATAAACACAGAGGCTCAAGCTCTGAACATTCTCATATTCAATAATCATAGCATGCCCTAATCACATATTTCTCGTGCATCATATTTCACCACTTGACATGCCTCAACAATAACCATGCATGTCACATTTAATAATCCAACATGCATCAAGAATAACCATGCATGTCATACATACATAGGGTGCAGTTTTCTTACCTTTGGTCCAAGCACAGAATACCAATAAACGAGCCACAAGCACGATCTCGATTCCGAGCCTCTAGTGATAACCTAGTCACAACCACAAATGGTGATCCAATGAGTTCAAATTCTAAAACCAATCCCGAAACCCAAACCTAGCCTCCAAGACATCAAACCCCACCAATCCGGGTAGTAGGAATGATCCCGAGGCCTAAAACCAAGTTCCCAAGGTCAAAACTCCCAAACAGGCCCAAACCTGCCCAAGGGCAGCGGCCCTAACACCTTGGGTCGTGGCCCCCAGCCACTCTAGGAGAAAGGGCCGCGATGCCCTATACCTAGGGCCGCGGCGCCCAGGAAGACCAACAAGCCCCCACCAGCTTCTTCGAACCAGGGCCGTGGGGCCCAAGAACAGGGCCGCGGTCCCCAACCCAGAACCAGCCATAACCCCGATTTCAACCTTTTAAAACCTCCCAAAAACATACCTAAACACCTCCAAATAAAAAAATCAAAGTTCCCAAACATCCCCATGATCCAAAACCCACAAACCCAAGCTTCAAATCTAACAAAAACTCACCAAAACACAAAGCCCAATCCAAGCTTTAAAAACTTAAAACTTGAATCACCTCAAATTGAGTTGTTTCCAACTAAATCCTCCAGCCGATAAGCTTCTAATCTTTCCTAGGATCACTATGCCTCGATCCTCGCTTAATTCCGAGTCCTAGAACTCAAGTTACCTTCGAAAATGCGATCGGGAGACGAAAATGGAACTTTAAGGGAGAGAGAACATACAGAATGTTCTTTTATTCTTTTAAAAGTTTACTTCAAGCTTAAGTAGCCTCAACCAAATCCTAACGCTCGGGGTCCCGAAAACACCCCTGGGGACAAAATAGCCAAAACCTCCAGAATTTCCCCCTGATCTTACTAACTCCCAATTTATCACCAAATATTAACTCCCATTGCCCAATAATCTGGTAATGCTCTAAATACCCCTTGACTTACACCGAGTCCAGAATAAATCTCGTTGAGACTTTCCCACTAACTTATCTCCCAGGATCGTCTTGTGCTGAGTAACCCTGGCATAACCAAATAATAATAAAGTACCACATGCATATCACATATATGCCAAATATGCCCGAAATGGCCAAAATATGAAAATCACCAAATTACTCAGAAATGAGTTCACATGCATATTTAATACACCTAAACATGCATATTATCATTTAATAACATAATAAGCAATTATGGCCCTTTCTGCCTCCTAATCAAGGTCCTAAACCTTATTAGGAAATTTGGGGCATTACATCGACCTTGCCGTTCTTGGCCTTCGCCGTTCCTGGCTCTTGCCGTTCATTCGCATACACACATAGCATAATTTAACAAATACTTAAACGCATCAACAACATCCATCCATCAAGTCCTAATCCATTAAATAACTTTGGGTCATAATTCTAGTTTCCGGGACCTTGCATTCGATCAATCCGGGTGATAAAATCCATCCCGAGCCTTAACTTTTGGATTCCAGAGCCTAAAACCTCCTTGAAGCCCAAAAACACACTAAGTGTCGCGGCCTGCCTCAACCAGAAACCCCAACCCCCAAAACAGGGCATGAGCGCTGCGGCCCAAGCAAAGGTTTGCCGTGGCCTGCCCTTCTTCCTAGCCACCAAAATGTTCGAGAGGGCTGCGGCTCAGCAAGAACAATGCCGCAGCCTGAACCTTCGAACCCAGAAAAATCCTCCATTTTCTCCACCAAATTCATGCCAACTTACCCTAAAATCAACCCAACATTTCAAGTCAATCATCACAGAAGTTCTACTATAGTCTCAGCAACAAAACCTAACAAGAATTAACCCCAAACCTCATCTAAAACTCAAGAATGATTGTTCATCTAGCTCACATGCATAACTCTGAAATACCAGCAGAAAATCAACATAGTTCATCAAGTTTAAAGCTTACCTTTATGCTTAATTAAACCTCTGAGTTAATCCCCTAAGTTCCAAGCTCCTAGCCCCCAAAGTTCTAGCTTGATTCCTTAGTCTCTGGTTAGTTTTTCACCAAAACCTCCAAGCTTCCAAGGGAGAAGAAAGAACCAAGAGATAGAGAGAGAGGGTCGGTTCCTTAGTTTCTGAGTGCTTCCTCAATTTTGTTTTATTTAACTTAAGTCCCTAAGGTTACCTCAAAGGCTCGGGGTACCAAAAACGTCCCCGAGGGAAAAATGGTAAATTTCCCCAATATTCCCTCCTAAACATTCTAACTTTAAATATATCTCCAAATATTTATTTTCATAACTCGATAACCTAATAAAACATCTAATGCTCGAAATACCCCTCGACTCGCCCCGAGTCGGGTATTCAACCCCGTTGTGACTTTCTTGCTAAACAGCTCCCTAGGACTGTTTCAGATCATGCAACACAGATATATCATAATATTCACAATTATTTTATTTATGCCCTCAATGGGCTAAAATTACAAGCATGCCCCTAATAACCAAACGGAGCCTACATGCATATTTAATTCACCTAAACATGCATCTATAATCACATACTCATCAAATTCACATATTATAATAATAAATCACTTATTGCCCTCCAGACATGCTAATCAAGGCCCTAAGCCTTATTAACAAATTTAGGACGCGCAACTATCCCCTCCTTACATAAATTTCATCCTCGAAATTGCCTGAGCAACTCGGGATACCGCTCCCGCATATCTGATTCAAGTTCCCACGTCGCCTCCTCAATCTTGCTATTCCTCCACAACACTTTCACCAAGGGGATGGTCTTGCTCTGCAAGACTTTATCCTTTTGGTCGAGAATCTGAACCGGCTTCTCCTCATATGACAGATCCTGTAAGCTACCTCTCCAACCCGTTCCAAAATCTCAAAGGGGCCAACAAACCTAGGGCTCAGCTTGCCCCGAGCACCAAACCGTTTCACTCCCCTCAAAGGTGAAACCCTAAGGAACACATGGTCACCGACTTAAAATTCAACGCTCTTGCGTTTCAAGTCTGAGTAACTCTTCTGGCGACTCTGGGAGGCGAGCATTCGAACTCTAATCTTTTCAATCGCCTCATTGGTCCTCTGAACCATATTAGGACTCAAGTATCTCCTCTCACTCATCCCAATGGATAAGTGATTTACACTTCCTCCCATATAGTATCTCATACAGAGCCACTTTGATAGTCGCTCGATACTGTTGTTGTACGAGAACTCAGTCAAAGGGAGATGCTTACTCCAAGATCCTTCAAAGTCTAGCACACAGGCTCGTAGCATATCCTCCAGTATCTGAATCGTCCTCTCAGACTGTCCATCTGTCTGTGGATGATAAGCGATACTAAACCACAACTGCGTAACCATAGCCTTTTGCAGACTCTCCCAAAACTTGGAAGTGAAGGTGGGGTCCCTGTCGGATAATATCGACCTCGGAGCCCCACGAAGTCAAACAATTTCCTTCACATACAATTCGGCATACTGTTCCACAGTATAAGTGGTCCTGACAGGTAAAAAGCGGCCAGATTTGGTATATCTTTCCACAATCACCCACACCGAATCATGCTGTCCCACGGTCTTTGGCAAACCAACCACGAAGTCCATGGTGATATCTTCTCGTTTCCACTCTGGAATCCCTAGAGGCTGCAGTAACCCCGCTAGTCTCTGATGTTCAACCTTTACCTTCTGACAAGTTAAACACTTAGCCACATAATTCACCACGTCCCTCTTCATTCCTGACCACCAATACAAGGCTCTCAAATCTTGGTACATCTTCGTCGTTCCTGGATGTAAGGAATAGGGAGTGGTATGCGAATCATCGAAGATCTCTCACCGGATATCAGAATCCATCAGGATATAGATCCGACCCTTGTACTTCAGTAATCCCATCTCTGAGATAGAAAAGTCCTTAGTCGCTCCGACTAAGACATTCTCCATGTGCCCTCTCAACTAGGAATCCTTCCCTTGTGCCTCCTTGATCATCTCAAGGAGTGTAGACTAAAGAGTGATGTTGGCTAACTGACCAACCACCGACTCTATACCCACTCTAGTCATCTCCTCAACTAATTTATCAGATATCTGTCTCGAACTGAACAACTGTCCTGGGCCCTTCCGACTCAATGCATCAACCACTACATTAGCCTTCCCAGGATTGTAACGCCCCAACTCCAGGGACCGTTACGGTGTGCCTTGTAAACAGTGCTAAACTCGCTAATCGAGTCATTTGGCCAAAATCGTGAACTAAGTATGATTAGCGGTTTAGGGATTAAACATTTTGGATAAGTTGTAACGTTTCACTAGAACGTTTAATATATACATTGGGATCCCGAAAATAAAGTTTCAGAGTTTATTACAGAAAATATATACGACAGGCCGTTCTAAGCGGCAAAACAGGGTTCAACCCTAGTTCCACTTTAAACCTCGGCCGTGGCGAACGAGCAGCTGCATATGTACACGTCATCACCTAAGCTCTCCAACTCAAGGATGGTCCAGCTTCCTCTTGCCTTTACCTGCACCACATAGCACCCGTGAGCCGAAGCCCAGCAAGAAAACCCAATAAAGCATGATATAATGTCAACAACGATCATAATAACCATTCAGGACTATCAGTCCAAGCAAATAGGTGACAATAGCTAAAAGTCACAGTAATGAGCATCGCTCCTTCTAGCCATGTGACGATAGGGTCACCAGGGCTTAACTGATAAGTGATCCTTTCGTAAGTTGATTAGGACAGGTGCATGGTGAATGGTCACCATCATAACCTTCCTCCCGACCCTAGAGTCGTGCCATGGACAACGTCCCTTGGTCGTGTGACAAACAGTCACCGGGGTCATATACCTTGGCCATAAACATCTGGTCGTAGACCAGGCAAGCGCTTATAAATTCTTCGACCCTAGGGTCGGTCTGGCATTAATGCCATAGAGCCATTCAATGCATGATTCTCGACTTAAGCTTGATTAGGACAGGTGCAAGGTGATTAGTCACCAACATAACCTTCCTCACGACTCTAGAGTCGAAACTATGGACAACGTCCCTTAGCCATGTGACAAACGGTCACCGGGGTCATATACCTTGGCTATGGTCATCTGGTTGTAGACCAGGCAAGCGCTTATAAGTTCTTCGACCTTAGGGTCAGTCTCGCATTAATGCCATAGAGCTATTCAATGCGTGATCATCGACTTTAGAGTCGGTCCCTGACTAGTCAGTGTCGTTCACGAGTAAGACATGCCACCAATCATATATCACATGTTTAATATCCATAAACAAGGTGTTTAGCATGCTTGCTAGCAGATACCAGTACAATTAGGACCATGCACAACCACAGAGGCTCAAGCTCTCAACAATATCATACCCAGTATACAAAGCATGTCCTAATCACATGTTTCTCATGCATCGTATGCAATATATCCAGCAATCCATCATGCACCAATAACAGCCATGCATGTCACGTTTAATAGTCAACCAACACGCATCGAGAATAGCCATGCATGTCGTACATAATAATCAACCGACATGCATCAATGATAACCACACATGTCATACTCATTAATCAACTAACATGCATCATAACAGCCATGCATGTCACATATACACAGGGTGCAGTTCTCTTACCTCAAAGCCGAGCTAGAACGATTAAAAGAACGACCCTTGAGAACGATCAACTTTTAGTCCTTTAGCGGTCACCTAGTCATAACCAAATATAAGGTATCATTAATAAAAATGATAACTGAGGGTTCCCAAACCAAATCCCAACCCCCGAGACCTCAAATACTACCCAACCGGGTACTAGGTCCAACCCCGAGGCCTATGGTAAGAATCCCTAAGCTAAAAACCACTTTTTAGCAAATTTGGCCTTAAGGGCCGCGGCCCCCAAAAGCTGTGCCGCGGCACGCCCCCAAGCCCCATCTGCCAGACACGCTTGGACCGCGGCACGCAAAAGTTGTGCCGCGGCACCCAGCCCAGTTCAGCCTAAAACCAGCACACGAACTCAGAATTGCCCCTGCGTTTTCCCTTTGAACCAGCCCTTCAAATTAGTCCAAAACCCCTTCCAATCACTCATTCAAACCTCTAGACACCACCCATAACCTCCCCTCATCAAAACCCAATCTAATCATCCATCAAAACTCCTTTGAATCCAAACTTCCAACAAGAAATCAAAGCTGCAAAACCAAAGAAGAAAACAGAGTATCACCTGAGTTCAAAGGCTAAAACTCACCTCAAACACATCTTTGAATCCCCTTTGATGGTTGTTACAGGTTCCCTAGCTGCCACCTTTGATTTCCAAGCTTAACTTCTTGATTTGGGCTCTCAAAATTCAAAGAAAAGAGAAGGGGAAATCTTGTACGGGAGAGAAAGGAAGAGAGGATGAGGATGGCTCTGTTTTTACTCTGTTCTCTACAGCCCTTTATGTCATATATATCCTTAGGGCCAAAAGACCAAAATACCCCTAAGCCAAATAAACCCCTCTAAAGTCTTCCGAGGGTAAAACCGTCCTTTCTCGCCTATCTCGTTAATTATAATTAACGCTCTCCAATTCCCGCTATTCTCAATATCCTCAAACACCAATAAATCATATCCCATTACCCTTAAACTCCCGGTAATGCTCTAATCATTAAATTCACCCCGAGACTCACCCCGAGCCCCGAACTTAAACCCGTTATGACCAGACCGAACACTTACATCTCATGATCGTCTCATGTCGAATAGCTTGAACCAATCCACCTTATAATGTGGCTAGATTAATTAATCACAATCATGCACCCAAAATATACAATTACGCCCACAGTGGCCAAATTACCAAAATACCCTCACAATAATAAATTCTCCCATATGCATGCATTCACCATCATATAATAGTATAATTCACGTAAATATGCATATAATCATGAAATACTATAATAAATCAATTATGGCCCTCCCAGCCTCCTAATCAAGGTCCCAGACCTTATTAGGAAATTCGGGACATTACAAGGATGGTATAGAATATCACAATCATAATCCTTTACCAACTCTAGCCACCGCCTCTGGTGCATATTCATGTCCTTCTGAGTAAAGAAGTACTTCAAACTCTTATGGTCGATGTATATTTCGCACTTCTCACCATACAAATAATGTCTCCAAACCTTAAGTGCAAATACCACCACTACCAACTCCAGATCATGTGTGGGATATTTCTGCTCATACTCCTTTAACTGTCTCGATGCATAGGCTATCACCTTTCTAGCTTGCATAAGCACACACCTTAAACCCTGTCTGGAAGCATCGCAGTAAACCACAAACTTCTCATTGTCTGTCGGTATACTCAACACTGGCGCGGTGATTAGTCGCCGCTTCAGTTCCATGAAACTATTCTCACACCTGTCTGTCCACACATACTTTGTCTTCTTCCTCGTCAACTCAGTCAACGGTGTAGCTATTTTGGATAACCCCTCAACAAACCGCTGATAATACCCTACTAACCCTAGGAAACTCCTGACTTCAGGAACGCTGCTCGGTATAGGCCAATCTCTCACTGCCTCAATCTTACTTGGGTCAACCAAAATCCCCTCCTTACTGACAATATGGCCTAGAAACGTGACTTGCGGTAGCCAAAACTTGCACTTGCTGAACTTAGCATATAACCTATGCTCTCTCAACCGCTGCAATACTAAACGCAGATGTTGTTCATGCTCTATCTTTGACTGAGAGTACACCAGAATGTCATTGATAAACACAATCACAAAATTGTCAAGATAGTCCTTGAAAACCCTATTAATCATATCCATAAAAGCTACTGGGGCATTGGTTAATCCAAAGAACATAACCAGGAATTCATAGTGTCCATATCTCGTGCGGAAATCGGTCTTTGGTATGTCCTCTTCTTTGATCCTTAACTGATGGTAACCTAATCGAAGATCAATCTTGGAAAACACTGTCTTTCCCTGTAGCTGGTCAAATAAATCGTTGATCCTAGGAAGTGGATACTTGTTCTTAATAGTCAACTTGTTCAGCTCCCTGTAGTCAATACACATCCTAAAAGATCCATCCTTCTTCTTGACAAACAACACTGGAGCACCCACGACGAGAAACTCAGTCTGATGAATCCCAAATCCAGTAACTCCTGCAACTGAATCTTCACCTCCTTCAACTTGTGCCAGAGCCATTTTGTAAGGTGTCCTAGGTACAGGCTCCGCCCCTGGCGCTAACTCTATAACAAACTCAATCTCCCGCAGCAGCGGCAACCCTGGCAGATTTGCTGGAAATAAATCTGGAAACTCACATACCAATCTGGTCTCGCTCGGTCCAACCGACACAACCCTAGAGGTATCCAAAAGATTTGCTAGGAATCCTATGCAACCTTCTTGCATCAGGTCTCTAGCCTTCAGTGATGAAATCATAGGTACCCGCAGTCTGAACACTCTGGTAGGAGCGAGACTGTCGCCCTGCTTCGGCTCCTCTTTCTTGGCTTGGGGCAGTACTTCTTCAGATGATTAGCACTCCCACAGATAAAGCAGGCCCTAATCTTGCACTCTCCTTGATGTCATCGTCTGCACTGAGGACACACTGGAAAACTCCTCCAGTTGTCACCTCCGCCCTGACGGCCGCCAAAAGCACCTCGTGCCCTCTTATCCGAACTAGGAGGAACAAAAGAATCTGGGGCCTTTCTCTTTTTCTCACTAGAGCCACTACCCCGAATGGATCCAATAAAAGGAGGCACCGTCCACCTAGCATCGCGCCTAACAATGCTTTCTCTCCATATCTGATCCTCAGCCCCCTCAGCTGTAAGGGCCTTGTCCACTACCTGGGCATAAGTAGTAGTCTCTTGATCCAAAGTAATCTTCACATCATGGGCGATCATAACATTCAACCCCCGTACAAATATATCCCTTCTTGCCACATCAGTCGGCACTAAATCCAGCGCAAATTTTTCCAACCAGTCAAATCTCAGAGCGTACTCAGTAACAGTCAACCGGTTCTGAGTCAGGTTGATGAACTCGTCAACCTTCGCAGCTCTGACTGCAACACTATAATATTTCTCATTGAAGATGTTTCTGAATTCTTCCCAGGTCATAACTGCCACATTCCTCCTCTGAGTCACTACATCCCACCAGATGCGGGCATCTTCTCTGAACATGTTGCTGGCACAAGCTACCCTCTCGTTCCCTTCCACTCTCATATAATCTAGGATGGAGGAAATCAAATTCATCCACTGCTCTACCCGCAGTGGGTCTGGTCCACCCTTGAAGGTGGGAGGATGTTGCTTCCTGAACCTCTCATACAAAGGTTCCCACCTATTCTCCATAACAGGCTGAACCGGCACTGATGCCACAACCTGTTGAACTAACAACCCAATGGCCTAAGGAGGGGCCTGTTGCCTCAGTTGTCAAAGTTCTTCCTCTGTTCAATGCAGTCTCGCTTCCATTTCTACAAACATCCGTTGCCAATCCTGTGGGGCAGGTGGTGGGTCCTGACCCTGGTTTTCATCCTCGGCCCTACTATCACGGAGTCTCAATGATTGTCGAGGGATCTCAATAATATGCCTGCAATCAACGATGCCACTTATCAGGCATGATAACAACATCCAAAACCACCTCCCAATTCACATCAGCCAACCATAACAGCAACCCACATAACATACAAATATCATATAACACTCAACGGGCCATGACATCATGCATATGTTAACTCATTCATCATGATCTATATAAAATACGCAGGCAAATAGGGTAGCTAAGCACATATTCAAACATATAAGTCAACCATTACCAACAAACCCTGAGTCGAGCTTGCATTGACAGCGAGCGTACATGTTCGGTCAATCTCCAGGAACCATAAACCTTGGCTCGCTCTGATACCAAGTTGTAACGCCCTACTTCCTTAGAGTCGTTACTAAGTGAGTTTAAAATGTGAAATTAACTCGCTAATCGAGGTTTTAGGTTAAAAGTGTAGCTAAACTGTAATAAAAGTCATACAATTGAAAATATAATCATCCATTGAAAATTATAAAGCAATATACACTTGGGATCCCAAAATACTGTTTAGAAATATTTACAATTCAAAAATATAATTAAAGTTGACTAAATGAAAAAATTAGGTTTAATACAGACATCTCCCAAAAAATACCCCTGGCCGTGGCAACCAGGCAGGCCAAACATGTACGCGTCGCTTCAGACTCTCCGTACTCATGGTTGGTCGACTTTCCACTTGCCCTTACCTGCACAATAGAGTACCCGTGAGTCGAAGCCCAGCAAGAAAACTCCACACAAGAAAATAACATATGCATAAACTTCAATTAACACATAACAAAACAACCAATAGACTAAACACATACGGCCGTGCCGTCCCAGGTACTTTACCAGGCCTTGGGTTCACGGTCTACACCGTGAGGATATCCCAGGTATCCTATAGGGTCTCACCTTGGCAACTTGCACTCCGCGTGCTTAACGCTGCTCCTGACCCCATGCCGTACTCAGCCTTGCTGTTCTCGAGCTTTGCCATTCCCGTCTCTTGTTGTTCATTCGCATATATGCACACATAGCATAATTAAACAAATACTTAAACACGTATAAACATAATGAATGGGGGGTTACGCCCTGCAACACAATCATATAGGGTCGTGCCCTGCAACACAAACTATAGGGCCTCACCCTACTCTACGGGTACAACAGTTTTCTTACCTGTGTCCCGAGCTTTCCGAGCACCGATATCCCGAGCACAGTCCCCTAGTCCGAGCCTCGCTGAAAACCTAGTCACAACGCATCAACAACATCCATCCATCAAGTCCTAATCCATTAAATAACTTTGGGACATAATTCTAGTTTCCGGGACCTTCATTCTATCAATCCGGGTGATAAAATCCATCCCGAGCCTTAACTTTTGGATTCCCGAGCCTAAAACCTACTTGAAGCCCCAAAACACACCAAGTGACACATCCCCATGAACCTCTGTCGCGGCCCGCCTCAACTAGAAACCCTAACCCCCAAAACAGGGCATGCGCGCCGCGGCCCAAGCCAAGGTGTGCTGCAACCCGCCCTTCTTCCTGGCCACCAAAATGTTCTAGAGGGCCACGACTCAGCAAGAACAATTTTGCCGCCATACCCTTCGAACCTAGAAAAATCCTCCATTTTCTCCACCAAATTCAAGCCAACTTACCCTAAAATCAACCCAACATTTCAAGTCAATCATTACAGAAGTTCTACTACAGTCTCAGCAACAAAACCTAACAAGAATTAACCCCAAACCTCATCTAAAACTCAAGAATGATTCTTCATCTAGCTCACATGCATAACTCTGAAATACCAGCAGAAAATCAACATAATTCATCAAGTTAAAAGCTTACCTTTGTGCTTAATTAAACCTCTGACTTAATCCCTTTAGTTCGAAGCTCCTAGCCCCCAAAGTTCCAGCTTGATTCCTTAGTCTCTGGTTAGTTTTTCACCAAAACCTCCATCTTCCAAGGGAGAAGAAAGAACCAAGAGATAGAGATAGAGAGAGAGAGAGAGAGAGGGGGTTGGTTCCTTAGTTTCTGAGTGCTTCCTCAATTTTGTTTTATTTAACTTAAGTCTCTAAGGTTACCACAAAGCTTGGGGTACCAAAAACGTCCCTGGGGGAAAAAGGTAAATTTCCCCAATATTCCCTCCTAAACATTCTAACTTCAAATATATCTCCAAATATTTATTTTCATAACCCGATAACCTAATGAAACATCTAATGCTCGGAATACCCCTCGACTCGCCCCGAGTCGAGTATTCAACCCCGTTGTGACTTTCTTGCTAAACAGCTCCCTAGGACTGTCTCGGATCGTGCAACACAGATATATCATAATATTCACAATTATTACATTTATGCCCTCGAGGGGCTAAAATTACAAACATGCCCCTAATAACCAATCGGGGACCACATGCATATTTTATTCACCTAAACATGCATCTCTAATCACATACTCATCAAATTCACATATTATAATAATAAATCACTTATTGCCCTCCAAACACGCTAATCAAGGCCCTAAGCCTTGTTAGCGAATTTGGGACACTACATCAGCATCTAAAGAAGAAAAAGTTTCTTGAGGTTAGCAGAATCCTCCTCTAATGTATAGACACAGAAATTAGAACCATAATCTGTAGCAACTCTAGCTCTCTTACTTCTCCTAGGTTCTGATTCTCTATCCTCAATATTGCTAAGAATGTTGCTAGTAGATGTGCCCCCACTATTTCTCAATTTAAAAAGGAATCTATGTTCATAAAAATTAGCATCATTTAATTCCACAATAACATGCACATTTAAATCATAGAATCTATATGCTTTACTATTAATTGCATATTCGATAAATACACATTCATAGGCTCTACTTGCTAGCTTAATTCTATTAGGATCAGGAATACGAACATATGCCAAACAACCCCATGTTCTAAAATAAGACAGGTTAGGTTTCCTATTTTTCAAGATCTCATATGGTGAAACTTTGTTCTTAGACTCAGGAACTCTATTCAACACATAACAAACAGTCAAAATAATTTCACCAACCAATGAGATGCAGCACGAGAATTCAATAAAATAGCCACAACAGATTCAGTAAAAGTTTGATTGTTTCTCTCAGCTTTATCGTTCATTTCAGGTGAATATGGTGTAGTGGTTTCGTGTACAATGCCATGTGAATTATAAAACTCAATAAACTTGCTTGAATCATATTTAGTTCCTCTATCACTATGAAACCTTTGAATTTTCTTATTGAATTGATTCTCAATTTCTATCACAAATAATTTGAACATGTCAAGTGCATCACTTTTATTTTTCATTAAGTACACATAAGTAAAGTCAGAACAATCATCAATAAAAGTGATTAAATAACGTTTACCATTCCTAGTTAACGTTCCATCAAGTTCACAAATATCTTAATGAATTAAATCTAAAGGCTCAAATTCTCTAGTAAATGATTTATGTGGTGTCTTAGTTATTTTCGCTTGACTACAAAAGTCACATTTTTCAAAATCATTATCTGATATTTTAGGAATTAAACCAATGTTACTCATGTTCTTAATAATGCGCTTATTAACATGACAAAGTCTAGCATGCCAAACATTAAAATCACACAACATATAAGCAGAAGGAGAAACTTTATTGAGTTCAACATTTAACTTAAACATGCCATCAGTAGCATAACCCTTCCCAACAAAAATACCATTCTTAGTGATGGTGTACAAATCAGCCCCAATAGTTTGAGTAATCCAGCCTTATTAAGCAGAAAACCAGAAACTAGATTCTTTCTCATCTCAGGAGTACGCATTACATCTTTCAGTAATAAATCTTTCCCAAGGTGAACTTAAGCTCCACATTCCCAATCCCAACAACTATAGTGGTGTGGGAATCTCCCAACAACACTTTCTTATCATCAACAACAATGTATGTTTTAAACATAGCACGATCATAGCAGACATGGCGTGAAGTGCCAGTGTTTACCCACCACCCATCTGATCCACCAATAAGGTTGATCTCAGAAATCATAGTTGTAAAAGCTTCTTCAGTAAAGTTAGCATGCGGTGCAGTGCTTGGCTTGTTCCTACACTTGCGTGCCATATGACTTGGCTTGTTACAATTGTAACAAATGAATTGTCCAGAGTCATTCTGTTTAGGTGGAGGTTGCTGCCTTCCAGGTTGGTTCATGTTATGGTTCCGACTCTGATTGTTGTTTTGAGGAGTGTTCTGGTTGTTGCGATTGGAATTTTAATTCGAATTGCGGTTCCGATTCTCAAAATTTTTGCCATTAAGGTTCAGAACTGCAGGTGTGGACTTCTTGGGGTTGCTGTTAGAGACAAAAAACACCTCTTCTTTCTGGTCTTGTTTCCTTGCTTCCTCCTCGATACGAAGGTGGGTGATCAAACTCTCTAAGGAAAATTCCTTAGTCATATGCATGAGTACATTTTTAAAATCCTTCCAGGAATGAGGTAATTTGTCAATTAAAAAAACAACTTGAAATTTTTCATCGAGAGTCATACCTTCTGAGATAATCTCATGCACGATTTTCTGAATTTCCTGATTTTTTCTTTTTCATGCGAGCATCAACCGAACTGCCTGCTGAATTAAATCTCACCAAGCACTTGGGGGGTAGGACAGGAGGCATGAGCAAAAAAAAAAAAAAAAAAATCTCTCTTATATTCAAAAGGATTAGCTACCCTTATGAATATCAAAGGAACGGTCTAAAAGGATGACCTCTAACTAAAGGCCGACACCCCAAGAGGTGAGGCCGTAAGGAGGGAATCGCCCAATAAGTCTAGATCGGCCATTAAGCCGGCTAGCCAAAAAGGGTCTTACAAGTGACCCTTGGAAAAAATAGTACTATGTATAAGGACGAGAAGGATGCTTCTCGCAAAAAATAACAAGCGCGCGCAATGAATATAAAAGGACCCCAACAGCCCAACGGGTTAATGTGTCCTTACAAGTATAATCAAGGTGCACCGGAAAGATTATCGCCATCAGATCAAAGAAAAATATGTGATCCACGAACAACAGCAATAAGAGGGATCTACTAGAGCACCTCAAGAGCTTTGGAGGAGGATAGAACCCTTGAACTCGTGAAAATAAGTTGGAGAGCATGCCACTAGGCTACGCAGATCTTGGTGTGGACAAGTGGCTTCGAAACTTGGGTTCTGCGATTGAGGATGATTAGTCCTTACGCAACCTTAGGAACTTACGTGGAGCCCCCAAGTATTAGGTGGCTATTGTGTTTCTTCAAACACTAAGAAGAAACACAACTCCAAGCCACACTTCGGGCTTCTTCGAGCGACGTTGGAAAAATTTCCAAGGCTAAGTCCCCCAAGGCTGGCCGTGCGTGTCAAGCAAGAAAAATAGAGAGAGTCTACAAACACACTTAAAAGTGTACTTATAGACTCGGGGGGAAGTGTAAATGTGGAAATTTTTCCTTGTGAATTCTATTCACGAGTGAAGCTCTATACTACGAGACATCCTGAAAGGGCATCACACGATGGTGAGGGAGTTGGGGTAAGAGAGTCACCCTCACTAGGCGAGGGACTTCGGCCACTTGCCAATCCAAACTTCACCCTCGCTATGCGAGGGTCCCCAGCTGGTCATCCGCGTGCGCCCCATTCCAGCAGGCATCAAGCCTCGTCTACACTCAGGAGAAGAAGGTCAGCCTCGCTACACGAGGCACCCTCGTTATGCGAGGGTGAGGCTTCGTGGTGGCATCCATGCCCCTAGCCTCGCGACGCTGCACCCGGGGGAAGGAAAGGCAGCCTCGCTATGCGAGGGTGCTGCCTTGTTACGATGCCCGTGTCCTGAGCCATGCCTACGCCTGGGGGAAAAGGACCAGCCTCGCTACGCGAGGTACCCTCGCTATGCGAGGGTGTGGCCTTGCCACGGTGTCCATACTGCGAGTCTCGTGTCCATGTGACCCGCATAAGCCGGCCCTGACCCTTGACACCTTGACTTCTCAGGACATGCATAGGTTGAAGCCTCCTTGGCATAGGCACGAGATCACTTGGGGGAATCTTGTTGACATGTCTAACGAACATGGAGCATTGAACGGGAATTGATGAGGACAACCGAGTACGGAACATGTGCGCTGACACGGGGTGTACGATTATGGAAAGAACAGAGGCACGACCCTATGATCTGCGTCTGAGGAGTAGTGGCGGTACGGACCTGTACGAAGCGTAGTGGTACCACTTGGACACCCCCGACCATACGCCAGAGCCGACAGTACTTTGTCCTGGGCCACGACTCTGACACCATCAGGGTAGACACCACTACGCCCTGGGCCACTACACTATCAGAATACCTGTGTGCGTCCCTGTGGTCTGGGACCTGTTTGTATCCTGGGCCAATAGAGCCCCTCCCCCCTATAAATAGGCTCCAACCCCTCAGGCTAAGGGGTTGGAAAACTGAATGTAAAAACGAGACTTAAGAAATATATGCTTCTGGTTCTCATGCTCGCCTGAGTTTTTCTCCTGTTGTTTAGAGTTCTTTCTATCTAATTCATAGCTTCCTAGAGTATAGAGATTGAAGTTTTCTAACCATCAATCGTTGACGAGTTCTTACCGTCAACACTTACTAAACAGTTGCTAGCATAATTATGATCATGCACAAACGCAGAGACTCAAGCTCTGACTAATCTCATACTCATCATTCATGGCATGCCCTAATCACATGTCTCTCGTGCATCACATGCATCACAATTAATCATCTTGCATGCCTCAACAATAATCATATGCAAATGGGCAAGATTGCCAAGCATTCATTATGCTATCAATGTTTACATTTAAACATTCAACATGCATCAATCATAACCATGCATGTCACGTATGGGGTGCAGTTTTCTTACCTTAGGTCCAAGCACAGGTTACCAGCAAATGAGCCACAAGCACGATCCTGATCCAAGCCTCTAGTGTAAACCTAGTCACAACCACAAATGGTGATCCAATGAGTTCAAGTTCTAAAACCAACCCTTGAACTAACACTTAGCCTCCAAGACATCAATCCTCACTAATCCGGGTAGTAGGAATGATCCCGAGGCCCAAAACCATGTTTCCGGGGTCAAAACACCCAAACGGGCTCAAAAGCCTGCCTGAGCCGCGGCCCTGGCACCCTGAGCCGCGGCCCCCAGCACCACCAGAAGCAAGCGCCGCGGCGCCCAACACCAAGGGCCGCGGCGCCCAGCAAGGCAAAACTGGGGCACCTGCTTCATCGAGCAAGGGCCGCGGTGCCCAAGAACAGGGCCGCGGCCCAACTTCGGGGCAGCCATTTTCCCTTTGTTTTAACCTTTTAAAACCTCCCAAAAACATGTCTAAACATTCCAAAATCATTAAATCAAAGTTCCCAAACTCCCCAATGGTCCAAAACCACCAAAACCCAAGGTTCAAACAAACTAAAAACCCAACGATTCACAAAGTCCAATTCAAGCTTAAAAACTTAAAACTTAAACTTGAATTACCTTCAATTGAGTTGTTTTCAACTAAATCCTCCGGCTAATAAGCTTCTAATTCTCCTTAGGATTGCTATGCCTCTATCCTCGCTTGATTTCGAGTCCTAGAACTCAAGTTATCTTCGAAAATGCGATCGGGAACGAAAAGGGAACTTTAGGGAGAGAGAACGTACAGAACGTTCTTTTTATTTCCTTAAAATGTTACTTCAAGCTTAAGTAGCTTCCAATAAAACCTAATGCTCGGGGTCCCGAAAACACCCCCGGGGACATTATAGTCAAAACTTCCAGAATTTCCCCCTGGTCTTACTAACTCCCCAATTTATCACCAAATGTTAATTCCCATTACCCAATAACCCGGTAATGCTCTAAATACCCCTTGACTTACTCCAAGTCAAGCTTAAATCCCTTTGTGACTTTCCCACTAGCTTACCTCCTAGGATCGTCTTGTGCTGGGTAACCCTGGCTTAACCAGATAATAACAAAGCACCACGCCCATTTCACATATATGCCAAAAATGGCCGAAATGGCCAAAATATGAAAATCACCCAAGTAATCACAAATGGGTTCACATGCATATTTAATACACCTAAACATGCATAATATCATTAAATAGCATAATAAAGCAATTATGGCCCTCCCGGCCTCCTAATCAAGGTCCTAAACCTTATTAGGAAATTTGGGGCATTACAACATCACCGGCACTCGAGAATGCAGTGTGAGCTCGAACACAAAGGGTCCCTCCGAAGGGCAGTCTCGAAAGACTAACTAGGATAAAGTGATGTTAACGTTATGCTGATCTCGAAACATCATGCAGGCTCAAAAGCGCGTTGGAGCAACAGCGTGTGTACGGTTATAAATCCATACAATTATGGGCTTAATTGAAAGCGTGTGTAAACAACCTTCTTTTTAAGGGATATTTATTTAATTATGTTGTACCCAAAAATACGAGCTGAATTACTTAGCACGGGGTATAGCTGACAGACAAACGTATGAAGAAAAGAATACATAAAGTATCTTGTGAATTCTGGAGTGAGTAGCTCGAGTCAACTTGAGAGCCTATGACAACCAGATAGTCTCCATAACGCCTCTTATGCTAACAACTTAGTTCGGGGTACGCATTGCCCAGATCACATTCATGAAACCTTGAACATGACCCGTGTTAGTTCAGATTAGTCCTACAACACTGAACTCAAAGAATGTGTTCAACTCGTGGAAGCCTAGCTATGACACATAATGAAAGATCCCAAAAGACTCAGAGATTCTTTATACGCCTCATAAAGGCCCAGATTTGATTATGCATTTATTACCCAATATAATAGATTTAAATTTGATAAGCAATCATGTATTTATGTAAATAGGAAGTTACCCAAATTTGTAAGTTACCATATTAACGTATGGTTATCCAAAACTGTCCATGAGAATATCCTATAAATACAAGGGGA
Source organism: Humulus lupulus (assembly GCF_963169125.1). Classification (NCBI taxonomy): domain Eukaryota; kingdom Viridiplantae; phylum Streptophyta; class Magnoliopsida; order Rosales; family Cannabaceae; genus Humulus; species Humulus lupulus. The sequence goes on along the minus strand of NC_084794.1, from coordinate 81,084,077 downwards.
ATGGACGGAAAAAGGGATCAACTTTCTGTATGCAAAAACTCTGCTGAAATTGTCATAAACAATTTCCTCAAGAGTCCTAAATAGATCAATAAGAGTGACACATGGACTAGGTGGATTTTAACCACCGAACCACATAAAATCGTGTGACTGCGTCGTGTTCTTACTTTTCTTTATTTCTTATACATTCAGTTTACAAAAAGCCTAATCTCTCTATCGTTGGATTTTTAAATCCCCTGTTGCCAAAAAAACGGCGTCAACAGATTGGTGCTTTCATTGAGAGTAGATTAGGCTTGAATTCCCACACAAATTTCAATCCAACAATCATTATGGTGGTCACCCGTTCTATGTGCGACAACGAAACAGAGCAACCCGATGCTCAAGAGGGTCACCATACAACCATCCCCATTGGCGAAGGCACATCCGCACAATGTTGTCTGGAAAACAACATGTGGACCAAGGCAATGCTGGGAGTTCGGCCTCACGCCCACCAAATTCCCATCCTGGGTACCTGACAACCATCGAGATGGAAAATACCCAGCAAAGGAACCATCTGTTGGTAACTAGTTTACCATTTGCGCAGCGAAAAGCACAGGGTGTTGCGCCCAAATATTTCAAAAAAACATATTTATACAAACTTTAAATAATTGGATCCATTAACATGCAATACATTAATCATAGAGAAATAAAAGATGAGGATTTACCAGTTGAAGAACTATCAAGAATCCTCCCTATCTTTTTGTATCTCCAATGAACATCCAATCCAAGGCACTTCTTCAAAATACTCAAACCAAGATCTTACAAGATGTATCTCTACACCTCAAGACGTGTGTGGGCACGTAGAGTAATGGTAGGGAAAATTTTCTGATTCACAAGATATTCTCAACACATGAGATCTTGGAATATTAGGTTCGAGACAGTTTTCAGGGATAGAGAAAATAATACAATATATTTTCTTTATGTCAAAAGTCTTATGAAACTATTTCCATCTGAAAGATTTATAAAAGAATTCTTTAAAATTTTGAAATTCAAAATTCAAAAATTCAAAATTCAAATTATAAATCAATTATTAAATAATTAATTAAATAAAATATCCAAGACCCATTCTTGGACCTTGTCACATGCCAACTACAGTAACACATCCCTGAAATCAGGGATGTGTTCCAATCATTTTCTTTTTAATTATTATTTATTAAAAAATAATTAAACCTGTTAACTTATTTATGAGATTAATTAAAGAATAAATATCATTTCAAATTCAAATCCAATTTGAATTATTAGAATTATATTTTTCATATTATTTAAATAAATAAAGCTAATTAATTTAAAATAAGATATCTTAATTATTAAAATGCTATTTTCGATAATACAAAAATAAATTCGAAAAATATAAATAATTAATTTTGAAAATTAATTTGTCTCAATTACATACTTGATCCTAAAGAACAAATTTCTTCCAAATATGCCATTTTCTTGATTTTTCCCAATTTTAACTCTTACCTTGAATAGTGTTGATAAAGCCATCTTTGGGACCTATGGATCTATAATTTCAAGCTCCAATAAATTTAGATTATTAATTAAAAGTCATTAATTTATTAGTCTCAATATTATTCCACTAAAAATATGAGATTGCGCTATTGTAATTATAGACATTTATTTATTGAGTACTTTTAAATATATAAAAAGTGTCCATCGATTTAATCACTACATAAAATTCAATCCCCTATTAATGGTTCATAATTAAAATAGGAATTCATCACCGTTAACCACTTTAATTATATTTTGTTTCCTTAAGTACCATTAACTTTATTAGCGAATTTAATTCATAAACTGATTTATGAATTTGAGCTCAATAATCTTTTAGTTCCAAAAGCCAACACTTAAGAGAACCATTATTCAATTCATCTCATAAATGTATAGATTCCATATGTTTATATTAGGTCCCCATCCATTTACATTAATGAGTTCCTAAAACAAAAGTTTTTAGCCGCATCATTCTGACAAATCACAACAAGTGAATCAAAGAACTCATATGACATAAACATGAGTTCATAATAACTTCAAGATTAAGATCAATTTGTATATGATCATCTTCTTGATATGTTTAATTAATACTTATAAAGTAAACAATATTAATAAGTATTAATAACATATCAGGTCCCGTTCATGTATAACCACTTTATACAAAGTACCTCCACTAAGATGTCCTACTACACCAGTAATCCGGATCTAGATTACATGTATTCATAATACTAGTGAACCGTACTTACAGTATTTAATCCAAAGATTCCACATAACTTTGTCTTATTGCGAACTGTTTAAATTCATTCCCTACAATCTTAATCCTCTCCTACAAATACAAGATTGTAGTCACAATAACGAATTTGAGAATTTTCTGATATTCATATAATATTATTCTAATCATAATAAAAAAAAACAATATATGCAAAAATTCTTTCAAACTATTGATTGCCTTTTTTGCTATCAACCTAATCCGAGAGTTTAAATAAAATAATAGAAAAGAACACACGAATTTTACGTGGTTCAGGCTATAAAATAGCCTTAGTCCACAATTCTCTAGTATTTAGTGAGCTTGAATCTTGTTTGAGCAAGCTTCAATGGTGGTTCTCAGGCAGCATATATATATATATATTTTACTGAGTTACAGAGTTTCTCTCTCTAAAATCTGGACCCCTTACAAGGAGATACCCCAACCCTATTTATAGAGCCTGAGCTTATTGATGTGAATCATGTATTATTAATAAAAATCCCCCATTGTTAGGGTATTAATCCCTAATTAATACAAAAGGGTTGCACTAAATAGAGACTACGGCCAGGCAGATTGCATGGGGCCCATTACTAAAAGTTGTTTACCAACTTTATGGGGAACATGCCTCTGACAATGTTAGGGTGTGGCTGCACGTTTCTCCATGTCAAGCAGCGTAGTGGGAAATGTTGCTTGTCGAGTGTACGACTCAACACCACTACTCGAGGCTCTCCAAAAGGTTGTCAGATGATCTTCTGATGGCTCATATTCACAGTGATTGACACTTGGCAACTCTTCTAGACCCTGAGGAAAAAAATCTTAGACCTGGAGGACAGCTAACTGAAAATGGCGTGGGGACCTCTAAAATGGTCCTTGGGGTGTGGCCTCACCTGTAGACAACCACACCTCGAGGACCGACCTCGGGGGGTGGCCTCCCTTGGAGACATCTGCGTCTAGCCAGTTCGGGGTACCTGGAGGAGTTCGCACTCCGAGAACATCATGTCTTGTCTTGTCGTTAATTACTCCTAATTGCCACATGTCTGGTGGTAAAAATACGGACAACACCAACAATCTCTCACTTGCCCTAAAGCAAATGAGGCATCTCCCTCAAACCCATATTTCTAACATGATCTTTAAAGGACTTGGTAGACAAAGTCTTAGTAAAAGGATCGACAAGGTTATGTTTTGAAGCTATCTTCATAATCGCTACATCTCCCTTGTGAACAATATCCCTAATAAAGTGATATTTCCTTTCAATATGCTTTCCCCTCTTGTGACTTCTAGTTCCTTCGAGTTAGCTACTGCCCCAATGTTGTCACAAAATAGGACAAGTGGTGTATTCATATATGGAACAATTTCCAGACCAGAATATAACTTCTTTAGCCGCACAACCTTCTTAGCTGCTTCACAAGCCGCATTGTTCTAGACTTCCATGGTAGAATATGCAATACTGGTTTGTTTAATACTACACCAGGCCACATCTCCTTCACCAAGTGTGAACACTGATCCAAAAGTCGATTTCTTACTATCTCTGTCTGATGAAAATCAAATCAGTGTATCCAGTGGGGTTCATGTCATCACCTGAATATACAAGCATATATTCTCTAGTTTTCCGAAGATACTTGAGAATATTCTTTACTGCAATCCAATGACACAATCTAGGATTGGATTGATAACGATTGACTATTCCTACTGCATAACAAATGTCAAGTCTTGTACACAACATGACATACATTAGACTGCCTACCACAGAGGTGTAGGGATACTGTCTCATATCCTCTTTTTCTTGAGGTGTTTTAGGACACTACTCTTTAGAAAGGATAATTCTATGACGAGTTGGCATATCATCCTTCTTGGAATTTTGCATACCGAATCTCTTGTTGGTATTAAAAGAGAAAATCAAATATACGCAGTGGGGAATGAACCCTTTTTAATAATTATTAACACCATCCAAGATCATGCACACACATATATGTTTATATTAACTCACATACAATCAGATTAGAGATTACCTCTTGTAGCCTATCAAGTGTCCTCGAATCTTTTTGTATAAAATCAACAATCTTCCTATCCAAGTTTTGAAAGCTCACACCATGATCTTCCAGACCAATCCTCAAACACACAAGGATGTGTGTAGGCACATAGGATTCAAAAGGTTAATTTATGACTTTCTAGATGTACTCAAAATATAAGATCTCGATAGGTTTGATAGAGAGAAGAGGAATTGAATAGTTTTCAGGTTTAGAAAAACTATCGCTTCTATTTTAGAGAAAGAGTATGACAGTCTATGAAAAACAATAACTTGACAAGCATAACTTCGTTTTAGGTTTATAAAGATAATTAACAAATTTAATTAATCTTTATTTTATTAAAATAAAACTGATCAGTTATAACCTTATTTAATTATTTAATTTAAATCATATTTAAAAAAGAATAATTAAATAAAACCAATTATATGAAATTCAAATCCCAGGGATAGGAAATCCATGTGTGTGACGCCACACTTACTATACTTTGAGTGTGTCGACCAAACCATTAAAGTTATCCCTAATTTTCTCATTTGTTTATTTAATTAATATTTGAGACAATATATTTATCCTAAAATAAATACTAGTTTATTCAAAATTAACTTTATCTTAAAATATCAATTTTAAATAAATTAATAAATATCTTATTATAAAAAAGATAATGATTAATCTCTCTTTATAGATTAATCAAAACAAAATTAATATTTATTTTAACCTGTAGTTTTTCAAAATAAAAACTATATAGTTAATTAATTAATTAATTCATAATTAATCAATTACCCATAACTATCACATAATTATTTCATTGCCTTGGAAAATTAATTCCTTTGCAATTAAGTCTTTCTCTCTGCAAATCTTTCTTTTGACATCCTTACCCTTGACAGTGTAGGACAGAGGTGATTTGGGGACCATGGACCTATAATACGAAGCTCCAATAAACCAGATTATTAATTAAACTCTTTAATCCAATAATCTTATTTATTAACTCCATGATTACTCCACTATAAATATGGAATTGCACTCTAAGTATTTATAGAATTATGTTTACAAAGTTTTCTCTTGTAGTCCATTGATAAAATCAATAAATGTAGTTCTGTCGTCCATTAATTGGTTCGTTAATTAGTGCGGGTCAAGATTATTGTTTCACCCTTTTAATTACCTCTTGGTCCTTAAGTACCATTAATTCACTAGTGAATAATTAATCTATAATCAAATTATAGATTTGAGCTCAATAACTATTAAGTTCCAGAATTAACCCTTAAGGGAACCAATAATCGATCAGTTAGGAAAGTATGGATTCCATTATTGTAATTCATGTTCCCAGCCATTCATGATATTAAATCTCAAAAACAAAAGTCATTAGCCTCATTATACTAAGAAACCTTAACGAGTGAATCAAAAGATCCAATAAACAAAAACAAGACTTCATGAATACCCATGATTTAGACTGATCTACAAATGATCATCTATTATGATAAGAATCAAATCTTTATTTCAAACGTCAAGTTTATAAAGATATTTAATTCTTATTAGTCCCATCATATATAATCTCTATTATATACATCACCTTTACTAAGATGCCTATCCACATCAATAGTCTGAATCTAGATCACTTGCATCACGTATGCTTAGTAAATCGCACTTGTAACATCCCAAATTTGATAATAAGGCTTAATGCCTTGATTAGTGTGCTAGGATGGCATAATTGGAATTATGTGTGGAATTAATTGAACATATGTGTGATTATGTGGCATATGTTGTGAATACGGGAAAATTTCCCTGGAGACATCCGTCGCCGCATATGGGCGTGAGCGTAGAAGGGGCAAAGGCCTCACTATGTGAGGCCTAGCTAGCCTTAGACATGCGCACACACCCCCGCAACACTTAGCGCACCCCTCGGTAAGCAAGGGCCTCGCATAACGAGGCCCAACTCAGTGATCTGGCATTCATGAGTGCCTCAAGATCTAGACCCATTTGCTTTTGGCTTAGAGCCTCGGTCAGCTTGGTGTGAGGTGCGCGAAGAAGAAAGTGCTTCGTTGTGTCAGGCTGAGCCAATGGAGGAAGGCGCCTCGCTATGCGCCATTGTGTGAGGCCCATAGAGTTAAGAATGCCTCGATGTGTAAGGCCCACAGAGTCAAGGACGCCTCGTTGTGCGAGACTGAATGAATGGAGGAGGGGCAGTGTGCCGAGGATGGTACGCCCACGCGGAGGGCCCCGCGAGGGCCTGGGGCCCTTGGTGTCGCGGCACGCGGAGAGCCTCGCATAGCAAGGCCAGGCACCATGTTGAAGGTGTGCTTGGTGAAAGCTTCCGAGAAGGCTCGCGCACCCCCAGACACCACGCGGAGTCCTAGCCCCTTGCCGTGTTGCTCCGAATGTGGTGACAAACCTATGAGTCGAAGACACATCGCTCGTATGTAGAACATGCAAGGGCCTCGTTGCTTTGATGCCAGGGCACGGGGGAGAGCCACAAATAGTGATGGCTTCATTGCCTCATCATCTACCATATGTCCCAAGCCTCCCAAGTATACAAGGAGAACTAATAAATGTGTCCAATACTTAGCAAAATATTAGAAGGCGATGAGAGAAGATATATTTTGAAAGTGTGAGAAGGACCTTCAGGTACAAGGCACTTGAACAAGTACGAGATGTACGACCCTGAGGGAGGCAAAGGCATGATTCTGACATTAGTGCCCAACAAGTAGTGGTGGTATGAATTAGTACAAGAAGTGGTGGCATGATCTACATACCTCTGACCATGTACCTACAATCGACACCACGACCATCTCCTCCTCTACACCATGCGCCACTACTATGACAGGGTACAAACGTACGATCTTGTCACTTGGGACCACCTTGTATCAGAGGCCATTAGATCCCATCTATAAATAGGCTTCGACCCCTCAAATGGAGGGGTTGGAAAAATTCATTGTAGATAGAGATAGTAAAGCAATATACGAGATTATCCTCCATTGTTATTCTGCATCTTTCTTTCTTAAGTTTTTCCTAAGTCCTATCTACGTAGTTTTCATAACAATCTTTGAGTTTTCCATTCATATATCGTTGACGAGTTTCTGCTGTCAACATATGTGAATTATATGGTAATATGAATATTTATATGCATGTTTATGTGTATTAAATATGCATGTGGGCCCGTTCTTATTAATAAGGGCATATTTGTAATTTTGACCCGAAGAGGGTATAAATGTAATTATATGTATTATGTGATTGAGACCACATTATTATGTGGATATATTTGCAATATTTGTCTCAAGACGATCCTAGTGAGCGGGTTAGTGAAAAAGTCACAACAGGTTCAAATACCTGGCTTGGGGTGAGCCAAGGGGTATGTTGGGAAACTTAGTGCGTATTTGGGATTTGTGATTTAATGATTTTTTGTGGCCGTGGGGATTAATTAGGAATTTATAGTGCTATTTGAGGATTACCATGAAATGTGACAAATGACAGTATCGCCCTTGGGGCATTAAAGAGTAAGGTTTTGATCTAGGGGCACCTTAGTCTTTTTGGTGTCAAGGAACAAACTTAGGAAGCCTTCAGGAAATAACCAGAAACACAAAACACACTTGGTTTCTCTCTCTCTCTCTCGGTTTGTTAGGGATTGAAGCTTAGTGGGAAATTGGAAGCATACAACTTGAAGAGGCAATTATGAAGCGGGTTAATCAGAGGTAAATTTAAGTTTAAAAGTTCTAAGTTTTAGTTTCTTTTTAGTCTTAGAGATTGCTTTGAATTTTGAGTTTGGGTGATATTTTGGTAGGTTTTTAGGCTAGGTTTTGTTGATTATAAGCTGCTAATATGACTTTTGTGGTATAATGATATTAAAATCATGTTTGGGACGTTATTTTGGGGAATTTAGAAATTTGAAAACGTTGGGAAATCTGGGTTCGCGGGGTCGCGCCGCGGCGTGTGTCCAAGAAATGGACTTGGGAGGCTCTCTAACTTGTAGAGAGCCACGACGTCTCTGGGGAGTGCCATGACTCAAATAGAGAATGTTGGCCGAAAAGGGTTTTTAAGCTCGGGAACTCAAACCTAAAGGCTCGAGAAGGATTCTACTACCCGATTTAGTATAATTTGAGGTCCTGAAGGCTAGATACTTACCTTGAAGCTCTTAAATAGTTTGAGTGATTGATGATTATTATTATTGCATTGTGACTAGGTTACATCGCTAGGGCTCGGTAATAGTGATCGGGCTCGGGATTGCCATACCTTATCTGCTCGGGAATCGAGGTAAGAAAATTGCACCCTGGTTGTTGTTGGGGCTCAAACCCCTATTATTGGATATGAGTGTGAATATAAATGTTATTAATTGTATGGCATGCTTGTATATGCTGCATCTAATTATGTATTATGTAATATATATGTTTGATTATATCTAATCGTAATGCTCGGCCTATGGGAGCCGGGGCCGACATCAAGTGTATGGAACGCAACTCGGCCTAAGAGAGCCAGGGTCAACCATGAGATCTGAGAGGTTGGCCTAAGAGAGTTAGGCCCGAATGTCACCTAAATACTTGTCTAACTCATTGATTGCTAAATTAAATTATGTATTTGTTTGAGAAGATTTTTACTGCTAAGCGTATTGTTTACATTCTATTGCATATTGGATATGTTGATTTAAGTTTTCTTGTTGAGCTTTGGCTCACGGATGCGATGTGGTACAGCTTAGGGAAAGGGAAAGCTGGACCAACCATGAGTTGGAGAGCTTTAGGGGCGACGTGTACATTTTTCTGCTACTCAACCGCCACAGCCAAGGGATCAACAGGGACTAGAGCCAAAACTTAATTTTTCCGCTTAGGTCGGTCTATGATGTAATTGATTTTGAAGTTGTAAATGCCTGGTAAACACTTATTTATTTGATCCCATGTACAAACTCAAACTTTTTAATGAAAGTGTTGATCCTTGATTTGGTCAACAACACGGAGTCATTCAAAATGATAGAAATAAGATTAATTGAATTCAAGAAGATAAACGACACCAAATTTTATAGTGGTTCGGCCTCAGATATTGGTAATAACCTACTTCCACTTAGTGTTTATATTGACGTATTATGAAAACTATGATCAACAAACAAGGTTTTACTGAGTTTCACAAGCTCCAAAAAAGTACAAAAGTTTGTATATCAATAACACTGATTCTCTCCAAAATCGATCCCCCTCTTTCTAAGCTCTTTGGGTCCTATTTATAGGCTCCAAGATATACATATGGGCCAATGGGCTTTACATGCATGTTGATTTAAGCATATCTAAAAATAACAAAAAACATCATCTTTACATAAAAATAGGATCAAATATCTTTAGAAATATCTGATATGTAACTGTATTTGAAATATGGCTTTTTTACCACGACCAGACCTGGTCGTAAATGTCAGCACAACCTCTGCCGTACGGTCGAGTATCCTGGTCATTGGTCGACCTGAATGTAGTCACTAAGTAGTTACGTGCAACCCACGTGTACACAATCTTGCCACGTCAGCGAGTAGTAATTTTTAGGATAAACATTTGCCCCCAAGTTTATTTTATTGCAGTAAGCATTTAATAAACTTACTCGACCAGCAACCCATCTGACTTGTCATGTCTGTCAGTACCTTTTTGAAAAAGCAAGCAATTATGATTTTTACAGTTTCCCAAAAATATTTTGACGGTTATTGCAATTCCCCATACATCGAAATCCCATCCCATCATTAATCTTCAATAACACCCTGAGCAGTATAAATATATTACTCTTCTGCCTTTTCATTTTTTACCGAAACTTTCTCTTTTCTCAAGAACTCAGAAAAAACCTCCAAGAAAATCCAGAAAACCTTTGTGATCTGAGACGTCTTCGACAAACTCCGAGCAAAAATCTTCGTGATTTCTCCTACAACTCATATTCCAAGTAAGTTTCGAACCCATTTTGTCTTTTATGTAATCCAGTCTTGCTTTCATGAATTTTTGTTATTGCGTCTCCACTGTTCTTGAGAAAAAATTTCTGGGTAATCCAGTTTAGACAAAGATACATATAAAAAGTATGCTAGAATAGGAATTTTAGGTAGTATAAAATACTAGGAAATGCTTAAAAAGCAATGTGGGATATAGGAGTATTGATTTCGAGTCCAAAATCGAAGTAAAATTTTGATTTTAAGCATTTTGGAAAAACTGGGTTTTTCCCACCTGTTTTCGGAGTTGAAAAGTTTTTTTTTACTTTCACTTTTTGATCTATTTTTTCAAAATGCTCGCACATTTATTGTGTTTTTTATCAGGATACTGCTGGTCGTATAAAAGCTTAACTTTTATATACGAGCAGCATTATCCTTGCTTTTCTCTTTCTTCTAACTATTGGTCGTAGATTCACACTATCCCTTTGCTCTTATCAAATATTAATGCATGATCCCTGGGGAGATGAGAAGCCAATAGACGATGATCTTCTTGCGTTGCTGTTCGAGGACCAAGAACAACCTTCTTTGCCCTTTCTCGAGCCTTTACAAAAATCCTACTACCAGTCCTTCAGCCAGTCAACCAAACATGGGTCGTGTCAAATACACTGCTCGTAAGAAAAAAAAAAAGACCAATTCACCTTCTAACCAACCTACAACCAATACCGAGGGTCCTTCAAACAACCCTCAACCTCTAAATTTTTCATCACCAAATGTTCAACCAAAAGCCTGTCCTCGCGATGGCCCTCAAGCAGAAGTAGACTGGTACATCGCCCCCTAGTGCCATATCGGGCAGGATGGTGGCAAAATATCCCAAGAAGTACCGGCTTCCTGGGATTACCCTATAAAAACCCACACCCGAACAGAGAGCAAATGTGTCTAGAGGCGCCTACAACGCGTGGTCGGGGCAATCTTGCCCTTGCATAACTTTTTCCAAGGGGTGGCCCATTATTTCGAGGTCTCCCCCTTCCAAATAACACCCAATGGATATAGAGTACTATCAGCACTCTATATCCTCTATAACCACAAAAAATGGCCTATGCCTACCCCACATGAGATCAACTATCTGTTCGATCTTAAATCCAACCCCAACCAAAACAACACAGGGTTCTTCCACTTCTGCCACCAGGAACTTGCTCGCATATTCCTGAGTGATGTTACCCATAAGTCCAAAGTAGGAAAATACTTCCAAGAGTACTTCCCCACTGTAGAACTAGTTGCTGACAACTTGGCCTTCACATGAGGAGGTAAACTTTTCAATCTCTGGTCGGAACTTCTATTCGTTCATTTTTTTTTTCTTGTCCTTTAGTAATTTGGTGCTACTCTTAGGCCCATGGCATCGTCCGGACCCCACTCCAGAGATGGAGATAAGGGCCACCGCCCTAGCCAGCATGACAAACATAGAAAAGAGCGTCAAGGAGCTGGTCACAGAGAGCAACTTAAGGTTGGTCGGCCTTTTGGATCCTCATCAAGAAGTAAGGGAATCCACTGCAGGGAGTGCCATTGGAGAGGGCACCGAAGGACAGGAAATCCCCGAGCAGCAGCAAGATGTGTCACAATCCCTTGGGGATGACCAACGGGAGTGACCATCCGAGAGCCATCCAACAACCCTCAAACTACCGCTGTCCCTGCCCGCCATGGGAGGGGAAAACAAAAACTACCGGAATATGCCGGATGAGAACGATATAGACTTCTCACTTCTAGATACTTTTCCCATCCCCTGTCATTTATTTGATAGGGATGGCAATTTTAAACTTACGACCAGTAATTTTAGCCTGGACCTCTTCGAGATAGATAATGAGTGTAGTTGTAGTTCTTTAGATAATATATCGACCAATAATAATAGTCCGGGTATACTACTTAGTATTTCTCTTTACATTATTCCATTATCGCTCCAAACCACTTCTTAACATATTTGCTCATTTGTTTTTGTTTTGTAGTCATGCCATCTGAAGACGCTTTTGATATGCACACCTCTGCTGAATCTCCTTCGAGAAAGAAGAAGTCAAGCAGAAAGCATCTTGGGGAGAGCAGTAGTGAGCCTTCCAAGAAAAAGGCTCAACCAGAAGACCCTCCGGCTCCTACTCCGTCCATAACTATAATGCCTCCTCCTCCTCGCAGTGTCCCTTCCTCCAAGCAGGTAGGAAGACCCTTGGCCACTGACTTGCTAAACAATGCTTTTAACTGCACATACGAGAAGCTGCAAAAATTGTCCAAGAACCATCACAGCCAGAAAGCCTTTGCCCATCTTCCCCCACTGAAGCACAGCTAGGTCCTTAGTCGTGAGATTACCGAAGTCCTCAGTGTATGTGTTTTTTCTACACTGTTTTAGTCGAGCAACATTTGCTCTAATTGCCTTTAACAGTCACATTTTCTCTGTTTGCAGGGTATCTTGACCATGAGCAATGGCTGGCATCGTGTTGAGGAGATCGAGGCTATACACACCGAGGAAATTAAGGTGGTTGAAGGCAAAGTTGCCAGTTATACCGAGGAGCTGAAGAGGATCCAAGAAGAGCTGGCCAAAGTCATTGCTGCCAAGTTGAAGTTCAAGGAAGCTTCGGAGAACAACTTCAAAGAAGCAGCCAAACTGCAGGAGGATTTGGTGGCTGGCATGAAGGAGGCTACTGAGCTAGAGGAGCGGGTCAAGCTACTAGAGGAAACAAATTCCCAAAACCTGGAGAGGTTCAGAGGAGCAACTTTTAACTGCTTCTACCTGTTCTCGAAGAACAACCCATTGGCAAATTTAGACTATCTTCTTGATCATATGAAGCAGGTTGAACTCAAGAAATGCACTGCTCGCCTACAAGAGGAAAGGAATGCTCATGAGTCTCTTGAAATTTCCCCGGCGACAGGCATCAATGGTGCTGAAGAAGATGTTGGAACAACAGTCGACCAACAGTCGACCAGCAGTCTCAGTAAGATCCTCCTCCAGTTGTACAATAATTTTTTATTTTTTGTTTATGTAATTAAAACATGCAAACAACTGTTAGTGATGTTGAGACAATATTTCTGCATAGCATAACTTTTCCTTTTAATATTTTAATTACATCCGAGCAGAAACTGCTCGCAGTGTAAAGACAGTTCGTAGTGATATTATAGTATACTTATTGATATTATAACATCTACTCGTATGACTGAACTTAGCATAACACTTTATTAATATTTCACAAAATTAACTAAAATTCTGCAAAATATTTTGAGTGTCATAATATGCTTTCCCTTATTTTGCTCGTGTGTTTACATATTCCTGTTGATATGATTTACTCGCTTAGTATCTTATATGCTCCCCAAGTGATCGAGGAGATTAAGGTTCTTGGTCACTTGCCATGACCAAGTCATGTTCTAACATTTATGCTCGCGTACTTATAAATAATTAATGATAATATAGCAAAACATCACACGTAATGAGCAAATACTTGTAATAAATACAATAATTGGGAAGAATAACTGGTTGCGCACAGTTCCTTTTATTTCTCGTAATAAAATGGACAAAATCATGTTTGTACTAGTGATCAAAGATTGATCTTACACTTATAAGCGACCAGTCATTTTACTGACTATCCCTTGTTCATAAACGTGTAAAAAGTAAACTTAATACAAGACAATTATTTTAAAAGAATTGTTCATTGATAATACTTGCGCAGGTGTTCTCCATTCCAATAGTGAGGAATGAGATCTCCATTTAAGCGAGCAAGTTTATACGTGCCTGGGTGAAGGATTTCTTTAATTTGATAGGGACCTTCCCAGTTTGGTCCGAGTACTCCAGCATTCTGGTCGCGAGTGTTAAGAAAAACTTTTTTACACACCAAATCTCCCACGTCAAACTTTCTTTCGCGTACTTTAGAGTTAAAATATAGAGTGACTTTTTGTTGGTAAGCTGCTACTCGAAGTTGAGCCTGCTTGCGCCTTTCATTGAATAAGTCCAAAGACTCCATCAATAATTGGTTATTTTTATTCTGGTCGTATGTTAGCCTTCTATGCAACGGTGGATTTAGCTCAATAGGAAACATGGATTCATACCCCTAAGCCAAAGAAAATGGTGTATGGTCTGTTGCTGTTCGGTGAGTTGTTCTATACTACCAGAGTACTTCTGGCAATTGCTCTGGCCACGCCCCATTTGCTTCTTCTAGCCTTTTCTTCAGTGTGTCCTTTAGAGTCTTGTTAACGGCTTTAACTTGTTCGTTGTCCTATGGATGAGAAACTGATGAATTTTTTTTATAATACCATGCCTTTCGCAGAAATCAGTGAAAAGATCGCTATCAAATTCTGTGCCATTATCTGAGACAATTTGTCTCGGTAACCCATACCAACATATAATATATTTGACGAAGAAATCTATTACTTTCTTGGTCGTGATTGTTGCGAGTGGTTCAACTTCAGCCCACTTAGTAAAGTAGTCGGCAACAACTACTGCATACTTGACACTCCTTTTACCAATAGGTAAAGATACAATCAGATCAATTCCCCAAACTACGAACGACCACGGGCTTTGCATCTGTTTGAGCTCATTTGGGGCTGTTCGTGGTATCTTGGAGAATCTTTGACACTTGTCACACTTTTTAACAAATTCCACAGAGTCCTCGATCGTGGTAGGCCAGAAATATCCTTGGCGGAGAATCTTTTTTTACAAACTTTGACCCCCAGCGTGATCTCCATAGAAACCTTCATGTACTTTTTGCATTAATTCCTTAGCCTTCTCCTTAGAAACACACCGTAATAGAGGCATTGACTATCCTCATCTATCGACCAAAATAAATCGGGTTGATTGTCTTTGAAGCATCACCTTGTTTCTTTCTATTGGTAATACTCCTTGTTCGAGATATTTGATGATGGGTGTCATCCACGTGTCTGACACTTGTATCACTAGCGAGGATTCTTCCACTTGAATGCTTGGTGCCAACAAATGTTCAACTGGTACTATGCTCAAGGCGTCAGCATCTTTAGCGCTTGCCAACTTGGCTAAGGCATCAGTATTTGAATTCTGGTCGCGAGGAACTTGTTGGAGAGTATATTTCTCAAACTGTGCCATCAAGTCCTTTTCTTTGTTAAAATATACCACCATCTTGAGACCCATGGCCTGATATTCTCCCATAATTTGATTAACTACTAGCTGAGAATCACTATATACTTCTAGTGATCTTATGTCCATATCCTTGGCTAGTCTTAATCCTGCGAGCAGAGCCTCGTACTCAACTTCGGGTGTGATTAAAATCAAACCTGCCCCTGCGTTGTGCTCGTTGGATGAGCCATCTACGAACAACTTCCAGGTAGGGGATTGATTTTGACAATCGGTCTTTGCCATCGGTTCGCTGGCAGGGAGTCCAGTGAATTCCGCAACGAAATCTGCTAGGGCTTGTCCCTTTATAGTTGCTCGTGGCGCATAGGAAATTTCGAACTGCCATAATTAGACTGCCCATTTCAATAATCGACCATCGACTCCTAGTTTTTGTAAGACTTGCCGTAGTGGCTAGTCGGTGAGTACTATGATGGGGTGAGCCTGAAATTAGGGTCACAGTTTTCTAGATGCCAGAATCAAGCAATAAGCTAATTTTTCTAAGGGCAAATATCATAGTTTTGCTACCACCAGCCTCTTGCTTACGTAGTATACTGGTTTTTGAATGTTTTCTTCTTCTCTGATTAAAACAACAATAGCAGAGTACTTTGTGATTGCAACAAAGTTTCTCCTTCTACCGGTATAGACAAAATTGGCAGTTGTGACATGTGGGATTTTAGCGCTTGAAAGGCTTGTTCGCCCTCCTCTGTCCATTAAAACTTTTTTGTTGCCCCTGAGTAGATTAAAAAATGGAACACATTTGTCCATTGCTTTAGATATGAATCTACTCAGGGCCGCAATTCTTCCGGTTAGGCTTTGGACATCTTTAATTTTGGCAGGGGACTGCATCTCGATCAGTGCCTGAATTTTTTCAGGATTAGCTTCGATTCCTCCCGAGTTTACTATGAACCCCAAAAATTTCCCTGATCCAACTCTAAAGGAACACTTTAGAGGGTTTAGCTTCATCTGATATTTGTTCAAGATGTTGAAGCATTCTTGTAGATCCTTCATGTGTTCATCATCTTTTCTCGACTTGACCAGCATATCATCGACATAGACTTCCATGTTATTACCAATCAGCTCTTTGAACATATGGTTGACTAGTCACTGATAGATCGAACCAATGTTTTTCAAACTGAAGGGCATTACTTTATATCAGTAAAGTCCTGTATTTGTTCAAAAGCTAGTGTGATCTTCATCAGGTGGATGTATACTAATTTGATTATAACCAGAGTACGCATCCATGAATGATAAAATTTCATGTCCTAACATAGCATCGACCAGATGGTCAATTCTTGGAAGTGGGAAACAATCTTTTGGGCAAGCTTTATTAAGGTCTGTGAAATCTATGCGCGTCCTCCATTTACCATTTGGTTTGGGAACTAGTACGCGATTAGAGACCCAAGATGGATAAAATGCTACCCTGATGAATCCATTTTCATTCAACTTTTCAACTTCTTCTTTCAAGGCTTTAGATCTATCCTTGTCGAGCAACCTTCTTTTTTGTTGTACATATGGAAATTTTTGTCTATGTTCAAGACATGACTGATCATCGTTGGGTATATCCCAACCATATCTTTATGAGACCAGGCAAAGACCTCCTGGTGTTTCTTTAAAAACTCTACCAGCTTGTTTTTCGTTTTTGTCTCTAAGATTTTACCGACTTTCACAATCCTGGTCAGATCTGTCTCTTCTAACTGGACCTCCTCGAGGTCCTCCATGGATCCTCATGGATGCCCGTACTGCAACATTGTAGTACTTGTCATTAAAAGCTTGTTGAAATTATGCCTAAGTCATTGCAGTAACGTTTCTTGCCTAGGAGATAACTTCCCACCAGATTCTTACATCATCCCTCAGCATGTGAGTTGCCCAGGCTACCCTGTGATTTCCTTGCACTCGCACGAAGTCTGGAATAGACCCCATCATACTCATCCATTGATCTGCCTTCCATGGATCAGCACTCCCCTCAAACATTGGAGGATCCCAGGTTCCAAATGATTGCCAACATCAGGAATCGCTACAATCGATGCTATAGACTGTTGAACGTCTCTAATCAATGGTGCTGGCTGAGCTTGTTGCTGCCTCAGCTGTCTCAGTTCCCTTAACTCCTTGGCTTGTTTCCCCATGTCTTCTTGCATGGAAATAAATTGTGCTTCCAACCTTTGGTAGGCGATATGAGGATCTTCCTCGCGCCTATTTCCCCCATCAGCTGGTGGAGGGTTGTCACTACGGTTAGCTCGCATATTGGGTCTCACAACATGTTGGTTGTCAAGGTTGCGATTCACCCCAGCGTTCCTTCGCATTGATCTTCTAGAAGCCATGGTTTTAATTCATGCCTAAAACCAACAATGTATCTTAGTGTAACTCTTTCAAATCAGAAACAAAAACATACTTTTAGATCCATCAAACAATTGATCTCCATTTATTCATAAAGCCCAAAATATTCAGAAACACCCATCATTCACAAAAGTTCATAACCCAAATATAAAACAATTCAGTAAAACCAATTCGTTGACAATATAATGTCTACAACCACATCCTATGCACAGGAAATAACTTTTGAGCTTATCGAACAACTCTTCTGAAATTTCTTGATTAGATGGTTTGTTGGACATTGCAAACCCTTGTTGTCTTATGAAGGCCTTAAGCGTACTCTTGTACTTAGCACCTTCCCGAGCTCTGTCTTATACGTGTTTCCACACCGTCTGAAGTTCTTATAGCATTCTGCTTGAGAAAATCGTATCTTTGAATACTTCATACTTCTTCTTGCAAAATGTTGATCGTTACTTAATGGTCCATGAAGCTCTCGATACTCCATTGTGAAAAATGTTGCATCCTTATCTTTCGTACCTTTCTTATCCTTCTTGCTAGCTTCCTTCGTTGCGTCTTGTTCAAACGACCCTTAGGGACTCTAAGCACACAAACCATGCTATATACTCTATACATGCAGATAAGGCACTAAAACACGTAAGGTAAATAATCACATAACCAAAACAACTTAAGTAAAGCTTATAGTGCAATAAGTCGAGCTTGTCTTCAGCGACGAGAGTACATGTTAAGATAGTCTACAGGATACAAAACCATTGCTCTGATACCAACTGTAATGCCCCAAATTCTTGAAGTGTTAACTTGACTGTTGGCCTAATTAAAGTTTAAAATAAAAATACTTTTTTTATTTATAAAATTGTTCATATACACCACTTAAACATTTGAAGAATGAAACTCCAGAGTTTTGTAGTTTTCATAAATGAAGTAAAATAAACAACTTAAAATCCAATCCATAAAACTAAAAGTATCATTCTAAAATAAATACTTAATACGTTTCCAAAGTAGGCCCGATCCCCTATGATCACCAAATCCTTGACATGTACGCCCTTCGCCAAAGCTCTCAAACTTATTGCATTATAACCACCTATTTGCCTTTACCTACAGCACAGAGCACCCATGAGCCAAAGCCCAGCAAGAAGAGTTGTGTAGGACACAACCCCATAACCTTAATCAGGAACTAAAATCGATAACAATAACAATAATGTAACATAAATCATAACTCATGAAAAGAAAACGTAATCCAAGTGGAGTTGGACAAGTATCGTATAACGTAAGCATGCATTTTTTAACATATCATAAGCATGCATTTTAAACGTAAGCATGCCAAACAGTCATCACATACACATACACCAAACCATAGCCATAATTCACATAAGTTCATTAATCATAACATTCACTAACAATATCATGAATTACATAAGAATATCATGTAAATAATTTATACCATGGAGTACGTCAAGCATACATCTTGCGTGCATGTGTCCACTCTTCTTACCTTAAATGTAGCAGCGATCCACACACACCCTAATGCGTCCCTTCAAGTATCCTTGGCGAGCCTAAACATAACATATAACATTAAGGATTTAAAACCCTCAACCAAGCAAAATCCATAATTAAACCCACTAAAATTCTTTTTAAAACTAATTCATCACCATATTACTTAAGAAAGCCTTTAAAACCCATCTGCATATAGTCCCAAAAATTACCAAATTATATCCAAAAGTACATAAAAGTCCTCAGAAATCATGTTTCTGGGCAACTGGCACGCTCACAGAGAGCCAGGCTAAACCAGCTAAGTAGCGCAGTCACACTAAGGCTGGGCGCGGTCGTGCTAGGCCTCTACTTTTAGAGATCGCAGTGCAATTTCTAAACCTGAAAATCAAACCTCATCGTAAAATCTCGAACCCAAACCCCCAAAATAGGTATCCTAACATGTTTATGACCCCATGAATCCAGATATCAACATCCCTAAACCTATATAAAACATTCATCAACCAAAAAATAATAATAGCAGTCTTAGATCATCCAAAACTTAGATTTGACAAAACTTTCAACAGTATAGGTTTGAATACTAACAAATAAAATCCAGCCACAAGACTCTGATCTATGCCGCCTATGAACTTCCTAGCCCCTTCAATTGCCCAGACTTTTGATCTTCTTCAACCTCAAGCCTTCACAAACCTCAAATCAAGAATGTGAGATTGTTCTTGGTCTGTTTCCTTTTCAGTCTATCGTCCAAAACCAGAGTCTGACAAAATACGATTTCTAAACCTATTTCACTAATTATTTGATTTATTTAATCTAACTTAATTCATGTAAAACTAAATGATCTTTCTTCCCCCATCCTCGAGTTAATCCTTAATTATCACTTAACACCCTTATTGTAATTTCCATCCAAAACTAATAGCTTCAAGTTTTAATAATTACACTTTCTACCATAAATCCAAAATTCTACCTTGGCCCCTAGTTCACCATTTCTATTACACTTTGGCCCATAACACTTGAAGAAACTAATGTGTGTGGATTGTTGACAGAATAAATAAATAAACATACATCATAATTTACGCATATCATAAATCATATAATTAAACACATAATGTCATACAATTTACCATAATACCCTTACTAGTCAAAGCGGATATTACAAATCTGGAAGTGCAATACGTGCTTGTACGACTCTATAGCCGCTTTGAAGAAAAGAGTGTGGTATGCGCTCGTGTGGCTCTATGACCGCATAGATGGATTGAATGTCTACTTTAGTGTTGGTTATAACTGCTAAGCATGCCAGTAATGATTTATAACATGTTGATTATCTGATGTTATTAATGACTTATAACCTGTTGATTTTGAGTTTTCTTGCTGAGGTTTGGCTCACGGGTGCTATGTGGTGCAGGTAAGGGAAATGAGAAGCTGGACCAGCCATGAGTTTGAGAGCTTCGGGAGCGATGTGTACATATGCAGCCTGCTCGATCACCACGGTTGAGAATTCTTTTGAGGATCTAGGACCATAGTTCATTTTTCACATAGGTTGGCCATTTTGTACCTTGTTTACGGTTGTAACGGTTTATAAACTCTTTTCTGGGATGCCATATATATATACTGAACTCTTTTAATGAAAAGTAATATTCTTTTGGGAAAATATTTTAGTTACTAACCTATTTTTTAATTTTAATGACACGTTTAAGTCCAAATGTCTTGCTTATCGAGTTTAGCACTATTTTAAATACATAGTGTAACAGTCCTGGATTAGTAGGGCGTTACACACCTGCTTATCCTAATAGAGTTGACGGTGTACTCCTGGTTGAGCTCCCCTGTTCGAGTGATGACTTTGTGTTTGCCCTAGGGGAACCACATGGTCTCAAAACCTTGATATTTGAGCAAACTCTTGGGCTCGACCAGCTAGCCTTTGAACTTTTGGATTTACTTGGCCAGTATTCTCAGGCTGAGGATTTACTAGTTGAGGTTTTGCAGCTTGAGTCTATAGCAAGACAACTTCTAGCATCCTCAAATTATACTTAAAATTTCCAATTAAATCTAATAATCCTACAAAAAGTAGCATTTTCCCCAAATATATCCCATACTCCAATAATTCATGGTAATTCACCAAATTACTAAAAGACCCCTTGGTTCACCCCAAGCCGGGTATTAATCCTCGTGACTTTTTTGCTAACTTGCTCAAAAGAATCGATTCGTGTCAAATATCTCAAATATATCCACATAATAATGTGGTCTCAAACATATAGCATATAATTACAATTTATACCATCAATGAATCAAAATTATGAAAATGCCCCTTTTTAACAAAAGCGGTCCTTTAAGCATATTTAATATCCTTAAACATGCATAATCAGTCATATTATAATATAACTCCTATCACATAAATATTCAATAAAACAACAAATAAATCCAATTATGCCCTCTCGACCTACTAATCAAGGCACTAAGCCTTATTAAGAATTTTGGGACGTTACAACTATGCCCTCCTAATAGAAATTTCATCCTTGAAATTTACCTGAACAACTTGGGATATTGATCACGCATGTCTGACTCTAACTCCCAGGTCGCTTCCTCGACCTTGTTGTTCCTCCATAGTACTTTAACTAGAGGAATATTATTCTTTCTCAAGACTTTGTCTTCATAATCCAGGATCTGTATTGGTCACTCCTCCTAGGATAAATATGTTTGTAGCTCTATATCCTCATAACTCAACACATAAGGTTCATCTTACACATACTTTTGAAGCATTAAAATATGGAATACATTATGAACCACTGACAGCGACGGGGGTAAAGCCAACATATAGGCTACCTATCCAATCCTCTCTAGGATCTCAAAAGGTCCCACAAACCTAGGGCTCACATTGCCCTTCTTCCCAAATCGCCTTACTCCTTTCAAAGGTGAAACTCGAAGAAAAACATAGTCCCCAACTTGGAACTCTATATCCCTATGCTTAGGATCAGCGTAACTCCTCTGTTTGTTCTACGAGGCGAGCATCCAAGCTATAATATGCTCAATAGCCTCTTTGGTCCTCTAAACTGCTTCATGACCCAGATATTTCCTCTTACCCATTTCATCCAAATGAATATGTGATCTACAATTCCTACCATACAACATCTCATATGGAGTCACTCTAATCGTCGATTGATGACAGGTAAGTACTTGCTCTAGAACCCTTCAAAGCCAAATACACACGCCAAAAGCATGTCTTTCAATATATGAATCGTCCTCTCAAATTGTCCATTTGTCTGAGGATGATATGATGTATTAAACTTCAACTGAGTTCCCATAGCCTTCTACAGGCTCCCCCAAACTTGAAATCAAATGTGTGGTTTTGATTTGATACTATAGATTTTGGGGCCTTATGGAGACGTACAATCTCCCTGACATACAACTTAGCATACTGATCTACTGTAAAATTTGTCCTCACAAGCAAGAAGTGAGCTGATTTGGTATACCTGTCAACAATTACCCATACTAAATCATGCTGACCCACTGTCCTGGGGAGCCCAACCACAAAGTTCATGGTGATATTCCTCCTAGTTCCACTCAGGGATGCCCAAAGGCTGTAATTTCCCTATTGGTCTCTGGTGTTCAACCTTCACTTGCTGACACATCAGGCACTTAGCCACATATTCAATTACATTTTTCTTCATCCCAAGCCACCAATATAAAGATTTCAGTCCTGATACATCTTCGTAGTGCCTGGATGCACCGAATACGGTGTAGCCTGAGATTCATCCAAAATCTCTCATTTATTACCACTGTCCATCGGAACACAAATCCGATCCTTGTACCCTAGCAGACCCATTTCTGACACAATATAGTCGTTAGCCTCTCCAGTTAGGACGTCCCCTCTGTGATTCATCAATTGGGGATCACTCATCTGACCTTCCCTTATTCTCTCCAAAAGAGTAGACTGTAGAGTTATGTTGGCTAACTAGCCCACTACCAACTCTATCCTTGCTCTAGTCATATCCTTTGCTAACTTTCTCGATATCTACTTCAAGCTGGATAATTGTCCCAGACCTCTCCGACTCAAGGCGTCTTCCACCACATTGGCTTTCCCTAGATGATAGAGGATTTAACAATCATAATCCTTTACCAACTCTATCCAACATCTTTGTCTTATATTTAGATCCTTATGAGTAAAGAAGTACTTCAAACTCTTGTGATTGGTGTAAATCTCACACTTCTCCCTATATAAACTGTGTCACCGCACCTTCAGTGCAAATACCACTGCTGCCAACTCCAAGTCATGAATAGGGTATCATTGTTCATACTTCTTTAACTCTCGTGATGCATAGGCAATCACCTTACAAACTTGCATAAGAACACAACCTGACCCTTGTCTCGACGCATCACAATATACCATAAACTTCTCCTGACCTGAAGGAAGACTCAGTACCGGAGCAATGATCAATCGTCACTTCAACTCCTAGAAGTTGTCCTCACATCTGTCTGGCCATACAAACTTCAGGTTCTTGTGTGTCAACTCTATCAATGGTATAGCAATTCTTAAGAACCCTTCTATGAAACATTGATAATACCCTGATAATTCGAGAAAACTTATGATCTCTGAAGTGCTTTTTGACATTGGCCAATCCCTGGATGCCTCAATCTTAACCGGATCCACCTTAATCTCGTCTTGACTAACAATGTGACTGAGGAATGTCACCTAAGGTAACCAGAACTCACACTTCTTGAACTTGGCATACAATCCGTTCTCCTCAGTCTCTGTAGTACCAACTGAAAATGTTGGGCATGCTTTGCTTCTGAATGAGAATAAACCAAGATTTCTTCAATGAAGACAATCATGAATCTATGCAAATAATCCTTGAACACTCTGTTCATCAGATCCATAAAAGTTGTTGGGATATTAGTCAATCCAAATGACATGACTAAGAACTCATAATGCATGTACCTCATGTGAAAAGTTGTCTTCAGAATATCCTCCTCCTTGATCCTCAGCTGGTGATAACCAGATCGAAGATCAATCTTCAAAAATACAATCTTGCCCTGCAGCTGATAAAAAAAGTCATCAAATTTTGACAACGGATACTTGTTCTTGATCGTCAACTTATTAAGTTCTCTATAATCAGTACACATCCTCAAGGTGAGAAGTTGGGCCAGATAAATCCCAAGTTCAGTAATTCTTGTAATTGTACCTTCAACTCTTTCAGTTCTACCAGAGCCACTCTGTATGGTGCCCTGGAAACTGGTTCAATTCCAGGTGCCAACTGAACAACAAATTCAATCTCCTGGTGCGGCGGTAACCACGGTAGGTCCTCTAGGAACACATCTAAAAATCCACAGACCAATATAGTTGTTAACTCTATAAAATAGAGTTATTTTTCATCGTTCATCTATAGGATTTTTTTAGTTTGGTGTGTTTTAGGTTCATTTCCTTATATTTTTGTTAGTTTGATTCATTTTGCTTAATTGAGTAATGAGTGTTTATATTTTTGTAGAAAAATTTGTAATAAAAATAAAACAGGAACTTCAACTCTGATTTTGACCATGATATCTTCATTTTCTGGGAAATAATCTTGACATAGAAGTTGTAATGCTCTTTTTGATATTTCTAAATTATGTTGAACCATCGCATTTGGAGTTTGGATGAAGAAGTTATGTGCATTTTACTGAACAACATCTGATCAAAACAACTAAAATTGCAATTATGAGTTACAAGAGCATTGCCTGGAATTGTTGTGAGATCAACAGTAAGTGATGTGGGCACAGTAGCTACTGACGTAAGGCCATAGTTTTGTTCGTTTTTACCGATCTCATGGGGGTTTTCGACATGAGATCGGGGAGTCGCGATTACAACCTATAAAAGTGATTTTTAAACCAGAATTTTTGTATTGGAATTAACTTACTTTAGGGATTCTTATGAGATTAGAACTGAACAGAAATAAGAGGTTTTTCTTCTTTTCTTTTTGCTTTTTGCTTTTGTATTGGAATCCATGGATTATTATTTTATTTTTTTTCGTATTTTGATTTAAGATAATGAATTAATTTCCTTTTTCTAGGGATTTAATTGAACCCTCTATTTTAATATAAGTTTTCTTTTTAATTCTCTCGTTTGATGTTCATATTAATTGTTTATATTGATTTGTGCTTAATGCTTTTCAAAGAGTGATCAACTTTGAAATTGAATTAGTAATTTAGGTGGAACATGGAAGATAAAACCTAATTTAGACCTAATCAACATAGCCTAAGATTGACTTGTTCTTGTTAATTTGTGATTATGATAGGAATATACCTAATCATCTTAGGTAGTCAAATTAGGGTTTTAGGTTAATGCTATTGATAAATCTAAATTCTTGATAGGGATATGGGAGTTGATTTATTAATTAGATTCACTTGAGATTTGGAAAAACCTTGTGAATAATTTAGAACCCTAGACTAACAATTGGAAAATTAAAAGTAGAGATGATAGAAGAATATTTAGAATAAATATAGGAGGAAATCAAAGGCCTAGAATTCTTAATTCTTGAAATTCTTAATTTCTAATTGTGTTATTTTTCTTTTAAGTTTGATTTTAATTTTCTAGTTTCTTTGATTATTCTTTAACTTGGATTAAAAGAAAAATAATGATTGGTATTTAACACTTAAAGATTAGTCTCTGTGGGATCGATTTTAATATACTACTTGTTACGATACGTGCTCTTGCGTGAAGGTTCAAAATCCAATAACAATAGTCTCTCCAGGTCCAACGGGTACAACCTTAGTGGTATCCACCATACTAGCTAGAAATCCTATGAAACCTCCTTGCAATAGCTCTCTAGCCCTCAATGCTGATATCATAGGAATGTGAGGTCTGTTCACCAAGCCCACAAATACAAATGTGTCCTCAAGCTCAACGATCACCATCCTCCTCTTGCTTTCTATGGTTGCCCCATACTTGGCTAACCAATCTATACCCAAAATTATGTCAAACTCTTCCATAGGTAGCTCAATCAAGTCTACTGACAACTATCTACTATCCACCTCTACTGTTAAGAATCTAATCCATCTCCTAGAGACTACCAATTCCCCAGTAGGCAACAACGTCCCAAACCCCACAGCATAGAAGTCACATGGTCTACACAATCTGTCTATCACTCTACTAAATACAAAAGAATGGGTTGCACCAGAATCAATCAACACAATAAAAGGAGAATCATCACTAGAAATCTAACCTGTCACTACTAAGGGACTAGCCTCAGCCTCTTATTGCATCAAGGTGAACACTCGAGCTAGAGTCAAGCTGTCTGCCTTCTTTGGTTCTTCTTTCTTCACCCTTGGGCAATCTTTCTTGATATTTCCAACCACCCCACATAAAAGCATGCCTTCGCTCGACATTCTCCCAAATAATGTCTCCTGCATCTGACATAGTCTAGATAAGTCCTCCAAGTTTCATTGCCGCTCTGGCGGCCAACATGAATGCCCCAGGCCCTCCTGTCTGGGCCTGAAACTGTAGAAGTGTCTAGGGTCTTTCTCTTCTGGTCACTACGGCCTCCACCCCTACCATATCATGCAAATGGAGGTACCACCCTCCTTGTATATGGATTCTCTGCACCCTCAGAAGTAAGGGCCTTCTCCACTACTTGGGCATAAGTTATAACTCTAGGTATAGAGGTGATTTTGACATCCCAGGATATCATAACATCAAGCCCTCGAACAAAATGTTCCTTTCTTGTTACATCAGTTGGCTCTAAGTCAGAAACGAACTTGGCCAACCTATCAAACTTCAGAGCACACTCTGTCACTGTCATGGTGCCCTGAATCAGATTGGTAAACTCATCTGTTT
Organism: Humulus lupulus; assembly: GCF_963169125.1. Lineage (NCBI taxonomy): Eukaryota > Viridiplantae > Streptophyta > Magnoliopsida > Rosales > Cannabaceae > Humulus > Humulus lupulus. Next base: position 81,057,188 of record NC_084794.1, on the reverse strand, counting down.
TTGAAGCTCTGACTGCATCGTTGTATTATTTCTCATTAAAATGTCTCTAAACTCTTCCCAGCTCAGTGTAGTCACATCCCGAGTCTGGGATACCACCTCCCACCATATGTGAGCATCCTCCCAAAAAATATACGTGGTACGTGCCACTCTATCGTTACGTGCCACCCACATAAAGTCTAGGATAGAGGTGGTCATACTCATCCATTGCTCAACTCGCAGTGGGTCGAGCCATCCCTCAAAGGTAGGAGGGTGTTGTTTCCTAAACCCCTCATATAAAGGCTCCCATCTATTCTCAACCTCTGGCTGCTGCTATAAAACTAGTACCACGGTAGGTGGCACCACTAGTGCAGCGTTCCTTGGCGGAACCTGCTATCTCAACAAGCGGATCTCACCCTCTTATCTTTGTAGTCTAGCTTGCATTTCAGCAAACATCTACTGCTAGTTCTCAGGGACTCGCGGAGGGTTCTGACCCTAGTAATCATCTCTAGCCTGGAACCTCGGCGCTGGCTAGTCGATCTGATTGCCTTAGAGGAATAACTATGCCAGTATATCTTCAATCAATGACTCAAATCATCATGCAATGATAATGGTAACCAGCACCACCCCACAGTCCCAAAACTGAACAAATAAGCACACAAATGTAATAACAATGCCAATAAGCATTTCAATAGCTTTCACATACAACAATAATGCTAATAAGAATGTATTTTCACATTCAAGATCAACCATAGTGCTAATAAGCATGTTCTTAGTATTCACAAGAAACAGTAGTGCTGATAAGCACATTTTTTCATATTCACGTAGCAGTGAAGGGCCACGCCCCATCAGTATAGCTCATGCTCCCTATTCAATGTAATTCCCTAGTTAGTCAAGATTGTAACACTGTGTACTTTAAATAGTGCTTAACTCAGTAAATGAGTCATTAGGCCATAAACGTGCATCTAAGTGTTATTAATGGGCTAGGGTTAAAATCTCAGTCAAAAGGAATGGATATATTTTATTAAAAAAATGTTAAATTGTACATGGGATCCCATAAAAGTGTGTACAAAGTTGTTTACAACCCAAATTTGTCATTACACTTCAAAAGTTACAATCCGCCGACCTAAGCGGCAAAAATAGGGTTAAACCCTAGTTCCCCTAAGAAACACTTTGGCTGTGGTGGTCAAGCGGCCGCATATGTACACTCACCACCTAAGCTCTCCACTCAAGGTTGGGTAAGATTTTCTTTCCCTTTAACTGCACCACATAGCACCCGTGAGCCAAGGCTCATCAAGAAAACTTATTACTGCATGTATACAAGTATTAATAAATGATCATGAAATCATTCTGGGGTTCGCAGCTCTAATCAGATGAAGTCATTCTAGGGTCCTGCGCTTTGGATTAATGACTATTAAGTCTTCTAGGGTCATGTGCCCTGAATAGTTGACTAATAAGACATCCTAGGGTCCTGCATAATGAATAGATGACTAATAAGACATCATGGGAACCTGCGCCCTGAATAAATGACTAATAAGACATCCTAGGGTCTTGCACCCTGAATAAATGACTAATAAAACATCCTGGGGTCCTGCGTCCTGAATAGATGACTAATAAGACATCCCAGGGTCTTGCGCCCTAAGCCATGTGACCATCAAGTCATCTGAGCCTTTTAGCCCTGGCTCTGAGTAACTAGCCATAGACTAGCCAAGCGCTTTAGTTTTCTTCGACCAATAGGCCGGACAAGCATATAATGCTCCTATTGATTAGATCTAGTCATATCAACTAGTGTTCATTACGCTATTGCCGCTCTTGACTCATAAGTCAATTCCATACGATCAGTGCTCAATACTATTGTCGATCCTAACTGATAAGTCAGAGCATCATGACCAGTACTTAACACCATTGTCGTTTCTGACTAATAAGTCAATGCGTTGAACAATGAAATCAAACATTCATAATGCTACAGATATCCAAATATAGAGCAATCAACATGCTTCAACAATAATCATTTATGTCACATACTAGGTGCAGTTTTCTTACCTCAGACTTGAGCGTAAAATAAGTTAAGAACGACCCTTGAGAACGATCCTGACCTTAGGCCCTTAGCGGTCACCTAATCATAACAAAATATGAAATCCCATCAATAAAATGAGTAATAAAGGATTTTTGGACTAAAACCCAGCCCTCGGGACCTCGAATACTACTAAAATAGTTAGTAGATTTGATCTCAAGCCTTAAGGTTCGAAGACTCGTGCTTAAAACCAAGTAAAACTAAGCCTGGCCAAAAACAGACAGGCGGGCCGCGACCTGCCTCCCAAGGGTCGCGGCGTGCCTCCAGACAGACAGCCCCCTGTCTGGGTGCCAGGGCTAGGCCGTGACTTACCCTTGAGGGTCGTAATGCACCTGCCAGACAGAGCCCAGTGAAGGCTCTAGGTTCACTCAAGTCGCAGCGCCCTTGAACTCGATCGTGACTTGACCCCGCGAACCCAACTCCCCTGCATTTCCTCCAATCCAAACTCAGCCAAAACACAATTCCCAATATCAAAACCAACATCAACAAAACATTATCACCAATCTAATAGCAAAACCCAAGCTCCATATCATTTAAAACATCATCAAATACTCAATTCTACAACCAAACTCTCAAGCTTTCAAACAACATAAAAACAAAGTAAAAACCTTAAAGTTCAAGCTGCGAACCCTTACCTCAATCCCAGAATTATCTCTAAGCTTTACTCAATCAAGAAACCTAGCTCAATTAGCTCCAATTTCCCAACTTCAAGCTTCAAAAATCAACCGAGTGAGAGAGAGAGAGAGAGAGTATGATCGAGAGAGAAGAGAGAAGGTGCCTTGTTTTCTACCTTGGTTACTTCTACAACCTACTTGGCTAAGTATATCTAATGGCCTAAATGACCAAAATGCCCTTAGGGCCATCTAAAACCTCAAAGCCACCCTATGGCAAAGTTTTCATTTCCACCTATCCCGTTAATCATAATTAACATCCTCCAATTCCCGATACTCCCAATATCCTCAAATAATTATCAAATCATTACCCATTACCCGCTCAATCCCGATAATGTACTAAGCACCAAATTACCTCTAGGCTCACCCCGAGCCCGATAATTAACCCCGTTATGACAAAACCACTAATTTGTTTCCTAGGATCGTCTCATGTCGAATAGCTCGAATATATCCACATAATAATGTGGTCTCACCCATATATCACACACATGCACATAAATATACAAATACGCCCTCAATGGGCCAAAATTATGAAAATTCCCTTCTTATAAGACATGGCCCACATATATGCAAATACAGTCATATAATAATACAACGCACATAATCATACAATAACACATTAAATCAATTATGGCCCTCCTGGCCCCCTAATCCAGGCACTAAGCCACATTAGGGAATTAGGGACATTACATTCAAGCATGCTGATAAGGCATATATACTTCACTTAAACAATTAAGCACATAATCACATCATTAGTTATTGAATTTTGAGTTAGAAATATTAATTAAAACATAAGGATTTAGTTGAGACTACTTAAGCTGGAAGTAGTTTTCCTTCGACTCAAAATTCAATAACTAATGATGTGATTATGTGCTTAATTATTTAAGTGAAGTATATATGATTTACTTGAGACTACTTAAGCTGGAAGTAACTTGTCAGAAGGAAAACTACGTTTAAACACCTTTTCTCTAGCACCCGTTATCCTTTTTGACCGTTCATCGCAATTTCGAAGGAAACTTGGGTTTTATGAGTCAGAATCAAGTGAGGATCAAGGCATAGCGATCCTAGGAAATATTAGAAGCTTCTTGACCGAAGGATTTAGTGAGAAACAACTTAATCAAAGGTAATCTAAGCTTTAAGTTTTGAGTTTTAGAGTTTCTAAGCTCTGATTTGGATTTTGTGTGTTGTTGAGTTTTTGGTTTGTTTGAGCCTCGGGATTTGATGATTTTGGATCATTGGGATGTTTGGGAACTTTGATTTTTGGATTTGGAGATGTTTGAGTAGGTTTTTGGAAGGTTTAAAAAGTGGAAAATCGGGGTTATGGGTGAGTTGCCAAGTGGGGTCGCGGCCCGAGCTTGGTGCAAGTGGGGCCGCGGCACTGGGGAAGGAGGGCCGCAGCGCCTGGTGCAGGTGCCTGAGGCTGGCACCTCTGTCTTGGTTGGGGGCCGCGGCTCAGAGAGATAGGGCCACAGTACTTGAGGGTTTTTGAGGCCAAAGTAGCATTTTGATCATGGGTACTCAAACCTTAGGCCTCAAGATCGTTCCTACTACCCGGTTTAGTAGGATTCGATGTCCCGGAGGCTAGGTCCTGGTCTAGGAACCTTATATTACTCATTTTATTGATGGAATTCCATAATTGGTTATGACTAGGTGACTGTCAAGGAACTAAAAGGATGATCATTCTCAAGGGTCGTTCTTTTACTAATTCTCGCTCGAACCAGAGGGAAGAAAACTGCACCCCATATGTGACATGCATGGTTATTCTTTAGGCATGTTGAATGTTTAAATGTGGACATTGATTGCATATCGAATGCTTAGCAGATCTTGCTTACTTTTGCATGGCACTGACTAAATAGTCAGAATTGGCAATGGTGTATGTATTAACTGTAAAGCTGTGACTCATTAGTCAAGTTCGGCAGTAGCACTGAGCACTGGTCATATGGTATTGACTCATACGTCAAGAACGGTCTTAGCGTGTTTAACGCAAGCCGATAAAGATTAGATATAATCGACATCTGCATTGAATGACTCAAATGAGCATTAATGCCGGACCGACCTCAAGTTTAATGAAAACTAAAAGCGCTTGTCTAGCCAAAGGCTAGTCACTTAGAGCCCCAGTGACTGTTTGGTCACATGGCTATGGGTGTCGAGCCCGTAGTGACTACCCATTAGTCACTCACTCATTTTATTGGAGCTAGGGCCAGAAGGTCCAAGTGATTGAATTGTCACATGGCTATGTGTGTCGAGCCCCATAGTGACTTGCTCATCAGTCACTCATTATGGTTTACCAAAACCTCAAGTGTTAAATCATTCATCTGATTAGAGCTCTAAGCTCCTTCATGGTCAACGTAACCACAAAGTGATATTCACTCATCTGATTAGGGCTATAAGCTCTGTATGATTATAATGATAATCATTATATAATATTTATATGCAGTATTGAGTTTTCTTGTTGGGCTTTGGCTCATGGGTGCTATGTGGTGCAGGTAAAGGGAAAGAAAAGCTCACCCAGCCTTGAGTGGATAGCTTAGGTGGTGATGTGTACATATGCGACCGCTTGACTACCACGGCCAAGGAGTTCCTCAAAGGGACTAGGGGTTAACCCTAATTTTTCCACTTAGGCCGGGGTGTTGTAAATTTAAACTGTAATGACCATTTTGGATTGTAAATAACTTGTAATTATTTTGATGGGCCCATGAACATTTTTATGTTTTAAATAAAATATATCATTTCCTTTTGATTTTTTTTCCACCTTAACCTATTAATAACACCTGGAAACACGTTTATAACCAAATAACTTGATTGGCGAGTTAAGCACAGTTCAAATTTCATAGTAACGGTCGTGAAGTAACCAGGATGTTACACTTAGTTACACGTTTATATCCAAATGACTTGATTAGCAAGTCAATCACTATTTTAAATACATAGTGTAATAGTCTTGGCTATCCAGAGTGTTACAACGAGTCCTAAAATTAAGTCAGTGCATTGGATTTTCACTAATCTGATAATGTACGATATGATCTACTTACACATTCGGGGTGTGATGTCTTATCCAAGACATTGAACAAGTAGATAAGATCAGAAGTATATGGGTACATTAGACTATGACTGATATTGATTATTGATAGATAAATAAGTATTGTTGTTATCGAATATAATCAATGTCACAACGTTGACCATAGGTCAAGTTGGTCTTAATTCTGAGTGATAATATTCTGGTAGTTATATTATTTAAACATTTTGACTTGTTCGTTACCAGCTTACCCTACGGTCTAGCCCATACTTACATCTTGGAGATTTAGTAGTGTAATTGAGTGGGAGTATTATTCATAGATATGAAATCTATAGCTTCTGTATGAGAGGTAAAAAGATGAGTTCCTTAATAGCTTAGTCCAAAAGGGTAAATGATTGAGCGTTCATATATCTGTGATTAAGTTCACAGATTTATCATTTACAAGGGACTTAGTGGAAGTTAAGGATAAAATACAAATGAGGAGTAAAATGGTAATTTACACCCAGCTCGTTACTATGTCATCAATAGAGGATTGACTGACTGTAACGGTTATAACAATGGATAACATATTTTTGGTTTGGTAAAATACGTTCTGTGAACTCAAGAGTCTAATTCCAAGTCTAGAGTGGAGTCACGAGGAATTAATAAGTTGTGAGATAATTTATTGTAATAAATAAACTCATGGGAACTTATTGTAGCTTGTGTTCATGGATCCATGGTCCACATGTCGTCTCTTATCAAATCAAGTTTAATAGTCTCAAACAATTTATTTAATTATCAATTATAAATATCAAATTGACTATGTCAATTTAGTGACATTTACATGTAATAAGAATTTGGGGATAAAATAGAATCTTTGGGCAAATTTATTATTATTGATAAATTTGTGTCAATATAAATAAATAATATTAAATCAAGTTTCAAATTATAATTAGTTAATTTGAATAAGGAATTATTTATTTTTTTAATTAATTATAAGATAAATAAATAAATAAATGTTGAATTTAGGCCCAATTGAGATTTAAATTCAAAACAAAGAGATTGAGTCCAAGTCCATTTGTGGGGGCCCAAGGCTTTGATTTTTTGTTTATTATTTAATTAATTTAAATTTAAATAAAGTTCATTAAGTTGCATATATAAGGAATGTGATGTCTGGGGTTTGATGAGTGAGTCTCGATTGATTCATTGGGTAAGTGAAAACCTAGACAGACTGATCCTTTCTTGGCCACTCATTCTCTTGTTCTTCCCTCTCTAATTCTTTCTCATGTACTGAGAACTTGTCAATTCTTTATTAGACTTAATTTAGAGATAGACTTGCAAGACTTTGGCACAATCTAAGCAATTTAGATTCTTGGTAATACCTTGCTTCTACCAAGAATCAAAGGTTAGAAATCTAAAGGAATGAGTTACTGTTCTGCTGCGTATTCATAGATTTCTACATCTTTATGTTTGTTTTAATTTATGAATGTGATGTTCATATGTATGTTATGTTATTCTATGTTTGTATTATGCTTTTGAAAAAAATAATAAGAAGCATGCATCTAGATTTAAATTCCAAGGTCATAGCTACAATCTCACATGGAATAAATGTAAGAATGTTAAGTCATTAATAAGAACATGAGTAACTTTACAAATCATCAGTTGATTTTTAGATGAAACCTCATAATTCTTGTCTTTCATCACAAGAGTGATTGGCTCTTAAAAAGAAAGAAACCATAGAGAAGAAGAAGAACAATACATGTCAACTTGTTGATGTTGCTAGTAGGTTAGAGAGACAGCTTATAAATAGCTGATACATACAACACCATAAAGGTAAGGTCAAATCAGGGTCCATTTTCATTAAAATCTTCGGTCCAATTTGTAAAAAGTAAAATACAAAAGTTGGACGTTTCACCAAAAAGACAAGGTGCTTTGTAAACAAACATGTTAGACAGTCTCACATTCTCATGAACATTAGTCATAGAATTAGAAAGCCAATGTCTTGGTGACCATTGTTTTGTTGTTTGTCTAGGTGTTACTAGTAGTTAGTTAGGCTAGTTGTGAGACTAGCTTTCCAAGGCCTCTAGGCGGCGCAGAGCTCAAATTCAAAAACTGGTGATGATGGAGTAATAATAGTAGTAGTCCTCAAAAGGTAATAAATTGCGTTATGTGTTATTTTTACTATTGTGTGTCGGCAAGTGAATCGAGGACATGGGTCATGGCTTAATTATCAAATGCCATTATAATAATAACGAAATCATCTCTTGGAAAAACAGAAAATGATAAAGTCTTTGCATCCCAACTGACAGACTTGATCAAATTTACCATTTATTTGATCAATTATGAACTTATTCAATCAATTGTTATCCACCTGAATATGTGTAGAAAAAAAAAAAGAATGGATAATGACACCCTTTGGAGCGCTTGTCTGGTCAATGCATTGGATAGATGATGTTGGGTAGATATGGTTCTTCTGCAATGCAGTGGCCCAATGAGTAGGTCCTTTAACCTAAGATTTTTATGATGAATTATGTAAGAATATATATATATATATATATATATATATTAAATATTCATTCATTTCTTTTTGCTCAGAAATAATTCACATAATAAATCAGATATGACACTTCACAAAATTTCTTCTCTCTCTCTTTTTTTCTAACTACTTTATGTAAAAAGAATGCCATAATTCTTGTTGCATATACATAATTCAAAAACTATATACACTAATACAATAATAGAATATATATATTGTAATGCCCCAAATTTCCTAATAAAGGTAAGGACCTTGATTAGGAGGCCGGGAGGGCCATAATTGATTTATTATGCTACTCAATGATTATATGCATGTTTATGTGAATTATATTATGATATGATGTTATATACATGCATGTGGGTCCACAACTGTTTATTAAACTGTTTTGGCAATTTGGGTCGTTTAGAGCATAATTGTGTATTTGGGTGCATTTTGTGATTCGTGAATGAGATCCCATCATTACGGAGATATGTTCGAGCCTTTCGGCATGAGACGACCATGAAATGCAAGTGTTCGGTCTAGTCATAACGGGTTCAAGTTCGGGGCTTGGGGTGAGTCTCGGGGTGTATTTAATGATTAGAGCATTACCGGGAATTAAAGGGTAATTTAATATGGATTATTGGAGTTTGAGAATATTGAGAATAGCGGAAATTGGAGAGTGTTAATTATGATTAACGAAATAGGTGCAAAAGGACGGTTTTGCCCTTGGTGGCTGTTAAGGTTTTATTTTAGACTTAAGGGCATTTAGGTATTTTCACCCTTACAGATTAATATAAGCCATTAAGGTTGTAGAAGAGTAGCAAAAAACAGAGCATCCTTTCTCCTTCTCTCCCGATAGGTTTTCTCCTTCATTTCTCTCTGGATTTTCAAGCTTTGTTTGAGGAATCAAGCCAAGGAACCAAGCCGGGATAAGCTAGGGTTATGCTCCACCATTGAAGAGGGTGTGTTGCTGAGATTGAGGTGGGTTTTTAGCTATTAGAACTATAGCTTTTGCTCTGTTTTCTGAGTTAAGTTACAGCTGGTTTTTGAGTTGGAAAGTTGAGTTTCAATGGGTGTTTTGGCTAGAGTTCTTGGGGTTGTGATGCTTGGGGCATGTGAGGATGGTTTTTAGGTTCATTTGGGACTTAATTTGATGTTTGGAAGCTTTTGGTTTGGGTTAGAAATGGTGGAATTGAAGGAGGAGGTTTTCTGGGCTGAAGCTGGCTAAAGGTAGCGCTACCTGCAGAGGAGGCTAGGGCGGTTTGGCTCTGTTTTGAGCGCTGGGGCGCTAGGAGGGCAGTGCTGTAGCGCTACCCTGTTTCTTCAGAACCTCATTTTAAGTTTTTTTAAGGGTTTTGGCTCGGGGTTTCAATCCTTAAGGCCCGGGATCGAATCTACTCACCGTGTGGGTATGTTTCGAGGTTCCGAGAGTGGGGTTTAGACCAAGACCCTATCATTGTTGATTTTCATTAATTGGAGATTATATTTGGTTATGACTAGGTGACCGCTAAAGGATTAAAGGATTGATCGTTCTCAAGGGTCGTTCTTGTTCTAATTCTCGCTCTAACCAGAGGTAAGAGAACTGCACCCCATATGTGACATGCACGGTTGTTCTTGATGCATGTTGGATGTTTAAATGTAAACATTGATAGCATATTGAATGCTTAGCAATCTTGCTCATTTGCATATGGTTATTATTGAGGCATGCTGGATGATTAAGTGTGATGCATGAGATGCACGAGAAACATGTGATTAGGGCATGCCATAAATATTGACTGTGAGATTGATCAGAGCTTGAGTCTCTATGTTTGTGCATGATCATAATTATGCTAGCAACTATTAAGTAAGCATGTTGAATGCCCTACGTTTGAATATTCGACATATGACATATGTTTGGTAGCATTGCTTACTTGTGCATGGTACTGACTCATTAGTCGGAATTGGCAAAGGTGCTAGTATCAACTGTGAAGCTGTGACTCATTAGTCAGGTTCGGCAATGATACTGGGCACTGGTCACACGGTGTTGACTCATAAGTCAGGACGGCCTTAGCGTGTTCAACGCAAGCCAATAAAGATTAAATCTAATCAACAATCTGCATTGGATGACTCAAAGAGCATTAATGCCTGACCGACCTCAAGTTCGATGAATATTATAAGCGCTAGTGTGACTTACCCATCAGTCAGTCATCTGTTAAGTTAGAGACTTACCCACTAGTCTCTCATTTGTTTAAGGCTAGTGGCTTACCCAGCAGTCACTCTTCTGTTTAAGCTAGTGACTACCCATCAGTCACTCATTTGGTTAGAGCCATTGCAGGAAAGCCCATGTAATGGTTTCGTTACACGGCTATGGGCACTGAGCCCCATAGTGACTTGTTTGACAGTCACTCATTATGGTTTAACAGAACCCCAAAGTGATATTCACTCATCTGATCAGAGCTATGAGCTCTGTATGATCATTTTGATCATCATATGCATGGCTTTGGGTGCTGAGCCCCGTAGTGACTTGCTTGTTAGTCACTCAGCATGGTTTACCAGAACCTCAAGTGTTGAAACACTCATTTGATTAGGATTGACTTGATAGTCATCCGTTCAAAAGGGCAGGATTTCTTATCCTGGATACCCCAGCACTGTTTGAACTTATTTGCATGCTTGAATAAAGTTATCCTTGCTAGGCATGTCAGATATGATTTGATATCATGATATGACTGTTCATGAGCATATGAGTTTTCTTGCTGGACTTCGGCTCATGGGTGCTATGTGGTGCAGGTAAAGGCAAGAGAAAGCTGGACCATTCTTGAGTTGGAGAGCTTAGGTGACGATGTGTACATATGTAGCTGCTCGACCGCCACGGCCGAGGTTTAAATGAGAGAAACTAGGGCTAAACCCTGTTTTGCCACTTAGATCGGCTGGTTGTAAATATTTTGTTGTAATAAACCTTTAAATTATATTTTTGGGATCCCAATGTATATAGTAAACGTTCTAATGAAACGTTACATCTTAACCGAAATTTTTAATCCCTAAACTGCTAATCATACTTAGTCACACGTTTATGGCCAAATGACTCGATTAGCAAGTTTAGCACTGTTTACAATATGCACCATAACAGTCCCTGGAGTTGGGGCGTTACATATATATATAGATATTTGGGGTGTTTGGCAAAATATTTTCCATTTATAGTTATTTTGCACAATAGATTTGTTTTAATAATTTTTTTTTTTGTAAAATGACATTCGAGACACTCTCGATACCTTATACACTTTATATTTTGTTAGAAATTTTCAACACTCTATGTGAAGGTCATTTTGCAAAAAAATATATATAAAAAAAATCTATTTTGTAAAGTGATATTAAAAGAGATTATATTATGTTCATAAATATTCTTCTAAAAATGGCATGCTAGTGAGTTCAATTTTAGATGTATTATGTTGTGTGATTTTAGTATTAATGTGACATGAATAATGGTATTTTGGCATGGTAGTGGAGCATATTGCATGAATTGAGTTTGCTAAAACGTTAATTTTAGAGTTGAAAATGGCAAAGTGTTGTCTCATTTTTAGTCTTTTCAAATTCGCTCTTAGAATGTATGGTTAGAAGATACCCGAATCTTGTAGTAAAGAATAACAAACAGATCCACTTTGTCATGCGATATGAATGTCATTATTTGGAAACAAATCTTTTTTTTTTTTTTTGGGGGGGGGGGCAGATAAAAACAAAATATTTTCATGAGCTCATTTTTGCGAAAGTCATCCTCACAAACATAGATATTTCATTTTGGCATGGAAATAGAGCCAAAACTCAATTAATTATTTAAGGTCATTTGAGAACCCTTTTAAGGACTTTTACTTTTGATTAATATATAATACTCTATAGAGTTCCATATAAAATGATTAGAGTTGTTGGGAAATTTTTCATAGATTGGCACATGAGTTGCTTCTAAGAAAGTCTTAGGCGATCCTAACAAATTTGACCTTTTTCATTAAAGTGGTTTCTAAACATGATACCATAATTGCCAAAAACTTCTTGGATTATTACCTTAATTTGTAACCTTAATAAAATAAAGCCTTTTTTAGTTTAGGACCAAGACAATGAACAAGTAGAACTTCATTGGGAAGGTACCTTAACAATGTAAATAATCATGAAAACCAATCTTAAAGAGAGAAGAAAAAACATGTATTAGAATACATGAGATGCGTTACAAAAATGTTTATATTGACCAATAACAAAATCAGAATATATAGTATGTTATGTACTGAAACTCCAAAAATGATATTTTTATTAAAAATTGATGTGTACATACTACATCCATGGTGGGCAGGGTAGCTGGTCACATGGGGACTTGTAGAGTTGTAATGCAGATTAGTGTGGTCACATGTGACTCTGTCAACACCCAAGACAAAAGCACTCTAGAGATGCATATAATCTGGCATATCCTCAGCTACTAGTTGGACTGGGCTGGTTTGGGCTTTGGGGTTTCACTGCTTGGTTGCTAGGACACATCACCCATTACCCAAGATACACCAGAAAACCCCATTTGTTCATTTCATTTTCTTGGGAAAATGACAAACTTCTTACCCCTTTTTTCTAATTTTATTTTGTTACTGTTTATTCTTATCCAATGTCTATATGCTCCATACCCTTTTTTGCAGTGTAAAATATAAAACTTGGAATCATTGAATTCTGTACTATTTGGTAGTTGACAGGCTAAGGACAGCATGTTTCTTGAAAATTGCATATAAAGACAAGAGACTATCCAATAGTGGAATATGTATTAATGGTAAAACTAGGCTTTGATTTTTGGCTGCACCAAAATGAGAAGAAGTGTGTGAAAAAAATGAAGTACCATATTATTCCAAATGTCACTTTCATGACAGCCATGATCTGGTGTCTCGTAATCATAGGAAGATAAAAACGCTTTTCCTTCTACCTGGACACATTTAATTCGCAGAGGCATCATTAAATGGTTTGAACAACAACCCAATTTTTAATGTTATTATACATCTGTAAGTAGAAACAGTAGTATATTAACCTGAACCCACATAGAAGTTTCTTTCTGCTGAATTGTTTATAGTTTAGTATAATATATACTTATGCTGTAAAATATTTGTGTTTAGATTAAATAACTGACTCAGGGGTTCCACATATTAGGGTTGGAGATGTTTAAGTTTGACCACATGGGCTCTCTCTCAACTCAAATTAAGTGTCAATCATGTTGTTAAAGTACCTTGTATTTGCAGAATGTTAATGAGTGATAGTGAGTGAGTGAAGCATATCAATAAATAAGATTGTAAAGTATGTATATTATATATATATATATATATATTGGAAGGTGCATATTCTATCTAAGCTCATAAATGTTGTCACATAAAAAAATATTAGTTAAAAATAATGGTGAGATTTCATGTTGCATCTGGAAGAGAAGATCTTCCCGGGTACTATGTGATTATGATCACGGACTCATGCATGCTTGCTCACCTAAACCAATAATGGTGTCTACACTTACATACTTACGAGTGTGGAACTGTCAACATGGCTTACATGGACCTTTTTTGTCAGATCCATCATAGTCTCTCTCTCTCTCTCTCTCTCTCTCTCTCTATCTCTCCCTCCCCCTAGTCTTGTAACAAATTTGAATTAAATTAATGACCTGGGTATTTTGTTTTTCATGTCAAAAAGAGTACCCTTTTTACATGTAAGAATAATAACCAATTAAAAATAATTGATTGGGTTTGGCTGTGGAAGGTAAAGTAGATGAACCCAAAAACACACTTTATTTATTTATTTTCAAATAAAAGGGTTGATTGGCATGGAGGTAAAGAAATGATTTGTGCTTCTAGAGTTAAAAAGGAATATACACAGAAGAAGTGTAAAAAGGAATAATTAGGATTAAAGATAATATTAGTAGCAGGCAAAGTAGTATAAGCCTCCTAACATACTACTCTTTAATGTATTTCAAGCTAAAATTAAATTACTCTTTGATAATAATAATAATAATAATATGGGCTTACTTTGACTCTGCTTGTATGTATATATGAAGTTAAGAAAAATGACTTAAATAATAAGTTTCAGTACAGTTTTTTCATATCGCTATCTATATATATAATGATACACTACAGATTGATGGTCAGACTCAGAGTACAGAAAAATAAATAATTAATATCAGAATATAATAACATGCTTTGTCTGGAAATATTTTATGGTCACTCTCTTCTCTTTTATACATTCTTAGAAAGTTTTGGTATCCACAAACACCAAATACGAATTACCAAGTGTTTGGTTATTAGTGTAGAAAGGACACAATCTTTTTTTTTTGGGTAAAATTATCATATGTGTATTAAAAATGGAACCAGCTAGATATTGTCATTCTATTATATGTTTTCAAATGCTTACGTTATAAATCTTTCAAGGTGACAGCTAAACTAACAAATATTTTATATATATATATATATAAAGAAAGTAGATCTCATTTAATTTAATGGAAATTATAGTATGAAAAAGGAAATTAAACTAGTTTAACCCATAAAGATAATAAAGAGGAAAAACCACAGAAGTAATGCCTGGTGTCCAAAATAGCAGACAAGAAGAACATTTTGTGGGGTTACTACTTGTAAATTTGCTGTAGTCTAGTTGTAGCTTCCATAAATTTAAACCAAGGTTGGCACGTACTAAAGTCTAACTCAAACCAAACAAGGTTAAGTTTGTACAGCTTTAAAGTTGATTATTCCACTTGATTATTGGATCATTAAGAAAGGTATAATAATAGAACTGAACTTCCCTATTTGTTACCACACATGAAAAAAGGTAATAATAAAGTAACACTCTTCTCCATTATTTATACTTGAGAGGAAAGAAAGAGAGTGTGAGTTCAAGCTCTCTTTTTTCAAAAGAAGAGAAAAAAAAATAGTTTGACTTAGATTCTCGATCCTCAAACTTCACTCAAAGATCTAGATTTCATAAGAAATTATATAAAATTTGACCACTTTGGGTGGCACTTTCACATTCCAGCAATGGCATACAAATCTCAGAGCTGAGTGTCCTGCTCACTCCACTGCTTCAGTCCCAGGTTTTCTGATCTGGGTGTTGATTTTGTATACTCTTTCTTGAAGTGGAATCTCAGAAGATAAATGGCTCCAAATACAGTTGTAGTCACAGTTGAGAAGCCTATGAAGTCTGTGCTAGGAGTGACTGGTATGGAATCCTCTTTGTTTCTTGAAAAGCAAAAAGCAGTCAGCCCAAAGCAACTCACATGGGTTTTTCTTCTCAAAGTTCAGAGAACTCTAGCTTGCCTTTCATGGATGACCATGGCTTCCAAGACCGTGTTTGTTGCAGCCAAGAAACGCATTGCCGTGTCTGACTTAAATGATGATGAGCCTAAAAGCAGAGGGAAGCTCTACAGATTCATCAAGGCTTTTCTTGCTTTGTCAATTGTTGCTTTGGTCATTGAAATAGTTGCCCATTTCAAGAGCTGGAATTTAAATCTGATTCAACCATGGGAGGTTCAGGGTCTTGTGCAATGGACCTATATGGCATGGCTATCATTCAGGGCTGACTATATTGCCCCTGTGGTGATCATGCTCTCTAAATTCTGTACTGTACTATTCTTGATTCAATCTCTTGATCGCCTAGTTTTATGTTTTGGATGTTTTTGGATCAAGTACAAGAAATTGAAGCCCACAATAGAGCCAGATGCTTATGACACTGAGGACCCTGCAAGTTTCCCAAAAGTCCTTGTTCAGATTCCAATGTGCAATGAGAGAGAGGTAAACATAGCAAAATGTTTTCACTGGATTCTCTTTGAGCTTATATGCTCTTTCTTCTCATATTGATTTCAAATTTTTGTATGAATACATAGGTGTACGCACAATCCATTGCAGCAGTTTGTCAGTTGGATTGGCCAAAAGATAGGATTCTAATCCAAGTCTTGGACGATTCGAGTGATGGAGCAGTACAGCTTCTAATCAAAGAAGAAGTCTCTTCATGGAATCAGAAAGGGGTCAACATTGTCTACAGACACAGATTGATCAGAACTGGTTACAAAGCTGGCAACCTCAAATCAGCAATGTCATGTGATTATGTCAAAGACTATGAATTTGTAGCCATATTCGACGCAGACTTCCAACCCAATTCTGATTTTCTTAAACAAACTATTCCACACTTCAAGGTGATTCATTAAAAAACCAATTAAAGAAAGTGATTTATGTTATTTTTTTTTAGAAAGTTACTCTTATTTAACAGTCCAGGAATTTTTATGCAGGGAAAGCCTGATGTGGGACTTGTTCAAGCTCGGTGGTCTTTCATTAACAAGGATGAGAATCTACTCACAAGGCTGCAGAACATCAACCTGTGCTTCCATTTTGAAGTGGAGCAGCAAGTGAATGGTGTCTTTCTCAACTTCTTTGGGTTCAATGGAACTGCAGGAGTTTGGAGAATTAAGGCCTTAGAAGAATCGGGTGGTTGGCTTGAGAGGACAACTGTTGAGGACATGGATATCGCGGTTCGAGCTCATCTGAATGGATGGAAATTTGTCTTCCTTAATGATGTCAAAGTAGTATGTGAAGTACCAGAGTCTTATGAAGCCTATAAGAAACAGCAGCATCGATGGCACTCCGGTCCAATGCAGCTCTTCAGATTATGCCTTCCTGCCATCATAACTTCAAAGGTTTTTGACATCACCTATGATGATGATGCCACTTGATGCTCAATTATGTTTTGATGAAATACTTATTTGACTCCTTGTGTTTTTGTGCAGATATCAATGTGGAAGAAGGCCAACTTGATATTCCTATTCTTTCTTCTGAGGAAGCTAATTCTACCCTTTTACTCATTCACATTGTTCTGTATCATACTCCCATTGACCATGTTTATCCCTGAGGCTGAATTGCCTCTTTGGGTGATCTGTTATGTCCCCATTTTCATGTCATTTCTCAACATTCTCCCAGCACCTAAATCATTCCCATTTCTTGTCCCATACCTTCTGTTTGAGAACACAATGTCAGTGACAAAGTTCAATGCCATGGTATCCGGCCTATTTCAACTCGGAAGCGCCTATGAATGGGTGGTGACAAAGAAGACAGGAAGATCATCTGAGTCAGACTTATTGGCCCTTGCAGAGAGGGAATCAAAGTCTTCCAATGAAGAAAAGATCTTGAGGAGATATTCGGAATCCGGTTTAGAACTTCTAAGTAAACTCAAAGAACAAGAAGTTAAAATTGAAGTACCTTCCAAGAGCAAGAAGAACAAGACCAACAAGCTCTACAAGAAGGAGCTTGTGCTTGCTTTTCTTTTACTCACTGCCTCAGCTAGAAGCCTCTTATCTGCTCATGGAGTCCATTTTTATTTCTTGCTTTTCCAGGGATTGTCTTTTCTTGTTATGGGATTGGACTTGATAGGGGAACAGATTAGCTAATATGATCACAGAGTGGGAATTTGTTTACTTTGGTTTTTTTTTTAACTGTTATATATGTTGAACTTACAGACACTTTGCCCAGTTCTTTTGCTGCTTAATGAGCTTGAACTGAACTAGATTTCATTACAAGTTGAACCCTTTACTACTTGGAATTTGTAAGGAGATGGTAAGAGTTGTGAACCAAGTTTAATATTGTACAATGTTATATGTCATCAGTATATCAAAATAATGAGAACCCCAGTATAAAAAAATATAGCACTTATTCTTTCATTTTTCTTTCTCTTTGGATGTATTTTATCAAAACTGTGAGCTTTCCTTTATATAAAATCATCAGTGACTATATATTCATACGTGTGTTTATTTATATTTGACCTTTTAGGTAACTTTTTCCCCTGTTTTGCAAATTTTATTTGATTTAGGACGAATAACATTTTGGTCCAAAATTAACAGATTTAATATTTAACCTTTTGATGAAAAATTCAAATAAGTTACTTATAAAAAAAATTATCAAAATTAATCCCATTTTGATTATTTTCTTAATATAATTTTTTAATTATTAATCAAATTACTCAATATAATTAAAATCAAAAAATTATGATTTTGATTGCTTCGTTTTTTTTTATGTTTGCTAAATAACAATATTAATTTAATATTAAAAAATAGTATATATCAAAATTAAATTTATTAATATATCCTCTAATAATGTTAAATTGACAATTGATTAACTATAGTATGGACATCATTGTTATGATTGCATGCCCTTCACGATAATGCACAAACTAATACAATAAGTATAATTTAGACGCACAAAATAATACAATAAACATTTTGTTACATCTAAATTTCGAGAATGAATAAATAAACTTCGAAATGTAGGCTCAAAAAAAGTAAACTCAAAAACGACGAGTGTTGGCTGTACACTTGTATAGCCTGACATGATTCCAGACTTGTTTAGTTACTAACATTGGAGCACGAGTTATATTATTCGAGCTTAAGTTACAGGTTTGAAGGCATTGGCCTTCTCTAAATAATGAGTTCTATAAAACCACTAGATGAGGGGGAGGTTGACTGGAATGACGAGCTCGAAGTCGGGGTCAATCTCGAAAGCGCGTCAACCTTATGATCGAGCTGAGGAACGCGTTTTCCACGTGGTAGCTGTTAGAAAATCCCTATTCTTTAGGGATTTGTTGCTATCAGATATTAAATCTCAATTATCATTGGGATATTATGTAATTAATGTATTTATTTGCATTTATTTTATAATTTGAATGATTGATTGTGACTTCTCGAAATAAGGAAAATATATTCTATCAATCAGGTCTATAAATAACATGGGGAATTTCATTTGTAATCACGCTGAATTGTATTGGAGAATACTCAGTCGAATTACTTTCTGAAAAAGCTTTGAGAGAGTATTGAGAGAAATAATATCGACTCGTAGACTAGGCAGATTTTAACTGCTGAATCACGTAAAAAGTTCTTGAGTTCTTCTATTTTTTCTGGAACATTGTTTAGTGCTCTTCATAATTAAGTTGACGAAAAATGGTATCAACACTTTGAGTATAGTGTCAAATCTCTATCAGTGTTATATTTTAGCATATAAGAAGAAGAAAAAAAAATTCAATTTAAAAATTAGGTTAAATTTATTTTATAAAAAAAATTATACAAAATATAATATAATGTCAAATTTATTACAACAATAATATTACACTTTTAATAAGTTTTTATTAAATTGTCTAATAAAATTATATTTTTTTTAGATTTATTTAATTTGATTTAAAAGTTAATTATATATTCATATAGGAATATTTTGGGTAGTCATTATTTTTAATCACTTCTGATAGATATTTTAGTATTTTCGGTATATGAATAAGTTATAACTTTTTTTTTACATGACAATGTATAATGTAGTTACAAGAAACATTTCACAAATTTTCAACAAATTTCGAATAAATTAGGATGTCGAAATCGAGATTTGAATAGCTTGTTGCACTCGTGTATAAATATTGGAACAAGCACGTGTGCAACAAATTGTTTGAATCTTGATTTCGGCATGCTAAATTATTCAAAATTTCCTGAAAATTTGTGGGAGGTCCCCTGTAACTACATTATACACTGTCATATAAAAAAATTAGAGTTGTAGCTTACTTATGTACCAAAAATACTAAAAATATCTATAGTTAGTGATTAAAAATAATCACTACTATAGTGGTATCCATATATATATATATATATTTATATATATATATTTATATACATATATATATTTATATACATATACGGATGCACTCTTAATGGTTACTACCCATGGATGGTTACTTTAATATTAACCATTTGATTAAGATCAATGATCCGTATTTATAGTTGTTAATTAATATTTCTAAAAATAAATTTTGTTTTTTTTTAATTTTTGGAAGGGCTACTTGATGAAAAACGTGTATTTATTATGAAAATATAATATTGTAAATTTTTCATTTTTCAAATGCATATCAATTTCTAAATATAGATAGTGTCTCTTATTGGTTGGAAACAACATTAATTATGGCAAAAAAAATACTACATTCGAAATTAATGTAAAAAATATATATTTACATGTTGGTGACTTGCTATACCAAATCATTATGTTGTCACATCGTTATAATTGTTAGTACACATCTATGGGTAGTAATCATTGAGAAGTCTTCTATATATATATAAATATATATATTGTTAGCAATGACATTATTCATTGAAAATAATAGATATATTTGCATGAAGGAAATAGGAGAAAGTTCCTCGAGCCAAATATGTTTTCCGCGAATCCAAAAAGCATGCACAACTAATCTAAAAACACATAAATGTTTGACACTCTTAGATCTGAACAGTAAACTCAATGATTTGTACACTCCAGATCCATAAGGATCATCGTTATAGTATATACTCAATGATTTGTACACTCCAGATCCATAAGGATCATCGTTATAGTATATGTATTAATAAACACTCCTAAGTGTCGAGTCTAAAGAAAGTCAACGTTTGTTGAATTTGCATAAAGGGAGCTTGTATGGTAGGAACCCTGAAAAAGTTCCTACCAATAGGGATTTTTTCTATTGTTGGTACACCGATAAGTTGTAATCTTATTTTTTTTTATATGACAGTGTATGTTATAGTTATAGAAGACCTCCTACAAATTTTTTAAAATTCTGAATAATTTAGGGTGCCGAAATCAAGATTCAAATAGTTTTTTCACGCGCACAAGAAAAAAAAATACGCGTACAACAAGCTATTTGAGTCCTAATTTTAGCACTCTAAATTATTCAAAGTTTCTTGAAAATTCGTGGAAGGGCTCATTTAACTACAATGTACACCGCCTTATAAAAAAATTGGAGTTACAACTTATTTATGTACCGAAAACAAAAAAGAAAGTTCCTATCGATTGGTACAAAATAAATTACCTACCGTAATAGCCCCATACATAAAATTCCAAGTCTAAAATAAATTCACATTTTTTGAGAAAAACCTACAAAAATAACAAAAAAAACAAAGAGAAAAAATAAATAAATGAAAGAACAAATAAACAATGTAAAACTAAAGATAATTATCATTAACAACCAATAATAATAGTAAGAAATAAACTAAATAAATAATTAAGAAATAACAATTATCTTAACAAAAATTGAATTTGCTAAAAAAATAACTAACACTAACAATATGTTATATATGAAAAAAAAACGTAAATACCAATTTGGGTTGGGGTTTTATGCCCTATTTAAAACCAATTTTCTATGTAGCCTCATTTCATTATCAATAAAGAATATAAATCAACTTTGACTTGTCAATCACGTTGTTTACTTGTTTATTTAGATGATTATTTACTTAATATAAACATTCATTAAATCTCGAACATGTTGAGGATTTTATGCCCTAATTAAAACTCAATTTCTTTGTAATCTCATTTTATTATCAATAAAAGAATAGAAATCAGTTTTGACTTGGTCAATCACTTTTCTGACATGTTTTATTTTCATGATTATTTGTTTAATAGGAACTTCTATTAAATCCCGAGCATATAACTAATCATATTTATAGTGATGTGATCACAGTGGAATATAAATATGATTATATGTTCAAACATAAGTTAGTCCTAAGATTAGTCAGTGCACAGGATTTACACTGACTTGTCAATCTACGATATAATCTACTTACACATTGTAGTGTTATGTTCTTTCTAGAACATTAGCAAAGTAGATAAGATCGGATGTATTTGTTACATCGGACAGGACTGATATTGACAGTAGATAGGATAAGTAAACATACTATTTTGATCTATTCTAGTCATATCATATAGTTGACCATAGGTCAATTCAATCTCAATTCTGAG
This sequence comes from Humulus lupulus, assembly GCF_963169125.1. Lineage (NCBI taxonomy): Eukaryota > Viridiplantae > Streptophyta > Magnoliopsida > Rosales > Cannabaceae > Humulus > Humulus lupulus. The sequence goes on along the minus strand of NC_084794.1, from coordinate 81,035,197 downwards.
TGGTTAGTATTCTAACTGATTGTATTATTTGAGTTCTTTGACTTGTTCATTACCAGTTTACCATACGGACTAGCCCACACTTACATCTTGGGAACTCGGTAGTATAATTGAGTGGGAGTGTTAACCATAGATATGAACATCTATAGCTTCTAATGAAGAAGGAAATCGATGGTTTCCTTTTAGTTTGGTTCGATGTGCTAAATGATAGAGATCTCATTTCAGTAATTAATATTAGTTTACTGAAATATCATTTACAATGAACTAAGTGTTGTAAGGATAAAATACAATGAGGGGTAAAACGGTATTTTAGTCTCGTCTCATTGTAGACCGTCTATAAAGGATTGTGTGACAATTATGGTTGTAACAATGAATAACTAATAACGTATCTATATTGCTTATAGAGCGTTCTATGAAATCAAGAGTGTCATTCTGAGTCTTTAGTGGAGTCACGAGGAATTAATAAGTTAGTAAATTTATTTGTTAAATTTATGATAACTTATTGAAGCTTGATTTCATAAGTCCATGGTCCCCACTGTACCTTGGATAAAATCATCTAGATATTCTCAATTAATTGATTTAATTATCAATTAGAATTATCAAAGTTGACCAGGTTAATTTTGGATAGTTTCACAGAGTTATACAATTTAAAGAAGAAAAGAGATTTTAGGGCGGATTTATTAATTAAGACAAATTGGTGTCTAAATTAATAAATAAGTTTAAATCAATGTTCAAATTATAAATAATTAATTTGATAAAGGATTTAAATACTTATTTAATTAATTAATCAACAGAAAACAATACATGTCTTAATTTTAAGTCCAACGGACTTATAATTAAATAGGAAATTTCACGGGCCTAATGCGCATGATAATTTCTCCCTAATGGCTGACATTATCTATTATTTTATTGATTTTTTAATTAAAATAAATGACCTAAATGTTAAGTAAGAGTTGAAATCACTTGTTTTGAAAATATTAAAAGATCTATTTTTGATGCTTTAGTCAAGGTGATTCTAAGGATACTTTGGAAGATTGTGAAGAAAATTGAAGATCGGTTCAGTTTCTTGGTGATAATCTACAACATAAATAATTCAAGGGTTAGAGAAACTGAAGGAAAGACTAATAAATTCTGCTACGTATAATGTAAGTGTTCTTATCATTATCTCTGTTTAAATTCAATTATGGAAACATGCTCATGGATGGGTGATTCAATTTGATTGTCTGCTGCTCAGGTATATTCTGACCAGCTCCAATGATGGTCTGGATGGCTCCAATGGTAGGCTGACTGACACCTGGAACCTGCTACTGTCCGGGTCCAGTGGCTGGCTGACTGGCTCCTGGAATCTGTTGTTGTCCAGCTGCCGAGGCTAGCTGGATGACTCCTAGAATCTGCTATGGTCCAAGCGCAGTTGAATGTCCATGTTCAGTCATGGTTACCTGTTCACCTACATTGGCAATAGAATTATGTATGTTAGACATGGTGGGTGGAGTTTGATAATTCCTTACCGAGGATGATGGAACTGTCTAACTCGGTCCATCACTGTTAGAGATAGGGCTGAGGTCACCCAAAGGTTGCATCGGGCTAATCGGGCGTCGGAAGCGGGATGGATGAACTTGGTGGCTTAAGAGGACATGGCCTCCATTCGCATGACCAGGTCAGCATTCTCAGCTTCGAGCCTCCTCATTTTCTTGCGTTCTTCATTCATCTGGGCGGTAAGAGCAGCGAGCTAGGCGGACAGATCGGGTGTCTCAGTCACGTCTAACATGGCTCTCAGGTGAACTCCTTGATTTCTTTGTTGATCGTCTGATTGCTAGGTCCCCACGGTGGGCGCCAAACTATAGATGTGATTTCCTACAATTGATTAGACGGGCACTAGCAACCTTCAACAATTCTAGCCAGCATCTTTGTCTCATGTTTAAGTCCTTCTGAGTGAAGAAATACTTCAAACTCTTATGATTAATATATATCTCGCACTTTTCCCCATACAAGTAATGTCGCCAAACTTTCAATGCGAATACCACTGCTGCCAGTTCCAAATCATGGGTAGGATACTGTTGTTCATAATCCTTCAAGTGTCGCAACACATAGGCAATAACCTTGTCATTTTGCATCAACACGAACCCCAATCCCAGTCTCGATGCGTCACGATACACCACAAACTTCCCTCCCTCCAAAGGGAGGCCCAACACCGGAGCAGTAATCAATCGTTGCTTGAAATCCTAAAAGCTACCCTCACATTTGTCTGACCAGGTGAACTTCAGATTCTTCTGTGTCAACTCAATCAATGGTGTGGCAATCTTTGAAAACAATTCCATGGACCGTTTGTAATATCCTGCTAATCCAAGGAAGCTTCTAACCTCTGAGGCATTCCTTGGCCTCAGCCAATCCCTAACTGCCTTTACCTTGGTAGGATCTACCTTAATCCCACCTCCACTAACAATATGTCCAAGGAAAGTCACTTCTGGTAGCCAGAACTCACACTTCTTAAATTTAGCATATAACCAATCCTCTCTCAATCTCTATAATACCCGTCAAAGATGTTGCTCATGCTCTGCCTCTGAACTGGAGTAAACTAAGATGTCGTCAATGAAGACAATCACAAACTAATCCAAGAAATCCTTGAACACCCTGTTCATCAGATCCATAAATGATGTTGGGGCATCAGTCAAACCGAACGACATGACCAAGAACTCATAATGCCCATACCTCGTATGGAAGGCCATCTTCGGAATATCCTCGTCCTTGATCCTCAACTGGTGATAACCAAATCGAAGATCAATCTTCAAGAATACCGTCTTACCCTGCAGCTAATCGAATAGGTCATCTATCCTCGGTAAGGGGTACTTGTTCTAGATGGTCAACTTGTTCAACTCCCTGTAGTCTATATACATTCTTAGAGTCCCATCCTTCTTCTTCACAAATAAAATCAGAGCACCCCATGGCAAGAAGCTAGATCTGATAAATCCCAAGTCTAGAAGCTCTTGCAACTATATCTTCAATTCTTTTAGCTCAGCCGGAGCCATCCTATACGGTGCTCTCGAAACTGGCTCTGCACCCGGTGCTAACTCAATGACAAATTGAATATCCCTGTGCGGTGGCAGTCGTGGTAAATCCTCAAGAAACACATCCAAGAACTCACATACCAGTCTAGTCTTTCCCGGCCCCACTGGCATAACTCTAGTGGTATCCACTACATTAGCTAGAAAACTTATACAACCTCCTTGTAATAGATCCCTAGCCCTTAGCGATGATACCATAGGAACGCAGGCTCCGTGCATAGCACCCACAAAAATAAAGGGGTCTTCACCCTCAGGCTCAAAAGTCACCATCTTCTTTCTACAATCTATAGTGGCCTCGTATCTGACTAGCCAATCCATCCCCAAAATCATATCAAAATCATCCATACCTAACTCAATCAAATCTACTGATAGTTCCCTACAATCCACCACCACTGGCAGTGATCTAATCCATTTTCTAGAATCTACCAGCTCCCATGTAGGCAATATAGTCTCAAACCCCGCTATATAATACTCACTAAGTCTACACAATCTATCAATAACTTTACTAGAACCAGAGTCAATCAATATAGTATATGAAGAGCCAACGCTAGAAAGCTGACCTATCACTACCGAGGGACTAGCCTTAGCCTCCGCCTGTGTCAAGGCGAACACTCGAGTTGGAGTCAAGCTGCCGCCTTCCCTGGTTCCTCCTTCTTCAATGTCGGGCAACCTTCTTGAGGTGTCCAACCACCCCACACAAGTAACAAGCCATGGCCCGACATTCACCTAGATGGCGCTTCCTGCATCTAGTGCACTCTGGATAACTTCTCCATGTCTGACCGCCTCCCTGGTGGCCACCCTGAGCACCCCGGCCCCTCCTATCAGGACCAGCAGTAGTCGAGGTATCAGGGGTCTTCCTCTTCTGATCACTAGGGCATACTCCCCAACCAGACCCTATGTATGGAGGCACTGCCCTGCGAACATCCTGTCTTGCTACGTTCTCCCCCAGATCTTGATCTCCGCCTCCTCAGCAGTGAGGGCCTTCGCAACCGCCTAGGCATAAGTCATATCCCCAGGTACTGATGTGATCCTCACATCTCGTGCTATCATAGCATTAAGCACTCGAACAAATATGTCCTGTCTGACTGCATCTGTAGGTGTTGACCATGATTTTGGCCAATGACGAGTAGACATCAAAACTACAATATACCTTCAAGAGAAAAATACAACACTGATAATTTTATAGTGGTTCAGCCCCAATTTATTAGTAATAGCCTAATCCACTTGGAGTTGTGATATATAGATCCTAAACTTAAGATCATATGGACTTGAGCCAAATGAGTTTTTTAAGTGTAAGTAGAAAAATACATAGTTTCTCTCTCTAAACTCTCTCAGAAAATGCCCCAAGAATGCCCCAAGTAACAGTCCCAAAGTCTCCAAACTAGGGAGTTTTTCTCAGTCTAAAAAGATCAGAGATCCCCCAAAATGATGCCATGAGCCATTTATTTATAGGCTCATGGATCGTACATCAGATATTCCCTTTGACCGGTTCATTGGTTCTTCCAACAGAATTTAATTAATAAAATATAAATAAATCTAAATTACAATCATATAACTATTATTCCGGGATATCTGAGATATTCCCGCGGCAGTTGAGAATAATTCGAGTTGAAGTTGTTACTGAGGCTTTATTGAAGTAGACGATAACTTCTAAGATTTTGATCCGTGCACCGACCAAATCCATCCCCAAAGCGACTGGTTGGACAAGACAACTTACCGGTCGGCATAGGCAAAAGCACTCCTCTAGCACACCTCTGGTCTAACATGACACATCTCTGCTCTAGCATGACACATCTCTGGTCTAGCATGACACATCTCTGGTCTATCAAAACACTTGACTGGTCGGCCAAAACAATTGATTGGTCGGCCAAAAATATTTACCGGTCAGACAAAAATTCTACCTAGTCGGTCAAATCACTCTGAAACCAGATAAATAATTTTCATGACCAATAATATCACAACTCTGAAGAGCCAATACATTTATTAACTATTAATGTGCCATTTACTGACCATGCATTGCCACTTGTCACTTCTGATTGCCACGTCATCGAACTTAAATTTTGGGGATAACAGTAGGCACTAGATCTGGTGCAAACTTTGCTAGTCTGTCAAATTTCAGGGCATACCTAGTAACTTTCATGCTGCCTTGAACCAACCTAGTGAACTCATTCACCTTTGCTTCTGTGACAATAATGTTGTAATATTTCTGGTTGAACAGATCTCTGAATCCTTCCCAACTTATAGCAGAAACATCTCGAGTATGTGATGCCACCCCCCACCAAATACAAGAATCCTCTCTATGCATATAGGTGGCACAGGCCACACTGTCATTACCTTCCACCCTCATAAAATCCAGGATGGAGGTGATCATACTCATCCACTGTTCAACTTTTAGTGGATCTGGTCCTCCCTTAAATATTGGAGGATTTTGTCTTCTGAATCTTTCATAAAGTGGCTCCCACCTATTTCCAATCTCAGGTGGCTGTACAACTGGTGCCACAACAAGTGGTGAGTTAGGTGTAGCACTCCCTAATGAGGTCTGCTACCTCAGAAGGTGGATTGCTCTTCCTGACTCTGAAGTCTAGCTTGCATATCAGCAAGCAACTACTACATTTCTTAGGGACTAGCGGAGGGTGCTGGCCCTGCTCATCATCTTTAGCCTCGACCCAGGTGTCGGCTAGTCGAATTGATCGCCTTGGACACATAAGGATCCAAGTTTATCTGCAATCAATGACTCGGCTAGTCAGGCAATTATAACAGGTTCATATTTATTCCATGGTCCAACACCAATGTCCAGGCCACAAAGCACAATCATGATGCAAACATGCATTTAAACAATTATTCACATACAGTAGCAATGCTAATAAGCAGGCCTTAACATATTCACATAGCAGTCAAGGGCCAGGCCCTATCAGTATATCTCATGCTCCCTATCAATCATGCATATAAAGCATTTATATTTCATTTAAACATTTAAACACATAATAACATATATGATTACCAAACCCTCAGTCGAGCTTGTCTTTAGCGGCGAGTGTACAGGCCCAACTAGTCTTCAGGAACCCTTAAACCTAAACCGCTCTAATACCAAGATGTAACACCCTGGATAACCAAGACCGTTACACTGTGTGTTTCAAATAGTGCAAGACTCGCTAATCAAGTCGTTTGAACATAAATGTGATTCTAGAGTCAAGAGGCATGTTAGGGTTAAAAGATTTTGATTGTAAAATAGTTAATTTTCATTAAAATAGGAGTTTGATACATGGGATCCCAAAAATAAGGTTTACATGGTGGAAACAATCCTCAAAAGTTAATACATCAAAAGTCAGTCTAAATGGCAAAATACAGTTTGAGCTCTAGTTCTTGTAATCCCCTTAGTCGTGGCGGTCGAGCAGCTATCGATGTGCACTCCACCCTCAAAGCTTTCCAACTCATGGTTGGTCTAACTTTCCTTTGCCTTTACGTGAACCACGTAGCACCCGTGAGCCAAGGTTCAGCAAGAAAACCATAATCAACAAGCATAGACAGCAACAAGAGCATATAACAAACTTTAATCCAATCAACTTAATTCATCAACAGAACACAAGTATTAAGTTAGGCAATGTTAAACATATACTTTCAAATATATAACTTAATCTGTAATACAAATATTTAGGTGTCGGCACCCTTAGGCCGAGCCCTCTGATTATTTAGCTGATCCCGGCTCACTTAGGTCGAGCTGCGTTCAGTACGCTTATCATTAGCCCCGGCTCCCTTAGGTTGTACTTTCACATTACACATAACATATAAATAATTCACTAAACACATATGTTCAGCTATAGGGATCTCAGTCCCTTTCATAACCATTTGGGTGCAGTTTTCTTACCTCGAGTCTCGAACGTTGGATAAAGAACGGTTCCGAGCACAATCCTCAGTCCTGAGCCTTGACGGTAACCCTAGTTACAAGCAATAATGGATAACTATCAAATTCTAATCCAATTAAATGTTTTGGAAATAAATACTAGCCTCTGGGACCTCAAATTCTACTAAACCAGGTAGTAGAATTCGTCTCAAGCGCTAAGGTTTAAATCCCCGAGCCTAGAAAAACCAACCTAGGCTTTGGCTGCCTAGGCGGGCCGCGACCTGGCCCTAAAGGTCACAGCGCGCCTCAAGTCAGAGGTGTAACCTCTTGCTTTTGGGGGCGGAGGCGAGTCGCGATGCACCTATAAGTCAGTAGCCCTCCCAGGGCCTTTTGGGGCATGTGGACTGCGGCGCACCCCCGTGAACCCAGAAATCCTTGGGTTTACTCAGCATTTTTCCCAGCTATAACCTCAAAATCCAACCCAATTATACACCCAAACCCATACCAAGTCCAGAAACGAGTCTAGGACTCTTAATTACATAATTTAGGCACAATAAATCACCCCAAAACCTACTGAAATCACCATCCCAAATCAGCTATAAATCATCATTCAAAACCAAGTCAAATTCATCCTAACAATCTAAATTCCCAGCAGAAACAAAACAGGATCCTTACCTCAGTTTGAAGCTTTAATCCTCAGAGATTTCTTTTACTGATCCTATCTTTAATCCCCCAAGTTCTCCTAGCTCAATTCCTAGCTTAAATCCCTGGCTTTTTCCTTCAATGCTTCAAAGTTCCTCTTAGTTTATAGAGAGGGAAAGAGAGAACGTGTATGATGAGAGAGAGAGAGAATTCTATGAGTTTGATAAGATCAAGTGGGTTTATGTTATGCCTAGAAACTTACTGAGTTTATCCTTTAACCCCAAAAAGACCAAATTACCCCTTAAACTATCTCAGCCTTCTCATTACCCTTAAGGGTGAAACGGTCATTAATCCTGATTTCTGCTAATTCCTCGAGTCATCCTACCAATTCCAATTAACCCTGTCATGTCCAACTAATACCAAATACTTACCCATTACTCGATAAATCCCAAATATACATTAAACTTCCCAAAATACCCCTAGGCTTACTCTGAGTCTGGTATTAAACCCTGTTGTGACTATTTTGTTAATCCTCTCATTAGGGTTACCTCAAGTCATATACTGCAAATATATCCATATAAAAATGTGGTCTCAACCATTTAACACATAATCTCATTTATGCCCTTAACGGACCAAAATTACAGATATGCCCTTATAAACAAGAACGGGCCCACAAGCATATTTAATAACCATAAACATGCATATAAATATATTCATATCATCATATATATATCATGCATGCCACATAGTCCCGCATTCAATCAATTAATCACACACATATCCAATTATGCCCTCCCGACATGCTAGTCAAGGCACTAAACCTTATTACCAGTTTTGGGTCGTTACAAATTCCTAGGAACATTGTACGTTCTGTGCGTATCCCTTTTGTAGGTTAGTTGAGGAGACCAACTGCCGGATTTCTCGGGTACACGTCAGCCGGATGAAGTGTTATTCTTGTTCTACCAAGACATATGATCCCGGTTTATTTACCAAGGCAGACATCAGTTAGTGATGACGGATCGAAGGGTGTATCCTGGTAGCAAGTTAAAGTGTGAGGATGGACCCGGAAACTCCATCCGGATCCCACATGGTTGTATCCGACCCTTGGACTGGGATGTTCATCATAACGGTCTTCACCCCGGAGGATGGAGGTTGTGTGCTCTCATGAATTTGGTCCGAGCCTTCATCTCAGGTTCAAGTTCTCATAATACTTGGATTATTGGCCAGTTATCGGACCTACAATTGGTTTGGGCCTTTAGACCTCTGGTTGCTCAACGTTCGTTGGGCCCTGGTTGGGCCCTAGCCTCTCTTGAGGGTTCATGAAGCCCATTTGACAATGCCACTTGTCCTTGGTGGAAAATATGGACAACAGTTTTCAACGGGTTTTTTTTTTCTAGAATTGATGGGAAAATTAAAACTATGGTTTATAATTATTTTTGTACTTTGGAAAACCTAAAAAGTTAGTAATTTTCAAAATAAAAATACTAAACATTTTTTGTTAAAATAATGGGCTTAGTTTAAGAGTATTTTTTTATCTCCACCGTAGATTTAACAAGGTTGGTGTCTTAATGGGGCCTCGCGGTGCTTAGATTTTCCCCCCTACGAATAGTGTTCATTAAACAATTAACATGGTTAAATTTCATTAGATGGATAATTATAGATTGAATTCTATTAGACTCATCCCTACGATGACTGCTATGACCAAATCTATATTATCAATACCGTGGGTCAAGCTCATAAAGTAAGAGATAATTGGTTTTCTTACTTTGATCGAATAGGAAGGTTGTTAATAATGATTTTAGACCATCATTAATTGAGTTTTCACTCTATTTAACAAATGATGTTTTGTGACTCTCGCCTACCGGGACATAAGTGTCATGGACTAGTTAAATACCTTAGAAATAGAAATATGTTTGTTTTTAGTATTTTTCACATTCCTTACATATTTGATATATGTTTACTATTTCTTAAAACTTAGTGATTAGGTGTTTATTGAGCAATGTGTTGATTTCTATTTATTGATAAAATTGTAGTTCTCTAAGGCTTCCAACCCCATTCTCTCTTTACTCATGATGATCGGCGACAACTCTAAGGTCGTGATGACTGAGGAATCCCTTGAAGTTCCAGCTGAAGGAGCACCCACGTTTGTCCTTGACAAGCTGAATTATGGGATGACACAATTGTTGAACGAACTTCAGATGTATGAAGCGATTAATGATGGATTGAGCAAAGGAGGAGAGAAGAAGGCTTCTACTACTGAAGTTGCTACCCAGGATGCCTAGGATGAAGCTAACCTAGCTTCCGCTCCAAATGGAAAGAAGAGGAAGGGTGGACAGACCAAAAACCCTAAACTTGCCAAGGTTGCAAAACCAGAAGGTGCTGCGAAGCCTGCAAAAGGTAAGAAGAAAGGCAAGAAAGAAAAAGGTGCATGTGTTCCACTGCAAGGAGAAAGAGCATTGGAAGAAGGACGGCCCAAAGCTCCAAGCAGCTAGAAACCAAGGTAATAATAGTTTTTCTTTTTTCTTAAACGCATGTGTTTTGGAAGATGATAAATTTGTTTGGATTGTTGATTCAAGATCCACTAACCATGTATGCACTTCTTTATAGCTGCTTAGCCAATGGGAGGAGGTGAAAGATGGTGAGCTAAAGGTGAGAGTTAGGAACAAAGTGTTCGTCAAAGTCAAGGCCAGAGGACAAGATCGTCTAAACTTTGGAACTAAATTTTTGTTTTTAGACAATGTTTATTTTATTCCAAACTTTAGTCATAATTTAATTTCAGTTTCTTTATTACATGAACAACAGTTTGTTATAACTTTCACAAGTTTTAATATATCTATTTCTTTCATTGGATGTGGATTATGTGTAGCATGTATGGAAAACGAGCTTTATGTTCTGCGACCAAGCGAACCATGCGCGCTAAATAACGAATTATTCAAAGTAGCAAACCCTAGGACTGATAAACGATATAAGGTCAATAATGATAATATGATGTATCTGTGGAAATTACATCTTGGTCAAATAAGCTTTGATAGGATTCAAAGACTTATATAGGATGGGCCTTTGAGGGAACTCACCATTGGTGAATTACTTGTCTACAAGTCTTGTCTAGAGGACAAAATGACCAAGCGTCCATTCTCTACAAAGGGAGACAAGGTCAAAGAACCACTCGGGCTAGTGCATTCAGATGTTTGTGGACCTCTAAATGTACAAGTAAGGGGTGATTTTGAGTAATTTGTTACTTTCATTGATGATTACTCTAGATACTCATCTCTTTTCCTTATGCAGAGGAAATCAAAAACTTTTACATAGTTTAAGGAATTCCTTGCCATGGCTCAGAACCAATTAGGTAAAACGTTAAAGATCTTGCGATTGGATAGGGGTGGAGAATATTTGGATACGCAGTTCCAAGATCATTTAATTGAACTTAGAGTTATATCTTAACTTACTGCCCCAGGCACCCTACAACAAAATGGTGTTGTGGGACATTGGAGTTGCACATTGTTGGAAATGGTTAGGTCTATGCTAAGTTACTTGACTCTTCCCATATATTTATGGGGACACGCGATAGAGACCGCAAAAAATATCCTAAATGTTGTGTCGTCCAAATTAGTTCCCAAAACACCTCTAGAACACTGGAATGGTCGTAAACATAGTTTACGTCACCATAGAATCTGGGGGTGTCCTACCCATGTCCTAAGGAAAAAAGAAGGAAAGCTAAAATCTCGAACTGAAGTTTGCATGTGTGTTGGCTATCATAAAGGTACTCGAGGTGGTCTTTTCTGAAGTCCTCTAGACAAGAAAGTGTTTGCTTCCACAAATGCTACTTTTCTAGAAAATGACTATGTCCAAAACTTCAAACCTCGGAGCAAAGTAGTATTAGAGGGAATACTTTCATATTTGATTCCTACCAATGTTCCATCATCATCAACGCACGTTGATGTTGACATTCCCACTCTTCCACCTTAACCGACTCAAGTCGTTTTGAATGAAGAAGACAATACCACAGTTCAAGTACAGACAGTCACGGAGCCACGTCGTAATGGGAGGGTTTCTGGGAACCCTATTTGTTATGGTCTGGACAGTGAAACTAACATGATCGTTGGAGACACAAGTGATGACGACTCGTTGTCTTTTAAATAGGTAATGGCTATTCCTGAAAATGAACTATGGCTCGAAGCCATGAAACAGGAAATGGATTCCATGTACTCTAATTGTGTCTGGGTTTTATAGAAGCACCTAGTGATCTTAGGGTCATTGGGTGCAAGTGGATCTACAAGAGGAAATGCGGAGCTGATGGAAAAGTCGAGACTTATAAAGCTCGACTCGTGGCAAAGGGTTATACCCAGAGAGAGGAGTGGACTATGAGGAAACTTTTAGTCCAATTTCCAGGTTAAAATCCATCTGCATACTTATATCTATAGTAGAAGCACTTGATTATGAGATCTAGCAAATGGACATTAAGACTGCTTTTCTTAAAGGGAACCTTGACGAGACCATTTATATGGATAAGCCAGAGGGATTTAAAGTAGTTGGACAAGAAATGAATGTTTGCAAGTTGAATAGGTTGATTAATAGACTTGAGCAAGCTTCCCGTTCCTAGAATCTTAGGTTTTATGAAATCATTAAAATCTATGGCTTTGAGCAGAATGTGGATGTGCCTTGTGTTTACCAACTAAAGGTCAATCACATCGCGGTATTCTTGGTTCTTTATGTAGATGATATTTTTCTGATTGGAAACAATGTTAAGAAATTATCAGACATAAAGGAATGGTTGAGCACTCAATTCTAGATGAAGGACTTGGGTGATGAAAGTTATGTTCTTGGTATCCAAATCATCAGGGATAGAAAGAATATATTCCTAGTTCTGTCTCAAATAGCTTACATAGATAAGGTGCTTGAGTGCTTCTCTCTGACAAACTCCAAGAAAGGACGTTTTTCGTCCCAACATGGAGTTCATCTTTCGAAGAAGAAGTCTCCCCAGATTCCTGAAGAGGAAGATGAAATGAGAAGAATTCCTTATGCAACCGAAATTGGAAGTCTGATGTATGCTACGTTGTGTACTCGACCAGACCATGCAGAGGGAGTTGTGAGTAGGTTTAAGTCAAACCCATGAAGGGAACATTGGGTAGCAGTCATGCACATCTTGAAGTATCTTCGACGAACCAGGGATTATATGCTAGGCTACTAGGGTGGGGTCTGAACCTGTTAGGCTACACCAATTATGATTTTCAGACTGATGTCGATGACAGGAAGTCAACTTTTGGAATGGTGTTTACTCTTGGGGGTGGAGCTGTGATATGCAAAAGCGTTAAGCAATCTGCAATCTCAGATTCTACCATGGAGGCTAAGTACATAGCTGCTTCTGAGGTAGCTAAGGAAATAGTCTGGCTGAAAGAAGTTTTATTATGATCTTGGCGTTATTCCAAAGATGGATAAATCGCTCGTATTATTTTACGACAATACAGGAGCAATAGCCAATTCAAAGGAACCTCGAAGCCATAATAAGAGTAATCATATAGAGAGAAAATATCATATTATTAGGGAATATGTGGCCAAGGGAGATATGAAGGTCATGAAGATAGCGTCTGAAGACAATCTTGCGGATCCTTTTACAAAGACGTTGTCATAGACTATTTTTGATAAGCATATCAGGGAAATGGGTATAGTAGAAATGTCGCATTTGTTTTAGACAGTGCAAGTGGGAGTTTGTTGGGGTTTTATGCCCTATGTAAAACCAATTTTCTATGTAACCTCATTTCATTATCAATAAAGAATCGAAATCAATTTTGACTAGTGAATCACATTGCTCACTAGTTTATTTACATGATTATTTATTTAATACAAACATTTATTAAATCTTGAACATATGGATAATCACAGTTATAGTGACTTGGTCACGGTGGATAATAATTATGTTTATTTCTAAAAGCATTAGTCCTAAGATTAAGTTAGTGCACAGGATTTACACTGACTCGTTAATCTACGATATGATCTACTTACATAATTTGGTGTGATGTCATATCCAAGACATTGACCAAGAAGATAAAATCAGATGTATTTTGTTACATCGGACTGGATCGATATTGATTATAAATAGATAAATAAAGTACTGTTATGATTTAATCTATTCATATCATAAAATTGACCATAGGTCAATTCTATCCCAACTATGAGTTTTTAACATTCTACTGATTATACTATTCAAGTCCTTAGATTTGTTCGTTACCAACTTACCCTACGGACTAGCCCATACTTACATATTGGGTACTTGGTAGTATAATTGAGTGGGAGTATTTAACATAGATATGAAATCTATAGCTTCTGTCTAAGAAGTGAAATGATGATTTCCTTATAGCTTAGTTCAAGCGTTAAATGATAGAGATCTCATTTATGTAATTAAGTTTACGGAAATATCATTTACAAGGAACTTAGTGGTATTTGATGATAAAATACAAATGAGTGATAAAACAGTAATTAGCACATGTCTCGCTACTAGATCATCTATAGAGAGTTGAACGACAGTAATGGTTGTAACAATGGATAACGTATTTGCATTTGGTGTAAAGTGTTCTATGAATTCAAGAGTGCAATTCAGAGTTTATAGGGGAGTCACAAAAAAATAATATGGTAGTGAAATTATTTGTAAATAAATTCACGGTAATTTATTGGAGCTTGATTTCATGGAACCATGGTCCTCGCATCACCTTTAAATAAATCATCTAGAATGTCTCAATTAATTGGTTTAATTATCAATTAGGATTTTTAAAGTTAACTAGGTCAATTTTGGAAATTTTACAAAGATATATGATTTAGAGAATAAAAGAGAATAGTTGGCATATATATTAATAATGACAAATTGGTGTAAATATTAATAATTAATATTGAATCAAGTTTCAAATTATAAATAGTTAATTTGAATAAGGATTTAATTATATAATTTATTAATTGTAAAATGTATATGTTGACTAGCATTTTTGTCAACGACACCGAGTTGATATGAACGATAGTAAATAATTTAAAAAGCTAAAATCAAGTCAAACAACATAGGGAATTTATAGTGGTTCGAACCCAAGAGTTGGTGATGACCTACATCCACTTGCACTTATATTAACTAAGAAAGTCCCAGACTCAAGATCAAGAAGAACAAGGTTCAACTGAGTTTCCTAAGCCTGAGAGAAAATACACTTCAGTAGGGTTTAGTATGTAAAGTGTGTATTCAGCTTATGAAAATAATGACTGTGAGAGATCCCTATTTATAGAGTCTTTTAGTGGGATATGAGCCCTACAAAATAACCTAGGCCTTACACGTGTGGTGTGGGATTGTCACAACTGATTACATATTCAAATAATACTAGAAAAATACATTCAAATGACAGTTCCATAAATATCTTGTGATATTTTAGGATATCTCGTAAAATATGGATCATTCTGTTTGAATGACTTGTTCTTCGAGTAGGCCTCCCTTCGAGCAGCATATCATAAGTCGGTTGTGCCTTGGACTAGCCTCCTTCCCCTTAAGCAGCAAACTTTGTAGGATTTAATCTTCTGCAAAGCAGACTGCTTCCTTTATGCTGACGAAGCCTAATCGAGCAACTGACGTATCTCGACCAGCTTTCATGATTTTTTATGTTGTTTTAATGTCACGTGTCTTTTTCAAATGCCACGTCATCATGTCTAATTTTGGGTTAAACATTTGCCCTTCAAGTTTATCTTAGTGCGACGAGCACTGGATAAACTTGCATGCTTCGACCAGGTTGGCGCCTTTTCACATTCTTCGACCAGGATGACACCTTCTCGGTAAGGAAACTAATGACTTTTGGGCTCCCAAAGCAATCTGACACCACATTTTGAGGTAGCTATGATGGTACTTGTAACGACCCAAAATTGCTAATAAGGCTTAAGGGCCTTGACTAGTGTGCCAGGAGGGCATAATTGGTATTTATGTGAATAAATGATTTAAATGCATGATTATGTGGCATACATGATTATATGAGTAAATGGATATGGTTAGATGCATGTTTATGGGTATTAAATATGCATGTGGGCCCTGTTCTGTTCATAAGGGCATGTTTGTAATCTTGTCCCGTTGAGGGCATAAATGTAATTATATGTGATGAATTGTTGAGACTACATTATTATGTGGATATATTTGCAGCTTGTGGCTCGAGACAGTCCTAGTGAGCAAATTGGTGAAATAGTCACGGCGGAAACTTATACTCGGCTCGGTGGGAGCCTGGGGGTATTTTTGGAAATTTAGAAATTATATTGGGGATTAATGGACATTGGGGAAAATAATTGGTGATTAATTAGATGACAGGAATGAAGTGGTAAATATTAGGAACACTTCTGGAATTAGAGGAATTGGGAGTAAATGACCAAAATGCCCATAGAATGATTAAAGACCTAGGTTTATTTGGGAGGGTAAAATGGTTTTTTGGTGGTTAAGAGGGGATAAAGGTTATTCTGCTTTTAGACTTAGTGGAAGTGGTAGAAAAAGCTAGAAAGAAGAGAAAACTAAACACCTAAGTTACCTCTCTCTCTCTCTCTCTCTCTCTCTCTCTCTCTCCCACACGGTTTGCCTATTCTTCACCATTTTCTTGTGGATTTGAAGCTGGGCACTCAGGGAGGTTAGGCAAGGTCTTGGGGACTTTGATTCTTGGAGGTGGCTGAGAAGCTTATTTGGAAATAGCAGCTAATTATGGTAAGGTTTAAAGGTTTTAACTAAATTTTTCTGGGTTTGTTGAGGTTGAATTCTGATTTTGGATTATTGATGGAAACTAAGGGCTTGAACTTGGGGATTTGAGGAGCTAAATTTTGGAAGAGCATCTTAGACAACCTAGGGTTGAATTCATCTAGGTAAGGTAACCAATTCTAACTTTGAAGTTCTGGGTTTCTGGTTTTCTGATGGTGTTCTTGAGCTTTTGAGCTCAAGTTTTGTTTATGAGCTTAATGATGCTTTTAGCTAGGTTTTTGGTGTTATTGGGTCATGTTGGGTGAGATGTAGTGGACGGTAGGCTCAATTTGAAGTTTAGTTAAGGTTTGGAGTGGTTTGGTGGGGCTTTGGCTTGGGGAAATTCGACGGAGAAAACCAGAGAGTTCATGTTGCTGTTTGTAGCACTGTAGCGCTAGCATTGGAGCGCTACAGCGCTATGCAAATTTCTAGGGGATGTTTTCTTCTCTGCTTGTAGCGATGTAGCGCCCACTTTGTGGCGTTGTAGCGCTACCTGCCTCTAAAAAGGGGTTTTGGGTATTTTTCTTAGGAATTTCTCTTGGGGGTTCATGGGTCGATTCCACCACCCCGTTTGGTGGAATTGGGCTTCCCGAGGGCTCGGGATTGGTCCCAAAGTTAGACTACAGAATTGATTGTTAATGATGGTTCTATTTTATGGTTGTGACTAGGTTTTCGCTAAGGCTCGGATCGGGATCGTGCTTAAGTGTAGCTTCAGTTAGCCAAAGTGCTCGGAATCAAAGGTAAGAAAACTGCACCCGGTTATATGGTTATGTTGGGACTAAGAGTTCCCTATACTTGTATGTGATGTCATAATATGGTATTATGCCATGGGGACATGTGATAAACGGCCAAACAGTGCCGGAATCAATATTTGCGCACAGGACGCGGCTCGGCCACTAGTAGCTGAGGTTAATCAAATAATCACTGAGCTTGGCCTAAGCGAGCCAGAGTCAGTAGGTTAAACGCTAGGCTCAGCCTAAGTGAGCTGAAGACAGTGACTTAAACAGAGGGTGTGGCCTAAGGGCGCCAACCCTAGATATTGTGTGAAATGTTTATTGATGTTAATCTGATGATTGTGGCATGCTTATTGTCTGGATGATTAATTATTGGTTTGTTGACTGATATTACTGATTATGTTGAGTAATTGATTAATGATTTGTGAGTTATTTAATTACTATTTTTTATTATACTATGCATTATAGTTTTCTTATTGGGCCTCGGCTCATGGGTGCTACGTGGTGCAGGTAAAGGCAAGGGTTTGATGGTTTAACCATGAGTTGGAGAGCTCTGGGGGCGAGGTGTACATTGTCAGCTGCTCAGCCGCCACGCTCGAGGGTTTGTACAGGGACGGAAACCTAAAATGTATATTTTGCCATTAGAGTGGTCATGTTTATTTATAACTTTTTTTTTTTTTGAACAAAAGGAAAACTTCATTCAAAAACTAAGCAAGATACAAAGCAAAACAAGAAACAACTGCTACAAATAGCCACACCACAGCCTGCGAAAACAGCAGCTGCACTCAACACACCACTACCAACCCTTTACAACATTGAGAATATAATTGTCCCTTTTACTAGGAAAAAGGCAACTCAGACCCAAAACTCTATATTTGACAATCTTCCTAATTTCTAAGCTAAGACTACTAGCTGAAAAACAAACATACTCAAAAATACACTTGTTTCGATTTTTCCAAATAAAGTACAAAGTGGCAGCAAAAACAGCATTAATGACTTGGTTCTGCAGTGAATTGATCGCTGTCATACACCAAACCTGAAGCTCCAAATAGGATTTCGGCCACTGAAATATACCCAGCCAGCAATTAACTTCCCCAAATAATTTCCTAGAAAAGATGCATTCCATAAACAAGTGGCTGTGAGATTCATTTGCTGAAGCGCAAACAGGACAGATAGTAGAATGGATGGGCAAAATGCGACTCAGATGATCTCTAGTAAGCAGATGGCTGTTCAGAATTTGCCAATAAATGAATCTATGCTTGGGCACAATCAGCTTATTCCACACTGATCTAGCATAAGAAACTTTTTGGGCAGAAACAAGAGAAGAGTAGAAAATTTTGGCACGAAACTTACCTCCCTTTACAGCTTGCTTCAATGTAGAAGTATCAATTATCTGACTAAGCCTCAGTAGCTTCTTAAAATACCAGCTCATGTCATGTTTAAAAGGGACAGTCCAAATAGAATGATCCTTAAGATAGACAGAGTTAATCCACCTAACCCAAAGGCAGTCCTGTTTATTTGAGATTGCCCATAAACACTTCGCCATCAAAGCCATATTCCATTTCTTACCTTCTCGAAATCCAATACCACCCAAATTCTTAGGAAGACAAACTTTCTCCCAAGAAGGGATATGAAGTTTGCTCCTGTTACCATTGACACCCCAGAGGAAGTCACGACAACTTTTGTCTATGGCTGCTGTGATCTTATAAGGCAGAATGAATAAGCTCATCCAAAAATTTCTGATACCAAGCAAAACTGAGTGAATTAGTTGAGCACGCCCAGCAAAAGACAGATTTCTACTCGCCCAACAATTGAGATTTTTATTCAGCTTATCCAAAATCACCCCACAATCTGACGCTTTCCATTTAGTAGGACGAAGTTGAACTCCCAAGTATTTCAAAGGAAAAGAACCTTCCTCTATTTGCATCAACTCAAGAATCTTCTTTTTATTGTCTTCTTTAACTCCTCCAAAGTATATATGGGATTTGGATTTGTTCGCTGAAAGACCTGTAGAAGAACAGAATTTCTTGAAAGCATCTTGAATATGAGTCACTGAACTGAGATTGCCCTTACAGAATAATATCAAGTCATCTGCAAAACACAGATTAGTCAACCCAAGCTGCTTACACAAAGGGTGAAAACCAAACCCTTTTTTACGAGAACTATGAGCCAATAATCTGGTAAGATACTCCATTATCAAAACAAACAAAAGGGGGGATATGGGGTCTCCTTGACGAAGGCATTTTTCCCCTTTGAAAGAACCCTGAATCCTACCATTCATGAGGAGATAATATCTCGTTCTTTTTAAACACACCAGAATCCAGTCTATAAATCTAGACGGAAAACTAAGATGCTTAAGCAGCTCCTCCACAAAGCACCAATCAACAGTATCATATGCTTTACTAAGGTCAATCTTCATTATACACCTAGCTGAAATATGCTTCCTAGTATAACCTTTGAGGAGATCCTGAAAGATCAAAATATTATGCGCAAGAGATCTATTCTTTATGAATGCTCCTTGGTTGCTATGAACAAGGAGAGGAAGCACTTCCGAAAGCCTAGAGCAGAGCATCTTCAAGATACACTTATAAAGAGTATTACAGCAGGCAATTGGTCTGTAATCACTGGTTGATTTCGGGTCAGTCACCTTAGGAACAAGAGAGATCACTGTATCATTCAACGATGGAGGCAAAGCACCATCCTGGAAAAAAGCTAACACAGACCGAGTAATATCTTCTCCAATATACTCCCATAATCCCTTGTAAAAGCCTGAACCAAATCCATCTAACCCAGGGCTTTTAGAAGAATGGATGCTGAAAAGTGCCTTCTTGACATCATTCTTACTAAAAGGCCGAATTAACCTGACTTGTTGCTCCAAAGACAGCCTTCTACCCTTGTTCAAACAAGTTAAATCAATACCCTCAGTGGCCGAACTACTACTCCCCATAAACTTCCTGAAATGATTGAGAAAATGCTCCACTACTGTCGAATAATCATCCTCAATTTTATCACCAACACAGAAAGAAGTAATCCTATTTTCCAACCTTCTTTTCCTCATAATAGCATGGAAGTACCTAGAATTTTCATCACTGAAATTGACCCACTTAATTTTACTTTGCTGCTTAAGAAAACTGGAGTACCTGTTCAGCATAACAGAAAAATTCTCTTGCTTCTGAGTAACAGCAAGCTGAAGCAGAATGTCAGAGGGGTTAGAAGCCAAAGCTTCCTGAGCTATATTAAAATCCTCCTTAGCCAACTTGTAATCCAAGACAACATCCCCCACCACTTCCCTACTAAATCTTTTTAAAACATGTTTGACCCGAAACAGCTTTTGCACAATCTTAGATAAACCACCTCCCGAATCTAAAGAAGAAAACCAGCTGTTCAGAACTGTCTCCTTGTAGCTTCTATAGGACATCCAGTGATTGAAATATCTAAAGGGTTTGAACCCCACCTTATTAAACTCCTGGCTTTTAATCACACAGTAGCTATGATCTGAAATATAGTCCCATTTGAAGCAAGCTTCAGATTTAGGGAAAATGTCCAGCCAATAGTCATTGATAAAAACTCGATCTAGCTTAGAATAAATTCGATCTCCAACTTCATGTTTATTAGACCAGGTAAAGTGCGCCCCAGAGCACTTGAATTCATCCACTTGGCCTAAAGCCAACCAATTTTGAGCATCAGAGAAATCTTTAGCTACAATTTGTCTCCCGCCATTCCTATCATGGAAACTAAACATAGCATTAAAGTCCCCAAAAATAATCCAAGGGTGTTTCAAATGACCAATACTAGCCAACTTATCCCATAGATGTTTCCTTTCCCCCATAGAATTACTACCATAGACTACTGTGGCATAGAAAACCTCCTGCTGGCCACAAACTTTAACCCTGCAATGGACTAATTGAGAGTCCTCAAGTAAAATTTCAACCTTCACAAACTTAGCTTGCCAAAGAACCAAAATCCTACCAGCTGTGATAGAACTAGAAAAATAGTCCCAGTTATGGAAGTTATTCACAAAAACCTCCTGAAGCTTCTCATTTTTCACCTTGGTCTCAAAAAGAGCACCAAAACCAACTTTATTCTCTTTACAAACATCAAGAATAGCTTTCTGCTTTTCTTTTTTATTCATCCCCCTCACATTCCACCCTATCATATTACAAACCTCCATCAAGAATTGGGTTTGAATTAGTGACCACTTGTCCACCCTCGGACTCAAGTAAAACCGCATAGCCATTAATTTCCTTAGTCTTAAATGGAGCTGCTACTACCTTGTTAGGAGCTGTTACTGTCTTGTTAGGAGCAGCCCCTGCCCGTGACCCTCTCCTTTTGGGAGTAATCCAATTGCCATCACTGTCAACTCTGTCTGTTCCAACTAGCTGAGATGATATGCGAATACCCTGATCAGTTCTCTCCATTGACTCATAGTCCTTAGATAAGCTTTTACCCCGCTCTTCTGCATCAATACTATTAGAAGTTTGCACTATGTTTTCTGGTATGGAAACTTCAGATTGATGCTCATGAACTGTCTCAGAACCATTAATTTCCTGATCTGACTTCTCTCCTTTCTCAACAGAGATTTTCTTTCGCCAAACCACTCCTTTTTCCTTGTTACAATTGGCCACTATATGCCCTAACTGAGTACAAGCTGTGCATTTAGAAGGGAGCCATTCATACTCAACCGATTGTTCCACTAACTGCCCCCGTTCATTGATAAAAGCGATACTGTTAGGAGGGTGATCTGAAATCTCCATATCCACCAAAACCCGAGCATATTTCACCATCTCTCTACTCTGGGTCACCTTATCCACCATAATTGGTTTGCCAATTGTACTCACTAGAGCACTAAGACTATTTTTTCCCCAATATTGCAAACCCAGACCATTCATTCGAATCCACACCGGGACAGACTTCACCATTCTCACAGAATCCATGTCTGTTGTCCAAGGGCGAAGGACAACAGGCTTCTTGTCGAAGTGTATGACTCCCGTTTCTAGAATTAGGTCCCGAGTAACTTCATCCCTGAAATTTACCAATGTAAAACCAGAGTGCATTCTTACTATCTTATCAACCCCTAGTTTCCCCCATACTCTTTTGACAAAACCTTCAAAAACTCTGAAGGGAGGGTTGGCACCAAGCACAATACATACTATAGCATTTTTCCAAAATGAGGCTTCAATCTCCACCTCCTCCAAGTCCAGACGAGCAACAATTTGTTCACCAACTTTCAAAGGTTCAGTATAAACCAGACGGGTAGAAGGGGTGAGAACCTGATTTGTTTTGAACTTACTCCAAATTTCCTTCGCAGAGTTCTGAAAATCGACATCCTCAACCTCTTCAGCCCAGATCCCTGCTTTGGGCGAAGAGCGATTCAAAATCTCTTCAGTTCCACGATCCATCTCGAAATCGGCACATGGTTCATGAAACTCTTCAGCAGTAGTCAACTCAGGCTCCACTTCTTGGATCGAAGGGAGGTCTTCCACCGTCGTCTCATCGGAAACCGCTACTGGCTTCAATATTACTTTCTTCTTCCGACCCATGGGAAGAGAGAGAGGAATATCACACGCCTAATTATTGTTTATTTATAACTTTTGGAATTGTTGTAAATATGTCTTTTTAACCCTGTTTTGGGATCCCATGTACTAAACAATTATTTTAATGAAAATTATCTTTTTATGACCAAAATCTTTTAAACTTAACCTGTTTATGACTATAGGCTCACGTTTTCGTTTAAAAGACTTGATTAGCAAGTCTTCCACTATTTTAAACACACAGTGTAACGGTCTTGGTTATCCCCCATTACAGTACTTTTTTGGAAAGAGGAGGCCCTGTTTCATTTACCAAGGCAGCTGACGTCACATCATCCCAAAAATTCATGATGAATTTTCTATGATGACTTCAGCTGCTTGCACGCAAAGCATGAGGCTATAAATAACCTGCCTCTTTGTGACGGTTAGTATCCCGTGATCCGTAGGGGAAAGACTAGGTAAAGTTGTGCAATCAACATCGCCTGGGGAAGGTCAAGTGTGATGATTCTAAGACTGTGTAGGTATGGGACTACATAGTTAAAGAAGGCTTAAATGGATGGATGAGTACTATATATGCCAACAAGATGCATCTTCTTTTCAGTAGCCCATCACTTGAGAACTCCAAAGTTAAGTGTGCTTGACCTGGAGTAGTCTCATGATGAGTGACATCCTGGGAAGTTTTCCTAGGAAGTGTGCGAGTGGGGAAAAAGCACGCTGGAAAGACTCGTGTTAGTTTGCAGGGCCATTCATCATTCCAGGAAGCAACCATAGTGAAGTGGGGCGTTACAAATGGTATCAGAGCCTTGACCCAACCGGAAGTGTGGCCGACGAGGATGTCGGACCCCTAAGGGGGGGTGTGATTGTGACAATCAGTATCCTGTGAGGGGAAAGACCGGGTAAAGTTGTGCAATCCACATTGCCTGGGGAAGAAGGTCAAGTGTGATGATTCTAAGACTATGTAGGTATGGGACTATATAATTAAAGAGGGCTTAAATGGATTGATGGGTACTACCTATGCAAACAAGATGCATCTTCTTTTCGATATCCCATCACTTGAGAACTCCAAAGTTAAGCGTGCTTGACCTGGAGTAGTGTCATGATGGGTGACTATAATGCCCCAAAATCCCTAACGCAGTTTAATGGCTAGATTAGTAGGCCGGGAGGGCCATAATTGTTTTATTATGCCATTAAATGATTATATGCATGTTTATGTGAATTATATTATAATATGATGTTAAATGCATGCATGTGGGTCCACATTTGATTATTAGGGCATTTTGGTAATTTGGCTCGTTGATAGCATATTTGTATATTTCGGTGCATGTTGTGATTTATGGATGAGATCCCATCATTATATAGATATATTCGAGCTATTCGGCATGAGACGATCTTAGGTTGCAAATTAGCAGTTTTGTCATAACAGGGTCAACTATAGGGATATTGGATTATGAGAATGTTTATTTGAGGATATATTGGGAGTTATTGAGATCAGGAGGAAATTCTGGAAGTTTTGACTATTTTGTCCCCGGGGGCGTTTTTGGGACCCCGAGCATTAGGTTTTATTTGAGGTTACTTAAGCCTGAAGTAGTCTGTTAGAAAGAACCTTACGTTAAAACACCTTTCTCTATCTCCCGTTAGTTCTTTTCACCATTTGTGGCAATTTCGAAGAAATCTTGAGTTCTAAGAGTCGGAATCAAGCGAGGATCGACGCATAGCGATCCTAGGAAAGATTAGAAGCTTCTTAACCGAAGGATTTGGTGAGAAATAACCTAATCCAAGGTAATCCAAGCTTTAAGTTTTGAGTTTTAGAGTTTCTAAGCTTTGATTCGGATTTTGTGTGTTGTTGAGTTTTTGATTCGTTTGAGCCTCGGGAGTTGATGATTTTGGATCATTGGGATGTTTGGAAATTTTGATTTTTGGATTTGGAGATGTTTAAGTAGGTTTTTGGAAGGTTTAAAATGTGAGAAAACAGAGTTATGGCTGGTTCCCGGGTGGGGGCCGCGGCCCAAGTTGGGTGCTGAGGGTGGTGGAGGTTGTGCGTGCTGGGGGCCGCGGCACTAGGTAAGGGGCGCCGCGGTGCTTTCCCCTGGTGTTTCTGTTTTGCTGAATATGCTCATGAACAGGTAATAACATGTCACTGAATCATAATAGCATGCCTAGCAATAATAGCCCTATTCATGCATGCAAGTAAGTTCAAGTAATTGATAGTGGGCCCTGCCCTTCTGTATGGATGACTATCAAGTCAATCCTAAGTGAATATCAATAATGATTTTGGTACTCATGTTGGGGCTTTCAACCCAATCAGATAAGTGACTATGGAGTCATGAAATTGAACCAGATAAGTGACTATGGAGTCACGAACTTGAACCAGATAAGTGACTATGGAGTCACGAACTTAAACCAAATAAGTGACTATGGAGTTACGAACTTAGGCTCCGCACCCTAAGCCATGTGACGTTACAGTCACTTGAGCCTTTTGGCCCTGGCTCTAAGTAAATAGCCTTTAGACTAGACAAGCGCTTTTGTTTTCATCGAACTTAAGCTCGGTCAAGCATTTCATACTTATGTTGATAATGCTTATGTCGATTATGCTTCTCTTGAGTCATAGGTCAATTCCATATGACCAGTGCTCAGTACTACTGCCGAACTTGACTAATGAGTCACAGCTTCATAGTCAATACTAACACCATTACCGATTCTGACTATGGAGTCAGTTCCACTCACAAGTAAGCAATGCAACCAGGCATATATCATACGTCAAATATCCAAATACAGGGCATTCAGCATGCTTACTCAACATTCACTAGCATAATTATGATCATGCACATTTACAGAGACTCAAGCTCTGATCAATCTCATATTCAACATTCATGACATGCCCTAATCACATGTATCTTATGCATCACATGCATCACATACAGGGTGCAGTTTTCTTACCTTTGGTCCAAGCACAGGTTACCAATGAACAACCCTCGAGCACGATCTTGCTTCCAAGCCCCTAGCGATAACCTAGTCACAACCATAAATGGTGTTTCAATGAGTACAAGTTCCAAAACCCAATCCCGGGGCCAATCCCGCACTCTCGGGACCTCCAATCCCACCAAACAAGGTGGTGGAATCATCCCCTGAGCCCTCGGGTCAAAACCCCAAAAAGTACCCAAAAAACCAAGTTTTGAATACTGTGTAGCACTACCTATTGAGTGCTACAATGCTATAGTCAGCACTTCATCCCCCAAACAGAGAACCCTACGTTGTAGCAACATTAAAACAACAACAAATACCCAAAATCCCCATAGGAACTCATAATCCAAGTCTTGAGTTTGTAAAACTCAAGAACACCAAGAACAGAGAATAAACTCAGGAATTCAATGCTTAAATTACCTCTGATTATGTCATTTCTCGCTAAATCCTCCAGCTAATAAGCTTCTAATATTCCCTAGAATCGCTATGCCTCGATCCTCGCTTTAATCCGAGTCTTAAAACTCAAGTTTCCTTCGAAAATGCTAACGGTGTCAAAAATGGAACGGGAGAGAGAGAAAACGTACTGAACGTTCTTTTTATGTTTTTGACAGGTTACTTCAAGCTTAAGTAACCTTAAGAAAATCCTAATGCTTGGGGTCCTGAAAATGCCCCTGGGGGTAAAGTAGTCAAAATTCCCATAATTTCCCCCTGGTCTCACTAACTCCCAATTTATCATCAAATATTTATTCCCATTACCCAATATCTCGATAATGTACTAAATACCCCTTGACTCACTCCGAGTCAAGTATGAATCTCGTTGTGACTTTCTCACTAGCTTGCCTCCTAGGATCGTCTCGTGTTGAGTAACCCTAGCATAACCAAATAATAATGAAGCACCACTCACATACCACATATATGCCAAATGTACCCGAAATGGTCAAAATATGATAATTGCCCAATTAAACAGAAATGGGCTCACATGCATATTTAATACACCTAAACATACATATCTAGTCATATTATAATATAACTCACATATTCACATAATGATACACATAAATATCACATAATCATATAATTCCAAGATTTTCCATCCTCGCCCCCTAATCAAGGCCTTAAGCCTTATTAGGAAATTCGGGTCGTTACATCTAACCCTTGTATCCTTTCTCTCGCAGGGTATCACCAAGAAACTGAATTGTTCTTCAATTTTCTTCACATCCTTCCAAAGTATCCTTAGAATCACCTAGACTAGAGTGGACAATTCTCAACACATGAGATAGATACAATAAGAAGAAGAATAGAAGAGAAAAATTGAGGCTTAGAAAAGGACTTGTTCTGTAGAGAGAATCTAAAACCTAGAGCACCAAGACTAGATATTCTGATCTTCTCAAAAACCTCTCTTTCAACTTTTACTTAGCATTCCTTTTATAAACTCAATTAGGTCATTTATTTTAATTAAAAATCAATAAAATAATAGCTAATTATCAGCCCTAGGACAAAATTCCCATGAGCTTTAGGCCCATGAAATTTCTCATTTAATTATAAGCTCATTGGACTTAAAATCAAGGCATGTATTATTTTCTATTGATTTAATTAATTAAATAATTATTTAAATCCTTTATCAAATTAATTATTTATAATATGAACATTTGTTTAAACTTATTTATTAATATAGACACCAATTTATCTTAATTAATAAATCTGCCCTAAAATCTCTTTTTTTCTCTAAATTGTATAACTCTATGAAACTATTCAAAATTGACCTGGTCAACTTTGATAATTCCAATTGATAATTAAATCAATTAATTGAGACTATCTAGATGATTTTATCCAAGGTGCCATGGGGACCATGGGCCTATAAAATCAAGCTCCAATAAGTTATCATAAATTTACTAACTTATTAATTCCTCATGACTCTACTAAAGACTCAGAATTGCCCTCTTGAATTCATAGAACGCTCTATAAGCAATATAGATACGTTATTAATTATCCATTGTTACAACCATAATTTTCACTCAATCATTTATAGACATTCTACAACGAGATGGGACTAAAATGTCGTTTTACCCCTCATTGTATTTTATCCTTAAAACACTTAGTTCCTTGTAAATGATATTTCAGTAAACTAATATTAATTATTGAAATGAGATTTCTATCATTTAGCACCTTGAACCAAAATAAAAGGAAACCATCGTTTTACTTCTTCATTAGAAGCTATAGATGTTCATATCTATGATTAACACTCCCACTCAATTATACTACCGATTTCCCAAGATGTAAGCATGGGCTAGTCCGTAGGGTAAGCTGGTAACGAACAAGTCAAAGAACTCAAATAATACAATCAGCTAGAATACTAACCACTCAGAATTGAGATTGAATTGACTTATGGTCAACTATATGATATGACTACAATAGATAATAACGGTAAGTTAACTTATCTCATCTACTGTCAATATTGGTCCAGTCCGATGAAACAAATACATCTGATTTTATCTACTATCCTAATGTTCTGGAAAGAACATAACACTACAATGTGTAAGTAGATCATATCATAGATTGGTAAGTCAGTGTAAGTCATGTGCACTGACTAATCTTAGGACTAACTTATTTTTGAACATATAATCATATTAATATTCCATTGAGATTACTTCACCATAAATATGATTAGCTATATGCTCAAGATTTAATAGAAGTTTATATTAAACAAATAATCATGAAAATAAAATATATGAGCAAACTGATTGACCAAGTCGAAAAATGATTTCTATTCTTTTATTGATAATAAAATGATATTACAAAGAAATTGAGTTTTAATTAGGGCATAAAACCCCAACACATAATCCTTGAGAAGGAGTGGCCCCTAAGAAGTGTTGATGGTGGGAGTGTAGCTCCGTGGCTTGATCATGAAATTGGTGTCCTTCTAAGCCGGCTAAGAGTCCAAGTCACTGATTGCTTTGGGCATATATGTTGATGAGTGCTTCTTCTTATTCTTCTTGTCGTAGCGTACCTCGACAGCGGCCATGGCTGAGCTAGAATGATTGTGCTCAACAATTATCTAGGGTTTAAATGGTGGCAAAAAATGGGAGAGTGGTTTTTCTCTGAAAAATGGAGACTAATGATCGAAGAAAAAGTTCCCCCAAAATTAACATGAAAACTTTTTTAAAAAAATTTAAAAGTTAAAATTTCTTGTTTTCAAAATTTCATAAATTTTATTTAAAATTTTCAAAAGTAAAAATAGGCTTACGGAACTCATTTTTTGACTTTGTTTTATATTTTTAATTTTTAAATCAAAAAATTGTTTAAAAAATGGTTACCGAACTAGCCATTATATTTAACAATTTTTTATTTGAAATTTGAAAATGACTAATTGATAAACGACTTGTCGTTCTCCTTACCACAATAAACTAACGAACTTGTTTGGCAAGGGAAATTTTACACTATATGCCCTATAACATAGCTAATTTTTTTTAAATGTCAACATAACTTACTCTCCCAAACATATGTCATTTCTAATTTTTGGACAAAAACACCCCTAACATTAAACACTCCCATCCTAGTCGTATTTTCTCATTTTTCTCTCAGACCTCACATTCTCACTATCTCTCAGGCGAAACTCTCTCAGGCCACCATGTTCTCCATCGCCGGCAACAATAAGGTCAGTTTTTATGTTTTTTTTTAATTTGAATCATAATGTATAAAATCGATGAAATGGGTTTGATTTTAATCTTAATATAGGATTTTAATCTCTATTTTGCAAAAATGTAGCTTTAAATGGGTTTGATTCTATGTGCATCGTTTTGGAAGATTGGGTTTAAGTTATGCAAAAAATTTGTGGGTCAATGTTCATTTGATCCCACATCGATGCCATTTCGATGCTTAATCAATGGTAATTCGATGACAGTCAGTGCATGTGTATATTTTAAATAATTGAAATGTTGTGTCGTCGATGTTCAATCGATGCTCCATCGTAATATTTCGATAGACCATTAATGAAGGAGATAGTCAATCAATGCGCAATTAATGGTATATCGATGCCATTTTGATGCTTGCATGGTTTTCTTTTAGTATAAAATCGATGAAATTTTGATGATATGTCGATGCTGATTTCGATGCAATTTCGATCTAGTTCAATGGTATTTCGATGCTTTCTTGGTTTTAGTTATATTTTGATAAATCTATTAAATTTGATGCTTTTTCGATGCTATTTTGATGTCATTTCAATGGTTGTTCATGCACATTAATTTAAAGGTGATGCATCGATGTTAAATCGATGCGATGTCGATGACTTTTATATGTTATCTACTTGAAAGATATTCGATGCATAATCGATGTTATTTCGATGACATATCGATACATTGTTTGTTGATTTTATTTTGTATATAATCAATGCAATTTTGATATTATTTCGATGCTGATTCGAGGGTGGCTTAGTCAGTTCTTATTTGTTAAATGTATTTCGATACCATTTCGATGCTATTTTGATGGCATATTGATAGTTTGTTTGTTTGTAAAATCAGTTTCGATGGTATATCGATAGTATTTTGATGTTGTTTCGACGCATACTTGTATCTGTTGATTTTTTCTTTTTGCTTCGATGAAAAATCGATGGTATTTTGATGACAACAGCAGACTGAGTATTTTTTTTTTTTTGTAAATTCAACTAATTCCCTCTCTCTTTTTTTTGGATATTTTGCAGATGCCACCCAAACGTATCCCACCACTTGAGATCCCCATAGAGGATCATTATGTCGATCGTATGACCTATAGCGGTTCTGGGAGGCTAACTAAATTGAAGAAAAGGTTTGAGAAGCATGGATTGTTGGGGAGGGTGAATGAGTCTGTTTTTGGACCATTCTTCACAGCCCCTACCTTTTCGTTCTCTGAGGCATTGGTGCACACACTGCTTTTACGAAAGTTGAACTCTCTGCTTGGCGATGAGGTGCACTTATTGATGGGCCCAAACTTATGTAAGTTTAGGGTGCACGAGTTTGTCATTATGACTGGCTTGAGCTGCTCTTGTCCACCACTTACCGCTGACATTCAACCTCACCTTACGTCCTCCCGCCTACTTGATACATATTTCAATGTGGAACCCAAGAAAGACATTAGGTTCAATTTTTTGGAACAAGCTTTTAGTATGTGCGATGTACCTGATGATTTGTACAAGCTCGGTTTGGTTTACTTTGTGGAGGGGATACTATTGGTCGCTAAGAATGACAATGCTATTTGGTGAGATTTATTGTCGATGGTCGAGGATTTATATTATTTTGAGAAGTATCCATGGGGATCCCTTTTATTTGATACAATTGTGAAACAATTCAGTAGAGATATGAAAGCAATTGGTGCTACAATACCTGGTAAGAAGGCGAAGAAGACCACTGAGGTGGAGTCTTCTAAGGGTGCTCAGGTGGAGGCAAAGTACACCTGCAAGGGGTATCCACCAGCTGTGCAATATTGGGCATATGCCAAGCCCTGTGGATTCAAGTTCCCTAGGATTCAGAAGGAATACGCCAAGCCCTATGGATTCAATTTCCCTAAGATGCTACAGTGGGAAAGCACATGCATGCCGAAGCATTCACATGTGAAGGATGTACTTGCGAAGAGATGTGTAAGTTATTTTAGATTTAAATAATTCAAAAACTTTTGAATTATACTAATCAACTTATGTCATTTCTAATTTGCTTGTTTTGTTTCCATTACAGTTGTCATGCATTTCTATCCTAAGGCCTCGACCAGACGAGTGAGACTTCTTCACCACCATATATCAGAGGACAAAGAGGGATGCTCCTAGGTATGCGATGCTGCAGGATATGATCCAGCCTGCACCAAAGGATGGAAGACCTTACGATCCTGAGGCAGAGGTTGTTGCGGTGGCTGAGATAGCTGTGGAGGCTGGCATATTTGTGGAGGATGCCCCGACGGAGAATGCTCCAAATACTAGTGCAAAACCTACTTCTGCTCCTGCTCCTGGGGCTTATGAGGTCGTGTTGGGTGAGATGGCCAGACTACCAGGTGTAGTGGATGAGTTTAAGGCCACTCTAGGTATCATCATTAAGAATCAAGAAGTCATATTGGAGAAGCTGGCAACACTTGGTGGTATACCTACTCCTGCACCTACTCCAGCAAAGGATGTAGAGTACGACATTCTCCCTACATGTTATGAGCCTCTTGTTGGAGAAGCCACACCTCTGCAGCCAGTGCAAACGGTCTTAGGTACTACTAATCCATGAGCTATTACATGTTTTAAAGAGATTGTATACTAATTGCTCCCGTTACAGGTAAGAGCACTAGACAGAGACAAGTAAGGTACGAGGACTATACTCCAGCAGCCAAGTAACCAAAGTTCAAGGACCCAATTACGATCCATCCTCTAAAGGTGTTGAATCAAGATATGTTGACAACTTTTAACCGATGGGTGCTCGGTGAGATTGACAACAGCAAATCGAGGAAGTTGGAAGGTTGTGATGGCACCCCTGTTTGGTTCCTGAAGTTGAAGGTGGCAAAAGAATGGTTGACAGAAACTGTAAGTCTTTTATATTTGTAGTCAACACATTTAGTGATGAATCGATGCCTATGTTACGCTATCTGTATAGCAATTAAACATCGATGCCACATCGATGACATTTCGATGCTGATGGTCGCCATCTGTACGCGATTCCATTTCGATGGTGTATTGATGTCATATCGATGTTGAACCACATCAACATATATGACATCAATATTGTTAGGAAAATATAAATTGCCTCAATGGAAATGGTAAGAAAATGTTACAACTCTATGCAAAATATTACAATAGACAAGGTTGATTAAATAAAGTGTTACAACTCTATAACTGAAAATACAAATAAAACAAAAGAAATGAAGAAGATGATGAGGAAGAAGAGAATAGTAAAATAAAGTGTTTGGACCAAATGAAAATATTACAACTCTTAAACAAAATATACAAGTAAATAGAACAAGAGAATAAGAAGAAGAACAATAGAATAAAAAGAAGAACAGAAACACAAGTAAACTCTCACTTACACAACCTAAGTGAAGAGGGTTGGGGATCACCAACTTGAACAAGGTTTAAAACCTTTGTCCAAAAGCTTATTTCCCCCTAACTCAAGCACTAAGGGATCTCTCTCAGATATTGGAAAAGCTTTCTGGAATTATCAAGCCTCAAGGTGTTTCTAGCCAAGTGCTCTAGTGGATAGAAAATGTTGTGTCTTACAAGTGAGCTATAGGCTCCTATTTATAGAGTTTAGAGACACCATTTGAATTTCAAATTCCACCAACCCCCATGGCTGTTACCAATGTTTAATTTGATTAATATGGAATTAAAAAAGAGATTTGGGAGTTATTTGAGTTTTTTGAGCCATTCAACAAAGATTGAAAAAACTAAAAATTTGGTGAGCAGAGACATTAGTGGTCGCGGCCACTGGTCTCTGACCCACAGGTCGCGGCCACTAAATGTTGGTGGTCGCGGCCACTGACCAATTTCAGCACAAAAAATTGTGTTGTTTTTCCAAACAGTTCCAAACCCTCTCAAATGATTTTGTAACTCCCAAAACACATTATTGGGGTTAAAATCATATCTCTAATAGCCATATCACATATGGCTTTATGAAATTCATCTCAATATTGTGTAACAACAATTTACACAATAAAGGGTAATATTTGGAAGTTACAAATTTGTAACACCAAATATGTTACATTATTTGGATATATCTAAATATTGTAAATCTCTATTATATGTTACAATATGTGACACATTTTGTCACATTTATTTAATCTAAAACATTATATTATAATATAATATAATTTTACATTATATTATAAAATAATATAACAAATATACCATTGATATTATATCAAAAATAACATCTAAATTATATGTTTGCCCCAGCATCGAAATGCAATCGATGTACCATCGAAATGCCATCAATTCAGCATCGATTTACCATCGATTTCGAATGGCACCTAGATAGTTCAAGATCCGAAGAACAGATCAAAAAATGCATAAAAAAATACCACACTCAACACCAGAACAGTTCGAATCTAATATCTAACCATGGCATTTCATATTCACAAGTAGATAGAATGAAAGGATACTTACCCATGATTTTTTCTCTTAAAAAATGCCAAGAATGACAATTTCTTCACTTGAAATGAAACTTCCAGTTCCGCGCACTCCAATTTCTTCACCGATTTAAGTATATTCGACATTGTTATTTAGGTTGCTATGAAAATGGCTGTGAATGATGAAGGATAGAGAGATAGATAGAGAAATGTGTGAAGTATTAAACTTCCCCTATTTTTAACTGATGGGGGTATTTTAGTCCACATTAGGGGAGGGGGCACATTAGCGGGATAATTTTTATGATGACATGTTAAAAAAATTAACTATACTATGATGCATATAGTGTAAAATTTCCTT
Organism: Humulus lupulus; assembly: GCF_963169125.1. Classification (NCBI taxonomy): domain Eukaryota; kingdom Viridiplantae; phylum Streptophyta; class Magnoliopsida; order Rosales; family Cannabaceae; genus Humulus; species Humulus lupulus. The sequence goes on along the minus strand of NC_084794.1, from coordinate 81,001,282 downwards.
TGGCAATCTTGTTTCGACAAAACTTTCTCTATCTATAACTATAAGACTAGAAAAATAAAAATAAACTGCAAGACTGGAACAACATCGTTGTTTTCAATCAATTGTGTTTGCTCACTCCAACTCTGTCGGACCTTTCTCTCTCGTTCACTCACTTCACCTTCATTGGTTGCCATCCACTTCTATCACAGGTATGTTTACATGACTCTCTGTTGAATTGTATGCAACCGATTTATGTTTTTCTTGTAGCTTAGTGTTAATTGTCCATGGGGTAAAGGCTCTGAGAGTTCATTCATTGCTTAATATCATTAACCAATAGCTTATGCTAAGATTCTTCCTTCCCATTTTCTGTTTTCTCAATTTGAAAGCAGTAGTCTTTTCGCATACCAAGTGTTTGATAAAATGTCAATGAACTCATGCATTGCACTGCTGCTTCAACTTTACTATCTTATTTTATGTATTTGGTTTTGTGAATGGGTGGGATAACATGGAATATAATTAACTTGTTTATGGTTCGGTTAGATAATGGCATCCTCTTGTGCAATGGTGACTTGCACACCATATCAGCTTCCTTTATGTTCTACGGTTGGCTCATCTAAGTGGAGTAAGAATTTCTTGAGAGCTTACAGTCCAAGGAGAGGAATAAGTGGTTTGTTTTTTGGCCAAAAGCAGTCAAATATGAAAACTTTTTCCATGGAGTCAAACCAAGTATCCTCGTTGAAACCTTACCAGGTAACTTGGGAAGATCCTAATGATGGCAGTGATAGTGAAGATGAAGAAGAAGAGAAAGAAAATAACTTGGATTTTGAAAGTGACTGGGAAGAAGAGAAGAACGATGTTATGGATACTAGTGTTAGTGTAAAAAATTCACAAAGGAACATGTATGAAGAAGATCTTGTGAAAGGTTATTCCGCCAAAAATATAACAAACTGGATAGATTTCATTTATGAGATGTATGACTAGTTTATTCTTAGCATTTAGTCTTATAGGGTTACTTATTGGTTATCATTGATTTACAAAGGTTAAAAAACTTTTAGGACTAGAAGAAAGAGCAATTTTGTATCAGTCTTCAACTCCTAACTTGGAAAAAATATCAACGGTAATAATTTAAAGTTTTTCATTTTCCTTTGTCTGCATTTTCTATGTGAGTTTTTCTACATGGCAACCATTATATTCTGGGAGACAGATAACTTGCAAATTTTAAGCATCCATTAAATGTTCAAGTATAGTAATATATTTCTTATTATCTTAAACAATTTTGATTGTATTATAAAATATTTTGATCATATAGTAGCTAAGACTTGTGTATTACATAGTTTTCTTAAAATAGACTTGTGTATCATATAGCTTGAGTATTGCAAGATTTTCTACTACTCATAGCAAGTAAATGTTTGATTGCTCGCTTATGGAGTTATGAATGTAGTTCACTAATATTGAACAATTCGTTATTCAGGAGAAATGGCTCCCGTTGCACACCCTTGCATTATCTGGACAAATTCCGTTCTTGGACGAACTATTGGAACAAGGTGTAGACATTGATTTTGTTGATAAGGCAAGATTAGAACTCGTACTAGTTCCACATTTACTTGGTTTAACGAGTTTCATTTTATCCATGCTAAAATTCGTCTAATAGTAGTTCTCATGGACTCTTGTGAAATAGGATGGTCTAACTGCTCTTCACACAACAGTTATAGGAAACAAAGTGGTTGTTATTAGCCATCTGTTGAGAAAAGGTGCAAGTCCTCACATCAAAGATAAGGTGAGGATAAATTTATAATTTAGTTCTTTATTTCTCATTTCTTTTCTCCCAAATTTTCGTTCATAGTTATTTTTCTATAACAAGATGGTGCTACACCACTTCATTATGGAACTCAAGTTGGTTCCATGCAAACAGTGAAGTTACTCATAAAATACAACGTTGATCTCAATGAAGTTGATAATGTAAGTATTTGTGAAAAATTAGTCTTTGATAATCTTTATTGATAGAGAATAAGGCCTTTAAATAGGCACTATACAGGTATAAACAAATCTGACATTTAATACCAAATATTCTAGAGTAATTACATATATTCTAGGGTAAATCAATTATCCTAAAACTATATAATTTAATTATAGTAACTTTTTGAAAATTCAGCTTGATTTCCTTATTGGAAATATACTGAGTAAATGCTTAATATACAATATTTTCTACAGTCTCCCTCAAGCTGGTGCACAGAGACTCTACATGCCCAACTTGCAAACTAACTCGTTGAAACTTTCTGTTGATAGCACTTTAGTTAGTAAGTCAGCCTCTTGTTGCTTGCTAGGAATATATACAACACATAGTTCATTTCCATGATTTTTTTCTTTAACAAAGTGTATGTCCACTTCAACATGCTTGGTTCTGTCGTGATGGACTGGGTTGTGTGCTATGTTGATTGCTGACTTGCTGTCGTTGTACCACTTTAAATGCTCGGTCCTTTGAAGTTTTAATTCTTCAAGTATGCGTTTGATCCAAATTAATTCGCATACTCCTTGTGCAAGAGCTCTGAGTTCTGCTTTGACACTACTTCGGGCTACCACTGGTTGTTTCCTACTCCTCCAAGTAACAAAGTTCCCCCATACTTTAGTACAATATCTAGTTGTTGATCTTCTATCGTCAACTGACCCTGCCCAATCTGCATTTGTGAAGGCTTTAACACCTCTTTCCTCATTCATTTTTAATAGTAATCCATTTCCTAATGTTTTCTTCAGATAGCGTAAAATTTTGTACACAGCTTCCAAGTGTTCTTCGAAAAGATGGTGCATGTATTGGCTAACCAAGCTCACATCAAATGCAATATCAGGCATTGTGTGGGATAGGTAGATCAATTTTCCCACTAACTGCTAGTACATTCCCTTGTCAATTGGCTCATCTTTTGTTGGTTTATACTTGCCTTTTGGTTCAACTAGTGTTGTCACAGGTTTACAACCACTCATTCCTGTTTTCTTGAGTAGATCTAGGACATATTTCCTTTTGAGACACAACAATTTCTTGTTTTGTTCTTACAACCTTCATTCCTAGAAAATATTTCATTGGTCCAAGATATTTTACCTTGAATTCTTGGGCTATCAAGCCTTTAAGTCTTTCTTGCTCTCCACAATCATCACCAGTGAGTATCATGTCATCAACATGGACAATGAGAATAGTTACCTTACCCTCTCGTGAGTGTTTGAAGAACAAGGTGTGATCCGATTGAGCCTGTTTATACCCATACTGTTTTACCTCCCGATTAAATCATTCAAACCATGCCCATGGAGATTGTTTTATGTCGTAGAGAGACATTTTTAGGTGATAGACATTCTCTTTTACATATCTTTCCTCGAACCCTGGAGGGATTCTCATGAAATCTTCCTCTTCCAAATGTCCATTAAGGAGGGCATTTTTGATGTCTAGTTGTTGTAGGGGCCAATCAAGATTTGCAGCAACTGATAGTAGAACCATGACTGTGTTTAACTTGGCAACAGGTGCAAATGTCTCGTTGTAGTCCACTCCATATGTTTGGGTGAATCCTTTTGCAACTAGTCTCACTTTGTATCGGTCTATCGTTCCATTAGCGTTGTGTTTAACCGTAAACACCCACTTACATCCAACCACATGTTTATCTCTAGGTCGATTGACTATTGTCCACGTTGTGTTGGTTTCTAGTGTCCCAATTTCCTCGTAGACTGCTTTCTTCCATTCTTTCTATGAGAGGGCCTCAGTTATGTCCTTAGGAACTACCACTTACTCGCTAGAAAAACTTTATATTTCAGAGTTAGTCTACTATAGCAGACATATCTGGACATTGGATGTAGAGTACAACTTTAGACCCGTTCCTCTTGGCAATAGGTAACTCAGACTCGGGTTCCACCATACTAGAAGGCTCAACATTAGGAATATCATTATGCAAGATGGGGTTGAGAGAAGGATCACTTACATTAGGAAAAGTTTGTGGGTCAGACTCATGAGAAGTTGGAGCAATAGTTGGTTGTATTACCTGATGGTCCTTTGGTCGCCGAGAGTAAACTAAAAGTTTTGTATTTTGGGGCTTAGATTGTTGCTCAAATGTTTCTATGTCAAATAGAGAAGGAGATGAGGGATTGATGTGAATAGTTTGATCAATTTCTGGGATAGTTTTAGATATGCAAGTATCCTAACTAGAAACTTCACTCACTGTTCCTCCCTGAAGTGAAATGTTGGGATAAAAAGGTTGTTCTTGATTGAATGTGACATCTAAGGAGACATACATACATCGATAAAAGGATAATAGCATTTATGTCCCTTTTTGGTAGAAGAGTAGCCCAAAAAAACACACCTAAGAGCACATGGATCAAATTTGGATCGGTTTAGACCTAGAACATGGACATAAGAAGTACAACCAAACATTTTTAGGGGGAGATTAGAAACAAAATGAGTATGTGGATATGTTTTAAGAAGGATAGAGAGTGGAGTGTGAAAGTTCAACATTCGAGAGGGCATACGATTGATGAGGTAGACATTGGTAAGGGTAGCCTCACCCCAAAAATTCTTAGGGACTAATGTGGTAAACATTAAGGCCCTAGCAACCTCCAACAGGTGTCTATTTTTGCGTTTGGCAATCCCATTTTGTTGAGGTGTGCCTACACTTGAACTCTTATGAATAATGCAATGAGATAGAAGATAATCACTCACGATGGAATTAAAATATTCAGTGTCATTATCTGTGTGCAATACTTGAAGATTAGCATTGAATTGATTTTTTATCATAGAATACAAGTTTCTAAATTTCATGGCAGCATCATATCTCTGTTTAAGAAGAAAAAATCAGGTAACACATATGTGGTCATCAACGAAAGTGATAAACCATCTAGTATTTGTGGTATTAGTTATTCTAGATGGTCCCCATTTATCACTATGAATAAGACTAGAGGGTTGAGTTGATTTGTAAGGTACAAAACGAAAAATAGCACGTGTATGTTTAGCAAACTGACAAATGTCACACTTAAAGGAGCTCAAATTTTTATTATGAAACAACTTAGGAAAGAGAAATTTTAAATAGGAAAAACTAGGGTGGCATAGCCTATAAAGCCACTGCATAATATCATTATTACGAGAAGCAATACAACGAAAAACATAAATTTTAGGGCAGGTAACCATTGGGTACCCTGTATTTTTGTAAAGTATCATTTTGGTACCCTGTGTTTATAATAATATTCATTTGGTACCCAGTATTTTGAAATCGTACATATTTGGTACCCTGTATTTTAAAATCTTACATATTTGGTACCCTAAACTCAAATTTAATTAATAAAATTTTATTAATTTAATCAATTATATAAGGTCTAAATTTAAATTTAATTATTTAATTACATATAACTAATGACAATTTGATAATATTAACAAAATTTTATCTATCAAATCTGAGTCTAGGGTAGCAAATATGTATAATTTTAAAATACAAGGTACTATATGAACATTATTGAAAACAGAGGGTACCAAAATGATACTTTGCAAAAATATAAGGTACCAAATGAGTAAATTCCCTAAATTTTATTTACTGAGCAAGAGGAAACAGATCAATGTAATACAACCCATTACATGCCTTCGCACTCCCAATCGTCTTCCCCGTGGACATATCCTGAAAAGTACAACAGAGTGGTGAGAAAGAGACAAAACATTGCTGATCTCGAGTGACTTAACTGACAGAGAGCAGATTACATGATAAATTTGGGACATGAAGAACATCCTAAAGAGTAATAGAAAGGGATAAATATATAGACCATTTACCAGCCACAGAGGAGAGGGAACCATCAACAATCTTAATATTTTGAGTATCTGAAGAAGGAGTGTATGTGGTAAACTGATGGAACTGACCAGTCATGTGATTCGAGACCCTTGAATCCATAATCCAGGTAGAGTTTTGAACATTGAAAGCTGCGGAGATACCTGGATGTGAAGAGGATGATGGAGCAGGAGCAGTAGCATTCTTGGAGGTATTAAGAAACTGATGGAGCTGGGTGATCTGAGCTAGAGTGAATGGGAAAGGCTCAGATGGAGCGGCAATGAAGGGCTGGCCTTCTGAAGGGGCACGAGCAGAGGAGTGAGGTTTCCAATCAGCAAGCTGAGTTATCATCAAAGCGAGGCTTCCATTAGAAGAGTTTTTGTTGAAATTGTCCATAAGGATAGAGACGAAGTCTTAGAGAGAAAAAAAAAAAGAGGCTACGAAATTTGTAGGTTAGAGGGAAATCTTTGATACCATGTGGAAATGTAGAGTCCAAGAACTTTACTTAGCTAAGATAGATAGTAGTATTATAGTATTTATAGCATTATCTTTGTAATTGTGGATTTTTGGTTCAGATCGGGACTTATTTGGACACTCATAGTAATACTTATAGATTTTCTAAGTTTAACCTATAGTTTAAGAATATTAATTTTAACCTAAGGTTTGATTATATGACTGATATTAAGGATAATATTTATTATACTATAAGGTTTAGATAAGGACCAATAGGATTTTAAGCACATGTTATGTATGGATGATTAAGGATTAAGTATTTTGAGGATTAAATTTAATAAGGGTAAAAGTTTGAATGCTATAAGGTCAGTCAGCAGCTTTGAATACGTTGAGGGCTTAGTCAAGGCTGTTTACTCCATTCAAACTTAGCTAAAAATGTGTAATTTCGTGTTTAAATAATCAGCCTGTGCCGATATATCGCAGCTATAGGGGGCGATATATCGCAGCACGTAGATACAGAAAACACGAGACGATGCACGACAGCCTCGGGCATACTGGCCCAGGCGATATATCGCCTACAGGGGGCGATATATCGCCTACAGGGGGCGATATATCGCCTCCTTCAGTATATTTCAAAAAAATTTGAATTCTTTTTCCTTTCAGCCATTCAACCTCTTGATAAGTCCAGCACCTTTTTGAACGAGTCTTCAGCCTCTGCTGAACGATTATTCAAATTATTTTCACCTAAAAAGATATTATTTTTATTCAAGTAAAATTTAGATCATTTCATTCCTAAACTCTATAAATAGGACCTAGTACCCAGCCATTATTCATCTTTTGCTCTAAGTTCAGAAGCTGCAAGTGCTAAGTGAGTGTGAGAGTGTAAACACCTGGGTTGGGGAAATCATAAGCTTGATCATCATAAGCTTATCAAACACTTTGGGAAGTAAGGTTCTATAGTATTTCGGTTCGAGGTTTAGATTGGTCTACAAGTCTTCAAGGTATTTCCACACTCTAGTTCATTGGTTTTATGTTATTTTCTTTCTCATAGTCTTCTACTCAGTCTTCTAACCTCATTCTTATTTTGGTTAGGAAATCTAAGAACTTGCTCATAAGTTTTTGGTAAGTATGTTTCTCAAAGGTTTAGTCATTCCATTCCTTCCATTCTTTTCATTACTTTTTCTTCAATCTACTCACCCTGTTAATTCATGGTTTTAGGATTGTTCCAAAAGTCCCAACGATGTCCTCTTATTCCGGTAACTTTGGTAAGGAAAATAAGATAGAAATTCATATGTTGTATGTTTTATATGTTATCTTAAGTTTCTTATGTTATGATAAGTGTTATGATATGTATGTTGTAGGCTTGGGCATATGACCCATATGACTAACAAGACCCCAAATAGATTATGGGCATATGACCTACTTAGCTAGTAGGACCCCACTAATCTAATGGGCATATGACTTGATTAGTCTATGGGACCCCAAGTAATAATGGCCATTATAGTATGTGTATGTAATAAGTGTTATGTTATGTCTTTATGTTTATTATGAAATTTATGTATATGAAGTATGTGTTAGATTTTCCTTGCTGGGCATTAGGCTCATTCCTTTTTGTTTTAATGTGCAGGAAAATAGCTATTAGTGGCGGTAAGATTCGGGGATGCTTGGAGATTGTGTATCGATGGTGAATGGATTCAAGGAGTCGAGAGTTCGATTTCGAGGATGTAGTCTTTTATTTATGGGTTTATGTGTAATTTTTCCGCATTTTCTATGTAACTCCTTTATTTTAAATTATGTTTTGTTTTTAAGACAATGAGATCCCATGTCCTTCTTGGTAGTTTTTGTAAGTAACTCTTATTTTTACAAGTTACCTAATAAAATTATGGTATTTTCGCAATGTAAGCTTTATTAAGGGTTTGTATGTATATTTTCGTTAATGGTCCAAAAGTCTAGAGTAGTGGGTCATTACAGGAAAATTATCCTTTGATAATCTTTATTGATAGAGAATAAGACCTTTAAATAGGCACTGTACAAATACAAACAAATCTAGTTTTTAATATCAAATATTGTAGAGTAATTATAGATATTTTAGGGTAAATCAATTAGCCTAAAATTATATAATCTAATTATAGTAACTTTCTAATAATTCAGCTTGATTTCTTTATTGGAAAAATACCGAGCAAATGCTTAATATACAATATTTTTTACCGTATTAATTTCAAGTTTAACCAACACCTCTAAAATGTATATCAATTGATCTAACTTTCTATTATGCTTATATTTCAGGAGGAATGGACACCATTGCACATTGCTGTACAAATTAGAAATAGAGATATAGTGAAAGTTTTATTATTGAATGGTGTGGATACCAAAAGAAGTAACAAGGTAACCTTCTTAAAGCATGCATTTGACTTACATTAGTGGTTCATGCTGATTAATCTAGTTGAGGAAATAGAAAGGTAACATGGTTGATTGACTCTATTCAGGATGGAAAAACACCTCTGGATTTGAGCTTACGTTGTGGCAAAGATTTCAAGTCTTATGATCTTGCCTCTTTACTGAAGATTATACCAGCAAACAGAGAGATTTAATGTGCAGGGTCTTGCTGAAACTTACAACCTTCATCGTAAATATATGATATATATATATATAAGTAATGGTATTGGTTGGTGCTTCAATCTTCTCATAAAGTTTCCACCTGGGAATTGTCTCACGGTCAATTGATCTTCATTCTCAACCAGAATATGGAGGATCTGTTATTGAATTATAGATTTTGGGTTGCATTTGAGTACATCATTGTCTTGAATTTTATGCACATATGGAGAGATCTGAAGCACATTGAGAAAGGTTAAATCTCAGGCTCGGTTGCAGATGAGTGCATTATTAAATGTAGCTCTTTTTTTCTTTCTTTTTTGGGTGCTAATTTTGTTTATGTAATGTCTCTCCTGACAAAAATACTTTGTTCTTGGAAACATTCCATTTTATAGTTAGAAGCTTGTACTTGTATCATTTCCAATATTTAGTTTTTAATTCCCAATCATTAAAAAAAATTCAGAAATCTATCTTATCTTTTATGAGTTTATGTCAACATTACAATCTGATTACACTTGTTTGAGATAATAGAAAGAAGTATTATTATGCTATTTTATAAATTCATATTATAATTCAATGAAATTTATTGGTCACTTTAAGTCTTCCAATTTTTACTTTTGAGTATGTTCTAGCAATTAAGTTTTTTATAATAATAAAAACTACTTAATGACAAATACTCAAAGAAATTAAAATAAAATTGGTGGGTCTATAGCTTTCCCGCCAGTAGACTGGTGGTGGTTACTAGCCGGAAACAAAGAGTACAGTAAGACTAGGGTTAGAGTTTTTGTTTGGCTGGGTAGGGTTGTTCCATCTTCAGTGGCGGAACTAGCCTTCAACATCAGGGGGCCCACAGCTAAACAAAAGAAGATAAAATAATAATTTTTATATAATTTATTGACTATAAGCTAACCAACAAACAAATCAATGATGACTATAAGCTAACCAACAAACCAACCAATCAATTAGTGTCTAACTAAAGTGGATTAACTAATACTTCGGTGGTAAAAGAAATAAAAAAGGATTTACAGATCTTAGGGTCAATAGATGGAAAAAAAATCACCTGTCCTACTTTTTATGTTCCATTATTTATAACTTATTTTTTCCAACTATACATAAATATAGTATCTTCAAATAATTAGTGGGATACAGAAGACACAGAAAATTAGGAATGCAGATTTTTTGTCCAATAGATGCCGAGCCAAAATGAGATTTGGAGTCTAACTTTTATATAGAAAAAAATTGTTTCATATTTTTTCGGGGGGCATGCCCCTTCTAAAGTAAATGTAGGTCTGCCACTCTCCATCTTTCCCTCTTTCCAATTTTAAAGTCTTTGTTCCATGAAAATCTCTCATTTGTTAAGATTAGGGGTTCTTACTCTCATCATCAGTGTTCAAACAATATACAAACGCCGAAATCAAGGCTATTCATTTTGCTTAATAATTAAGCCCGTGATTTGATCATTGTGGTTCCTTCCACCTGGTGGATTTTTAATTAGTTTTCATTCTGTTATTATTAATGTTTAAATATGAAAACAAAGGAGTTATTGATTAACATTCAAAAGGGGTTAGAAAGAAACGTAAAGGACCAGCCGAGATAGTTGTCAAGTGGAGTTGAAATGGGGGAAGAAAGCAACGCCTTTTATATTCTTCGAAAAGGCGATACGATTGGTATATGTAGGAGTTTAAGCGATTGCCAAGCTCAAGTCGGATCATCGGTACTATTTCAAAACCCTGCTCTACTTTTGATTATTTGAAACTTTGACCCAATACAGTTTCTGCTTTTGGGTCTTATTCGTATTGGATTAAAAAGTTTTGTGTTTAATGTTTGAGTGGATAAATGATTTCTCGCTAGAAATATTTACATTGCTTTGGTATGTATCCATGTTGTGTTGATGTAAAGTGGAAGCCTTTTCTGGTTTGAGCAGGTAAAATAACACAAACACGATTTTATGGCTTCTTTTATGGGAAACTTGTTGCTTGTCCTTACCAGGTTTGTACTTGTGTAAGGAATGAAGATTATGGTACGGTATGACTATGAACCTGAACTTCTGTTATTGTGTTAGTGGTGTCCTCACTAATTTTCTCTCAGCAACCAGCTTCCTTTGAGGAAGAGGATGAGGATGACTCTTCACCAGAGAGATGGCAGGAAGCACTTGAGTTAGCAGAATTTGCTGTAAGTCTACATTGACTTGTGCTTCCTGAAAATTTTGATATGACACAAGGAAAAGATCTATACGTAGATATTATCAGCTATTGGTTATAAGTTTCAAAGAATTATCTCTATTTTTAACATCAGCCTGGGGAATGCAAATTGAGGATCTTCTGGTTAGATGCTTGCCAAACTTGGAAGTTCATATATAACTTGTATGATGAATGCTTCTGGTGAATAAATGATCTTTTGATCCGATCAGATCGACATAAGAATGTGAAGCCTCTATCTTGGCTTGATATAAGTTTCAAAGAATTATTTATGTTTTTAGCATCATCTTGGGTAATACAAATTGAGGAACTTCTGGTTAGATGCTTGCCAAACTTGGTAGTTCATAGTTAACTTGTTATACGATGAATGTTTCTGGTGATTAAATGATCTTTTGATCTGAAAACTTGGGCTAGTTTTAGTTTAAGTCGTTGGGTGTGTGAGTGAGAGTGGAAGGGACAAGGGATTCAAATTCCCATTGTATAAAAAAAATGATATTTTGATCTGAGTAGATTGACATGATAATGTGAAGCCTCTGTCTTTGCTTGATCATGATGTTGCACTATTGATTCAATTTTTGTAGATTTTGTTTTAATTATTATTATTATTATTAGGTTTTTTGGCGGCGAAAACACTCAATATTTTCGTAGTGTTTCACTTTTACACCTAATTTTTCTTTGCGGTGAATATATTCAAACTCACCCAAAGTGTCTCTCCGTCACTATCTACCCATTAACACCATTTACATTGCTTGTGTTGCATTGACGTGGTCTGTCAAAGCTGAGGTATTATTGCCATGTCAATGCTAAGTAATTTTAGAAAAAAAATATATAATTTTATAATGTCATTAAATTTTATCTTGAGGTAAGGTTGAGCATCGGTCGGTTTTGGCAGTTTTTTCATATTATTAAATCCATAATTTGATTTTTGGTCTAGATTGGTACGATTTAAAAACCGACCGACTAAACTAATTAAAAAAAAACTGACCGTTTTGGACTGCGGCTTGGTCGGTTAAACTGACCAAACCAAAGTTCATTTTTTTTTTTTTAAAAATTCCATAATTTTGATAAAATTTTAGTTAAAAAAAATTAAAAATTTTGGATTGTTGAAATTCATTTTTGTGCTTTTTTAAAATATAAATGCATTAAATATATCATAAATTTAAAAGTTTGAAAATATAATTAAAAGTTTATAAGCATAACATAACACATATATATTTATAATTTCGATCGCAGTTTAAATCAGTTAGTTTACATGGATTTTTTAAACCGACTAAACAATGGCAATTTAAGCTATTAATGATTTTTTCGATGTTAGGTTTAATTGATTTTTGATTTTTATTCTCGTTGTTTGAAAGATCGGTACACTTAATTTTGTCGGATTTTCAAATTTTAAGCTCAGCCTTATATTAAGGTATTTATTTTAAAAAGCCTGCAAAAAATACAGATACAGACAGCTCAATTGTAATTGCCGCCACTGTAAGAATCCATTCAAGTTTTTAAAAAGCCTCTCTCTATCACTCTATCTCTATACCCTTTCTCTGGTCGCCGGAGAGTTCGATATTCCCCAAGAGAAGAAACCCATTTCTTGGGATTTTCCGCGAAGCAAATGCCCCTCAAAACTCACCTCGCCGACCTCACTCCACTCCAAAAAGACGCCTCTTAAAACCCATCAAAAACGACAACAAAAAAGGAAACCCAGATAAGATAACGATGTCAATCTACGACGCTGCGTTTGTGAACTCCGAGCTCTCCAAGCCCACCCCCATATTCGGGCTCCGGCTCTGGGTCGTCATCGGAATCCTCGTGGGTTCACTCATAGTCATCACACTCTTCCTCCTCTCAATCTGCATCACTTCTCGCCATCGGACCAAGCACATGTCCAAATCTTCGACCAAGCCCACCTCAACCATGACCGCCGCCATTGATGTACAAACCCCAGTGATTTCCAAGTAGATACAGGAGATCGTTCACCACCATCCGCAGCCTGAAATCCATGTCGAGATTGGCAAACCCGACCACAGGGTCGTCGTGTTCTCGGATCGGGCATCCAGTGGGGAGAGCAGGGGAACGATGATGAGTGGAGGTGATACGACGTCGTTTGGAAGCGGTAACGTAGGTCCTGAGGTTTCGCATCTTGGGTGGGGGAGATGGTATACTCTGAGAGAGCTTGAAGCCGCCACAAATGGGTTGTCTCCGGAGAATGTGATTGGAGAAGATGGGTATGGGATTGTCTACAGTAGTATTCTTGGCTATGGTACCAGAATCGCAGTCAAGAACCTCTCGAATAACAGGTACTCATTTTATTTTTCTATGGGTGAGTTAGTGTTTGGACTGTGGGAAAAGAAAATGCTCTATCTGATTGTTGAGAAAGCATAAGAAAAGCAGGTCTCTTTCTAATCTTAAAATTTCTATTTGTTTTTCATTAATTTGTTTGATTGCATTTTGCGGTGAACTCAATTTTTCTCTGAACATCTTTTTCTTTTTATTCGTAATTAAGCACTTGTTCCCTTCTTCTCCACACCTTCTTGTCCTCCTTTTCATTTCTTCCACTGTTCATAAGGCTATTTTCTAGTTTATAACTAAAAAAAATATTTAATTTTTTTTCATAACTAAAAAATAAATAATTTTATAAAGTCATTAAATATTATCTTGAGGGATTTCAGTTATATATTTTTTAGTTATGAAAAAAAATTAAATATTTTTTTCTAAAATTATGTGCCATTGACGTGTCAATAATACTTGAGTTTTGCCGGATGACGTTAATGCACATAAGCACTGTAAACGGTGTTAATGGGTGGGTAGTGACGGAAACACACTTTGAGTGGTTTTGGATATATTCATCGCCAAAAAAAAAAAGATTAGACGTAAAAGTGGATTACTACAAAATAATTGAGGATTTTCACCGCTAAAAATCCTTATTATTATTATTGCAAGAGAAGGTTGGTTGTAGTTCGTTACCTACAATTTCTCAAAATAAAGATTTCAAATCAAATAGTTACATGACCCCCATTGAAACGCGTAATGTTTCTTCTCGCTGTGTAAGTTTCTATCTGAAGATATCTAGTTAGTACTCTTGTGGACCGATCAAGTGGCCACATATTTTATGGAAGTAGAACATTCCGGCAATATGTGTAAAACAATTTGAACATTATTCTTTCTGGTGTGGTCACAGTGGTGCATGAATTGTAAACATCTTTGGTGAACTTTCTTCACACCTTCCCATTACTTAATGCTTCATATTGACACGACAATACTAGTTCCATACTTATGCTGACTAGGTATTTATCCAGAAATGAGCTTTGAGAATGAATAGTGTCATTTGTGTTCCTTCCAGGATTCTTGTATTCTTGAGTTCGATGGTGCTTTGAAAGGAAATCCTGGACTAGTAGGTGCTGGAGCTGTGTTGCGTGCTGAGGATGGAAGTGCGGTATAATATTTGAAATAAATCTGGCGCCTCTGATTATTGAATCTATTGCTTATTAGTAGTATCATAACTTTTGGTCTTTGCAGGTATGGCAGTTGCGTGAAGGGGTTGGCATTGCAACGAACAATGTTGCTGAATATCGTGCATTACTTTTAGGACTTAAACAAGCTCTCAAAAAAGGATTTAAACATATACGTTGTCAGGGTGACTCTATGCTTGTCTGTATGCAGGTTTGTTGAGTGTGTACCCTAAGATACATGTAATTGTCGTCCATTTTATGCTTAATTCATTATTGACACATTATGCTGATGTTACAAGTTAAGAGAGGGAATAATTGATTTGTGCTAAAAGAATCTGAGTTTGCAAGGTTAAAAATTGGATAACTGAAAATGAAAGTATTATCCAGTTAGCAATAACTTCTTATTTATTGACCTTATATAATTGTAGTGTAACTTTGTGTATGAATGTGTATGTGCTTCTGATCTCCCACTTGAATATTTTCTTCCTGTCTCAAGTGCTTTGGCTTTCAATTCTGAGATTTAGCATGCTTGTGGTTCTTATTCAATTTCCTAATTCAGAGATTCAGGGCAAGTGGAAAATCAAAAACCAGAATATGGCTGACTTGTGTAAACAGGCAAAGGAACTCATGGAAAAGTTTTTGTCGTTTCAGATCAATCATGTTCTCAGGGTGTGTGGATATTGACTTATTTCTTTTAAAATTAAGCACTATATTGGTGTTAATCTCAAAATTAGCATCATTTGACATGCAGCATTTTTTGTAATGTAATAAAAACTCCTCATTATTGAGGAATATAATTCTGCAGCTGATGTTCAAGCAAACCAAGCAATATATCTTAGGGGTGAGGAACTTGTAGCATTACTCAATCTAAACAATTCCTTCTTTATTTGATTTGAAATGTTTTTATTTTCGCGGATTTAACCTGACCTTGTTGTGCTTCAACAGATGGAGAAGTTGAAGAGGATTATAAGAAGAATTAATGTATAGTCTAGAGAGAGCTACTTTTGCTCCTGAATTGTGTCCAGAAGCAGACTTGTGTTGTGGTGGTTCAGTTATTTGGTTGAGCTTGTATTTTTTTGTTCAATTGGTACTTAGTATCAAACTGTGTTATATTTTAAGTAAATTAATATAGAATTAGGCCTGCCCTTATCCTGATTCAATGTTTATTCCAATTATCATCTCTTAATTACTTTGTTAGGTCCCTAATGAAATTGGAACCTCTAATGCTCAATGCATTGAAGGCTTGCCTATTTGATTGAACTTAAAGAACTGCCTGTTCAGTAAAATTATAATTCTCTGGGTAATATGGCTTAGTAGATTTTTACTCTCTATTGCTCTTTTTGCAAAAAATATACCATAAAAATTAGTGTAACTTTATATATATATATATATAAGGGAATTCTCTTATAGGGGCTTCACTTTAAGCCCTACCGGTAGGACTCTCAGTGTTCTCAATCCGTGAATATTATAGCTATTTAGAGCATCTTGTAAATTTTCAGAAAATTATGAATAGTTTATAGTACCGAAAACTAGGTTCAAATATGTTATTGCACGCGTGACTAATTTTTTTTATGCGCGTGGAAAACATGTTTGAACTTAATTTTTAGTATTATAAATTATTTGGAATTTTTTGAAAATTTGTAAGATGCTCTAAATAGCTACAATATACATGGTCATAAAAAAATCGCGCCGAAAACTGTTCACGGGTCGAGAAACACCGAGAGCTCTATCGGTAGGATAGAAGAATTGTCATATATATATATATCATCTATATAATAACTGTGTAGATAACATAAATTATTGATTTTAACGGTTTTTTATTTTTTTAATGTTAACTTTAACGGAATATTCTTATATTTAACAGAATATTCTTATATTTTAACAGTAGTTTGTAAATACTTAAACTTAAATAAATTAAAATAGGATATTTTTTTAGATATTCTATAATGATAATTATTTAAAAATAATTAAACAAATTAAAATAGGATATTTTTCAAATATTTTATAATGATAATTATTTTAAAATAATTAAACAAATTAAAATATGATATTTTACAATGATAATTATTTAAAAATAATAAAATCATATGTTTTATAACTTAAATAAAATTTTATTAAACTTAAACTCACTTATTAAAATAATATCAAATTAAACATATAATATAATCTGCTCTGAATTACCAACAAATTTTTTTTTAAAAAAAAAACAAGCAACAAACTTAAATTTAAAATTCACGTATAATATTTAATATTACATTAAACATATAATATATAATATCATGTTGTCACTTCCAAATTAAAAACTAGAACAAACATAAACTTAAACAAAAATAAATAAATTATTTAATTAAAATAGGATATTTATTTCAAAATTTATATGACATTAATATAAATTTAATAAAAATAATTAATAAATTCTATAAATAAAATTAAATAAACGTGCGTATTGCACGTTGATTGTATCTAGAGTATATATATATATATACTAACTAGATATAAGTAAGGTACAATCTAAGTTTTCTTAGTTTTATTTATAGAATTTATTAAATTTATATTAATGTCATAAATTTCAAATAAATATCATATTTCAATTAAATAATTTATTTATTTTTGTTTAAATTTATGTTAGTTCTATTTTTTTAATTTGAAATTGACAAAAAGAGATTATATATTACATGTTTAATGTAATATTAAATATTATATGTGGATTTTAAATTTAAGTTTCTGGTTAGTTTTAAAAAAAAAAATTTGTTGCTAATTGACAATAGATTATATTATATGTTTAATATGATATTATTCTAACAAGTGAGTTTAAGTTTAATTAAATTTTATTTATGATATTATTCTAATAAGTAAGTTTAAGTTTAATTAAATTTTATTTAAGTTATAAAACGCATGATTTTATTATTTTTAAATTGACAGTAGATTATATTATATGTTTAATATGATTTCATTCTAATAAATAAGTTTAAGTTTGATTAAATTTTATTTATGATATTATTCTAATAAGTAAGTTTAAGTTTAATTAAATTTTACTTAAATTATAAAACGCATGATTTTATTATTTTTAAATAATTATTATTGTAAAATATCTCAAAAATATCATAATTTAATTTATTTAATTATTTATTATTTTTAAATAATTATCGTTGTAAAAATATATCAAAAATATCATATTTTAATTATTTATTTTATTTTATTTTATTTAAAATTATGTAATATTTACAAATTACCGTTAAATATAAAAATATTCTATTAAAGTTAACATAAAAAAAAATAAAAATCCTTAAAACAAAAAAATTTCATTATCTACACTTTATATAAAAGTCATATTATTTTTACTACTTTGTGATTGTATTTCGGAATCACACTATCATTTTGGATCACGCAATAAAACAATTTTTCTTTGGTAGAAATTTATTTTTGGATATTTAAAAAATGTATTAATTTTCTTCCAAACTAACTAGGTTTGGATTATTCGGACTTCCTTAATTAATTATAAAGCTTAAAGTGAAGTTTGACTGATGGGAAAATGTGAAGATAGAGAATTGAATCATTCACCTCCTCTTTATCCATCAATAAACTTACCACCAAATAAAATACATTTTTTTGTTTAAATTATAATTTTAGATATTTTTATTTATTTTTTAACAATATTTTACACAAAATTATATCAAAGATAATTATTAGAATTTTAATACCTACTAATAAATGCTAAAAAATTTAACTCACAAATCTTAAAATAAATTAATATCTCTTCTATATAATAAGTGTGTAGGTAAAGAAATTATTGGTTTGAACGGTTTTTTATTTTTTTAATGTTAACTTTAACGGAATATTCTTATATTTAACGGAAGTTTATAAATACTTAAACTTAAATAAAATAATATAAATAATTAAAAAAATTAAAATATGATATTTTTAAGATATTTTACAATGATAATTATTTAAAAATAATAAAAAATTAAAATATGATATTTTTGAGATATTTTATAATAAATATTATTTGTAAATAATAAATAATTAAACCTGATAAAATATGATATTTTTGAAATATTTTACAATGATAATTATTTAAAAATAATAAAATTATATGTTTTATAACTTAAATAAAATTTAAATAAACTTAAACTCACTTGTTAAAATAATATCATATTAAATATAAAATATAATCTACTGTGAATTAACAAAAAATTATTTTTTTTACATTAACAAGAAACTTAAATTTAAAATCCACATATAATATTTAATATTTCATTAAACATATAATATATAATCTCTTGTTGTCATTCCCAAATTTAAAAACTAGAACAAGCATAAATTTAAACAAAAATAAATAAATTATTTAATTAAAATAGGATATTTATTTGAAATTTATATGATATTAATATAAATTTAATAAAAATAATTAATAAATTTTATAAATAAAACTAAGCAAATGTGCATATTGCACGTTGCTTATATCTAGTAATTATAAAAATATAAACATTGAGAAAAATAAGAATTCTATTAACATTTTAATTTATTAATAATTGACAAATAAAAGTTTATTATGATTATTAATGTCAAAATATTGGATTTTTTATCGTGTTGTGCTTTCGGCTAGTTTGTTCGTGCTTTAGTATCGTGCGATTGTCGTGTCGTACGGTGCTTAGGCCCATGTTGTGCCGTGCCAATTTTCAATTCATGTCGTGTCTACCCGAGTCCTATATTTTTTCGTGCTGTATTGTGCTCGTGCCTCCCGAACTTGTGCTAGTTTCGTGACGTGTTAGAAAGTCCCACCCGTATTCACAGCTCTGGACCGTATTCACAGCTCTGGACCGTATTCACAGCTCTACACGTACGACTAAACAATGGGTAAATTTGTATCTTACCTAAGGGGTCTGACCCCACAAAAACCCGTTTTTGATAGGATAGGCAGGGAACGAAGCAAACAAGAGTGGAAGCTTGTTCTCGCATTCCCGAACGAAGATGGCGACTCTTTCACTCTCAGCACTTCATTCAATTTCTACCCGCAAACCCATTTTTTCCTTCGTCGTTCCAAGCTCTTCTCCGGTCGCTATTCCATGTCGTAACACTCGCCTCCGGAGCTACGGCGTTGCTGGCTCCTCAAGGTGTTGGATAGCCTTAACGGCGAACTCGAACAAGTCCCGTGGAGTTACAAAGGTGAGGTCTGTGGAAGAAGAAACCCTAGTTCTGGAGCAAGAAGAAGAGCAAGCTACAACCCAACAAGAAGGAGAAGGGGAAGCAGCCTCGCCGTCGGAGCAGCAAGCCGTCTCAGTTCCCGTTTCGGCCTCGGACACTCTCACCATGTTCTATCAGGTGAATTTTCCTTGTTACATTTGGTTTTTTATTTTTATGATTACATAAAACTGCATTCCTTTTGGGAATTAGGAATTAATTATATAGTACATAGGCATTGCTAATAGCACGGCTACGTTAACTTTTGTGTTTGAGCATTTGGAAAGTACCAATGCAAGTGTTTAAGATTTCGTTTATGGGAAATTGTTTCTCTCATTGGCTTTCAAATACTTTAATTTTGTCCCTTTTGCTTGACAATTGCTTGTTCATTTTGATAATGCTGGTCTGAATTTAACTTTAAACTTTTTTTTTTAATGATAAATAAGCCCGTAAATTGTGACTGATTATTACAATTGCTTCATTGGAAGTTTAAGAGGTAGATGGTGAGCACTCCCGATAGATGCAGAAGTTTCAAATTCACCCAAAATAAGGCATACATCTTATACTCTATTTTACAACAATGAATAGTAAAATATATTTTATTAGTTTTTTTCGTTTTTAATTAATAATTTTTTTTTGCAGTAATTTTTAATTTTTTTTATATGTGTGTATATATTAATATTATATATTTAAAAATAGAATATTTTAATGATGTAAAGAAGAAGAGCATCTATTACTATTGCATTAGTGGGTCTTTCTTGTTCTTTCTTGTTTTGGATATTTGAGTTGAGAGTTTTTTGGATGTTTATGAGCCTTGTCTCAGCCTTTAGTAGTTCCTTAACTTATTGAGTAACATCCTTCTTTTGCATATATGAAGGCAGATGGAACAATGAGTGAGGCGGGTATTCCAAGGGTGGTCGACGCCTTAGAGGTATATTAATGTAGTCCCTAATTATTTTTGTTTACCTTTACGGTGCAATGCTACATTATAGAGTTACATACAAGTTTCTATTGTTCAACAACATTAGCCGAAAGCGATGCTATATATCAAGGGGAGAGGGGGGGAGGAGCATAACTGTTTTTGAGGATGAATACCATATGAAATGCTGGTAAACATGAGATGCTGACTTAGTATGGATTTTATTTCTCATCAAATTACATTTTGATCTTCGAAACGGGTGTTTTTGGCTGATGTTCTGAGATAATGAAAGTCAATAGATAATCACAGTTTGTTAAAGTTTCTATAAAAAGTAGCTGGAATTCAATAAAGTCGAGAAAGATAGGTGGACAAATATATGATGTTTGCAAACTTTCGACTGATTATTGGCTTTTATATCTTTTAAGGAAAAAGAATTTGAGCAATATCTATTCGTTTGATCTGCTCTTATGGATATTCTTATCTGTTCTTTCTACCTACTACATTTGAAAATTGCAATTGCTGACTCATGCTTTATCTTGCAGCAAATTCAGGGTGTTTCCAATTTGAAGGTTAATGTCATTGAGGGCATTGCTAGTGTTGAGGTATGTATAGACTGATGCTTGTTGTTTCTTATGTTTAGCCTACGGCTACTTACTTCCCGTGATGACAGTTATGTGTTCGATAGTCCTAAATCTTCAACTACATTATTAGCATATGGAAACCTTATGTTTGTCATGGTAGATCACAAACACCTATGACTTGCAAATTATTTTGTCAAATCTTTCTCTCTAGCATGTTTAGCTAATTGAATAGGAATCATTATGATTACTAAAATGATTGAATAGGAATCATTATGTTCACTAAAATGAGGAGTGGGAGAACTTGGTGAGATAAGGGGGAAAAGAACGAGAATACTTTTTTTGTCCAATAATCCAATTAGTCTCCATGGTTTCTATTTTTCTTTATTTCCTTTTCTAAAATTAAAATTCAAAAGATAATTTTGCATTAAAAAATCTATCTCACTAAAATTACTATTTTATATATTTTTAATCAAAAATGACAATTTAGTCAATTTAAACACGCCACAAGTGCATGTCTTATTTAGGAGGTCAACTTCATCATTTAGCTCACCATCTAACACATGAAACTCGTGCCTCCCTATTGCATAAGGGATCAAAAATCAAGTTTTCTCAGCCAGATCCACCAAATCTTTCTCATAGGTCGGTGCAAGAGTTGTAGTTATCTTCTCACTAGTTTCTCTCCTATCATGAAACCAGGACTGTAGTGTGAAGCGAATAAAATTCTACGAATGTAGTTATCGGAAAGCTCCTAGCAACTCGAATCTTATTGTTGAAATTTTTAGCGTAATTGCTTGTCATTATATTATACTTAATATCTAGAAAAACTAACATTTAATAGTAATGTACATTTACAAGATTTCATAAATTAAAATACAATTCACAATGATATACCTATTTCCAGGAAAGTAAGCACGAGACCACTTATCAAATCTCATGCTTTCTAGGTATTGAGCAATAGCTGGGTCTTTTGATTTGATTTTTTCGAAGTGAGCTTGGAACTGAGATTTCCTAAAAGCATATGCTGCATTATACATCAATACATGACAATAATCAGTCTTGAATTTAGTAACCACATTCATACTAATGTGGTGGTAGCAAACACCGTGATAGGCATCGGGGAAAATAGTTTCCAAGACATGTGTAATACTTGTATGCCTGTCAGATACAAATGTCAGGTCATCGACTTCTCCAATCGCTTCCTTTAGCTTTGACATGAAATACTTCCAAGAATCATGATTCTCACTATCCACAATACAAAATGCAACTGGATATAGAAGGTTATTTGTTTCCAGCGCGACTGCACATAACATCTGCCCATCGTATTTTGTCTTTAAAAAAGTGTCGTCCACACATAACACAAGACGACATGTACGAAACCATCTTCTACTTGCTCCTTGCGAGAAAAATCAATATTTGAACCAATCCTCCTCAGTGACAAAATCTGTCAACGTCCCGGGATTTTTCTGTTGAAACATGAACAGGTACAGTAGTAACTTCTCATAGGATGTTTCCAGTGCCCCTCTGACATAAGAAAGAGCCTTCTCTCAGTATCTCCAAGTTTTTCCATATGACATGTATGCATTGGATACAGTCTGATATTTTTTCTTTATACAATGACCAATGACTCAAGGTATAGCTTGGTGTCACGGGCCGGCTATTTGGGGGTTCCAACTAGACGAAACGTGCGGCACTTGCAGACTCTTCAAGCTAGCAAGTCAGCCTACAACACACACCTACAGGCAAACAGACTCAGCAGTTAGCCACATACACATCTCGGACATGCAACGGGCAATAACGAAGTATGAGCAAGCACAAAGCAAGTCATTCCTAGGAACGTCCACACAACACAAAGCACACAACAAGGCAAGTGGCACACAAAGGCCTAACGAAGGTAACAAACAAGTAACACATAAGCAACAAGGAAGTACACAGGGGCAAGTATGGATAAATGTTATTTCATTAATATATAGCCTTGATAGGGCAAGGGAGTACACAGCTTTGGCCCCTATCTGCTGATGGCCATGGTGCTTCCCTAAGTCACCAGGTCACCTCCCCCTAAGGAGCCTTCTAGGGAAATAAAGTCTTCCCAGGAACATATATGATTTTTGTCTGGGAGACATATGCAATATTACAAAACTGTCACTACCCTAACCCATGAGGTTGCTTGGTGCAAGACTTGATTAATGATCAAGCACCAAGGCATGCTCATTACAAAATGGCCCCATGTGGGTGTGCCAAAGGGGCAGCACGCCACACTCTCCCCCACTTAATCTTTCAGCGCCCTCGACGAAGTAGCTTGTAGATCTTCAATCTTCTGCGTGAGCTTCTTCAAGTCTTCCGCCCTTTCCCAGCTGATTTCGTCATCAGCGAGCCCCTTCCATTTTACCAGATATTCCTTATGCTTTTTACGGTCAGTGGTGACCGTTCTTTCCGCCAGGATTTCTTCAGGTTGACGCTTGCTCCTTGGCTGAACACTGACTCCTCCTCTGGTTGACTGGTTGCGCTCTGGATTGGCTGGATCTTCATGATACGGCTTCAAGTTGCTGACGTGAAGGACCGGGTGTATCTTCATCCAAGCGGGTAGGTCGACTTTGTATGAAGTTAGGCCAACTTTTGAGATGACTGAGACTGGACCCTCGTACTTGCGGACGAGTCTGATGTCTTTGTCCCCTCGGAATCTCAACTGTTCGGGCCGCAGCTTGATTAACACTAAGTCACCTGCTTTGAACTCCAGTGATCTGCGCTTCTGATCTGCCCACTTCTTCATTCTTCTTGAGGCTTTCTCTAGGTAAGCTCGGGCAATCTCTGTTGTCTTCTTCCAGTCTTTGGTGAAGTGAAAGGCTCGCGGGTTCCGACCGCGATATTCGTCCACTGTGTGGGGTAACAGTGGTTGCTGTCCATTAACAACTTCAAAAGGGCTCTTATTCGACGAAGAACTCTTTTGAGAGTTGAAACAAAATTGAGCTACATCGAGTAGTTGCAGCCAATTCTTCTGATTGGCATTGACAAAGTGGCGCAAGTACTCTTCCAACATCCCATTGAATCTTTCTGTCTGCCCATCTGTCTGCGGATGGTAGCTCGAGGAAATATTCAGTTGTGACCCCAAGAAATTGAATAATTCGGACCAAAACGTCCCCGTGAATCTTCCATCTCGGTCACTGACTATGTTCTGGGGCACTCCCCAATATTTGACAATATGTTTGAAAAATTGTCTGGCTGTCTCTTCTGCCGAACAGTACTTCGACACTGGGATGAATGTTGCATACTTCGAGAATCTATCCACGACCACCAAGATCGCACTTAAATCTCCTGTCTTCGGAAGACTGGTGATAAAGTCAAGCGACACGCTCTCCCACGGTCGGCTTGGGACTCGCAAGGCTCCAACAACCCAGGTGTCTTGTTCCTATCGACCTTGTCTTGCTGGCAGACCAGACAGATCTTGGTGTACTCCACTATATCGTCCCGCATTTGTGGCCAGTAGTATCCCTGCTTCAAAAGGGCATGGGTTCTCTGCCACCCTGGATGACCTGCCCACAGAGTGTCATGACACTCGCTTAGTAATGTCCTTCGCAAATCTCCAGCTTTTGGAACATACAAGCGCCCCCCTTTAGCCCACAGAAGGTCATCCTCCACCAAGAACTGGCGAGTCTTGCCTTCTTTGACGAGCTTCAGGATGGTCCTGACAACTGGGTCTTTCTCCAGGTTTTCTCCAGGTTTTCTCCAGGATGGTCCTGACAAGTGGAGTGTTCACCACGCTAGCCGACAAGCTAGCCATGATCTTTAAAGTCGCCAACTCCGCTTTGCGACTCAAGGCGTCAGCTGCCTGGTTTAAGCGTCCTGCCCTGTGCTCAAAACGGAAATCGAATTCCGCCACAAACTCCCACCATCGAGCCTACTTAGGGGTCAGCTTCGGCTGAGTAAAGAAATGACTCACAACTGCATTATCCGTCTTCACTACGAACTTTGACCCCAGCAAGTAATGCCTCCACACTCGCAAGCAATGTATAACTGCGAGGAGCTCCTTCTCCTGAGCAGTATACCTCCTCTCAGCTTCAGACAGTTTGCGACTTTCGTATGCGACCGGGTGGTCCTCTTGTACTAGTATCCCTCCCAGAGCATAATCTGATGCATCTGTCTGTACTTCGAAGGGCTTGCTAATAGTTGGCAAGGCAAGAACAGGATCCTTCATCATGGCTTCTTTCAAACTTCTGAACGCTTCAGCACATTTGTCAGTCCACGCCCAAATCACACCCTTTTTCAGAAGCTCGGTCAAGGGTGTCGCCGTTCTTGAGTAGCCATCCACAAATCGTCTATAGTAGTTGGCTAGGCCCAAGAAGGAGCGGAGTTCTTTCACGTTTGTGGGAGCTTTCCATTCCTGGATTGCCCTCACCTTCTCCAGATCCATACGAATACGGCCACGTTCCACCACGTGGCCTAAGAACTTGATGCTCTCCTGTGCGAACGAGCATTTCTCTCGCTTCACATATAGCTGGTTCTCTCTCAATTTCTGAAACACTTGAGCCAAGTGTTCTTGATGTTCTTCAATCGAGGCGCTATAAACCACGATGTCATCCAAGTACACCACCACGAACTTATCTAGATACTCGTGGAATACTTGGTTCATTAGTGTGCAGAAGGTAGCAGGTGCGTTTGTCAACCCAAACGGCATTACTCGAAACTCAAATGCTCTGTATCGAGTAACACACGTAGTTTTTGGTGCATCCCCATCTGCAATCCGCACCTGATAATAGCCCGATCTCAAGTCCAACTTTGTGAAATATTTGGCTCCACTTAGCTGGTCGAACAAATCAGCGATTAGATGAATAGGGTATGTGTTGCGAACTGTCACCTTATTGAGAGCCCTATAGTCGATGCACAGTCTCAAGCTCCCATCGTGCTTCTTCTGGAATAGCACCGGTGCGCCATATGGCGCCTTCGACGGTCTGATGAAGCCTGCCTCCAATAGCTCTTTTAATTGCTTCCTCAATTCTTCTAGCTCAGGGGGTGCCATTCTGTATGGTGCTTTTGTTGGAGGTTTCGCTCCAGGCACCAGCTCTATCTGGTGATCAATCCCCCTCTTTGGTGGCAAGGCTTTGGGGAGTTTATCTGGCATCACATCCCCATACACCTTCAAGACCCTCGTAATTTCTAGTGGAACAATTTCTTCCACTACTTCTTCGAACACGGTGGGTACAGCTACATAAGTCGGCTCCTGCTTCCTCAAACCCTTCTTGAACTGTAAAGCTGATAGAAGCTTCACAGCAGGGGGTGGCTTCACCTTTGCAGGTACCATTGAAGGAGTCTCTCCCATTATGAGTAAGCTTCCAGTGGCAGGAATTGGAATGTCACCTTTCTCGGTTAGAAAGTCCATTCCCAAAACTACATCGAAGTCGTCCATATGGACGACCACCAAATCAGTCTGCCCTTCCCACGTGTCGATCTTCACTTGTACCCCTCTAGCCACGCCAGATGTGGCCAAGGCTTTGGAGTTGACCGCCTTCATGCGGCCTGCATCTTTCTCCAGCTTTAGTCCCAGTCGCTTTGCTTCGAGTTCAGAGATGAAGTTGTGGGTGGCGCCAGTATCAATCATCACGCTTTTGGCAGGTTTGCCATTGATAGCGGCATCCACGAACATTAGCCCTTTCCCCAGGGTCTTCTTCCCTTTCTCGCCATGCTTCTTGAGAGCGTTCAACAGGCGGACAGCGCCCATGTGCGCGTACTCTTCTTCTTCCTCTTTTCCTTCACCCTGTTGTTCTTGGCCAATGAGGGCATTTATCTTGCCCCGGAATTGGCAAACTGCCGACTTGTGTGGGCCTTTGCAAATCCAACAAGCTAGCGGCTTCTTCCCTACAGCAGCATCTGTCCCACTGGAAGAATTGGACTCAGCTGTCCTCTTCTCTCCCCCACTCTTACCCTGCCAAGACTTCCCAGACTTCTTACTCCCGGCGCTACTTGAGCTGGCTGGAGGGATAGCCCTTTTCGGCAGGCTACTCTCCGGAGTGTAGTCTGTTAAGCGTTCGGCAGCAACTTGAGCGGTGGCTAGATCAGTCACCCGCTGTCTTTGAAGTTCTTGCTTGGCCCATGGTTTCAATCCCTCGAGGAAGCAGAAGAGCCTGTCCACTTCGGACATGTCTTTAATATCGAGCATCAGTCCCGAAAATCTCTTTACATACTCTCGGACTGTCCCGACTTGTTTAAGCTCTCGTAACTGGCGACGAGCTATGTAAGCTACATTTTCTGGCAGAAACTGCGTCTTTAATTCCCTCTTCAGGTCCGCCCAAGATGTGATGGTACACCTGTCATTCTCTATATCATCATATTTGGTCCTCCACCACACTTTGGCATCCCCCGACAAATACATGGTAGCCATGGCGACCTTTCCATCTTCCGAATCGGCCCGCACGACTCTAAAGTAATGTTCCATGTCAAAGAGGAAATTCTCCAAATCTTTTGCGTCTCTGGCCCCATTATAGGGCCTCGGCTCGGGTACTTTGGCTCGGCCATATTGCATACCTATCGGCCATGTTGCAGGGGCATTCCCAACCGCTCGCATGGTCAGGTTTACCTTGGCAGACAGCTCAGCCATTTCTTCTCTGAGTACACTTACTGCCTCCCTGCAATCTTCCGTCGTGTCATTTATTGAAACTTCTTGTTCCTTTAGCATGCGCTCCACTGCCGCGATGCGCTCTTCCCACCACGGGGAAATAGAAGTACTTGTTGGAGTGTTTCTTTTCTCCAACGCGATAATTCTGGATAGAAGAACATCATTCTCCTTCTCCAACGCAGCTATGCGATTGTATGCATCAGACGAACCCGAGTCCTGACTTGCAGAGGAAAGATCCCTGACCCTCTCATCCAGGCCATCTAGTTCCCCTACTCGCTTCTCAAGAGCTTCGATCCTCTGAGTGTTGCTCACCATAGTGTGTTTTTGCCAAGCGCTTTCTAACTTGGTTCTGATACCAACTGTCACGGGCCGGCTATTTGGGGGTTCCAACTAGACGAAACGTGCGGCACTTGCAGACTCTTCAAGCTAGCAAGTCAGCCTACAACACACACCTACAGGCAAACAGACTCAGCGGTTAGCCATATACACATCTCGGACATGCAACGGGCAATAACGAAGTATGAGCAAGCACAAAGCAAGTCATTCCTAGGAACGTCCACACAACACAAAGCACACAACAAGGCAAGTGGCACACAAATGCCCAACGAAGGTAACAAACAAGTAACACATAAGCAACAAGGAAGTACACAGGGGCAAGTATGGATAAATGTTATTTCATTAATATATAGCCTTGATAGGGCAAGGGAGTACACAGCTTTGGCCCCTATCTGCTGATGGCCATGGTGCTTCCCTAAGTCACCAGGTCACCTCCCCCTAAGGAGCCTTCTAGGGAAATAAAGTCTTCCTAGGAACATACATGATTTTTGTCTGGGAGACATATGCAATATTACAAAACTGCCACTACCCTAACCCATGAGGTTGCTTGGTGCAAGACTTGACTAATGATCAAGCACCAAGGCATGCTCATTACAAAATGGCCCCATGTGGGTGTGCCAAAGGGGCAGCACGCCACACTTGGCAATGACCTTTATGTCGGAGGTCAAGTGAGCAAGTGTGTTTATTGGTGAAATGAGTTATCTCGAACATATCAGATTTATGCATTCTCTTTCCCCTCAATCTCCACCCACAGTCAGGATTCTTGCAAGTGATATACCAAACTTCAGTACCTGACTTTTTCACCACAAACTCGAAGCTCGGCTTCATTGCATACAAGTGTCTTCGTCTTCAACTCTAACTTGTTCTCAAAAACCTTCCCAACTTCTATTAATCCACAACTCACTCCAGATAACGTGGAGAAAACATAAGAGGGGCTTGGGATATCTTTAGCAGTATATGTCGGAGAACTCCATCTATTTCTATCGTCTTGTGTAGCTGAACGACTGCTCTCTGAGCCAGGAGTTCTATGTCCTTGGCTTTCTTGACGTCTTGGCAAGGGTCGTACATTTAAATTATCTACTTGCTCCACAAGTAGCATCGACAACCGATCCTCGAAGTTATCATCAGAACTATTGCACCCCTTAACTCTTTCATCATCATCACCAAAATGGGCAACTGAATCGTCATTGACATAAGACTCGTACTCATACCCATCATCATGTGGAAGATTTGTGGGGGAAAAAAGTTTCATCTTGACTAGGACCTCCCATGCATACACTTGGCCCAGTTGCTATTTGTGGAACAGCTGTGCAAGATTGATTATGATTTTCCATATTAACCCTAGGAGATGGATCAAGAAGAGTAATGTTCTTTGCAATAGAACTAATGCATAAACGAACCTGATGTCTTAAAGACTTCGAATTGTCAAGAATAAGAGCACTAACTTCATCATTCGTGATTTCAATGGGATTTAGGCTAAAATCATTGCATGTAATCTACACTTCCAACTTTAAGTCAAACAATGACGTATCCACTTTCAACTTCGAATACAACTTCAATAATTCTATGTAACCAACATCAATTGGTACATGTATTATAGTGTTCAAACCAACTTTGAAATTTCATTTCTCTCATTTCTGTTTCCAAACACCGTTGTAAGAAACAATTATATTAACTCTGGAACCTGCAAATTTACAAAAAAAAAACATAAGAAAATTATATAAATAAAGTATAATCGATGATGAATTGATGCCTATGTAATGCTATCTGTATTGTAGTTAAACATCGATGTCACATCAATGACATTTCGATGCATAATCGATGCTGATGGTCGCCATCTGTACGCGATTCCATTTCGATGGTATATTGATGTCATATTGATGCTGAACCACATTAACATATATAACATCAATATACCATTGATGTTGTATCGAAAATAACATCTAAATTATATGTTCGCCCCAGCATCGAAATGCAATCGATGTACTATCAAAATGCCATCACTTCAGCATCGATTTCGAATGGCACCTACCTATTTCCAGATCCGAAGAACAGATCAAAAAATGCAGAGAAAAATACCACACTCAACACCAGAACAGTTCGAATCTAATATTTAACCATAGCATTTCATAATCAAGTAGATAGAATAAAAAGATACTCATGATTTTTTCTCTTAAAAAATGCCAAGAATGACAATTTCTTCATTTGAAATGAGACTTCCAGATCCGAGCAGTCAAATTTCTTCACTGATTTTAGTATATTCGACAATTCTATTTAGGTTGCTGTGAAAATGGCTGTGAATGATGGAGGAGAGAGAAATAGATAAAGAAATGTGTGAAGTGTTAAATTTTCCCTATTTTTAACTAATGAGTGTATTTTTGTCCACAATAGGGGAAGGGGCACATTAGTGGGATAATTTTTATAATGACATGTTAAAAAATTTAACTATACTATAATGCATATAGTGTAAAATTTCCTTTGGCAATCCTGTTTCGACAAAACTTTCTCTATCTATAACTATAAGACTAGAAAAATAAAAATAAACTGCAAGACTGGAACAACATCGCTGTTTTCAATCAATTGTGTTTGCTCACTCCAACTCTGTTGGACCTTTCTCTCTCATTCACTCACTTCACCTTCATTGGCTGCCATCCACTTCTATTACAAGTATGTTTACATGACTCTCTGTTGAATTGTATGCAACCGGTTTATGTTTTTCCTCTAGCTTAGTGTTAATTGTCCATGGGGTCAAGGCTCTGAGAGTTTATTCATTGCTTAATATCATTAACCAGTAGCTTATGCTAAGATTCTTCCTTCCCATTTTCTATTTTCTCAATTTGAAAACAGGAGTCTTTTCACATACCAAGTGTTTGATAAAATGTCGATGAACTCATGCATTGCGTTGCTGCTTCAACTTTACTATCTTATTTTATGTATTTGGTTTTGTGAATGGGTGGGATAACATGGAATATGATTAACTTGTTTGTGGTTCGGTTTTTATAGATAATGGCATCCTCTTGTACAATGGTGACTTGCACACCATATCAGCTTCCTTTATGTTCTACGGTTGGCTCCTCTAGGTGGAGTACGAATTTCTTGAGAGTTTACAGTCCAAGGAGAGGAATAAGTGGTTTGTTTTTTCGCCAAAAGCACTCAAATATGAAAACTTTTGCCATGGAGTCAAACCAAGTATCCTCGTTGAAACCTCACCAGGTAACTTGGGAAGATCCTGATGATGGCAGTGATAGTGAAGATGAAGAGGAAGAGGAAGAAAATAACTTGGATTTTGAAAGTGACTGGGAAGAAGAGAAGAATGATGCTATGGATACTAGTGTTGGTATACAAAATTCACAAAGGGACACATATGAAGAAGATCTTGTGAAAGGTTATTCTGCCAAAAATATAACAAACTGGATAGATTTCATTTATGAGATATATGACTAGTTTATTCTTAGCATTTAGCTCTTATGGGGTTACTTATTGGTTATCATTGATTTACAGAGGTTGAACAACTTTTAGGACCAGAAGAAAGAGCAATCTTGTTTCAGTCTTCAACTCCTAACTTGGAAAAAATATCAACAGTAATAATTTAAAGTTTTTCATTTTCCTTTGTCTGCATTTTTTCTGTGAGTTTTTCTACATGACAACCATTATATTCTGGGAGAGATAACTTGCAAATTTTAAGCATCCATTTTATGTTCAAGTATAGTAATATATTTCTTATTATCTTAAACAATTTTGATTGTATTATAAAATATTTTGATCATATAGGAGCTAAGACTTGTGTATTACATAGTTTT
Source organism: Humulus lupulus (assembly GCF_963169125.1). NCBI lineage: Eukaryota > Viridiplantae > Streptophyta > Magnoliopsida > Rosales > Cannabaceae > Humulus > Humulus lupulus. The sequence goes on along the minus strand of NC_084794.1, from coordinate 80,969,416 downwards.
CTTAAAATAGACTTGCGTATCATATAGCTTGAGTATTGCAAGATCTTCTACTGCTGATAACAACTAAATGTTTGATTGCTCGCTTATGGAGTTATGAATGTAGTTCACTAATATTGAACAATTCGTTATTCAGGAGAAATGGTTCCCGTTGCACACCCTTGCATTATCTGGACAAATTCCGTTCTTGGACGAACTATTGGAACAAGGTGTAGACATTGATTTTGTTGATAAGGCAAGATTAGAACTCGTACTAGTTCCACATTTACTTGGTTTAACGAGTTTCATTTTATCCATGCTAAAATTCGTCTAATAGTAGTTCTCATGGACTCTTGTGAAATAGGATGGTCTAACTGCTCTTCACACAACAGTTATAGGAAACAAAGTGGCTGTTATTAGCCATCTGTTGAGAAAAGGTGCAAGTCCTCACATCAAAGATAAGGTGAGGATAAATTTAGAATTTAGTTCTTTATTTCTCATTTCTTTTCTCCCAAATTTTCGTTCATAATTATTTTTCTATAACAGGATGGTGCTACACCACTTCATTATGCAACTCAAGTTGGTTCCATGCAAACAGTGAAGTTACTCATAAAATACAACGTTGATCTCAATGTAGCTGATAATGTAAGTATTTGTGAAAAATTAGTCTTTGATAATCTTTATTGATAGAGAATAAGGCCTTTAAATAGGCACTATGCAGGTATAAACAAATTTGATATTTAATACCAAATATTCTAGAGTAATTACAGATATTCTAAGGTAAATCAATTAGCCTAAAACTATATAATCTAATTATAGTAACTTTCTAAAAATTCAGCTTGATTTCCTTATTAGAAAGATACTGAGTAAATGCTTAATATACAATATTTTCTACACTCTCCCTCAAGCTGGTGCACAGAGACTCTACATGCCGAACTTGCAAACTAACTAGTTGAAACTTACTGTTGATAGCCCTTAAGTTAGTAAGTCAGCCTGTTGTTGCTTGCTAGGAATATATACAACACATAGTTCATTTCCATCATTTTTTTCTTTAACAAAGTGTATGTCCACTTCAACATGCTTGGTTCTGTCGTGATGGATTGCGTTGTGTGCTATGTTGATTGCTGACTTGCTATCGCTGTACCACTTTAAATGCTCGGTCCTTTGAAGTTATAATTCTTCAAGTAAGTGTTTGATCCAAATTAATTCGCATACTCCTTGAGCAAGAGCTCTGAATTCTACTTTGACACTACTTCGGGCTACCACTGGTTGCTTCCTACTCCTCCAAGTAACAAAGTTCCCCCATACTTTAGTACAATATCTAGTTGTTGATTTTCCATCTTCAACTGACCCTGCCTGTTTAACGCCCAAAATGTGACTACCATTAAGCGGTAGTTGTAGTAAAATCGGGCGGTCGATCCACAAGGAGGTAACCTAAAACTAAAAGATTAGTAGAAAATAACAAAAAAAGTTAATAACAATAAATAAATAAAATTGTAAATGAAAAGAGGTTTGAGATTTTGGTATTGTCTTTTTGATAAAGTGATAAAATGAGATAAGTGAAATAAAGATAAGATGTAATATAATCAAGAGTTTGAGAAATTGAAAGGTTTCAAGAATCATCCATATACTTGTTTAGTTGGTTACTTGATTTACAAAAATACAAGTAAATAGTTCACATCCCAACATTTACTTGGAAAATCTAACATTAAAGTTTGTATTCTTTTCTAACAGTTATAAAGCTCTTTGCTTTATAAACACAATGTTAATCTTATGAAAAATCTAAAAATGACAAAATACCCAAGGGCAATAATGCAATAGAATATTAGACATAAAACTTTGTATTAATATTACTTTTACTAATTAGAAGCATATAGAAAGAGCATGACTAGTCCTATATATTATTAGCACAAGTAAATAAAGATAACAAAATAAAAATTGAGGATGAAAGAACATAAATAACTCAAATACATTACGTTAAAAACATAGTAACTCAAAGTAGCAAAATAACATCACTAGCATATGGAATCATCCCTAACCTTCCTAGGAAGATTAGGCCATTATGTTTATGATTATCATAAAATTCTAAGAAGAAAATATGAGAAGAAAGTGAGTAGAAATTTTGCTATAGTTTTTTTACTCTAAAAATTACATTCTAAGTGTGAAGGAGTTCTTATTTATAGAGGGAGAAATGACTAAAAATAAATTAAACAACAAAATGGGGTTTATCAAATAAATTTAAAATATTAATAATAAAATATGATTTTGAAAAATAAAATCTTATTATTAATATTAACATGGCTATTTTGGTGTATGGTCATTTGTTCCTTTTCTAAAATCCACAAAAACATGAACGTTAAAGCTCAAAATAGTAATGTGCAAGGCCCAATACCCACAAAACATGGGTTGAAGGTGGCTGGTGGCAGAAGAGGGTTTTGACCCATTCCCAGCCAGTGGGAAGGCGCCATGTAGGCGCTGGCTGGGAGAGGAGAAGGGCCGGATGGGTGCTGGGTTGCGTTGGGCTGCTGGACCTATTGGGCTTGCTGAAAGGAGGCTTGGCTGCTTACAGTTGAACTCGGGCTGGGCCTGCTGAGGAGTTACGTTGGAGCTTCTAGAGGGTTACGTTGGGCTGCTGAAGCTGTGTGGGTCAAGAGGTCGACTGAAGAAGGCTGAGGACAGGTGGAGCGCAGCTGGCTCGGCTTGGTGGCTGGGCTTCTCCTTCAGTTGGGCCGTTGGGAGTGCTGAAACAAAACAACATATTACTTCTTAAAAATGTCATTTTTAATTTAATTCTTTTCTCTTTTCCCTTTTTCTTTTCTTTTGCTTTTATTAATGTCAAAATGCAACATGCTTTATATAAATTAAATTAAAATTAATATTTTTCATTAAATAAATATATCAAAATAATTTTAAGCTTAGTAAAATGTCATTTTTAAGTACTAATCACTGCCCAATCTACATCTGGGAAGGCTTCAACTCCTCTTTCCTCGTTCATTTTTAATAGTAATCCATTTCCTGGTGTTTTCTTCAGATAATGTAAAATTCTATACACAGCTTCCAAGTGTTCTTCGAATAGATTGTGCATGTATTGGCTAACCAAGCTCACAACAAATGCATTATTAGGCCTTGTGTGTGTGGGATAGGTAGATCAATTTTCCCACTAACCGCTGGTACATTCCCTTGTCAATTGGCTCCTCTTTTGTTGGTTTATACTTGCCTTTTAGTTCAACTAGTGTTGTCACAGGTTTACAACCACTCATTCCTGTTTTCTTGAGTAGATCTAGCACATATTTTCTTTTGAGACACAACAATTTCTTGTTTTGTTCTTACAACCTTCATTCCTAGAAAATATTTCATTGGTCCAAGATTTTTTACCTTGAATTCTTGGGCTAGCAAGCCTTTAAGTCCTTGCTCTCCACAATCATCACCAGTGAGTATCATGTCATCAACATAGACAATGAGAATAGTTCCCTTACCCTCTTGTGAGTGTTTGAAGAATAAGGTGTGATCCGATTGAGCCTGCTTATACCCATACTGTTTTACCACCAGATTAAATCATTCAAACCATGCCCGTGGAGATTTTTTTAAGTTGTAGAGACTTTTTTAGGTGATAAACATTCTCTTTTACATATCTTTCCTCAGACCCTGGAGGGATTCTCATGAAATCTTCCTCTTCCAAATGCCCATCGAGGAAGGCATTTTGATGTCTAGTTGTTGTAGGGGCCAATCAAGATTTGCAGCAACTGATAGCAGAACCATGACTGTGTTTAACTTGGCAACGAGTGCAAATGTCTCGTTGTAGTCCACTCCATATGTTTGGGTGAATCCTTTTGCAACTAGTCTCACTTTGTATTGGTCTATCGTTCCATTAGCCTTGTGTTTAACCGTAATTACCCAGTTACATCTAACCACATGTTTATCTCTAGGTCGATTGACTATTGTCCACGTTGTGTTGGTTTCTAGTACCCCAATTTCTTCGTAGACTACCTTCTTCCATTCTTTCTGTGAGAGGGCCTCAGTTATGTCCTTAGGAACTGCCACTTGCTCGCTAGAAAAACTTTATATTTCAAAGTTATTCTACTATAGCAGACATATCTGGACATTGAATGTAAAGTACAACTTCAGACTCGTTCCTCTTGGCAATAGGTAACTCAGACTCGGGTTCCACCATACTATGGCTCAACATTAGGAATATCATTAGGCAAGATGGGATTGAGAGAAGGATCACTTACATTAGGAACAGTTTGTGGGTCAGACTCATGAGAAGTTGGAGCAGTAGTTGGTTGTATTACTTGATGGTCCTTTGGTCGTCGAGAGTAAACTAAAAGTTCTGTAGTTTGGGGCTCAGATTGTTGCTCAAATGTTCCTATGTCAGATAGAGAAGGAGATGAGGGATTGATGTGAATAGTTTGATCAATTTCTGGGATAGCTTTAGATAGGCAAGTATCCCAACTAGAAACTTCACTCAATGTCCCGCCCTGAAGTGAAATGTTGGGATGAAAAGGTTGTTCTTCATTGAGTGTGATGTCTAAGGAGACTTACATACGTCGAGTAGAAGGACGATAGCATTTATATCCCTTTTTGGTAGGAGAGTAGCCCAAAAAAACACACCTAAGAGCATGCGGATCAAATTTGGATCGGTTTGGACCTAGAGTATGGACATAAGAAGTACAATCAAACATTTTTAAGGGGAGATTAGAAACAAGATGAGTATGTGGATATGTTTTAAGAAGGATAGAGAGTGTATGTTTAGCAAACTGACAAATGTCATACTTAAAGGAACTAGGGTGGCATAGCCTATAAAGCCACTGCATAATATCATTATTACGAGAAGCAATACAACCAAAAACAAAAAATTTATTTACTGAGCAGGAGGAAACAGATCAATGTAATACAACCCACTACATGTCTTCGCACTCTCAATTGTCTTCCCCGAGGACATATCCTGAAAAGTACAACAGAGTGGTGAGAAAGAGACAAAACATTGCTGATCTCGAGTGATTTTATTGGCAGAGAGCAGATTATTGGATAAATTTGGGACATGAATGACATCATAAAAAGTAATAGAAGGGGTTTACCAGCCACAAAGGAGAGGGAACCGTCAACAATCTTAATATTTTGAGTACCTGGACAAGGAGTGTATGTGGTAAACTAATGGGACTGACCAGTCATGTGATTCGAGGGCCCTAAATCTACAATCCAGGCAGAGTTTTGAACATTGAAAGCAACGGAGGTACCTGGATGTGAAGAGGATGATGGAGTAGATGCAGTAGCATTCTTGGAGGTATTAAGAAACTGATGGAGCTGGGTGATCTGAGCTGGAGTGAATGGGAAAGGCACAGATGGAGCGGCAATGAAGGGCTGGCCTTCCGAAGGGGCACGAGCAAAGGAGCGAGGCTTCCAATCAGCAAGCTGAGTTATCATCGGAGCGAGGCTTCCATCAGAAGAGTTTTTGTTGAAATTGTCCACAAGGATAGAGACGAAGGCTGAGAGAGAGGGAAAAAAAAAAAGAGGCTTCGAAATTTGTAGGTTAGAGGGAAATCTCTAATACCATGTGGAAAATTAGCCTTTGATAATCTTTATTGATAATAAGACCTTTAAATAGGAACTGTACAAGTATAAACAAATCTAGTATTTAATATCAAATATTGTAGAGTAATTACAGATATTTTAGGGTAAATCAATTAGCCTAAAACTATATAATCGAATTATAGTAACTTTCTAATAATTCAGCTTGATTTCCTTATTGGAAAGATACTGAGTAAATGCTTAATATACAATATTTTGTACAATATTAATTTCAAGTATAACCAACACCTCTAAAAAGTATATCAATTGATCTAACTTTCTATTATGCTTATATTTCAGGAGGAATGGACACCATTGCACATTGCTGTACAAACTAGAAATAGAGATATAGTGAAAGTTTTATTATTGAATGGTGCGGATGCCAACAGAAGAAACAAGGTAACCTTCTTAAAGCACACATTTGACTTACATTAGTGGTTCATGCTGATTAATCTAGTTGAGGAAATAGAATGGTAACATGGTTGATTGACTCTATTCAGGATGGAAAAACACCTCTGGATTTGAGCTTATGTTATGGCAAAGATTTCAAGTCTTATGATCTTGCCTCTTTACTGAAGGTTATACCAGCAAACAGAGAGACTTAATGTGCAGGATCTTGCTGAAACTTACAACCTTCATCGTAAATATATGATATATATATAAGTAATGGTATTGGTTGGTGCTTCAATCTTCTCATATAGTTTCCACCTGGGAATTGTCTCATGGTCAATTGATCTTCATTCCCAACTTGGATATGGAGGATCTGTTATTGAATTATGGATTTTGGGTTGCAGTTGAGTACATCATTGTCTTGAATTTTATGCACATATGGAGAGATCTGAAGCACATTGAGAAAGGTCAAATTTGAGGCTCGGTTGCAGATGCGTGCATTATTAAATGAAGCTCTTTTTTTCTTTCTTTTTTGGGTGCTAATTTTGTTTATGAACCTCACAAAAATACTTTTGTTCTTGTAAATATTCCATTTTATAGTTAGAAGCTTGTACTTGTATCATTTGCGATATTTAGTTTTTAATTCCCAGTCGTTAAAACGAACAATGTTGCTGAATATCGTGCATTACTTTTAGAACTTAAACAAGCTCTCAAAAAAGGATTTAAACATGTACGTTGTCAGGGTGACTCTATGGTTGTCTGTATGCATGTTTGTTGAGTGTGTACCCTAAGATACATGTAATTGTCGTCCATTTTATGCTTAATTCATTGACACATTATGCTGATGTTACAAGTTAAGAGAGGGAATAATTGATTTGTGCTGAAAGAATCTGAGTTTGCAAGGTTAAAAATTGGATAACTGAAAATGAAAGTATTATCCAGTTAGCAATAACTTCTTATTTATTGACCTTATATAATTGTAGAGTAACTTTGTTTATGTGCTTCTGATCTCCCACTTGAATATTTTCTTCCTGTCTCAAGTGCTTTGGCTTTCAATTCTGAGATTTAGCATGCTTGTGGTTCTTATTCAATTTCCTAATTTCACAGATTCAGGGCAAGTGAAAAATCAAAAACCAGAATATGGCTGACTTGTGTAAACAGGCAAAGGAACTCACGGAAAAGTTTTTGTCGTTTCAGATCAATCATGTTCTCAGGATGTGTGGATATTGACTTATTTCTTTTAAAATTAAGCACTATATTGGTGTTTATCTCAAAATTAGCATAATTTGACATGCAACATTTTTTGTAATGTAATAAAAACTCCTCATTATTCAGGAATATAATTCTGCAGCTGATGTTCAAACAAACCAAGCAGTATATGTTAGGGGTGAGGAACTTATAGCATGACTCAATCTACAATTCCTTCTTTATTTGATTTGAAATGTTTTTATTTTCGCCAATTTAACCTGACCTTGTTGTGCTTCAACAGATGGAGAAGTTGAAGAGGATTGTAAGAAGAAATAATGTAAAGTCTAGAGAGAGAGAGCTACTTTTGCTCCTAAATTGTGTCCAGAATCAGACGTATGTTGTGGTGGCTCAGTTATTTGGTTGAACTTGTATTTTTGTTCAATTGGTACTTAGTATCAAACTGTGTTATATTTTAAGTAAATTAATATAGAATTAGGCTTGCCCTTATCCTACGTTGACGTGGTTCTTCGCCAACAAGTAATTAAGAAAATAAGAGAAAGAGATTAGTGCTTAATAATGAACCGAAATAGGTAAATGATCTTTAAATGGACTGATGACACAACTACATTTTTAGGTGGTTCAAAGGTTAAAATCATTCTACTCCACCAGCCAATATTATTGCTATATTTCTGATATTCTTTACAGGATATTTCATTACACCATAGAATCCAACCCTTTGCAACTCCCAGGGTTTCCATATTTATAGGAGAGGGCACCTGGAAGTTGGTAAAGGGAGTCATCCCGTGACTTTCTTACCCATCATGTCACTTCTGTGACACTCATGATTAATTTCTAGAACCTGACAAATGAAGTGTGGTCTAATCAACAGGTAAGAGGATAATGGGCCGCACGGCCCAACCCAGTCGTGGGTGCCTGAATACGCACGTTCATGCTGCGTGTCCGAAAATTCAAGGATATATCAGACACGTGATGTCTAATATATGCACGTTTATATTGCGTGGTTGACTTTATAAAAGGTCATAGCTTCCAACTCTAGTTCGTACCCTGAGCTGGATGCCCTTCTCGACCTGCGGTCTTCATAGTCCTGACTCGGCCCTTGAGTAATCTTGGTGAACCTTTGGCTACCTCGAGCTAAAGAGGTAGGACCTAACGACGGCAGCTCTGGTCATGGGGTATCCACGTGGCTGATATAATTAGGCCATATCTCAGCTCGCTAATAGCCCGTTGGAAAATCAGGGCGTACATCTGCCCCCCAAGCCCCTGTTCATGGTACACGACGTCGTGTAGGGCCACAGTAGGGGCTTTTAGGCTTCTCCATGGACTCTCCATATTCCACCTTTTACGCAGGCGCCGAATACGTGGAACATCGTGGTTGGTAACGATACATCTTCCGAGAACCGCATTAAATGGCCTAGCCTATACTCAGTCGTCGTTTCGCCTTTCGAGTGGAGAGCCTCGGATCCCACATCAGGGCAATCCAACGGCCCCCATCACGTGGCCTCTCACGTATATAAAAGGGGTGGCCACCTTACGTATGGGCCACCCGTTTATTTTAAAATTTTCTGAATTTCCTTTCTTCTTCTCTCTTCTCTCCCTAAAAAAAAAAACCTTCTTTTTCTCCCAGTTACCGTTCCCAGCATTCCAGAAGATCAGGTGCAAGGACTCCTTTGAGGTCTTGGAACCAGTCACTCCGGCGAGGCCCCAACTCAGACGACCCCTTCATCTCCCCCACAGCAAAACACTTCGTAAGTTCTTTGACTGTGCATGTTTTAAATTTTCTTTTCACTGTAGCCTAGGTAGATAGTTCCTGTAGCTGCATGCAATATTCTGTTGGTTTTTTGTGGGTATGAAGGATGTAGGTTTTTATTTTAGGGCATCGATTGTTGAAGAAAAACATTTAGGAGCATGGTTCAGTAGGGTGCGTTTTCTGGGGAAACCTTCTGGGCAGATTTTTGGGTATGCTTGTTCAAAATATCCAGTACTTTGGGTGCAAAACCGAGTAGCTTAGGGGACACGCTTCACAGGCGGTTTTGCACCTCTTGCCTACTGAAACTTTCATTCCAAGGCAAATTTCTATCCTGACCCTCCTGACACACGAATTCCGAGTAATCGGGGATCTGTTGGGAGCACAGGCGCGTGTTCATAGAACCGCGTGGTCTCACTCTCCACGGGCTAAGATTACCTCAGCCCGTGCAAAGGAAACACCTCTTTAGATTCTCCCTTATGCTTAGGTCGCATTTTCTGAAATTTCTTCTTTTGTTCGCTAGGTGACTAGATGGGACCCAAGAAGAACGCTCCTAAGAGGATCGTAGGGAGCTCGTCCTCCCAACAATCCAAAGGAAAGGAGGCGATGACAGACTCCCCAATCCCCGTCTTTGGGCCGGCGGTGGAGCAGGAGCTCGAGGTGGCGCCTGATGCTTTCTTCGAGGCTGAGAGGATCGTCTCGAAGATCACTGACCAGGGGAAAGTGAATAGAATATTCCTTTCCCACAACATCGAGCTGGGGAGGGGCGCCCTGATCGCCCGACCTCCTGTGGAAGGTGAGCGGAGCTGCGCGCCGCTCGACGAGGAGTTCGCGGCCTGGAGTGACGAGCACTTCAAGGTTGGGGCCTTCCTCCCGCTGGACCAATACTTCGCCGACTTCCTCAACTACGTGAGGTTGGCTCCTTTCCAGCTCCCCCCCCAACTCCTACCGTTTGTTGGCGGGGTTGAGATATTTGTTCTTGAAACAGGAGTGGGAGGTCCCCACTCCAGCAGATATCCTATATTTTTTCTGCCTCAAGGCCAGCCCGGAGCAGCGGGGGCGAGGCGACGGGTTCTATTACTTGACCCGATTCCCAAACACGACTGCGGTCATCGAGCTGCCCAGCCACCCCAACGACTTCAAAGACCAGTTATTTATGTCCAAGGGGTTTCGCAACTGCGAAATGCACTACTTCAACTGTCCTCGTAAGTACATTTTTCTCTTAGCTTGTAAGTTAAGTATTGGTTAGCTCCCCCCTTTATCCATTTCTGACTTAGAATAATTCTGCAACCATTTTCGCGAGGACAGACAAGTCTGTGATTCTCGGGAGTCAGTACGAGACACTGGCGGGTTTGGCCCCAGTGAAAAGGACTACCGCCAGCTCGTAACAGACGAGACAATGTTGGCGTGCAAACTGATCTCTCCGGGCCAGACTTTGGCCCTGAGGAGACCCTGGGGGCTTCCCCCAGCTCGCGAGATGAGGCCCATCCCCGAGGAGGAGGCCGCGGGGGATGAGGATGAGGAGGACGAGGTGCTCCTCGTAAGGACGAGGAGCAAGCGGGCGCTGGAGGTCGCCCAAAGAACGGACGAGGAGAGGATCCGGTCCAGAGCAGCCGCAGGTCCCTCTGGGCAAGGTAATCCTTACATGTTCAGGGGCTTAGATAGGGCCACCGCCGATCCTCGGTTAGCTAGGTTCAATCCCAATCAGCCCGTCCAACGCCATCGAAACAACCCCGACCTCGACGTAACCCTACTCTAGTGTGTCGACCGGCTCGTGCTGGATTACAAGAGTAGTTGCCCTAGGGGTAGTGTAATCGTAGACAACACTTTAGCCTTTAGGTCGACCTTATTTGAGGAGTATGGGACCAATCTTCGGTCATGGCCCTCGCTCTGGGAGGGTATCGTAGCTCTGGGTCTTAGGCAGTACGTAGAAGAGTCTAGTCCTGAGCCAGTTTCGGGCCCAGAACCCGTGCTAGCCCGCGAAGTCATTGTCTTAGATTCCCCCGCAGAAGCTCTGGGGCCGATGGTCGTGACCATAGATTCCTCTTCTAGCTCGGGGGGTAGGATCCCTTTCAATATATATACTTGAGTTCCGCTTTTTCCCCCTTATTTTTGTTCTTGCATGAATGCTTACTTGTATATTAATGTTGTCTTTGTTTTGCCAGAGGAAATGTCTCAGCCCGGGAATAGAGACCAGCGAGCTATGTTCGCCGGAGGGAACTCCTCTGCTGGGGCCTCTGGGCCCAAAATGAAGAAGCTCCGGGTGGCGAAGAAAGCCGCTGGGACCCCAACCAAGTCCCCTGCAAAGGGGAAAGACCAGACCTCAGCTGCCCAGGCCAAGGTACCTCCACCTCCTGCCGCAGTGGAGAAGATGCCCCCGCCCCCTCCACGAGCTCCGGCCTTTGTTCGGGATACGGGGGCGGAGCTCGGGATTTTGGCAACCGCAGCCCCCGAGGTGCGCATTCCAGTGGACCCCCAGGCCCTGGAGAAAATTCCCGACGTCTTTCGGGGGACGGTGTACGAGACGGCGACCTACACCGTCGACCACTACTACAACGCCACCGAAAGGGACCTGCGGGCGATCGAAACAAGGAGCCCGGAGAGCGTGATGGAGTCTTCACTGGGAATGGCTCTAACGGTAAGCTGGCTTTACACTTTGTACCCTTTGGTTACCATGCATCGTACGTTCTTTCTTTTTTCTTTTCTAAGGTAGTTGCCTCTTTGCTTTGCAGGGTGCCTTGGCTCTTCACCGGAGCATATTCAGGTCCAAGGCTCGCCTCGAGGACATGAGGGGCAAGCATCGGGTTGTTTTGGCCGCCCTGAAGATTGCCCAAAAGCAGGAACAGGAAGCCAAGGATGCCTTGGCGGCCGCGCGGGCTGAGCTGGACGCGTCTCGCCCCAAGCTGGAAGAGGTCGAGGCTAACAAGGCCGCCCTAGCCGCTGTAACGGCCGAACTCAAGGAGGCCAGGACTGCCCGGGCCGCGCTGGACACCGCAAAAACCGAGGCCGAGGAGGCTAAGGCCGCCCTTGAAAAAGAGAAGGCGGCCTCCAGCTCCGCCATGGAGGACATGTTATACCACTGCTGGGTCTTCAACCCTGATGGCGATTTTTCCTTCCTAGGAGCGGAAGTCTGGGAGCCCTTTCTGGAGGGGTTCAAAGCTCGTCTTCAGCAAGAGGCGCCCTCTGAGACCGGGGAGACCTCCACAGCGGCTGAGCAGGAGGGCGAGACGACGACCTCAACAGAGCAGCCCGGTGGAGCCTAGGGCCTTTCTTTTTCGCCCCCACACTATTATTATCATCTTTTTTTTTTAACTTTTGTATGAGGTTTTTCCACCTCGAGACAATTGGTTTTATCAACTTTTGCCTCTACGCATTTTGGTCAATGCTTTGAAAAACTTAGTTCGTGTTAATTCTTGACTAATATTTTGTGCTTTTTAAGAAAAACACTGATTAATCAATTTGAATTAACCTCTAAGCTTTATGACCTGGTTATGTCCAGGATGTTAGTTTGAAAACTTAGTTCGTGTTAATTCTTGACTAATATCTTGTGATTTTTAAGAAAAACACCGATTAATCAATTTGAATTAACTTCTAAGCTTTTAGGACCTGGTTATATCCAGGACGTTAATTTGAAAACTTAGTTCGCGTTAATTATTGACTAATATCTTGTGCTTTTTAATAAAAACACCGATCAATCAATTTGAATTAACTTCTAAGTTTTGAACTGACCTGGTTATATCCAGGGTAGAGCTTAGTTCGCGTTAATCCTTAATCAATATCTCGTGTTTTTTAAGAAAAACAACGATCAATCGATTTGAATCAACTTATAAGCCTTTAAGGCGACCTGGTTATATCCAGGCACCATATGCCCCCCCAAGTAACTAGGAAAGGGTCTGTCGTGGTTACTTGAGATTATACCCACAAATATACACAATAATAAACAAAGATTTAATTCTCATTGCTTAAAAAAATAAAATGGCTTTTAAGCCTTACAAGGGTGCTACTGATAATATTTCTTCAAATGAATAGCGTTCCAGGTTCGTGGGACTGCTTCTCCATTGAGTCGAGCTAATTTGTAAGTTCCTTCCTTAATGACCTCGGTGATTTGGTATGGCCCTTCCCAGTTCGGTCCCAATACTCCATCTTTGGGATCCTTACCGGCCAAGAAGACCCTCCTGAGGACCAGGTCGCCAATGCTAAAAGCATGTTTTTTGACCTTTGAGTTGAAATAACGAGTGATTTTTTGCTAGTAATGCGCGAGCTGAAGCTGCGAATCTTCTCATCTTTCATCAATCAGGTCGAGGGAGGCGCAAAGTAGTTCGTGGTTGCGGTCCTGGTCATATGCCTGGACTTGATGCGAAGATACCTTAATCTCGACAAGGAGGACTGCCTTACTCCCAAAAGTCAGAGAGAAAGGAGTATGACCCGTAGGAGTCCGATGCGAGGTCCGGTATGCCCACAGAACCCGGGGGAGCTGTTCTAGCCAGACCCCCTTGGCTTCGTCTAGTCTTTTCTTAAGGCTCGCCTTTAGCGTCTTATTGACAGCTTCGACCTGGCCGTTCGCCTGAGGATAGGCCATGGAGGAGAAACTTTTCACGATTCCGTACCTTTCACAAAATTCGGTGAAGAGGTCGCTGTCGAACTGAGTCCCATTGTCGGATACGATTTTCTTTGGTAGCCCGAACCGGCAGATAATACTCTTGACCACGAAGTTAAGGATTTTCTTGGAAGTTATTGTTGCCAAAGGTTCAGCCTCAGCCCACTTCGTGAAGTAGTCGATAGCCACCACGGCGTAGCGGACCCCGCCCTTTCTAGTAGGGAGGGCGCCAACCAAGTCGATTCCCTATACCGCAAATGGCCATGGGGACGAGATCATCTTCAGCTCGACTGGGGGAGCACGGGCAACTGTGGCGAATCGCTGGCACTTGTCACATTTCTTGACGTATGAGATCGAGTCCTTTGACAGAGTGGGCCAGTAATACCCTTGCCTTAAGAATTTTAGGGCCAGGCTTTGCCCCCCAGTGTGATCCCCGCAAAAACCTTCGTGCACTTCCTGTAGGATGGCCCTTGCTTCGCCTGGCAGAACACATCGTAGGAGAGGTAGGGAATGCCCTCGTCGGTACAGCACCCCATCTACCATCGCATACCTTGCAGCCTGGTACAGTATCCGCCGTGCGTCATTACGTCCTTCGGGTAACTTTCCTTTGGTGAGGTACTCAAGGATGGGAGTCATCCAGGTCGGTCTGGCGTCAATCATCTCGACCTCCGCCCCGACCTCTTCTATACTTGGTTTTTCCAGAAATTCCACCGGTACTAACCCCAGCGTCTCCGTCTCCCCGGAGGTAGCGAGCTTGGCGAGGGCGTCTGTATTAGCGTTCTGCTCCCGAGGTATCTGCTCGATTGAGCCTCGCCCAAACGCGGACAGTTCGACTTTTACCTTGGCCAGGTAAGCAGCCATCTTGGCTCCTCGTGCTTGATATTCACCTAGCACCTGGTTTACCACGAGCTGGGAGTCGCTGAAGCATTGAACGGAGCTCGCCTTCAGCTCCTGGGCTACTCCTAGCCCGGCCAGCAAAGCTTCGTATTCGGCCTCGTTGTTGGAGGCCTTGAATCCGAATCTCAGCGCCGAGTGGAATCTATGTCCCTCTAGGGATATCAAAATGATACCAGCCCCTGAGCCATTCTCATTGGATGAGCCGTCCACGAAGATCTTCCAAGACGTCTGGGCTGAGGTGACCTGGGGTGAGTCTTCCACAGGATCCTCCCTGAATCCTGTGCACTCTGCCACAAAATCGGCCAGGGCCTGACTTTTTATAGCAGTTCGTGGGGTGTACAAAATCTCGAACTGACTGAGTTCGATAGCCCACTTTAACAGGCGTCCCGATGCTTCAGGTTTTTGCAAAACCTGCCTTAAAGGCTGATCGGTCATGACGTGTATTGAGTGGGATTGGAAATAAGACCTGAGCTTTCGGGAGGCCGTGATAAGACATAACGCCAATTTTTCCATCAACGAGTATCGGGATTCCGCCCCGAGAAGTCTCTTGCTGATGTAGTAGACTGGTTTCTGAACCCGGTCTTCTTCTCGGACCAATACGGCACTAGCCGCATCCTCTGTGACAGCTAGGTAGAGGAAAAGGGGCTCTCCTACCTTTGGTTTGGACAATTCGGGCGGCTCGGCCAGATGTGCCTTTAGGTCGAGGAAAGCACTCTCGCACTCCTCTGTCCATTCGAATTTCTTATTTCCTCGGAGCAGGTTGTAGAATGGCAGGCACTTGTCGGTGGATTTTGAAATAAACCGATTTAGGGCTGCCACCCTTCCTGTCAGGCCTTGGACGTCTTTACGTGACCTGGGTGAGGGAAGCTCGAGCAATGACCTGATCTTATCGGGGTTCGCCTCGATTCCTCTAGTGTTGACAATGAAACCCAGGAATTTTCCAGACGCGACCCCGAAAGTGCACTTATGAGGGTTAAGCCTCATGCCGTATTCTCTTAGTATCTTGAAGCATTCTTCCAGGTCGGAAACATGGTTATCGGCAGTCCTTGACTTGATCAGCATGTCATCAACGTACACTTCCATGTTCTTCCCGATCTGGCTAGCGAACATTCTATTCACTAATCTCTGGTATGTAGCGCCGGCGTTCTTCAACCCGAATGGCATGACCTTGTAACAATAGACGTTAGTCGGGGTCATGAAGCTGGTGTGCTCCTGGTCTGCCGGATTCATGGCGATCTGATTATAGCCTGAGTACGCGTCCATAAAGGACATAAGCTCGTGCCCTGCCGTGGCATCCACCAATTGATCAATCCTTGGCAAGGGAAAACAATCTTTGGGGCAGGCTTTATTCAGGTCGGAGAAGTTGATGCAGGTCTGCCATTTCCCGTTGGGCTTCGGGACCAGCACGGGGTTGGCGACCCAAACCGGAAACTTGGCTTCATGGATAAAGCCGCATTTCTTGAGCCGGGCTACTTCTTCTTCTAAAGCCTCAGCCCGAGTTGTTCCCAGGCGCCTCTGCTTCTGGGACTTTGCAGGAATGCTCTTATCCAAATGAAGGGTGTGCATGATGACATTTGGACTGATTCCCACCATGTCCTCGTGTGACCATGCAAACACATCCAGGTTATCCTGCAAAAACTTGATCAACTCCGCTTTCCTCTTGCCACAGAGGTTTTTCCCGAGCTTGACCATCCGTGAAGGATTTTGTGGATCGATGTTCACTTCCTCGAGCTCTTCAATAGCTTGGAGCTCGGACTTGTCCTCGCCTATTCGGGGGTCAATATCCTCACTTAGGATGATACTTTCCCCCCCGGTGCTCTGAGGTTTTTCAATCTCAGGATTATTCAAAGGTTCCTGAGATTCCTCTCCCCCACCTTGGATGGCCATCGTTAGCTGCCCGGGTTTCGATTTTCCCTTCATGGAAATACTGTAGCATTCCCTGGCAGCGAGCTGATCGCCATGCACCGTGCATATTCCCGTGGAAGAAGGGAATTTCAGCGCAAGGTTGCAAACGGAAGTGATGGCTTCAAAAGCTATAAGTGTGGGTCGGCCCAAAATAGCATTGTATGCGGCGGGGCAGTCGATAACCACGAGCTCGAGGAGTTTCGAGACTGTCCGAGGTCCCTCTCCTAAGGTGATCACCAGCTCGATCGTCCCTATAGCCGCTGATCCTTCTCCCGAAAAACCATACAGCATCATGGAGGTCGCCGTCAGCTCGGCGACAGTCAAACCCATCTTCTCTAGCGTGGACCAGAATAGAAGGTTTACCGAGCTCCCATTATCGATCAGCACTCTCCTAACCCTCCGATTAGCAAGTTGCACTACTACAACCAGAGGGTCGTTATGAGGGAATTGAACGTGGCCAGCATCTTCTTCAGTAAAGATGATTGGTTGCCTCTCCAATCGCTGCTGCTTTGGCAGATGCTACTCCGGGACGAAATCTACTCCATTATGCGCCTTGAGTTCATTTACGTACCTCTTTTGGGCACCTATGCTCGTGCCAGCCAAATGCAGACCTCCCGAGATTGTGGCTATCTCTCCTCCTATCATTGGAGGAGGGACGTCTTGATCAACCAGAGACCCGGGCTGACTGACCGGAACTTCCGGAGCAGGTCGGCTTGTTGGAACCTTGTTCCGCGCGTACTGAGCCAAGGGGCTGGCTCTAATGAGAGTTTCGATCTCATCTTTCAAATGCCTACAATCATCAGTATTGTGGCCAACGTCGTTGTGGAAATGGAAAAACTTGGAGGTGTCTCTCTTCCCCTTCTGGTGCTTTCACGACTCCGGCTTCTTCCAGGGGAGGCGAGCAGAGTTTGCTAGGAAGATGTTCTCCGTAGAGTGGGTGAGCTCAGTATAAGTCGCGTAGACTGGCTTAAATTTTTCTACCGACTTATTCTTCTTTGGGCCATGCTGGTTGCCCTCGCCGTTCCCCTTTCTTTTGCCTCCACCGAACTAGTTATTCTGTGTAACGTTCTGGGTCACTGTCACGACCTTCGTTCCCACTCCAGCGGGCTGATCAGGGACCGAACTGGTTCCTGCAGCTGAGGCTTGTGCTTCCTCCAAGTTGATCCATCCTTGGGCCCTATTCAGGAATTCGTTTACTGAGCTGACTCCCTTCCTTTGTATTTCATTCCAGAGTCCCCCTTCGAAGAGGATTCCAGTTCTCAAAGCCATGAGCTTGGAGCTGTCATCTGCGTCTCTGGCCTGAGCAGCAACGTTCGCGAACCTGCTCAGGTAAGCCTTCAAAGGCTCGTCGGGTTGTTGCCTCACGTTAGCCAGGGAGTCGGCCTTGACGCGGGCAGCTTGGGAGGCTCGGAATGCCCTTTTGAAATCAACAGAGAAAGTTTTCCAGGAGCTGATTGATTGTTTCTTGCTTTGTTTGAACCATTGTCTGGCTGGCCCAGTCAGTGTGGAGGGAAATATCAGACACCTCAGCTCAAGGCCAATGTTGTGGGCCATCATTAGGGTATTGAACATCCCCAGATGATCCGACGGATCTCCGTCTCCGTTGAATTTGGACAAGTGCGGCATACGGAAACCGGGTGGGTATGCCGTTGCTGCTATGCTGGGGGCGAAAAGCTCAAGCTCGTCCCTCGAATCATATTCATCTTTCTCTATCTCCGACAAGAGCTTCCTCATTAGCTCCTCCATCTGAGCCAGACGCTCAAGGGTTTTGTCCTGATCTCCTTGGTTATTCCTTGGCTGTTCAACAGCTCCGGATCCATTGTGTACGTTTGGTGGGTTATTGCCCCTCCTATCTTGAGATAGGTTATTTGGGACATTCCCGCTGTTACTTACCTCGGACAGGTCTCCCCCTGAGCGAGCATGGCTGCCACCTCCTACCGAGTCCTCCCTATGAGAGTTAAGGCGATCTCGTAGGTCGCCCCTTGGGGTGGCTTGAGGACTTTGCGCCGAGCTTAAGCATTGACGCAGGTCTCCGCCAGAAAGGTCACTCCGGCGACTGCCAGTCCAGTAGCTCCCGTTAGAGAAGCTCGAAGTCCGCCTCTGGGGGTGAGGATCCAGGCTCCCCCTGGGCGCCCTGCTACGACGGGAAGGTCCTACAGATGGCGGGTTTCTCCTGCTGTTTCCATAAGCTAGAATATCTTAGATAGGCCGAGGAGGAGATGGATATCTTATTGGTAACGGAGGATGTCTGACCGGGGACGCAATCCTGGTTCCGTCCGGGCGGATCAAGTTAGGTGGGGGCCTTTCGGCCCTGCCAACCTGCGGGCCCCGTGCCTGGCAATTTGGACGAGGCGCAGGACGGCTGGCGGGGACGGGCTGGTGCTGCGAGCCCTCCCCGGATCTCCTTTTATAATTCCCTCGAGCCCTCCTGGGCGCGCTCGAGGCTGGTAGTGAGTTGGGAGTTGAAGTTCGGACCAAGCGGCTATACTGTTGTTCGGCTCTGGGTATTTCTTCGAAGTTTGCTTCTTGATGGTGCGATGAGGGAATAGAGTTGGACGTCGGAGGTCTGTCCGAGCGGCTAGGCCTGGACCGATTACCCCGGCGGGACTTACGAGTCTCGCCTTGCCTCTTTCCGATGTTATTGTCGGTTGTAAGATGGGGTAACCGGGCCAACACCTCCTTAATCTGCTGACTAGCTTTCGCCAGTTGGCTCCTCAACTGAGCGTTCTCCATCTCTACCGCCGTGTAAAAATCCAGGTTCGGATTAGGTGGCCGGGGTACCGAACTTCCAGTGTCATCCTGGCCTATCGGCTGCTTGCCCAGCTGCTGCTGGACTTCAAGATTTTGCTCACCGGAGATGGTGGCATGATGAGCCTCCTGCCCATCATGTTGTTCCGCCTCGTTACCATGTCTTGATCAATTGGTCACCATAGTTGGATGTTTGCGATAGCACCAATCTAACTAGCTCTCAATGAAAGCACCAAATTGTTGACGCAGTTCTTTGCCAACAAGTAATTAAGAAAATAAGAGAAAGAGATTAGTGCTTAATAATGAACCAAAATAGGTAAATGATCTTTAAATGGACTGATGACACAACTACGTTTTTAGGTGGTTCAAATGTTAAAATCCTTTGAACTCCACCAGCCAATATTATTGCTATATTTCTGATATTCTTTACAGGATATTTCGGTATACCATAGAATTCAACCCTTTGCAACTCACATGGTCTCCATATTTATAGGAGAGGGCACCTGGAAGTTGGTAAGGGGGGTCATCCCATGACCTTCTTACCCATCATGTCACTTCTGTGACACTCATGATTAATTCCTAAAACCTGACAAATGAAGTGTGGTCTAATCAACAGGTAAGGGGGATAATGGGCCGCATGGCCCAACCCAATCGTGGGTGCCTGAATACACATGCTGCGTGTCTAAGAATTCAAGGATATATCAGACACGTGATGCCTGATATATGCACGTTTACATTGCGTGGTTGACTTTATAAAAGGTCATGGCTTCCAACTCTAGTTCGTATCCCGAGCTGGATGCCTTCTCGACCTGCGGCCTTCATAGTTCTGACTCGGCCCTTGAGTAATCTTGGTGAACCTTTGACTACCTCGAGCTAAAGAGGTAGGACCTGACGACGGCAGCTCCGGTTATGGGGTATCCACGTGGCTGATATAATTAGGCCATATCTCAGCTCGCTAAAAGCCCGTTGGAAAATCAGGGCGTACATCCTAATTCTGCGTTTATTCCAATTTTCATCTCTTAAATACTTTGCTAGGTCCCTAATTGAAATTGGAACCTCTAATGCTCAATGCCTTGAAGACTTGCCTATTTGATTGAGCTTAAAGAACTGCCTGTTCAGTAAAATTATAATTCTCTGGGTTATATGGCTAAGTAGATTTTTATTCTCCCTATTGCTTTTTTTTGCAAAAATATACCATAAAAATTAGTGTATTTTTTTATATATATATATTATTTTTACTACCTTTGTGATTGTATTTCTCAATCACACTATCATTTTGGATCACGCATGTAACAATTTTTCTTTTGTAGAAATTTATTTTTGGATATTTAAAAAATGTATTAATTTTCTTCCAAACTAACTAGGTTTAGATTATTCGGACTTCCTTAATTAATTATTAATTATTAATTATTAATTATAAAGCTTAAACTGAAGTCTGACTCATGGGTAAGACGAGAAAAAAGAAACATGCACTTGAAGATGTAAACGACATGTCGTATGATAATATATTATCTAACAGTTATCCATCGCTGAAACGGAAGCTATGTGGACGGCTACGATTAAACAAGGGGTAACTTTGTATATTATCTGAGTGCTTTGACCCCACAAAAACTAGTTTTTGATAGGATAGGCAGAAAACGAAGCACACAAAAGTTGAAGCTTGTTCTCGCGCTCCTAAACGAAGATGGGGACTCTTTCACTCTCAGCTCTTCATTCAATTTCTACCCGCAAACCCATTTGTTCCTTCGTCGTTCCAAGCTCTTCTCCGACTGTTATTCCATGTCGTAACACTGCCTCCGGAGCTACGGAGTTGTTGGCTCCTCAAGGTATTGGATAGCCTTAATAGCGAACTTGAATAAGTCCCGTGGAGTTAGTGTGGGAAAAATATAACGTAATTAGATATGGTAAAACAATATTTATATCTACTAAATTAAAGATACATAAATATTATAATTATAAATAGGGATAATTGTGGCAAAAGTACCCAAAGTTTTAGTTTTGTACGCGGCATAGACCTAATGTTTATTTTTAGTGGCAATAGTACCCATAGTACCAAAAAGTGTTATTCCGTTGGTTGCATCTGGGTGTACGCGTGTACTCAGCTGATAATTCATAGTTTTATTTCTGTTTATCATAACTAAATTAAAAATATATATAAAAATTAAAATAGTTAATTTTTGGTTCAAATCTAAACTAAAAAAGTAAAAATTAAATTAAAACAGTTATATTTTATATCATATCCAAATTAAAAAAAATTAAAAAGAAAATCCTAAAACTATTCTCCTCTCACTTCTCGATCTCTCTCTCCCTCACTATCTTCTTACTCACCTCCGGTGGTACGTCACAGTATATCTTCCTCCCCACTTCTTCTTCTTCTTTCTTCCATAAGCCGATCGATGAAGGTGGCAACACAAGGCTCGACCTGGGCAGCAAGGCTCAACGATGGATCTAGACAAACGAACATCACTGAGGTTCGATGAAGGCAGCAACACAAGGCTCGATCTGGGCAGCAAGGGTCGGCGATGGATCTAGACAAACGTTAAATCTAACCTTGTCTGGTTTTAGGAGTATGGAGCATTTGTGTGGGGGCTTTAAGAAAGAATGTGATCTCACCTTGTTTGGTTTGCAGGTTCACGAAGAGAAAAGCCAACAAAAACAAATAGCCAAAGGTGGGAGGCAATCAATTCTATGATATAGCTATCTAGTTGAATAATAGAGAACTTGAGAGTCAAATGACCGAATTTCGGTTCCTTTCAATTGCAACACATCATCTGAACAACTTCAAACCCAGAAATTTCACCCTTAAACAACTCTTTTTCTCATCCCAAAATTCTCGAAATTCAGTACAACCAACCCACAATTTCAACAGCAGGCAGCTAGCTCCAATATTATCGAGAAATGATAACTCCTAAATAACTTCCTTTATCACATCTTTTATTCTCAGTATCCATCAAGATAAGGTACATAAATAAAAGTTTTCAAAGAACCCCAGGAAAACCCACATAATATTCCTTGATAATAAAAGTAGAAAATCCAGAAAGAAAAAAAGAAAAAAAAAAGAGTCAATTTCAGTCAACAAAACAAATCAATTGACTTGAACTACAACTGTTCGACGAAATGCCTCAAAGTACTCGAAGAAGAAAATTCACAGATACTTGAAACTTGTTTAAGAGAGAAAGACGATGAGGTCAAGGAGGAGAGGCGAGGTGGGAGGAGTGGCAAGGCGGAGCAGCGAGCGGGCTGACTCGAGAGGCAAGGGATCAAGACGGTGGTCGCCGCCACATACGCCGACGTTGCTGCCATTATGAGCGTATGAAGAATCACTGTAAAATATTCCCACCAATATTTTATTAAATTTAAAATGTATTTTTTTTTATTTTTTTAATTTAGTTATGATAAACAGAAATAAAACTATGAATTATCAGCTGAGTACACGTGTACACCCAGATGCAACCAACGGAGGAAAACAAATGGAACCAAACGGAATAACACTTTTTGGTACTATGGGTACTATTGCCACTAAAAATAAACATTGGGTCTTTGCCGCGTACAAAACCCAAACATTGGGTACTTATGCCGCAATTATCCCTTATAAATAACATAATATAAATAGCAATTATAATTAGTCTAGACAATAATTATAATGAACAATAATAACAACAAAATAAAAGCTGAGTTTCCTTAAAACAGATTCGCCGCCTCCAAGAGGTTATGTAAACGACAAGTAACTCAATTACTTCGCTGAATCAAATATGCCCGAACTCTACCACTCTAAGAATATAAAACTTTTAACTAAAATCATAAAATAAATATAATTAATATAATTATATGCCTTAATCTAAATGTTAAGGAATTTTTTTATAACTCTAAACTACTTAGCCATGATTCCCTTATATAGACTATGTAAGATGAGACAAACCTCTTATAAACAATGTGGGACTAAAATCTCATTTGTTTTTCAATTCAACACAACATTCTAACAATCCCCCACATGAATGAAAAATTGACCCAAGGAAAAGTAACAAAAGAATTAGACCTAGGTGATAGAGTTCAACGTTAGAAACCTGCATAGGATAGGTAGGTGTTACCTTTTGAACTGTGACAGTCAGAATCCCGTGATCCGCAGAGGGAAAGACCACGTAAAAAGTTGTGCAATCCCACACCGCCTGGGGAAGGTCAAGTGTGATGATTCTAAGACTGTGTAGGTATGGGACTACACAATTGAAGAGAGCTTAAATGGATTGATTGGCACTACCTATATCAACAAGATGCATCTTCTTTTCGGTAGCCCATCACTTGAGAACTCCAAAGTTAAGTGTGCTTGACCTGGAACAATCCTATGATGGGTGACCTCCTGGGAAGTTTTCCCAGGAAGCGTGCAAGTGAGGACAAAGCACGCTGGAAAGACTCGTGTTGGTTCGTAGGGTCAGTCGTCATTCCAGGAAGCAACCATAGTGACGTGGGGCATTACATGAACCTTCTCTTGTGTAAGCATATTTACTTTTTTTTTTAACTATTCTTCCATTCGTGTAAACGATGATATACCACACACAGGAATCTTTCCTGACATATTTTGGTTCTCAATATTATGTTCGTATGTGGCCCTGAACATTTCCCTAGTTCTGCAATAGATATTCCAGGAATTGAGCCATATTCAATTCCTATAGAAGCGACTCATCTGCTTTCTCACATAGGTGATTTTCTTAATTAAGAGTAACTCGTATTACTCTGCTCAACATTTTGACACATAAGAAATCATTAAAAGCATAGCTTAACCTTTTTCCTTACGGTTATCACTGTTTCATCATAGGAATGGACAATAAGGATAACCCCCACAATGATCCAACATAGTCTTTACAGTTTTAGTTGTCCCTTTGAACCTAGATCTTGGGATCTCCAATCAAAGGTTGGGTGTCTATTGTAATGATTTTTCATTCATGGGCTTTAGTCCCATTCCCCTTGATGATTTTTCAACCAAAGCTCTATTTAACCCTTTGGTTAGCGGATCCACAATATTGTCCTTTGACTTGACATAGTCAATAGAGATAACTCCAGTTGAGAGTAGTTGTCTAATGGTATTGTGTCTACGATGTATATGTCTAGACTTACCATTATACAAATTAGGGATAATTGCGGCATAAGTACCCAATGTTTGGGTTTTGTACGCGGCATAGACCCAATGTTTATTTTTAGTGGCAAAAGTATCCAAAGTCAGTAAAACTGTAATTCCGTCAGTCTCCTCCGTTAAGCAAACACGTGTCACATTTTTATTGGTCCAAATCATAATTATTTTTAAAATATTATTGAGTTGGACCAATCACGAAGTGACACGTGTTGGTCCAGTCATCACGAAACGGAACCTAACGGAGGAGGCTGACGGAATTACAGTTTTACTGACTTTGGGTACTTTTGCCACTAAAAATAAACATTGGGTCTATACCGCGTACAAAATCCAAACATTGGGTACTTATGTCTCAAATATCCCTACAAATTATTATGTGCCCTATCAATTGCATATATGACTATCTCAATGTATGCCAATAGCTGGCACTAGTTTAGACCATTTTGGAATATCTTCTAAAAATTGACGAAGCCATTCAACTTCTTCACCACACTTGTCTAAGGAAATAAACTTAGATTCCATCGTGGATCTAGCTATTACCGCTTGTTTAGAAGATTTCCATGATACAGCTGCACCACCGAGTGTGAACACATATCCATTCGTAGAATTTGAGTCTTTCATATCAGATATCCAATTAGCATCACAATACCCTTCAAGTACTGCTGGATATTTAGTACAGTGCAGCCCATAGCTACGAGTAAATCGCAAGTACCTAAGTATTATTGCTATTCCTTTCTAGTGGTCAGACCTTGGATTACTCGTGTATCTACTCAGTTTACTAACTGCGTAGGCTATATCAGGTCTTGTACAACTCATTAAGTACATTAGACTTCCAATAATTATAGAGTACTCCACTTGAGAGACACTCTCCCCTTTGTTCTTTAACAAATGTAGACTCGAATATACAGGGGTTCTAGATACACCAGATTCTTCTTTGTTGAATTTCTCAAGAATTTTGTCCACATAATGTGACTGACTTAGAATGATCTTATCAGATGTCCTTGAAATTTGAATCTCCAAAATGACATATGCAAAACCCATATCTTTCATGTAACGCCCTACTTCCTTAGAGCCGTTACTAAGTGAGTTTAAAATCGTGCTTTCAACTCGCTAATTGAGGTTTTAAGTCAAACAGTGTAATTAAGCCATAAGCAAAGGAAAGACTTGAGAAATAGTAATTTCCATAGAAAATTATAAAATTTTTACACTTGGGATCCCAAAATACAGTTTAGAAATATTTACAACATATAAACTGAACCAAGTCGACTAGACGACAAAATCTAGGTTTATTTACAAGCATCTCCCAAAATCCTCTGGCTGTGGCAGCCAGGCTGGCCAAATATGTACACGCCGCCTCACGCCTGCTGTACTCATGGTTGGTTAATCTTCTCTTTACCCTTACCTGCACCACAGAGCATCTGTGAGCCGAAGCCCAGCAAGAAAACCCACAAACAGATAACATATGCAACACATATATCAAGCATATAAATAGGCCACCAATGGCTAAACACATACGGCCTAGCCGTCCCAGGCGTTTACCAAGCCTGGGTTCGCGGACCACGCCGTGAGGATATCCCAGGTATCCTTCTAGGGACTCGCCCTGACAACTTGCACTCCATGTGCTCAACGCTGCTCCCGGCCCCTTGCCGTTCTCGGCCTTGGACTCAACGTGCCCAATGTCGTTCCCGGCCCTTCGCCGTTCTCGGTCTACACTGTTCCCTGCTCAAGCCGACCATTCACATCAAAATATACATAGCATAACAAGCAAGTATAGAATTCTAGCATATTCAGTTCAAGGGCTACGCCCCGCAGTTCTAACATATTAGGCTCAGCCCTGCATACCAATACTATTCAAACACATTGGGCTCAGCCCTGCACACAAGCTCTATGGGAACAAGGGTTTTCTTACTTGAGTTCCGAGCTTTCTGAGCACCGATGCCCCGAGCATAGTCCTCTAACGTGAGCCTCGCCGAAACCCTAGTCACAACACATTAACAATGTCCATCCATCAAATTCTAATCCAATAAATAACTTCGAGCCATAACCCTAACCTCCGGGACCTTAAATTCTATCAATCCGGGTGATAAAATCTATCCCGAGCCTTACCCATTGAGTTCCCAAGCCTAAATACCCTTAAAAACTCAAATTGGCACTAAGGGTCGCAGCCCCACCCACAAGAGCCGCAGCTAGCCTCGAAACAGAGGCTAGCACCACACTGACCCCCACATGGGCCGCGACGTGCCCACCAAGTGTCGCGGCGCGCATGAGCTTATCGGCCTTCCATGGCCGCGCGCACACACGGACCGCGGCGCACCCCTCCTAGGGCCGCGGCTCTCACCTCCAAACCCAGAATTTTCCATCTTCTTCCCTACCTTTTCCTCAAGCTAACTCATTCAAAACCTACTTAACAAACTGTTGACTGCGCTTTTATCCAACGACGTGAGAACGTCAATAACGACAAGCCTTCAAGAGAAATAAAAACGACAACAGACTGTATAAACAAGATAAGTAAATAACACAGGAGATTTTTATAGTGGTTCAGCCCCGATTGTCGGTAATAGCCTAATCCACTTAGAGTTGTGATTTATAGATCTGTACT
This sequence comes from Humulus lupulus, assembly GCF_963169125.1. NCBI lineage: Eukaryota > Viridiplantae > Streptophyta > Magnoliopsida > Rosales > Cannabaceae > Humulus > Humulus lupulus. Next base: position 80,942,661 of record NC_084794.1, on the reverse strand, counting down.
CAAGATCAGATGGACTGAGCCAACTGAGTTTCTTCAGTACAGATTGCAAAAATACAAGAATTCTCTCTTATTTCAGCACTTTCTCTCTCTAGAATAGACAGTCCCAATTTTCTCTCTCTAGAAAGAAAAAGCAGAAGAAGCCCCCTCTCTCATCCCATAAGCTCTCTATTTATAGGCCTGGGATCCTCAACTGATATCCCCTTATGATAGGGATATTTTATTATATTTATTACATTTAAACATTCAAAATTCGAAATGTAACAAACTCCCCATTTGTGGGAAAAATGAGAGATTCCCGCGTATGTTGTTGAAGCTGTCTCTGGGAATCTTGACTTAGTCTCCTCTAGCAAGTTGATCCACCTCCTACTGACCACCCATGCAAGTGTTGGTCGGACGTGCATGGTGGTAGGACATGCATGGTGGTAGGACATGTTTTCGTGGGTTGAACGTGCATGGTGGTAGGACATGCACTTCTCTCCTCTAACATGGCACTCTCCTCTAGCATGCCATGTTCCTCCTTGAACCAATCTCCTTGGCACCTCACCTTGGACAACATTGAGGCAACCTCCTCCATAACATCTCACCTTGGACAAGATCAAGGCATTCTCCTTTAACATCTTCCAAACATGTCCGATCGAACATTGTATAGGCTCTCCTTATCAAAATCTAAGTCTCATTCCTCTTGCATGAGACTCCTCCTCCTTAGCTACTTACCTTGGACACGTTCGAGCTAACACTTAGGAAACCTTGGGAGGCTTGCCTCCTACACACCCTTGGGGTCTCTTAGGACCACATCCTCCTTGGGGTCTCCTAAGACCACTTTCTCCTTGGGGTCTCCTAAGACCACTCCTCCTTGGGGTCTCCTAAGACCACTTTCTCCTTGGGGTCTCCTAAGACCACTCCCTTGGGGTCTCCTAGGACCACATCCTCCTTGGGGTCTCCTAGGACCACTCCCCTTAGCTCTTCTAGAATGCATTCTCCTTAGCCACCTAGAATGCATTCTCCAATTTTTGGGTATAACACAAACCCAGATAAATAACACATGTATACCAGCTCAATATCAACACTAAAACCCATCAAAAATCTGCTCCAAAATCCTACTAGAATACCCAAAAACAGATTAAGCTTGACTAACTTGCATGCTCTAACAAACCAGCAACAATTCTCAACATAATCCCAATAATTAGAGCTTACCTTGCTGAAATCAATCCCTGGGTTGATCCTCAATCCTTAAGCTTCAAGCTCCTAAGTTATCACAGCTGAATTCCCTTTAGTTCCTAACCAATTCCTTTGAGTTTCCCTTTGAGTTTTGTCTTAGAGAGTGAAAGAGAAAGAGAAGTAAGAGCTATCTTCAGTTGGGAGGAAGTATGAGTCGATTCCTAAAGCTTCTAAACAATTCCTTTTTTGTTTTATTCACTTAAGTCTATGTGTTACCTCAAGGCTCGGGGTACCAAAACATCCCCGAGGGCAAAATGGTAAATTTCCCAAATATTCCCTCCTAAACATTCTATCCTCAAATATATCTCCAAATATTTATTTCCATGTCCCGATAATCCCATAACACACCTAGTACCCAAATTACCCCTCGACTCACCCCAAGTCCGAATCTCAACCCTGTTGTGACTCTCTGGCTAAGCGCTCCCCAGGATTGTCTCGGATCGTGCTGCATAGACATATCACATATATATAACATTTATCACATTTATACCCCTAAGATCCATATGGGGTCCACATGCCTATCTAACTTAGCTAAACATGCATCATAATCATATATACACATAATTCCACATATTAGCATATTACATCATTTATTGCCCTCCAGGCACACTAATTAGGGCCCTAAGCCCGATTAGCAAATTCGGGTCGTTACAACTATCCCCTCCTTACAGAAATTTCGCCCTCGAAATTACCTGAACAACTCGGGGTACCGCTCCCTCATCTCTAACTCAAGTTCCCACGTCGCCTCTTCAACCTTGCTGTTTCTCCACATCACTTTCACCAAGGCGATGGTCTTGTTCCTCAAGACTTTATCTTTTCGGTCAAGAATCTGAACCAGCTTCTCCTCATAGGATAAATCTTGATCAAGCTCCAAATTCTCAAAACTTAAAACATACGTTGAATCTGGCATATACTTCCGGAGCATGGATACATGGAACACATCATGAACCCTTGATAAAGCTGGAGGCATCGCTAATCTATAAGCTACCTCTCTAACCCGTTCCAGAATCTCGAAGGGGCCAAAAAACATAGGGCTCAACTTGCCCCGAACACCAAACTGTTTCACACCCTTCATGGGTGAAACCTTAACGAACACATGATCACCAACCTGAAATTCCACGCTCTTGCGTTTCAGGTCTGAATAACTTTTCTGTCGACTCTGGGAGGCGAGCATATGCGCTCTAATATTCTCAATTGCCTCATTGGTCCTCTGAACCATCTCTGGTCCCAAATACCTTCTCTCACCTGTCTCATTCCAGTGAATAGGCGATCTACACTTTCTTCCATAAAGCATCTCGTACGAAGCCACACCAATGGTCGCCTGATAACTGTTGTTGTACGAGAACTCGATCAAAGGAAGATACTTACTCCACGATCCCCCAAAGTCAAGCACACAGGCTCGCAGCAGATCCTCCAATATCTGAATCGTCCTCTCAGACTGCCCATCCGTCTAAGGATGATAAGCGGTACTAAATCGTAACTGTGTGCCCATAGCCTTCTGCAGACTCTCCCAAAACTTGGAAGTGAAGGTGGGGTCTCTGTCCGATACTATTGACCTCGGAGCCCCATGAAGTCGAACAATCTCCTTCACATACAACTCAGCGTACTGCTCCACAGTATAAGTTGTCTTAACAGGCAAAAAGTGGGTGGACTTGGTATGCCTATCCACAGTCACCCACACTGAGTCATGCTGTCCCACAGTTCTTGGTAAACCAACTACAAAATCCATAGTAATATCCTCCCACTTCCATTCCGGAATCCCCAAAGGCTGCAACAACCCCGCTGGCCTCTGGTGCTCAGCCTTAACCTGCTGACAAGTTAAGCACTTAGCCACATAATCCACCACATCCCTCTTCATGCTTGACCACCAATACAGAGCTTTCAAGTCCTGGTACATCTTCGTCGTACCCGGGTGCAAAGAATAGGGAGTGGTATATGATTCATCTAAGATCTCTCGCCGGATATTAGAATCCATCGAAACACAGATCCGACCCTTGTACTTTAATAACCCCATCTCTGAAATGGAAAAGTCCTTTGTCGCTCTGACTAAGGCACTCTCTCTATGACCTCGCAACTGAGGATCCTTCCCCTGTGCTTCCTTGATCCTCTCAAGGAGTGTAGACTGAAGAGTGATGTTGGCCAACTGACCAACCAACAACTCTATACTGGCTCTGGTCATCTCCTCAGCTAACTTATTAGATATCTGCCTCGAGCTAAACAACTGTCCTGGGCCCTTCCGACTCAAGGCATCAGCCACAACATTAGCCTTCCCATGATGGTAAAGGATATCACAATCATAATCCTTAACCAACTCCAGCCACCGCCTCTGGCGCATATTCAGGTCCTTCTGAGTAAAGAAATACTTTAGGCTCTTATGGTATGTGTATATCTCACACTTCTCACCATAAAGATAATGCCTCCAAACCTTTAGTGCAAACACCACCGCTGCCAACTCCAGGTCATGTGTAGGATATCTCTGCTCATATTCCTTCAATTGTCTTGATGCATAGGCTATCACATTACCAGCTTGCATCAACACACACCCCAAACCCTGCCTGGATGCATCATAGTAGACCACAAACTTTTCATTTTCTGTCGGCAAACTTAACACTGGCGCAGTAATCAGTCGTCGCTTCAGTTCCTTAAAACTGTTCTCACATCTATCCGTCCAAACATACCTTGTCTTCTTCTTTGTTAGTTATGTCAATGGCGTAGCTATTCTGGAGAACCCCTCAACAAACCGCCGATAATACCCTGCTAGTCCCAGGAAGCTTCTCACTTCAGGAACACTGCTCGGTCTAGGCCAATCTCTGACCGCCTCGATCTTACTTGGGTCAACCAGAATCCCCTCCTTACTGACGATATGACCCAGAAATGTAACTTGTGGCAACTAGAACTCATACTAACTGAACTTAGCATATAACTTATGCTCCCTCAACCGCTGTAGAACCAACCACAAATGCTGCTCGTGCTTCGTCTCTGACTGAGAGTACACTAAGATGTCGTCGATGAATACAATCACAAACTTGTCCAAATAATCCTTGAAAGCCCTATTCATCATGTCCATGAAAGCTGCTGGGGCATTGGTTAATCCAAATGACATAACCAGGAATTCATAATGTCTATACCTCGTTCGAAAAGCGGTCTTTGGTATGTCCTCCTCTTTAATCCTTAGCTGATGGTAACCTAATCGGAGATCTATCTTGGAAAACACTGTTCTTCCCTGTAGCTGATCAAAAAAATCATCGATCCTAGGCAGTGGATACTTGTTCTTAATGGTTAACTTGTTCAGCTCTCTGTAATCAATACACATCCTAAGGGACCCATCCTTCTTCTTAACGAACAACATTGGTGCACCCCACGGCGAGAAACTCGGTCTGATAAACCCCAAATCAAGTAACTCCTACAACTGAATCTTCAACTCCTTTAATTCCGCCGGAGCCATTCTATAAGGTGTCCTAGATACTGGCTCCGCTCCTGGTACCAACTCTATAACAAAGTCAATCTCCCTCTGAGGCGGCAACCTTGGCAAATCCGCTGGAAACAAATCCGGAAACTCACACACCAATCTTGTCTCACCCGGTTCAACCGACACCACCCTAGAAGTATCCACAACACTTGCCAAGAATCCTATGCAACCTTCCTACATCAGTTCCCTAGCCCTTAGGGCTGAAATCATTGGCACACGCGGTCCACTAACTGACCCCACAAACACAAAGGGTACCTCTCCTTCTGGCTCAAAAGTCACCATTCCACAACTGCAATCAATCATTGCCCCATACTTGGATAGCCAATCCATTCCCAAAATCATGTCAAAGTCATCCATTTCTAACTCAATCAAATCAACAGACAACTCCCTACCATCTACCTCTACTGGCAATGCCCTAATCCACTTTCTAGAGACTACCAGTTCTTCTGTTGGCAACAAGGTCTGAAATCCCCTAGCATACACACCACTAGGTCTACAAAGCTGATCTATCACCCTAGCAGATACAAACGAGTAGGTAGCCCCTGAATCAAACAATGCAGTATACAAAGAACCAACACTAGAGATCTGACCTGTCACAACTGAGGGGCTAGCCTCCGCCTCAGTCTGTGTCAAAGTGAATACCCTGGCAGGGGCAAGGCTGTCACTCTGCTTCCGCTCCTCCTTCCTAACTTGAGGGAAATCCCTCTTCAGATGGCTGGCACTCCCATAAACAAAGCAGGCCCTAATCCTGCACTCACCCTGGTGTCGGCGCCTGCACCGTGGACACATAGGAAAACTCATCCAACTATCACTGCCACCCTGTCGGCCAATAGAAGCACCCCGCACTCTCCTATCAGAACTAGGAGGAGTAAATGAATCTGGAACCCTTCTTTTTTGCTCACTTGGGCCACTGCCCCGACTAGATCCAACAAAAGGAGGCACCGTCCCCCTGGCATCGCGCCTTACAGCGCTGTCCTTCCATATCTGATCCTCAGCCCTCTCTGCAATAAGGGCCTTATCCACCGCTTGGGCACAAGTAGTAGTCTCTAGAATCAACGTAATATTCACATCACGGGCGATCATCACATTCAACCCCCGTATAAATCTATCTTTCCTGGCCGCATCCATCGGCACTAAGTCTGGCGCAAAGTCTCTGGAATCAATGTAATATTCACATCACGGGCGATCATCATATTCAACCCCCGTATAAATCTATCTCTCCTGGCCGCATCCATCGGCACTAAGTCTAGCGCAAACTTCGCCAGTCTGTCGAATCTCAAGGCGTACTCAGTAACTGATAACCTGTTCTGATTCAGGTTGATAAACTCATCAACCTTCGCAGCTCGAACTGCTATGCTGTAGTATTTCTCATTAAAAATACTCTTAAACTCCACCCATGTCATGACTGCAACATTCCTCCACTGACTCACCACATCCCACCAAATACGGGCATCCTCCCTAAGCATATAGCTCGCACAAGCAACCCTTTCACTTCCTTCGACCCTCATAAAGTCTAAGATCAAGGAAATCATTTTCATCCACTGCTCTGCCCGCAGTGGGTCTGATCCACCCTCAAAGGTAGGAGGGTGTTGCTTCCTGAACCTCTCATACAAAGGTTCCCACTTATTCTCCAAAGCATACTGAACTGGCACCGGCGCTACAACCTGCTGCACTGGCAGCCCAGTAACCTGAGGCGGGGCCTATTGCCTCATCTGTCACAACTTTCCTCTATTCGCTACAGTCTCTCTTCCATCTCAGCAAACATTTCTTGCCAGTTCTGCGGGGCAGGTGAAGGGTCCTGACCCTGGTTGTCATCCTCGGCCCTACTGCCGCGGAGTCTAGCTGATTGTCAAGGCATCTCAACAAATATGCCTGCAACCAACGACGCCGCTCATTAGGCATGATAACAACATCCAAAACCACCTCCCAGGCACATCAATACTCCACACATAATAACTCATATAGCATATAACACACAACGGGCCATGCCCTAGCATCATGCATATGTTATTTCATTCATCATGCTCTACACAAAATAAGCAGGCAAACAGAGTTTGCAAACACATTTTCAGACATATCAGCCAATCTTACCAACCAACCCTGAGTTAAGCCTATCACTAACTGCGTGTGTACATGTTCGGTCAATCTCCAAAACCAATAACCTTGGCTCGCTTTGATACCAAGTTGTAATGCCCTACTTCCTTAGAGCCGTTACTAAGTGAGTTTAAAATCGTGCTTTCAACTCGCTAATCGAGGTTTTAAGTCAAACAGTGTAATTAAGCCATAAGCAAAGGAAAGACTTGAGAAATAGTAATTTCCATAGAAAATTATAAAAGTTTTACACTTGGGATCCCAAAATACAGTTTAGAAATATTTACAGCATATAAACTGAACCAAGTCGACTAGACGACAAAATCTAGGTTTATTTACAAGCATCTCCCAAAATCCTCTGGCTGTGGCAGTCAGGCTGGCCAAACATGTACACGCCGCCTCACGCCTGTTGTACTCATGGTTGGTTGATCTTCTCTTTACCCTTACCTGCACCACAGAGCATCTGTGAGCCGAAGCCCAGCAAGAAAACCCACAAACAGATAACATATGCAACACATATATCAAGCATATAAATAGGCCACCAATGGCTAAACACATACGACCTAGTCGTCCTAGGCGTTTACCAAGCCCTGGGTTCGTGGACCACACCATGAGGATATCCCAGGTATCCTTCTAGGGGTTCGCCCTGGCAACTCGCACTCCACGTGCTCAACGCTGCTCCCAGCCCCTTGCAGTTCTCGGCCTTGCACTCAACGTGCCCAATGCCATTCCCGGCCCTTCGCCGTTCTCGGTCTACACCGTTCCCGGATCAAGCCGACCATTCACATCAAAATATACATAGCATAACAAGCAAGTATAGAATTCTAGAATATTCAGTTAAAGGGCTACGCCCCGCAGTTCTAACATATATGGGCTCAGCCCTGCCTACCAATACTATTCAAACACATTGGGCTCAGACCTGCACACAAGCTCTATGGGAACAAGGGTTTTCTTACTTGAGTTCCGAGCTTTCTGAGCATCGATGCCCCGAGCACAGTCCTCTAACGTGAGCCTCGCTGAAACCCTAGTCACAACACATTAACAATGTCCATCCATCAAATTCTAATCCAATAAATAACTTCAAGCCATAACCCTAACCTCCGGGACCCTGAATTCTATCAATTCGGGTGATAAAATCCATCCCGAGCCTTACCCATTGAGTTCCCAAGCCTAAATACCCTTAAAAACTCAAATTGGCACTAAGGGCCGCGGCCCCACCCACAAGAGCCGTGGCTAACCTCGAAATAGAGGCTAGCACCTAGGGATGCACAAAAGCTCCACGGGGACGGGGATCCGCGGGGATCCGCCCCTAATGGGGCGGGGATTCCCCGGCTTAGCGGGGATCGGGGCGGGGACGGGGCTAATATTTTTTACCCGATTCGGGGACGGGGCAGAGTCGGGGATAGTACTCCCCGCCCCATTTCGTCCTCGATTATGTATATATATATAGTATTAGGAATTATATGTAGTATGTATAACGGTATAACTCTATTTCTATATATATAATATTAATTATAATTAAGCTAATTTCCTCTGTGATATATCGTTTAATGCATTAAATTTCTGGTTTTATAACAATTAATGCATTAATTCAAATTACACTATTTCCTATATATTAAATACTCTAGCTGTTATAGAATATGGATGGCCTCCAGCCACTCCACCGATTATGCTATTGCTAACTGTTTTATATGAATATGAAAAGTCTTTTTGAAGAGTGCACTTCAGAGACTAACCCTAAATAATTATTTCATATATATTTGATATTAGCCTTTCTATCTAGTCCACTCTCCAATCTTTAGTCCAACTACATTATATTTTTTCTGTAAAACAACAACCTGTTCATAACTTGTGAGTTGTGAGTCCTCGTGATCGTGAGTCTTAAACAGAGTAGGAAGCACTATATTTCTTAACAACTCATGGCTGCATCAATAAGGAGGAGTAGACAAAGGAGATTATTCATTGACTAGAATGGTAAGTATTAAACTATTAGTATTATTATTGTATAAGGTACTCTGTTTATGTATATTATTTAATGATAAAAACAGAGCTTTTTATCTTTTACGGTCAATATACAATGCTCAATATAGACATTGATAAATTATATACTTGAAAAAGGATTTGTTTATTTATTTATTTATTGGCAAGTAACTACTATTCATCTTATATTTATGTGTGCATGAAGTTTTGACCACGTAATTTTATACATGATCAACAAAGAGAATGAATTTTTATATATACTCATATAGGTTTTGTACTTTTGTGGATGAGGGTAAGTCTAGAAAGATTGTCATATGACTATATGAGCCTAGAAAATTGCATATTGCTATTAAATAATTTATTTAATAAATATATTTTAAACTAGATAATGAATTGATATGCAAAACCTGATATATATATATGTATATTATATTTTTATACAAAACCTAATATATATTATTACATAGATGTATATGACACACTTGACACACTTTTTATTGGAGTATTCTAGTTTATCTGTATATGCAAAATATAGTGTATGTGAATATAAATGTACATCTTTTTAAGTTGAAACGTGGTAAAATATATGTACATTCCTTTTATTGAAACGTGGTAAAATTCCACTTTGGTCAAAAAAAGAAAAACAAAATTGGTGAAAGCTGTATATTGGAGATAATCTCTTTGAAACATGGATAGTATTAGTAATATACATATATAATTCTTTTTGAATCATCCAGATTTCTATAATCAGATTTCTTGTTGAATTTTTTAGATGCATCACAAAATGAGATTTCACATAGTATATTCTTTGATGATGTTGAAGATGATGAAGCGGTAAGTTTAGCATTAATTATTTTTTTTTTGTTTATATTATTTTTTTTTTCTTTAAAATATATTTTTACTTATAATTGAAAATTTTCTTTTAGGGTCCAAGTTTTGTGGATTTTAATTCTTGAAGAAAGAAGGCTCTTGAATGGTGGTGATGACTATTAGTTTTCAAAGTTGAAGATGAAGATGTTATTACAATTTATTAAGTTTGTGTGTTTGTTTGGACTTCAAGTTTATGTTTATGGTCTTTAAGTTTATGTTTATTGATTTTAAGTTTATCATTGCAAAGTTTTTAATTTTGGAACTTATCTATATGACTATCAATTATGGAATAAAGAATTTAGTTTTATGTTGTTTTAATTTGGTGTTTACAAATATTTTTTAATTTTGAAAATATAAAAAATCATTTGTGTTATCCAACTTTTTTAATAAATGGGTCCCCGTTATAGTGTTCATTACTGACGGGGATTCCCCGCCCCGTTCCCCGCCGGGGAATGTGCGGGGACAGGGCGGGGACGGGGGAAAATAATAGGGGTCGGGGACGGGGATGGGGAATGCATTCCCCGCACCGCCCCGTCCCCATGTGCATCCCTACTAGCACCACACTGACCCCCACATGGGGCGCGGCGCGCATGAGCTTCTCGGCCTCCCATGGCCGCGCGCGCACACGGGTCGCAGCGCACCCCTCCTAGGGTCGCGGCTCTCACCTCCAAACCCAGAATTTTTCATCTTCTTCCCTACCTTTTCCTCAAGCTAACTCATTCAAAGCCTACTTAACAAACCCAGATAAATAACACATGTATACCAGCTCAATATCAACACTAAAACCCATCAGAAATCTGCTCCAAAATCCTACTAGAATACCCAAAAACAGATTAAGCTTGACTAACTTGCATGCTCTAGCAAACCAGCAACAATTCTCAACATAATCCCAATAATTAGAGATTACCTTGCTGAACTCAATCCCTGGGTTGATCCTCAATCCTTAAGCTTCAAGCTCCTAAGTTATCACAGCTGAATTCCCTTTAGTTCCTAACCAATTCCTTTGAGTTTTGTCTTAGAGAGTGAAAGAGAAAGAGAAGTAAGAGCTATCTTCAGTTGGGAGGAAGTATGAGTCGGTTCCTAAAGCTTCTAAACAATTCCCTTTTTGTTTTATTCACTTAAGTCTATGTAGTTACCTCAAGGCTCGGGGTACCAAAACGTCCCCGAGGGCAAAATGGTAAATTTCCCAAATATTCTCGCCTAGACATTCTATCCTCAAATATATCTCCAAATATTTATTTCCATGTCCCGATAATCCCATAACACCTAGTACCCAAATTACCCCTCGACTCACCCCGAGTCCAAATCTCAACCCCGTTGTGACTCTCTGGCTAAGCGCTCCCCAGGACTGTCTCGGATCGTGCTGCACAGACATATCACATATATATAACATCTATCACATTTATACCCCTAATATCCAGATGGGGTCCACATGCCTATCTAACTTAGCTAAACATGCATCATAATCATATATACATAATTCCACATATTAGCATATTAAATCATTTATTGCCCTCCAAGCACACTAATCAGGGCCCTAAGCCCGATTAGCAAATTTGGGTCGTTACATTTCACGTCAAATTTTAAGTTCAACATACTCTTGATAGATTTGATCATCTTATCACTACTTCCAACAATGAGCATATCATCTACATAAAGACACAAAATGACATAGTCATTATATGTATCGTATTCATTGATTTTGAAGTCATTTGCCAACATTGTTTGGTCAAATTTCTCATGCCATTGTTTTGGTGCTTGCTTTGAACCATATAAAGATTTCACCAATTTACACACTTTTCTTTCTTGTCCTGGGGAGGAAAAACCCTCAGGTTGTTCCATATAAATTTTCTCATTTAAGTCCCCATTTAGAAAAGCAGTTTTCACATCCATTTGATGTACTTCAAGATTGTGCAACACATCAATAACAAGTATCATCTTGATGGAATTTATTCTCACAGGAGAATAAGTGTCAAAGTAATCAAGGCCTTCACATTGCTTATAACATTTAATTACAAGTGGTGTCTTATATTTATCAATTGAACCATCAGCTTTCATTTTCCTCTTGAAAATCCATTTGGCCCCTAAAGGCTTACATCCTAGAGGAAGATCTACTAACTCCCAGGTGTGATTTTGAAGTATGGATTCAATCTCACTATTAATAGCTTCTTTCCATAAATAGCCTTCAGTGGAGTTCACATCTTCATCAAAGCTTTGAGGTTCACATTCTAGCAAATAGGTCAAAAAACTGGACCGAAAGACTTTTCTGTTCTAATTCTTTTGCTACGTCTAGGTTCATCCTCACACTCTTGATTTTGATCCTGACTATTTTCAGCAATAGTCTCATGTGTTCATTTTGACGAACTTGAATCCTCTTTTGATCTACATGGAAATATGTGTTCAAAGAATGACGCATTTCTAAATTCCATTATCGTGTTTTTGTGTATGTCAGATATTTTAGACTCATGCACCAAAAACTGATACACGCTACTATTATTTGCATAACCAATGAAAATGCAATCAATAGTTTTTGGACCTATTTTTACCATTTTTGGTAAAGGTGCAACCACTTTGGCAAGACACCCCCAGACTCTCAAGTATTTGAAGAAAGGTTTTGTTCCTTTCCATAACTCATAAGGGGTCTTATCTTCTTTCTTTTTAAAAGATAATTAGCTAATAAGACAGCTTCTCCCCACATGTTCTGAGGCAATCCAGAACTAACCAACATTGCATTCATCATTTCTTTCAATGTACGATTTTTCCGTTCAGCAACACCATTTGCTGAGGTGAATAAGGTGCAATGGTTTCATGGATGATTCCATGTTTAGCACATAATTCAAGAAATGGTGATTCATACTCACCAGATCGATCACTTCTCAACACCTTAATCTTTTTGTTAAGTTGATTCTCAACTTCGGTCTTATAGAGAACAAATTTCTCTATCGCCTTGTCTTTGCTTTTTAGCAAATACACATAGCAATATTTAGTGTTATCATCGACAAAAGTAATAAAATACTTATTGCCTCCCCTTGTTTGAATAAATTTTAAATCACATACATCACTATGTCTTAAATTCAGGGGTTCATTATTCATTTCAATTATTTTGAAGAATGACCTTGTTAGTTTTGACTCAACACATGTTTCACATTTATGATTTGAATCAATATGAAATTTTGGTATATGATTCAAGTTAATTAATCTCCGTAGAGTGTCATAATTAACATGTCCTAGTCTACCATGCCAAAGATTAGAAGACTCAAGCAAATAAGTAGAAGAGTTATTAACTTTATTGATATTTGGTTTAACAACCATTACATTGAGTTTAAACAACCCATCAGTTACATAACCCCTTCCAACCTACATTCCACTTTTGGACAGAACAACTTTGTCTGACTCAAATACAATATGGAATCCGTGTTTGTTCAACAGTGAACCATACACTAGGTTTTTACGGATCTCTGGTACGTATAGCACGTTGTTCAGAGTCAACTCCTTTCCATAAGTCATTTTAAATATTACACTTCCTTGACCCGCAATTTTATATGTGGCAGAGATTCCCACAAAAAGCTTCTCGTCATTATCTACCTGTTCAAAGATTTGAACAAACTCTTGTCTGAGCATACATGCCGAGTGACACCAGTATCAATCCACCACTCTACTGGGTTGGAATTAACAAGTTTTATCTCAGAAACCATGGCTGATAGATTTATTAGATCAACATCCTTGGATATGTTATCCACCATTTTAGACTCATTATTTTGTTTCTTTTTTGGCAGTCTACAATTCGTGAACTTGTGACCCGGCTTGTTGCAGTTAAAACACTTGCCAAGAAATTTGAATGACTTTTTGGAGATTCCTCATTTTGGTCCAAACTTTAACCCTTTATCATTGGGTCTGTAGTTCTTATTTCCCTTCAAATTTTGACATTTTTCCACCAAATTGGCTTTAGCCACATCTTGTTTAGAAATTTTTTTGTCAGAAATCTTGTTGTCTTCTTCAATACGAAGTCTAACAATCAATTCTTCAATGCTCACCTGTTTTCGTTTGTGCTTCAGGTAGCTCTTGAACTCCCTCTAAGCAGGGGGTAGCTTTTCAATCAATGTAGAAGGTCTTACTTAGGATCATACCCTCAGAGTGAATCTCACGCAAGATAGTTTGGAATGTATGAGCTTGACTACTCACAGATTTGGAATCTACCATTTAATAATGTAGGAATCGTCTAACCACAAATTTCTTTGCACCAGCATCCTCAGATGTATATTTCCGGTTTTAGGACTCCCACAGTTCTCTAGATGTTTTCTTTGTATCAAAGACTCCATACAAAGAGTTTTCCAAACCATTCAAAATGTAGTTTCAAAAGAGAAAATCATCATTTATCCAATCTTTAACAGTCTTAATGACATGGATATCTTTTGCATCTTCTTTGAGATTTTGTTCACCATCAGTAATGAATCTCGCAAGATTCATCGTAGTCAGATAGTACAACATTTTTTGCTACCACCTTTTAAAATTCTGTCCATTTAAAATTTTGTCAAGGCTGGTGACTCAGTTGTCACCTCATTATTCCTGCCATTTTGGTTTGCTTCAGTTGTCATTTTGTCTGAAATCACAAAACCAATAGTGTTATTTTCCTAACAACGGAAAATTATACGAGTTCGCTTAGATCAAACTTAAAAAAAAAATCTCAGGTTAGCCTGGAAGGGTAAAAAACCCAATTATTTGTGGTCTAGCCTCTCGTATAATATTTCTATTGAGTATTATCCAACCCCAAATACAAGTATTCAACCCTTGCCTCAACAGTCTAGGGAGGGTTTAGCCCCTGCCTCAGCAGTCTAGTTTCTATGAAAATATTCAGTTCCCAGAATTTCTCTAGTGAGATTTAAGTTCAAACAAACTTTTTGCAATAATAATATCTTTCAATATATAGATATAGAAATATCACTAATAGATATATTAAACATTATAATAATATAAAATATATCTAACACTCAAATATTATATTAAACGATAATTTGTTTTAAAATTATGAGAAAAATATAACGTAATTAAATGTAATACTTGAATAAAGTCAATATGATAAAATGATATTTATATCTACTAAATTAAAGATACATAAATATTATAATTATAAATAACATAATATAAACATGACAATAATTATAAATAACCATAATAACAACAAAATAAAAAAAAGAACAATAATAACAACAAAATAAAAACCAGGCCTATATAACACACGTAAAAAATAACTCAATTATAACAAGTAATCCAATTACTTCACCGAAACAAATATGCTTGAACTCTACCACACTAATAATATAAAACTTTTAACTAAAATCATAAAATAAATATAATTAATACAATTATATACCTTAATCTAAATGGTAAATCTACAAAAATGCACTAAAAGTTTAAATTCTTTTGAAAAATACGGTGTATTACAAAAATACGAAATTTTTGGATAAAAACACGGAATGACAAAATTGTAAATACGGAGTGGCAAAATCATAAATAAAAGCTGTAAAATACAGTTTTTTGTGATCAACGTTTACAAACTAGTAAATATCTGTTACGTGTTTGTAAATAATATTTACAAAAAGAAAATTTGAGTTTTAATGCAATAAGTGACATTACATTTAAAAAATACCCTATCCCTATATAACTCTCGTTTTGGTGCTACTAATGACGTTACTACCCAAAATACCCCTGGCATAATTTTCCCTCTCTTTTTCTCATAGTCTTCACTCTCTATCTCTTATGTTTTCCCTCTCTATCTCTTAAACTCTCGTACACAAAAAAAAAGCCAGCCACCATTAATTTGCATTTCGGATCTAGGGGCAAGTTGTGAGTCATTTCAAGTCAAGAAACTTCATTTTGGATTTCAGATCTAGGGGAAAAAATTGTATGGGTAAGTATATATTTGTTATATGTAGTGAGGAAACTTGTCTGGTTACATTACTTGTCTTATTTCGAACAGATATGTGTATGCCTTCATGTTTTATTGCAATTTTTCACTGTCGGAATGAATTTTGGATACTTTGTGCGTTTTTTTTTGGATTTTTTTCTTGCCTCGATGAGTTTCGATGAAACTCGATAGGTCTCGATGTGTTGCATGCATGCTGGCTCAATGGTCCTCGATGGACCTCGACGTGCCTCGATAGTGTTAGGATGTTAATACCTCGATGGTCCTCAATTGTACTCGATAAAACTCGATAGGTGTATAAGAGTTTAATTGGATTTAATAACTCGATTGGACTCGATAAAACTCGATAGGTGTATAAGAGTTTAATTGGATTGTTCGCCTCGATAGTCCTCGATTGTACTCGATAAAACTCGATAGGTGTATAAGAATTTTATTGGATTGTTTGCCTCGATAGTCCTCGACTGTACTCGATAAAACTCGATATGTGTGACCTCGATAGGACTCGACATATATCGATAGAAATCAATATTTTCTGTTTTATGTTGTAGTTTAACTTTTTGACCTTTTTTTTTTTGTTTTTTTGTTGCAGATTCGATTGTTTCCGTATTTGTTGCATTCAATGGTGTTTGGGAACTTGAAAATAGGGATTGGATTTTCAAAGATGCTGAAAATCAAGTTCTGCCCGTGGAGAAGGGTGTGACATATGAGCAACTGCTTGACATTCTGTACGATGAGCTTGAAGTGGATAAATGTGTGCATGACTTGAAAATTGAGGTCCCGTACACATGCCTATCACAATTCGTCAAACCTACCGTTATAAAAAATGATAGGCATGTGCGTGCATTCATTGGGTTAGCATCGAAATCTGTAGAGAAGCTCATTCCTCTATGTGTGACATTGATTAAGAAGGGAGGTGTAAGAAATGCATCGGCTTCTGCCAGCGTTAATAAAGAAGTTCGATTTGAAGAGAACATTTCTCCTCCATGTCATGGTTTCAAAGGAACTCAAGGTGACGTTGGAACATGTGTTCCCGAGATAAATCCAAATGTCATAGTCCATGATGATATCCCGGTTAGAGATCCGTCATATGTGCATGACACGACGGAGTACGATCCCTATGGCTACGAACCTTATGTCAACGACGATCTTGTTGCTGATACAGCAGATCTTGGTGGGCCAGATGTTAGGGCAGATTTTCCAACACAGAGTTTAGATGTTATGGTAGATGAGGAGCGCAGAATAGAAGATTGGCAAACACCTGGGACCAGTAATAGTCGTCCAGGTCCAAGTAGAACCGATGATAGTTTTAGATGGAGTTCTCCATTGGACTTAGGTGCATATCGTAGAACATGGAGTGCTCCCATGTCCACCAAAGAGGATATAGAGGCCTCACATCAACATCATTCCTCAACTAGCAAAGCTTCAGGAGAATTGCACCTTGGGAAGTTCTTTCAGAACAAGCTTGAATTGAAAACCAAAGCATCCATATTTGCGATGAAGAATAATTTTGAGTTTATGGTGAAGAAATTTGGGACTGATGTATGGTACATTACCTACAAGGATCCTGATTATGGTTGGAGATTGAGGGGTAAGAAAAAAATGCGATCTGAAATGTTCGAGATTACTGTATACAACAAAGTACACACTTGCTCACAAGAAATTTGAGATAAGGACCACCGTCAAGCATCACCGTGGGTTGTTGGGCACCTAATCAAGAGGAAATTTGCTACCGATTGTACTCGGTACATGGCAAACAACATAAGGGAGGACATGAAGCACCATTTTGGGGTCGAAATGAGCTATGGGAAGGCGTGTAGATGCAGAGAAAATGCTCTTATGTATGTCAGAGGGACACCTGAGGAATCATACTCCAAGTTACATGGATACTTGTGTCAGTTGGAGCATAAAAACCCAGGTACAATTACTGATTTTGTAGCAGAAGATGGTCGTTCCTTGTATTGCTTCTTTTCCCTCGGTGTTTCTAGGCATGGTTTCCAGTACTATCGTCCTGTAATTTGTGTGGATGGCACATTCTTGAAGAATAAATATGGTGGCCACATGCTCTGTGCTGTTGCGTTGGATGCAAACAACCAGTTGTTTCCAATTGTGTTTGCATTAGAGGACAGTGAGAACCATAACTCTTGGACTTATTTCATGAGAAAATTGAAGGAAGCCATATGGGACGTTGAGAACCTTGCTTTTGTATCGGACAGGCATAAAAGCATTAATCATGCTTTGGAGCTTGTGTTCCAAGATGTGTATCACAGTGCATGTTACCATCATATCTGTATGAATGTTGTGGAAAAATTCAAAACTGACCACGTGCAAGACATCATGGGGTGTGCAGCGTATGCATTTCGAAGAACGGAATTTCACAAGTTCTTTGACAAGATTAAGGTAATTGATCTGCCCATTGCTCAATATCTAGAGGGAATTGGCTTTGAAAGGTGGAGTAGCACTTATTTTCCTGGTAACCGATACAATATCATGACGAGTAACTTCGCAGAAAGCTTTAACAATAAGACCAAGGAGGCAAGGAGCTTTCTAGTCGCCATTTTTCTTGAATTCATAAGATTCACTCTTCAGTCTTGGTTTGCAGATAGACGTGAAAGAGCTGCAAAAGCAACAACCGTGTTATCACCTGGGATGGAAAAGGATTTGAAGCAAATAGGTGATAAAGCAATTTTTTAAGATGTCCAAGTCCTTGGTCACCACGAATTTCTTGTGGTCGATGGTAATGGTGATGGTGAGGTGAACTTGGCCACAAAATCATGCTCTTGTGGTATGTTCCAAACCATTGGGATACCCTGTGTACATGCTTTAGCTGCAGGCAGAAAAAGAAGCATAAACATTTACTCATTGTGTTCCCCTTACTATAGAATCGAGGCATTGAAGGACACTTATAAAGATACTATTTACCCTGTTGGGAACGAGGATGAATGGGTAATCCCTGATCACATCAGAGACACGGTTGTCGGCGTCCCCGTTCAGAAAACTCCTGTAGGAAGGCCCAGGAAGCAGAAAGTGGGTAGGCGAAAGACAAATCGCTATGCTTCACGCGTGGAAAAGATTGTCAAGCCACGTAAGTGTAGCAGATGTGGTGGTAGTGGGCACAATAGGAAGTCATGTAAGGCTAGGATTTAAAATATTGTGTTATGTAATTATTTAATTGATTTTGCTGCATTTATTATATGGAGTACTTCTTCTAATACTTTGTTGGTTTGGATGTCGAGGCAGACACATTATGTGAATTTAGTACTTTTTTATTTAATAACTTTTTCAAAAAATATTGTTTGATAAAATATAATATACAAAACTAACTATATGTTATACTATACAAGATGTGTAAGACAAAAATATAAAGAGCATCACGGGGACAAATTCTGATAGAATAGGTCCACACACCACTTGGTCCTGAAATGCTGGATGTTCTCATCGATAACGGTATCGAGTGGTAGCCTGGAAACCAGATGCTCGATATGTTTGATGGCAAACATACCACAATCCCCACTGCATATAATCGATTTTGTGTCAATAGAAGATAAAAATAACTTTAATTTTCAGATTTCAAAATACACTAATTAAATAGGGGAATACCTTGTCTTAGTCTAAGGACACTCATCCGGAGGAATACGACAATATGAAAAAGGTTTTGCATTCTACTCAGGATACACCTGGAGGTCCTCATGGTCGTCAAACATGCTAGAACACCATAACAACGAAGTCAACAATAAGCACCAAGGCTTGATCGCTTCCTCCATCAGAGTGGGACTGAGCACGCTATGGTTGGAATCATAAATGTTGATGCACCACGTTGGAATGGAGACTTCAATGGCGATCCAATGTGCGGCTTTCTTGACATGCAAGGCAAAATATACTTCACTCACATTTTGCCATGATACAAGGAATTGATTATCATCGCCCTTCAACATTCTCAGCACATCGTCGTCCCATGTATACTTAGTTTCGGTCTCTCTGAAATGATTCCAACGACCTAGGCACACCTGGGGGAAGGTGGTGTTCATGATCGCAGCATCCTGCCGAAATGCAGCATGGTAAAAGTGGTGTCGACGGCGTAGCATGTGCAAAGTGGCATCAATATGCTAAAAAACATGAAAATTCGTTAGTACCATCAATATATTTTAAGATTGAATTGAAAACATGAATGTAATTTACATACCGAATCCCAAAGCCAAGTTTGGACTGTGTGCAACTGCAAGAACCATGCCACACCGTGCGTCCCAGTATAGACGTTCCGGTCTCTCTTGTTGCCGATCTTCCCGATGATCCACTTATGGAAGCTCTTCTTCTGTTGTGGGTCACACTTCCTCAGTGGTTCAACAACTAGCCCCTATTTATCTAGTCTGATCTTCTTTGTTGGGTCGGTGAAGTCATCAAAACGCTTGGGCCTGCGTTTCTTCCTGACAACTTCAAGGCCAGCTGCTTCCTCGGGCTGCAGTACTCGTACACTGGGACTGTCAGCATCACTGGCAACTACAGATGTATGGGCCTGTGGAGTGGAGGGTTGATCACCGCGCTTGTAGTTTGCAGGCAAGATATCAGACTCTGTATCTGATTTTACGTCGGTGGATCGACCTGAGACCAGTGAAAGCAGCTGCGCCAACTGAGCCATGATCGTGGTCTGATTTTGTAGTAAGGTTGCCTGGCCTTCCACAACCCTCTTGAGCCTCTGCATCAATTGCTCATAATCAGTCTGGACAACTTGACTAGATGAAGCTGCACAGGCCTGTGAAGTGCCCTCCTCAACCCTCGGGACATCCTCATAAAAAATGGAGGCTTCCTTTGCAACTTTTGCCAGCTTCTCTGCCTCCTTCTCAGGTACCACTATTTCCTCCGCTGCAGTCCCAGCCTCCCCCACAGTTGATTCCAACTCAGGGAATAACCTTGAATCAACTTCAGGGAGGCTATTGTAGTAGACTACCTCACTGGGACGTGGCTTCAGCATGGGAAATACCACTAACTGCATGGTTGAATAACATGTGTCAGGAAAACTTTAATAAAATAAATCGTTAATCAATTAATCTGTGACATTTAACAAGATAAAATGGAACTTACTCGACGGTTGGCGAATATAGGAACCAACAGAGCTATCGAAATAGTGATATTAGTCTTCGTAGCCCAGCTAAGCATCCTCGGAATCTGATTCCCACTGTTCTCACCGAACTTACTCCCGAGAGAAGGCATGGCCTCAAAAGCCCAGTAAAGAAGCGCAGGTGCATAGCAATTGAAACTATACTTCGCCTCCTTCTGTTTTTTGCTTGACCCCTCTTTCTTCTTCTCCTCATAGTGTTTCAATTGCTTCTTCATGTCTTTCTGAACTCCTTTGCTAACCTTCTTAAATGACAACTTCCCCCATGGATACTTGAAAAAGTAATCAATATCCTCAACCATCCTCAAGGAATCTCCCTATATCGTCGTTGTCTTCTCTAGGGCATTCAGTACCCCCTCTATCAAATAGCACAAACCCAGCTTAAATGCATCTTCTGGGTTTGTGGAGGCCTTCAATGCATCTTCCAACTGACCAAAACTAACCTTCGAATCACCATTAAAATATTCCTGGATGATCCAATCACTTGAAAGATGCTATTTCAACTCATCTGGGGACGGTTATTTCCCAAAATTTAGCCCGGTAACTAGGGCAAACTCTGCAATACCAAATCTACACAGACTGTTGCCCAGGTAGAACTGACCCTCTTCAGGCTTCTTGCTTTCTACCTTACGCAACATTAGCTGATGCAGCAGAACCCCAGAAAAACTAAACGGCTTCGCCTTAAAGAACTGTCCCAACGGGCATGCCTGTGCCCTTTCAATAAGGCCATGCCTCTGAAACTGCTCTATAAGGGTATCCAAGTAGGCACTACCCCTATGAGTGACACGGGCGGGAAAGTGCTTCTCCAACGACACAATAAGGTCAGACATCTGGAAAAAAAACAAAAAAAAATGTTAAAAAAATGTTAAAAATGTAAAACAATCTGGTCACTATCGAGGCAGTTACTATCGAGGCCTATCGAGTCCCATCGAGGCAGAAACTATTGAGTCCTATCGAGGCCTATCGAGGTGAGTTCTAAAAATCACAAAGAATAATATCATCGGGTTACTATCGAGTCCTATTAAGGCCTATTAATTCCTATCGAGGTAGGCCCTAAAAATCCCAAAGCCCCGTATCATCGAGTCCTATCGAGGTAGGCTCTAAAAATTCCAAAGCCCCGTATCATCGAGTCCTATCGTGGTAGGCCCTAAAAATCCCAAAGCCTAAAATTTCATTGAATCCCATCGAGGCCTATCGAGGCACAGTCAAATCCAGTCCCTATCATGTACTATTGAGTCCTATCAATTTCTATCGAGTTGCATGAAAAATATAAAAAAAAACCCAGGTTTCTTCATTCCCCAGCCCTAATCTATTCTATGAACAAAAATCAACAAAAAAAACTAGGCACATACACATATTGCAGATTAAAAACGAAATCCCTCACCTTCACTTTCTTTGGGGTTGTTTGGTCGACTTGCTTGATGTTTTCTTCTTCCCCTTCTCCGATCGTCAACTCCGACCCTTTGGGAGCCCTTGTTCGTGGTCGTGGAAGACAATGAAGGTTGGGTTCTACGGATTCAATCGAGGCCTATCGATTTCAAAGTTTGCTTGGTTTGGGAATTTGGGAGAGAATACGGAGAGTTTGAGAAAATTATGCCAGGGGTATTTTGGGTAGTAACGTTATTAGTAGCACCAAAACGAGAGTCATATAGAGATAGGGTATTTTTTAAATATAGTGTCACTTATTGCATTAAAACTTAAATTTCCCTTACAAAATCAGTTATAGAATTGTAGATTTTTTTTTTTTTTTTTGTAGATAAAACTTACAAACAAATTCGTAACTAAATTTTTTATTTTTGTAACAATAGTTTACAAATATAGTTTTACAACTAAGAAAGATATTTTTGTAAATAACATTTACGAAAATATTTTATAGTTAAGAAATTATAAACAAAATATACATAAAAATATTATACTTTTTCATATTGTTACAATATTGTACTAAAAAATTACATGAACCATCATATTTATTCTATACAGCTTAAAAATACAAATTTAAGATATTCATTATTTATAAAACACTTTATTGAATATACTGGTGAAATATAATATTTTTTTAAAACAAGTTTTACATTTTTGTAACAACAATTTACAAAACTAATTTCACAACTAAAAAGTTTATTTTTGTAACTCACATTTACATAAATATTTGTAAATTTATTTAACATGATTATTACAAAGATTTACAAAACTAATTTTTTAACTTTAAATATATTTTTGTAACAAAATTTGAAACTTGGATTATATTATGATTTTGGTATAACATTGAGTGTTGAGACTTGACTAGCTATGATTTAAAAAATATATATACTATTTTTATTGTTTACCGAGTTTTTCGGAAACGAATACAAACAAAATAATAAAAAGATAAGAACTGTAGAAGTGCAGAAATATAAATAGACAAATAGGTTTTTTACGTGGTTCAGGCGTTAACGAGCCCTAGTCCACGAGTCGATGTTATTATACTTGTAGAGAATTACAGTAAGATGGCTGGTGTACAAGAACCTCACAAATTCACAGTGTTTCTCTCTCGTTCTCTAGAAGAAGACGAAACTAGAGAGATTTTGGCAGGGCTCTTGCTATGTAATGTGTTCTTTTTCTCCCCCTATTGCAAAATGAGGGGGCCTTTATAGCTAGAGTTTTGGATTAGGGTTTCACTCTGCCCCCCTGAGTCTTAATTACACCAGCCATAAATAGGGGATACAATTACCGTAGTCGCCTGGCTACCAGGCTCTATGTGGGTATATTTACATGAAAGTATGGGGAATGCACAAAGGCAACTGTCTTTTCCAGGCTGTCAGCAGAACAGTAGGCGAAATGGTACTTTTAGGCGTGCTGGGATGTGTGCGGCCTCGACCTGTCGGGCGTGTCAGGCGGGATCCTGTGTCAGGTGGATATCATTCCAACTATGCCTCCTCCATGACTCGACCGCTTGGTCTTCTTCCGTGCGAGGCACGGAACTGTATCCGCGAAGGTAACCTGAAGAGCTTCTCCTGGAAGGACCTTCCCCGAAGGATATCCCTTCGGGAGTCCGGGAGAATTGACGAGCTTCCGTGTCGCGGTTGCTTGAAAGAGTAAGCTGGACACTAAACGGGAGAGGCGAAGCCTTTCTGTCCATCCGCGAGCTCTGGTCACCTTTCGTGAAAGACTTTGATAATTCTGCTTCCCTGAGGCTATCCATCTAAACGCTATCCGGAAATCTGGATAACATTTACCCCCCAAGGTCACGGGGCTTGAGAGGTCCGGGAGCTTGTACAGTCCTCCGGGTGTTCTGGTCTCTAGATTAGGCGAGGGGTCACCTCTGGTGTTCCTGGAAGAGTTCCTTTTTCCCACCTGAGTATCAGTACAAAAGGAAATTTCTTCTGTTTGAACTCAAGTACTCAAGTGTGACAAGGGCCACGCGTCATGCAGGGATGGCTCTGTGACCAAGACGTGTGCGCGAGGCGACTGGCTGAGTGTGCGTGCGTCAGGTGTCTGAGTAGTGATTTGACGGTATTTAATGGTGCACTGGGCCCGAGATGGTATAATGATGGGAAATAAATACTTTATTCCCATCCGAGGAGTCTTAAATGGGACCGGCACTTCATCCCCAACCGTTGGATTTGATCCATGCGGTATGGGAAGATCGGGACCGTTCATTTGTGGAATTCGAAACGATTTCGTTCCTGCTATAAAAACGAGGGAACGGACCTTTCTTCCTCTTTACGCTTTCAAATTCTCGAGTCTTTCAGATTCTCAGATTCCCAAATCTTCGAACTCTTAAGCTTCCAAGCTTCCTTTCCTTCGAATTCGCCACTCCTTTTGGTAAGGAATCCATAAACTTTTCTTTCGATTTGGCAGTAGGTTCGATCGCCGAAGTTCTAAGTTTGAACCGTTGCTTGTCTTTGCAGCCTTTACTTAACGTGCTCGTGCGGTGCAGTGACCCGATTACCCCCTCAACCTTCAACTACTTGAATACCAGTAAGTGTTTTTACTTTGCTTTTTCCTTCTAAACCTCAGATTGTTGGTAGTTGTTAGGGTTGAGTTTTCTGCCGGTGTCATCCTTATGCATGCGTGAATAGGGCTTTGATTGGCATGCGACTAATGTGAGTCAATAAGTCATTTCCTTGCATGTTTCGACGATTTGCTTTTGGAAAGTTGTTTCTCGTCTGCTTGTGCTGTTCTAGTTTGTTATTTTAGGGCATAAGCGTGAACGCCTTTAGGGTGTCTTCCCCTGGGAAGACACTTCTCTCGGCGGGCTTAGGCTCGAAGTTTGAATCTGGTTCCTTACTATCCTCCGGGTGGCATGGTGCCAGCCCCTCGGCAAGCTCGGTGGGAGCCTCTCCAAGCAGTTTTCGGGGAGGGTCTCCCCGACGCCTTTAATACCATTAGGGTACGGCAAGGGTGCTGACTGCTTGGAGTGCTTTCTTCTTTGTTTCTTTTGCTTAGTGACGAACACCTCAAAGGAACAAGTCATCGCTGCGGTAGAGGCTGAATCTGCCCAGGAGCAAGGTTCCCCTGTTGCCGGCGCGAAGGGGAAAGCAAAAACTAAGGTGGCCTCGGCTAGCCCACTGACTATCAACAGCTCCATCTGGGAGATGGACCAGAAGCCGAACCTGCTCAGGAACTACGGCATGCTGGAGCTGTATTCCTTAGAGGCAGGCCTGAAGAACATCCCAGGCCTGATGTGGCACCGCCTGTCGGTGTTGGGTGAGTCTGCCAGCCAGAGCCACGAGGGTTTTGGTGCCTGGAGCTGGGCACACATAGTGTGTGGGGCACATTTGCCCCTAAGAAGTTATTTTGCCAACTTCTGCGTGAAGGCGGGGATTGCCCCCTTCCGGTTGATTCCCCCCAGCTACAAGCTTCTAGCGGGGTGGTACATCTTTTGCAAATCTAGGAACCTGGAGGCCCCTACCCCGGAGGAGGTGCTATACTTCAATGGGCTGAAGTCTCAGCCCATGAGAGGTCATGCAGACAAGGTGGGGTTTTATAGGCTGGAGAGATATCCGGACGTGATGTGCCCCACATGTCATACCGCGAGGGTTCCAGATCTCCGGGAGTACTGGTTCCTGACGACTGGCTTCCCATTGAAGAGGGTGCCAGCTCTATCTTTGGACTTCAAAGTTCCTGGTAAGTGCTCCTTCCTCTCTTCTTTAACTTTGTTTCTTTAAGTTTGGTCTGCCTTCCGGGAGGATCTCTAACACTCGTGTTTGGATTTTGCAGAAGCCGTCCCGCGGACACCTCGCTGTGCTGAGATGATAAGGAGGTCAAACTTCTACGAGGGGCTCTCGGAGGAAGAGCTGAAGGTGGAAGGACTTGTGACCACCGAATCTTTGAGGGAGTATGGGCTACTCGCCTCTTTCCAAAATATTGAGCCAGTGAGTGGCAGGGGGCAAAGTCAGGTGTCAGCTGACGTCCGGGAGCAAATTGCCCTGGAGCTGTCCAAGGTGATCTGCCAAGCGGCCCGGGACGAGAATAATTTATCTCCTAGTTGGGCGGAGAGGTTCCCCGCCCCCCAGCCGGAGGAAGAAGAGATCGAGGCTCGCCACGCCGCAGCTTACCCCAATGAAGGGACTCCGGGAGCTGGTACCTCCGGGAGAGGTAAGACTAGTTTTCGATTGATCCACACCCCCAGCCTGTCTGAGGTTTCCCGGACTTCTTAGGCGGGGTTCGATCCCCGCTTCCTTAGGCTAGATCCGCGTAGGATACCCTTTGACAAATATTGCGATAGGGTAGATGAGCTCCTCGGGTGTTTGAGTGACGGCAGTCTGCCAGAAGGTGTCACCATGGTTGACCTTTCTTCCCTCAGCATGTCATTCCCGGACTTCAAGGAGTACGGGAGCTTCCTGGAGCAGGAAGCGGTGTTTTGTTTTGCTCGGGGAAGGCCATCCACGTTTCTCGTGCATGGTCGTCCCTTTCAAACTTTTCCCTTTTTTTTGTTTCTTGTTCCTAGCTGGGGGACTTGTTTGTGCTTTTGTTGCTTGTTTTGTTTTCTGCTTATCTTTTTTCACATTGCTTGCTGGTTGGTTAACCTTGCTTCGCACATTTCTTGCAGAACATCCTGAAGCAAAGATGTTGGGGAGAGCTACCTCTCTTATCAAGAAGGCCGCCACCAGCCAAGACCCGTCCAAGGGGAAAAGACGAAAGGCCGGAGCTGGTAGGGGAGGTAAAGCTGCCACACCCAAGAAGACAAGTGGCGAGGCGCACGGGTCTCCGGTGGTGGAGAGGTCAATCGTGCCCGTGGTGGAGAAGCCTCCTGTCAAGGGGCCTTCCGAGAACATGGTGGTCTTGAGCAGTAGCAGCGATGGGGAAGGTCTTGTGTTCCCCGCGAAGAGGGCCGGGGTGAGCAAGCGCTCCGGAGGAGAGGCTGGGGGTGACAAGAAGAAACGCCTTAGACACTCTTCTCCCGGAGGTGATGGAGACCTCCGGGATGCGCGCAGTCCCCACCAGACTACCCCCACCCAGCAGCAAACACAACTCCAACAGCAAAAGCAACAGCAACAACAACAACAACCACAAAGACAATCAACACCGCCACAGCAGCAGCAGCAAAAGCAACAGCAACATCAGCAACAACCACAAAGCGGGGCGGTAGTGTCTTCGCTACCGTCCCTAATACCCCGTCTACTTCCTCCTCCAGTCCAAAGGGAGTCCACCCTTTCGGGGTCTCCTTATTCTTCTTCTCTTCCACTTTCTCAACAAACAAGCCTTCCTCGGCCTGGCCTGAAGTTCCACTTCCCTCAGAAACCAACCCGTTTCCATGCTGCCCTCCTGGAGGGTGTAAGACGGGCTGATAATTTTTTGAAGAGGCGGTTGGAGGCCGAGAAGGCTGTTACTTAGGGAAGGGCAGACAACTTGTCTGCCGTGAAGAGAACTGAGCTGGCCGAGGGGGTGAGATCCCTTCACCCGGCTGGAGCAGTTTTGGATGGCCCAGCCTTGGAGAAGAGGCGGGTGCCTAGGCTCGGACGTTCATTGGCGTCGTTCGGAGCGGAGATGATGGAGGACATGGCCCTGAGCTTGTGCGAACTCAATTTTGAGAAATGGGCCATCAGTAGCAGTAAGGACCCGCTGTTGCTGACACATGCCGTAAAGCAGCAACTTTCGGGGGTAAGCTGTCAGTTGTTGTGTTCCGGGATCAATTGTCTTAGTACATTTGGTTCTGCTTAACTCATTCTGTTGTCTTTCCTCGCATGCCTCTCTCATCGCGGAACGCTCGTTCCGGGAGGTGGGTGCAGTTCTGGTTCAGCTGGAGGAGAGCCAGGTGGCTCGCCAGGCCTTGGAGGCGGAGAAGCAGAAACTGACCCAACAGGTCGAGAGCATAAAGGGGGAGGCTGTGGAGAAGATTAACCAGGCCCGGCGCACGGCTGAAGAAGAGGCGGACAAGAAATATCTTGCCAAATATCGAGAGTACCGGGCCAGCGCGGAGAATGAGTTCAAGCATCGGTCGGATGACTTGAAGGCCCAGAACTCAAGCTCCAGGAAGAGTTATCCCAGGCCAGGGGGGAGAAGGACACCCTGGATGCCCGCTTGCAATCGAAAAATGATCTCCTCCTTAAGCAGAACGAGGAATACGCCATTCTTTAGAATAAGCTGCACGAGGAGGAGCAAGATCACAAGAGGAGCAAGGATCTCGCGTCTATGCTGGAGTTGGGGCTCGCTGAGAAGGATAAACAGATTGGAGCCTTGCAATTCACTGTCAGGGGGCATTTGACCGAGAAGCAATCCTTGCTGGATCAAAATAAGGTGCAGCGCAAGAAGATTGATTCCCTTAAGGGAGAGCGGGATGCATCCAAGGCCGAACTGGAAAAACTGAGGGCTCAATTGGCTGTCGCGGAAGCAAAGCTGGCGACCTCTGAGGCGGAGCGCTTGAAGGAGAAGGAAAATGCCGAGGTGGTGCTGAATAGAACGATTAATCTATCCCACGTGGTCCTCATGCACCAACTTTGGAAAATAAACCCGGAGGTAGTAGGCTACCTGGGAGAGGACGCCGCCGCCATGAGGGAAAAGATACAGACGTGGGATCAAAGCCCAGAGGTGTACGTCCAGACTTATAACATCGACGAGCCTGCTGGAGTCCCTGAGGCAGAAGATCCCGAAGAGGCGGGGACCTCTGAACTTGCCATTGATGACGTTCCATCTTCCAATGAGCTGACTCTGCTAGCCCCAGTTGAAACCGCTGTCTCCGAGACCCCGGTCGTGGATGCCGCTGCCACCCCCAGTGCTTGAAGGGGTCTTATCTTTTGTAAAAAATATTCTTTACTGATTATTATTTTTCATTTGTATTTTTCTTTGGGGCGAAGCTCCCTGTACTCTTTTCTCATTGCAGACATATTTGCCATAATTATAGCATTTTTCTTTCCTTTTCTGCCGAGTTCTTTTTTTTTTTTTAACTTTGCATTTAGGGTAGGCTTTTATACGGTAGAAACTGTTGTAGGGGCGCATTAGGTTTTGGTTCCAACGGCCAGAACCTATGCATTTCCAACTTGAAGCTCCAAAAGCTTATGCCTTTTCCCACGTAGTTTCTAGGTTACGTAGGTTTCTTGGTTCCAACGACCAGACTCCTTTCACCGTATTTCAGCTTTCCTAAGGCAAATAGCCAATCCCGGGACTTGTAGTTATACTGTTCGCTGGGATTGCTAAGGTGACCTGTTCCATGGTGCCGGAACGGGCGTTCTTTTGGTGAGCGTCACTAGACTTCGGGTTAGATCTTTGTGAAGCAAAACTAACTGTCGTTGCGGACCTCATGGTGGCCGACTTCAGGGACCTGGCATGAAGCCCTGCGAGGCAAGGTTCGTTGCGGTCGGGGAAATCGCCACGCCTACTATGTGCGATCCCGGAGCAGGGGCTGCTGTAATTGGGGGATCGATCATATCTGCTCCTGGAACTGAAGCTTGCGAAGCGAAGCTTGCAGTGGTCGAGGAGCTCGCCATGTATTATTTGTGAGATCCGGAGCTGAAGCCTGCGAGGCAAAGCTAACAGCGGTCGCGGGCCTTGCCATGCATTGCTTTATGAAACCTGGAGCTGAAGCTTGCGAAGCAAAGCTTTACAGCGGTCGCGGAGTATTCTGCGAAGGACTTGTCAGGGAGTTGGGGGTGTTTCGGCGTAGCTCTCTGAATGTGCCTCAACCCCCAGTCCTGTTCATCGCTGGGCTACACAGGAGATAATTTTCATGATGCATAATGGCAGACATTTTCATGGCAATTTTCACATAACCACATAATGCAAATATGTTCATGGCAACAAATCAACCTAAGCTTAATCAATTTTAAAATTTTTTAACTTTGTTAGCACATAAGTGGTGTTCTCTTTATGTTTTGTTCAAGGGGCGTATGGCTATGCCTTAGCCATGTATACCCCCCCAAGTGAGCGTGGGGTCCGGACGTCTCCGGACCGCGTGGTCACTTGTTAAAACGCAGCTTGGAACAAAGGGATAAAAAATGCAGTAAAAGCGGAGTGAAACTCTCCGGGTTTTATTAAATTAGCCTGTTAGGCATGTGTTTTACAGCCGGGAGGACTATCTCCGTATTTTACATTTTTGCTACGTCCACCATGGACTTTCGACTAGATAGTCCGGGGCTTACTGATAGTAACGGCGGAGGTGCTCCGCGTTCCAGGCGCACGGGACTTTAGATCCGTCGAGTCTCTTTAAGTGATACGTCCCATGGCCCACTTTTTCTTGGACTTCATAGGGGCTTTCCCAGTTGGGTCCGAGGACTCCCACTCCCGGATCCTGCGTTGCAGGAAATACTCTCCGTAGGACAAGGTCCCCAACTTCGAATGTACGGCTCTTGACTCTTGAGTTGAAGTGGCGGGCTATCTTGCCTTGGTACATTTTGAGTTGGGCCTGTGACTGCTCCCGGAGCTCTTCGATCATGTCTAGGGACTCCTGGAGAAGGGCGTGGTTTCGGGTAGGGTCGTAGGTGTCCTGCTTGTGAGAGGTGATCATAGTTTCTACTGGGATGACGGCCTCGCAACCGAAGGTCATGGAGTAAGGTGTGTGCCCTGTCGAAGTTCTCTCTGTTGTGCGATAGGCCCAAAGTACTCGCGGGAGCTCTTCCGGCCAGTGAGCCTTGCATGCTTGGAGTTTTTTCTTCAACGTGGTCTTTAAAATTTTGTTCACTGCCTCCACTTGCCCATTAGCTTAAGGTCTGGCGACTGCGGAAAAGCTTTTGATTATTCCATGCGAAGCACAGAAGTTCGTGAAATGTTCACTATCAAATTGATTCCCGTTGTCGGACACAATTTTACGTGGAAGCCCAAAACGACACACTATATTCTTGATGACAAAGTCCAGTGCTTTCTTAGAGGTGACCGTGTTCATAGGTTCAGCTTCAGCCCATTTGGTGAAGTAATCTACTGCGACTATGGCATACTTCACTCCACCCTTGCCAGTTGGAAGGGAACCTACTAGGTCAATGCCCCAAACGGGGAACGGCCAGGGGCTGGTCATTAAGGTAATTTCTGTAGACGGCGCTCGCGGAACCTTGGCGTACCTCTGGCACTGCTCACATTTTCTGACATAATCCACACAATCCTTCTTCATGGTGGGCCAGAAGTATCCTTGACGAAGGATCTTTTTGGAGAGGCTCAGCCCGGAGGTATGGTCGCCACAGAAGCCTCCGTGAATCTCATGGATGATGGTGCTGATTTCGGTTCCGGCAACACACCTAAGGAAGGGTATGGACAACCCCCTGCGGTAAAGCTTTCCATCCACGTATCGGGGAGCTTGATATTGGAGCTTTCTTGCGTCAGCTTTATCAGTGAGGAGCTCTCCGGTGGTGAGAAATCTGAGGATGGGTCCTATATAGGAATGGGAATGGTCGATGATGGCATTTACCCTCTGTGTCTCAGTACTAGGTGCTTCTAAGTGCCCGATGGGCACTAGGCCATATTGTTCAATCTCCGGGTCTGTTGCAAGCTTGGCCAGTGTGTCCGCGAGTGAATTCTGGTCCCGGGGGACCTGGCGGATTTGGTAGCCTTTGAAATGCTGCAGGAGGCCGCGGGAGAGAGACACGTAAGAAGCCATTTTTTCGCCTTTTGTCTGGTATTCTCCGGATATTTGGTTTACCACAAGTAGGGAGTCGCTGTATACTTCGATTTTTTGGGCTCCGACTTCTCTGGCCAGTTGTAATCCAGCTAGCATGGCTTCGTGTTCTGCCTCGTTGTTGGATGCTGGGAACGTGAAACGGATGGCGCTCTGGAGCTGATGTCCTTGGGGAGAAATTAGGATAACCCCTGCTCCAGCTCCTTTTTCATTTGAGGCTCCGTCTACATAGACCTTCCAGGTGGGAAGTTCCGGGACAGGATCTTCCGGGAGGTCATTCATTCCTGAGCATTCCACAATAAAGTCCGCGAGAGCTTGACCTTTTATGGAAACACGTGGCTGGTAGTGGATGTCAAACTGGCTCAGTTCCTTGGCCCATTTAAGTAACCTGCCAGAAGACTCAGGCTTCTGCAGGACTTGCCGGAGAGGGTGGTTGGTGAGTACTCTGATGGTGTGCGCTTGGAAATAGGGCCTTAGCTTCCGCGAAGCGATTAGCAAGCAGAGGGAGAGCTTTTCGATCATTGTATATCTGGACTCGGCGTCCAGTAACCTCTTGCTCACGTAATACACAGGGAGTTGGAGACGGCCGTCTTCCCGGACAAGAGCGGCACTTACGGCATGCTTCGTCACAGCTAAGTACAAGAACAACGCCTCTCCTTCGACAGGTTTGGACAGAATGGGAGCTCGAGTTAGATGTTCCTTGAGGTGTTGGAAGGCTGCTTCACATTCGGGGGTCCACTCGAACCTCTTGTTTCCTCGCAACACATTGAATAAGGGGACACATTTGTCAGTGGCCTTAGACACGAAGCGGCTGAGAGCAGCTATCCTTCCGGTAACGCTTTGGACATCCTTATGCTTTCAGGGAGAAGGCATATCTATGAACGCTTTAATTTTCTCAGGGTTGGCCTCCACTCCGCGGGAGCTGACAATGAAACCGAGGAACTTCCCAGACGAGACCCCGAAAGTACATTTCTTCGGATTCAGTTTCATTCCGTACTTTCGGATCACGGCGAAAGCTTCCTCAAGGTCGTCACTGTGGTCCCCGGAGGTCTTGGATTTCACCAACATGTCGTCTACATACACCTCCATGTTCCTCCCCAGCTGATCCTTGAACATCTTGTTTACTAGACGCTGGTATGTCGCCCCAGCATTCTTCAAACTGAATGGCATGACCACGTAACAGTAGACACCTTTGTCCGTGAGGAAGCTGGTGTGTTCCTGGTCCGCGACATGCATCTTGATCTGGTTGTATCCGGAGTATGCATCCATGAAGGATAAGAGTTCATACCCGGAAGTAGCGTTTACCATCTGATCGATTCGCGGAAGAGGGAAACAGTCTTTTGGGCAGGCTTTGTTCAGGTTCGTGAAGTCAATACACATTCTCCAGGATCCATCGGGTTTCGGGACCAGAACTGGGTTGGCCAACCACACGGGATAGAGTGACTCCTGGAGAAAGCCTATGGACATCAGCTTGTCCACTTCAGCTTTGACTGCTTCGGCCCTTACTGGGTCTAACGGCCTCCTCTTTTGGCGAACTGGAGTTGCAGATGGGTCTACGTTGAGTGCGTGGCATGCAACATTAGGATTAATCCCCATCATATCAGCGTGGCACCATGCCAGGATATCCTGATTATTCTTCACAGTGGCCACGATCTTTTCTCGAATGGCCGATGGAAGGTTTTTCCCCACCTGAATGACTTTGGTGGGATCTTCCGAGTCGAGGATCACCTCTTCGACTTCCTCCATCGGCTCTATCGCCCTCTCGACCCCCACTCTAGGGTCGAGTTTGTCAACGTATGCCCCTTGGGCACCCCCAGTCTCTGGTAAGTCCTCTGCCAAAGGTGTGGCAACAATCGCCTCCTGGACTGTGTAGACGGATCGGACGGAGACGTTATAACAGCTTCGTGCACTTCGTTGGTCTCCCCGGAGGGTGTCGATGCGCCCGTTGTCGCATGGAAACTTCAAGCATAAGTGGCGTATCGAGGTTATGGCCCCAACATCGATTAGGACCGGTCGGCCTAGGATGGCATTATACGTCGTGGGGCAGTCGACCACCACGAATGTGCAGTGCTTGAAGGCACAAGCGTCGCTGTCTCCTCTGAGGGTGACTGGAAGTTGAATTTTGCCTAAAGGCATGAGTGCATCCCCATTGAACCCCTGAAGCTGGATGGGGCATGGGATCAGATCTGTCTCGGTTAATCCGATCGCGTGGAAGGCAGCTTTGAAGAGGATGTTGACGGAGCTTCCATTATCGACTAGGATCCGTGACACCTTCTTATTGGCGATCTGGGCTTCCATGACGAGGGGATCGTTGTGGGGGAAGTGCACATGTCGGGCGTCATCTTCCGTGAAGGTGATGGGAAGATCCATCATTCGGGGACGCTGAGCAGGTGACTGAACCAAGGCGCACATCTCCCCGGTGTGTTCTAACTCCCTTAAGTACCTTTTCTGGGAGTTGCGGGTGCTTCCGGCAAGGTGCGGTCCTCCGGAAATGGTGGCCACGTGTCCGTCAACGGGTGGCGGAGCAAGGCCAGACAGATATGGTTTTCC
This sequence comes from Humulus lupulus, assembly GCF_963169125.1. NCBI lineage: Eukaryota > Viridiplantae > Streptophyta > Magnoliopsida > Rosales > Cannabaceae > Humulus > Humulus lupulus. The sequence continues at coordinate 80,908,427 of NC_084794.1, read as the reverse complement.
AGGTCCTGGAGTCAACATGGCAATGGGTGCCGGAGAGGTCGGAGCAGGAAGCGCTGGGAACTGAGATCCAGGAGCTTGGGGGTGACCGGCTCCAGGAGCGCTAGCGGTACCCCTCTGTCCCGGAGAATACGTAGCTCCGTGAACTACTCCCTGTCCAGGATAGATTATGGGTATCCTCACCCATTGACCGAGGTGTCCCGCTCTTGCCAGGGACTCGATCTCATCCTTCAGCTGAAGGCATTCGTTTGTGGTGTGCCCCACGTCTCCGTGGAACTCACACCTCTTATTGGAGTCTCGCGGACGCCTTCCTCCGTGAGATACTTTCAGGGGCTTCTGGTAGTTGACCATATTACAGGTCACCCGATAGACGTTCTCTCGCGAGTCTATCAAACTGGTGTAATCCGTGAACTTGGGCTCATAGTTCTTCCGGGGTTTCTTTGAATGGTCCCCCCGGTTGGAGTTTCTTCCGCCTCGTTTATTCCGCGATTGGCTCAGATTTTGTTCTGGGCCTTCCGCTTGCGGTTGCGACGGGCCGGGAGCGATACTACATCCGGTTGGTACAGCTCCGTACCCAGAGAAATGGGTTTGACTCGGCGTCTGAGCAGACGCGGAAGGTCCATACACGCTTGGAGTGAACTGGGCCCCTGGAAGCGTGAAGGCTGGCGCGGGAGCTTGCGAAGCAAAGCTCGGTGCAATCACGGAGGGTGTCGGAGCTGGGGGAACTCCAAAGGCCTGTTGGTAGGCATCTTCAAGGTTGATGATTCCTTGAGCTTTTGATATGAATTCGGACAGAGTTTCTGCTCGCCTCCTTTGCATTTCTCCCCATAGCAGGGAGCCGACGGTAAGCCCCGATTGAAGGGTGATCAGCTTCATGTCATCGCTGACCTTGGTCTTAGCAGCAGCTTCCATCATTCTTTGAATGAAAGCTTTGAGGCTCTCATTGGGTAGCTGCTTGATGTTGGTTAAGGAAACAACCTCCATGTCGTGGTCCCGGGCAACAATGAACTGCCTCCTGAATGCGGACTGTAGCTCCTTCCAACTGTGGATGGATCCGGGAGCTAATCTTTTCCACCAGTCTTCCGCGGACTTGGTAGGGTGAGTGAGAAGCACATGCATTTGGCATCCTCACTGACGCGCGCCACTTGCATCATCTTGTTGTATTTAGCTAGATGGGTGCGCGGGTCTGTCCTCCCCTCATATAATTCTATGTGAGGCATTTTGAAGTTCTCCGGGAGGGGCGTTTCCGCGATCCTCCGAATACATGGTTCCGGGTCTTCTTCCTCAGAGTCTGACAGGGCCCCACTTTGCTTCCGGACCAGCTTGGTCAAGGCAGCGATCTGTTCCTCGAGCCTCTTGGTATCGCTCTCCGGGAGGTCACGTCCCCGGAGCTTGTCGTTGAGATGATTTCGCAGGTCATCTCCGCGAGGCCGGGCCTTTTCTCCTTTGGCCTTTTCGTACTTGGCCTCCAACCTTTTCCTTAGGTCCACCGTGGACCAGCTATCTTCGGAGTGCGTGTCCGCAGCCCGACCGTCCTGGTTGATGGAATCACTGGGGCGATTGTTCCTTCCCCTAGGCCTGGGTGCCTTAGCACCGGGCCCTTTAGGCACAGAGTGCCCCCTTGGGGCTGAAGGACGTCTGGGCTTAGAAGCGCCAGAGACCTTCTGCGCGCGGGGGGGGGGGGGCAGTCGGCCTGGTGATTCACGCCTTTAGGAGGTGCAGGGGCGTTAGTGCGCACAAGCTCCCCAACTTTTTCTTTGCCCTTGTTAGGGGCGGCTTTGGATGGTCCAGCAGCGGCGGGATCCGGCATGGTGGCATCAGCACCACCTAAAACAGAGGCGTCCGAGTCCGAGTCGCCTAGATCTCCGAACTTACTTTGGAGGCGCTCCATCATGCGCTGCATTTTTCCGGAGACGCGCTCCTGCTCAGCGAGCTTGGCCTTAGTGGCCACCAGTTCTTCGGCTACTTGGACCAGTTCTGGATCCTTCTCGTAGTAGTAGCCGTCTTTGTAGTAACCGTCTCGGACATACTCTTCTTCGTTTTCTAAGTATGTCGTATCTTCAGTACTGACCCGATCCTGGCGGGATGTCGGGTCTTCACCTTGGTAGTCCGAGTCGTGGGTACTTTCTCCTTCGGTCTGGGCTGCCGAGGGTTCGTTTTGTACCGCATCTTCCATCATAGTATCGGGGTTGACCTTAGCATTTTTGTCAACCGCGGATTTTCTCGTAGTCACCATCTTTTCAGTACGCAGAAAAAGAGCTGACTAACAACTCCCTACAGCTCTCAATGAAAGCACCAAAATGTTTACCGAGTTTTTCGGAAACGAATACGAACAAAATAATAAAAAGATAAGAACTATAGAAGTGCAGAAATATAAATAGACAAATAAGTTTTTTACGTGGTTCAGGCGTTAACGAGCCCTAGTCCACGAGTCGATGTTATTATACTTGTAGAGAATTACAGTAAGATGGCTGGTGTACAAGAACCTCACAAATTCACAGTGTTTCTCTCTCGTTCTCTAGAAGAAGACGAAGCTAGAGAGATTTTGGTAGGGCTTTTGCTATGTAATGTGTTCTTTTTCTCCCCCTATTGCAAAATGAGGGGGCCTTTATAGCTAGAGTTTTGGATTAGGGTTTCACTCTGCCCCCCTGAGTCTTAATTACACCAGCCATAAATAGGGGATACAATTACCGTAGTCGCCTGGCTACCAGGCTCTATGTGGGTATATTTACATGAAAGTATGGGGAATGCACAAAGGCAGCTGTCTTTTCCAGGCTGTCAGCGGAACAGTAGGCGAAATGGTACTTTTAGGCGTGCTGGGATGTGTGCGGCCTCGACCTGTCGGGCGTGTCAGGCGGGATCCTGTGTCAGGTGGATATCATTCCAACTATGCCTCCTCCATGACTCGACCGCTTGGTCTTCTTCCGTGTGAGGCACGGAACTGTATCCGCGAAGGTAACCTGAAGAGCTTCTCTTGGAAGGACCTTCCTCGAAGGATATCCCTTCGGGAGTCCGGGAGAATTGACGAGCTTCCGTGTCGCGGTTGCTTGAAAGAGTAAGCTGGACACTAAACGGGAGAGGCGAAGCCTTTCTGTCCATCCGCGAGCTCTGGTCACCTTTCGTGAAAGACTTTGATAATTCTGCTTTCCCGAGGCTATCCATCTAAACGCTATCCGGAAATCTGGATAACATTTATAAATAATAATAATATTGTGATTATGTTAGATATAGTTATTAATATTAATTTTAATTAACAACATATTGTAACTTGTATAAATATTTATTTATTTTTTGAGTAATTGTATAAATATTAATTTTAATAAATATATTCATTTTAAATAAAAATAAATAAATTTATTTTATTTTATTGAAGGTAGTAACTATAATTATTATTCTTATTAAAAATTAAGAAAAAAAAATAAAATGTCAATATATATATATAAATACAAAGTTGGGGAATGTGGTATTTTTGTAATTTATTAAACATACCCTGTAAAAAGATTTTTTTTTATATTACGGTGAGAGTTGTAATTATTCAATTTTTTTTATATTTCTTAAGTGTTGTTTGGTAACACTTAAAAAATAATTTTTTATTTAATTAATTAAAAATTTGAAAATTAAACATAAAATGTGTTTAGTAACTCTATTTTTATTTATTATTTTTTTAAATTTTAATTAAAATTTGAAAATAGAATTTTTTAACTTTCAATTTTTTTAAAAATAATTTTCAATTTTTCCTTTCTTCTTTAAACTAATACCTTATATTGTTAAACAAAAAATAAAAATAAAAATTATCAAACGCGTTTATTAGTTTTTGTTTTTAAAAACAAAAATAGTTACAAAACACATTTTTATTTTTTTAAAATAAAAAAAAAATTATATTTCTATTTTTTGTTTAAAAAATTCAAAAACAAGAATTTTACCGGGCGCTAGTTCTTTAACAGCTAGTTAGAAAGGTGAGGTCTGCGGAAGAAGAAACCCTAGTTCCGGAGCAAGAAGAAGAGCAAGCTACTACCCAACTAGAAGGAGAAGGGGAAGCAGCCTCGCCGTCGGAGCAGCAAGCCGTCTCAGTTCCGGTTTCGGCCTCGGACACTCTCACCATGTTCTATCAGGTGAATTTTCCTCGTTACATTTGGTTTTTTATTTTTATTATTACATAAAACTACATTCCTTTTGGGAATTAGGAATTAATTATATAGTACATAGGCATTGCTAATAGCACGGCCACGTTAACTTTTGTGTTTGAGCATTTGGAAAGTACCAATGCAAATGTTTAAGATTTCGTTTATGGGAAATTGTTTCTGTCTCATTGGCTTTCAAATACTTCAATTTTGTCCCTTTTGCTTGACAATTGCTTGTTCATTTTGATAATGCTGGTCTGAATTTAACTTTAAACTTTTTTTTAAGGATAAATAAGCCCGTAAATTGTGACTGCTTATTACAATTGCTTCATTGGAAGTTTTAAGAGGCAGATGGTGAGCACTCCCGATAGATGCTGAAGTTTCAAATTCACCCAAAATAAGGCATACATCTTATACTCTATTTTACAACAATGAATAGTAAAATATATTTTATTAGTTTTTTTCGTTTTTAATTAATAATTTTTTTTGCAGTAATTTTTAATTTTTTTTATGTGTGTATGTGTGTATATAATAATATTATATATTTAAAAATAGAATATTTTAATGATGTGAAGAAGAAGAGCATCTATTACTATTGCATTAGTGGGTCTTTCTTGTTTTGGATATTTGAGTTGAGAGTTTTTTGGATGTTTATGAGCCTTGTCTCAGCCTTTAGTAGTTGCTTAACTTATTGAGTGACATCCTTCTTTTGCATATATGAAGGCAGATGGAACAATGAGTGAGGCGGGTATTCCAAGGGTGGTCGACGCCTTAGAGGTATATTAATGTAGTCCCTAATTATTTTTGTTTACCTTTACGGTGCAATGCTACATTATAGAGTTACATACAAGTATCTATTGTTCAACAACATGAGCCAAAAGCGATGCTATATATCAAGGGGAGAGGGGGAGAAGAGAATAACTGTTTTTGAAGATGAATACCATATGAAATGCTGGCAAATATGAGATGCTGACTTAGTATGGATTTTATTTCTCATCAAATTACATTTTGATCTTCGAAACGCGTGTTTTTGGCTGATGTTCTGAGATAATGAAGTCAATAGATAATCACAGTTTGTTAAAGTTTCTATAAAAAGTAGCTGGAGTTCAATAAAGTCGAGAAAGATAGGTGGACAAATATATGATGTTTGCAAACTTTGGACTGATTATTGGCATTTATATCTTTTAAGTTAAAAGAATTTGATCAATATCTGTTCGTTTGATCCGCTCTTATGGATATTCTTATCTGTTCTTTCTATCTACTACATTTGAAAATTGCAATTGCTGACTCATGCTTTATCTTGCAGCAAATTCAGGGTGTTTCCAATTTGAAGGTTAATGTCATTGAGGATGTTGCTAGTGTTTAGGTATGTATAGACTGAAGCTTGTTGTTTCTTATGTTTAGCCTAAGGCTACTTACTTCCCGTGCTGACAGTTATGCGTTCGATAGTCCTAAATTCTTCAACTACATTATTAGCATATGGAAACCTTATGTTTGTCATGGTAGATCACAAATACCTATGGTTTACAAATTATTTTGTCAAATCTTTCTCTCTAGCATGTTTACCTAATTGAATAGGAATCATTATGTTTGCTAAAATTATGTTTACTAAAGTGATTGAATAGGAATCATTATGTTTACCAAAATGAGGAGTGGGAGAACTTGGTGGGATAAGGGGAAAAGAACGAGAATACTTTTTTTCCAATAATCCAATTACTCTCCGTGGTTTCTATTTTTCTTTATTTCCTTTTATAAAATTAAAATTAAAAAGATAATTTTTTCATTTAAAAATCTATCTCACTAAAATACTACTTTATATATTTTTAATCAAAAATGATAATTTAGTCAATTTAAACATTCCAATTACGTTTTTTGTTTATGTAAATAAGATAAAATGATTTCGATTCATTTTCTACTTAGTTTTAGTAAACAACATAATACAAAATTACAAATAATGATTCTATATTTTATTTCTATTTATTTCATCATTAATTTACGTTTGTCATCAGTGAATATTTGTCACCTGCTTAGAGCGTACTCCTTATGTTACTATGAACCTCAAACTTTTTACATAATTTACTTGTTGATTAATTTTGTAATTAATTATATATTTTTATGTTTCTTTGCTAGATGTGCCAACATGGAAATTTCTGACATAGTTCATTAATCATGATTTTTTATTTCATTCTGTTTTTCAGCTGGAAAAACAGACAACAGTCCAAGCTACTGGGGTGGCTTCCAGCTTGGTTGAGACCATACAGGGTTCAGACTTCAAACTACAAACATTGAATTTGAGTTTCAACGATGAAGAAAATGTTGCTGTGTAGATTGATTCATGAAAGCTCCACTCAAAATTAAGGTTCGAACAAAAGGAAAGAGAAAAAGTATAATTTTGTTACTGAAGTTATGTTATCTTGACTCTTGTGGCCATCTTGTAGTTATTTAGTGTTGATAGTTTCATAGCCTTCATTTATGTGGTATCCGAGGAATGCATATTACTGTTATTGAGGATAAGCGTTCTGGTTGAAAGAAATTTTCATAATGCAAGTTTGTGATTTTGCAATTTGGTAGGTATGGATGGTCACATGATATGCTGATTTAATGTTTATAGTTCAACATGGTCCTGAAAAGATATAGCACGAACTTGCTAAGATATGATTGTAAGCATGGAACATGTAATCATTTTAAGGCTTGAGCAAAAAGTGCATGGACAAATGTGGTAGTAAGTAGCTTTTACTTTTTGAAATTTAGAACTGAGAAGAAAGCTCTGGATTAGTGAGTGGTGCCATAAGATAAGCCCCTATTATTAGCAATGTTCAACTAAAGTCATCCAAGAACAAAGGTAAAAAAAAAAAGAAAGCATAAAGGAGGGAGGTGGATCATTACTTTGACAATATAAAAGCAGAAAGAGGTTATTAAAGACATGGAAAATTGACATGGTTTGGCTCTCTCTAGTATGAGTGGATAGCTGGATCACAGCATGGACAGATTCCATTCTCTCCATAGCCATTAGCCAGTGTTTCATGATGATCATCAACATGCAGTACTTGTTTGTAAGGTTGTATTTAAATTAATAGGTGGGCCTATGACCGACGTACAGCTGCAGAGAGATATTATTTCCTGACCTGGTAAAGGCTGATTTTTGGGAATTTATTTATTCACAAGAGTAGTCCCACGAGGGAAAATTTACTCGACTCAGTCTAGTCTAAGTGTAGTACTAAGTTTTGTTTTCTCTAATTCGTATTAATGACCATTCATTAACTATATGATAACAAAAAAGTAAACTTTAATTTGACGATTAATTTTGGTATTACTATTTTGCATGATCCCTTTGGTAACACCTAATAAAAAAGATCAAGCTGGTGTCACATCAAAACATACAGGAAGAGGGACCCTAGTCAACTAATCCTCGAGATTTGATGATAGATATTTTGTCGGATGCACACAAACAAATCCAACCTAACACGTTTATGCAAAATCAAACCTTTGCTTGCAGTGTCCTAACCTAAGGAAAGCATAGGATACCCTAACAATTTTGTACGCCAAGTCAGTCCATCTAAACATCTGAAGGTAACTAATAATTTTAATTCTCAATCTTACACTTATTTCCCTCTACAACCCTTTTCTACAATTTCTAGTTCTTGCTAATCATACCCTGAATACTTTATATTGCTGGATAATGGTAATTGTTGTGAATGTCAATTGCTTCTTAGAAAGGGTATTTGTTGATTTGTATCTTTTTAGTCTTTAATTGAGAAAATATTTCACCTACTATAATAGCATTTTTCTAATGTTCACTCTTGGGTTATAGATCTAGAGGAGTTACAACTTATTGAACTTATGACTTGATCTACTTTGCCAAAAGATCCTTGTACATTGATCAAATTATGCTTCTTGCAATCCAGGTCAAGAAGCTCCAAAGGGCTTGTCTAAGGAACCCCGTGAAGGTGAAAAAATATACTTCATATCTTAAATTTGTTATCAAAAATACTTCTCCTGACTTGAAGTGAAAGTGATTATTGGTTTTATGTCCTAACCTAAGGAAAGCATAGGATACCCTAACATAAAGGAGTTATTAATTAACATTCAAAAGGGGTTAGAAAGGAACGTAAAGGACCAGCCGAGATAGTTGTCAAGTGAAGTTGAAATGGGGGAAGAAAGCAACGCCTTTTATATTCTTCGAAAGGGTGATACGATTGGTATATATAGGAGTTTAAGCGATTGCCAAGCTCAAGTCGGATCATCGGTACTATTTCAATACCCTGCTCTACTTTTGATTATTTGAAACTTTGACCCAGTACAATTTTTGCTTTTGGGTCTTATTCGTATTGGATTAAAAAGTTTTGTGTTTTATGTTTGAGTGTGATAGGTTAGACCTGCAAATAGTTAGCCAAACAGAGAAAATGCAGAGAGTTGAAGAAGAAAAGAATGCCTCAATATTGCACACCAGGAAATTGGAGAGCCTGGTCTCTCCCTTTCGGTTATAACTCCACAAAGCAAATCACACCCACTAATAGCTCATACTCTCTCTATTAATACTCCTCCATACCTTGATAACGTGCACCCTAGCCACACTAAGGCCTAACCCACCTAACTAACTCATTAACAATACTAATCCCCTACTGCTCCTTCACCCTTGCCTCTCCTGCTCCTCCTAGCATACACATAAGTAATAGGTGGCCTATCAATACCTCCCACTAGAAGTTTCACCTTGTCCTCAAGGTGAAAATGAGGAAATTGTTCTTGAATGATCCCAAATTCTTCTCAAGTAGCTTCAAAATCTGGCAAGTGCTTCCACTTGATCAAAGCTTGAGGGGCCTCTTTATGGGTACCTAGTCGAACTTCCAACACAGAGTCAGGTTCCAATTCCCATTCCAAGTCTGCTGTAAGGCCTGGAGGAAGCGACGAAGGTTGCTGGTTTGGTCCCAAAGCTGCTCGTAGGAGGGAAACATGGAAGACCGGATGTATAGTGGCATCGGGAGGCAATCCAAGCCGATAGGCAGTAAAGGGCCAAAAAAACGAGGTGATAGCTTCTCATTCAACCTTTTAGCTACAGTACGTTGACGATAGGGCCTCAACTTCACATAAACTAAGTCTCCTACCTTGTATTGCACATCCCTAGGCTTGTGATCCGCCTGAACCTTCATTTTTTGCTGCGCACGGTGCAAGTTTTGTTTCAGCATACTCAATATCGCATCCCGATCTCGAAGGTTTTGCTCCACCGCAGATACCTTGGTACTAGCTTGCTCAAACCGAAGCAATGGGGGAGGGTCGCGGTGATAAAGGGCACGGAATGGAGTCATACCAGTCGAGGAGTGAAACGAAGTGTTGTACCAATATTCTGCCCAAGGCAACCACTTAGTCCATTGGCTGGGTTTAGCGCTAACAAAACAGTGGAGATAAGTCTCCAAACACCGATTAACAACCTCCGTTTGGCCATCCGATTGAGGATGATAGGCTGTACTGTGCTTCAAGGCTGTCCCCTGTAATCTGAATAGTTCCTTCCAAAAAAGACTCAAAAAAATCTTGTCCCTATCTGAGACAATGGAACAAGGAATACCATGAAGTTTAACAACTTCCCGTACAAAAACTGTAGTTACGGTCACAGCTGTAAAGGAATGTCGAAGAGGGATAAAGTACCCAAACTTGCTCAACCTGTCTACCACCACCAAAATAGAATCAAACCCATTCGACAATGACAATCCTTCAATGAAATCCATAGAAATGTCATCCCAAACTTGCTCTGGAATAGGCAAGGGCTGCAATAACCCAACTGAGGATTGGGCGAGGTATTTGTGCTGCTGACAAACTACACATTCAGCCACAAAACGCTGATCATCCTTGCGCATTCCTTGCCAATATAAATCTGCTGCGAGGCGATGAAATGTTTTGAAGACCCCCGAGTGACCACCCACACTACTGCCATGATATTCTTGTAACAATAGAGGGATAAAAGGGGAAGACGACGGTAGCACAAGCCTGCCACGAAACTTAAGGCATCCTTGCACCAAAGTGAACCCCTCGCACTGCTGCCTTAAAGCTAATTCCTTCATCACCTTTACTAGCGCCGGGTCTGCGGCAACATGAGCCTTCAGATCAGGAATGGACAGTACATTCGGCACTGAAATGGCAGCTAGAGAAACCTCGGAATGGACCCTCGATAAGGCGTCGGCGGTTTTGATCTGCAATCCAGGTTTGTACTGAATGTCGAAATCATATCCTAAGATTTTGGTGAGCCATTTCTGATGTTCCAAAGCCACCAGTCGCTGCTCTAGCAAATATTTCAAGCTCTGCTGGTCCGTTCTGACCAAAAACTTATGCCCCAGAAGGTAAGGTCTCCATTTCAGTATAGCAAGAACTATCGCCATCAACTCCCGCTCATACACAGATTTTGTGCGTGCTCGAGATGACAACACTTGACTGTAAAAGGCGATTGGTCTGCTATTTTGCATCAACACAACCCCAAGGCCCACTCTCGAAGCATCCGCCTCCAACACAAATGGTTCTGAGAAATTGGGCAGCGCCAAAACCGGAACCGAGCACATGGCTTGCTTAAGCTTCCCGAAAGCTTCTTGAGCCTCAACCGACCAATCAAATGCATCTTTTTTGAGCTGAATGTCAAAGGCTTCGCAATGCTACCATAGCCTTTGACAAACTTCCGATAGTAATCCGTGAGACCCAAAAATCCCCGTAAGCCTTTGATTGTCTGCGGAACAGGCTAGCTGTCCATGGCCTCTATCTTGCTCGGGTCAGCCGATACCCCTTGTGCCGAAATGATGTGACCGAGATACTCCACCTATTCTTGAGCAAACATACACTTTTTCTGATTGGCGTACAACTGATGTTGTTGAAGGCGCTGCAACACCAAGGTGAGATGCTGAACATGCTTCATAATGAAACACTATAAACCAATATATCATCAAAAAACACCAAGACAAACTTCCTCGAGTAATCACGAAAAACCTCGTTCATAAGTGCTTGGAAAGTTGCTGGGGCATTTGTAAGGCCAAAAGGCATGACAAGGAACTCGTAATGTCCCTCATGAGTCTGGAAAGCTGTCTTCTCCACATCTCGAGTCGTCACGTGAATCTGGTGATACCCCGACTTTAAATCCAACTTGGAGAAAATCTTAGCCCCATGAAGCTCATCTAACAACTCATCGATCATCGGAATCGGAAACTTATCAGCCACCATTTCTCGATTCAAAGCTCTATAATCCACGCAAAAAGGCCAACTCCCATCCTTCTTCTTGACAAGTAACATCGGGCTCGAAAAAGGACTAGTGCTTGGGCGAATTATACCTGCTTGTAACATCTCAGACACCAACCGCTCAATCTCGTCCTTTTGAACTTGCGCATACCGATATGGGCGTACTGAAATAGGCCCCGCTCTTGCTCGAAGGGTAATGGCATGCTCACAGGTGCGGCTAGGTGGTAGTCCTGTGGGCATGGCAAACACCGCCCTAAACTCCTGAAGCACACTGCCTACGGCCGAGGGAACCTGCTGCTGCTCGAGTGGTGTCTCCGTTGACAAAGCCCCAAATTATACCCCAAACCCCTGAGCCTCCTTCTCCACTGATAATATCATTGCCTTGAGCGAAATAGGCGATTTGCACAAGCTGGGATCCCCTTGCAAGGTTACCCTCATCCCTGCCATTTCGAACTTCATCACTAATGTGCGCCAATTTACTTGCATATTGCCAAGGGTTTCCAACCACTTAATGCCCAAAATCACATCCGCTCCCCCTAACTCCAATGGTAAGAAATCAGTCACCACACGCAAAGTCCCCAAATCCAGCTCAACTTGTGCACAAATCCCCTCTGTCCTAACCTTGCCTCCGGTGCCTAACAATACTCCATAACATGATGTAACTGTGATTGGGATACCCGTGGCTAATACCACGTCCATAGAAATGAAGTTGTGGGTAGCCCCACTATCAATCAAGACCGTAACTGATTGCTGCCCAATGTGGCCAGCAAGCTTCATGGTATGTGCCGATGTGATGCCCACTAAGGAGTTAAGCGATAAAGTGGCTAGAGTTTCTTTAGTACCCACGGTTTCCCCCGAATCAGGTGATGGCAGCGGGGACTCCTTCGGTAAAGGCGAATCATCCTCATCCATCACTAGTAAAACTTGCAATAGTTTTTTATCACTCATGCCCCCGAAAAAACTTTTTATCACATTTGAAACAAACCCTGCGGGCTTTCTTATCCTGGAACTCCACCTCCGTGAGGCGACGGAACGACGGTTTCTGCAGTGGAGGAGCAGCCGGCTGAGACTGAATTGACGGTGCCGAAGAAGAGGGAGGCATAAGAGAACGGCTACTGAACGGGTTGATGGTTTGTCTGAAAGGTGTAATTGGGCTCAATGTTGTCTTGGGCAAAGTGGGCCGCGACTGAGGGCCCATGTGCAGCAATTGATGGCCTTCTTCCACTCTTTGGGCCGTCTCCATGAGCTGGGCCAAACTTACTGGTTGGAGGGTATGCAGGGTAGCTTTGATGTCGTCCTTGAGCCCCCGCACGAAGCTCCCTTTGAGGATATGGTCTTGTACATTTGGTATTCGAGAAGCTAGGAGCTCCCAACGAACTCTATAGTCCTTCACAGTCGTAGTTTGAGTGATCGACATCAACTCTTTGGAGAGAGTGCCGACTGGAACAGCTTGGAAATGCAAGATGACGAGTTTCTTCAATGTTGCCCAAGAGGTGATTGGTCGGCGTTGGTTCTCCCATTGAAACCAGGTGAGAGCATCCCCATCCAAACCCACAATGGCGGTTTCCAACATCAATTGTTCGGACATCCGTGTGAGCAAGAAGTATCTCTCAGCCCGATAAATCCAATCATCGGGATTAACGCTGCTGAACAAAGGAAGCTCCATTTGAGGCGCCCGATAATCCGGCCCAACATTCTGGCCGGAGAAGTAAGAGTCCATCTGAACAGAGGGTGGTGGTGGTGCTGCTCCAGACGCAGGCGGAATCAGAGCAGACAGTAACCTCGACGAAATGGGAGTTGGAGCTGAAGAAATGTCCCCTTCTAAAGCTCGACGAAGCCGATCTGCACTAGCCACCGTGGTGTCGGTATTGGGCTTGCCTGGAGCTTGAAGTAGTTGGGCTAAATGGGTAACTAAGTAGTCCATCTTCTTTTCCATGGCCGACAATCGTTGAACCTCGGTTTTCAGCACTCTAATTCCTTGGGCAAGTGTTGAAACTCAGTCCGAACTGCTTGAATTTCCCGACTAACCTTCGACTGAATCGCCTCCACTCTTTCTTCCAAAATTTTCCACTGAGAATCCTTTTTGGGTCACATGCCGATCGAGTGCTTTGATACCACTTGATAGGTTAGACCTGCAAATAGTTAGCCAAACAGAGAAAATGCAGAGAGTTGAAGAAGAAAAGAATGCCTCAATATTGCACACCAGGAAATTCGAGAGCCTAGTCTCTCCCTTTCAGTTTCAACTCCACAAAGCAAATCACACCCACAAACAGCTCATACTCTCTCTATTAATACTCCTCCCTACCTTGATAATGTGCACCCTAGCCACACTAAGGCCTAACCCACCTAACTAACTCAGTAACAATACTAATCCCCTACTGCTCCTTCGCCCTTGCCTCTCCTGCTCCTCCTAGCATACACATAAGTAATAGGTGGCTTATTAGAGTGGATAAATGATTTCTTGCAAGAAATATTTACATTGCTTTTGTATGTATCCATGTTGTGTTGAAGTAAAGTGGAAGCCTTTTCTGGTTTGAGCAGGTAAAATAACACAAAAACGATTTTATGGCTTCTTTTTTTTTTGGTTGTAGATGTACGATCCTTCTATCAGTGTGCATAAAGGCTATAATTTGTCAAAGGAGGCTGAGAATTTTCTTATCTCCCGGGGGCTTAAGAACGCTACTTACTCTATTAGTGTCAATGATGTGAAAGATAATCTTTACGGCAAACTTGGGAAACTTGTTGCTTGTCCTTACCAGGTTTGTACTTGTGTAAGGAATGGAGATTATGGCACGGTATAACTAAGAACCTGAACTTCTGTTATTGTGTTAATGGTGTCCTCACTGATTTTTCTCTCAGCAACCAGCTTCCTTTGAGGAAGAGGGTGAGGACGACTCTTCACCAGAGAGATGGCAGGAAGCACTTGAGTTAGCAGAGCTTGCTGTAAGTCTACATTGACTCGTGCTTCGTGAAAATTTTGATATGACACAAGGAAAAGATCTGTATGTAGATATTATCAGCTATTGGTTATAAGTTTCAAAGAATTATCTCTGTTTTTAACATCAGCCTGGGGAATGTAAATTGAGGATCTTCTGGTTAGATGCTTGCCAAACTTGGAAGTTCATATATAACTTGTATGATGAATGCTTCTGGTGATTAAATGATCTTTTGATCCGATCAGATCGACATGAGAATGTGAAGCCTCTAGCTTGGCTTGATATAAATTTCAAAGAATTATTTTTGTTTTTAGCATCATCTTGGGGAATACAAATTGAGGAACTTCTGGTTAGATGCTTGCCAAACTTGGTAGTTCATAGTTAACTTGTTATATGATGAATGTTTCTGGTGATTAAATGATCTGAAAACTTGGGCTAGTTCAAGTCGTTGGGTGTGTGAGTGCGAGTGGAAGGGAGAAGGGATTCAAATTCCCATGGAATAAAAAAAATGATATTTTGATCCGAGTAGATTGACATGATAATGTGAAGCCTCTGTTTTTGCTTGATCATGATGTGGCACTATTGATTCAATTTTTGTAGATTTTGTTATTATTATTATTTTTTGCAGGAGAAGGTTGGCTGTAGTTCATTACCTACAATTTCTCGAAATAAAGATTTCAGATCAAATAGTTGCATGACCCCCATTGAAACGCTTAATGTTTCTTCTCGCTGTGTAAGTTTCTATCTGAAGATATCTAGTTAGTACTCTTGTGGACCGATCATGTGGCCACATGTTTTATGGAATGGAAAACATTCCGGCAATGTGTAAAACAATTTGAACATTATTCTTTCTGGTGTGGTCACAGTAGTGCATGAATTGTAAACATCTTTGGTGAACTTTCTTCACACCTTCCCATTACTTAATGCTTCATATTGACACGACAATATTAGTTCCATACTTATGCTGACTAGGTATTTATCCAGAAATGAGCTTTGAGAATGAATAGTGTCATTTGTGTTTCTTCCAGGATTCTTGTATTCTTGAGTTCGATGGTGCTTCGAAAGGAAATCCTGGACTAGCAGGTGCTGGAGCTGTGCTGCGTGCTGAGGATGGAAGTGCGGTATAATATCTGAAATAAATCTGGCGCCTCTGATTATTGAATCTATTGCTTATTAGTAGTATCATAACTTTTGGTCTTTGCAGGTATGGCAGTTGCGTGAAGGGGTTGGCATTGCAACGAACAATGTTGCTGAATATCGTGCATTACTTTTAGGACTTAAACAAGCTCTCAAAAAAGGATTTAAACATTTACGTTGTCAGGGTGACTCTATGCTTGTCTGTATGCAGGTTTGTTGAGTGTGTACCCTAAGATACATGTAATTGTCGTCCATTTTATGCTTAATTCATTATTGACACATTATGCTGATGTTACAAGTTAAGAGAGGGAATAATTGATTTGTGCTGAAAGAATCTGAGTTTGCAAGGTTAAAAATTGGATAACTGAAAATGAAAGTATTACCCAGTTAGCAATAACTTCTTATTTATTGACCTTGTATAATTGTAGAGTAACTTTGTATATGTGCTTCTGATCTCCCACTTGAATATTTTCTTCCTGTCTCAAGTGCTTTGGCTTTCAATTCTGAGATTTAGCATGCTTGTGGTTCTTATTCAATTTCCTAATTTCACAGATTCAGGGCAAGTGGAAAATAAAAAACCAGAATATGGCTGACTTGTGTAAACAGGCAAAGGAACTCACGGAAAAGTTTTTGTCGTTTCAGATCAATCATGTTCTCAGGGTGTGTGGATATTGACTTATTTCTTTTAAAATTAAGCACTATATTGGTGTTTATCTCAAAATTAGCATAATTTGACATGCAACATTTTTTGTAATGTAATAAAAACTCCTCATTATTCAGGAATATAATTCTGCAGCTGATGTTCAAGCAAACCAAGCAGTATATCTTAGGGGTGAGGAACTTATAGCATTACTCAATCTAAACAATTTCTTCTTTATTGATTTGAAATGTTTTTATTTTCGCGGATTTAACCTGACTTTGCTGTGCTTCAACAGATGGAGAAGTTGAAGAGGATTGTAAAGAATTAATGTAAAGTCTAGAGAGAGCTACTTTTGCTCCTAAATTGTGTCCAGAATCAGACTTATGTTGTGGTGGCTCAGTTATTTGGTCGAACTTGTATTTTTTTGTTCAATTGGTACTTAGTATTAAACTGTGTTATATTTTAAGTAAATTAATATAGAATTAGGCTTGCCCTTATCCTGATTCTGCGTTTATTCCAACTTTCATCTCTTAATTACTTTGTTAGGTCCCTAATTGAAATTGGAACCTCTAATGTTCAATGCCTTGAAGACTTGCCTATTTGATTGAACTTAAAGAACTGCCTGTTCAGTAAAATTATAATTCTCTGGGTTATATGGCTTAGTAGATATTTATTCTCTCTATTGCTCTTTTTGCAAAAATATACCATAAAAATTAGTGTAATTATATATATATATATGTATATATATTATTTTTACTATGTGATTATATTTCTCGATCACACTATCATTTTGGATGACGCATTAAACAATTTTTCTTTTGTAGAAATTTCTTTTGGATATTTAAAAAATGTATTAATTTTCTTCTTTGAATTATTCGGACTTCCTTAATTAATTATTAATTATAAAGCTTAAACTGAAGTTTGACTCACAGGAGAAAGTTGTTTTGTTTCTGAAGTAAGACAGAAAAAATAAAACATGCACTTGAAGATGTAAACGACATGTCGTATGATAATATATTATCTAACGGCTATCCATCGCTGAAACGGAAGCTATGTGACGGCTACGAATAAACAAGGGGTAACTTTGTATATTATCTGAGAGCTCCGACCCCACAAAAACCCGTTTTTGATAGGATAGGCAGGGAACGAAGCACACAAAAGTGGAAGCTTGTTCTCGCACTCCCAAACGAAAATGGCGACTCTTTCACTCTCAGCTCTTCATTCAATTTCTACCCGCAAACCCATTTGTTCCTTCGTCGTTCCAAGCTCTTCCCCGGCCGTTATTCCATGTCGTAACACTCGCCTCCGGAGCTACGGCGTTGCTGGCTCCTCAAGGTGTTGGATAGCCTTAACGGCGAACTCGAACAAGTCCCGTGGAGTTAGAAAGGTGAGGTCTGTGGAAGAAGAAACCCTAGTTCCGGAGCAAGAAGAAGAGCAAGCTACTACCCAACAAGAAGGAGAAGGGGAAGCCGCCTCGTCGTCGGAGCAGCAAGCCGTCTCAGTTCCCGTTTCGGCCTCGGACACTCTCACCATGTTCTTTCAGGTGAATTTTCCTTGTTACATTTGGTTTTTTATTTTTATTATTACATAAAACTACATTCCTTTTGGGAATTAGGAATTAATTATATAGTACATAGGCATTGCTAATAGCACGGCTACGTTAACTTTTGTGTTTGAGCATTTGGAAAGTACCAATGCAAGTGTTTAAGATTTCGTTTATGGGAAATTGTTTCTGTCTCATTGGCTTTCAAATACTTCAATTTTGTCCCTTTTGCTTGACAATTGCTTGTTCATTTTGATAATGCTGGTCTGAATTTAACTTTAAACATTTTTTTAAGGATAAATAAGCCCGTAAATTGTGACTGATTATTACAATTGCTTCATTGGAAGTTTTAAGAGGTAGATGGTTAGCACTCCCGATAGATGCAGAAGTTTCAAATTCACCCAAAATAAGGCATACATCATATACTCTATTTTACAATGAATAGTAAAATATATTTTATTAGTTTTTTTCGTTTTTATTTTTAAAATTTTTTTTGTTAGTAATTTTAATTTTTTTTTATGTGTGTATATAATAATATTATATATTTAAAAATAGAATATTTTAATGATGTAAAGAAGAAGAGCATCTATTACAATTGCATTAGTGGGTCTTTCTTGTTTTGGATATTTGAGTTGAGAAATTTTTTGGATGTTTATGAGCCTTGTCTCAGCCTTTAGTAGTTGCTTAACTTATTGAGTGACATCCTTCTTTTGCATATATGAAGGCAGATGGAACAATGAGTGAGGCGGGTATTCCAAGGGTGGTCGACGCCTTAGAGGTATATAAATGTAGTCCCTAATTATTTTTGTTTACCTTTACGGTGCAATGCTACATTATAGAGTTACATACAAGTATCTATTGTTCAACAACATGAACCAAAAGCGATGCTATATATCAAGGGGAGAGGGGGAGAAGAGAATAATTGTTTTTGGAGATGAATACCATATGAAATGCTGGCAAACATGTGATGCTGACTTAGTATGGATTTTATTTCTCATCAAATTACATTTTGATCTTCAAAACGGGTGTTTTTGGCTGATGTTCTGAGATAATGAAGTCAATAGATAGTCACAGTTTGTTAAAGTTTCTATAAAAAGTAGCTGGAATTCAATAAAGTCGAGAAAGATAGGTGGACAAATATATGATGTTTGCAAACTTTGGACTGATTATTGGCATTTATATCTTTTAAGGAAAATGAATTTGAGCAATATCTGTTCGTTTGATCTGCTCTTATGGATATTTATATCTGTTCTTTCTACCTACTACATTTGAAAATTGAAATTGCTGACTCATGCTTTATCTTGCAGCAAATTCAGGGTGTCTCCAATTTGAAGGTTAATGTCATTGAGGGTATTGCTAGTGTTGGGGTATGTATAGACTGAAGCTTGTTGTTTCTTATGTTTAGCCTATGGCTACTTACTTCCCGTGATGACAGTTATGCGTTCGATAGTCCTAAATTCTTCAACTACATTATTAGCATATGGAAACCTTATGTTTGTCATGGTAGATCACAAACACCTATGGTTTACAAATTATTTTGTCAAATCTTTCTCTCTAGCATGTTTACCTAATTGAATAGGAATCATTATGTTTGCTAAAATTATGTTTACTAAAATGATTGAATAGGAATCATTATGTTTACTAAAATGAGGAGTGGGAGAACTTGGTGGGATAAGGGGGAAAAGAACGAGAATACTTTTTTTTTTTTCCAATAATCCAATTACTCTCCATGGTTTCTATTTTTCTTTATTTCCTTTTTTAAAAGTAAAATTCAAAAGATAATTTTGTCATTTAAAAATCTATCTCACTAAAATACTACTTTATATATTTTTAATCAAAAATGAAAATTTAGTCAATTTAAACATTCCAATTATGTTTCTTGATTAAGTAAATAAGATAAAATGATTTTGATTCATTTTCTACTTAGGTTTTGTAAACAGCATAATACAAATAATGATTCTGATTATTCTATATTTTATTTCCATTTATTTCATCATTAATTTATGTTTGTCATCA
The DNA here is from genome assembly GCF_963169125.1 of Humulus lupulus. NCBI lineage: Eukaryota > Viridiplantae > Streptophyta > Magnoliopsida > Rosales > Cannabaceae > Humulus > Humulus lupulus. The sequence goes on along the minus strand of NC_084794.1, from coordinate 80,888,828 downwards.
GTGAATATTAGTCACCTGCTTAGAGAGTACTCCTTATGTTAATATGAACCCCAAACTTTTTACATAATTTACTTGTTGATGAATTTTGTAATTAATTATATATTTTTATGTTTCTTTGCTAGATGTGCAAACATGGAAATTTCTGACATAGTTCATTAGTATTGATTTTTTATTTCATTCTGTTTTTCAGTTGGAAAAACAGACAACAGTCCAAGCTACTGGGGTGGCTTCCAGCTTGGTTGAGACCATACAGGGTTCAGGCTTTAAACTACAAACATTGAATTTGAGTTTCAACGATGAAGAAAATGTTGCTGTGTAGATCATGATTCATGAAAGCTCCACTCGAAATTAAGGTTCGAACAAAAGGAAAGAGAAAAAGTATAATTTTGTTACTGAAGTTATGTTATCTTGACTCTTCCTCATGGGGCCATCTTGTAGTTATTTAGTGTTGAGAGTTTCATAGCCTTCATTTATGTGGTATCCGAGGAATGCATATTACTGTTATTGAGGATAAACGTTCTGGTTGAAAGAAATTTTCATAATGCAAGTTGGTGATTTTGCAATTTGGTAGGTATGGATGATCACATGATATTCTGATTAAATGTTTATAGTTCAACATGGTCCTGAAAAGATATAGCACGAACTTGCTAAGATATATGATTGTAAGTATGGAACATGAACATGTTATCATTTTAAGGCTTGAGCAAAGTGCATGGACAAATGTGGTAGTAAGTAGCTTTTACTTTTTGAAATTTAGAACTGAGAAGAAAGCTCTGGATTAGTGAGTGGTGGCCATAAGATAAGCCCCTATTATTAGCATTGTTCAACTAAAGTCATCCAAGAACAAAGGTAAAAAAAAAAAAAAAAGCATAAAGGAGGGAGGTGGATCATTACTTTGACAATATAAAAGCAGATAGGATATTAAAGACATGGAAAATTGACATGGTCTGACTCTCTCTATTATGAGTGTAGCTGGATCACAGCATGGACAGATTCCATTCTCTCCATAGCCATTAGCCAGTGTTTCATGATGATCATCAACATGCAGTACTTGTTTGTAAGGTTGTGTTTAGATTTAATAGGTGGGCCTATGACCACCGTACAGCTACAGAGAGATATTATTTCCTGACCTGGCAAAGGCTGGTTTTTGGGAATTTATTTATTCACAAGAGTAGTCCCACGAGGGAAAATTTACTCGACTCAGTCTAGTCTAAGTGTAGTACTAAGTTTTGTTTTCTCTAATTCGTATTAATGACCATTCATTAACTATATGATAACAAAAAAGTAAACTTTAATTTGACGATTAATTTTGGTATTACTATTTTGCATGATCCCTTTGGTAACACCTAATAAAAAAGATCAAGCTGGTGTCACATCAAAACATACAGGAAGAGGGACCCTAGTCAACTAATCCTCGAGATTTGATGATAGATATTTTGTCGGATGCACACAAACAAATCCAACCTAACACGTTTATGAAAAATCAAACCTTTGCTTGCAGTGTCCTAACCTAACGAAAGCATAGGATACCCTAACAATTTTGTACGCCAATTTAAAACCCTTCTCTCTCTCTCTCTCTCTCTCTCAAAGAAAGAACCTAACACCCTTTTCATTAATCCTGGGAAATGCCCTGGAATAGTTCTGTCATGGGATCTGAACTCTGGAACTTACTTGTTTTTGACCTTTCAAATATTATATATTATATGGGCAAGTTGTGATATAATATATTAGAGTTTAAGGTGTTGTAGATAGACCTGTCTTTAGTATTGACTATGATTCAAAACACTAGTGGAGACTGGAGACTTCAAGCCAGAAAAAAGATACTAGTAGTAGTAACAACATTAATATGGACTTTCTAGATAATCAATGTATGAGAATTCCCATGTTTCATATGACATGGCATGTGAATATCACATGCATGCACTGGACAAAGACTATAAAGGGCAAGAGGAACCATCCCATCGTCACTTGCTTATTTTTGTATATTTTTTTAAATTGCAAAGGGAGTAAGACAAATCCTCAAGGCTTAACCTCAGGCTTACCTAAATTACAAGGTCCACATGCTTAATAAGGATGAGCTGTGATAAGGGGTTCTTTTATTGTTTCCTATTTGCGGTAAGATATTAGCATTGATTATACCGTGGAAATATCGCCCAGTTTTTTTAGATGCAAGTGTAACCTCAGTGTTGTTATAATAGACTAATAGATAATAGATACACATGTACAAGATACAACCCCTATGACTAACTAGTCTCTCTACAACTTGGTACCCTTTTTTTTTACGGTTGAATAGTCTATGGCTGCTGCCAAGTGTTTTATTTATTTCATAAGGAAATTAATATCCTGGTCCCCTTGGCTCTGTCACCAAGCCTCTGACTTTAATTGTTTTCTTATTATATGATTAATGAGGCTCCTTAAAAAATATAAAAGAAAAGGTATCTCGCACAAGCAAGACTCGAAAATAGTACTAGTGAAAAATGCTTCTTCTTCTGCTGCTTCGCTTTGGTTATAGGTTTCAAGGACAGACCTCGTGTGAAGACATGATATTAGTGGTGACGTACAATTTGATGAGTGAAGAGATAGATAAACTAGTTTTGTCCTTTGGGTCATGTGGGTCGAACTACTAAGTCAGATATTGGTCAGCGAGCCATACTTTATGTCTAAGTGAAGCTGGCAAGCAACACTAGTTTACTTTAACCAGACCGCCAGCTACTACTTCTCTCTCTCTTCTTCTGTTCACCATTTCCTCACTTATTTATACTGCTCTCTGCTGCTCTCCAAAACCATCTCAACTCACAAGTTTCTCCCAATGGCTTTAAAATCTTTTCTTCTACTGGCCACTATTCTCCTAGTAACTACAAAGGTATGAACTTCTTCACTCTCTTACACTCCTTAACCCCTTCCTATACAAATGGAGAAATCAGAACTTTTTTGTCTATATATTAGTTTCTTTCTCACTAGCAGGGTGTCTAAATGGTAAAATAGTAAATGCCCTTTTATATTCTTAGGTATCTTATGATGATGAGAGGCATGAAACTGTGTTCAACACTTTATTTATTTTATTTCCTTGATGTGTCTACATTCTGTTTGGTTTACATTACCTTAACCATATACAGATTACATAGTTTCCTCTAATATTTATTGTTTCGACAACAAGTGTTTTGAGTTCTAACTTGAAAGCTTTTCTATTTGGTTATAGTTTGTCTATGCAGATGTTCCAGTAACAGGAACATATCCTCCCAAGGCTCCCTTGGCCCCAGTTCCTCCAGTCAAGCCACCAACTCCGGTTGTCAAGCCCCCAGTTCCAGTTCCTACCCCAGTATACAAGCCACCAACTCCAGTTGTGAAGCCACCAACTCCGGTTGTCAAACCACCAACTCCAGTGATCAAGCCCCCAGTTCCAGTTCCTACCCCAGTATACAAGCCACCAGTACTAGTGCCTCCACCAGTAGTGAAACCACCAACTCCTGTGCCTCCTCCAGCCTACAAGCCACCAGTATCAGTGCCTCCTCCAGTAGTGAAGCCACCTGCTCCAGTGCCTCCCCCAGCATACAAACCACCAGTATCAGTGCCTCCTCCTGTAGTGACACCACCGGCTCCAGTAAAGGTGCCTCCTCCAGCATACAAGCCCCCAGTTACAGTGCCTCCACCAGCATACAAGCCCCCTGTCCAGCCATCACCACCAATGCCTCCTGTTAAGTCCTTGAAAGGTAAGACATCACACATAAGCCTCTTGATTAGTTATTTTTGCTCTAATGAAAGTGTTTGGTGATTTTATTTTTGGGTTTGTTTGTTTTGGGCAGATTGCACCCCACTGTGTGACACTAGGTGCTCATTACATTCAAGGCCAAATATTTGCAAAAGAGCATGCATGACATGCTGCGGCAGATGCAAATGTGTTCCCCCAGGCACGTACGGCAACAGGGGAAAATGTGGCAAGTGCTATGCTGATATGAGAACCCGTGGCAACAAATACAAGTGTCCTTGAGAATGAATGAGACAGTGTTCGGTTGCCTGTAGTAAAAGAAATGGTTTATCACCACTTTCGATGAGTACTTTCTACTAGTTGCCAGCAAGTGTCAAACAATCTAATAGCATATGAATAAAGAGTAAATCGATTTGTAATGCGTGTCTAGTTAGTTTTCCTATGCATTATTACATATTTAATATGTACAACTTTTTACTAATTAGTAGTCAATATATGGATTTGTTTCTTAAAATAAAATTTCATTTTTGATTGAGCAGCTCATCATGATGGAAAAATAAAAACAAACACTTTCTAGCTTCTAAGTTTTGGAAAAGGGTTAATCACTATGGGATGATTATGCTTTTTTAATAAGGTGGAATCTCTATTTAGCATCCTTCACTTTTTTTTCTTTCCTACTTCACCGTTTGAGTACTTTGGACCTTTGGTTCTGTTTCTTACTTTTATAAAAGTGGCTGTGAGTGAAGTTGAAGAAGGTTTAAGCATTGAATGTTAACAAGGTAGGTTTAAGCATTAAAACTTGTCTATTACAAGTACAATGTAGTTGGTACTTTTATCAAGATATTTTCTTATGAGAGATGAAGGCAAGATAAGCAAAAGGTACACTTGCAACAGGAGTCGATCAAACCGGTTTTCCATCTAGAATTTCCAGAAAGCAACAAAAAAATAAAATGAAAAGAGTCACAACGTGAAGTCTTTGGTACTGTCACCTTGCAAAGTACCACATTCGTAGAGTTCATCCGCTCCTGCTGTTTTCTTTCATCTGTGGTTAACATCTGTCCTAATACATGCATTGTAGTTATCCAAAACGACAAGAGAATTTTATTGGTTTTTTACCTAACAATGGCTACATTCAAAGGGTAGTAATTGTGTTCTGTACCTTAATTATACAAGGGAAAATACTCAAATAAGATATGGCTATTGACACTCTTAGAGCACACTCTCGGTGAATCTTAGAGTACACTTAAGAGCACTATTTTTTTTTTTACCTAAATGTATTTTTTTATATATACAAACAATAAATATTTTATTATTTTTTTATAAACTTATATATATATGTGATATTATTATATTTAATTATTTTATTTTTTAAAATAAATAAAATATTTTTAAAAAATATAATATTTAAATAATGTAGAGAACAAATAGAAGTTAATACATGGTATAATATTAAAATTTGAGTTAAATTATTAAAATTTGAGTTAAATTATAAAAAATATATGTTTTGGTGAAATATTTTGTAATACACTTTTTTTATAATATTTAGCACAAACTCACAAAAATATCTTCCATCAGTTACTTTATATATATATTTATAGGCGAATTCTTCAATCCCTCACATGACTCAGTCCTTCAGTGTGGGGTCCAGCTTTGTGCCATTTGTCAAAATTTTATAGGACTCGGTGTTTTTGTCACATTTGTTTTTGACTTGCAATGACCGATTTGGTGAACCGGTTAGAAAGTTGTTGGTGATGTGGGTATAAAAAGTAGGGGCAAAAAAGTAATTCCTTGTCCAAAAATATGTACAGTTGAGGAGTTGATCGTAAACTTAATATGAATTTGAGAGATATTTACGATTTTGGTAACGTAAGCATTGTGGTTCCGGCAAGTGATTTATATGTTATGTTGAGTGAGATGCACCAATAACCACGTAAGTAAAACTGATATATATTTTGTAGTGTTTTGTAAGTTTTTTTTAAAGTTTTTTCCCTGGACTTGATCGTAAACTTAATGACTTGATTGTAAACTTAATATGAATTTGAGAGATATTTACGATTTTGGTAACGTAAGCATTGTGCTTCCGCCAAGTTATTTATATGTTATGTTGAGTGAGATGCACCAATAACCACGTAAGAAAAACTGATATATATTTTGTAGTGTTTTGTAAGTTTTTTTAAAGTTTTTTCCCTGGACTTGATCGTAAACTTAAGGACTTGATTGTAAACTTAATATGAATTTGAGAGATATTTACGATTTTGGTAACGTAAGCATTGTGCTTCCGCCAAGTTATTTATATGTTATGTTGAGTGAGACGCAACAATAACTACGTAAGTAAAACTGATATATATTTTGTAGTTGTTTTATAAGATTTTTTAAAAGTTTTTTCCTGGGACAAGTTTCATTTATTCAATATTGGGATGAATGAATCACTAACTAAATTAGGTATGGAAAAATGTTATTTGGATGGTTGATTAACTAGGAGAGTCAATACTTGCTTGATTGATATATGTTTGACACTAACATGTTAATATCTTGCAACTAGTGTTTACATAAATTAAGTTTTAAAATATTCTTAATACAATATCATAAGTTTAGTTGAAATATTCTGAATACATAGGTTTAAAGTGAAGACCGCATTGGTGGCTTAGTGGATGAGGAAATTATAATTTTCTTATCAATTGCATGAAAAATTGGTTCAACCAACTGAGAAGTGTCGGTTGTATGAGTGAGTCGTATTGTGGTAAGTAGAATGTCCCCAACCACGCTTGTGTAATCTATGTTGTAGTAATAAAAAACGTATACACTCATCTGGTTTAGTGTTAATAATTTTTCACCATTGGACCACACTTGCCTAATTCTTGTATCTAATTGTAACTGTTTTGGGATAAGTATGTATCCACTACCTTGTCTTGTTGTCGATAATATTTTGAAAGCCCTTATGCCAAGGAGGACTGAATATCTGTTGAGGCTAATGGTGAAGACATCTTCAATTTGTTGGGGTAAGTTAATAACTTTAACAGTCGGACTTCTAGAGTCGAACAAGAACAACACTTGAGTAGTACATTATGTGGCGTTGACATCATTCATTGTTACCCCCTTAATATTTCATAAAGTACAAATATGATTAAGTTTAAATATGATGAATGAAGCTATTTATTTTAAGAAGAAATTATGATCACGTATCTTTGAGACTAGGGTAAGAGATATTTATGACCAGTTTTCGCACTGTACTTGGTTGTCATTGAAATCTTTTACAGTGGCAAAGGCCCTGACATGCCTTCCCATTGATGGGAGATGGCTCATTTGAACTGGCTGAGGTTGGCCTATATCCCATAGTTGTAGTCTCTTGGTTGAATGTAGAATGACTCCTTCATTGCTACTCCAGGCAATTGGTGTTGAAAATAGAAGTGGTTGTAAGAGAAGTCCCACATCACAATTCATTTTAATAGTCCCATTTGTAAGATCAAACAATTTAATGAAACTATCTTCGTTGTTTCCATATAGCAGTAGATGATGACTTGGGACATGGCAGTGATATGCTTCATTATCTTGTTATTCTTGTTCTTTAGTGCTTTTGTGTACATATATGATGAGAGGCATTGAAATAGATGGTATTCCCAGCTAGAAAATCCTCCAAAATTTGTGGAAACCGTTTGTGTACATTGTGACACGTTTATATCGATCTGAATATCCATTTGTTGTGATCGTAACTTGATTCCAAATTCCAGAGGGAAGAATTTTACCAGTGCAGTACCGTCTTGAAATAAGCTATATTTTGCAACATGAAAAGGGTGAAAAATTTATAAGTTATAATAAAACGATAATGAATTAACTTGGTAACGATCATTGTAAAAATGAGTAGAGTTCATTTGTATTAAAAATTTAGAAGTTCAATTAATCATTTCGATTAATTTACGAATTTAAGGACGTACGAAACATGTGAGAATATCGTCAATACAACATTGTCCTTCGTCGAAAACAAAAATGACAAGGTTTCCATCTGCATTTGTAAATTTTGAATATCTCCCTGATGGAAATGGGAGTCATATTGCTTGTATATGACACTTTGCAAGAGAAACATGTAACAAATGTGTTGGGATCTTGTTTTTGTGTGGGTCGTAAGCACAATTCTCAATTTTGATATTGGCAACTATTTCAATATTTGTTGTTTCCAACTCTATGTCTTGTGGGTCCGCCATTTGGGAGGAGAGGTTGAGATTATAAACACCCTTCAAACTTTCAGTTAATGGAGTAAATGACGTAGGCAAACTACAAGCATATAATAAGGTTAATGTTAGTATTTTAATTTTTTATATTATACTCATTAAGTAATTAGTGAGCAAGCTAAATGAGCAAACTATTGAAATTTTTCTACACAAGCCTTCATAATTTTTAAAAATTTCTTTACAATTTGTTTCTTGCCCACTTGAGGAAGTGAAGTAGTCCAGTTTAACTTATCAATAAGTTTGAGATAAATGTGGGCTACCAAAGTCAGGCCCACTTGCAAAGTGAAGAACCATTGGAGTTAAAAGATTGAATTCCATTTTCAAACATCAAATTTGGTGAGGTATAGAAAATAATAGGTAACGTTACTTGTGGACATTCATAATTAAACTGAGGTGGGTGTTTAATTTTATGTTTGACTATAGAAAAATTTCTTGAGTACTTTGCGAAGTTATGAAAAGATGTTGTGACATAATAAACACATGAAAAATGGTGTATGAACTAGTTACTTGCCGTGCATAGAAAGCAACATCAATTGATCCACCACTTTTGACCTGTTTGTCACAGATCAACAGAAACTTTTGACAACTTGTACTTGTACTGAAGAGAGGAATTTGTTATGGAATTCGTTATTTCTTGGTGAAGATGAAGGAGAAGCACATACGATGCTATGCGTGTGAACGAACTCCATCCCGTTGTAGATGAAAATTTATTGAAGTATTTTCATATTTGATATAGAAGGCAACAATTGGCGAGGAAAGTAAATGTATATTTATTGCTTGACCGTGTTATAGGTGGGTGATGCATGTACCGTTGTTTTTTGGGAAACTGAGTGATAGGTTAAATTCGTAAACACTTAACAGGTTAACTTGTGGGTACAAATTGGCGAATTTCCAGGAATATCGGTCCAGCCCAGCTAAAAATGGACCTACAGTCATTGATCAATTTAGGAAGAGAAGTAGTACAATAGATTAGGGTAGCTGATTTGTGATAAGACTAATCATTACTATGTTAATACCAAATAAGGTTTAATTTTTGTGTTGTTTGACCGAAGAGAATAAGTACTACAATAATTAGTTGATCCTCTGATATGGTAAATTTGAGGATCATAATTACGTTAAGGTTTGATCATCTCAGATATGTATTATAAATGCATCACTATAAGAGATGGAATGAGTGAATTGCCAAGTAAATTACGATTTTTGAGGCCTTTAAAACCATTTTTTTTAAATTGTCAGATACATATATTTGGAAGATACGTTAGCGGGTAAGAGCTGATAAGTAATTTGACAGTTGTAGTGCGTAACTCATAACTCTTAACCCGTAATAAAAACTGCTACTTTATAATTGTTCAGACTATTCTATTTTATTACGTGCAAATGTTTTATTTGTGTGATTTAGGATGATTGAATCACCAACTATATTATTTACCGGAGAATATTTTATATATTCTGGTTATATTATAACTTGTTACATGTCTTTGTTCTCCTGTGATTGATATCTCAAATCGAATTAATTAATCTATGAAATTAGTTGGCCAACATTAACTGGAAATGATCGAAAATTTCAGTCATGATTTTTTTGATAAAACAAAAGAAATTCCTAAAAGAGACGGTGACGTATAAAAACAACTATTAAAATGTTGCGAAGAGGTTGCTTTTCAAATTGATGAAAAAAATGTAAGTTAAACCATGTCATGAAATGCATTAACAACACAACATAGTAACTGACATTCATAATAGCCGAATTGGTTCATTGCATTGGTTATAAAACAACTTCAAAATAGCTTATTGAAATAAAACTACCAACCTAATTGTTTCATTCCTTATCCAACAAAACTATAATAGAGGACTGCAATAAACACAACACCACAATGAACAAAATACATTTCGGTTCCAGTCATTGATGCCTTACTACTTAGGACTAGAGGGAGGTGGTGGAGAAGAAGACTTGCGTTCGACTAGGTTGGGATTTCCCTTTTGCTCCCCGTGACAACATTGGCAACACCATCGACTCCTAATTTCGTCAACGTCGTTTCGCAGATTAAACAACATGCTAAATGTTAGATTTTGAAAGGTGTTCCTGCTCATGTACATCTCTTGGTAGGACACCTCAGAGTCTGAAGACGACAATGAGATTGTTTTCCCATGTTGTTTTGTCCTTCGAGCAGACGAACCTTCGGGTAGAACAACCAGTTTTTTGCGAGGTCGGCCTTCGAAAACCAAAATTAATAGTTACGATTTGCAAATTATTCAAATCAGAGGAAGTTCTGAAGGTAATGTAAAAAAACGTAGTAAATAATATAATCATGAACTTGAGTGGATAACCTCGCCTTCGTCGTGGCTGACTTTTCGAAGCATCCCCTTTGACAAGGTCATCTTGTAAACTTTGTGGAGGAGGCACGTCTTTGTCTGGTTGTCGCTTGAGAGTGTTCTTGTTTTTACTAGGATGGCCGACCCTTGTCGGTGGAGATGGCTCAAGAGATCCATGGGGTGTGTCTTGCGTCGTTAATGGGGGGCGGCCGGCCAAGCATTTGAACCTCATGTTTTTAGGAATGGGAAGCAGTTAGGTTTGTGATGGGGAATATGTGAATGGTAAGGGTTTACATATGATTTACTGAAATGAAGAGATGATGTTGGGAAAGAGAAACTGAATAGTGACCTCCAAAACTACACAGTAGGCTAATCATGGCTACTATGTGGACCTGGTTGGATACTAACACACACAAGAGACATTAGGAATCCTAGTTGAATGATTCTGTTTATTTTTCTTGCACCAAATTTGATTTTATAATGCCACAGTGTGTAAAATATGTAGTCCATTTTTTGGTTAAATGGGCTAGACTTATTTTGAATGGGTCGAAATCTTTGCTGGAGATGTCAGTTTTTAATTAAATTCTTGCAAAATACCACATTCCACAATACTGAAAGGAAAAAATTTTAAATTACGGGACCGAAAATTATTTAAAAAAATAAATTGCCTATTTATTACATTTTTAAATAGTAAGTGTCTAATAAATTACAAAGCAAGTTATTGTGACATTTTCAACATTTTTAATTATATTTCAAATTAAATGTGAAGATATAATTTTGTGAAAAGAAAAGTTGTAAACATAGTATAAAACTCTTTGTTGATATTACATTAATTGAATAAGATATTATAATTGAAGACATGGTAAATGAAATGATTTCCGTGTTGGATTAGCTTATACATGATCTTTATTTATTTCCATGTATATCTAATATTAAATAAATTAATACATAATAGCCTAAAACATGTTTACAAAATTGAATTGAAAGAGAAACAAAGAATAGAATACTTACAGTATACGCAGGGGAATTAAAGAGTCATTCTTTTAGTTTCTCTAACTCTTGTATCCTCTTTATCACAGAGTATTATCAAGAAACTGAACCGATTTTTTATTTTCTTCACAATCTTCCAATGTATTCTTAGAACTACCTAGACTAGTGTGGGGAATTCTGAACACATGAGATAAATATAGAGAGAATAAGAGACAATAACAAAGAGGCTTAGAAAATGACTTGTGTTTAGAGAGAATCTAAATCTATCAGAAAATCTGAGTTGTGACTTATGTTTTGACTTCTTTCTAAGCACTCCTTTTATAGACTCAATTAGGTCAGTTAATTTAATTAGAAAATCAATAAAATAATAGCCATTTTAAAGCCCTAGGTCGAAATTATCATGGGCTTTAGGCTTGTGAAAATTTTCATTTGATTATAAGCACATTGGACTTAAAATCAATGTCTGTATTATTTTCTATCGATTTAATTAATTAAATTTTTTTTTAAATCGTTTATCAAATTAATTATTTATAATTTCAACCTTGATTTAAACTTATTTATTAATTTAGATACAAATTTATGTTAATTAATAAAGCTGCCATAATTTCTCTTTTTTTCTCAAAATTACACAACTCTGTGAAACTATCCAAAATTGACCTGGTCAACTTTGATAATTAAATCAATTAATTGAGACTATGTAGATGATTTTATCCAAGGTACAATGGGGACCATGGGCCTATGAAATAAAGCTCCAATAAGTTATCATAAATCTAACAAATAAATTTACTAACTTATTAATTCCTTGTGACTCCACTATAGACTCGGAATTGCACTCTTGAATTCATAGAACGCTCTATAACAAATATATATACACAATTAATTATCCATTGTTACAACCGTAATTGTCACTCAATCCTCTATAGACGGTCTACAATGAGATATGACTAAAATACCATTTTACCCCTCATTGTATTTTATCCTTAAAACACTTAGTTCCTTGTAAATGATATTTCAGTAAGCTAATTTAATTACTGAAATGAGATCTCTATCATTTAACACCTTCAATCAAACTAAAAGGAAACCATCGTTTAACTTCTTCATCAGAAGCTATAGATGTTCATATCTATGATTAACACTCCCACTCAATTATACTACCGAGTTCCCAAGATGTAAGTATGGGCTAGTCCTTAGGGTAAGCTGGTAGCGAACAAGTCAAAGAACTCAAATAATACAATCAGTTATAATACTAACCACTCAGAATTTAGATTGAATTGACCTATGGTCAACTATATCATATGACTATAATATATAATAACAGTATGTTTACTTATCTTATCAACTGTCAATATCGGTCCAGTCCGATGTAACAAATACATCCGATCTTATCTACTTTGGTATAATGTTCTGGAAAGAACATAACACTGTAATGTGTAAGTAGATCATATCGTAGATTGGCAAGTCAGTGTAAATCCTGTACACTGACTAATCTTAGGACTAACTTATTTTGAAAGGGCATCCTGGAATAGAAGCCAAGACCATCGCATTGGCGTGTTGCATACTCCTAGATCGCGCCATCCGATGCCTCCCGGGATGCAATGAAGAGGTCGTAGTTCCCAAGTCCGAGATTAGACCGGGACGACTATGGATGAACCCGTGTCCTGGTAAACGAACCGGGACCCTGGTAAATGAAGATGGATGTTGGTAAACGGACGTGGACCCAGTGTCGAAGTTGGGTGTGATAAAGTGTCCCCGATACTGACATCACCCCAAGAAGTGTGTAGCTATGTCCCCATAGATAACCTGCAGAAGAGGTTACATCAGGAATGTACGGCGTCAGTTCAGAACTCCACTGCCACTACTCTGACAGATCCTGTCCCCTTAATCTCCCTCTAGAAAACAGGCAAACAGAGGTCATCAACAAGATGTTGAAGGGAACAATGAAGAAAAAGCTTCAAGCCTACAAAAGTAAGTGGCCAGAGGAGTTGCCCTGTGTACCTCTTCATCGCCCAAGGGTTTCGCATCAGTTTTCTCCTTGGCATCAAACTTGGCTCTTTTTGTGGTGGGGTCGGGGTAAAGCAGGAGGTTCGTGTTCTTGTCATGGAGCCAGGCCATATAGATGGCCTCGTCGAATGTAGCCTCCAGCAAGGCGTCAGCTTGTGTAACGCCCTAGTTACCCCAGAACAGTTACAGTGAATCAGAAATTTGACTCGCTACCCGAGTCATTTGGTTAAAAACGTGCTTGTAAGTATTATTAACAGACTAACGTAGAAAACAATAAAAAGGAAAGGATATATTTTATTAAATACATAAAACTGTTCATGGGCCCATAAAAACATTTACAAGTTATTTACAACTCAAAAATGTCATTACTGTTTCAAATTTACAACCCGCCGACCTAGGCGGCAAAAATATGGTAAACCCCCTAGTTCCTCTAAGAACTCCTTGGCCGTGGTGGTGAACCAAAACAGGGCAAACCAGAGAATTCAAGGTATAGAAACGTACCCAAAGATTAGCTTATGATGCTCTTCAATGGAGGAACACTGTCCCAAACTCGTGAGGCTTACTTCCCAAGATTGAATCCTCAAGAATGGCTCAAAAATCTCAAAGGAAACTGGAGGAGAAAAAGATATGGGAAGGCTCTTAAAGATGCACTGTTTTCGTACCTCTTTCATAGCCTAAAATGGTTTATATCAATCCTATGGGTGAAAAGAGTATTATACCCCTAGGTCAAATAAAGGTTTGTAAAGGCTCCCAAGGGAAAAATTGGTATTCCCCACCCATTTGGTTAATCATAATTAACGCTCTCCAATTCCTGCTATTCTCGATAATCTCAAACACCAATAATTAATATCCCGTTATCCTTTAATTCCCGGTAACGCTCTTGTTATCCCCATTTCCTGTTGTGGCCCCGGGACGATGGTCCAGGCCCATGGTCTGGGCGATTGGATATGGGCCCAGCCCAGGCCCACTTAGCACGGGAGTAACCAAGGACGACGGGCCAAGTGTGGTTCCGGATCTGGATGGTGTCCAGGAAGATGATCCATGACAGTCGCCCGGGAGACGTATGGCCAGTTGGGGATACGGTCGCGGTATACGCAAAATGATCCCAGAGTCTGGTAAACGGTTCGGGCCTGTGGTAAACGAAGAGGGACAGAGGTAAACGAACCTGGGTCATGTCCTCCAGGTTGGCAGGAAAAGGCATCCATGACCCTGAAGCCGCCGCACGACGCATGGGAGCTGTCCCCACTTTTCACCTGCGGAAAAGGCCACCTCGGGATTGCACGCCGCTGGTTCAGACCTGCACTGGCAGTGCACTGACCGATCTTCTCTACTGAATCTGCCTCGTAACTCGGAATGTCCAAACCAAAAGCCCTATTTTTTCGGGCGGAGCATAGGCTTTGGGCTGCCCCAATGGGCTTCAGTCTCTCTTAATCTTTTGTATTTTTATCCTTTGTACTGGGCTTCCATTATAGAAGCATAGGGTATTTATCCTTGATGGGCCCAGGTCATACCCGGTCGAAGGCCCGTGCTCCTGTGAGCCTATAAATACAGATGGCAGAGCTCTGCAGAAGGGATCTCTCTTCGACTTGTATACAGTTACTATGTCAAAACATAGAGAGAAACTCCATTGTAAAAGAGTTTCCAAGCTCTAATACAACTGACTCGTGGAGTAAGGCTCGTTAACGCCCCAACCACGTAAAAAATCCTATTTTTATCTTCTAAATTCCATATCATTAGTCTTACCTAATATTCATTAATATAGTTTCCGAAAATCTCGGTAAACAACTCTAATCATTAAAATCACCCCGAGACTCATCCCGAGGCCCGAACTTATACCTATCCACATAATAATTGGTTCTCACATATACCACATATTTATTTCATATTACATTACCACATAATACCATCAATTATCATATAAACATTACTAAACATATAATTACTCATTTAATTCACAATTATTCCATTAATGCCGTCCTGGCACACTAAGCAAAGCCCTTAAGCCTTATTAGTGATTTTGGGTCGTTACAATGGGTCTCCCCATGCATCTTCACCTCCAGCTGAAGCAGCTCATCTAATGTCTGAACACAGGTCTCCACAGTCTCCAATGGCTTAAACATATCGTAGGGGTGAAAAGACTGAATTGCCCCTAACTCATTTAAAGTTTTGTAAAGGCTCCCAAGGGTAAAACCGTCATTTCCCATGCGTTTTGTTAATCATAATTAACACCCTCAACTTCCCATTATTGTAGATATTCTCAAATACGAATAATTCATATCTCGTTACCCGTTAATCCCCAGCAACGCTGTAATCACCAAATTACCCGGAGACTCACCCCGAGCTCCGAACTTAATCCCGTTATGACCAACATGCATGAATATACATAATTACGCCATCAGCTGGCCAAATTACGAAACTGCCCCTATGATGAAATGTGGACCCAAATGCATGCATTTAACATCATATTATAATATAATTCACATAAACATGCCCTTCATCTGTTTTTAACTACATAAGACCACGAAGTAATCAACCTTTTCTACCGTTTCATTTTTACTCGACTTCTCTTTAGTAAGTTGCATCAGAATAACAGGGACTTCTCTTTAATAAGTTGAAATACTAATGTATTAAATAATTATGATACATTAGTGTTTCAGTGAAACTCCACATCATTTTTGGAAAACAATCTGCGCATTTTGCAGCTATGTTCATAACTACAAAATTATATTTTTAATGATGTATAACTGTATTCTATAATTTGTTTGACCATAATTTAAAAAAAAAGATATCTTTCACATGTGGTATTAATATATATTTATAAAATTCTAATGATTTCATGAAATTTTGTTAGCACAACTGGGAAGGTGCTATCTGAGTTGTTACACGAGGAAGGGGGTTCGACCTGGTGCATTGTTACATTTATGCTCTTTAATTAAACGTAAGTTCAACTTTTTTTGCTTAACTAGTTTCACCCCTCCATTGAAATTTAAATCAACTCTCTTGCATTGATTTTGCCTATACATATACAATAAATTTTTGCAAATTAAGTTCACACCACACTCAAAAGATTAGTTGAACATCTTCCCTCTAGTATTTTAAGTAAATACTAAACACAATATCAACCGTTTTCAGTTTCAATCCAAAACAAGAGGATGCTGAAAGATATGAAAATAGGTAACATTACACATATTTTGATTTCTAATTATAACAAAAGGGTTCGCACAACATGATCCTTTATACTAATACATTGTACACATACACTCATGTTTACTTGATAGAACCATATGGCCACATCGGCAACCATGGTTACTGAAAAAGAGTGACTACATAAACCAAATATCCATTATATATAGAACTACTACATTAGCTTGTTAAGTTCAAGTTAATTTTCTCTGTCAGTACACAACATCCTCCAACTCTTGGAAACACAAAACCATAGTGTCTAGTGCATCTTGCATAGCACCGACGGTTAAGCTGCTGAAACCTTTCTTCTCAATCTTAGCTCGGAGTAACTGAGCCGTCGTCATACCCTTGTCAAACTTCCCAATCTGTTCCTTAATAAAACATTCAATGTCAGTGGGTTTTGGATACTCTAATTTGGCGACGTCAGGTTTCTTAACAACCGGGTACGGGGATATGGTTGTTAATTTTATGCCTACAGCCACCTGGGTGGTTCGAAAGTAAACTGGAGGAGTTAAATCCATTGCGATGGTGTTGCAGCCTGAATCCATCGTTTGTATGGCTCCAGCGTCAGTGTCTGCGTTCACATCCAAAATTATGTCACGTTTGTTCAACTCTGAATCGTTGGCTGAGGTGGCCATCATCTTTTCGAAATATTACCCTTAATGTCTATGTTCGCCAAAACAGAAGTCCAATGCACATATGTGTTTATACCAGTGTTGGATTTATATAATGGCAATTTATTATGGTTTCCATTAGTTTTGTCTTATTATATTACATGTACATTAGTGTATCTGTGCATTGAGAACCCATATATCCCACAATACCCGCCAAGCATTGAATGATTGACCGACTACCAACAATATTTTGAAATTGACTACACTGTCGTGGGATCCACCCATTTTTTTGGAGTATTTATACACGTTATGCCTTCTTTGACTCAAATACTACCCACCCTCACCATACCTTCATGTCATATCCAAATTTGATTTTAATATCCATAGTGGGGCCAATTCTGTGGATGCATTGTTTATTTGCTCATAACACGACCCTACATTGTTACTTGCATTTATTTCAAATGTCACTGCTGCAGGAATGTACTATAACAAATGATAGTGTGGCCTCGTATTGGTCCCACTTAAAATTTGTGTCATAACGCCTATGGCACTTAGGCATACCTACACCTCTCAATGACTTCTAGAGTACACCATCCATGTCCTATGCTCTTGTTTGGACTATGTTATTAGTGTGCATATGTATGGAACACTATAAACTCCCATTTATTTACGACCAACCATCTACTATGGATTCCGACTCCTCATTCGACTCATGCAATCGAGAGGTTTTCCCCGAGGTCGCCCATCAAGAAAACATCCGCTCGGAACTGGAAGAGTTCACGCATTGTAGAATAACAACCCTCCCCCCACACCCTTTAGAGTACATTAATGATCTAAAGGATAAATTGGAGGAGAAGAAGTTCTTGATTTGGCAAATCAATTTTGAAAAAGGTATGTTGGAGGAACGTAACAAGTCAATGGAAGCGAAGATATTGGAATTGGAGGCCAAAATTGTTGAACGGTGCAACGAATTAGAAGGATTGAGAAGGATTGCTTCCAAGGACGACTACCAAAGGTTGTCCGAAGTAGTGGACGAACTTAAGTCTGAGGCATTGACTAGATACCAACAATATCTAGATGAAAAAGTGCACAACAGGGTCGGCGTCCGTTTGCAAAAGGAAGGTAGAAGAGGATGAATAACTCCATTGTTAGTAACTTCAAAACTTTATGACACTATCCTTGTCTAAGTTAGTCTAAGTGGGCGTTGCATTGCATTAGTTTCACCGAGTAAGAATGGTTTGTTAGTTTATAAGTGTTGTTCAATTAGGTTTGGGTTGTTAGTTTCTTGAGGTGGTGTATGTCACAATGACTTGTTTGTCAGATTATTTGACTAAACTTTCATAATATGCATTTGTAGTACTTATGATAATTAATAACTTATTATGGAATTATGTTCACTAGTATTACTGTAAATGAATGTGAGAGTTACACTTGAGGACACTTAGTGGGACAGCCTTCCCATCATGAAGAAATTGTTAGAGTACCACATGACAGTGCACCTATCTAGAGAGTAGGTTCATCTAGTCTAAGTAAAGTTGGTTGTTGCCATACTCAAACAGCACCTCCCATCCCCCAATTACGACCATATATATATGCAGGTACAATTTTTTTTTTATGAACCCCTGCCAACTGAAGGATTCACAACTACATTGTTAAAAAGTGTTGTTCTACAGATCGGTCATACATGGATCTTATTTTTTACATTTTCCCAGTTACATACAACATCCTCCCCTTGTTGACTACATAAACCAAATATATGCCTTTCGGTGATACAAATGAGGAGTTACAAAAATTGAATCCATTTCTCGGTATATTTAATTATCCTTCGAAATTGGGTTATAATATAAATTGGAAAGGAAAGCACTAATGCTTTTTGTAATGACCCACTACCCTACACTTACATATAAAAACATCATAACTTTATTTAAAACTAAAAAGCAAATGTTAAACTACATAAAATTTAAAGTAGGATATGGGATCCCATTGTTTTTAAAATAAAAACATATCATAACTTTAAGTAAATGGATTACAAAATAAAGTACGGAAAATACATATAAAGCATAATTTTTAAAATACTAAGAAGCGACTTCATCATCGAACCGAAACGCTCAATCCACCGATTCCATCCCACCTCAATACATAACCCATAAGCTGCCAAGAACCTTTCCGCCACCAAAGCTATTTTTCTGGACATATAAACATAAAGGAATGAGCCTAATGCTCAGGAAGGAAAATCTAACAACATAAATCATATACATAAAATTATATCATAGGCTAAAAACATACCATAACATATACTATAAGCATATCATATATGTCATATATACTATAATGGCCGTTACTACTTGGGGCTTGTAAAGTAAACAAGTCATATTAATCAAACCTAGGTTAAAATTAATATTCTAAAACTATAGGTTAAACTTAGAAAATGTACAAGTGTTACCACGAGTGTCCAGCTAAATCCAAAACTGAACCAAAATCCACAGTCATAAAAATACTACAACTATTACTATTGGTGCTACTATCTAGCTAGCTAAGTAAAGTTCTTGGACTCTACACTTTTTAAATAATTACCATTATAATGATTAAATAAGCTCTTTAATATGAAATAATACTCCATGAGTTCATAATAATCGAAATATTCAAAATTTTAATTATTTCATTTCTTCAGCTTTAAGAAGTACGATATGAAATCATGGGTGAAGTTCATAACCTAATAAAGCTTATTAACACAAACAACAAAGTAATTTAAAACATATATATTCTACTCACCCATGCGTCGCAAAACTATGACTGCCGGCTATCGTACTTTCATTTAGAGGAATATCGCCACTCGCAGAAATGTTATTTTACCATGGTGTAGATGTGTCATTATTGCCATCGTCATTGCTTTCTCCAGGCTGGATGAAGCCACAACATACACTTGCTTCTGTGGAAGAAAATTTAGAAAATGGTTGAAATTGTTGAGTCATTTGAATTTGAGGTTGAACTTTGCAAGTTTCCCTGTTGTGCCCTAACTCGTTGCAGTTTCTGCATCTTCTCTTGTTAGCCACCTTGTTATCATGCTCCTTCTCCTTTCCTTTTGACTTTTTATTAGGTTCCCTCCCCTTAGTCCGAATTAAAGCTGGATCTCGGATCACTCTGTTAGATGGGTGGGAGTGGTTCTCATTTTGCTCAATGTTTGCGTCACCGGATTGATTACAAAATTGGAAGCACATTGACTTAAATTTCTCCTCCAACCGAGACATCTCATTCATGGCCTCTTCGTAAGTGTCGTTTTGCTTGGTCGCAAAGTATCCCATTGCATTGAACCATGATGTTAATGATCCCCATCTTGTACATACCAACACATCAGCGGGCACCCAAGAATGGGGGAAACCATTCAATTCAACCGAGCTCTTAGCATCCTTCCTCCATCTAGCCTTAAACAGAAAGTCTGGAATGCAAGGTATGTTCAAGTGCTTCATAACAGCGAATATATGACGACATGGAATTCCATCGGACTCGAACAGCATACATGTACAATTGATGTGTCCATGGTCAGTGTCGTAGTTCACTTGACTCAGTACTAGTCCTTTTGGGAAACGTGTCAAGTAGTACGACCGACTGTCAACTGTTACATCTGCAGAGTCAACTGAGTATGAAAGAGCACTACTGATTTGCTCTGCCACCTTTTCGTACATGGTCCTGGTAAGAATGGAGGCAACTTGTTGGTAGTACTGGTGGAGGACGTTTGTTGGTATACTGGGCGAAGTGTGGTTACTGATGAAGTCATCCTCCCTTTCGGTGTGGCGAATGTTCTGTATGGCTGCATCAACTTGGCTGACAAGATCCCTAAGCTTAAGTTTGCTCGTTAGGAAGTGCGATAGGTAGGAATTGATTGACTCGGACCTTTGGGTGGTTGTAAGACCCGCGAAGAAGTTTCCCCGAAGGAAACACTCAGCCCAACTTTTACGGTTGGCGTAAGTTGTTTTTGCCCAGCGACTTTCTTGAAGATGGAATTCTGAGACCATATTGTTCCAAGTATCCTCAAACTGTTCCTCGGTACAATATTGATAAAGGAGCTCGTTGAATTTTGCCTTGAAAAGTGGGTGAGGTGCATTGCTGGTTAAGTTGGCCTGAAGGTGCCACGCACACAAACGGTGGACTGACTGCGGCATGACTTCCTTTATTGCGTTTGCCATAGCGTGGTCTCCGTCGGTGACAATAACATGCGGTGCCTTGTTTTTCATGCACTCTAAGAATTCTTGTAAAACCCATATGTATGTCTCCTCCGTCTCATCGTATAACAATGCAACTGCAAAAACAATTGTTCTGAAATGATGGTTCACCCCGACGAAGATTAGTAATGGTTTGTTGTATGCATTTTTCCTATATGTCGTGTCAAAAGCCATGATTTCGCCGAACAAATTGTAATCTCTACGACAATTTCCATCGGCCCAGAACAAGTCTGCCAATCTGAAGTCCTTGTCAATTGTGTGTGTTTCATAGAAATCAGGGTCACGCAAACCGAGACATTCTAGGTAACCGAGTGCACCTTCAGCGTCTGTTTCCCCTTCTTCTGCTTCCTGTCGTCTTTGGCGACCAATCCAATTATAAAGATCCTTTTTCATGAATGGAAGATACTCACGTCCTCCCCTTTCTCGTGCTAGATGATTTAATATATGGCAAGTGCGTATGCCCGATCGTCTCATTAAAATGACCTGTGCACCTATACATTCTGGTATAGCTCGGTTGGATCACAGGAAATGTAGCTCTATCTTTGCAGCTAGGTCATGATTATGAACTGGGTTAAAGTCTTTCTGTAACGCCCCAACTTCTGGGACCGTTACGGTGTGCCTTGTAAACAGTGCTAAACTCGCTAATCGAGTCATTTGGCCAAAAATCGTGAACTAAGTGTGATTAGCGGTTTAGGGATCAAACATTTTGGATAAGATGTAACGTTTCACTAAAACGTTTACTGTATACATTGAGATCCCAAAAATATAATTTCAGAGTTTATTACATAAAATATTTACAACAGGCCGATCTAAGCGGCAAAACAGGGTTCAACCCTAGTTCCACTTTAAACCTCGGCCGTGGCGGTCGAGCAGCTGCATATGTACACGTCATCACCTAAGCTCTCCAACTCAAGGATGGTCCAGCTTCCTCTTGCCTTTACCTGCACCACATAGCACCCGTGAGCCGAAGCCCAACAAGAAAACATAATACTTTTCACATATATTATCAAATGATTATCGTTATAATCACACTGAACATAAAGCTTTCAAACCAATGGGTGCACATCACATGATTCTAGCGGGAGAGTGGCTGCTGAGTAAGCCACTAGCCTCCAGGCTCTGTTTGTTCATCGACCCTCAGGGTCGGTCAGGCATTAATGCTCCTTGAGTCATTCAATGCTAGTGGTCGATTAGATCCAATCTTACTGGCTTGCGTGACACACGCCAAAGCCGTCCTGACTAATAAGTCAGCTCATCGTGACCAATGCCCAATACCACTGCCGAACCTGACTAATAAGTCACAGCTTCACAGTGATACTAGCACCCTTGTCAAACCTGACTAATAAGTCAGTGCCATGCACAAGTAAGCAATGCTATCAATGTGTATCATATGCCAATTAACCAAGAATAGGGCATTCAACATGCTTACTTAAAAATTGCTGGCATAATTATAATCATGCACAAACTCAGAGACTCAAGCTCTGACCAATCTCATATACATCATTCACGGCATGCCCTAATCACATGTTTCTCATGCATCACATGCATCACACTTAACCAACCAGCATGCCTCAATAATATTCATATGCAAAGGGGCAAAACTGCCAAGCATTCATTACGTTAACAATGTTCACATTCAACATCCAACATGCATCAATCATAGCCATGCATGTCACATATGAGGTGCAGTTTTCTTACCTTGGGTTCGAGCAAGAACGAATAAAAGAACAACCCTGAGAACGATCGAATTTTTGGTCCTTTAGCGGTTACCTGGTCATAACCAAATCATGGGATTCCATCAATAAAATGAGTAATAAAAGGTTCCCAAACCAAAACCTAACCTCCGGGACCTCAAACACTACTCAACCGGGTAGTAGGTTCAATCTCGAGGCCTTAGGCTTGCATCCCCGGGCCAAAACACTCTCTTTGGCCAAAAATGCCTTAAGGGCCGCGGCCCTCCTTGGCCATGCCGCGGCCCGCCCCTCAAACAGAGGCGGCTAAACCCAGCAGCTCCCAAGGGCCGCGACACACCCTGGCCATGCCGCGGCACAACGCCCATTTCAGCCAAAACCCCTGTTTTTCTTCCTTTGCGTTTTCCCTTGAAACCAACCCTTCAAACCCAACTTAAACACCACCCAAACCTCTCTCAAACACCCATTAACACCCCTAAACAACACTCAAAACTCTCCCTCATCATAACCCAAGGAAACCCCTTAAAACCTCCATCAATTCCTACAATCCTCCATAAAACACAAACTGAAACTTATATTTAAAACAGAGCAAAACCAGAAAAGTTATGATCAAAGCTTACCTTAAACTTAGTATTGAACCCTCTCCAATGGCTGAACCAAAACCACAACCTTAGCCCCTTGATTTCCTAGCTTAGCTCCACACTTAAGCTCAAAACTCCAAAGAAGAGAACTATGGAGAAGATTGTACGGGAAGAAGAAGATGAAGCAAACTCTGTTTTGGGTTCTATTTCACAGCCACCCATACATTATATATATCCTCAACACAAATGACCATTATACCCCTAGGTATAATAAAGCTTCTAAAACCAACTCAAGGGCATTTTTGACATTTTCCACCTACACCGTCAATGATAATTAACGCTTCCCAATTCCCGCTAATCTCAATATTCTCAAACACCAATATTTCACATCCCGTTACCCTTTAATACCCGGTAACACTCTAAACATTAAAAGCACCCCGAGACTCACCCCGAGCCCCGAGCTTAAGCCCGTTATGACCAAACCGACATTTAACATTTCCTTGATCGTTTCATGCCAAATGGCTCGAACAAACCCACATCATAATGTGGTCTCAATTTATATCACCAACATGCGTTCAAATAACCAATTTACCCTCAACGGGCCAAATTACTATCACACCCCTGTATAAAGAAATATGGACTCACATGCATGCATTTCACATCATATCATAATATAATCAATACATACATGCATTTTATCAACTAATAACATAATTAAGCAAGTACGACCCTCTCGGCCTACTGTTCACGCCGTTAAAATACATCAGAGAATTCGGGGCATTACACTTTCGCCACCCACGTGTTATCCGACCTATCCAAGTTTACTCGGAGTACTGCGAGACAACCTGTCCTGGTAATGGCTCTGGGTGTTTTCTTTCGGTTAGTTAGGTTTTTCCACTTCTCTCTTCTGAAGCCCTGTTTCGAGCAAACCCATTTTCTTTGCCACTCTGAGTTATCGGCCTTCTCGCAGCGAACATCTTCTTTTCGAACACTAAACCCCATCCATTGGGAGTACGTGTAATAAAAATCTTCCCATTCTTGAAGGGTATTAAGGTGTTGATGTACGATGTCTTCTTTTGATAGTTCTTATGGATCTTTATTGAAAAATTTAACTTGGCCCGGTACTGTACAGATGTTACTTTCCATATTTTCCGTGTTTTCTCGATCTTAAATCCCTGAATACACTACAACTTGGTAAGTGCCGAGGAAAGTAGAAAAAATATTTCAGTAATATGAAAGTCGTGATTTAATAGATTTCGGGGCGTTAAATATTGAAATTTAGGATATCTCCCCTCTACTGTTTTTAAAAATTTGTGAGATGTTGTTGTTAAAAACTTAATTTTTTTTAGTAAAAGGACTTTTATTAAATTAATCTTCGACTTGCCAAAACGTGATACAATATGTTTCAATTTCTATATTCAAATTCTTAATTAGGGTTCATTTAAATTAGGCAAAATGGAAAATTTTATATCTGTGATCTTAAAATGTACATCGGCCCGGTAACTTATATTGGACAGTGTTACTTCTTGGGTAAAATGTTGGTGTTTCCCTCCTACACTTTTCACTTTTCAGTTTAGTGGGAAATAAAAAGAGCAAAACTACGGATAATGTTCACATCTTCTACTTCCTATGGACCTGTTTGGTAAAAAAAATATTTTTTAAATTTATTAAACACAAAAATATAAATATTATTTTTTTTTATTTCTTTATTTTTAACAAATAGAAAGATGATCGGTAACTATTTTTGTTTGCTGTTTTTAAAAATAAAAAATAGTAAACACGTTTGCTAACTTATATATATATATTTAACAATACTAGGTGTTGATTTAAATAATGGAAGAAAAAATTAAGAAAAATTAAAAACTATTTAAACGAATTTTGAAAGTAAAATAATAATTTTATCAACATTTAATAAATTATAATTAAAATTTAATAAATTAAAAAAGAGTTACCAAACATAATTTTTGTTTAATTGTCACATTTTTAATTAATTAAATAACAAGTGTTAACAAACGACACCTATGTATAAAGAGGATGGGTGACTACAGCATGAATGCATGTGAATTATTACTTGGTTCTTTTTTTCAGGTTAGCAACTGTATATTTGGTCTTATGTACAAGGCTTATACATATTCTTATTTCATATGTCATATGGGTTTCTATTACACTATATGCAATAAAAAATTGGGAGATAAATTACCAATTTTTTGGTGCCCAAGGTGATCTTTCTGATTTCGTAATAAATTAACCATATGAAATCTTATACATAAATGGTCATAGTTTACAAAAAATGTAAATCAGAGTGCAAATACTTTGGGTGTGTAATTTTTATGCAATATTACTTTGGACTTTCATCAAACTAATATTTCTGTACGAAGTAAGATTAATTTAAAAGGTGAATGACATCAAGTACATAACATACAAATAGCCTTAACAAGGATATATCACCTACTACAAAGCATTGCAACTATCTTACTAATAAAAGGTACTTGGATTACCCAAAATAGTGTTTTAGGTAAATTTAGTACCTAATACGAGTGCGTACGTAATATAAAAAACAATAATGCATTTGCAAGACACTTGATGACATGAAATTTAACATAGTGAGGTCATAATGCAACTGGATCTTATAACCAAAAGCATCATAATGTGAAATATCAGTCAAGCACTATGATCTCCGTCCTAATTCCTGAGTCGTTAGCTTCGACACACAACTCCCTGCTAATGGTCTCTTGGTGCTTAACCATAGTTCCTATATGATCTATAATCTGGCGTTGTTGGAAAAGGAAAGACTTAATGTCCATTGAATTAACCCTTAAAGTTGAAGCTTTCTTAGCAGCAAGGTTTTTGAAAGTTGAAAGCTTCTCAATCTTAAGATCTTTTTTCATACAGTTTTTGCACTTACCACGGAAACCAGGCTTAGTCTTTGGTTTCTTACTACCATTATCACTCGGCGACATCGTCGCTGACCTGTTAACCGAGGAAGGAGCGGAGTGGGTTGTCATTTCAGTGTTCTTAGTGGACGGTGGTGTTGGGGGAGTGGACTCAACATGGAAAGGAATTGGGAATTGATGGGTTGGTGATTCAGGCTCTTTTTTAACTACAACCTCCTTTGGGAATATATTGACGCATAAGTTAGAAGATGCCATGTTTTTTTAATGGTTCAGTGCAAAAAACTAGGGTACAAGGCGAGGGATTGGGGGTGGCGGGTTTCACTAACCGAGAGTGTTATATATACTGGGAGGCTGGGGTTGTTCATTCTCAAAACTGGTTCCCGCCAAAAAATTTGTTGGTTAAGGATGCTATATTCAACCTTAACGATAATGTGTAACAGTGAAACAAAACCCTTAACAAAACGATGGTTTTGTGATTACAAATGGAAGTGGGTTACATCTTCCATGTTTCAAGCAAATTAAATGAACACTAAGGGTCAGTGGTACCTTTAAGTTATTGTGGCCCAATGCTATCTGAACACTTGCATCCCTTCTTACTCTTCCACCTGCTCAATTACGGGTAGCTAAATCAAAGGACACAATATTCCCCTGACAATCCGCCCCAAAGAAGATCCTATACAACTTTATTAATAAGCAAATTAATTAAGGCAATATCTTTCATTTTATTATGAAATGGCGGGATCGATTATAGAAAATGTACATATAACATGGGAATGGATTTATTGATTTTATTACAGCTCGTATACCTTAATAAGGAGTGTTAGTTGAACATTATGAGTGGTGCAGAAAATAATGAAGCCATCAGTGAAAATTGGCACCTAAAAACAAATGAACACTACAAATCATATAGAGTAAGTATATCTTCTCGTAAATTTGTTTAGATGAGCATGACATAAAAATTACCTCTTTCAGTAGCTCATAAACTATATACTAACAAGTAAACGTTGGTTGACTTTGTGACTTTCTATGATACTAGATGTAGATCTTGCCATCCAAGGGCGAAGAGAGGCACAACATTAGTTTGGTTCACAAAAAACATGTGAATGGCTCATATATATACTGCTATTGAATGAGCCATTTAATGTGGTGGTTCTGGTTTGTTGTCGCAACTGTGCCTTACATTGATTATCGTTCTCCTTACACCTGGTGGTAAATGGTGTGTCATTTCATCCATACATTAAATGAACAAACATTCATGTTATTCCATAATTATAATTTGTTAATTAATAAACGCTCAAACAAGCAATAGAAGGTGACATCACAGTAAATGCATTAAAAATATGTGGTGGTAGATGTAAAAGGGAATTTACTCATTTGGTTCTTTTATTTTTTTTTTCAAAATATCGTTCTGGTATTCTGTTTGCAATAATACTCATATGATACCCGTATTTTGAAAACATAAATATTTGGTATCCTAATTGATAAAATTTTGCCATTAACACCAAATTGTCAGCAGTTATTTATAATTTGTAGCTCATATGATTAAATTTATTGTAATTTGATTAAATTGGTAAAAACTTATTAATTAAATTTTAGTTTATGGTACTAAATATGTACATTTTAAAAATACAGGGTACCAAATATGTCAATTGTACCAAATGAACATTATTTGTACCAACATGATACTCTGGAAAAATACATGTTAGCAAATGGTTACTTACCCGATGTAAAACGAATTAATATATTACAAAGGTTAAGTGTAGTGATTGACTTACATGAATCCTCTTTGTTGGGTTGAAATGGAAATGGTGACAATTGTTGGGGCTCTTACATGACAAATATAGATTTTTATTCTTGAATGTGTAAATGGTAGTACATAGTTTTTTTTAATGGTAGATGCCATCTAGTAATGAACCTTCATTTAGAAGCCATAGGAATTGAGAAACACTAGGAGTAATCGGCCATAAAGGGTATTAGTCGGTGTTACACAATACATACGAAGTAAGCTGGAGAAGACTTGTTAAAACTAAAACCATAACATTTAATATATACATAGAGGATAGTTTGCATTACACATGCAAGGGCCCCTTACACGTTGATAAAACCCGCCTAGACATCATAGTAGGGGGTACACAAAAGAGAAGAGTTTCCAAAAGTACGATCCAAAAGACCGTTTTACAGCAAAGTGACTTGTAAAGCCATTAAAACTTGAAAAGATACATATTCAGTAATTCCATTTATAGTAAGTGTAGACCAAACTGAGTAGATATAACTAAATAGATATCTATTGATTAGGTGGCTTCTGAGTTTGGACGTACAGTGGGTACATGTTGATATAGCCACTCCGGAGCTCATCGATCGCGACTGCCACAAATTCCATTTCCTTTCTCCAGGCCATCTCTGTTGCAACTGACTTCTCTTTCAGCTCTAATACCACCATCTTGATGGAGTGTAGGTCAGACTTAAGGAGAGTGTTTTGGATGTTGGACGCATTGTATCTCCTCTCCCATTCGTTCCGCTCGGTGGCCAGCCTGACGTTGTCATGCACAATTCAGTTAATGTATTGCATTTGCTTAAGATGATTGTCATCAAACGACGGGAAGTTAACGATGTTATTCATTGGAAAAGGTGTGGAGTCCATTTTAGAGAGAAAAAGAGGATATCCAAGTATACAGGTAGGGTGGTGGAGATTGAATTGAGGTCAACACGATCCCTACACACATATATATACATATAGAAAACACATTCCTTTGTAAATGGTGGAGTTGTTAATGCACTGTCACTTATCAAAAATAGGGTTGCACATCAGTCAAAATTACATAAAGTATGCCATTATTAGAAACATAAGGAAGCAGTCACGTATTACGTGGGAAGAATTAGAATTTGCATTTCAGCACGTCATGGTCACGTGAGTTGCGAGTGCTATTACGTGGGAAGTTATTTGGAGCACAGTACATGAGAAAAATAAGAAAGGAGACGGAATTGACTTCCATTTTCACGTTTTTTTTCATGTATATCAGAAACCTTTTATTAGTGGGCCATACTTAATATCAACTTATAATTCATAGATTATTTTCAATTTAAAATAAAATCTCCGTATATATGAGGGCCATACTCTCATGTTTTAGTATCGTGTAAATAGAGTGTAAATAGAATGTACAGGAGTAATATTGGATCCACACACAAGTACAAATCATTATATAGGGCCCCACATGTTTGACTATCTATTTGTGTTTCTGATTTTAACTTGTTTCCAAAGGTTGCGTGCACAATTTTACTATGGAGCACATTTGGTGGTCATGGGCCCACGTTATATCACTTTCATCAGGCTTTCATTAGCTTGTACCGATCAACATAAACCGAAAATACAGGATATTGGGTTGTCATTTACACTGTACTCTACCATTATCTCTCTTGATATACTGCGGTGGGACTATATTGAGTTATTGAAACTAAATTTTTGAAAGGGCACTCGGTCATGGATTCAAATTCTTCAATCAATTCCTGCAATTTAGAGTTTCTACATGACCTCCCACCACGACAACCAGACCCCCCAGATTGGGAACAATTCAGTTTCTATAAAATAACAACACTCCCAGCAGATCCGGTCGATTACATTAACGATCTCCTGACTACATTAGGGGAGAAGGAGTACCACATTTCAAATATTGATAGGGAAAAACGTGTTTTGGAGGAACAAAACATAATAATGAAGGAGAAGATAATGCGGCTAGAGGCAGAGCTTGCCGAGAAGTCAAATAATTTACAAGAAATGACATGGGATGCTTCGTACTCGAAGGACGAGTGGATGGAAGATTATGAGCGGCTTTCCGAAGCAGTGCTGCAACTTAAAACAGAGTCAATTACTAGGTACCAAGAATACCTAGATGAGAGATTGAATAATATTGTGGGCCGTGAACTCTCCAATTTGAGGTGGAAGAGGATGACCAGTACCTGAGTTAGTAGCTTAATCTATTACTTGTTATGTTCATTGTTTCCTTAAAGTAAATGTTAGTTACGATTTTTAATCTTTCGTTGCCTCTGTTATTTCCAAAGTTGCTGACATTTTTTTAAAATGTTTGTTTGTAAGTTGGCCTTCTAAATTATATTTAATTAAATTTTATTTTCCTTTGTTATTTATGGACTCATCACACTTTTTTTGACATTAACTTTGAAAATATTTTATTTTCACTATCGAAATGAAATTGAGTGTATCTGTTTACTAGTATATTGATAGGACAGGACAATTTCGGGAGCCCATAATGTGAACTGTTCTTCACATTACCCCATCAGAAGGAATGGTGAGTCTATTTTTAGGGTGGGTGGATGTAGTATTATTAAGCTCATGCTCTTCTAAGATATGTCAGAATAAAAGAAACCAATATTGTAATAATGGCCAATATCTTGTACGAAGGCTATGTTTTACCTGTTCCGTGTTTACTAAAAAAGTTGACTTCAATGGTTTTTGTATATCATGTTACCTCATACACACGACCTCAATGATGGTGGTCTTTAAAAAATAATTTTTTTGTAATTTATTTTTTGTGCTATTCATTGAAATTGAGCGTCGGCCGTATAAACCCAAAAATCCATATTTTAACTACATCTTCACCAACTCTTAAAGATCATCACTTTCCCACATTTGGGTATTATAGTTTTTATGTAATTCAGCTTTTCTCGTGGCGCATATACCATTTACAGAAATGGCCAGGAATACCCATTTGACACATTGATTAAACATGTGTACCCTTTTTCAAATAAATCTTAATTTTTGAAGAGACAATTCAAAAACTACCCTCATTACTAACTTGATAAAGAAAGAAAAACATGTTGTTTTTCGTTTAATCACAAAGTTCACAAACTAGTTAGTCTTTAATCATCAGTTTTAACAAATTTGTAAACAATGAGTTTACTATTTTAGAAATTTTCCAACCGAAATTGTAAAACAAAAAATACATAAACAAGGTATTAAGTATTTTTTCAAGTAAATTGTTAAAATTAAGATTAACCGTCAAGCTTTTAGTTTAACACAATTGTATAGGCAAATATTGGTTTCTTGTAAACTGTAAACAATGAGTTTACTCTTTAATATTTTTTTCAATAACACTGTAAACAATAAGTTTACATTTCAAAGAAAATAGAGATTCACAATATTTAAAGAAAAAATAATTAGTCAATGAATGTATCTGTGTTCTGCTACGGAAGAAGATGCATAAAATTCAAAATTAATACATTCATTAAATTAATGATTCATTCAAGTACTCCCCTTTTTAGTAAACAATTTTAATATTTACATGATACAATTTGATTTTCTGAAAGAAACAGTAGTATAACATAAGCAATGAATGTCATTAATTTTAGTTGACAACCATACTCATGAACTTGAAGCAATCATTATGTTGCCAGAGCCTATTAACCGTTAACGTATATCATGGAAGAACGTTCAAAATTTCCTTGTTGAAGTACTTCCTCCTTATTCACTCTCCTAATGTCAGATTCTCTTAGTAATCTCTGGTTCTGTAACAATAAAAAAAATTATAAACTAAAAAAAAAAGAGCCAAATTATTTTGTAGCTAACTTAAATCTCTGCTATGTACAAGTCAACCCACCTGTTTCCCCAAGAATTATGTAATATTACAAAAACATCAGTACAACATACAGAAGGATATATACCACAAACCATATTTAATATGGTTGCAATAGTGCATTTAAGTAAAATTACAAGCAAGGTATTTTTTGGAATGTTGGAGCCTACCTTTACCTCCACAACAATTTCAAATTCCCAGCAAGTAGTCCTCAAAGCAAGTGGATGCACTACACATTCAACATATATGTAAATTAGTTCCATTATTGGTACGAAATAAGGAAAAAAACATGAATTGGAGTAATTATACAAACCAAACGATTAGAAATATGAACAATGAAGACTAGGGGTCAGGTTGTATCAATTACCACTTTAATTTTGGAGACTGCATCTGCAAAAGCTAGTTTCCTGAACTTTTAACATTTAAGCCAGCCTATTTTCGTGGTCCTCACCGATTTCGGGTGTTAAAATCTATACAATTTATCTATTCTAATGTATGATAACCTCTTAGCAAATTGAGCGTGTTCGCAATTCAGTTAAAGTAGTGAGAGAGTGCAAATGAATGTGCTGAGCTCCTATTAAGTGTTCGCACTAACGTAATATATGTGATACGCTATGTAAGAAAAGTGCAAGTTCACGTAAAACGAGAAATAGAGTGTGAAAATTGACAGTTCAAGTACATGACCATCTTTCCAGCAAATATAAAGGACATGATTATGTTTTGCATTTTTGAGCAGTACACATAACAGAGGTCGGGTTTTTACTAATATGGTTGATGGATACTCGCATTATATGTCCCAATAATGCCTTCCTATTTAAGAGTGAATAATAAAAAAATAAACCACATAACACACATTAATGTGAGAATCATGCATGCCCAACTATTGTATAGTCACAAAGAAATTAATAGTGTAATAGCTAATTGGTCTAAACATGGCATGGTAGTATGAAGACAAAATATGTAAATACAAGTTTAGTTCATTGACTTCCTCTTTTTTCTCATTCCGCGCTTCGACCAGTGTTGCTGTCTAGACTTTTTTGTTGAAAGCGTTGGAGGCGAAGCATCACGTCTTGGGGGAAGACACTTACCTTCTTTTAAGGTTGATGATTCACCACCTTTGCTTGAACAAACTCCATAATAAGCGGTTGCATCATGCATCACATCCCAAAATAGGCCATTGGATTCCGATAAGACAATATCAATTGCAAATCGGAATCTCTCATTATGGTCGACTATCTGCAAAGTAGAAGCAGGCAAGCATACATTTAAGATAGTAACGCGGTATTCTAAACACAGTGCATAGGTTGTTTAACCAAAAATTAAAATATAAGGTCAAGACACCTACATAGGTCGAGGGAGGAGATTGTCCGGATGCAATGTACTCCATAAACCTCATGACAAAAATACCACAATCATGTCCATTATCCTATTGCGGGAGTTTTCCGGCAGGCACTATATTGAAAACTTCAAAAACAGGTCGGCCAGAATGCACATCATCCATCGTCCTCAATAGCAACTTATCAAGCTTCTTCAACTGTAATAAGAATTAAATAGTACATATACTTTATCCATTATTTAACATCAATAATATTAAATTGACAAGACACGCATACCAGTGTGCTAAGCATATGTATCCTGTGCCTTTTTGCACGTGCAGTGGACATGGAGTCCCAATACGATGCAGAGGAACTCTTAATGTCCAATACAGCCAGTATCCAGTGATTGTATTCGATGTCCTTCATAGGCACTAGGATCTAAGTTAACTCATACCCAAAAACAGATGATTAGATAAGTGAATTATTCAAAGAAAATAAATAACTTGCATAAGGAAGGCTTGGAATACCTTTTCGGCATTATTTAGAACCAAAGTAACATCGACAGGTACACCAAGAAAACCAAAATCCCCCGTCTCCCAAAAGTTCCGACCATGACCACTTTCCTATTATTAGATTAATAGAAAATGAGCAACTACTAACTACGTTATCAATGTTCAACTGAGGCAATCAAACATACGTTACAACTTACCAAATTGGGATGAAAGGTGGGAAAAATTAGAGTTCTCATATCCTCCATTTTGTCACACTTCTCTTTATGTCTAAATCGTAGTACATGAGCAAAAGCATCAATAATATGCAAAACATAATTAAGTATAAAGCCATTTATCCAAACCCACCTTATCCAACAAATGTAAGGCGTAACCCTTCATAAGATACTTTGGGCATCCTAATAAAAGTGAACTATGTACAAACTGGGTACTTACCTGCATGTCCACATGAGCTTCAGGCCTAAGGCTCCTAAAGTACCAACGTTCCAACTTTTCCATTGGATTTACTACCAACACCTCACTGAAAATTACGGGGTTGAAAAATGTAAAAAAAGTAAACCTAACAACATCAATATTTTCAATGTAGAAATTTTGTCAGACATAAAAAATGGTTGATTTAAGATGGGAAAGTATCACATACGTCAAAGACAAACTAAAGTCAAAAATGAAAAGTGCGATTTCGAAACTCGCTAGGGGCAAGGGCCTCCGCAATTTGAATGCTCCAATTTGGTAGTAATTGCTTTCATTGTATGTGTGAATCATATTCTGAAACAAGTTGTCCAATTTGCAGAGCTCCTTCTCCCTCCTTAGAGTGGGAGGATCGATCTTCTCATTATCATCTTCCTCTATTTCATGTACAACATGATCAACCGTAATCCCCGGGATACTAGGTTCATGAGTCGTGACTTCATCCACAATATCCTTCTCCTTCCCTTTCTCCACCTCCTTCTTTTCTTTCTCAGGAGGTCTAACTTTAGCAAGAGATTCATTGAAATCTTTGTCCATTTCAACCATGGTCTTCCCATTCTCCGAATTAGATGGTTCACAGGGAAAAGCATTTGGGTCAGTGTTTGTTGGGACCTCATTAAAGAACTCCTTCGGTGGTGAAAATGTTAATTCAAAATTAATGAATTCATGCTTCACTTCCCCCAGGTTGCTTTCGTTGAAGGAGGGTGAGTAGTTTCCATAAGAAGGTTCATTCCGAAATCCTATACCGCACTCCAACAACATTGGGTCATTCCTAATCGAAAGCTTCTCCAATATCCTATTCTCATCCATTTGCATGTTTGCTAGGATAGGGTCATTAATTAATATGCCTGAATCCCGAGGCTCCTCTCCCTTACTATACTTGGGAACACCACCACCACGCACCCTTGAACTGATTCCGCCGCTCAAACTCCTACGTAATCGTTTGAATTCCTTGGCCATTTGCAACTTCAAATCCTCATGAAATTTTACCATTTCTATTTCCTTTTCAATCTTTTTGTTCTCAATCGATTCGACATTATCACACAAAGAGGCGAGCGTGGCAGGCATCTTCGATGCTGCAGCACCGTCCTGCAACTCTATCATTGGAATCTGAAAAACATGGGAAAATTTTATTAATTCAACCAAACAAAATTTTTCGAAAACAAGAAATAATTATTTACATAATCATATACTTACTTTATTTGATTCAAACCCCCCATGCTCCTGTACCCAATCCAGTGTAGCCTTGAAATCATCGTTAGACCACACATTTAAAGGGCAGAGGGATCTATCAACATATCCTTCCTTCCAAACAACGTGATGACAGTAAAATAACTACAACATGCACAAACATAAATTGTTATATGATGGTGTCTCATAAAACAATTACAATTGCTAAGTGTAAAGAACATGTACCAGTAAAAAATATATGCATCCTCCGACAAACATGCCTTTGTTTTTCTGATGCCGTCGAAGGGCCTTCCATAGATAATTGTACGACAGTGATGCCCAGTTAACACGACAAACCGCTGCAATGTCATTTATGGCCTTTATAGGATCCTCCACTTCGCGAGCAACATTTACAGACGTATTAGGCATCAAGAATACAGAGACAATAAAGAGCAAGAAGTCTCGAACGAAGGACATGTCCGCCAATTGACCTGTTATCAATTTCTCCTCTAGAACTTGCACAGCAGTGCTTTCAACCTTCTTTTTCGAATGCTTCTTCTTGCTACCATGAAATAAATTTTCAACACCATCCTTAACACCAATCGTAGCACCAAATATTTGACTGTTCAATTTAAATTGTTTCCCATGAACCTCCAAAGACCCGTCCTGGGTGTTGAACCGAGAAAACAACCATGTCACTAGATTCCTTCTTACGACACAATCTTTCATCCCCAAAAGTGCCCCAAATCCCATTTGTTTCACTACCTCCTTTTGATCCCCATTGAGTTTGGAAATAACAGAAAATACCCTACGAGGTGAGCATCTATAATCTAACTTCTTTGCTTCAGCCATTTTTTAATTATTTTAATCAGTCCAAACTAACCTGTCAAATAAAAAATGGAAATTTATTAGTCAAACACGACTTAAGATTTACAAACTCATAAAAATAAATACACCATTCGCCTATCATAAAATTTACCAATGACAAAGGACAAAACATGAGGAATTCAGAGAGATTGTTCTTAAAAGTTGGTGTATTAAGGGGTTCTGATATGATCTGCTGGGAATTATTCAGAAACTAAACAGATTGAAGTCAGTGTTGATTTAGTTTAATAAGAGGAAAGTTGGAGATGTCACAGATAGATATTTAGAAGCCAAGGAAAAATTTCAACAACCACAATATTTGCTGCAACAGCAACCTCAATCTATAGAGTTACAGCAAGCAGAACAAGTAGCATGTTCAGAGTTTAAACACTATTCAAAGATGCATGACATTTTTCTTAGGCAAAGGAGCAAACTTACTTGGTTGCGATTTGGAGATGACAATACATCTTACTTTTATGCTACTTTAAAACAGAGGTCAGCTTTTAATAGAATCACTGCTTATTTGGATGAACATGGCAAGATTGTTGATTGTTATGATGATGTGCTTAATCATTTTATTAACCATTTTAAAGGTTTTTTGGGCAGTCCTAGCTTTGCTACTTCTAGGATTCAGCTGGATTGTTTTAAGGTTGGCAACATTTTGAGTTTAGACCAGCAACTTAGTTTGATTAGGCCTTTTTCGAAGAAGGATGTAAAAATGGCCATGTTTAGTATTCATGCTGTTAAAAGTCCTGGTCCTGAGGGGTTTGGTTCGTGGTTTTTCAAGTATATGTGGAAAGATTTGGGGGATGAGATAGCCATTGCTGTGCTGTATTTTTTTTATTCTGGCTGCTTACCTAATTCCCTTAATAGATCAATTATTACCCTTATCCCTAAAAAAGATACTCCTTCCACAGCAATAGATTATAGACCAATAGTTTGTTGTAACACCTTATACAAGTGTATTTCGAAGATGATGTGTGTGAGATTGTCTACTCTTCTTCCTTTTCTTACTCATCAGAATCAGGGTGCTTTCATTAAGCAAAGATCATTGGCCCATAATATTTCATTCTCTTTTGTAAGGGTTCCTATATTTCAGTTCAGATTCTGTATTATGGTTTTCGAAAATTCAGTCAGGTTTCTAGTCTTGCAGTGAACTTATCTAAGTCTCACATCTACTTTGGTGGTGTTCATTTGGATGAAAGGAAAAAAAATCATGGATAGCTTGAATATTGAGGAGGGATCCTTCCCTTTAAATATCTGGGATTGTGTCTAACACCAACTAAATGGAAGGCTGATGATTGTGGTTTAATTCTTAAAAAAATCCAAAATAGATTACATACTTGGTCTAGTAGACATATTTCTTTTGCAGGAAGATCTCAACTCATACATTCTGTTTTGTTGGGTATTAGGACTTATTGGATGAGTATATTTTTGCTCCCTCAAATAGTTATTAAGGAGATTGATAGGTTATGCAGGAAATTTCTTTGGGGAGTTAAAGGCATCCGTAGCAGAGTGCATTTATCATTATCGGATCAGGTGTGTTTGCCTAAAAGTTTGGGTGGGATTGGTTTTAAAGAAGGATCTAAATGGAATATTTTATTGATGGCCAAATATATTTGGGCTATTTCATCTAAACAGGACTCTTTATGGGTCAAATGGGTAGCTAATATCTATCTCAAAGGGCATAGTTTCTGGTCTTATAATCTACAATCTGATGTTAGTTGGTACTGGAGGAAGCTTATTAAGCTGAGAGATCATTTCTCTCATGATTCATTAAAGCCTTCGGTTTCCAAAGGCAAGTTGAATCTTTCTAGTCTTTATATGCATTTGGTTCACAAAGAGAAGGTTCATTATAATAAGGTGGTTTGGTGCAAGCTATCTATTCCTAAGCATATATTTATTCTTTGGCAAGTGGTTTTAGGTCACCTTCTTACTCGAGACAACTTGATTAAATGCCATATTCAAATTGAGTTTTGCTTATTTCTTGTTTGTGAGTTGGATATGGAGTCGCATGATCATCTGTTTTTTAGTTGTCCATTCTCTCAGCAGGTGTTGTTTCAGGTTCGGTCTTGGCTGGGTCATCTGATGTGGCCTCCTAAATACTCAGAGTGGATGAAGTGGATGGATGGGAGACCTAGGGGGCTTCATCAAAGGATTAGTGCTGTTGTTCTTGCTGCTACAGTGTACATCATCTGGTCTAATAGGAATTGGTGTATCTTTGAGTCTTATTCTTGTACTGTTTTGAAATTGAATTCTTTGATTCTTATGGGTCTTAAAGCCAAATTACTTGATATTAGGAGCATTAAACTAAAGGCTGTTGAGAAGAGTACGGTTGATTTTATTCAACTTTTGTAAAGCTGTAACTGTATATTCGTTTCTGGTACAGGGGGTTTTGTAAGTTGATTTTTTAGTGGAATATATTTTTCTTCTTATCAAAAAAAAAAAAAAATTATGCTAAGTAAACATTCCTATGCACTTACGTCAACAACCTAGCCATCTCTGTAATTAAAATGAAACAACTCTTGGGAACTCCCGAGTCCTTTCAAGTTATCACATAGTTTAACTAGATATGCACCACACATAAAAAACCAAACTACTTGATTAAAATAAATTATACCTTGTATTATAATTAATATACTCCATGCTACAACAATACTTGTCATGCTTTAACATTTAGATTTGTTTATATTTTAAATACTTCTAAACAAAGATGTTAATGGAGTGGTAGTGCATTAGACAAAATAGATTTCAGTACAACAACCCCTTGGCAAATAAATATAATCTACTCCAATTTCTCAAAAACTTGAACACAATAAGTAAGGTGTAAACACATTTTAGTTGATTATATTTTCCTCCAAAATCAGTTGTTTAACATGAAAAAAATAATACTTCGGTCAACTAATTACATTTGTCTAAAACCTATTGAAGAAGTGACAAAGTAAACTATCAATGATTCATCATTGCTGAAACTACCAGTGAGTTATGTTGCCAAAACCAATTAAGCCAATTATATGTTACTTCTAACATTTTGGTTGGTCACAGAAAACAAGTTAACAATTTTTTATTCTCATTTTTTCAATAACATATATCTTTACAGACTTTAACTCTGCCCCTTAATCTCATACACACCACTAGAGCTAATCTCAAGTGGCATCCAATATTATCAAATAAAGTGTCAATAACTACTTTTCTTGTGATTAGGACCTGATGCATGGCCCTTAGTTTTCCACAATGGTGTTTTATTTTATTTTTTGTACTCATTTTCACAGAGTTATCTATTTCAGTTTATCATCAATTACCTTCCAATGATGACACATTCATAGTACACCATGACTATATCTCTTCCATCTAGTGACAACTGTGAGCATAATCTTGTTAAACATAACAATGCTAAAATTAGCAAACTATCAATTGAAGCACACCCAAAGTCAGAAATTACTTGAGTATTCTACGAGTCTCTTATTCAGTACACTGATTCTCTTACCTTGTCTATTTCCATAAATTATTTTAATTCTTTTCCAGACCCTCTACTTAAATTCATATGCCTATTTGACGAGTGCCAACTGCATCTTTAATTGACCATATAGCAATCAGAAATTCATAACTTTTCGAATAAATTCTTCACTGAGACATTTTATCAAACAATATGCAAGCACTTTTAAAACTGATACAAATAAAAATAGAATTTAGAATTGGATGAAACAAATGCATTAAAAACTTTGATAATATCAATTTGATCACGCATTGTTATATTTCACAATCATATGATTGCTATTATAATTTCTCTCAAACTAAAATTCAAACATAAGGTGGTCACCATTATATATGCTCGGCCACTGAATAATCGAGTGCACCATTACCCAGAATTCAAAGAAGCCAAACATAATTTTTGCCTAATTAGCTAATCCCCAAAACTTATCACGTAAATGTGGTATAAGAACTTACCCGAAGAACTCGACACAAAGATGCAAGGATTTATGCTTGGCCACTCGGTCCTTCAAACTCAACGCAAGCAACAGTGCATGTAGAATCAAACACCTCCAAATTAGTAGCAAATTTTACCAAACTCAATCCAAATCCTCACTACTCCAAACAAAAAAAACTAGCCCGAATTCGTCAAGGAGACTAATGGACTAAATGAGAGGAAATTTTCCTTCCAAACTTATGATTTGGTTTAGGAGGGACTTTAGCTTTTCAAAGGAGAAGAATGGCTAAACGGGCAAAATCACCGATCAAACACAAAGAAAAGGTCACCGGTTACTAAGAGGTCCTTAAGGCCATAACAGTACTTTCACACCCAATAAACCCAACAACTAAATCACACCATCCATTTTCTAAAACAATAAATCTAAAGGCTGAAAATCAAACACAGGACTAAGTCCTGAAAATGAACCGAGGGACTGAAGAAAGTCTCATATTTATAATAGTTATTCACAAACTTCAATTAATCCATATGTACATTTACCCGTATCTACATTTACGTATACTTTATATAATATTTTAATATTATTATTTTTCTTTATAAGCTTTTTTTCTTCCATTTAGTATATATATTTATTATTTTTTTTTCAATTATTTTATTTTACTTTAATTAATAAAATATGTTTAAATATATAATATTTAAATAATGTAGATAAATATATAGAGAAGTTGACCTTAAAATTTAAAAATAAAATAAAAAAAAGTGTTTTGGAAAAATATTTAAAAAAATGGAGTATATGAAATCTATTTGGAAGTTTATAGATAACTTCCTTAATGTACTTGTGTTCTATCATCGATATGGAACTGTCTCATATTTATAAATAAATCAGATAAAGATGGCTTCGAAATGGGGTTGTGCTATTTTTGTCGTTTTAATGCTCCAAGAATCCTCACATCACATCTCTTCAGTCCAAGCTGATTGGATTTACAGCCGCTGCACTATACATGTTTTTTAAATTTGTTTGGTAAGATGGATGGAAGAACTAATTGTATATGAGGTATGAAAAAAAATGAGAGGAGATGACAGATTGGTTTTGGTAAAATTGAAAGGAAGGAGATGAGTAATTCTGTTTTATTATTTGGTATTAAAAATAAAGAAAGGGAACGATGAATATTTGTTTGCAAATTTAGGATACTGCTTTCTTTTTTTTTTTTTTTTACTCTAATACATATGAAATTAATTATTCCCACCATTTATTATTATTTTTCTTTATTTTTAATTTCACAATCCCACGTATTAAGGGATGATTCATTTTTGTGGACGTTTGCCTTTCTCCTCTCTACCAAACAAATGCCAGTTAAAGATCCAATCCACAATCTTCAATTTATCCTTCCTCTAACCACTCCTACCAAACAGATTGTAAATGTCTTCATCATGAGATGCCCTGCTGCCCTAGATAGCAACCATTTACTCATAGTTTATTATTATATTTTCATTACTTTCTTTCTTTTAGGCTGGAATCTATCTGGAGTGATATCAGTTAAATAATGTGCTGTTTTTCTGTGCTGGTTTGAAGTTTATGTAAGCATATTATTGGATGTTATTAATATAATATTTTACACTGTTACACGTTTAAAATGATAATAAAGATAATCTGTGGAATGTACTTGGTGTGGGTTATGTTAATAACAAAAAGCCTATTTTAATGAGCTTGTGGAAACTGCCAACAAAATTGAAATAGGTTTAGATAAAAGAGAATATTACTTCTCACTGCCCGGTGTCAATACACTGACTATTCTAACATATCAGCATCTTTCATTTAAAAATATAAATATATATATTTATATATATGGGTTCTAATTCCAATCACTCCAACTACTCTTTAAGATTTGAAACTAAATACAAAAAATAACAACTAGACCTTTTGTAATCACCAAAATTAAGAAATTGTGATGCGAAAAACTTATGAATCTTGGGCCTGAGTCCTGACCTAGGCACGGAACACAACACAAGTACGGCACTACAACTTTCCAATCATTCGAATAATAATAGAGTCCGTTTCGTAAAATTTTTGTTTTTGAATTTTTTAAACACAAAAATTAAAATATTATTTTATTTTTGTTTTTTTAGTTTTAAAAAATAAAAATATGTTTGATAACTATTTTTGTTTTTTGCTTTTAAAAACAAAAAATAATAAACGCGTTTGATAGGTTTTATTTTTATTTTTTGTTTAACAATATGATATGTTGATTTGAAGAAGAAAAGAAAAAAGGAAAGGAAAAATTGAAAACTGTTTAAAAAAAATTTGAAATTTAAAAAATTCTATTTTCAAAATTTTAATTAAAATTTAAAAAAATAATAAATAAAAATA
This sequence comes from Humulus lupulus, assembly GCF_963169125.1. Classification (NCBI taxonomy): domain Eukaryota; kingdom Viridiplantae; phylum Streptophyta; class Magnoliopsida; order Rosales; family Cannabaceae; genus Humulus; species Humulus lupulus. The sequence continues at coordinate 80,846,204 of NC_084794.1, read as the reverse complement.
GAGTTACCAAACACATTTTATGTTTAATTGTCAAATTTTTAATTAATTAAATAAAAAACTATTTTTTTAAGTGTTACCAAACAACACCTTAATAAGCATATTTTTTTTTGCACACTTTCATCATCCCTTGAACAACTCCTACTTAGTTATGATCATAAGCATCTATAGGCTTGGTTGGTATTAGAAGTAAAACTAATTTTTGTATTTTGATGATCAACAATTGTGACCAAGTGTTTGTTACATGTGATGAATGAGCGAGCAGAGTAAAATGGTTAAAACAACTTAACCAACTAACTATAATTAGTTAGACATTACAAAATAGAAATAACTACGATATTACTTTTAATACTCTCCCTCAATGTGAGTTGTACATGTTTGTAATGTTCATCTTGGATAATAAGTCCTTAAACTGAGTTGGGAAGAGAGCTTTGGCAATGAACCAAATTACTTCATATGTAACATTTTCCATAGCCCTATATTCAGCTTCAGCGGATGAACGAGACATTGTAGATTGCTTCTTTGACTTGCATGAGATGAAGGATTGTCCCAAAAAAACACAATAACCAGAAATTGACCTTTGGGAGTCAATGCAAGAACCCTAATCAGCATCAGCAAAGACTTTGAGCTGAAGATCTTTGTGTTGTGTTGGAAATCTGTTTCAGCATAAGCTTGAATCTGGTTGTGTGAGTTTGAATGGAAGAAAATGCCTTGTCCCGGAGTGCCTTTCAAGTATTGAAGGATGCGTTGGGATGCCTTGAGATGAGGAGTTCGGGGGAAGCTAAATATTGGCTGAGTTGATTAACTGCAAAAGAAATATCAGGCCTAGTAATGGTTAAGAATATGAGTTTACCTATCATGTTACGATAAGCAGTAGGGTCTGAAAGTAAATCTCCATCATCATTACTGAAGTTGATGTTAGGTTCCATAGTTGTGGAAATTGCCTAAGTGCCTAGATAACTTGTTTCCATTGGAAGCTGCAAAACAAATGGCCTTTGGGAAAAATAATTCCATTAGTAGACATGCCTATTTCAAGGCCTAAGAAAAAACAAAGAGGACCCAAATATTTTAGTTTAAAATTGGAATCCAATTGAATTTTGAACTCACTTAGTGCATTATTGTTATTGCTTGCTATAACAATATCATCCACATATATTAGTAAGGCAATAAAGTGAGTGAAAGTTTGTTTAATAAACAATGAATTGCTGAATGGGATTGTTTGAAGCCATTATTAATTAAAGTGGTGCTAAGTTTGGCAAGCCATGTCTTGAGGGTTGTTTTAAGCCATAAAGGCTTTTATTTAGTTTACAAATTGGATTAGAAGGAAGTGTTCCCTTAGGTTTTATACCCTTGGGGAATTTTCATATATACATTCTCTTCTAAATCACCATGTAAAAAAACATTGTTTATATCTAATTGATGCAATTGCCAATTATGAGTGACTGCTAATGCAAGAAGTAATTTTAAAGTATCGAATTTTGCAACAAGAGCAAAAATTTCTAAATAATAAATACCCTTTTGTTGTGTGTAGCTTGGCCACTAAACGAGTTTTGTATTTCTCTATCTCACCATTGGATTTGTATTTTAATTGTAAATTCATTTTCTTCCAATTGTGTGTTGTCCATCCGATAGTGAGGTTATATTCCAAGTATTATTGGCATCAAGAGTATTATAACGCTCTGGACAGCCAGGACCGTTATACTGTATATTTTAAATAGTGCTAGACTCTCTAAACGAGTCTCTTGGCCATAAACGTGTAACTAAACGTATTAACAGTTTTGGGTTAAAACTTTTGGTCAAAAGGAACAACCATTTCATTAAAATGTTTAATTCCATACATGAGATCCCAAAATAACATTTAAAATGTTAATTACAACTCAAAAAGTTACAACACGTCGACCTAAGCGGCAAAATAGGGTTTCGACTTTAACGCTTTCATTGAAATGAACGAACACTTAATAATTCACAATTATTTAGAGTAGCAAAACTGCAAGGTAACGAAAGATAAAAAGTTTCAAAGACACATATCTTTGTCATCTTATACTTGGTCATATAGGTCTAGATAGGATAAACCGGTTAACAAAAGATGGACCTTTGAGAGAACTAAGAGTTGAAACTCTTCCGGTTTGTGAATCTTGTCTAGAAGGGAAAATGACCAAACGTCCTTTCTTAGCGAAAGGCAATAGAGCCAAAGAACCTTTGGAGCTTGTACACAGTGATGTCTGTTGATCCCTAAAGAGGGTGTTTTAAAATTTAAACTCGCAAGTGCACGAATCGTTTCGGAATACAATGTTCATGTAAGTACGAGGTCGAACCCATGGGAGTTGACTAACATCAAAAGAAACTATTTCAAACAAAGCAATAATATTCTAACCTAGTTCCAAATATTTGATGAGATTTTGTTTTAGAAAAATAAAAGATAAATAATAAAAAGATTTAAGATTAAATAGAAAGATGGTTTTCAAATGATATATGTAAAATAAGGTTATTAAGATTTTAGAATCCACAAAATGCAAGTTCAATAGTATTTATAAGTATATTGATTCCCAAGTTTTAATATAGTTGAAATAAATCACACTATATATTTTTTTTCAAAATATATTTTCTATTCAAGCACAAGTTACTCTTTCAAAAAGGTAGGATTTTTCTTCACTTATATAAGATATAATTTCTAAGCATTAGTTGTGTTACAACCTAATGAAACTACAAAAAATCAAAGAGATTATGTTTAGGCAAAAGATGATACTTATGCTCTAAGAATTAGATGTGAACAATTTAATGAAAAACATTTAATCAAAGAATATCATATTTTTGCATAATGAAGAACTAAGTGTAATATGCTTTAACACTCAATAATAGATGAAAAATGCATATCATTGATAGAAAAATCCATAAACAATGTTGCACAAATGGGAAATCAACATACAATGAAAAATACTATCTAGTTACATTTTTCTTCATCATCATCTTAATAACCTTTGAAAAAGATTAGAAGCTCATAACTAGATAAAAATTACAAAATAACATACTTGACATGCTCTTCAAAAGATGAAAATGGTAGAGAG